>NC_044598.1:4595987-5921243 GCF_901933205.1 Camarhynchus parvulus
GACCAGACAAGGCAACAAAATCTTTGGTATCAGACGTGATTTTCAAATCACAAAAATTGAAAACTCAAGTGAGGTAGCCTTTAGTCTCGGGTTCTCACTAGAAATGTCTTTGCATCCTTGAGGGCCTGTGGCATTTACTCTTTTTTTTCTCTTCTTTTTTTTTTTTTTTTTCTTTTCTTTCTTTTCCTTTTTTCCCCTTTTTTTTTTTTTTTTTTTTTTGTTTTTCCTGTTGTGTTTTTCATTTCCCAAACCAAGGCCCCCTTCCTGGCTTTGCAGCCCTTGAATACTACTCGATGGGGTTCAGGAATCCACCACCATCATCACCACGTCACGACAAGACGAAGAAACAACATTAGGGGAAAAAATCAGTGGCGGGGAGCGGGGTCCTGGGGGGGATGAGATTCCCATTAGGTTTTTGGGTTCTGGTTGGCAAAACACGCCGTGGCACCTGCCCCTTCCCGCTCTGCCCTCTCTCCATCCCTCTCTCCCGCCCTCTGTCCAGCAATGTTGGTCAGTTTGGGGTCACCGTGTCCAGCCTGACACCCCCGGCCCCTCCACCGCCCACCTACCCCAGGAGCTCTTTGGTTCAAGACGTCCTCTGACCCTGCCTGCTCAGGGCTTCGTGTGCAGGGCTGTTTTCTTTCTCTCTTCATTCTTTTGTCCTTTCTTTTCTCCTTTTTTTTTTTTTTTTGGGGTGCTTGTTTTTTTTTGGTTTTGGTTTTGGTTTTTTTTTTTGGTGAACACATACCCTTTTCTTTTCCTTTCTTTTCTTTTTTTTTTTCCTTCTTTTCAACAAGGTGCCTTCCTGTGACACAACTGATCACTCTCAAAGTAAAGTGAATCGAAGAAACCATAGAACACAGATGGTACTTTTTACCCGCATAAATTCAAGAGTGTCCCTTTTTTTGGTTTTTTTTGGTTGATGGTTGGTTTTGGAGGATTTTGTTTTTCCCCAACTGGTGGGGGAAGAAGGGGACCTTGCCTCCCTCTTCATCCCCAAGCCTCTCCCAGCCCTTCCCTGTCCCCAGGGCACCTCCTGCTCCTCCCGAGGACACCCCGGGCTGCAAGGAGCCCTCGGGGGGCTGGGAGAGGGCTGATTGTAAGGGTTTGGCCTCGTGATTGCTTTTTTATATGGCACAAGTCACCATCGAGAGCTCGGAGGAAACGATCCCTTTGAAGCTAAGTACCATTGCTCCAGAAATTCGCGTTTAAGGCAGGTTGTTAATTGGCACAAAAAAAAAAAAAATCTGGTGTCTTTTTGGTAAGTTGCCGGTCTTTGTTGAGCTTGTTTGGTTGTGATTTCTGTTGTATTCCTTTTTTGGGGGGGGGAGGGTTGGTTTTTTTTTCCCTTTCAATCTCGTTGGGGAGTTTTCCCCCTTCTAACATCCAGGGCTGGATTTCACCACCAGATCCCTCGGATTTTTCTTTTCCCACCGTGCACCGACGTTGGTTCCCAGGAGGGAAAGTTTTTTTGGTTGTCGTTGTTGTTGTTGTTGCGTTTTTGGTTTTGTAATTTCTTTGGTAACAGAGATGAAGAGGAGGGATGGGAGGGGGCAAGAGTGTGTGTGTGTCGAGGGGTGGATGGGGCGAGAGGCAAAGCCAACAAATCTGCTTGGTCTGTGTCCATTCCTCGGCCGAAAAGTGAACCAGAAATCCAGAGGTGAAAGGTGGAGCCAGTCACCAGGAAAGATCAGATCCTTCGCTCCGAGTCTCTCCTCCCGTCTCCTCTCCAACAATTGTTATTTTAAATACCCGATTTCTGTAGCTAAAATGTGCTTCTCTGACCTGCTGGGGCAGCGGGGGTCCCCTGGGGAGGGGGTGCTCGGGTCCGTGGAGGCAGGAGGGGACTCCTTCACCGTGGAGCTTCTCTGGGAGGGATCTGGGGCAGGGGGGCTCCCGTGGGTGGGGGGCTGTGGGGGCCTGGGGTGTGGGTGCTCCTGGGGGTGCCCGGGGGGATCAGAGGAGGATGCCCATAGAGGGAATGGGGGGTACAGGGATGTCCTCAGCCAGGTTTCCAAAACCCTCAAGGGATGGGAGTGCCATGTGGTGATGGCACGGAGGGTCTGGCTGCCTTGGGGAACCCACTGCACCTGAGCAGGGGAAAACCTCCAGCAACCAGAGGCCTGGCAGGAGCCCAGGAGCCCTCGAGGCACTGGGACACTTTCTCTGCTCAGACAGCAGGTCTGGCCCTGGTGCAGGGGGGCTGTGCCAGAGCCCAGCCTGTGACACCACTTCTTGTGTCACCCCCACCTCTACCCCTTCCCTGCCGGAGCCACAAGGATGGCTGTGACAGTGATCAGGGTGAGAGATCAGGATGGGCCCCTCTCCTCAAAAACCTTCCTGGGCAGGGGGAGACGAGGCTCTGTGATCCCCAAGGACCAGGGATGCTTCCTTCCAAACAGAGCCCTGCTCCTCCCTCCACCCCACACCACCCACGGGTTTCCTCTGAGCCCTCCTGGGGACGGAGCTGACCTGGTCACAAACCCTGTCCTGCTCCACGAGCTGGCAGGAGGTGGCAGCAGGAGGTGGCAGCAGGAGGTGGCCCCAGGCCCACATCCATGGCTGACACCCAGCTGAGGGTTTGCAGGCCACCAAACCCACCCCAGAAGCACCCACCCCGCTCAGGCCATGCATGTGAGTCTGGGGTTGGCTTTGTCATGAGGGGGACACCCAGGAAGGGGCAGGGAGGGCTGGGGGACATCATGCTTTGGAGAAAGTGCTTGTAGACGACGAGGGGACGCCGGGGTTGGCGCCGGGCTCCTCCTGCCAGCGGTTCATGCAGCGCCGGCGGGCGTTCATGAAGAAGTTGCTGACGGTGTTGAGCTCCAGGCCCAGCTGCTGGGAGATGGTCATCTGCATCTCCTTGGATGGGCGCTTGTTCTCCTTGAAGATGGCGATCAGGGTGCGGCGCTGCAGGTCCGTGAAGACCAGGCGCTGCTTCTTGGGCTGCAGGCTCCGGTCCTTCTGCTGCTCCTGCTCCTTGCGTTTGCAGGCTGGGCACGTTCAAAAAAGAGAACAGGGATGTTAATTTGGGCTTCCCCCACCCTGGACTGCTTGCAAAATCCAGGCTGCCTCCCAAAATCCAGACCCTTCCCGCCAGGAATTCGCTGGCTCGTGTCCCAACGCTCCCTCCTCTTCCTCCCTGTGCCTGCTGAGAAGGGACAATGGCCTCTTGTGGCACCAGGGTGACAAAAGCCTGGGGGAAGGCCAGGGAAAGTCTCAGCATCTCCAGCTGGCCCTGGACTAGAGACTGAGGAAAGCCCTGGACTGCTCTGTTGCCAGAGACCAGCTATGGGGATTCAGCCCTAAATTCTGGGGGTTATCCTTCGGCCTCACTCAGCATGGCCTCGCTCCTCACCACCCCTGTGGGTGTCCCTGGAGGACTCAGGGAACCAGGAAGACTCAGGTGGCTCCTGGTCACCACATCCAGCAGCCAGCTCGGAAATGCAGGGGACAGAGACGTTATGGAAAGGTCCCTCTGCAGCCTTAACCCCACAGCATCAGCTTGGACGGACCCATCATGGATCCACCTGCTCTGGGAAGGGTTTTCCTGCCTGAATCACTGGAGGCTCCAGGAAATTCCGTCTCCCCTGTGTGCCTTTGCTACTGGATCCTCTGGCACATTTGTCAGCACTGAATTAAAAGCTTTCCCTACAGGTTTGGCTGGAGGCAAAGGTCAGCACAGAGGGGCTGCCACGTGAGGAAGCCAGGAAAGCCCCTCTGACCCCAGCACGCTGCATGAGGGCAGAGAGGGAAGTGAGTAAAATAAATAAATATATGAATTTTAATTGTGAGGATATCAAACACACTGTTGGTGGAAGGGGTGGGACAAGGGGACAAGGGGTGGGACTATGATATTTTCCTGGAAAACTATAAAATGGTGGAGGTGGCTGACCCAGTCCCTGCTCAAAGCAGGGCTGACCCTGAAGCTGTCAGGTTTGATCTGGGTGCTCAGGGACTCAGCCAGACACAGAACTACAGGAACATGAGGTGCCACGGGCAAGGCAGGGCATGGACCTGACCCTACAGGGCTGGGGACAAAGCATTTCCTCCTGGGAAGCTGAGAAAAGAGAGAGCAAACTGTGGGCTGAAGGCTTTCTAGAGGAAGTCCTGCTCTTGCCTGGGGCAGCAGCAGCTTTCACCTTTGGGCTTTCTTGGTTCAGATTTTCTGAAGAATTTTGCAGGATTTTGTCTCCCTTGAGACATTTTCTGTCTGGGTGGCAGATTTCAGCTGGGCACTTGCAGGAGCCTCTTTGGCCTGGAGGGCTCAAAGCAAGCTCCTGCACAGAGCTCAGAGGGGCCAAGATGCTGCGGGGGCATGGGTCAGGTATTTCCCTTGGGCTGAACCCCTCCCTGCTCTCCAAACACACCTCCACAGCCACAGGGGAGGCAGTGTGTAGCTCAGGAGTAGTGGGGGGCTGTTTGGAATAATTCCTTCCTCACTGGAAGATAAGCAATCTCCTCCTCCTGTAGTTGCTCAGCTGCCTCCACTACAAGCCCTCTTCACATCACCTCGAACTGAGAGAGAAGGATGAGATCCACCCCTTCCACCCAGAGCTGGGGAAATCTGGAGCTCACTGAAGGACACAATTTATGCAGCAGATTGAGCTCTGTGTCCCAGCTGCTGGGCTCAGTGCTGGCCCTGTCCCCACGCTGTGCTGGGAGCCACCAGCTCTGCTCCCACTGGGCAGGGCATGGGAGGCACCAAGCTGGACACCAACAACCACCCTGTCCAAACCAGCCAGCCCTGGTAGAGCCAGAGGAGAACCTTCCCCTGGTAAAGCCAGTGGAGAACCTTCCTCTGGTAAAGGCAGTGGAGAACCTTCCCCTGGTAAAGGCCAGTGGAGAATCTTCCATTGATAAGCCAGTGGAGAATCCTCCCCTGGAATAGCCAGAGGAGAACCTTCCCTTGGTAAAGCCAGTGGAGAACCTTCCATGGTAAAGCCAGTGGAGAACCTTCCCCTGGTAAAGCCAGTGGAGAATCCTCCCCTGGAATAGCCAGAGGAGAACCTTCCCCTGGTAAAGCCAGTGGAGAATCCTCCCCTGGAATAGCCAGAGGAGAACCTTCCATTGGTAAAGCCAGTGGAGAACCTTCCCCCCCCCCACCCCCCCTCCCTAGGCAGGTTTGGCTGCACACCACCATCCTTAGGGATAAAGGGACACTCAGTGATGCCAGGGGATCCTGTCCCAGGGGTACCTTACTCAAACAGCCAGCAGAGAATGTGGAAACCTACCCTATGACCATCAGATGCTTGCAAAAAGAACAAACAAAAAAAAGGCTTTTATAGAAAATTTGACTTTTTTTCCCCCCAGACATGAATTTTAAAAAAGAACCCACCCCAAACGTCCCCCGAAGCCAAACAACAAACAGAAACACTCCCCCCACACTTGTGCCCCAAGCCCACCCTCCCCAAGCCCTCCCAGCACCCCTGGCATGCTCAGCTCCTCCTGTGTCCAGGGTGGGCTCCTCACACTCCACCCACGGGGCTTTTGCCATGGAGGACGGCCCTGGGAATGTCCCCCATGTGGATGGGAGATGTGACCCAGCTGTCACCCTGGCAATCCAGTCTGTCCCCTTGCTCTCCTTTCTGCTGGCACCCACTCCCATGACCATGCTGGACATCCAGCCCAAGGTCCAGGCTCTCAGCTTTCCACCCTCCCATTCCTTTTTTAGCAGTGATTATTCCACCCCAATCTCCCATCAATAACTCTGAGCTCCAAGGCAAACACAAACCATCAGGGTAAAACTGGGCTCCTGCAGTGGCCACAGTGCCATTGTCCAGGCACAGGTGACATCCCGCTCCTCACCCCTGCTAGTTTGGGTTATTTTTGCTAGTTTGGGTAATTTATTTTTGCTAGTTTGGGTTATTTTTGGCCTGCGCTGCCACATCCCCCATTTCCTGTGCTGGTTTGTTTATTTATTAATTTCCCTTTCTGCTGACACAGCCCCACTCCCTCTCCCCAGTTCAATCTAATTACAGCTCTCGCGCAGCAGCGATCGATGCCGGCGCTGCTCAGATCTATTTACGGCAGCCATCAACCCCTCCACGGAGGATCTTTTTCCCATTCCCCATCCCCTGGGTGCTGCTTTCCCAGGCAGCCTGCTGGTGGCTGTCCCCACGTCCCCACAGGCAGCCAGGGACGAGGGCCAGCCAGGTGTGGTGTTCACATTCTCTGGAAAAATTCCCTTTGCCCAGGATTTTGCTCCTGGGCAGCTGAGAAGCCTCAGAGAAAAGGGAAACAATTCTTATCTCATTTGCTTCTCCTGTGTTTTGCTCATGTGTTTGGAGATTGTTTCCCCACAGGTGATTGTTTCATTGGCTTCTGGTGTGAGTTGTTTTGACTCTTTGACCAATTGGAGCCAAACTGTGTTAAGACTCTGGAAAGAGTCACAAATTGTCGTTATTATCTTTTTAGCATTCAGTAAGTATCTTTTCTGTATTCCTTATTATAGTATAGTATTCTTTAATATAATATAGTATTATCAAGTAATAAATGAGCCTTCTGAGAACATGGAGTCAGATTTATCATTCCTGCCTTCATCAGGCATTCCCTGTGTATACAACAGCCAGGGGCACAGCTCTGCCTCCCGCCCATACCAGCCATGGCTCAGGTATTTTCTTTGTGCTCCAAAATCCCTTTTCCCCCCAAGTTCTAAGATCCAAACAGTCCATCCTTGGGTTAATGTTTTTCCATCATGTCCTTCCTGGTTCTCTGGGCTTGGCTGTGGGCTGGGGACATTTGCACCCCTGCCTCTGCATGTGTCCCCAGAGTTTATTTATTCCTGGGTTTGTCCTGCTCCTCTTGGGGCACAGAGGGCCCTGGCAGTACCAGGATCATCCGAGCCCCAAGGCTGAGCTCCAGGAGCTCTCAGGGGTGCTCAAGGTGGGGTTGTTGGGGTGGCTGTGCAGGGACAGGGGTTGTGCTGATGATCCCTGAGCGTCCCTCCCAGCTCAGGATATTCCAGTCCCCCATGGCTCTGTTGGCCAATAAAAGGTTGGGCTCACCCACAGCGGGGTTTTCTCCTCTGTCAACCCCTCCCCAGCTCATTTCACGCCCTCCAAACCCAACCAAGGAGCCCAGAAGTGACAAGGGGGGATGGCAGCCGCAGTGGGACGGGGTTGGTGACGGCACAGATCCCTCCACACACCAGGCACAATCCAAACAATCCCATCCCTAAGGCAGCTCTGACCCAGCTGCAGAAAAAACAACAGGGAGCAAAGACAAGGAAGAACCTCGAGCACGGAAAGCAGGAGGAAAGAGCCCCAAAAAGCAGAAACATCCTATCCTCCTCCCCAGAGGTTCTGCCCAGGGCTTCTGCCTGCCGGGAGCCTCATGTCAGAGACAGCTCGTTTTCCTTGACTTAACCTTGACAGCTCCGAGCAAAACATCTCCCAAATCATTTCAGAGGGGACATAATGGAGACAATCAAATGGCTGCTGCTCAGGAACTGCGATTATGCCTCGCAGCGTGAACCCCGCCAAGCATTTAACTAATACCTGATGGCTTTGCAGGCTTCCACAGCCTGTCAGCCCCTGCTTTCTCTATTATACCAGCAAACCTCTGCTTTTCGGCCCCAGCGTGCTCTTCCCTCTCTATTCACTTGCAATACAACCTGTAATTTTCTGCCCACTTTGCTTAAGTGCTGGTGATTTGTTGAAATCACAAAAGACAGCCAGGGGCTTTCAGAGCCAGCAAGCCGGCTGTAAGCAAGGTTAGGGGGGGGAATTCTGCGCAAAACCCGCCAGTTTCTCTCTTTTTCTCCTTGTCAAATCATCTCCCAGGGGTGGAAGAAGACTGAGGAGCATTTATGGGAGCTCAGAGGGAGGTGGAGGAAGGGATGGAGAGGGGGAACCTGGCTGTGGTTGGCCAGGTGGGGACAGGTTTCCCTGGTGCAAAGGTGGGATGGGCTGATTGGGAAATGGATTTGTAGGGAATTCTCCAAGCCTGGCAGAAGGCTCACACAGTGTGCACCTGTGTGCAAACCTGGAGATAAGAAATACTGATTTAGAAATGCCATGGAATAGCACAGACATTGCTGAGAGAGAAATGGAACTAGAAAGTTTCAGAGGGTGGACTTGCAAATAAGACTGGATACTTTGGAGAAATAGAACCATGAAAGATGCATTGTGGTAGGACCCATGAAGGATAATTTTAGATTATTTGCTTTAAGATATTTAGAGCATGATGTGGCTAAAGCTGATAGGCCAAGAAATGTTTATCATGTATTGTAATTAGGAAATAGCTGGCTTGTGATTGTGATGGTGTGAATTATAACATCTATATTGTCTCACCCTTCACATGAGACTGAAAATGGAATAAAAGCTTGTAAAACACCTCTCAGTTGCCCCATCTCTGGGTCAGAAAAGAGCCCAATCCAACAGGCTGATTCCACTGGTGGGAAATGGCCCTGAGCAAAGCTGGCTGCTCTCTGTGCCTTCAAGATGGGCCCAGCCCCTGGAGTGCCTCAGTTTCCCCCTCTCCTTGAAGGGGCAGAGGGATCTGAAAGGAGGCTGGAGCCAGGTGGGGGTCAGTCTCTTCTCCCAAGTAACCAATGACAGAAGGAAATGACCTCCAGTTGCACCAGGGGAGGTTTAGATTGGATGTTAGGGAAAATTTCTTCATGGGAAAGGTTGCCCAGCCCTGGCACAGGGTGCCCAGGGAAATGGTGGAGTCACCATCCCTGGAAGAGTTCCAAAGCTGTGTGGATGTGGCACCTGGGGACATGGTTTAGCAGGGGACATGGCAGTGGGGCTGGGTTGGGGGTTGTGCTTGATCCAAGAGCTCTTTTCCAGCTTTACCAATTCCATGGCTCTGTGATGTCCCTCCATTCCCAGAGGAGGGGCTGGGTGTTGCTGCTTCAGCCCCCACGTGCTCTGGAAGGTTTTGGGAGCTGCAGCTCTGAGCAAAGAGGGATGAGCCCAGGATGAATCTCATGAATGAACCTCGTGGTGTTTGCTCCCCCGAGCTGGAGCAGAGACTAGGGAGCTTCATCTCCAAACCAGAAATCCTCTGCTTCAGTGGGGCTGGTCAGGTGCTGGGGCAGCTCTGAGAGCTTGGTTTGATTTCTCTTTGTACTGCAGGAAAAAAGAGATTTGTCACCAATTGGGATCTCCAGCAGAAATTCAGATTTTCTCCAGCTGGGAGAACACAATGCTGACAGTACAGAACAAAGGAAAAGTGCTCAAAAAACAAACCTCAACTTTCTTTTTGCCTTTTTCTCTTTTCCTGAAACTCCATTTGGCTCCAAACACAGACAAACAGACGGGCACAGGGGTGGTGGGATAGATGAGTAATGCCATATTTGACTCTCACAATTCAAAGCCACATATCCTGTATATTTGTTAAGAGAAGTTTTATAGATTTATAGTTGTGTTTTACCCCTCCTGTGCTGTTGTCAGGGATGCCCTGGGTTTGGGTCATTTGGGAGGGTGGGATTGTTACTATGGCAGCACCTGACTTCCAATCAGGATTTAAGGAAGTGAATTTCACCACTGGACAGCAAAGAAGGAGCCAATGGACAGAACTTTGGGAGGAATCAAAGGGTTAAAAGGCAAAACCTCCATTGTGTGGGTGAGCATATGGGGGAAAAAATCCTCTGCTCCAGGAGCTGTAATATTTTCTCTATTCAGTCTGCTGTTGTATTTTTGATAAGGTTTTAATAAAACTTTTACATTTTTTGGAAGTGAGCATCATTTCTCACAGTGCCAACCATGGAATGACCTGCAGAGCCTGCCCTGCAGTGCCCATTGCTGGGATCCCCCAGCCTTCAGCTGCACACAATCACAAATTCACCTCCTGGCCTCCAAAACTTGTGGGGAATTTTGGGTGCTGTGATCCTACAGCATCTGAGCCACTCTGTAGTGATAAAAAACCCATCAGAGGCCACTCAGAGTGTGGGAGTTGCAGTCAGGAGCTGCAGAGCATCCCAGAAAATCCTGGGAGGGCTGCCAGGGCTCAGCCAGAGCTGCCAGCCCCACACGTGTCCCTGTGCCTCGTGTCCCCTGGTGGGGCCAGGCTGCCCTGCCGGTGTCCCTGGTGTCCCTGGCAGCTCGGGGATGGGGAGAGCCCCTGGGCATTGGTCTGCAGCCAGCGCTGCAGGGGGAGCCGCTTCCCCAGCCCAGCAAATTAAATCTTCCTCTGAGCGCTGCCAGTGAGGAGATGAGAGGAGATGAGACAAAGCGCTGCTGCCTGTGCTTCCCTTCCCTTCCCTTCCCTTCCCTTCCCTTCCCTTCCCTTCCCTTCCCTTCCCTTCCCTTCCCTTCCCTTCCCTTCCCTTCCCTTCCCTTCCCTTCCCTTCCCTTCCCTTCCCTTCCCTTCCCTTCCCTTCCCTTCCCTTCCCTTCCCTTCCCTTCCCTTCCCTTCCCACACCGAAGTTTTGGTGCCTCAGCCCAGGGAGCAGCTCTGATCCGGCTGAGCTGGATCCTCCATTTGTTTTGCAGAATATATTTTCCTATGTGTACTTTTCTGACAGGTTAGAAATTTGTTATCAACCCTTGCAGGTGATCTTTAGGTTTTAAAAGGGTGATAGGTGGTAAATTCTTGGTTGCAGAGTTTGCAGCTGAAATTTGCCCATGAAGTTAGTAAATTAATGTTCTGTGTATGTGTTAATGGGGCTAGGATGTCAAGATATTATATTCTTTGACACTTCCAGTTCGATCTAGAAGTAATGCAATGGATGTGGCTCTGCCAGCTGCCCACACCAACCACCCCACACATCCCCCAGAGCCCCGGGGGTTGGCACCTGGAGGGAAGGGGCTGGAAAGGGAGGCTCCAGCCCTCTGTCCCCCTGCTCGGGTGACAAGGGTCCTTCCCGAGATGGGGGTCCCGATTTGGGCTCATCAGAGCAGAAGAGCCCCCAGGACAGCTCATTTCCTCTCCTGCACTTCTCAAGCCTGGCAAAGGTGGCATTTCAGTGTTCCCAGCACTGAAGCAGAGGAGTTGGTGTGGTTTGAGGGCGGCTGCAGCGATACAAAGGAGCTGTGGCTGCTGCAGCTCTGCTCGGCTCCATCCCTCCACATCTGCCCTGATTTTACCCTTGTCCTCCCCAGGTGAGCTGGTCTGGCCCTGGTGGCAGCCACCAAACCCCTCTCAGGGACCCCAAAACAGCTCCACATGACTTAAAAAGCTGAGTTTGTTGTTAAAGGCATTTCCTGTTAACGGCACAGGTTTCCTTTCCCACTTGCTTTTCCAGGCTCCTTTGTGAAGGCAGACCTGGTGCCCCGCTCCGCTCTCCCCATCACCCGGGGGAATGGGGATCAGCTCTGCTGGGAACATTTCCCCCATTTGTCCTATTTCCTCCCTTTCCAGGCCTTTTTTTGCACCAGGACCAGCTGCTTTTATTGTTGCAGTGGGGAGCTGCTGCCCGGGACTGGAGCGCTGCTGCGGCGAGGCAGGGCTGGGCAGGAGCCGCGGAGCGCCGCTCGGATCTCCTCGCTCCTCTCCCGAGTCAGCAGCACTTAGCGAGACGAGAGCAAATTGGTGCTAATGAAGTGCCGGAGTCAGGCGGCAGCGCCCGGAGGGACGGCAGGGCGGAGGGGATGAGGCTGGAAAAGCTCCATCCCCTGCAATGAGTTTTCCTTGGAGCCGCCGGGACTCGCCTGTGCTCAGCGCTGGTGCAAGAGCCCCAGCTACAGATTCTGGGGGGAAAAGGGGAGTTTGGGGGTTGATTTGTGCCATGGATGCAGGGGGGGCTGGTTTTGGGTCAGACATTAGGGAAAGCACTGCCCAGGCTCCCCAGGGAATGGTGCCAAGGCTGCCAGGAGAGCCCTCCCAGGGGTGCTCAGGGTGGGATTGTTGGGGTGGCTGTGCAGGGCTGGACTGATGATCCCTGAGGGTCCCTTCCAGCTCAGGTGTTGGGGAAGGTGAAACAGGAAAGCCTTATAAAAATGATTGTCTAGCAAAAGATTTTGAGAATATAGAAACTATAAGCGAGATTGAAATGAAAGCAAGCTTTGAGATCCCTCAGTTACTAAACAACTGGAAAACAATGGTGTGGCCAGTGAAGGTAATCCCCTTTTGATGGAACAACACCCTCTGCCTGCAGACAGGCCCAAGGGTCAGAGCAGACCCTACAGCTTGGCAGAAGGGGCCCAAAGAGGAGTTTTTAGGGTTTAAAATGTAACACAGTATGGTAATGTAGTGATTCTTATAGGCTGTATGTAAATGCTATAGAATTTGTATCTTGTACTAGATTGGTTAGTGAGAATTAGAATATTTAACACAGAAGAAGATTTATGGCATTGTAACGGGAACTTCGCCCTCTTAGCTCTTGCCTCTTACTCTCTTACCCCTTTTACTCTCTTATGCTTTTACTCTCTTACCCTCTCATCCTCTCTCCCCCTCTCTTCTCTCAGCCTGCTCTGAGCTGTGGCTGGCAGCTCCCAGCAGGGCCCTGCACCCAGGCCCTCTGCAATAAACCCCAAGTTCCAGACCTGGCTGCAGAGATCTCTCATCTCTGTCCATCCTGACCATCCTGCCCCCCGCTGCTCCTACACTCAGGATTTTCCATTCTGTGACAACAAGGTAATGCTGGACAAGGAGCCTGTGATGGGAATCCGGGGTGGCATCCCTGTGACACTGAACTTGTTAGTCCATGGATTTTCATTCACACTGATTCATGCTGTGCTGCAGGATGAGCTCTGTCAGCTGAAGGATCCACTTCCAAGTTTGAATCTGAAGGACCACTCCTGCAGCTTGAGTTGTTCCAGAATGTGTAAATAATATTTACTGGATAGACCAATAAATTGTAAATTAATAAATTAAAGTGTTAATTAAACATAGGGGATTCACAGATCTACATGTCAGCATTTGGTCCACACACAATGAATTTCAGATAAATGCAAACTGTGTGAAACAGAAAACATTTGTGGCTTAGGGTCCTGTGCATTCCATTCTCTCCTCACTCCTTCACAAAGGAGAGGAGCAGCAAGGATCTCCCTTTGGGATTCCCTTTGGGATTCCCAGCAGCCTGTTCCTGCCTCCAGCTGCTCCTGGAACTCTGAGCAGGGACAATGAGCAGGTTCTGTGGCAATGGCACATCATTCATCAGGGTGTGCTGGCCCTGAGCTGGTGCCCAGAGAGGGCCCAGAGCCATCATTAGCCACAAAGCATGGGCTGGAGACAGGGAAAGAGCAGTGGAGGGGAAAAACCCAAGAGTTTCCTGCATGTCCTGATGAAATCTGGTCCTGGGTGTGTTTATGGGGTGTGAGATGGGAAGGTCACAGAATCACCGGGTTGGAAGAGACCTCCAAGAGACCTCCATTGCATTATTTCGAACTGAAAATTATTATATATTATATCAAACTGAAGAATCAAAAAATATAATTCTCTTAACATCCTAGGCCCATTAACACACACACAAGATCATCGAGTCCAACCCAGCCCCAACAGCTCAACTGAACCCTGGCACCCAGTGCCACATCCAGGCTTTGTTAAACACACCCAGGGATGGGGACTCCATCACCTCCCCGGGCAGCCATTCCAGAACTTCATCATTCTTTCTGTGAAAAACTTTTTCCTGACATCCAACCTGTATTTCCCTTGGCACAGCTTGAGGCTGTGTGCTCTGGTTCTGTCAGTGCTGCTGGAGAAAGAGCCCAGCCCCAGCTGAGCACAGGCACCTTTCAGGAGCTGTACAGAGTGATAAGGTCACTTCTGAGTCTCCTTTTCTCCAGGCTGAGCACCCCCAGCTCCCTCAGTCCCTTGGGGCTTGGCCGAGTCAGTTCTCAGTGGGCTGCTGGATTTCTGCCCCTGGTGCAGGGACAGCCTGGACAGTCTGTAATCCTCAGGGTGTGCAGGGTTTGTGTGCCCAGGGCCCTCTGGAGGTGGGCAGGATGATGTGCACAGGGCCATCAGCTGCTCTGGGTACCCCTGAGCTCCAGCAGGGCATGGCAGGAGGGAGATCCAGCCTGGAGCCCCTCAAGGTGTGAGGCCCCAGTCCAGGGGAGCTCCAGGCATTCACAGCCCTCTGTCAGCCCATGTCACAGACCAGCCCCAGTGTGACCCCAAATCCGGCTCCAGTGTGACCCCAAATTTGGCTCCAGTGTGACCCCAAATCCCAGCTGTTCCCACCTGGCACAGAGCCTGCACAGGGGGCAGGCCCAGCCCAGCAGGGTCAGGGCAATCCCAGCCCTGAGCACAGCCTGAGGAGGAACCTGAGGGAAGGACTTGAGGTGTTGGTGGTGAGAGGCTCAGGCTGCCCCGGCCATGGGCACTGAGCCAGAAACCCCCCCTGTGCTGGGCTGAGCCCCCAGCGTGGGCAGCAGGGGAGGGGGCGATTCTGCCCCTCTGCCCCTGTGCTCAGGTCAGACCCCACCTGCAGAGCTGCCCCAGCCCTGGGCAACAGCAGCAGGAGGACGTGGAGCTGCTGCAGCCAGGCCAGAGGAGCCACGGAGATGCTGCAAGGGCTGGAGCCCCTCTGCTCTGGAGCCAGCCTGGCACAGCTGGGCCTGCTCACCTGGACAAGAGAAGGCTCCAGGCAGAGCTCAGAGCCCCTGGCAGGGCCTGAAGGGGCTCCAGGAGAGCTGCAGAGGGACTGGGGACAAGGCCTGGAGGGACAGGAGCCAGGCAATGGCTCCCAGTGCCAGAGGGCAGGGCTGGATGGGATCTTGGGCAGGAATTGTTCCCTGTGAGGGTGGGCAGGCCCTGGCACAGGGTGCCCAGAGCAGCTGGGGCTGCCCCTGCATCCCTGGCAGTGCCCAAGGCAAGGCTGGACAGGGCTTGGAGCAGCCTGGGACAGTGGGAGGTGTCCCTGCCATGGCAGGGCTGGCACTGGATGGGCTTTGAGGTCACAACCCAAACCGCTCTGCAATTCTGTGACAGCGGCAGGGACACAGCCCCATTGTGCCGCTTGGTGTTGTCCCTCAGGTGTGTCCCCGTCGCCCCTCGGGCCCTGGGTGACTCCGGCCCCTCCTGGGCTGAGGGTGAGGGGGGTCCTAGCCCGCCCCCCCCGCCATTCCGGGGCGCTGGTCCCGCCCGCTCCCCCCGCAGCCGCAATGGTTCGTTCCGCAGCCGCTCTGGGCCGTCCCCGCCGCGCTGGCGCCCCCCTGCGGATGGCCCTGCGCGCTCCCCCCCGGGGCGGCGCAGTGGTACAGCCCGCCACACCCCCCCGGCTGCCCGATGGACCGGCCCTTGCTCCCCTCTTTCTCATCTCAATGGGCTGGTCCGGCCGCTCCACACACACGGGATGGAGCGGTCCACCCGCGCCCCGGGGGGGGGGGGGACGACGACGACGTTATGGGCAGCCCCGGGAGCCGCGGGAATGGCACTGCCCGGCCCGGGTGCGGGGCAGGGAAGCTCCGTGTGCCCCATTGCTGCCCATCCCTGCCCATCCCTGCCCCATCCCTGCCCCCATCCCTGCCCCCATCCCCAGTCAATCACTGCCCCGTGACATCACTACTCCAGCACGCTGCCCCCATCCCTGCCCCATCTGCCCCATCCCTGCCCATCATTGTCCATCACGGCTTCATCACATTGCCCTCCATCGCTGCCCCATCCCTACCCTCATCACTGCCCCATCGCTGCCCCCATCACTGCCCATCGCTGCCCCCATCACTGCCCCATTAATGCGCAATCACTGCCCCCATCACTGATCAGTCACTGCCCCATCACATTGCTGCCCATCACATCCAATTCCTCGCTCACATCCCATCCCTGCCCATCACATCCCATCCCTGCCCATCGCTGCCCCATCCCTGCCCATCAATGCCCCCATCCCTGCCCCACTATTGCTCCACTCATATGGGGCAGTAAAACCACCCCAAACCCCCAACCAGCCCCACAACCACCGCCCCCAGCCCCACCGGGACCCCGCTGTCCCCGGGTGTCCCCCAGGCGCGGTGGCACGGCCGGCACTAAGCCAGTGACTCTTAATCCACCGGCCCGGCGTTATTAGTTCAGCTCCCCAGGCATTTCCCGCAGTAATTGCGCTGATCTGCCAGGGATTATGCGCTGCCACCGCAACGATGGATGATGTTTTAATTTGAGCTGGGCATCTCCGGGGAGGGCAGGGCAGGGGCGAGACCCCCTGAGCCCTTTCAGAGTCCCAGTGTGGGGTGAAGGGGCTGCTCAGGGCTGTTTTAGGGTGGAACCTGCACCCTGGTGGTCCTTCAAGCGATGCCCTGGCTGGACAACAGGGTCTGGTGATCCCAGCTGGGTGCGGATGGGGTTCAGCTCCCCCTGCGTGCCTGGGGAGGGCTCTTCCCAAATCCCAAATCCCAAATCCCTGCTGGGCTGGGGTGAACGATCACAGCCCCGGGCCCATCCTGCCTGGAGGGAAACCCACGGGGAAAGGGCTCCTGCCTCCTCCCCTCCGAAGGCAGCAGAGAAACTCCCTCCTCGACGTTACCTTTAAAAACGACCCCCGCCCCGCGCTGTTCCTTCTGGTAACGCAGCAATTAATCACGGCGAGGATGGGATAGATTTGTAATCAGCTCCCCCCTCCCACCGCCCCCATTTCGCAGCCCTGGGTGTTTTTCCCGGCTCCCCCGCCCCATTCCGTGTGGGGATGGGGCCAGCGCAGCCCATTGATCCTGCCCGGTCGATTTTATTGAAACTCCCACGAGTGGCTTTAACTGCGTGTTGGATATTGCTGGCACATCACTTTGATGGCGACGTGACCGGCGGGAGCTCGCGGGCAGGTTTGAGGGGAGGGCTGCGGGAAGGGGGATCCATCCTGCAGGAGCTGCCCCATTGCCTGCCCCATTCCCTGTGCATTCCCTGTGCATTCCCTGTGCATTCCCTGCCCCATTCCCTGCCCCATTCCCTGCCCCTATTCCTTATCCTATTCCTTACCACATTCCCTGCCACATTCCCTGTCCCTTACCCCATTTCCTGTCTCCATTCTCTGCCCCATTCCCTGTGCATTCCCTGCCCCTATTCCCTTGCCCTATTCCCTGCTTGCTCCCTGCTCCATTCCCTACCCCTATTCCCTGCCCTAATCCCCATCCCCATTCCCTGCCCCAATCTCTGCCCATTCCCTGCTCTGTTCCTTACCCCATTCCCTCTCCATTTCTGGCCCCATTCTCTTCCCCTATTCCCTGCCCCATTCCCTGTGCATTCCCTGCCACATTCCCTGCCACATTCCCTGCTCTGTTCCTTACCCATTCCTGCCCTATTCCCTGTCCCTATTTCATGCCCCCATTCCCTGCCTGAATCCCTGCTCTATTCCTTACCCTATTCCTTTCCCCTATTCCCTGCCCCATTCCCTGTCCAATTCCCTGTGCATTCCCTGCCCCATTCCCTGTCCCTATTCCCTGCTCAATTCCTTACCCCATTCCTGCCCTATTCCCTGCCCCTATTCCCTGTGCATTCCCTGCCCCATTCCCTGCCCTATTCTTTATCTTATTCCTTACCCCATTCCCTGCCCCATTTCCTCTGCATTCCCTACCCTATTCCTTACCCTATTCCCTGCCTCCATTCCTTTTCCTACTCCCTGTCCCATTCCCTGCCCTGCTTGCTCCCTGTCCCTATTCCCTTTCCCCATTCTCTGCCCCTATATCCTGTCCCCATTCCCTGCTCCAATCCCTGTCCATTCCCTTCCCCATTCCCTGCCTCTATTCCTGGCCCTATTCCCTGTTCCCTTGCCCCATTCCCTGTCCTATTCCCTGCCCTATTCCTTACCCATTCCCTGCCCCTATTCCTTACTCCATTCCCTTCCCCCATTCCCTGCCCGTGGAATGGGACAGCAGAGCTGGGGAAGGGGCTTGGGATGGTTCCAGGGAATGGTTTCTCTTGGAAAAAGGTTTGGGGCGTAAAATGGGTTGAGAAGGAAAGGAGAGGGTGAAGGAGGGATAAAAGAGAAAAGAAAAATTAGTCAAGAGGAAAGGGAATAAAGCGAAGGAAGAGAGAGATAAGAGAGAAAAGGAAAAGGAGGAGGAGATGCAGAAGAAGAGAGAAAAAGGGAAAGAAAAATGAATCAGGAAAAAAAAAGGAGAAAAGGAGACATATAAGGAAAGGAAAAAGAGAAAGATAGGAAAAGGGGAAAAAAGGGTAAAGAAAAGGGGAAGATAAAGAAAAAAGGGAAAAAATGAATGGAAAAAAGGAAAGAAAGAGGGGAAAAGGGAGAAAAAGAAAAGGTAAGAAGAAAGAGAAAAGGGGAAAGAAAATAAGGAGGAGGAAGAGCAAAGGGAAGAGAGGAGGGAGCGAGGGGACCCGTGGGTGGCACAGCTGTGCCCCAGGCAATGCCCAGCAGCCCCTTGGCTTCCCCTTCCCACTCCTGCCTCTTTTCTGCCATTCTTGTGCGGCAAGAGACACTGCCAGGTGACAGTGACAGTGACACTGCTGGGGGGGCACTGCCAGGTGACAGTGACACTGCCAGGGCTCTGCCAGGTGACAGTGACACTGCTGGGGGTGACAGTGGCACTGCCAGGGCTCTGCCAGGTGACAGTGACAGTGACACTGCCAGGGCTCTGCCAGGTGACAGTGGCACTGCCAGGGGCTGTCCCCTCCCACCAGCAGCACCCCGGGGTTCCTGGGCTGGGCTCAGCTCTGGGATGAATCCCTCATCCAGAGGAAGCACAAACCCTCCACAAACCCCCTGAAAAGCACTGAGGTGTGAGGCTGAGGGGGAGTCTGAACCCTTCAATGTCCCCCAGGTCCCTTTTCCCGAGGATGAAGAACCTGGCTCACCCCCAGGTAACCACAGCGGGGCCACCACCTCACCATGGTGACAAAAACCAGAGCAAAGAAATCATCTGGGTTTTTCTTGGGGGTGTTGAAGGCAGAGAAATCAGCATTTGGGGGTGAAAAGGGCTGTTAGGGTTTTGGGGAGATGCTTTCAGAGTTTTTCCAGGAAAGGCCAGCTGGTTTGGAATCATCTTTCCTCAAATGCCCTGATTTTGGTGATTTGTTTTCAATTTCTGTTTTCTGGCTGCCCAGGTGTGCAGGCAAGTGAGCCGGTGGCTTTGGGAACTCCAGCAGAGGAGTTCCCAGGGAAACACCAGGGTAGGGATTCGCTGATTCCACTTGAGAAATGTCACCAAAATCCCACAGCTTGGCCCCAAAAAGAGGATTAACATCAGACATTGATCCAGGTATCCATTTCCAGAGGCCTTGGGGTCACTCTGAAGCCTGGCAGGGCAGTGTCACCATCCCACCTTCCTCCTGCCCCTATTCCCTTCCCTTATTCCCTGCTCTATTCCCTGTCCTATTTTTTCCTGCCCCATTCCCAGCCCTATTCCCTGCCCTATTTGCCCCTACTCCCAGCCCCATTCCCTGCCCCATTCCCAGCCCTATTTGCCCCCATTCCCTATTTGCCCCCATTCCCTGCCCTATTCCCTTCCCCTATTTCCAGCCCCATCCCCTTCCTCTATTCCCTGCCCCATTCCTTGCCCTATTTGCCCCCATTCCCTATCCCCATTTCCTATCCCCATTCCCTTCCCCTGTTCCCTGCTCTATTCCCTGCCCTATTCCCTGTCCTATTTGCCCCTATTCCCTTCCCCTATTCCCTTCTGTTATTCCCTTTTCCCTGCCCCATTCCCAGCCCCATTCCCAGCCCTATTTGCCCCCATTCCCTGTCCTATACCCTTCCCCTATTCCCGGCCCCATTTCCTTCCCCCATTCCCTACTCCTATTCTCTGCCCCATTCCCTGTTCTATTCCCTGCCCCATTCATTCCCTGTCCTATTTGCCCCTATTTCCTGCCCCGTTCCCTTCCCATTCCCTTCCCTTATTCCCTTCCCTTATTCCCTGCCCCATTCCCTGCCCTATTTACCCCCATTCTCTTCCTCTATTCCCAGCCCTATTTGCCCCCATTCCCCGCCCTATTCCCTGGAGTTGGGGGCGGGTGGGGAAGGTCCCCCCCATTCTCGGGAGGCTCTGGAAGCCCAAACCCCTTTGGCATCGAGCATCGAGCACCCCATTCCAGCCCAGCTGCGCCAGGTGCGGCTCCAAACCCACAGGAACCGCAGCGAGATCCACCCACCACCCCAGGCTGGAATTATCCGGGGGTTCCGCACCGGGGCAAGCAAGAAACACTCGGAAAATGGGGAAGAACATGAAATAGGGCCAGATGAGTGTGAAAATGGCAGGGGCGGGGTGCTCCGCGGTGGGAGCAGCTCCCGGAGCGCTGAGATCTCTGTCAGCCCCTGATGCTATCGCCCGTCAGCAGCTCCCGCTGCATTTGCAGTTTTATCCCCGGTGGAGAAGCTTCGCTCGTTACCTGCTCCTTATCGGCCACAAAGGGACCTCGAAAGGCTCCGGGGCACCGCAGAATTTTTACTTGGTCCGTTAAGCTACCTTACCATTCCTTTTGCATTTACCACCAGCCAATAAAAACTCCTTGGGAAAGACTCTATGAAGGGAAGCAAGATGGACTGACCCCTCCCTAGGATATTCTCAGAAAACATACCAAGCCTGAAATTACAGATTTGGGGTAAATGCTAAAAAGAAACTGTTAGCAGAGTCCAGGGAAGTTTCAATTCACTATCAGGAGACATTTCTGTAGCAGTAGGTCAGACAAATGTTTAAGAGAGATGATGGTTGATCCTGGAATCAGTCAGGATATGAATGAAGGACTGAGATCTCTTTCAGATACATGGTTCCACATTTCTCAGTCATCTTCCAACCATCTTCCAGTGCCTCCCTTCCTTAGGTTTCATAACCTGGCACTGCCAGAGCTCTGCCCTGCGCTGTTCATCCCCTCTGCAGCCAGGGAAACTGAGGCACGAGGGGGGTTCTCAGTCCGTGGCCATTTCACGGCTCGTGTCTCTTCCACGTGGTGGCTTTGGGACATTTCCCAGGGCTCAAAGCCACCCTTGCCATGGCCCTCGGCTGCCCCAGACCGTGCCCTGCCCGTGCTGTGGGGACTCCTTGGGGCCCAAGGTGTTTCCGCTGCTCTTGGTCCATTTGGGGCTTTTATAGGGTCCCCGACAGCCAAACCTGACGCTTTGGGTTCCCACAGAGCCCTCAGCGCTGTGCCACCCACCGAGCCCCCTCGGCACAGCCAACCCCCCCGGCAGGAATATTTGTGGCTCTCTGGAGTCATTCCTGCAGCCGGAGAGCTCCGCTCTGCCCCAGCCGGGTGCGAGACCCGCAGCTCCCCGCGCTGCCTCCTCCTGCCGAGCCCTGAGCTCAGCACGGTGCGGTTGGTACCCCGGCATGGCAGCAGCAGGAAAAGCTGCAATTTGCTCTTCCTGGTTTTTTTTCTTTTCTTTTTTGAGAGTTTTTTTTTTTTTTTTTTTGGTTGGTTTTTGGTTTGTTGGTTTTTGGGTTTTTTTTTTGTCAAGATGTTGGGATTTTCCTCCCTCCTCTGCAAGCAAGGAGAATACAGCCAGTCCCAGCCTTCCCTGCTTTCCCCTCGTGCTCCATACACAGAATTTCCATTTCCTTCTCCCAGGCTGGGCAGAGCTGAGCCACCCTCAGTCTGCCAGGGCTGATGAGGTTTCCCAAATCCCAGAGATTTCCCAAATCCCAAAGTGGACTCAAGCAATACGAGCAACCCTGCCCATCTCAGCCCAGCATCCCTGCATCCCCCCCATGTGGGCAAGGCTTGATTTCAGCACCTGTGAAACGTCTCAAATCCAACTCCTCCAGATATAAACCACCAGTGGAATGGCTTTAAAATCACTTCTGAACCTCCTCTCCTTGCACTTCACTGTTTAGAGCATTGACACAGATCCCTAATGAAATATATATATATATATATATATATTCCATTACATATATTTCAAGAATGACCCTAATAACTTAACCAAATTATATATAATTTATATTTATAATCAATACATAGAAATACAAATTTTTATAATTAATAATTATAAATACAAATATCTAATTAATATAAAATAATATAAATAGAAATAAATATAGATATAGATATAATCTAAATAATAGAAAATATATATGTTTGTAATAAATAAATTAAGAAATAACTTAGCAAATTTATATAGACATATATATGTATAAAAATAACTTAGCAAATATATATATATATGTATGTATATATATGTGTATGTATGTATATATATGTGTGTGTGTATATGTGTATAAAAATTTGCTAAGTTATTAGGGTCATTCTTAAAATCCTACCCATGTCCATACAAACATCTCTCCATTTTAATATTTTTTAAATAACCCAGTCCCCCCTTCCAGCACCAGAGAATCCACGTTGCCTCTTTGCTTTGCTATTTTTTAACACCAAACATTTTAAAAATCCATTTCTCCCATCCAAGCCAGACTTGCTTTACCTCTTGCTGGATACAGAGATCTCCCTGTATCATTTGAGGCATTAATGAGATTTTTGAATTTCCATTAAATCAGCAAATTTTGCCGCTCAGTGGCCTCAATCCTGCACGGAGCCGGGATTAAACACACTGCCAAAGCTGCTGCTGGCCAGCACCTCCCTGCATGGCTTCTGGATGAGGATGAAGGGGAACATTTTGGACTCCACCTTCCCTTTTGGGCCAGTTTCCAACACCAGGGGCTGCCCCAACCTCTCTGCGCTGCCCTTGGGCCTGTGCAGGAGCAGGGCCATGGCCAGGTGCCCATCCCAGCTGGGTCAGACCATGTCCCAGGCTGGTGGCACCTGTCCTGGGTTAATGGCACCTGTCCTGGGTTAATGGAACTCATCTTGGTTTAATGGGACTCATCCTGGGCTCCTTTAAGCCTCAGCTTCTCCAGGAATTTGCACATCTCAGCTCAAATCCAAAAAAGAAGCCGGGCCAGAAGCCATGACCGTGGATATGGGCTGAGGGCAGATCAAAGCTGCCCAATGCCTCCATTCCTGCTCAGGGCTGGCCTCCCTCGGCTGGAACCTTTCCAAAAACCTCAGGGAACCTCAGGAGACTCTTCCTGCCCTGGGGAAGACTGGTCCAGTTCTGTCTGAGCCAGGGAAGCAGCAATTCCCACAGGGAACACGGCCTGTCCTGCTGGGACTCTCTCCCAGCATCCCAAATTGCACCCAGGGTCTGGAGCAGGAGCATTTCCACACCCCCACCAAGCTGCCAAGCCTCAGTTCTTTCAAGCCAGGCTCTGATGGAGTTTATTTCATTTTAAATCTTATTTTTGTGTTTGTGTTTCCAGTCAGCCATCACCACCCTGCTCCAAGCCCAGGATGGCCTCACACCAGGAACCCTCTGTGCCAGGAGATTTCTGCAGGGATTTTTGTTTCCTTTACGCTCAGGTGATGCCCAGGGCAAGGCAGGACATTGCCAAGGCAGGAAAGCACCAGCCTGGGCCTTGCCTCTGCTCTCTTTGCCTTCACCATCCCTCTTCTTCCTCTGCTTTTTTGGCACCAAGGGAGCTGGGCAGAAAACGCAGCGATGGGAGCACAGAGCTTCCTCCTCACCCCTCAGTGGGGCAAGGCTGCCCCCCCAGAGCCACAGGCTCCCCGGCCCTGCAGCTGCCTCTGAGCAGAATGAGAAAATATTGGATTTGTTTTGTGAAGGGAAAAAAAAAAAAAAAAAAAATCCAATATTCTGTCTGCGATCCCAGACTCCGTGCCTGGTTATGGCAGGAAAATGCTGTAAATCTCCCCTTTCCCCACCAGCTGGGAGAGGAAAACCCATTTTCTTTTAATATTCTTATTTTTCTCCTGGTCTAAGCCCCATCATTTTGCAGTCAGCTCTGCAATCTCTTTGTTGACCAGGGCTTAAACCTGCTCTCCCGGCTCCCCCGACCCCGGGAAGTCGCCTCGCACACCCTTCCCAGCAGCTCCCAGGCAGCGGCAATGAGATTTTAATAGATGTATTTTCAAATTAGTTCTGGGCCTTTCAAGACTTATCAGTTAAATGAGGTTTTTCAAATTGATTCAAAGGTCACTCCGAGAGTTTTCTCTTCTCTGTTATCTCTCCCTTATGGTTTCAGTGGCGATTGACAGGACAAGGAAAAAAATTATCACCCCCGTGTTGTACACCCAGAAAAAGATAAACCCAACAAAAACCCACCCAAAACGCGAACCCGAATTAAAAGGAGGCGGCAAGAAAAGCTCCAGGCGTGGCCCCCGGGGCTGGGGCCATGCGCAGAGCCCGTGGGGGATTTGGGGAGCGGCGTTTGGGGGAGCAGAACCCCGCGGGCGCGGGTGGGTGCAGGCGGCACCCCGCGCAGAGGGGAGCTCGTTTCCTGGGGGTGCGGGGAAGGAACCCCATTTAATGTTTAACCTGCGGGAGGTTTATTGGCCCCTTCTGAGGCGCAGATTAGGAGCAAACAGAAAAACAGCCGCGGGCGGAGCGAGGCGGCCCCGCCGCGCTGATAAGGCGGTGGCGCGGAGGGTGCGGGGAGGTGCGGGACATGGGGGTCGGGCAATGAGGGAATCAGAAGCTGTGGGACACGGGGTTCGGGAATGAGGGACACCGGGAGCTGTGGGACACGGGAAATGAGGGACACCGGGAGCTGCGGGAATGAGGGGTTCGGGAATGAGGGACACCAGGAGCTGTGGGACACGGGGTTCGGGAATGAGGGACACCAGGAGCTGTGGGACACGGGAAATGAGGGACACCGGGAGCTGCGGGAATGAGGGGTTCGGGAATGAGGGACACCGGGAGCTGCGGGACACGGGAAATGAGGGACACCAGGAGGTTCGGGACATGGGCAATGAGGGACACCAGGAGCTGCGGGGTTCAAGAATGAGGGACACCAGGAACTGCGGGACACTGGGTTCGGGAATGAGGGACACCGGGAGGTGCGGGATTCGGGCAATGAGGGACACCAGGAGCTGTGTGACACTGGGTTCGGGAATGAGGGACACCGGGAGGTGCGGGACATGGGCAATGAGGGACACCAGGAGCTGCGGGGTTCAAGAATGAAGGACACCAGGAACTGCGGGGTTCAGGAATGAGGGACACCGGGAGCTGCGGGGTTCGGGCAGTGAGGGACATCAGGAGCTGCGGGAATGAGGGTTTCAGGAATAAAGGACACCAGGAGCTGCGGGGTTCAGGAATGAGGGACACCAGGAGCTGCGGGGACGCCGGCGGTGGCTGCTCCGTGCGGGCGGCTCCAGATCGGCAGAGAAAGTCGCCTCTAATTCACGAAATCCCAAACCTTGCTTCAAAAGGGACCTTAAAGCTCATCTCGTTCCAACTATATTTACGAGCTAAAAAAAAAAGTTAGCAAAATAAAATAGTAATTTAAGAAAAAAAATAAGAAATTAAAGTTTAAAAAAAATATATATATAACCCAAACCAAACCAAAAAAACTCACACTTTTTAAGGTTTGGTTTGGTGGTTTTTGTTTCCCAACTGGGACAAAGCTTTGCCTCCTTTCCCGAATCTTTCTCCGACTCCCTGCGTGGGCAGCTCTCCTGGGCCGGGAGGAGCCGCTGCAAGCCGGGAGCCCCAAAATCTCGTTTTCTCCCATTTTACGGCAACAAAACCCATTCGCTCCCGGTCCTCCAAAGCTCTCCGCGGCTGCGGCGCCTTTTGCCCGTCGCCTGCGGCCACGCGCGGATCGAAAGCAGCGAAACCGTTCGCGGTTTTCTGCCGCTCTCCCGGGCCAGAGCCGGGCCGGGGCCGCGGGCCGGGAGGAGCCGACGTTGGGCCAAAGTCGTTTGAAAGAGGCTGAAATTACAACAAAATTCGTGAAAAAAAAATTTAAAAATTTATATATTTCCCGAGGTTTTATTCAGCGCCATCTTGTCCCTTTTTCTATCACGTCTGTGTATTAATTCGCGGTATTAATTAGTGACGTTAATTATTGGTGTTGTCAAAGCTCTCGGGCATTTGCCTTGGCCCAGCCCCGCGGTCGTGCTCGCAGTTCCGGAGTGGTTTTGGGGTTTTTGTTGAAAAACGACGCTTTGTGCGGTGGAGACATGTTCGGGGAAGGGATTCATGGGAAAGGGTGAATTAAAAAAGAAAGGAAAAAAAAGAAAGGAAAAGGAATGAAAATAATGGAAAAGAAAGGAAAAGAAAGGAAGAAAGGAAGAAAGGAAGAAAAGAAGAAAAAGGAAAGAAAGAAGACAAGAAAGAAGGCAGGAGAGAAAGAAAGAGAGAAAGAGAGAAAGAAAGAGAGAAAGAAAGAGAGAGAGAAAGAAAGAGAGAGAAAGAGAGAAAGAGAGAAAGCAAGAGAGAAAGCGAGAAAGCAAGAAAGCAAGAAAGAAAGAAAAGCAAATGAAACTAACAAAAACAAGATAAAACAAAAAAATTAAAATTAAGAAAGCAAAAACGGGGGTGGGGGCGAGGAGTGGAAGTGTTAATGGAAAAATAAAACGAAAGGTTGGAGAGGGAAAAGGAGAAGCGAATGTAAAAGCAGCGGGAGCTGCCGGGCCCCTCGGGGCCAGCCGCACCCCACGCGCGGGGGTGAATTCCACGCACAGCGGGGAAAACCGCGGCAGGAGGGATCCCCGAGCCCCCTCCGGGCAGGCAGCGCCCCAAAGGGACACGACGGCGTCGTCGCCCTCCCGAGAAACAACCACGAGCGAATTTCCTGGTGCTGAGTGTCGGGATAAATCGGGGGCGGGGAGGGGATTCCCAGCGAGGGGGCAGCGATGGGAGCGCACGCAGGGTGGGAGGCACCGCCTGACCCGCGGACACGCGGGGATTGGGGCGCAGGAACGCTCCCAGCTCCCGCACCGCCCTCGGGGAAGGAGCCGGGGCCCTTTTCCGCCCCCAGGGCACGGGGGTTTAGCGGGCGGGGGTCACACCCGCGCAGGAACCCCCAGAAGTGGCACCGTGGGAGCTCCGCGTCCCCCACGGGCCCTCGCAGGCCCCGCAGGGCGGTCACGGAGTTGGTGGGGATTAATCTGGAGGGGGCCGGGGGGCTGCGGCCGCCACTCGGGGTCGCGGAGATGGACGGCCCGAGGGGACGGGCTGGGCACCGCCAGCTGCTGCCCAGATGTTGCTCCGTGGGACCCCTCCTCTTCTGCGGAGCCCCTTGGGGCGAGCGGGGCCGGAGGGAGCCCGGGGCGGCCGGAGCTGCAGCCCCCTCATCTCCCAGCTGAATAATTAATGGTTCATCTGCGGAGGGGCGGCGGGACGTGGGGAACTGGGCTGGAAAGAGGAGAAAAGCGGCGGGTGCCATTTCTAGGGGGCCGGTGTGGTCATCGATCCGCGGCTCAGTGACTCGGACTAATCCATCAGATGGACTCCTGCGGCCCCGGACCGGGACCAGGACCAGGGCTAGGATCAAAAATAGGAACAAAAAAAAAAAAAAAAGAGAGAAGAGGAATAAGAATAGGACCGGGTCCAGAACCAGGGCCAAGGCCAGGAGCAAGAAAAGGAATAGAACCAGGAGCAGAACGAGGAATAGGACCAGAAAGAGAAACAGGAATAGAACCAGGATAGAAGCAGGAATAGGATCAGAACCAGCACCAGTCCGTGCCCCGGCCGTGCCACACGAACACAAAAGTCGAACTTTTTTTGCCTTTTACCGGGAAGGAAAAATCCCTCTCGCCTCCCAGGTCCCTTCCCTGCTTGCCGAGGGGCGAAGGTGGAAACCATGCGGAGCACTCCAGGCCCCCAGACTGGAAAAAAACGGGAAAGGACGGGCGGACTCGCCCCGAGGCCTCGGGCTGGGGATTCAGCGGCATCGATCGGGGGGCTCGGGCCCGGCCCCCCCAGCGCGGCCCCTTCCCCCCGATGCCGCCGCTCGGGGCAGCCGGGCCGGGGCCGAGCCCGGGGGCTGGGGCGGACCCAGGGCCGGGCCCGGGCGGGCGAGACGGCGGCAGGGGCGAAACGAAAGCGGGACCCAGCGGGGCTCGGGGCCGGAACAAAGCGGCAGAACCGGGGGGGCAGCTCGGCCGAGCCCCTCCAGGAGCGGACCCGGGCCCGCGTGTGGAGCGAGGCTCAGCACGGGCGCGTTCAGGACGGGAGGTTGGGCTGCTGGTTGGTGGGTTTTTTCCTGTTTTCACGGAGAGCAAATGAACAAACCCCGTTGCCCGGAAATCTGGGGGGTTAATTCCTGTAAATAATGGGGACATGGCGGCTCTGGCGGCGGGGGAAACGGCGGCGGGGAAGAAAAATAATTTTGGGGAGAATAAACTTCCCACGGCGGCTCGAGGAGCAAAGAGGTGACAGCAGGGACAGGGACCCTACGAGCCGGTTCGGGGACAGGGATCCCTGACCCCGGCCGGGGACAAGGAGCTCTCCAGGCGGGCCGAAGAGAGGGTTCCCCCCGAGCTTCCCCCAGCTGCGGCCGCCTTTTTATCATCGCCATCACGGATATTTTAAATTATTATTACTACTATTATTTTTGAATTATTCCTTATTATTTCCAGTTCTGGCGAGGCAGAAGCCCGAGCCCGCTGCTCAATTAGCCCCAACAACGGGGGCATTAAACGGCCGATCGCGGCAGTGTTTAAATCTTTATTTACCAGAACCTTGTAAAGCCAGGAACAATTTGCATTCTATTAACTGCTTTTCAATAGGGCATCGACTGGAACTAAAAGATGCCACTACCCTGCCCTAATTAAAGAGCAACTGAATTACACTAAATACATATGAACGCTGCTCTTCCCCATAAATAACGGCGGGTCCTCGTCGCTGCCTTTGCCCGTCCCCACGGGGAGCTCGGATTTCTTAAAAAATAAATTAAAAACCACTAACGTGTGTTTTGTCCGCCACGGCTCGGCCCCGCGGAGCCAAGAGCTCCAGCGGTGTTTCCGGGGGTGGCGGCTCCGGGCCGGGGCTGGCGGCGAGCACCGGGCACGTCCCCGCTCGCCGCTGTCCCCTCTGTCGCACCCTCCGGCCCCTTCCCCGCGACCCCCGCCCGCCCTCGGCGCAGATCGCGCGTTCCTCCAGCACAGCCTCGGCCCAGCGCCGGCCCGAGCCCGCGGGGAACGGCGCTGCGGGACCTCGAGCCGCCCGGGGGTTGAGACACGGGGCTCGGTCCTTGTGCCGGGGACAGTCCTTGTGCCGGGGACAGTCCTTGTGCCGAGGACAGTCCTTGTGCCCCGCTCCCGCAGCCCCGGCCCGGAGATTCCCCTGAGCGCGGCGCCGGGACCGAGAGGCGGCGGCCGAAGCGGAGCAGCTCCAGGGTTGTGCCGGCGCCACGGGGCCGGTTCGGCGGCACCGAGAGGGAAATCCCCAAGGCAGGAGAACGGGCGGCGGCCAACGGGCACCTCTCGGCTCCCTCCAGCCGCGATCCCGCATCTCTCGCGGGCAGCGGCAGGCCCGGGGAGGCGGGAGGTCGCCTTAGGTATAACTCACCTTAAACATTAATGCATTCCCTTTGGTCTTAAGGTCACAAACCGGGTCGGTAACACCGCCCGGGCCCGGCCCCAGTTCGCGATGGCAACCCCGGAACCCCGAGGGTTCCCACGCGTGTTCGCAGCACCCCCTGAGCCACCCTCCCGGAGGTGCGGGGCGGGCGGCCCGAGCCGTGCCGTGCCGTGCCGTGTCCTACCTGCCAGTCTGAGCGCCGACATCCTCTGAAATTCCGGCTCCTGCAACCATTTCCACATCCTGCGGAAAGTCTCCCGGCCGGACTTGAGCTTACTCCAGGGCTTGGGGTTCCGCAGCAGGTCCGAGAGGGTCCCCTGGGAGCGGCACAAGATCCTCTGCGCGAAGATGGCCTGCGGGATGCTGTACCGCTTCAGCTCGGCCGTGATCCTCTGGGCCACCTCCTTGGTGTTGATCTCCTCCACCTGGCCGGAGCCGCCGGGCTGGGAGCCGGGGCCGGGCGCCGGGCGCTCCCGCTCGCCCAGCAGCGAGGCTCCGGGCTGCCCGTGCGGGTGCCCGTGCGGGTGCATCCCGTTGAGCGGCGGCATCATGGCCGAGCTGGGCGCCGCCAGCCCCCGCGCCAGGTGCTCCTCGCCCCGGGACAGCATCGCGGCGTGCGAGTCGAAGCCGTTGGGCGAGAGCATCTTCTCGTTGGGCAAGTGGCCGGCGGGGCCGTAGGGAGCCAGCGGCTGCTGGGCGTTGTGGAGGCTGCCCAGCCCGTTGGGCAGCGGCGATAGGGGCTGCCCCATGGCCGGCATGTCCTTGGGGTAGTGGCTGTAGAGGTTGCCCATGGAGGCCAAGCTCCGTTCGTCGCGCATGAGGGTGAAGCTGCCGCTGACGTTGCCGGCCAGGCGCTGGTGCGGGTGGTGGTGGTGGTGGTGGTGGTGCGGGTGGTGGAACTTCTCCGACACGGTGGAGATGGGCGGCAGGTGCTGCAGGGGAGTCAGCGTGGTGTAGGTGCTGCTCAGGCTCATGCCGGAGGGCGACTCGCAGGACATGCTCATGGCGGGGTGCAGCGGGGCTCCCAGGCTGTGCTCGCCGCGGTAGTCGCCCCCCTCCAGGATGGAGGCCATGCCCGAGACCATGGCGGGCCGGCCGTGCGGCACCAGGTTGCGGTGCGAGCTCTGCCGCCCGTGCGCGGGGCTCAGCAGCTCGGCGGGCTGCGAGTGCGGGACTCCGTGCAGGCTGCCCAGGTTCTCCATCGCCAGCTCCATGGTGGCCGCCGGGCTCTGCCGCTGCCTCGCCCGCTCGCTCGCTGCCTTCCTCCCCCACCCCCCCGCCGCCGCCGCCGCCGCCGCCTCCTCCTCCTCCTCCTCCACCGCCGCCCCCCCTCCCCGCGCCGGCTGCCCGGATTAATTCAGACTCCGCGCCCGGGGATCGATGTCCGCGCCCCGCGGTCAGGCCGGCATGGTGCGCCCGCCGCCCGCCCTGCTGGGCGCGGGGCTGGGGGCGCGGGGCTGGGGGCGCGGGGCGCTGCGCGGGGCGCGGGGGCTCGGTGCGGGGCGGCTGCGGAGCCTCGGCCGCCGGCTCCCGGCAGCCTCGCTCTGGCCCGCGGCGTGACGTCAGCGCCGCCCCGCCCCGCCCCCCGGCGGACCGAGCCGCCCCCGCCCCTCTGCCGGTGCCGCGGGGAGCGCTCGCACCCGGAGCCCGGCGGGGTCACCTTCCCGCGCCCCGCCCCGCGGTGACACCGCCGCCCCGGGGTGACCCCGCTGCCACCGGCCCGACCCTCCCGGCACCGCCGGTCGTGCCCTCCCCGCCGCGCCCGGTGCCCAGCAGGTGCCGAGTGCCCACCTGCGCCCCCGCACATCTGGCTGGCCGCAGGCCACTCCCTGTGCACACATCTGGCTGTGCCAGCCACCCCTGGATGAGCCTGTCCCCAGCGTCCCCAACACCCCCCTGTCCCCGCTGCCTGCCCCGTGCCCCTCCCAAGGGCCTGGCTGTCCCTTTCTCCCCCAAATACCCTGTCTCGCACCCCCGGGGCTCCCCACGCGTGTCCCCCCGTCCCCACGCATGTCCCCTGCCCCTCGGCGGGCGCTGGCGAGGTGGCCTTGGCACGGGGAGGGGAGGTGACAGGGACACGCTTGGAGAGACACACGGTGCTGCAGGGCCCTGAGCAGCGGTGCTGGAGGAGGAAAGTAAAAGAAGAAGGAAGGAAGGAAAGGGAAAGGGAAAGAATGAATCGAAATGGAAAATGGAACACGCGAAGGGCAAATGGAAAATGAAATGGGAAAATGGAGAATGGAAAGAGAAAATTGAAAGGGAAAAGGGAAATGGAAAGGTGAAGGAAAGGCGGTGAGGAAGACTGGATAAAGGGCTAACGTGAGCCGGTTTTAGGCCACCGCGGGGGGCTGGTGCTCGCTGTCCTTCCAGAACGGTTTCCAGCTGGCCCCGGCCCCGTTATCCCGAGCTGGGCTCCCCGGGCAATCCTGGCCTTTCCCGGCCGTGTCCGCTCCCCCAGGTCGGCACATGCCGGTTTCCCATGCTTTATTGAACAGACCGAAAAAATAAAAATAAAATCCATCGCTTCCTGCGGGTGGGGCCCTCCAGCCCCGCGCGGGCTGCTCAGCTCCCGGCCCCTGCCGGGCTCCAGGCGGCTTCCACAGCCCAGGGACGGCCGGGAGGAGCTGGGAGGGCTGGACAGCAGGGCCCGACCCTTCCCGGGGTGTTCGTGGTGACCCGCCCCGCACGCCCCAGCTCAGGGAGTAATTCAACCAAATCTCGTCCAAATTCAGCGCTTTTAACACGAACCATCTCAAGCCACCTCATCCCATCTCAACCCATCCGTTCCATCCATCGCATCACATCCCATCCATCCCATAGTTTTCTATCCCATCTGGCACCTTCACCGGGAAGTCAATTAAGCGCCCAGTTCATTAAAATAAAGCCCCGCAAATTCCCGGGACATGAGAGCAAGGGTAGGTGGTGATCGGAGGGGAGGGGAACCCTCCCCTCTGCCCCTTTTCTGCCCCTTACACCGCGATCCAGCCCCCGGAGCCGGGGTGTGCAAGGACCCCGGACCCCTCTTGGCCTCCCTCTCGGTTTATTCGTGCCTGGAGGGCCCGGGGGCCGCGAGCAGGACCCCCGAGACGGAGGGAACCAGCCGGGCGGGGCTGGGGCTTTGGGCAGGTAACGGGACCGGAGCCGGGCAGGGAGGGACAGGGCGGTCTGGAGTCCAGCAGGGATTGGGGCAGGGGCCTAAATTGGGGTGCCAGGGGTGGGCAGGGAGCCCCAGAGCTGGACAGGGGTGGGCAGGAGTTGGACAGGGGGGCAGGGATGGACAGGGGAAGGCTCGGAGCTGGGCAGGGGAAAGCTCGAGCTGGGCAAGGATGGGCAGGGGGTCTGGAGCTGGGCAGGGATGGACAAGGGAAGGCTCGGAGCTGGGCAGGGATGGGCAGGAGAAGGTTCGGAGCTGGGCAGGGATGGGCAGGGGGTCTGGAGCTGGGCAGGGATGGACAAGGGAAGGCCAGGAGCTGGGCTGGGATGGGCAGGAGAAGGTTCGGAGCTGGGCAGGGATGGGCAGGGGGCCTGGAGCCGGGCAGTGCCGAGGTGTCGAGGTGAGCGGCGAGGAGGAGGTGGGGAACAAACCAGGGATGAAGCATCCGCGTCTGGAAGGGTTTCATTGAGTGTAATAATGGCGATAGCGCATCGACCGCCCATCGATAGATCTATCCCTGCAGCTGCCGTCCCGCACCGCGGCCCCGCGCCGGGCTCCCGACGCCCCCTCCATCCCCAGCCCCGCCGGGCCCGCAGCACCGGGAGCCCCCTGGGACGGGCGCCGGACTCTGCTCTCCTCCGAGCCCCGCACCGAGCAAACAGCAAAAAAGAGAGAGACTTTTTAGTAATTAGTGCGACATAATTGAGTAATGCGGTAGCCCCGCGCCCCCTTCCTGCCCCCCCCCCGGCCCTTCCCCGATCGATGCAATATCATTAGGGCGAGAGGCACCGAGACACGCGGGGCCGGGCAGCGGGGAGGCGGCGGGAGCTCCCCGGGCCGCCGAGCGGGGTCCGGCCCGGGCTCCGCGGGGTTCTCTGCCTGCGCAGCGGCTCCGGCCCGGGGGAAGCCCTGGGAGCGCCCAGAGGCTCTGGCACAGCGCGGGGGAGAGGCCCCGGCTCCATTCGCCAGCTGGATGCTATTGATCCCTTCCCTCGCCACCTCTTTCTTCCCGAGCTCCCTCTCCCTATTTAATTCCCTTCCCTCCGCTCCTCCGCAGCCGCCCGGGCAGCGCTCCGAGCGCTGCGGGCACTGCGGGCACTGCGGGCACTGCGGGCACCCGGGGGCGCGGAGCGGTGAGTGCGGGGAGGGGGAGCGGGGGTCGGGGCAGCCCCCACACCCCCCCGGCCCCGCCACGGAGCGGAGCGAGGAGCAGAGACCCAGCAGCCCCTCCCCAACCCCCCCAGCTTCCCGGAGCTGCTCTCGGCGTCCCCGTCCCTGCCCCGCTGCCCCCGGGCCGTGCGGGCTCTTGGGGCGGCCCCAGAGCCGGGGGAGGTATCGAGCGTTGCTGCCGGTACCCTGCCCGTGCCGTGCCCGCCGCCCCAGGGCTCGTTTGAGTTCAAATCTGGTTTCTTTTTCTTTTGATTATTTTTTTTCCCCTCATTGCACTTAGGAACAGCGCGAAGGCACAAACGCCCCGGCCAGGACCAGCCCCAACGGAGGGGCCGCACCGCGGGCGGTGCTGCCGCCGAGCAGGCACCGGGCACCGGCCAAACCGGCGGGTTTTACCGGGCAAGGGAAGAAAAGGAGCCGGAAAGCGGCTCCGCGCACCCCGCCGGGAGTCAAAAAGTTCCCTAAAGTTCTTTAAGGCTTCAAAATAACAGCACCATCGCCTGGCAGGTGAATTATTTAGTGCCTATAGATCCCTCGCAAACCCTTTCATTTCGGTTCCAAACCTTCCCCAGCCCAGCCTTTGCCTATGGATGTCTCGATTTTCCAACAATCAAGCGGGAGGCAAAGAGCGTGGCAATTCCTGCTAATCGATTTTCCATACAATGGGCCCCAGATGATGTTTTAAAATGTGAGAAACTAAAATGTGTTGGTTTAAATAAGACTTTTGCAATCAATAGCTTTTAAAAAAAGAGTCTTTGATACCCGTTCTTGAAGGGGATTCAAACGCTTTCGCTTCCAAAACAAAACAAAGCAGGAAAAAAACCAGCCACGCCGGAAAAGTTCCGCCTGGATTTGGGCTCATTACAGCGGGATATGGAGAAAGCCGCTCGGGGGTCGCAGCGGGGGGACCGGGACCCCCCCGACCCCGCTGTCCCCACCGCGGCCCCTCCGCGGGGCTCTGCTCCCCCCGGGCCGGCCGCGGGCTGGGCCAGCCCCGCGATTCTGCTCCATTCCCTCCCTGTCCCGCCCGGTCGGGTGCGATTCTCCCTTCCCCACGCTGCCGGCGGCGCCCAGTCGCGTTGCACTGTGGTTTGTTGCGCCCCGGGAAGGAATCCAGCCGAGAAAAAACTCCGGCCCTTTCCCCACCGTCCTCTTCCTCTGCTTAAAATTCCGGCACCCCTCGGCCGATCATCGAGATCTGCGCCCTCGCATGCTTTTTATTTTATTTTATTTTTAATTTTTAAGACAGTTTTACCTGCAAGATCAGGCCCTTTCCCCACCCCTCCCGACTTCTTTTCCTTTCCCTTTCCCTTTGGCGGGATAGAATAGAATTTCTTTAATGCCCTACCCGCGTGAAAATTTTCATTCTCTCTGCAGATCCGGCCCAGGAGGTTTTTAGGGCCAGGAGCGGAGCGGGGTCCGGCCGGGACCTGCCCCGTCCCCCGCCCGGCTCCGCCGCCCGCCTCGCCCCGCTCCCGGTGGGTCGGGCTGGGCCGCGCTGGGAGGGGGAAAGCGGCAGCACCGGGGGGAAGCGAGGCGGGGGGATCGGGAGGGAGAGCTGGGGGGCGAACCGGCCCCTCCACGGCTTTTGCGGAGACTTTTCTCGTTTATCCGGAAACTTTGGGCGGCCTCGAAACTCAGCGGGAAGCAGCGGCGGGGTCGTGGCGGCGGCGGGGAGCGGGGCCGGGGGAGGTTCCCATCCGATTTCACTCCGGGGGGAGCAGTTTGAGGACGGGCCGTGTCTCTTTTCGATGTGACCCCCGCAGGATTTCCCCGGACGGAGCGGCCCCGCGGAGCTGCGGCGCGTCCCGGGCCGGGCCGGGCGCGGCCGGGGCTCCGCTCCCACCCGGGCCGGGGAGCGGGGCCCGGGTCCCCCCGCTGCCCCCGCACCTCCAAAACCCCCGGGAGTCTCCGGGAGCCTCTTTCAGCCGCGATTTGTTTTCAAAAGTTCCCCGCAGAGCACCGCTGAACTTTACACCCTGGCAGCGGCGCGGAGAGCGTTCGACCCCATGGGAGATTTCGGGGCAAAAGCGAGGAAAAAACTCTGGGATTTCGCCCAGCTGCGAGATATAAAAATTATACAATCGAATTTTTATTTTATTTTTTTCCCTTAAATTTTGCCCTCCCTCCTGTTGTCTCTCTGCCTTTCCCCGCTGAGGCCCGGCCACCCCCGAGCCGGGTTGGGGTGCGGGTGTCCCCAAGGGGGGCACACGGAACGAGCTCGCCCGTGCTCTACGGGACGGGACCGCGGGTGTCCCCCGGAGCTCCGAGATGTCCTCGCTCCCCCTGCTTTGCCTTCTGACACTTTTTGCTCCTTCTGCATTTTGGAGACCTTCAAACCCGCGTCTCTGAGCGCCCCAAAAGCTCTCGGGGACTCGGCGAGTTGGAGGCAGAAGCCGGGGCCGGTAAAACATTGAGGGAACGGGAGGAACCGGGTGTTTTCCGCCGTGCCGCATCCCCCGTGCATCGCCAGCACGCGAGCCTGGTGCAGTCATTTTATTCACAATATAGACAATCTATATCCTACACATAATATACATAGAAAGCGAGAGGATTTATTTTATATAAATGCGATTTTAAAAATACATGCTATATATTTTAAATTTCCCCTTGTGTTTCTGTGTTTTCCGCAGATATTTTCCTGTCTCTTCAGGCTCCTTCACCTGCCTCGGGAGAAGCCGTGTCTGCTTTTTCGCCAAGATCCCGGCTTTGGACACTTCTCTCCCCGCTGCCGAGGGCAGAGGGAAGGCAGGGCCGGCCTGGTGCGAGCTGCAGAGCGCCCGGGGAGGGGGAGCGGGCCCGAACCCCCCGGTCCGGTCCGGGGGCTCAGCCCCGCAACAGGTACCGGGGTACCGGGGGTACCGGGGGTACCGGGGAACCGGGGAACCGGGGAACCCCTCCCGGGGCTGCGGGACCGGCCCGGCCTGCGGGAGGAGCCGAGGGAGGCAGCGCTGGGGGCAGGAAGGGCTGGGCTGAGGGAAAATGGGAAATGAAGCTGGGATGGACAGGCAGGGACAGAGCCAGGCACTGATGAGGGAAAATGGGAAAGGAGACAGGGAAGGGACAAGGTAAGGATGGAAGGGGACACGGCAGGGGCAGGATAAGGAAAATGGGAGATGATGCTGGGGTGATGACAAGGCAGGGGTGGGGATGAGGGAAAGCTGCAATCAGCGGGGACGAAGCAGGGACAAGGCAGGGAGCCGCCACCCCCCAGCTAGAGCAAGCAGCTGCCCCCGGGGACAGGCAGGGGGTCCCTGCAGGTTGGGATGCTCCTCGCCCACCCGGGCTTGCCTGGGGACACAGAGCGTTGGTCACCAGAACAGTCCCGAGTGCTCAGACCCCACAGCCGGAGCAGCCAGAGCCGACACCAGGCACGGACCCTCCCCAGGGAAATGCCCCCAACCCACCCCTCCCAGCGAACCCTGCCACCCCCCCGGTCACAAAGCCACCCCCGGGGGCAGATGCCACCCAAGAGCCAGCCAGGCTGGGGCACGAGGGGCTGGCACCCCTCGGCCCGTGAGCTCCTCTCCCCCGCAGCAGTAATTGCTGCTGTATTTATCCAAACTGGGAGGGGGTGCCAGAGAAAGACTTCGAAGAGTAATTTTCCGGGAATTCTCCTCGGTGTAATTGTCTTGATAATAAATCCAGACGCTTAGCCTGTGTATGAATTGCTTTTTACCATTTTCATTTATTATTGAACACAGTGGGGAGAGGGGGAAAACGCAACATGGCTCTTTCTTGTGAGAGAGAAGGGGAGAAGGGGCTGAGGAGACAATTTCTCTGCAGATCCGGGAAACCTGGATGTGTTCATCATCCTGCTCTCTGCTTTGCTGGGTTTTTTTCTCCCCTTAATACTTAGCCCGTTTCCCCACCCCCCACTTTTTTGGGGGTTATTGAAAACTAATTAAATAACCCGTTAGCTAACAGGTTAAATTAAGATCCACTCTTGGATTTAATGATGTCTCCGGAAGAATTGACAGAAATGTGAAGACAGACTGTCAATAGATTCCTTCCCCTGGTTAAAGTGTATAAATGTGATTAAAACAGATCTCCAAGAAGGGTGTCCCGGCACACAGGGATGGAGCCAGCGGGGCACCTGCGAGCTCTGGAGGGAAACATCTCCTGAAGTGGCTGCTGAGTGGGGACAAGGACGGCAGGACAAGATCGCTGCTCCCTGGAGGACGAGGAACCACCCTGAGCCATGACTTGGGCTGGAGGGAGAGCCTGGAAAATGCTCTGGGGGAGAGAGGAACATCTCAGCCATTGCCAGGCTCGGCGCAGCACCGGGGCTGCTCCTCCATCCCCCAGGGCAGTTGGTGCCACCAGCACGGACTCAAAGCTGAGCCTAAGTGCAAAGCTGAGCCCAGGCGTGCAAACAGCCGGCGTGGTGAGCACACACCCACGGCTTTCTGCCTAAGCTCTCAGGTAAAGGTTACCTTAGCATCCAGGCTGGAAAAAATCAATGGCTGATACAGCATGAGACTCAGAGAGACAACATACATCTATCACTTAGGGATTCGATGGGCTTAGAATAGTCTTGTCAACAAATGATTGTTTAAACAGAGTATCTCAACTGTTTATGGCACCCTTAATCCATACATCTGAGCACTACTGGAACAAGTCGGGAGCACGGATTGCTCTGTGGAAACCTCTGTCGTTAGGTCCGGGGCTGCAGAACACTTAAGCATGTGCTTAAGTCTCTTAGACTTCAAATTAATCATGTACTTAAGTGTTTTGCTCGGCCAGGCCTGGCTTAAGAACAGGGAAATACCTGTCATTATGTTAATGGATGAAGTTTTTGTTTCCTGCTCTTCATTTGTAAAGGGCTGTGCTCACACGTGGGCTCTGGACACGGAGGCTCCTGGCTGAATAATGCAGTGCAAACAGAGCCGGGGCCAGCCGGCTGTCCGGGCTATTCCACAGCTCTGCCTCTGCATGGGGCACCTCAGGGAGGCCTCGGGGCAAAGGGAGGTGCTGGGTGAAAACCCCCAGGGGCTGCAAAAAAAACTACAGGAGAGTCAGAGGAAAAAGAAGCTGGAAAAGTACCACAGACCTAGAGCAAGAGTTCTGATGTTCACAGGGAGCTCAGCTGGGAGAGAGACGTTCCAGATCCAACCACCCTGGAGATTTTCTGTGGGATCTAGAGCCCCCCAGAGCCCCCCAGAGCCCTCAGAGACCCCAGCACTGGAGGTGTGACCCACTGGGGCAGAGGCAGCTGCTGAGGAGATGCTGTCCCAGGGCCCCTGGGATGTGATGTCTTGTGAGGGCTGAGCTAGAACTGAGACTGGACTGAGCTAAAGAATAAAGCAGGGATTTATTAAAAGGCCTCCACGGATCCACCTTGGGCAGCACAAGAGCCCAGCCAGGGCTGCACCCAAGATGAACCAAAATGGTCACAAAATGCACGACTGCTCATGGGTCTCTCACTTTTATAAGCTCTGCTCCATTTGCATATTGGAGTTCATTGTCCATCTCCAGCCCCAGCCCATGCAGTCCCATCCTGCTTGTTTTTCTCTCTCCAGCCCACGTTGTTTGTGCTCTTGGGCCTGAGATTTGGATCATTTGTCCTTGGTGCCCAGCTGGAGCAGGAATTGTTTTGTCTCCCTGCTCTGTGCACAGAGCTCACCATCCCCTCATGTGAACCCAGACCCACCCACTAAAGCAGCACAGAATGTGAAAAATAGAAAAGCTCAAACCTTTGAGGCATCAAAGGGAGCACAGGGGCACCTCCCTCAGGGCACAGCTTGGCTCCCAGCTCTGCAATGACCTGATCTTCCATGGAGATGAGGATGTGGGGATTCTCCTGAGGATCTGCAAAGCTTATGGAGCTCTGGAGCACAGTGTCAACCCCTGCTCTCACACGGGCTGTGGACACCTCCCAGGCAAACCCTCAGCCCATGGTGGGACACATGGTAGGCACAGGGACACCCTCCACTGATGCCTCAGCTTTTGGCTTTTCTATTTTTCACATTCTGTGCTGCTTTAGTGGGTGGGTCTGGGCAGGAATTGTTTTGTCTCCCTGCTCTGTGCACAGAGCTCACCATCCCCTCATGTGAACCCAGACCCACCCACTAAAGCAGCACAGAATGTGAAAAACAGAAAAGCTCAAACCTGAGGCATCAGGTGGCTCAGCTTTGACATGGGGAGCCCAGGGAAGTGGTGGAGCCACCATCCCTGAAAGTGTTCCCAAAACCTGTGCAGATGTGCTCAGGGCCATGGTTTAGAGCTGGGCCTGGTCAATGGTTGGGCTCAAATATCTTGGAGAGCTTTTCCAGCTTAACTGAGTCCATGAAGTGCCAGCAGTGCCACTCCCTGCATCCATCACCTGCCCAGCCTGCCCAGGGGGATCTCTGCCTGTGGTGCATTGTGGTGGGAAGCTGATAGGGCTGGTTGGAGCCTGCACTCAGAGCCATAAATACCCCATAAATACCCCATAAATACCCCATAAATACCCCGGGCTGCTTGTGCCAGCCCCTCCCAGCCCCTGGGCCTGCTGCCCTTCCCCAAAACTCAGCAAAGACCACAGAGCACCCCTGCAGCTCCCCTGCAGCACCCTGTTTGGTGCTCAGGTGGATTTAATGTGGTTTTTAATGCAGCTCCTGAGGATGCTCTAAATTTGACCTGTGAAGGAAAAGCCTGAGCTTCGAGTGCAATGAGTGAAAAGGAGGAGGTTTTTTTCTCACTGTGTGGAAAAGCAAATAAAAAACTCACAGAACCACAGAACTGGGTTGGAAAAGACCTTGAAGCCCATCCAGTGCCACCCCTGCCACGGCAGGGACACCTCCCACTGTCCCAGGTGCTCCAAGCCCTGTCCAGCCTGGCCTTGGGCACTGCCAGGGATCCAGGGGCAGCCCCAGCTGCTCTGGGCACCCTGTGCCAGGGCCTGCCCACCCTGACAGGGAACAATTCCTGCCCAAGATCCCATCCAGCCCTGCCCTCTGGCAGTGGGAGCCATTCCCTGGCTCCTGTCCCTCCAGGCCTTGTCCCCAGTCCCTCTGCAGCTCTCCTGGAGCCCCTTCAGGCCCTGCAAGGGGCTCTGAGCTCTCCCTGGAGCCTTCTCTTGTCCAGGTGAGCAGGCCCAGTTGTTAAGCCAAGCCCCTGGTTAAGCTTCACCCCTGATGATCCCACTGGAGAGGACTGGAGGAATTCTGTCCCCAGATGTCGCCTTCCTCTCTTCCTACAAAATCCACATCCCAAGCTCAAACCCAGCAGCAATTCCTGAGCCCATGGACTCCTTCACCCCCCGATGAAACCTGAGCTGGTGCCCATGGCAGTCAGGGGGAGGCTGGGGCAGGCATGGCCACAGTGGGGACACCCCAAGGGGCTCGAGGCAGGAACCAAACCCAGCCCCAGCCCCCTGGATCCACCTGAATCCAGCAGCTGCTGGAGCTGTTCAGACCCAGAGAGCTGGGAAAAGCTGGTTGGGAGCACAGGGGAGCATCCACCCTGCCTGGAGGATTCTGAGGAGCAGCCCTGGAGGTTTCTGTGGCAGGGAGGACCAGGAATGTTTTCCTGAGATGCTGCTCAGCTCTCGGGGCCAGCTCAGTCTGTCAGATATCGAGCAGGGCCATCAATGCTGCAGCTCTAAGTGAAAGCAAAAATCAGTTAATGGTCTTGTCCAGCCCTGCTCTGGGCATGGGGAGTTCTCACAGAACCTGGGGCGGGTGATTTGTGAGGGGGCTGATTAGTGAAGTGTGTTGTAGTGACTTTTTAGGTTCTGTAATGGTTTTGTCTTTGTATCCCCTTGTTTTCCCCAGATTGTGTCCCCTCCCTGCACCTGTGTAATCCCTTTCCTTTGCTGAGATCATCCCCAAATCCCCTCCCTAGCTCTCTGTCCCTCACTCAGCATCCCATCCCCTCCATCCAGAACTTTCCATCCAGGACATCGAGGGATCAGCCAGAGGCCAGGGCTCAGCCCCCCAAGTGTTACCCCACACCCTGTCCCAAATGTCCATCCCCAGTCTCCATCCATTAGGGTCACTCATTGGTCACTAAATGTTTTCTACTTTGGGTTTCCACTTTTCTTTCAATGTAACCCTGGCACCTCTCCCAGGGCTCTCAGCAGGAGCCCCCTGAGGTTTGTGGGGCTCCCCAAAACTCCTGAAATAAATTTTGGATTAACCTCTGCTAAGAGTCAACTCCTTCATCCTCTGCTGTTGTTCCAGAGTCTCCTCTGCTGCAGGGGATCAGCCTGGCTGCCTTTGGTACCATTTTAAAACCTAAACATCACCTGCTAGGATCAATAAGAAATTTCTAACCTGTAAGAAAAGTACATATAGGAAAAATATACAGAGCAAAACCAATGCTGGATCCAGCTCAGCTGGATCAGAGCTGCTCCCTGGGCTGAGGCACTGAAACCTTGGTGTGGGGAGGGAAGGGAAGGGAAGGGAAGGGAAGGGAAGGGAAGGGAAGGGAAGGGAAGGGAAGGGAAGGGAAGGGAAGGGAAGGGAAGGGAAGGGAAGGAAGGGAAGGGAAGGGAAGGGAAGGGAAGGGGAAGGGAAGGAAGGGAAGGGAAGGGAAGGGAAGGGAAGGGAAGGGAAGGGAAGGGAAGGGAAGGGAAGGGAAGGGAAGGGAAGGGAAGGGAAGGGAAGGGTGAAAAACACCAATCACTTGTTTTTTAAAATGTTAAAAGTTTAACAGTAATAAAATTGTTATAAAAATAGTAATATAATTAGAGTAATATTAATTTGGACATTTTGGATTAGGACAGTATGACACGATAGAAACAAAGAGTTATGGATGTCTGGGTACCTTTTTCTGGGCAGCATAAGCCTGAAAAAGGACACAGATTAACAGAGGATTAACCCTTAAAAACAACATGTTGCATATTCATACACCTCATACATGATGCATAAATTCCATTCAAACACAGGATTCTGTCTGGTCAGTGTCGGCTTCTTCCTCATAATCCTAACAGGGTCTTCAGGGCTGAGCAAGGCAGGAAGAAGTTCATTTCTTCTGATAATGGAGCAATAAATTCTCTTTCTCTGAAAGATTCAGGTGTCCTGTGGCTGCATCTCACTGTGAGTCCTTTCTTTAAAAAAAGTATCCTACATAGCAAAGTTTCTATTTTAACATTTTGTTATAACCTAAAACTACATTTAACACACTACTTAAGAGAATTAATACAGCATCACTTTCTAACACAACACATATAATATTCATCTTAATATTTGTGAAAAGCCAATCATAAAATATGCATTTTTCACAGTGATCATTCAGCAGCCATTACTATGTGTATAAAACAACATAGCCCAAAAATCCCAGTGGGAAGAGGGAAATCAGTGCCCCCATTGGAGGAAGGGCTGCTATTCATCAGAGCCTGTAAGTACCTGCTTCAATCCCATGGGAATTTGGAGAAGAGGTTTGGGATCTGACAGATTCTCCTTCTGTGAGGATTTAGGGGAATTTGAATGTCTTCACATAGGGAAAAACCCAGGAAATGGAATAAAGAAATCCCAGCTGTTACAGAGATTGTCAATCAAGGCAGGGGGTTCTGACAGGCTTTAGAGTAGCAGCTAAATTTAAGTTCGGGCGGTTTTTCAAATTTCCTTTTAGTGTAAATTAACCATGATTTAAAAACAAAAATAAAATCACACAGGGCTGGAAGAGGAAAATGATTCCTTTGGAAATGCTGAAGTGGAATAATCTGATGACTCCTCCTCTTTCAAAATGAAATGTTTGAAAAGGGAGATTTCAGGAAACAGTGGATCTTTTGGAATAATGATTTCTTTTGATAAAGTGGCATTTTTTTCTGATTTTCCAAACTTTTGGAGTATCCCTGACCTCTGCTTGGTGTGGAAAGGCTTCAGAGGCTCCCAGGGACAGAGCCCTGCATCAATAGGGCTCTCAACTTGTCCTCCAAGGTTTGTGTCCTGCCCTCCCTCTGGGTGAAAAAATTAGTGTAGGACAAGAAAATTCCAAAAGGGAATTGCAGAGGAGGAGAAAATTGCAGCAGCAGCAGAGTCAGGAGGAGTCCTCACAACAAAGGATTTGCCTTCTTTGGCCACCCAGAATGGGGAATTCAACCCTCCCTGGATGCCTGGGTGTAAAATCTGAGTAACTGCCTTGGCCTGAGTTATGTTCAGCTCTTCAGGATGAAAAACTACTGGAATTTTTAATCTACATTAAGATAATAATTTATCTTTCAGTATAACAATATATCTTTAAAATAGGAGAATAATCTATCTTTAAGATTGGATAATAACACTCATGTCCTCTGCTGCTTCTTCCCTGGGCTGAAGGTCAGAGGAGGGTCCCTAAAGCTGCCCACAGTGTTCAGGGGTTCAGATCAAAGCCCACCCAGGTGGATTTCTTGTTTTCATTGAGAGCCAGAGCCCACCCAGATGTAAGGCAGGCCCTTGTGGAAAAAGGGAAAAAGCTTCTCCCCCCAGTTTGACCAGGAACTGTTGTTGTGCAGAGCCCCAGAGTTGAGTGTTGAACCCCAAAATTAATCAGAGGGGTGACCCAGGGAGCAGCTGGCCCAGTGACAGTGTGGACATGGTGGATGTGCCACTGTGGGACCCTGGGCTTTACTGGAGTTGTGCCAAGGCTGAGGGTTGGGATCAGAACTGCCCCAAGCTCTGGGCTCATTTTCCATCTGGGGAGCATCCATGGGCGTGAGTTACCTCCTGTGGGAGCTGACCAAGGGTTGGGTTGGATGACCCCACAGAAATGGGGCCTTGCCCAGCTCTTGTGGGAGCCCACCTGCACTCGTGGAAATGAACCCACTTCCCATGGGTGCCTCCCAAGGGGAAACGTCCACTTGGGAGCACTTGTGGTCCAGTACTGACCCCTCGGTCCTCTGTCCGTGTGAGACAACCACAAAACAAGGGTTGTAAACCCTGGTAGAAGAGTTTGGGCTCTAAATGTGATTTCTTGCAGGGACTGCAGTACCAGGCACACACGAGGTGCCTCCATCTGGAGCAGGTGGAGCCAGAGCAGCATCAATACCTGCACAGCAAATACTCTGCAGCACCTGGGAAAGCACCTCCCCAGCCCTGATCTGCATCTGGTGAAGGAGCAGCAGAACCTGGGCACAGCGTTTAGGATGAGCTGAAAAGATTTGGCAGCTGGGGAGGCCATGGGAGCCAGAGCTCTGAGCCTCCTGTGGCCATTAGGATTTGCCTAATGAAGGGCTCTTTGGGAGGAGGGATGGACCTTGTCTACACACAAAATTGCAAGCCAAAATTGGTCTTGTGTAGACACTCTTAAATCATTTTAAAGCAGGTTGGTATTGGTTTGTATAATTCGATTCCTTTACCAAAGCGAAGCGAAATCGATGCAAATGGGGTTTACATTGATCCCAGTACATCCGCACAAAGGTTTTGCCCCAGTTTAATGAAATCAGTTTAAAAAGACACCTTTAGCTAACCTGGCATAACTTTGTGTCCAGCCAAGGTGAGCGACACAGGGAGAAGGGAGGACAGGAGTGTGCTGAGCCCCAAAAAGAGGTGATGGAGCTGGTGCAGGGGCTGCGGTGGCGAGAAGTGATAAGGAATGGGTCAATAGAGTTTTCTCAAAGATTTTTTTTTTAAAGAAAGGTTAAATGTGAGGTGATATCGATTTCCCTTTTCTCCTCGTCCCTCCTCTCGCCACCCCCCAGCCCCTTCCCTTCCTCCCTGCCCTTTCCCCACCTCCCCAGCACCCGGAGCCATCCTTGGAGGAGGACTCGCAGCCCAAAGTGGCCAAGTGACCAGGGAGGACCACGGTGCTGGCCAATGGCCATCCCAAGGAGCCCCTGTTGCTTAGCAACCCGCGGCAGAGAGAGGCAGGGAGCGCAAAAAGATGGATTTTCAGATTGCAGCAGCCAAGCAGATCAATTCTGCAACATGGGCTACAGTGGCCAAGCGGAATCTCTCTTGCTCCCAGCAGGTATTGATCCAGCCATGCTATAGGCATTGAATGAGCTCTAATAAGTCCTGAGTAAACAGGAACAAGGACTTAAGTGATAGCCCAGCAGTCAAACATCAACTCCCTTTGTCTTCTTTTTCCTCCTCTTCTTCTTTTTTTTTTTTTTTAATTGCTGAAGGGTTTGCGAGAAAAGGACAATAAACTTTATTGATAGAAAAATAGAGTCAGAATATCACTTCCTTTTCAGCCTGGGAGGTTTTGGAGGGGGAAAAAGTCCCTGCCTTGAAATTCCAGGTTGGCTTTGGAGAGCAGTGACCTGTGGACACACATGGTGAATGTGGCTCCCAGCTCCCCTGAGCTTCCCTGGGCATGGCCAAAACTCAATGGCAAAGACTTTCAAAGGGAATTTTTATGGAATCTCAGACTGGTTTGGGTTGGGAGGGACAGCAGAGCTCATCCAGTTCCATCCCTGTGCCATGGACACTTTCCACTAGACCAGGTGGCTCCAAGCCCCATCCAGCCTGGTCTTGGACACTTCCAGGGATGGGGCATGGAAGTCATGACGGAAAACTTGGAGTTTTTCCAGGGACAGCCTTGTGTCCAGAGCTGCCCATTTGAGGCAGTGAGCACATCCAAGAGTTTGGACTTCAGGTGGAATCTCCTCCAGATCTCCAGGGGAGGAAAGGGGAGGTTAAACCTCCTGGCAGGGAGATGTAACCCAGGCCAGCCTTGGGGAAGGGGCAGGGCGTAGGGAAATGACCCTTCTGGAGATGGCAGGACAGGCAGCACAGCTGGCAAAGAGCTGGAAGGATTTGTCCAGAGCTGTGGGATGCTGAGGAAAATGAAGAAGCAAAGGTGGCCTTGGCTGTGAGAGGCTTTGTTTGTTGAAGGGAGATGCCCAGTCTGGGAGTGGAACCCGGCAAGGAGGAGTCTGGGCTGGTCGAGGGCTCTGAGGTCAAAGAAAGGAGCCCAGGATGGAAGGGGGAATTTTGGGAGACATCACTGAGCTTGAAGGACCTGACTGTAAAGGAAATGTCTGGCTGAGACCAAGGAAAAGCCCAAAATAACTGAAGTGATAAAAACTTGAGTTGGCAGCTCCCAAACACTGGGAAAAGTGTCTCAATTTTACAAAACCCTCAACTGCTTGGACTTTTCCAGCTGCTCTCCACTCAGGGCTGCAGTGCCCAGCCATTTGCAGCCCAAGAGCCTGGGGAACAAACACCCCATGGCCATGTCAAACCTGCTGCCCTGTCCCTGTCCTTGTCCCTGTCCCGCCTCCACTCCATTGCTCCCGTGCTGTAGGAAATGGATTTGTAGAGAATTTTTGAAGATTGATAGGAAGTTTTCATACAGATACACACTGTGTGAGCTTTCTGTCAGGCTTTGAGAATTCCCTACAAATTCATTTCCTACATTTCCCCCTCTCTCTTGAACGGGGGAGAGATTAGACACAATCTTCTATCACGACCATCTCCTGATTGTGAGGGTGTGAATTATCACAGATAATAGAGATGATACAGATGATAATGTGAACATGTGTATTGTCTCACCCTTCACACAAGACTGAAAACAAAAGTTTTTAAAACACCTCTCAGTTACCCCATCTCTACATCAGAAAAGGACTTCATCCAACACTGTGCCTCCTCCTGCAGCATCTCCATCCGCTTTTCCTTCCCCTCCCTGCAGTGAGGAGCCCCCCAAGCTCAGGATTCTCCATCTCCTGCTCCCTGTGCCTCAGGTTTACCTGTTCTCTCCTCAATTTTCTTAAATATCCCAAATTTCCAGCTCCATCTCCATGCACAGCAAAGCCTCCAGCCCCAGCTGTCTCCCAGCTGAGGAGCTGCTGCCTCAGGGAGGACCAGGATCCCACCCCAAGGGATGGATGCTGCTCCACCTGCCCATGCCCAGGTAGCACCAATGAAACACCTGGGGCTGCTCCAGGTTTATCCTGGTGTAACTGTGTCATGGTTTTAATGTAAAATCCTGTACCCCCCAAAAAAACCATAACGTGTTTTTTATACCCTTTTTAATTTCCCCAGTAAAATTATCATGTTGTTATTTTCATTGTAAATGAAAATATTATGTTATTTTTATTGTTATGTTTTATTATTCCATTGAGTTAATTAAGAGCATTTTTCTCTTATTCCGTACCGCCATTACTTTGCCTTTCTCCTAATCCTATCTCACAACAAAAAGCAAGTACATTAGTAATTAACCAACACCGATCCCACCACAATTTTTAATACATTAGCTAAAAAAATCTCAAAATTAACAAAATCTCAAATCAACAAACCATAACCACTGCAGACTGGGATCACAGGCAGGGCTGTCTCCAGCCATTATGGGACTGGAGAAATGAGAGCTCTGTGCTTGCACTCCTGAGCTCTCCCAGCCCACATTTCAGCAGCTTCATCCTAACAGGGCTGATAATTAATTGATCTGATATGAAGGTGGCTGCTGCCCGTGCTCCTGGCCACAGTTAAAGGAGTGAGACTGAATTCTGAGCTCTGAGAGGGAGCAAAGGGAGCTCTGGGCAGGGGCAGGGGTGTGTGGTGCCCCTGGGGGGGTTTGTGAGCCCTGGGGCTCCCTTACTCCAGGGTGGGAGAAGGAGCAAATAGCCAAGCACTCGCCCATCCCCTAAGATATTTGCCATTTTCCAGGATGAGGGAAGATTTAGTGTCTCTTTCTGAAGGTTTCTGCATTTCAAAGTAATATCAGAAGGGCTTGAAGCTTAATCTTTGTTACCCAGGAGGCTCCAGGAATCAGGCAGAAGGAGGGAAAAGATCGAATCAATCCTGCAGTATGAATTTATTCCCTGGGGGGTCCAAGGCACCAATATTTTCTCTCCCCTCCATTAAAGGGGTAACCCCAGCCCCACACAGGAGCCCCTCATGTGTCAGTGCAGGAGTTGGAACAGTGACCTGGTGTCTGGGTTTGAACACACAGGTGTGTGCTCAGGAAGGCAGGAGCCTCCCCTGAAATGGGAAATGCAAACCCCCTCCCTCTGAATTGTTATAATTTTGAAATTAAGGGGTTCTCAGGCAAAGATATGGGAGTAGGAATAACAGTTCTTTACTAAGAAAAATAAAAATACAAATGCAATAGTACAAACAACAAAAACCTATTGCCACAGTCAGAGCAGGCCCTGCCCCCCTGTGTGTCAGGGGTGGCACAGCCCCATCCCATGGGGGCTCAGCCCTCCTGCAGTGCCAGCTGTGCTGCTGCTGCAGCAGGGATCCTGCACAAGGGGGGAGTTTTCCTCTGCAGCTCCAGGGCTGCTGCAGATGGGCCTGGGCTCCCTCTGGCAGTGCAGGGCAGCAGAAAGCTGCTCCTCTGGCAATGCAGGGGGCAAAGGCTGCTGTGCTGCTCCAGGCTCAGATTGGATCCAGGTAGGAATGCTTGGCTCCTCCCCTGGGCGCAGCATCTCCCCATGGGATGCTGGAATTGGATCAGCCCTGCAGGGACACTCAGTGGCCATGGACAGCAGAGATCTCCTGGAGGGAGGGTTGGCTGTGGGAGAGATAAAGAAAAAACTGCCCAATGAACAGCAGAGAACTGCCCCAGCTCTGACAGATGGGAATAGAATTCCCCTATTTCCAACCTAAGACACATGGAGGAGGTGGGATGGCATCACCTGGAGAGCTGGAAGGAGAACTCCTGATAGCACCAAACCCTTTTGTTTGCCAGGACTTTCCTGCATCCCTCAGCTCTGCTGGAGGCTGGGGGTGCAGGGAGAGGGGCAGGGATGCTGAGGAGGTGTCTCAGGTTGGAAATGGGGGTGTGCATTCTATTCCCTTCCTGCCCTGGGAAAAGCTCCTTCTGCAGGCACAGGAGGGGGTTCATCCTTCCCTCCGTGCTGCAAGGGCTGGGCCATGGTTTCACACAGTCAGAGGGCAGGGCTGGATGGGATACTGGGAATCAGGAATTGTTCCCTGGCAGGGTGGGCAGGCCCTGGCACAGGGTGCCCAGAGCAGCTGGGGCTGCCCCTGGATCCCTGGCAGTGCCCAAGGCCAGGCTGGACAGGGCTTGGAGCACCTGGGACAGTGGGAGGTGTCCCTGCCATGGCAGGGCTGCACTGGATGGGCTTCAAGGTCTTTTCCAACCCAGTTCTGTGGTTCTGTGAGTTTTTTATTTCCTTTTCCACACAGTGAGAACAAAACCTCCTCCTTTTTACTCATTGCACTCGAAGCTCAGGCTTTTCCTTCACAGGTCAAATTTAGAGCATCCTCAGGAGCTGCATTAAAAACCACATTAAATCCACCTGAGCACCAAACTGGGTGCTGCAGGGGAGCTGCAGGGGTGCTCTGTGGTCTTTGCTGAGTTTTGGGGAGGGCAGCAGGCCCAGGGGCTGGGAGGGGCTGGCACAAGCAGCCCGGGGTATTTATGGGGTATTTATGGGGTATTTATGGCTCTGAGTGCAGGCTCCAACCAGCCCTATCAGCTTCCCACCACAATGCACCCAATCGTTTGAAATTTAAAACAAAATGTAAAACAAGGAATAATGGTAACAAAAAAGGCTTAATTAATTGAAGTAAATTGCATCACAATAGCGATTTCTCAGTAACTTGGCTAAGTGCCCCATTATTCTGATTTCACTCAGTATTCATGGATACTGAATAAATCACAGGCCCTGCACTTACAGCCTGTGCAGAGGGCCAGGGGATGAGGTCCTGCCACCTCCTCCTCCTCTCCATCGATATCCCAGCACTTCCCAAGTGTCTGCCTTAAATGGCAGCCAGAGAAATGACCACCAGAAGGAATTAATTGTACGGCAGGGCTTTTTTTTTTTTTTTGAGGTTCTTTTTCTTTCTTTTTAACCTTTACAAAAAATTTTCCCTGGAGATTGACCAGGAAGGTTTTTCGTGGTTGTTTCCCCTCGATGCTGGCCTGGTCTGGTTATCAATATCCTATTACATCCAGTTTATTTGAAATCATTTATTTTCTCCCTGCTTGAGCTGTGATGGGCTCAGCTCTGTGGCTGGCACCTCCCTGGGCATGGCTGGGTTTGCTGGAAGGGGGCAGTGAGCTGGTGAGGGCAGCTGGGTCACTCAGCAAACATTCCTGCTGCTCCTGCCTCTATCCATGGTTATCCAGGGCTGCTCTAGCTTTGGGAGCAGCCTGGAGCCTGCTGAGCGCCAGCCTGGAGCAGCTTTGATGGTGAACAGCCCGTTTGGGTGGTTTGATGAGATGCTGAGAGGGGAGGATGCCCCTAAAGCTGAGCTGAGGAGGACGCTGGACCCCCATCCCTGCAGCCACCGCAGCTGGAATAAGGTCCTGCACCCTGGAATTCCCAGTCTGGACATATCCCTGCAAACAAGACCGCTGGAATGAGGTCCTGCCCCCCAGCATTCCCATCCCAGCAAACCAAACCGCCGGAGTGAGGTGCTGGTCCCCGGCATTCCCAGCCTGGACACATCGGGACACCACGGGCTTTGTTCTCCCATCCTCGCTAATCGCTGCTGGATGTACCAAGCCTGAGCAGCCCAGAGGCGCCTTCTCCATGAGCCTGACGATGGAAAACCCCCTCGGAAGTGCTGCAGCCCGTCCCTCCTCCCCGCCCGAGCGGGGCTTGGTACGGCCAGCATTGATCCGATCGCCGCTCGATGGGATCAGCAGCGGGGAGGCTCCGGGGGGGGGACAGAGCCCGCCTCAAAGAGGCTCCTGTGGCTCCTGTGGGATCTGCTCTGGGATCTGCTCCCAGCCCGTGGCTCTGTGGGATCTGCTCCAGGACCGGCTCCCTCAGCCCGTGGCTCTGTGGGATCTGCTCTGGGACTGGCTCCCTCAGCCCGTGGCTCTGTGGGATCTGCTCTGGGCCTCCCTCAGCCCGTGGCTCTGTGGGATCTGCTCCAGGACCGGCTCCCTCAGCCCGTGGCTCTGTGGGATCTGCTCCGGGGCTCCCTCAGCCCGTGGCTCTGTGGGATCTGCTCCGGGCCTGCCTCAGCCCGTGGCTCTGTGGGATCTGCTCCACGATCTGCTCCCAGCCTCTCCTGAGTGTCCCCAGCTGCTCCCACGTCCCCTCTGTGCCATGGAGGAAGTGGCGTGGTGCTGCCGCCTTATCCTTTTTTTCCTTTTCTTCCCCTCCAGAGCATCGTCCCCTCTCCTCTCGAGCGTCCCTGGAGACCCCAGCCCCAAATCCCAGCAAGGGCCGGCCCAGGCGCCTCCCCGCCGCGCAATTCCTGCGGAGCGAGGCCGCTGCCAGGGGCCGAGGAATCAATAAATCGATGGCAATCAAGATCCCAAGGTGCAATCATAATTAATGTTCATCCCTGATGGATCATGCCATGGTTCCGCCGTGCTCACGTGAGCCGGGATGATAAACCCGACTGTTTAATGGTGCTTTTGCACATCCCTTCCCATTCCCAGGCCCCAGGGTGTCCCCTCCCCGGCAGGAGGGACTGGGGTGACACCAAGGGACCCAAAGAGCCACTCGGAGAGAGGCGGAGCCCAGAGGGGGCTGGGCCGGGCTGGGTTGGGCCGGGCTGGGCTGGGCTGGGCTGTGGCTGGACTGAGCTGAGCTGGGCCAGGCCGGGCCAGGCTGAGCACGCTGCTGGGCCGGGCTGGGCCAGGTTGGGATCGGCTGGGCACACTGCCCCAGCGGAGGGCACCGCTGCCAGGGATGTCGCCTCTGGGTGCCACAGGCACACTGAAGGGTGTGGGGAGCCCCTTGCCCAGCTCAGCACCCCCAGAACAGCTCTCAGCCCTGCCGGGCTCTGCCCAGCCCCAGTCGCTGGCACAAACCCGGAGTAATCCGGCTCGGATCAATCCATCAATGCTCAGAGGGGGTTAAACAGCGCCGTGCTCACCTCGGCCCGGTTCAACCATGGTTCCTGAGAGATTCCTTTGTGCCGCCCTGGGCCGTGCTGACAGTGGCCGTGCTGACAGTGGCCGTGGCACGGGGGACACTCCCCTGTCCTGGCCGCAGGCACGGGGGGATGTGGGGGCTCTCTCAGGTTGGGAGCTCGGGGGTGGATGAGCCCCGGACAGCACCTGTGTTTTCCTGCCGAGGTGCAGAGGCACGGGGGGAGCACAGGGATGCCCTGCCCGTGTTCTGCTCCCTGCTCCGGGGCTCTGCTGCTCGGTGATCCCTGCCCGGAGCGGCCCCACTTCCCGATGGATGCTCCCTCTGCAGGGATCACAGCCGGCACTGGATCCAATCCTGACCCCGTGTGGGTCGTGGCTGCTTCCTCAGCACCCTCCACAAGCAGCTGGAGAGAGCAGCGCCCGAGGCTCAGCTCCATCCCTCCCACCCCACGGGGATCCAGCCCCATCGAGCACTCTGCAAAACTCCGAGCCCTCCGCAGCTGCAGACCTTTGTCTGCATGCCAAAATTCCTCCTTTCCCACTTTTGGGGAGCTGTCCGGGGCCATTCCAGAGGGTGTAGAAGTTGGGAAGCGCCCGGGGAGCGCAGCAGCAGCAGCAGGGCCCGGCGGGAGCCCGCGGAGCGGAGCCGGGTATCGATTTCCCATTGATCCCATGCAACCACATTCTGCAGCGGCTGCTGTCCTACATTTCAATCCCACACCTTCGCCTCTGACTTTAATGGGCTTCATCACAGCCCAAAGCTTTATTTAACCGAGAGGGGAGGGAGCGGCAGGCGGCTGCCAGAAATGGGAACAGCCGGTCCCAGCTCTGCTGGATCCCTCCCAGCACCCAGGAGGAATTCTCTGGGTGTTTTGTGAGATGTGGGTGCCCCCATAGCCCTGAGGAGAGGCGTCAGTAGAGCACCTGCCACCTCCAGGTCTCTCTCAGCCCGTCCTGGTTGTACCTGCCCGGCTCCATGTCCCGAACAAAGGGCTCCAGCCACTGCCAGAGGGGCAAAATGCAGCTCCACCTTGGCAGGATCCATTTGTTCTGCTCTGCTCCATCCCGCCACACCTTCCTCAGGGCCTCTGCTCACACAGAATCACAGAGTCACCTGCTTGGAAAAGCCCTCTGAGGTCATTGAGGTCAAACTGTGCCCCATCCCCACCTTGTCCTGAGCCCAGAGCACTGAGAGCACATCTAGACCTTCCTTGGACCTGCAGAATAACTCGTGCGGGAGCTCTGCCGCCGCCCCAGGGCCCAGGTGCGAGGTTACAGACGACACGTACACCCCGCGACAGCTGCGAGATGAATATGGAGGAGCCGGCTCCGGTTAGGGATGCCTGCGCCTTCCATGGGCGTTCCTGGAGGATCCATCAATGCAAATCGATGGCACGGAGCACTGGATTCAGCTCCTGCCGGCACCCTGGAGGGCTGGAAGCAGCGAGACAGAGCAGGAGAGGAGCAGCTGAGTGTGGGGCTACCCCTGGGAGCCGGGAGGGAGAGGGCAGGATGGGCAAACCCTCCTGGACGAGGATCCTGAGAGGTGGGAGAAGGAGCCAGTTTTTGGGGTCTTTTCAGTCACTGTGACCCTGAGAATGTTAAAAGTCTCTTTTCCCAGCCTGAGCGCTTGAAGAGTGAGTTGGAGCTCTTCAGTTCTCAGTCTCAAGGTTGTTTATTGTGTCTTATCTATAAAAAATTTTCTCCTGCCCTGCCAAGGTCCATCCAGCAGGACAGTTTGGTGTTATGTCTTTATACTAAAAACTACATGTATAATGTTTACAAACACCTTCCAATACCTATCACCTATGTTAGACAGTGAGCTTCTACTCTAAACCAATCTAAAAGTGCCACCATCACAGCAGAAGATGGAGGCCAAGAAGAAGAAGGAGAAAGGCTGGACACACCCAGATTCCTCCATCTTGCCTCCTGAACCCCCATTCTAGAAACCCCAAAATCTGCTTTTCTACCCCGTGATAACGTCACTATTATTCTACTTAAACTGTTGTGGCTTGCTGATCTTCATCTAAGGTTGGTAATTTGCTCTATGGTCATAGTCAAACCCACAGGTGTTTTGGGGTCTGTGCCAGGGTCTCTGAGCCCCCTGGCAGGGGTCCTGGCCGTCCTGGACAGCCAGAGGGATGTCCTGAATTCCGACACCACTGGAGCTTGTTGCTCTGGCCATTATTGATATTTGCCATTCCCAACTTGTGCCAGCATCACAGCAGAAGATGGAGGCCAAGAAGAAGAAGGAGAAAGGCTGGACACGCCCAGTTCCCTCCATCTTGCCTCCTGAACCCCCATACCAAAAACCCCAAAATCTACTCTTTCCACCCTGTGATACCTTCACTATTATTCTACCTAAACTGTTGTGGCTTGCTGATCTTCATCTAAGGTTGGTAATTTGCTCTATGGTCATAGTCAAACCCACAGGTGTTTTGGGCTCTGTGCCAGGGTCTCTGAGCCCCCTGGCAGGGGTCTTGGCCGTCCTGGACAGCCAGAGGGGTGCTCTGGGTTCCCACAGCCAGTGGTACAGAGGGATGGTTGGTGCTTCAGACCTGCTCAGGCAGGAGGCCCTGGGTGAGGCAGACACGTCCTTGCCATTCCTCCTCCTTTTCCAGGCTTCCCTGGACTGTGTGGCTGCCAGGCTGGTGAATTCCCCCAACACCATTCCAACAATCCAAAATTGGGTCTCTAGAAGCTGCCAGCAGCTCAGGTGAGCCATGGCTGGGAGCAGCAGGAGATGCAGGACTTGAGAGCAAGAAGGGTGGAGGATCTGAGAGCAGGAAGACCAAGGAGCAGGATGGATGGGGGATTGGGAGCAGGAGAAGTGGAGGACCTGGGATCAGGAAGAATGGAGACCTGGAAACCGAAGGGATGGAGGACCTGGACACTGGGAAATGCCCAAAACACCTTCAGGCTTTCCTGGTGGCAGCAGATTGACAGCCCAGCTCCACCAGCCCCCTTCAGGTCTCTCAAGGAGCTTTTTAGTGCTGGATTCAATGGGAGAAGCTCGAAGCCAACATCAGCCTCTGCCAAAGAGCCCCTGCTGCCATCCCAGTCTCCCCCTGCTCCAAGGCATCTCCCAGCCCACGCTCCTGCTCCTCCCCAGGGCAGAATATGGATGCTGTGTTTATTTTTGATTTATGCCAAGCTGAAAAAGAAATACATTTTCTTCAATTATTAATCAGTGAGGTGTGAGAGGGGGGCACGAGCTGGAATTAACTCTGTGACCTTTGGGGGTGGGGTTTTGGCTCCCTGCCTCCCTCCACTCCTGAGCACAGCACGTGTTCCCAGTTCTCTCAGCAGAAATGGGGCTGCTCCCATGAGAAAGCCCCTGGCTGATGTCCCCGGGGCTGCTGAGGGTGTTGAGATGATGGGGACAGTGCAGGACACAGCCAGCCCAGGCCATGGGGACAGCCAGAGTCATCCTGGTGTTCACACCCACCCCATGCACTGCCAGCCTGAGCCCAAACCAGGTCAAGGCTGTGGATCCACCCGTCCTGCTCTGCTCCATCCCACCACACCTTCCTCAGAGCCTCTGCTCACACAGAATCACAGAGTCACCTGCTTGGAAAAGCCCTCTGAGGTCACTGAGGTCAAACTGTGCCCCATCCCCACCCTGTCGCCAGCCCAGAGCACTGAGAGCCACCTCCAGGCCTTCCTTGGACACCTCCAGATATGGGGACTCTAAAACTCCCTGGGCAGCTCCAAGGCCTAAGCACCCTTTCCATGAAGAAATTCCTCCTCATGTTCAACTTTAACCTCCTCTGGTGCAGCTTTAGGCTGTTCCCTCTCCTCCTGTCCCTGTTCCCTGGAGCAGAGCCCGACCCCTGGGCTGTCCCCTCCTCTGCACAGGAGCTGTGCAGAGCCACAAGGTCCCCCCTGAGCCTCCTTTGCTCCAGGCTGAGCCCCTTCCCAGCTCCCTCAGCCTCTCCTGCTGCTCTAGACCCTTCCCCAGCTCTGTTCCCTCCCCTGGACACGCTCCAGCTTTGATGTCTGTCCTGCAGTGAGGGGTCACTAGCTCCAGGTTTGTCCTCAGCAGTGCCCAGCACAGAGGGACAATCCCTGTGTCCCTGCTGGTTTTGGTACAAGCCAGGTGCCATTGGCCTTCTTGGCCACCCTGGCCGTGCCCTTGGGACACCCCAACCCCACCTGTGCTCTGACACAGCCACTCCCCTGTAGAGAGACACAGCAGGACAGGGTCCCCCCACAGCTCCCCACCCTCCTTTGGGTGCTCCCAGCCAGGACAGAGATCCCGCCTCCCTCTCCCTCCTTTGGCTCTTGGCTTCTGCTCTTGGATGCCCAGCTTCAGGTGTCTGAGGAGGCTTTGGCAAGAAGGCAGCTGGGCAGGAGCGAGGAGATTTTTGTATTTTTGGACTTCTCCTCCACCCTCCTGCCTCAAAATCACCCCCTGAGCCAAGTCCTCAGTGCAGAGCTCAGCCTGCCTCTCTCAGAAGGGTGGGCAGGCCCCGAGCCCAGCAGGACCAGGCAAAGTTGGCCTTGGGAAGTTGGAGCATCGGCGGCGCAGGCGCGTTCTGGGCTCCCTGCCCCCTCCAGGGCCGCTCCCTCCCTCCCTCCCTCCCTGCCCAAAGCAGCACTGCGGCAGCAGCACAGCAAACTGATCAAGGCACAGCACTGATCAATAGGAGTATTGAGCACTGCTCAAGGGACGCTGAGTTTTGCGGATTCAGGGCTAACCAGAGCCCCACGCTGCCTCTCCTCCCCTGGCACTGTCACCCCAGGCCTGGCTGGGCCACCCTCTGCCAGCTCGTGTCCCTGCTGGGGACAGCTCCCAGCAGGAAGCTGAGACCTTGCAGGCTCAAGGTGCTGGTGGCACTTGGAGCTGGAGGGAGAGGGGACAGTGAGCAGCTCCCAGGGGCATTTCTGCACAACGGCTTCATGGCAGGGTCTTGGGGATCACCTTGTTCATGGGGCTCAGGCACTCTGAGATAGGCGCATCCAAGCTGTGAGGTTCCCAGGGATGGGGATGGAGGAGCTGGGGTCATTCTGATGGTGGGAAGAAGAGAAGAATCAACTCAGGCTGACCTTGACCAGAGTGGGAGAAAGGAGATTCTGCCCCTCTGCCCCTGTGCTCAGGTCAGACCCCACCTGCAGAGCTGCCCCAGCCCTGGGCAACAGCAGCAGGAGGACGTGGAGCTGCTGCAGCCAGGCCAGAGGAGCCACGGAGATGCTGCAAGGGCTGGAGCCCCTCTGCTCTGGAGCCAGCCTGGCACAGCTGGGCCTGCTCACCTGGACAAGAGAAGGCTCCAGGCAGAGCTCAGAGCCCCTTGCAGGGCCTGAAGGGGCTCCAGGAGAGCTGCAGAGGGACTGGGGACAAGGCCTGGAGGGACAGGAGCCAGGGAATGGCTCCCACTGCCAGAGGGCAGGGCTGGATGGGATCTTGGGAATCAGGAATTGTTCCCTGGCAGGGTGGGCAGGCCCTGGCACAGGGTGCCCAGAGCAGCCGGGGCTGCCCCTGGATCCCTGGCAGTGCCCAAGGCCAGGCTGGACAGGGCTTGGAGCAGCCTGGGACAGTGGGAGGTGTCCCTGCCATGGCAGGGGTGGCACTGGATGAGCTTTGAGGTCCCTTCCAGCCCAAACCCTCCTGGGATTCTCCAAGAACCATCCACAGCTTTGGGCTGAACCCAAGTGGGAGGGGGGAACTCTCCAGCAGCTCAAACCTCCCCGCAGTGCTTGGATGGAAAATGTGGGATGATCACAGACACAGCCCTTGCTCCATGGCCTGGCAGGAGATGCCTCTGGAAGGGCCCTCTGGACCCTGGCTGGCTGTTCTGGGCTGCAGCTCCCAGGAGGAGCCCACGGGATGCACTCCTGGCTCAGGGCTGCCCGCAGCCCCTCGGGCTCTGATGGAAAAGGATTTTCACATTGAGCATCCTCAGCTCGCTGACAGCCACGAGGGGAGGGATGGGGAAGGCAGATAGCCCCGAGAGGCTGATAAGGTGCTGGGAAAGATAACACAGAAATTGAACAGAACTTCATGTGAAGAGCTGCTGCTTTAAACCTGTCCCAGCCCCTTCGCTACCGAGCACGGAGGGACATTACACCTTGTGAGGTAAAAATAGCACATTTAATGAAGCTGGGAAAACATCAATTGCATTTGGTTGGAATTGCAGAGACCTCATTTCCATGTTCCCTGTGAAAACGCTTCGGCTTTGGAACAGATATGAAAGCTCCACATCTGCAAAATGAGCTTTGAGCCAGAAAAGCAGCAGGAACCAAACACAAAACCTCGCCCCACACCCCCAGGTTTGACCATTATCACTCTCACACAGCTCAGGGGTTCAGCTTCTGGTCACCTAGGGGGAAAAACCCCCCACATTTTAAACCTGCTAGATTTGTGATAGAAATTTGCCATCTAAGCTGAATTCTGCTCCCAAACTGAGGGCGTTTTGGAGTGAGTCTTGAAGGGAATGGGAGAAATTCCAGGCTGCAAATGCATTTAGGGGGAAAAGAGATGGGCCATTGGCTGTCTTTGATTTAGGAGGAAGGGAAATGTCTGTCTCTGGAGAGGAAGGAAATGTCTTTGCTCACTTTAACCCAGAGGGAAGGACGTGTCTGGCCCCTGTCCCAGTGCCACTCTGGCAGGATGGGGCTGCTATGGATTTTTGAGGGAGGGGAGCATTGGGGGATGCCACTGATGCCATTTCATTTCACCCTGCAGCGCTTGGCTCACACGCTCTCCAAAGGGCCCATCCGTCATGCTCCTCGTTAGGGAAAATCCATTCTAAAAACCTCTCATTTTTATTTTAAAGTCTAATAGAGCTCGATGGTAATTTTCACTTTAAATAACGATTACACACTTGGAAGTACAAGGTGTGCCTGAGTGCCCCTGGCAGGAGTGAGCAGTGGGGGCTGCTGCTCCCTTGCCTCTGGGCAGGACCCAGAGGTGCTGCCCAGTGCTCCACAAAGGCAATTCCTATTTGCACCCCTTATGTAGAAGGATTTGGGGAAAACTTTTCATTGGGAAGTGCTGACATCAGGCCTGAGGCAGCTCTCAGGGTGAGGTGGTGACACAAACTCCATCTCTGCTCACACAGGGCCTTTGGGAAGTGTTGGAACCCTGGGTGCTGAGAATTTTGGGCTTTCTGTGCTAAGGGGCACACACTCACAAGAGAGCACTACACTTGACCTGACGGTGTGGAGAAGACTTCCAAAACTGATTAATAGCACTGAGATTATGAGTGTGTAGTTATTAGAAGTGTATAATATCAGAAGGTGGAAAGATTAGAATTTGGAGTTTTAAAATACAGTAATAAATATGAAACAAGATAAAGGTTTTAAAGCAGAGACAAATTGTTCTTCTTTACCTTCTTCTTCACCTTCTTCTTCCTTCTCTGTCTTGAGTTTAAGTGGTATTTTGTAATTAAGCCAAAAAGTCCACATTGCGAGATTCAAGTGATCAGTTATTGAGTTAAAAGAGAAAATAATTTAAGTATCATTTCTTAATTAGATAGTTTAGCCTTAAAAGACCTTATAACAAGAGATAGTTAACCATTTTGTACCTTACTAATAAAAGGCTACAGAACTCACCACTATAAAACTACAACACTAACAAAAAGAAATAAACATCTAAGTCTAAACACAAATGATCATCTCAAGTACCTTCAATCCTAACCCCAACAAGAAATTTTTAAAAAACAAAGAAAAACAAACAAAAACAACAACAACAAAAAACCAAAACCAAAACCAAACAAACAAACAAAAAAAACCCAACCCAACCCAAACCAAACCAAAAAACAAAAAAACCCTCAGAGCACAGGAGCTGCTCTGGAGACTTTCCTCAACCTCCTCTTCCATTTTCATCTGCTGAGCTGCTCTCCATCCCAGAAGGAGCAGCCCTGAATTCAGAGTGAGATGTGGCAGCTCCCAGGCAGAGCTGGTGGGTTCCTAAAGCACCCTGAGGAAAAAAGGTGCATGACAAAAGGGGCTCAGCCCCCGAGGCTCTCACCCTGTTCCCATGACCTCCCTGCTCTCTGCTGATCCCTTCCCCTGCCATTTCCCATCTCCCTGGCCCCAAAACGTGACCCAGAGCCACCGTTGTGCACCTGGAGAGGCTGGGCTGGCTCTGCAATGTCCCTGGGAAAGTTCTCTGCTGGAGAGCAGCATTTCCCACGGGAGCTGCCAGGGGAGTTGTCTTGCTGGGAGCATTGTCTGCCAAGCCAGGATGTCCCTGCCCTGACAGGGAGCTGCAGATCCCTAGGAAAACCCAGGGAAGAGCTGAGCTCTGCTGAGGAAGCTGCACGCTTTCTGCAGCCCTGCAGAGCTCTTGCAGGAGCTGGAAGCTCAGCTGGAGCTGGAGCAGAGCCCTAGGGGGAGGTGGGAGAGAGTCAGGCGCTCATTGGGCAACAGCTGGGCTGGAGCTGGGACAGCCCTGAGCACAGGAGCTGCTCTGGAGCCTTTCCTCAGCCTCCTCTTCCATTCTCATCTGCTGAGCCACTCTCCAGCCCAGAGATCCATCCAGCCCTGACCTCCATCAAGCTCTCAGTTCCATCCAGCTACATCCACTCCTCAGGTCTATTCATCCTTCACCTCCAACCATCCCTGACTTCCATCCAGCTCTCAGTTCCATCCATCCATCCATCCATCCATCCATCCATCCATCCATCCATCCATCCATCCATCCATCCATCCATCCATCCATCCATCCATCCATCCATCCATCCATCCATCCTTCCATCCATCCATCCATCCATCCATCCATCCATCCATCCATCCATCCATCCATCCATCCATCCTTCCATCATTCATCCATCCATCCATCCATCCATCCATCCATCCATCCATCCATCCATCCATCCATCCATCCATCCATCATCCATCCATCCATCCATCCATCCATCCATCCATCCATCCATCCATCCATCCATCCATCCATCCCTCCATCATCCATCCATCCATCTATCCATCCATCCATCATCCACCCACCCATCATCCATCCATCCATCATCCATCCCTCATCCATCCATCCATCCATCCATCCATCCATCCATCCATCCATCCATCCATCCATCCATCCATCCATCCATCCATCCATCCATCCATCCATCCATCCATCCCAGTTCCATCCATCCCAGCTCCAGCCCCTCTCCCCATCACCTCCCAGGTCTCACCAGGTCTCAGCCCCAGGCCCCTCGAGCTGCCCAGAGCTCCCAGACAGACAAACTCTGCTCCCTGTCCCTGCTCCCATCCAGCCCCTCCATCCTGGCAGATTCCAGCTCCTCCTTGGCCTGGCTGGCACCCTGGCTGAGGCCTCACGAACCCATCCAAGCAACAAACAGAGAAAGAGATGCAAGGATGGAAAATTCCCCTTCATAATTAATAAATGAAGAATATTGTTGTTAATCGATGTAGCTGTGAAGAGAATATCGATTCCAGCCTCATGCTATTTTTTGTGCGGCTTAGATTTTTACACCTCATTTAGAGGCAGGTCTCTCTGGGGACCTCTTAACACCAAAAGATATTTGCAGGAGTCCAAAGTAGAAGGGAAGAAAAGGGGGAAAAAAGATTAATTATTACCAGAGCTGGAGAATTATGTGTGTGTCCCATTGTGGCCAACTGCAGCACAGATTTGAATATTTGATTAATAGCGATTCTAGCCAGGGCTGATAACTTATCTCCACGCTGGGTATTTAATAAACAAGTGGGAGCCGTTAGAAACATTTTTAATATTAATCCCAGGAAATTATGCTGATGAAGGCCAACCCTTTGCCTGTTAGGACTATGCAAGGAGGATTCCCTGCTCGCTTGCCTCATTCCATCTTTGGCTGGTTTAAATCCCTCTGTGCCTCAATTTTTGTTTTCCAAGATGGGTAAACCCAGAGTTGGACGTGGCACTGGTTAAAGCACCGAGAGAGGAGCTCTCATTAGAGCCAAACCTTTAATGAACAGCCAGGGACGTGGCTGGGATGAGCAGGGGGAGCAGCAGGCTCAGGGAGCTGCTGGGGTGTCCTGCAGAGTCTGAGTGCCAGGATGGGCTCAATCCAGGAGGGATTTCATCCCAGCTGCTGTTCCTGCTCTGGGAGGAGGCAGAGCAGGAGCTGTGTGTCCCAAAACCATGTCTGGTGGGGATGTGGTCCAGCCTTCTGAAGGGCTAAGAATAGGTCAAAGGTCTGAGCAGCAGTGACATTCCTGGGAAGTGGCAAAATCCCCGTGGGAGGCAGCAGGAGGTGCTGGGACAGGGCTCCTCAGGGACACCACAGCTTGTCCTGGCTCCTCCAGCCAGCCAGGCTGGGATGTGCAGCCCACCGGGGCTGGAGGGCGATCCCAGCTGGAGCACGGGAAGCACAAAGTGCTGGGAGATGAGCCACAGATCCTCCTCATGGCTGTCAGGGAACCTCTCGGGTTTTCTGTGGTTGAAATGTCTCCCAAGGTATTAAAGAGTCTTTTTTCCCAGCCCCATGACCGAAGAAGTCGAGATTCCTTGGCTCTGGTTTTCAAGGTTGTTTATTTTCTCTTATCTATTCCATTCTTTCTCTGACCTGCTGAGGTCTGTCCAGCAGGTTGGATTGTGGCACACTGACCACCCTTGGGGTGGTGTTAGCTTTTTATACTAAAAACTACCTCTACTTTATTTACAATAATTTTCCAATACCTATCACCTATGTTAGACAGTCTGTCTCTACTCTAAACCAACCCAGAAGTGTCACCATCACAGCAGAAGATGGAGGACAAAAAGAAGGACAGGACACGCCCAGATTCCTCCATCTTGCCTCTTAAACCCCCATTCTAAAAACCCCAAAATTCTACTTTTTCACCCTGTGACAAATTAACCATCATTCTACTCAAACTCTTGTGGCTTGTAACTTTTCACACAAAGTTGGGAATTGTTTCCATGGGTTAAAATCAAAGGCACAGGTGTTTTTGACTTCGTGCCAAGGTCTCTGAGCCCCCTGCCAAGGTCTCGAGTCCTCCAGGGCAGTCAGAGGAATGTCCTGGGTTCTGACAGGATCCCTCCTGCTGAGAGGCTTCAGGAGATGGTTGGAGAGGGGAGAAATTAATCCCTAAACAGAAGGATGGTGATGGATCCTGCTCTGCACAGGTTCTGCCAGTGCCATCTGGAGTTTGGGTTTGGAGCATGTTCAGAGCAGACTGGGAAATTTAGGTCAAATTTCAGCCAAGAAAGGTGGGGAAAAAAAGAAAATCAGAAAACACAAAACATTTGGATTTCCATTGTCACAAAACATTCCTGAGAGTAAACACAGAGTCCCCAAAAAGGGGAGGCTGATCCTGCCTGAGGTGGATCAGACTCAGCATTTAGACCTGATGCAAAGGGGGAATCAGCAGGAGGAGTGGGATTCTCCTTGTCAAGGCTCAGGGAGCTCTTTAAACTTCCAAACCAAACCATTTCATGATTCCATGAAAGCAGCAGCTCCCAGGCCATTATGGGTGCCCCACAGTATTTGCTGGGTATGAGATGGCAAAAGGGACTCTCGCTCACAAAAAACCTGAGGTACAATTTAGGAGAGGGGGAGAACAGCAAAGGATGAAGGAATGTGCACAGGGCAGCAGCCACCAGGATGTCCCAAAATGAGTCACTGCCACTTTCCCTGGCCCTGCTTTGGGGACAGCTGTGTCCCCTCTGTCTGTGGTGGCCTCGGGGCAGGGAGGGACAGGGAGCAGCCCTGGGAGCTGGGCTGAGCTCCCTCCTCCACACTCCAGCAGGGCTCCTGCATCCATCTCCTGCTCCGGCCCTGATAGGCCCTGCTGCTGCAGATCCATGCAGATCAATGCAAAATTAATTAGAGTAATCAACTCAGCTGTACCACAGAGATCATACAGGCAGGGTTTTAGGTGACTAATTGGTGGAAGCTGACAGCCAGTGTCCCCGGTGTCTTAGAGGTATTAACACTTTTTTCTCTGTAGATTAATTACCTTTTTCCACCTTTCACTTGACGGGCCTGTCCATGCCGTGCTGTTTGGGGGGAGCAGGGATGGAGGCAGGGCCTGAGGAGCATCCATGGAGTGCAGTGTGGGGATTTGGGAGCAGGCAAGCCCAGGGTCCATTGGGGGGCACAGCTTTGGCACCAGCAGCTGGATTTTAGAGGAGGGATGGGCGTGTGGCCATGGCAAAGCCCCACTCGTGCACGTTTACTCTACCCTTGTGCCTGTCCCAGCACATCCGTGGATGTTGGGGTAGATGAAACAGGAAAGCCTTATAAATATGATTGCCTGGCAAAAGATTTTGAGAATATAGAAACTATAAGTGAGATTGAAATGAAAGCAAGGTTTGAGATCCCTCAGTTACTGAACAACTGGAAAACAATGGTGTGGCTGGCTGAAGGTGATCCCCTTTTGATGGAACAACACCCTCTGCCTGCAGACAGCTCCAAGGGTCAGAGCAGACCCTACAGCTTGGCAGAAGGGGCCCAAAGAGGAGATTTTAGGGTTTAAAATGTAACACAGAATGGTAATGTAATGATTCTTATAGGCTGTATGGAAATGCTATAGAATTTGTATATTGTACTAGATTGGTTAGTGAGAATTAGAATATTCAACACAGAAGAAGATTTATTGTATTGTAATGGGAACTTCTCTCTCTTAGCTCTTAGCTCTGACCTCTTACCCTGTTTATTCTCTTACCCCTTTTGCTCTCTTACCCTCTCATCCTCTTTCCCCCTCTCTTCTCTCAGGCCTGCTCCAGCTGTGGCTGGCAGCTCCCAGCAGGGCCCTGCACCCAGGCCCTTTGCAATAAACCCCAAGTTCCTGACCTGGCTGCAGAGATCTCTCATCTCCATCCATCCCGACTGTCCTACCCCCCGATGCTCCAACAATGGAGCCTCCACCTCCCTCCTCTTCTGCCTGGGATCAGGGTTGGCACCCTGGAACATCTTTTGGCCAAGGCTGCTGCCCACACTGCTGCTCTGAGGCACGTGAGGAGGTTAAAAGGGGGATTTGCTCAAATACCAACACAGGAGCTGTGGGGTAGGGACCTAACAAGACTCTGATACTGCTGGAAAAGGAGCTGGGAGCCAGGCAGAGGCTCTCAATAGCCAGGGTAATTAATCACCATCAGTTATCCAGCTCCAGAGATGGGTGTTCCATCACCTGCACTCTGAGTTGCCACTGGGCATCTTCCTGCTGAGAGTGCTCTGGAAATTATGGAATGACAGAGAGAGAGAGAGACAAAATCTTGGCACTGCTGAGGCCCCACCTGGAATCCTGTGTCCTGTTCTGAGCCTCACACTGCAAGAGACCTGGAGGGGCTGGGGGTGTCCAGGGGAGGGAATGCAGCTGGGGAAGGGTCTGGAGCTCCAGGAGAGGCTGAGGGAGCTGGGGAGGCTCAGCCTGGAGAAAAGGAGGCTCAGGGGGACCTTGTGGCTCTGCACAGCTCCTGACAGGAGGGGACAGCCCAGGGGTCGGTCTGTGCTCCAGGGAACAGGGACAGGAGGAGAGGGAATGGAAGCTGTGCCAGGGGAGGTTGAGGCTGGATGTTGGAGAAAATTTCTTCATTGAAAGTGTGATCAAGCATTGGCACAGGCTGCCCAGGGCAGTGATGGAGTCACCATCCCTGGGAGTGTTCAGAAAGCAGAGCAGATGTGGCTGTTTGCCACACGGCTCCGTGGGCAGGGAAGCATTCAGTCAAAGGCTGATTTTGGAAGAATTTTCCAAGCTCGGTGATTCTTTTGTTCTGTGATTCCACCAAGGTCCCTTGGGATGCTCCTGGTGACCTTCACCCTGATGAGCCTGGAGAGCCAGGGGGAATCTCCCCTCTGACAGACAAGGGGACAAAGCACAGGTGAGCAACCAGAGATATCCCTGCCTTAACAAAACACATCAGAGGCACTGGCTGGGCACAGGGCAAGGCAGCAGAATCCTCCTCCTGCCCAGATCCCAGCACTGAAACCCCACGAGCTGAGCCCTTGGGTGTCACTTGTCCCTGGCATCACTGGAGAGGAGGTGGAAGGAGGCTCTGCCAGTCCAGCCAGCAGCAGCTTTGCCACCAAAGGGAAGGTCTCGGGGCCGGCTGTTTGTTCTCTGCCCCGAGGTGAGTTGGGTGGTCCAGGGAACAGCCCCAGGCTCTGAAGAATGAGACTGGACTCTCTGGAGTTCGATTTTCGGATTGTTTATTATATCTTATCTATAAAATTTTTTTCCCTGCCGGACAGAGGTCTGACCAGCAAGGCAGCCACGATGCTCTCCAACCGCTCCCAAGGCTGAATCGTTTTTTATACTACAAATTACGTATATCATATTTACCTTTATTTTCCAATACCTATCACCCATGTTAGACAGTGCATTTCTACTTTAAACCAACCCCCAAGTGCCAACATCACAGCAGAAGATAGAGAGCAAGAAGAAGAAAGAAGAAGGACGAGACATGCCCTGTTCCCTCCATCTTGTCCCCATTACCCTTATACCAAAAATTTTAAAACTTATATTTTCACCCTGTGTGCACCCTGTAAATACACCCTTTAAACCTGTGTGACCTTCCAGCCCTCATACCAAACTGGCAATTCATTTGCAGGATCAAAGTCCAGCCACCAAGTGTTCCGGGCTTCATGCCAAGATCTCCGAGCCCCCCGATGGGGTCTTGGCTCTCGACGTGGTCTCGGGAGGCTCCGCACATCCAAAGTGATGTGCTGAGTTCCCACAGGAAGGTGTCAAACCCAGAGCAGTCACCAGGCTGAGGCCACCAGAGGAGGATCTGCACCCTCAGAGAGCCCTGTGTCCCCTCTGACAGCCACTGTCCTCTCACTGTCATGTTTTCTGAAAAATCCCTTCGCCAGGGTTTCTTCTCCTGGGAAGCTGAGAAGCCTCAGAGAAAAATGAAAATAATAATAATTATCTGATCTGCTTCTCCTGTGTTTTGCTGCTTTGGAATGTGGTTGGAGATTGTTTATCCAACATGTGAATTGTTTTTACTTAATGACCAATCACAGCCAGCTGTGTTGGACTCTGAGAAGTCAGTCACAAGTTTTTAATTAGTAACTTACTAAACTTTCTCTAAGTATCCTTTCTCTATTCCTTAGTATAGTTTTAGTATAGTATTCTTTTATATAATATAATAAATTATATTATAATAGAATATCTATGATATAACAATATTATATATTATTATATTATAGACATTTAATATATTATATTATATATTTATTATATATAATACAATCTAATAAATTATATTTATTATAATGTACTAAAGAAAACAATGTTAATTATAATAAATTATATATAATATAATTATAATGTAATAACATTCTATTATATAATATAATAAATTATATTTATTATATAATTATAAATAAATAAATAAAATAGCAATTCATAAAAATAATAAATTCGCTTTCTAAGAACATGGACTCGGATTCATCAATTCCTCCTTGGTCCTGGGGACCCAGCAAACACCACAGCTGTCCCACAGCCAGGGGGATGGTGCTCCCCAGGAGGACAGATGTCCCCACCCGGTGCCACAGCCACCCCACTCTTGTCCCTCTCAGGGGGTGGGAGGTGGATCCTGGCACCAGATCCAGGGCTCAGCCTCTGGGCAGGTTTTACTGGCAGAGATAACAGAGAGGGCAGTGCCAGCCAGGGGAGGGAAAGTCTCCGAGCCCAGGAGGTTCATGGGCGCAGCACTGGTGAAATTCAGCTGCTTTCGGGATGAGCAGGGAAGTGTGGGGTCAGCAGAAGGCAGCATTGGTTACAGGAGCATCCCTGTAATGGGGGCACAGGGGATTTATGGACAGGGGGTTTATGGACAGGAGCAGGGCCTGCACCAAGAGCTCAGCAGCATGGACAGGCAGTGGATTTCAAGTGAAAGAAAGCAGGGATAGATGGAATATTGGGGGGAATTGTTCCCTGTGAGGGTGGGCAGGCCCTGGCACAGGGTGCCCAGAGCAGCTGGGGCTGCCCCTGGATCCCTGGCAGTGCCCAAGGCCAGGCTGGACAGGGCTGGGAGCACCTGGGACAGTGGGAGGTGTCCCTGCCATGGCAGGGCTGGCACTGGTGGCACTTCCACCCCAAACCACTCCAGGATTCTGTACTGACAGATGGAGTGAGTGACCATGGGGCAGAGCCAATACCTGACTCCAAACCTCAGCAGCATCCAACTCACATCAAAACCTTGACCCTCCCTTTGTGTTTATTTCCTAAAAATAAAAAAGCAACACCCCTGTACCTTTCCTGCAAGATAAAAGGCAATTTTCCAAGAAAAGCACCTCTCTTTCCATGCAGCTTCAGCTAGCAAAAATCAAACTGTGGTGGGAAGCCACCACACCTTTCAAAGAATGAGGTGGCTTCCCTTGGGAGGGGTTTGGGGTGGTGGAAGGGGTCCAGCAGGACCTGATCCCACAGAACTCCCTGAGCCCGTGGCTGCTGCTCCTTTTAACCCCGGGGAGAGGGGCAGGGAAGGGGCAGGGAGCCACCAAGCAGGGACAGGAGGGGAGGGACAAAGGGACAAAGGACACCTGGATGGCCCAATGCCCCCCAGGGATAGAGGGCATCCTTTGAATCTGCCAATCTGGAATGCCAGGACTGACAGACAGCGCTGGGAGGGGAAAGGAGAGGGGACTGACACACCTGGCAGGGAATTATCAGGTTCTGGGGTAAACCCTGAAATCACAACACAACAGATCTGCTCGTGCCTGTCCCCATTCCCTGCTTGGGACCCCAGTTCCCGGTGGCACCGGGTGGCTCCCAGGGCACCAAGGCCGGGATGAGCATCCTCTCCTGCGACCCCGCCGCCACCTCGCAGCAGGCAGAGGGCTGCAGGAGGGGCACCGTTCCCTCCCCAGCTCCCCGCACTTTAGATGCTTTCATCCCTGAAAGCTTCGGCAGGAAGAAAGGAGAGTGCCCTGAGCCCGGTAAGTGCTTTCCTTTTTTAACAAAGCCCCGGCGAGGGGGAGCGCGGAGCGAGCGCTGAGCGGCCCCAGCAGCCACCCCTCCCACCGCGGCTTATCGGGATTTGCCCGTCCCTAAAAATAAATCTTCCCCCTTTTCCTTTTACAGGGCCTTTCAAGCCGTATCCCCCAGGTCCTCGTGGAGGGTAATGAAGGCGCAAGGCAGGGCTTGGAGCTGCCTGAATTATTCATCAGGAATAATATTTGTGGCCTTTTCCTTCTGGTGGGGAATCAATGTAGAATTTATGGGCGAGGATCCCCGCTGGCTGTGGGGACCAGCAGCGTTTGCCAAAAATCGGGCATGATGGTGATGATGATGATGGATTTGGGGATCCATCTCCCACCTCCTGAGAGGGACAAGTGTGGGGTGGCTGTGGCACCGGGTGGGGACATCTGTTCTCCTGGGGAGCACCATCCGCATGGTGGGACAGCTGTGGTGTTCGCTGGGTCCCCGGGACCAGGGAGGAACTGATGAATCTGACTCCATGTCCTTAGAAAGCGAATTTATTATTATATTATATTATATTATATTTATTATATTATATTATAGAATACTATACTAAACTCTACTAAAGAATAGAAAAAGGATGTTTACAGAAGGCTTAACAAGATACTCATAAAAAACTCGTGGGAATTTGGCACAGAGATCCCAACCCCAGGCACGGGGATCTCGCTGGTTGTGACCAAAGTCAAGCCTGGCCCTGCCTGGGGGAGGCTCAGCAGCACAAGGGGAGGATGGTTTTTTATACGAATATAAAAAGTGTAATTGCCCTTAATATCATAGAGCCTTGTTAACAAATGCACAGGCAAATGGTGTTATGATTCCAAATTTTGTACAAGTATAATTCCACTGAAATTTTAATTAGACTAAATTATCCCAAAATAGAATTCAAAAACACAAAAAAGTACCTTAAATCAGAAACAATATAAACCTAACTATAATAATAACTTTAAGACTTAAAATGTTAGAAAAATATTCACAATAACCTTCCTTTTACCTCAAACTGCTTCAAAAACGGCCTTGGGACAATTAAATCAACTCAATTGTTAGCTAAGTAAACAATCTCATACCCTAAACAATTTCTCTTACACTAAACAATTTATTAACTAATATTCAAAGTGTAAGGCATACAACTCCACAAAACAGAACAACAATTAATATACTTTTATTAATACATAAACATAAGTATAAACATTTTAATAAAATGTGTTGTTTGAATCATTCTAACCATTTGATATCTATATATAAAAACATACAACAATTACAAAAAACATAACCAAACTCAAGTAAAAAGAAATCTATTTAATTACCTAGACCATACACCAATTTTAAAAACACTTTAAAAAATAAACATATATCTACTAATTATCATAATATTTATACCTTATATAATAATAATATAATATTTAGAATATAAATATAAATATATTATATATATTTTAAATAAATATTAAATAGTTATTCTAAATATAAAAATAAATATATAAATATATATTCAATATAATATTTAGACCTTATATTATCACAATCTAATTTATATATAAATAAATAATAAATCTGTAAAAATAAACATTAAATATATATAATCATATAGATAAATATTATATATAGGTATATAAATATAAAAATATAATTAAATATTTAGACCTTATATTATCATAATATTTGTGCCTTTATACATATCTACTTCAATGTATCCAACCACAGTTTAACAAAGCAATCAAAGCAGTATTGATAATTCAAACAAGAGTCCGTGTGTGAGGGGTGACTCCAGACCCCCCAGCAGCAGCTGAACCTCAGGGGAAGCCCCCCATGGACAGGGACAGTGTCACAGAGGTCCCCTGCAGGGCAGGACATTGTCTGAGGTGTCTCCTCAATCCCCTCTGGCTCCTCCAGGAGCAGCCTGGAGCGGGGGCTTCACCTGGTGAGAAGCTCTTGTGGAGAAATTGGGAGCAGGCCGGTGCTCCTGGGGCAGGTCCAGTGCAGGCACCCCAGAGCTTCAGGGAACTGCTGAGGGAAAGCAAGGAAAGCTCCAGAACAGGACCTGGACCCTCTTCCCACCTTTCCTGCTGGCTCTGAGTTCTCCCTTAGCAGGGCAAGGGGAAATCACATCTCTGCATCTGCACGGGCAGCTAATGCTGCCATGAGCCCTGCTTCCCATTGCATCCCATTGTATCCCATCCCATTGTATCCCATCCCATTGATCCCATCCCATTGCATCCCATTGCTTCCCATCCCATTGCATCCCATTGATCCCATCCCTTTGCATCCCATTGCATCCCATTATATCCCATCCCATTGATCCCATCCCATTGCATCCCATTGCATCCCATTGCATCCCATCCCATTGCATCCCACTGTATCCCATCCCATTGCACCCCATTGCTTCCCATTGATCCCATCCCACTGCACCCCATTGCTTCCCATCCCATTGATCCCATCCCATTGCACCCCATTGCTTCCCATCCCATTGCATCCCATTGCTTCCCATCCCATTGATCCCATCCCACTGCATCCCATTGCTTCCCATCCCATTGCATCCCATTGATCCCATCCCATTGCATCCCATTGCATCCCATCCCATTGATCCCATCTGATTGCTTCCCATCCCATCACATCCCATTGCATCCCATTGCTTCCCATCCAATTGCATCCCATTGATCCCATCCCATTGCATCCCATTGCATCCAATTGCATCCCATCCCATTGTATCCCATCCCATCAATCCCATCCCATTGCATCCCATTGCATCCTATCCCATTGTATCCCATTGCATCCCATCCCATTGATCCCATCCCATCCCATCCCATTGCACCCCATTGCTTCCCATTGCATCCCATCCCATTGCATCCCATCCCATTGATCCCATCCCATTGCATCCATTGCATCCCATTGATCCCATCCCATTGCATCCAATTGCATCCCATTCATCCCATCCCATTGCATCCCATTTCATCCCATTGTACCCCATTGCATCCCATCCCTTCCCATAAATCCCATCCCATAAATCCTGTCCCATTGATCCCACCCCATTCCATTCCATCCCACTGATCCCATCCCATCCCATCCCATCCCATCCCATCCCACTGATCCCATCCCATGAGATAAAGAAGTGCTTTTGAGAGTTTTTTTTAGGGATTTGCAGTTTTAAACCCGAACTGAGCAGTTTTGCAGGGTCCATCCCATCTTTCTGCCCTTCCCCTGCCAGGGATGAGCTCCCAGCAGAAGGTGGAAGCTCCATGGACAGTTGGAGCCACTGAGGAGCTTTGGGGAAAGGCCCTTTCTGAGCTGCTTTTGGGATGGAAGATCCTTGCTCGGAGCAGAGGGACCTCACAAGGGACTGAGTGCAGCTGGCTCAGAGGGGGCAGAAGCAGCTCCCTGGTTTGGATTTAAAGAACAGATCATGGAAATCCCACATATATATCTCAAAAATTAGCCACATTTAAAAAAAAATGAGAGTGTTCATCACATCTTTAATATTCCTCATTCTCCCACAAATCAAACAATTGTTAAAAAGCCACATCAAACCTTAAAACACATTCCTAATCAATCATGGAATCATGGAATGGTTTGGTTTGGAAGGGACCTCAAAGCCCATCTCATTCCACCCCTTTTCACAGGCAGGGACACCTTGCACTGATCCAGCTTGTCCATCCTGCCTTGGACAACTCCAGGGATGGGGCAGGGTCAGATCATGCCCAGCCAGGTGCAAACTGTGCTGACCACAGGGGTCTGGGATCAGCTTTTGCTGCAGCAGCAATTCCTGAGATGTAAAACTTCTAAAAAATGAGAGTGTTCATCACATCTTTAATATTCCTCATTCTCCCACAAATCAAACAATGGTTCAAAAACCACATCAAACATTAAAACACGTTCCTAATCAATCATGGAATCATGGAATGGTTTGGTTTGGAAGGGACCTCAAAGCCCATCTCATTCCACCCCTTTTCACAGGCAGGGACACCTTGCACTGATCCAGCTTGTCCATCCTGCCTTGGCCAGCTCCAGGGATGGGGCAGGGTCAGATCATGCCCAGCCAGGTGCAAACTGTGCTGACCACAGGGGAGATCATCAATTCCTGAGATGTAAAACTTGGCTTTTCCATCTGAGATTTACACCTGCACCCCCTCCACCCAAACAAAACCCCCCGGGAGGGCTCCACAAAGCTCCAAACCTCCCCACACAGCCCCCCAGTCCCAGCAGCGGTGGGGCTGAGCCCGAGCTCTCATCCAGCACCTCCAGGTGACAGCGAGAAGCTGGCTCTGCTCCTCAGGGTGGCACCGCGTCACCCAGGCCATGGCCTGGGGCTGGCCCAAGGCAAGAAGAAGAGCCCTAATGCAGTTTTGACAACGAGACCATCAGCTAAGTGCTCCGTGTGGATATTTCCCCCCTCTCTCTATTGTTTATTATTGGAAGTTACAAGTAGCTAAAGACCTCCCCAATTATCTGGGAGCCACTTAAGAGCAATTGAGCACCTGTCACCCACTGAATGGGCTGCCTCGCCCTAATGACAGGAGAGGAGAAAAGCTGCAGGTCAGCAGCGCCGGGATGCCGGCAATTTACAGCCGAGCAGGGCCAGCTCCCGGCGCAGAGACAGGAGAAAAACACCCGAGAGGCAGGAGGAGGGAAGGGACCGGGATGAGCCTCCCCAGGATGGGTGGGAGCCTCGGTGAGCACAGCTCGAGGGTCACTGCTCGGATGTGGAGCTCTGCAGCATCCCTGGGGATGTGCAGCATGTAAACAGGAAAGAAAAAGTCCCAGGAATCATTCACTGAGCATCAGCCAGCATGACAAAAAAAGTGACCTGGGCTTTTTTTCCCCACATCAGTTTGGTTCTGGCTGCCGAGAGGGCTGGAGGTGCTGCAGACACCCAGCACAGAGCCCGAACCTCCGGGATTGTGGCTGCATTTCCCAGGTGAGGCCGCTTCAGAGAGCCTTAGACATGAAAAGCTTTGCTTTTGAGGCATCATTTGGATTAGACTCATTATAATTTCTATGTAATAGAAATAGATCATATTTATGCGGGTCAATTGTATAGAATGACAGGAAAAAAAATCTGACACGGTAGCAGCCAAAGCTGAGGTGATGTATCTCCACCAGGAATGAGGAAATATGTGTGTAAAATATCTTAAAGTCGTGTTGTAGGAAGGAGGCTGCACTCAGCTCTCTGGAACAAAGCCTGAACCCATCCTGTCCCCTCTGGAGCACCTGGGAACCACATTCCCTGGAAGAGCAGAGGTTTTTCTCCTGAGAGAAGAAAGCTGCCCATGCAGCTTTCAGTATTTTTTCAGTATTTTTTCAGTATATTTCCAGTATATTTCCAGTATATTTCCAGTATATTTCCAGTATATTTCCAGTATATTTCCAGTATTTTTCCAGTATTTTTCCAGTATTTTTCCAGTATTTTTCCAGTATATTTTCAGTATTTTTCCAGTATATTTTCAATATTTTTTCAGTATTTTTCCAGTACATTTTCACTATTTTTCCAGTATTTTTTCAGTATTTTTCAGTATTTTTCAGTATTTTTTCAGTATATTTTCAGTATTTTTCCAGTATATTTTCAGTATTTTTCCAGTATATTTTCAATATTTTTTCAGTATTTTTTCAGTATATTTTCAGTATTTTTCCAAACACCCTCTCCTGCACACAGCTCTGGATCTGTGCAGCAAGGATGTGGGAAGAGGAGAACCCAGCAGCGATCCCCCATTCTGGGAGTGTGCCCAGGAAATGGGGGGCTGGGAATGGGGGAGAAGGTGCCAACCTGGAAAAGTTCATCGATAGAAACATAAAATTAAAATAATTTGCGTCAATTCTGCTGAGTGGCTGTTAGGCCTAATTGTTATTGACTCCTCACTGTAATTATTAAGGCTTACACAGAGCTGGGCTGGCAGAGGAGCTGGGTTTGGGACCCCCACACACTCAGAGTGTCCCCCCACATCCTCATGAATGGGACAGGGACGTGTGGGCTCCCTGGTTCTTGGAAACAGCCCCAAAAGCAGCAAATAGGGGAATTTGGCCCATTTTTGGCGTGCAGGAACGAGGGGGAAGATGGGGAAGGGGTGAAGGAGGGGAAATCCAAAGGCACAGGGGAGGAACGGGCGAGGCTGAGGAGGCAGCCCCAGAGGGAGCCCGTGGGTGCTGCCAGGGCTGCGGGCTCGGCGTGGGGCTGGGTGATTTCCTCCCCTCCTTCCTTTGTTTCTGCTGGCAGCACCGAGCCCAGGCAGCAGAGGAGCTGATCAATAGGAACACGGTGTTTGCATGGATCATACATGCCAAGAGCACGTTCCCAGATCAATGCCGAGGGCTCGCGGAACCAGGGGAGGGGAAGGGAGAGCAAACCCACCCTGGCAGGATGAGCCTGGCCACAGGATGCTCTGTTTCCATGGCAATGGGCTGCTCTCCCCCCACCCTGCACCCTGCTGGGGACCCCTCTCAGCACCCCAGGGCAGGGCAGGTGTCCCACAGGGAGCTCCCCCTGCCCGGGGGGGTCCTGCTGCCCTCAGGGCCTCAGGGACGGGCTCAGGGATGAATGACACCACATTCTGTGACAATGAGGTGTCACCATCACACCTCCAGCTCTGCAGAAGATCCTCATCCTGTTTCTCCTCATTCCCACAGGCCACGGCTGAAGCCACAGCTCCCAAGGGCCCGTGTGGATCCCAGCTCCAGCTCCCCACCTGCCCCAGGGCTCCCAGGAATTCAGCAGATCCTGTCTTTAAAGCGCTCTGGCAATGAAAAGCACTGGAGAAAAGTGCTCAGAAAGCTGGATGGAGCCTGAGCTTGCCCAGACAAGGGTGGACATCCCCTGCTTTGTTCCCATGCAAGGAAAGGCACCCTGAGCCAAATCCACCTGAAATCCCCCAAAACAGCCCAGGCCAGGAGAGCCTGGGGTTTCTGGCCCACCTTCCCTGCCAGGTCTCACTCGTGCCTGGCTGCAGGGAGGAGGGAGGCTGGAGCTGCAGCAGAGGCAGCCAATAATTCCCAGCCAATAAAGTTATCTGAGGGTAATCATTAAGCCCTTATGAGCAACGCAGCTCGTGTGGAGCTGGGGGAGAGCACGAGCCAGGCTCTGCTGCAGATGTCCTTGCAGGCAGCAGGTGACCTTGGCCAGGCACAGCCACACAGCTGCTGCCAGACCCCCTCCCCATTCAGGGATGGGATAGCACTGCAAGGGAGAGCTCTGGACTCCAAGGGCTCCTGGTGGCCACAGTGGCCAGCTCTGTGTCCCTCCTGCAGGGAGGAAAGGGAGCAAGGTGGTGGCAGGATGATGGGGAGGAGATGGGACAGGCTGGAAGCCCTTGGAGTCACAACTGGAGCTCTGGAATGTCACCTACACACCCCTGAGGGGGGGCAGTTGTCCTCCACGCTTCTTCTGGGACAATTGTGGGTGAGAGGCTGCCCCAGCCATGAGTGTGGGCCCCAGAAACCCCCCCTGTGCTGGGCTGAGCAGGGAGGGGGGGATTCTGCCCCTCTGCCCCTGTGCTCAGGTGAGACCCCACCTGCAGAGCTGCCCCAGCCCTGGGCAACAGCAGCAGGAGGACGTGGAGCTGCTGCAGCCAGGCCAGAGGAGCCACGGAGATGCTGCAAGGGCTGGAGCCCCTCTGCTCTGGAGCCAGCCTGGCACAGCTGGGCCTGCTCACCTGGACAAGAGAAGGCTCCAGGGAGAGCTCAGAGCCCCTGGCAGGGCCTGAAGGGGCTCCAGGAGAGCTGCACAGGGACTGGGGACAAGGCCTGGAGGGACAGGAGCCAGGGAATGGCTCCCACTGCCAGAGGGCAGGGCTGGATGGGATCTTGGGAATCGGGAATTGTTCCCTGTGAGGGTGGGCAGGCCCTGGCACAGGGTGCCCAGAGCAGCTGGGGCTGCCCCTGGATCCCTGGCAGTGCCCAAGGCCAGGCTGGACAGGGCCTGGAGCTGCCTGGGACAGTGGGAGGTGTCCCTGCCATGGCAGGGGTGGCACTGGATGGGCTTTGAGGTCCCTTCCAAACCTGTTCTGGGATTCTGGAATTCTCTGCAATCTCACCCCAGAGCTGCTTCCCAAGGCAGCAGTGCAGGTGCTGGCAGCCCATGGGCAGAGGTGCCATTGAAATGTCTCTCACAGGATTTGCACCACCTTGACCCCTCCTATTGTGTAAAACATTTTTTTTTAAATCAGCCAGGAAGCAAATTAAAAAAGTTGGCTGTGCAGGAATTAGACCTTTTGGCTGAGAGTTTGGGAAGCATCTGTCTCCATTGCCTGCAAATTAGTCTTCCACAGGAGAGTAATCAGATGTTTAATGCAGCCACAAATGAAATCACCCATCATTAACTATTCAAACCAAGAGGTCTGGAAAGGACTGGACCTAGAAATCCCCCTGGACTGAGGGCAGGGGGAGCTGGGGAGGGGCTGGTGCCACAGTTTTGGGATGGGGGCAATGAGAGCCATGCTCTGCTCATGAGGCTCCACCTGCATCTGAAGGATGGCTCTGAGGAGCCAAAGCCCAGCTGGAGCAAAACCAGAGCTATGAGCCAGACAAGCTCAGCTTTGTGAAGGACCAGGGCTGGGTGAGCTGAGCGCTCAGAACTGCTGCTCTCCCAGGAACTGATTTCCAGTTTGCTAAGGCAGCATCTCCCCCAGCCCGAGGGTTCTGCTGCCCCCTCGGCTCAGGGCTGGCCATGGGAATCACTCTGGAGAGGCAGCACTGGCCTCATCCTCCTCCTCCTCATTCCTCTTCCTCCTCCCAACCCCCTGCCCACCCATCTCACCATCCTGGAGCCCTGGGGTGGCCCCAGAGCACCCAGAGGTGATGGAGGGACACGTGGGACAGGGAATGTGCTGGGATGTGCTGGGACATCCCCAGACCCTGCAGTGACCCCAGCTGGGGCAGAGGACAATCCCTGGGGTTGAAGGCTGAGAAGAACAAGGCTCAAAGGGCCTTTTCTCTGGCTTTGGTCTCTCCAAACTCCTGGCCAGTGAATTCCTGAGGGAAAACCCCAATCCAAGAGCTGAACTCACCAGCAGCCACGGGCAAGGGGGAGGTGCAGATGTTGCCAGCTGTGCCCTGCTGTGTGCCACCTCCCAAACCAGGATTTCTGGGATATTCTCCATAAATATTTACTCATTCATGATGGGCATACATCACTTCATGCATTGACTGTGGGGCTTTTTTTCACACCATTCACCCTCGGGTGCCTCTGGCCCCCAGCACCTGTTTGGGCTGGAAGTTCATAATCAGGATACAGGGAAAAGAAAACGGGAATTTTGGTCCCAGGCTGACAGCAACACAAATGCATGACAAACACAGAGAGCCAGGGAGACATTTACCCCTATGAGCGAGGTCAGCACAGAGGTGATGGAGCATCTGAGCCCTGGGGAGCTGCTCCATCCGTTCTGCCCTTAAAGAGTAATCCCTTAAAAATGACTTTTGTGCCAGAGAAGGGGAGGAGATGGAGGGAGTGTGAGAGCCAGCCTGCTGGAGAAGGAAGTTCTTTGTTGCCTAGAGCTTGTTAAATCCATACATCGAAGAGAAGAATAAATAAAAAATCAAATCTCGACTTCTCAAAAGCGTTTCTGTGGGGAGCTGCTTCCCTGAATCTTGCAGCCCTGGCCGTGTCAATAAATCAATGGCTGCTGCAGCGGGCTGCAGTGGGCTGCAGGGGAGCAGGGGTGCTGCATGCGCAGCACGGGCGAAGCTCAGAGCGCCCAGGGCTGCTCACCTTGGGCTTGGCTGTGCGCCGCTGCCGCACAGGGGAGTGCGCGGATATTGGGGGGTTTGGGGAATTTTCTGACTTTTTGGGAATTCTTTGAGAATTTTTTTTCATTTTGGGGGGAGTTTTTGGGATTTTTCGGGGTTTTTCTGGGAATTTTTTGAGAATTTTTTTTTTAATTCTTTGAGGATTTTTTGGGGAATTTTCTGACTTTTTTTGGGAGTTCTTTGAGATTATTTTTAATTTTGGGGGATTTTTTGGGGAATTTTCTGACTTTTTTAAGAATTCTTTGAGATTATTTTTTAATTTTGGGGGGAGGTTTTTTTGGAGAATTTTCTGACTTTTTCTGGGAATTTTTTGAGAATTTTTTTTAATTCTTTGAGGATTTTTTGGGGAATTTTCTGACTTTTTTGGGAGTTCTTTGAGATTTTTTTGGGAATTTTGGAGGGATTTGGGGTAATTTTTCTGACTTTTTTGGGAATTCTTTGAGAATTTTTTTTTAATTTTGGGGGGAGGTTTTTTTGGAGAATTTTCTGACTTTTTCTGGGAATTTTTTGAGAATATTTTTTTATTTTGGTGGGGATTTGGGGGAATTTTCTGACTTTTTGGGGAATTCTTTGAGAATTTATTTTTATTTTGGGGGAATTTTCTGACTCTTTTGGGAATTCTTTGAGATTATTTTTTTAATTTTGGGGGATTTTGGAGGGAATTTTCCGAGTTTTTTTAGGAATTCTTTGAGATTTTTTTTTTTTTGGGGGGTTTTTTGGAGAATTTTCTGACTTTTTCCGGGAATTTTTTGAGAATTTTTTTTTAATTTGGGAGAATTTTGGGGGGAATTTTTGGACTTTTTTGAGAATTTTTTGAGAATTTTTTGAGAATTTTTTTTTTTTTGGGGAATTTTCTGGCTTTTTGGGAATTCTTTGAGAATTTTTTTTAATTCTTTGAGGATTTTTTGGGGAATTTTCTGACTTTTTTGGGAGTTCTTTGAGAATTTTTTTTTAATTTTGGGAGATTTTTTGGAGGCATTTTCTGAATTTTTTAGGAATTCTTTGAGATTTTTTTTTAATTTTGGAGGATGTTTGGGGTAATTTTGGGGGGGATTTTGGGGGGGATTTTTGGACTTTTTTGGGAATTCTTTGTGGGGTTTTTTTGGGGGGGATTTTTGGGGAATTTTCTGACTCTTTTGCGAATTCTTTGAGATTATTTTTTAATTTTGGGGGATTTTTTGGAGGAATTTTCTGACTTTTTTTAGGAATTCTTTGAGATTATTTTTTAATTTTGGGGTTTTTTTTGGAGAATTTTCTGACTTTTTCTGGGAATTTTTTGAGAATTTTTTTAATTTTTGACGATTTTTGGGGAATTTTGGGTTTTTGGGGAGTTCTTTGAGATTATTTTTTAATTTTGGGGGGAGTTTCTTGGGATTTTTCTGACTTTTTTTAGGAATTCTTTGAGATCTTTTTTTAATTTTGGAGTTGTTTTTTTTTGAGAATTTTCTGACTTTTTCTGGGAATTTTTGAGGATTTTTTTTTGGAGTTTTGGGGGGGATTGTTTCTGACTTTTTTGGGAATTCTTTGAGATTTTTTTTAATTTTGGGGGATTTGGGGGGAATTTTTGGACTTTGTAGGGAATTTTTTGAGAATTTTTTTTAATTCTTTGGAGGTTTTGGGGGAATTTTCTGACTTTTGGGAATCTTTGGGTTTTTGGGGAATTTTTGAGAATTTTGGGAATTTTTTTAGGAATTCTTTGAGATTTGTTTTTTAATTTTGGATGTGGTTTTTTTGGATAATTTTCTGACTTTTTCTGGGAATTTTTTGAGAATTTTTTTTTGTTTTGGAGGGATTTGGGGGGAATTTTCTGACTTTTTTGGGAATTCTTTGAGATTTTTCTTTAATTTTGAGGGTTTTTTTTGGGATTTTTCTGAGTTTTTGGGGATTCTTTGAGGTTTTTTTTAATTTTGGGGGGGAGTTTTTGGGAATTTTCTTTTTTTGGGAATTAGTTGAGAATTTTTTTTAATTTCTGGGGGTTTTGGGGGAATTTTCTGACTTTTTGGGGAATTCTTTGAGATTTTTTTGGGAATTTTGGAGGATATTTGGGGTAATTTTGGGGGGATTTTGGGGGGATTTTTGGACTTTTTGGGGAATTCTTTGTGGGTTTTTTTTTTTAATTTTGGGGGATTTTTGGGAGGAATTTTCTGACTTTTTGGGAATTCTTTGAGATTTTTTTTTGGGGGATTTTTTAGAATTTGGGGGGAATTTTTGGGGAATTCTTTGACTTTTTTGAATTTTTGCAGAATTTTTGGGGGAATTTTGGGGGGATTTTTGGGGGAATTTTTGGACTTTTTTGAGAATTCTTTGAGAATTTTTTTAATTTTGGGGAATTTTTGGGGGAATTTTTTGAGAATTTTTGGAGATTTTTTTAATTTGGGGGTTTTTTGGAGAATTTTCTGACTTTTTCTGGGAATTTTTGAGAATTTTTTATTTTGGGGGTTTTGGGGGAATTTTCTGACTTTTTTGGGAATTCTTTGATATTTTTCTTTAATTTTGGGGGAGTTTTTTTGGGGATTTTTCTGAGTTTTTGGAAATTCTTTGTGATTTTTTTTTAATTTTGGAGGGATTGGGGGAGGATTTTTCTGACTTTTTTGGGAATTCTTTGAGAATTTTTTTTTAATTTTTGGGGGATTTTTGGGGGAATTTTCTGACTTTTTGGGAATTCTTTGAGAATTTTGGGGGGGAGAATTTTTGAATTTTTGGGGAATTTTTTTGGAGGTTTTAATTTGGGGAGTTTTTGGGAATTTTTCTGACTTTTTGGGGGGTTTTTGAGATTTTTTTTAAATTTTTGGAGGATATTTTTTTTTAATTTTTGGGGGGATTTTGGTTTTTGGAAATTTTTTTTTAATTTTGGGGGGAATTTTTCTGACTTTTCCTGGGAATTTTTTGAGAAATTTTTTAATTTTGGGGGTTTTTTTGGGGATTTTTGGGGAATTTTTCTGACTTTTTTTAGGAATTCTTTGAGAATTTTTATTTTGGGGGAATTTTGGGGGAGATTTTTGAGGGGATTTTTCTGAATTTTTGGGAATTCTTTGATATTTTTTTAATTTTGGGGGGGGTGGGGGGAATTTTCTGACTTTTTGGGGAATCCTTTGAGATTTTTTTTTTAATTGGGGGGATTTTGGGGGGATTTTGGGGGGAATTTTTGGGTTTTTGGGAATTCTTTGAGATTTTTTTTAATTTTGGGGGGGTTTTGTGGAGTTTTCTGACTTTTTGGGGAAATTTTTTGAGAATTTTTTTAATTCTTTGAGGATTTTTTGGGGAATTTTCTGACTTTTTGGGGGAATTCTTTGATTTTTTTTAAATTTTGGGTAGATTTTGGGGGGATTTTTCTGACTTTTTTGGGAATTCTTTGAGAATTTTTTTGAATTTTGGGGAGAATTTTTGGAAGAATTTTCTGATTTTTGGGGAATTCTTTGAGATTTTTTTTAATTTTGGAGGGATTTTTGGGGGAATTTTCTGACTTTTTTTGGGAATTACTTGAGAATTTTTTTTAATTTTGAGGGGATTTTTTGGCTATTTTTCTGACTTTTTTTAAAATTCTTTGAGAATTTTTTTTTAATTTTGGGAGATTTTTTGGGCAACTTTTTGGGCAACTTTTTGGGCAAATTTTTGGGGAATTTTCTGCCTCTTTTGGCAATTCTTTGCGAATTTTTTGGAATTTTGGGAGGATTTTTTGAGGGGAATTTTTTTGTTTTTTTTGGGACTTTTTGTGGCTTCTTCGACTTTTTTGGATTATTTTTTTAGTTTTCGGGGAAATTTTTTGAGAATTTGGGTTTGTTTTTTTTTTCTTTTTGGGGGAAATTTTTTGAGAATTTTTGGGGGAATTTTTTTTTTTTGGGGGGAATTTTTTGAGAATTTGTGGGATTTTTTTTTTTAATTATGGGCTCCCCAGAGCTCTCCTTTCCCCAGGAGCCTCCCGTGCCCCTCCTCTGCCTCCAACCCAGCGCTGTCCTGTCCCACAAATGGTAAAGTGCGACAGGAGCTCTGTGGGCCTGGCAAGGAGGGACGGCCCTCAGCCCTGCCCTGGGAGCTCTGCAGCTTTGGGTGCAAGGAAACCTCGCTGCTGCTTCTCGGGAGGCAGAGAAATGTGAGATTATTCGGTGCTGGAGCTCTGGCTGCTGAGAATTTTGGGCTTTCTGCGCTGATCCCTGAGAGAACGCTGCGTTGGAGCCGAGAAGGTTCCACGCTTTCCTGGTTAGGCCTCAGAAGAAGGGCCGGGCCTCAGGGAGGAGAAGAAGGGCCGGGCCTCAGGGAGGAGAAGAAAGGGCCGGGCCTCAGGAAGGAGAAGAAGGGCCGGGCCGCAGGAAGGAGAAGAAGGGCCGGGCCTCCTGCTCTGGAGCTGGGTTCAGGCAGCGCAGCACAAACCCAGCCCAGCACCAGGGCAGGCTTAGGGTCAGGATGAGCCCGGCTCAGGAGGTGAAATCTTTCCTGCTGCTGCCCCGCGGCTCTCCTGAGCTTTGGGAGCCTCCCTGTGCCCTGGGGCCGATGCCAGAGGGAAGCTGCTGACCCTCGTCACTCTGAAGCATTTCTCCTGAGCTTCAGCTGCCTGAGCGGCCCCAGTGAGGCTGCACCGGCCTCTGCAGGTGCCCTCAGGGGTTATTGTGCCCTCCAAACCCATCCAGGGAGTTCCTCGACACAAGGAAGCACTGAGAGAAAAGAATTCTTTCTGGTTTGCCCTGAGCCTGCCCTCAGAGGGAGTTGGAAACCTCCACGTTGTCTCAGGAAAGCAAGAAAATAACCATGTCCTGTCTTCTCCAGGCTGATCTCAATCTTTAGGGCTCCTCAAGTGCCCCTTCCTGTGGGTGCCAGCCCTTGCTCAGCTCCCAGGTGGGTTATTGAGCGTGGACTGACACAGCACTAAAAGGATCTGCTCTGATTTCTCCTCTGCTCCTCTCCCAGCCATGGCCAAGCTCCCTTTTGCCTGTTTGCCTGCAGCTGAGCGCTGAGATGACATTTCCAGAGAGCTCCCCACATAAATCCCCAGAGCTCCTCGCTGAGCAGCAGCAGCAGGAGCCAGTTTGGAGCCCACAGAGGGGTTAAGGTTGATTTCCCCATATCCACATTGTATTTCACCTGCTCTTTTAGTGTCCACACTCCTCACACCCTTAGATCCCTCTGCAAACTTTCCCAATCATTCCTTGCAGCAACTTCCATGACAATTCCTGCCTCCCCACCAAGCTTTATTGCTGAATTTTCTGCTTTTTTCCTGAATTATTAAAGACCGTGTGGACCAGGGTGGGTCCCAGAAGTGATCCCTGCAAACCTCACATGGAATTCCTCCATGGGGTTGGTGTCCAGGCACCATCAGATCACATTCCTGGTCCCAGGTTCTCCAGGAGAGGCAAACCTGCATAGGAAGGGAAGCTCTCTGCTTTGGAAAAAGCAACAAGTCCTGTAAGATAAACAGGAATGTTGAGGAAGATCCTTCACCCAGCAAGAGGCTTCTGCCATGGAGGGGTTCTTCAAACCTTTGTTCTGTCCTTTATGTCCATGTCTGTCCTGAGGTCTGTCTGTCCTCAGGTCTGTCCAGTCTGTTCATCCCCTGGCCTGGGATCCCATGGAGCAATCCTGACCTGGAAACCTACAGAATTGGATTTTCACAGAATCAGAGAATCCCAGACTCGTTTGGGTTGCATGGGACCTTAAAGATCCCCCGGTTCCAGCCCCTGCCATGGGCAGGGATGACACCCCCTGGATCCCCCTGTTTTCTCCTGGGATAGTGCAGGGGGTTCTTCCCCCCGAGGGTGCTGGGCACTGCCCAGGCTCCCCACAATGGTCCCCAAGGCTGCCAGAGCTCCAGGATTAAATTAGATTAAACCCAAGATTAAATTAGATTAAACCCAAGTAACTTCTTCACTTACTCAGGAGCATTAGAGGCACCTTACACATGGAAATTAAGAACCATTTGAAACATCCTGCATTGACAGGTCAAAGTATTTAATTTCAGTAGTATTAAATTTAATTTCAGTGTTTGGACACCGCTCCCAGGGATGCTCAGGGTGGGATTGTTGGGGTCTCTGGGCTGGGCTGCCCTTGATCCTTGGGGGTCCCTTCCAACTCAGGATATTCAGGATTCTGTGATTCCAACCAAGCCATGGGGATGCTGCATCCTCTCCCCTTGGCTTTCAGCCTCGTTGTTGTGTCCCAAAGGCTGCAGCAGACCCACAGCCATCTCAGTTTGCCCAGCAGCTTTCCCCTTTGAGGAGGGGAGAAGCAGAGGAATCCAACTTCACTTTGTTCCTCCCTCCAGTTCGCTCCTGTTTCCATTCAAAGCAGCTCGGAAAGCAATAGCCAAAAATAACCAGGGAGGGCTGGAGGGAGAGGACACTGCTATGGCAACTGCCATCACTCCTGCCCTGCTGAGGAGCCAGAGCTGCACATTTGTCTCTATTCCCCAGAAGATTGGCTCAGCCCCAGCCCCAGGCATGCCCCGAGCCAGTCTCTCTTTGGGTGGGCAAACTGGCACCTCACCCACTGGGCACTGCTGGGCTGGTGAAGGGCAGCCAGGAACAAACCAAAAAATAAAACCTGGGTGTCGCCACATTTCTCTTCACAGAGAAAAGCAAGGCACAATTCTTCCCAAGAATATTTCTGAGATTCAAATTCTCTGAACCTCAGAGAAAGGAAAAACAATTCTTATCTCATTTGCTGTGCCTGTGTTTGTGCCAAAGCAGAATGCAATGTGGAGATTGTTTACCCACAGTGATGGGGTTTGGGTTCCTTGGCCTGTCAGGGCCAGGTGTGTAACCCCACATTTCTCTGCACAGAGAAAAGCAAGGCACAATTCTTCCCAAGAATATTCTTATCTCTCCCAAGAATATTCTTCTTTGCTGTGCCTGTGTTGTGCCAAAGCAGAATGCAATGTGGAGATTGTTCACCCACAGTGATGGGGTTTGGGTTCCTTGGCCTGTCAGGGATCATCACATCCCAATGTGTAACCCCGCATTTCTCTGCACAGAGAAAAGCAAGGCACAATTCTTCCCAAGAATATTTCTGAGATTCTCTGAACCTCAGAGAAAGGAAAAACAATTCTTATCTCATTTGCTGTGCCTGTGTTTGTGCCAAAGCAGAATGCAATATGGGGTTGTTTACCCACAGTGATGGTGTTTGGGTTCCTTGGCCTGTCAGGACCAAGTGTGTAGCCCCACATTTCTCTTCACAGAGAAAAGCAAGGCACAATTCTTCCCAAGAATATTCTTATCTCATTTGCTGTGCCTGTGTTTGTGCCAAAGTAGAATGCAATGTGGAGATTGTTCACCCACAGTGATGGTGGTTTGGTTCCTTGGCCTGTCAGGACCAGGTGTGTGTGTGTGTGTCAGGACTGTCAGGACAGTCACGAGATTCTGTGCAGTGTGTGCAGAGCTGAGTGCTTGGCAGATTCAGTTTAGATGTAATGTAACATAGTGTAACATAATACAGAATAATATAGTATAATAAAGTAATTAATTGGCCTTATGATATCAGTGGAGTCCTCCTCATCATTCCTCCCCTTCGTCAGGGGCAAAAATATCCACTGTACCTGGGGGCTGCAAGTGTTTGGAAGTGGGTGGAAAAGAGCAGAGTTGTGGTTTCTGTGCTGGGTCTCCCCCTCCAGCCACGCAAAGGTTTCATGAGCACAGCCACAACAAGGCAGAGATGCTTAAAAATAAAAATAACCCAGCCAAGGGCAGCCAGAGAGTGCTCTTAGGGCGACAGCACGGGCTGGATGTGAGAGGATGAGATGTTTAAAAGGTTTGAAAGCAAACCTAAAGCCAGATCAAAAAGACAGGCACTGCATGGTGTAAAAACCCCTCAGGCTTTTCCAGATCACTTCAGACTTCTCAAGGAGATGCTGGGTTGAGGCTGCAGTAAATGGCATGGGGAGGTTTGGCTGCCCAAGCACCCTTCCTCTCCCATCAGCAGCTGTGCCCCCTCTGGCTCCAGCCCAGCCCCATCTCCTTCCCTCTCTGGGGGAGCCAAGACCTCGCTCACAATCTGGATGAGGAGATTTGTTAGTGCTGGTTTGGGTTTCATGCCCTGGGTGCCTCGTTAGGATCATCTTTGTCCTTACCCAAATCCTCTGGAGTTCGTCTGAAATGCCTCAAAGCAGCACCTGCCCTGGAGGGCTCTGCTCTCCCTTTCCTGCCATTTATTGCTGAGCACAGAATTCCTGAAGGTTTTAACATCCCAAAATCTGCAGGTGGGCCAGATTTTTGGGTCACACTCAGTTTCCTTGAGGTTCCTTCAGAGCAGGAAAGCCAAATCCAACCCTTCTGCTGAGGTCCCACATACAGGGCTGAGTGGGAGCAGGAACTCCACATGTCTGGCCCAGAGTCATGAGAAAAAATCATTCTCAGCCTTTATTTTTTTTTTCCCTGAAGCTACAGCTTGTCAACATCTCCCCTGAAATAAACCCTGGGAAGATACAATTGGATTAAACCCGAGTAACTTCTTCACTTACTCAGGAGCATTAGAGGCACCTTACACATGGAAATTAAGTACCATTGGAAACATCCTGCATTGGCAGGTCAAAGTATTTAATTTCAGCTTTTAAATAGCATTTCCTTCCGGAGCTTTCCCTCAGCCACTTCATTCAGCTGAAGTCAACGCAGCTCCTGGTGTTTGTCTGATGAAGGACTTGTCGCATCACAGGTTCCATTTCTGCTCGTCTCTGCTCTGATTTTCAGCTTTCCTCCAAGGAAGCAGCCAGGCTCCTGCCTCAGCAGCTGTGGAAAGCCTGAGGTCCTGGCACGATCCCAGCTGGATTCCTCTCCAGCCCTGGCACCCTGGCATTGCCTGGGCACCCTCAGGAAGAGCCAGCAGGTGCCACATGCTCCCACATTGAGGACTGGAAACCGATTCAGAGACAACAAATGGATTCACTCCAAACTCCTGAGGAAGGGAGCAGGGCTGGGCTGCAGGGTCAGGACTCGGTGGAATCCCAGAATCACTAATTTTGGAAAAGCCCTCTGAGATCATGGAGCCCTGCCATTAACCCAGCCCCACATTCAGCACTAAACCACAGCCCCAGGCACCACATCCACACTTTCTTTGGACACTTCCAGTGATGGTGACTGTACCACTGCTCTGGGGAGCCTGTGCCCATGCCTGGCCACCCTTTCCAGGAAGAAATTTTTCCTAATATCCGATCTAAACCTCCTCTGGGGCAGCTTGAGGCCGTTTCCTCTCTTCGTGTCACTTTTTACCTGGGAGAAAAGACCCGGATCTCCATCTCCAGAATGTGCCCAGGGTAGCCCCAATGGTAGCAGCTCCAGGGGTCTTTTCCAGCCTAAATGATTCTATGATTCCAAAACCATCAACAATTAACCCACCACTAAGCCATGTCCCTAACCCACAGCTCCTTTAAATCCCTCCAGAGGTCAGGCTTTGTGTCTTGGTGTTTTCCCATGGCCTTGTGTGGCTTCACTGGTGAAAAACCCACCTGAGAACCTGCCAGAGCTGGTTTGACCTAAGTAAAGAGATAATTTAAAGAACTACAGAGTGGTTTGGGTCAGAAGAGACATTTGGGATCATCACATCCCACCCCCTGCCATGGGCAAAGACAACACATCTCCCCTGGCACAGCTGGAGACAGGAAGGTGCTGCCAGGTGTGACAAACTTGGAGCTGCACATGAGGCCGGTGGCAGGATTGCCACCTGGGCAGGCACAGAATCATTTTGGGTCATGGAATCGTTCAGGTTGGAAAAGAGATTTGAGATCCTGGAGTCCAACCCACATCTCTGCAGCCACAGCAGGATGAGCTGCTTGGGGCCTGGCAGGGTCAGGATCTGCCAGGGATGACAGGGGAGGGCTGGTGGCTCCCTGGGACACCTCGCTGTCCCCCTGGCCTGGGCAGGCACAGGTGCCATGGGCTGGGAGTCTGGGATGCAGCCAGGAGCAGGGAACACCTTCCCTTCCTTCCTTCCTTCCCTGCAGCTGCAGCAGCAAAGCAGAGGCAGGGAGCTGAGGGGGAGGATGGGCTTTTTTGTCCTCCTTTCATCTTGGCACTGACACCCCCTGGGTCAAGAGTGGCTCTTGCATGGGACCAGCCCCGCAGAGCCGTGCCCGGACCCACTGGAGACGCCAGCATCGCCGCCTCCTCCCATCTGCACAGAAAATCCCCGGTGCCCCTGCCCTGGCCGGGCTCTGCCGCCTTGCCTGGCCCTCGGTACAGTATCTGCCGGCCCCCTCCCTGCTCCTCGGGCTTTGTCAAAGCACATTTCCCAATTAGAGGATAAAAATATTCCATTCCTGACTCCGCGAGCTATCGATTTTGCCTGTAGCTGTGGAGGGGGCAAGGGCGGGCGTGTGCGGGGTAGGGAGAGGTGAAGGGCTGCAGGCACGAAGTGCAGCTGCCTCCCCCCTACCCCTTTATTATTATTGTTATTATTCATCCCGGTGAAAAGCAGCGAGCAGGACTGGTTAGCTCAGCTGACCACTGATAGAGAACAGGGGATCGATACTTAATTGACACAGGCTGGGCAGCCGGAGCAGGGATTGGAGATGGGGGAAGGCTTCTGGGAGGAGGGAGGGGAAGAGGAGAGAAGGAACAAAAGCCAGGGAAAGGAGGAGAAGCAAGGAGAGGGTGGGAGGAGCGGGGAAATAATGAAGGAAGAGGCAGAGAGGCCGGGGAGCCCCCGGAGCGCGGTGAGCCCCGCGGGAGCTCTGCCCTGGCAGCGGCTCCAGCCCGGCTGTGGCGGGACAGGAGCGGTGACAGCGTGCCAGGGACTGTGCCGTGGGTGTCACAGCCTCTGTGGGAGCAAGGTGAGGACTCTGTCCTCTGCTGGGCACCCTCAGCACAGCGATGTGCCCAGGGCCAGCACTGCCAGCTGTCCCTGCTTGCCCACCATCATCAGGAGAGGGACAAGCCCTGAGTGTCCCAAACAGCCCAGGGAACAGCCTTGCTGGCCTGGGACCTCTGCCAGCAGCTCACCAGCCACCAAACAAGCCACAGAATCATAAAATCCTGGACTAGCTGGGGTTGGAAGGTGATGCCAGCTGTCCCTGCTTGCTCACCATCATCAGGAGAGGGACAAGCCCTGAGTGTGGCTCCAACGACAGAAGCACCCCCAGGAGACCCCAACAGCGCCCAGGGAACAGCCTGCTGGCCTGGGACCTCTGCCAGCAGCTCCACCAATCCCCAAACAAGTCACCCCAGACTAGTTGGGGTTGGAAGGTGCTGCCAACTGTTCCTGCTTGCCCACCACGGTCAGGAGAGGGACAAGCCCAGAGTGTGGCTCCTGACAGAAGCACCCCCAGGAGACCCCAACAGCGCCAGGGAACAGCCTGCTGGCCTCTCCCACCAACTCAGGGTGTAGCTCCACCTCCCTGTGTGTCCCCCCTGAGGCAGTACAGCCGGTCCCGTGTGCTGTACCTGCCTCTAGAGGTGGTCTAAGCTCCCCACACCTCATTTTCCAACCTCTGCTAACGCCTCCCAGAGCTGTTGGAAGGCTGAGTTTGAGCACGGCTCATCCAGTGAAGCTGCTCTAGACAGTGGCTGGTCTAGACAGCCCCAGAAAGGGGTTGGAACGAGGTCTTTAAGGTCCCTTCCAACCCAAACCAGTCTGGGATTTTCTGATTCTGTGACTTGTTTTCTCTCCTTGGTCATCCTCTCTGCCCAGCCCTGCCAACCCAGCTCACAGGGCGAGGTCTCGCTGAGCACAGATGTGTCACCTGGTGGCCCTGCTCATTCCAGTCCCTTGAGAAGAGCAAGTTTGGAGTGCTCAGTGGAGCCCACAGTGCCCTGGTTTATTGGGAGAAGCCCTGAGCAGGCTGCGGAGGGCACGGAGGCCAGGTGAGGCACCAGACCCGGCAGCCACACCTCGTTCCAGTCACCTTCAGTGGGGGCCCCACCAGAGCCTCTTCCCTGGGTGGGGCCCCAGGTTTATGAGGAAAATGTGGACAAGCATGGAGAGCCATGAAAGGAATGGACAGGAATAGGGGCTTGGCCTTTGAGGAAGAGAAGAAGGCAGTGAGTTCAGATGCTCCAGAAAGGACAAGAGAGCAGCAAATCCTGAAGGACAGGACACTGGCTGGTTTCTTCACCATCTCAGATAAGGGGAGGACAGGACACACCAAGCCAGGCTGAAGATGGGCTCCAGGGCAGCAGCCAGCTTCTCTCTGAGGATTTTGGTGGCCTTTGGTGGCCCTGAACGTGATTGTTACAGAGGTCTGGGGGAGGACAAGGTGGACATTCCTGCAGAACTCTGAGAGATACTGCATGTGGTACAGAGGTCTCCAAAGGGGACTTTGACCAGAAGAAGAGAAAACTCCTGAACTTCTCCAGGACTTGGCTACTCCAAAGCGCAGGGCACGACATCCTTGGGGCCCTGTGCTGGGCCAGGAAGGGAAAAGCCAAGACATGTCTTGACCTTCAAAGTCCTTCAGCTGCCCACAGCAGGGGCTGCTCTTCCCTTGGAGCAGGGCTGGGCTCTCAGCCCCAGACAGAGGCAGCAGGACTCCTTCCATGGGCAAAAGACTCCTCACCCCTGCCTATGAAATAAGAGGGATGACCTGTCCCAAGCCTGAAGGTCACTCTTCTTCCTCTTTCATTTTCTTCTTGGCCCTTCCAGTTCTCTCAGCCACCATCTTCAATGGGACACCCATGCACACAAAGTCTTCAAGGCTGACCTTCACCAGCACCTCCCACCACACAACCCAGCTGTCCAGGGAGAGGCTGGTTGGCCTCGGGCAGAGCCCAGCAGAGCCCGTGGCTGCCTCCCAGTCAACAGGAAGAAGAAGGCTCTTCCAGGCATCTTCTCCTGCTTCAGCCGTTTCAACCCACACAGAGCATGGAGACACACCTGGAAGTGCCTGGATGGCAAAGGGTCAGACCCTCTTCCCACCCATTGCCCATGGATGGGAAAGGCAGATTTATTTAACATGTCTTGGCACCAACCAAAAAGAGCTTTGAAAGCGGGATTGGGGTGGTGGGAAAACAACATTTTGATTTTACTTGCTGTTTGTATGGACTCTTAGGGGCCCAGCCTGACATTTGCTCCTTGTTCAGGTGTGGGCCCCACCAGGCCATGGCAGAGGGAACCTGCCTTGGCACCAACCAAAAAGAGCTTTGAAAGCAGGACTGGGGTGGTGGGAAAACAACATTTTGATTTTACTTGCTGTTTGTATGGACTCTTAGGGGCCCAGCCTGAGACTGGCTCCTTGTTCAGGTGTGGGCCCCACCAGGCCATGGCAGAGGGACCCTCATGGCAGGGCCTGCCTCGTCACTCTTGATCTATAACACGTCAGCCTTTAAAAGGATCCTCTCCATCTCCTTAAACAATGCATTGCCGCCGTCCATCTCTCCCATTAATGCATCAAAAATCATTAGGCATTTCTATGGAGACCCATCGCCATAAACGCAGCCTCCAAATGCACTCCGGTATTAAAGTGGCCAAAGTAAACTGAGGCTATTCCTGTGGTAAAACCTCTCCTCACTCCCCCATCCCACCCCAGCCCTCCCCCAGCCCTCGCCGTCTCTCTTCCCTCGATCAATTTTATGGTGCTTGCCTGGGGTTCATTAATGTTTCCGGAATCTCTCTGTGCCCTGTTTAAAAATTCTTAATTAAGCAAGGTTTTTTTGTTTACACTTGAACTAATTACACTTTTAAACCCGACAATAAAACATCAGCTCTGGGCCATTAGGGCCCGCCACGGGCAGGCAATTCAGGAACTACCATGCTCTGCAAGGAGATAGGAAGGCCGGGGATGCAGCCTAGCTTCCGTCAAGAGGACGCCAGGATCTTCACTGGCTACATGGAGATGGGGGCCAAGGGTTCCAGGAGCCAGATGTCCCCTTCAGCTCTTCCTCGTTCCCTCCGGATGCGCCTTCCCTCCGAGATAAGGCCTGGCAGAGGAGATGGATGGGGAGGTGTCCTCTCCCGGGCTCATCGCTGTTTGCCACGCTTGGGTTCTCCACACAAGCTGCTTGTTTTTCCAGAGTTGGCCCAGGAATGGGTGGTGGGGGAAATGGAGGCCTGGGGAGCCATGAGCCTGGAGGAGGAGGTAGGCCTGGGATGGCGGTGGTTGGGTTGTGGCCAACAAGCTGGGCTGGAGCACTGCTCTGGACCCACGGAGGGGCTCTCCTGTCAGAACTCAGTACATCCCTGTGGGTGTCCAGAGTTGCTGAGGACCCCGGCGGGAGGCTCAGAGACCCTGGCATGCAGCCCAGAGCACCTGGGGATTTGATTATGACCCCTGGACCAAGTTGACAGCTTTGTATGAGGACCTGAAAGTCACAGAAGTTTAAATAGTATGATAATAAAATGATCACAGGGTGAAAATGTAGATTTTAGGATTTTTGGTATGGAGGTTATAGGGACAAGATGGAGGAACTTGGGTGTGTCCAGCCTTTCTTCTTCTTCTTCTTGGTCTCCATTTTCTGCTGTGATGTTGGCACTTTGGGATTGGTTTAGAGTAGAAGTGCACTGTCTAACACAGGTGATAGGTATTGGGAATTAAGTGTAAATATGTTATATGTAGTTTGTAGTATAAAAGACAACACCACCTCGGGGGTGGTCAGAGTGCCTGTGGCTGCCCTGCTGAGCAGATCTCGGCTGGGCAGAAAGAAAATTTTGTAGATAAGAATTAATAAACAACCTCAAGACTGAAAAGTAAAGAGCTCTGACTCGTTCTTCAGCTGCGCGAGCCAAAGCAGAGACATCCTGCACATCTCGGGGCAGCAATGAACAACCAGCTACCTGAGACTCTCCCAGGTGACCAAGCAGCAGAAGGGATGGAGCAGAACCTCTGGGACACGTCTGTCTCCATCAGCAAGGGAGTGTGCCCCAGCTGAGTGTGGAGAACACCTCAGGAACTTGGGCTCAGCTTCTCATCACTGCAGGAAACTCTTTTTTCCTGGCCATTGTCTGCCTTGGGCTTTGTGTGTCCATCCCTGGGGACAGCAGCTGAGCTGGGGTGCTCAGTCCTTGGGGTGGTGGCAGCTGGTGCTGCTGGAGACCCTTCAGGCAGGAGATGGTGCAGCTGGTGGTGGACACAGGGTCAGCCCTGCCCATCACCATGAATGCCCAGAAGTGCCCATGAGCACAGAAACAGGGCTCACCCAGGAGCTGTTCTGCTCCCATCAGGACCAGCAGGTGCTGGTCGCGAGCTCTCCTCCCAGCACAGTGGTGGCTCTCCAGACACCAGCTCCAAACTGGTATTTCCTGCCTTCTTTCTGTCCCATGCAAAAATGCCCTTCCTGACACCAGGAAGGCTCATGGGGCAGGATGAAGGTGGAGCAGGATGAGTTTGGGACATGAAGAAGGTGGGAGATGAAGATGGGAACAGGGCAGGGTGGTTGGGAGCCTTTGGGTCATGTCAATGGTGGCCATGTGGAGAAGGGAAGGCAGGACATGGCAGGGCACTGGTCCCTGCACGTTGGCAGCTCCTGGTGGCCTTGGATTCCTGATTTCTGTGAGGCTCCTGCTCTTGTTGGACCCCAACAGCAGAGAGGTGGAAATCCTCCATATCCCACCCAGCCAGGCAGCCTCTTGCAGGTCCTCAAGGCATCCAACAAGAGGAAAAGGGGAAACCAAGTCCTGATGGCCCAACTTTTGCTCAGATGCTTTCCTGAGATCCTCACTAGAGGGAAAAAAGAGAGTTCCAGAGCTCCCTCTGCAAAAGTGTCTGTGGCAATTGAGCCTCTGGAAAATCCTTCCAGCAGGGGATTCAGATTGGATAGGAAACATTTCTTCACTAGGAATGAGGTCAGGCACAGGCACAGGTTGCCCGGGGAGTGACCATCCCTGGAAGTGTTCAAAAGCCATGTGGATGAGGTTCAGTGGAGAAACAAAGCTGGGTTAATGGTTGGGCTCAAAGATCTTGGAGGTCTTTTCCAACTGTAACAATTCCATGATTCTGTGACTTTCTCTTGCCCACCCAGGGAGCAGAGAAGGCTTTTGCAGGGCAATAAACACCCTGAGCAGGACCAAATCCTTACATCCAGCCCTATACCCTGCTCCCCACATTGCTCCATCCCAAAAGGCTGCCCCCAGCACCGCTGCCTTTGGGAAATCCCTTTCCCTGCCTGTTGCCAGCAGGGAGCTTGGGAAAAGCTCACCGAGATCCCTACAACCAAGCTCCTTGATAAACTCCCCCATACGGTGAGAAAGGGGGCTTCAAAGACATTGGTTTTTCCATAGATATTTATTTTAAAAATAAAAAATCATATATAAACCTTTTTGGGGAAATATTTTTTTGACACAATAAAAACCCCCCAGATGCTCAAAGGCTTTTTGTGAGCCTAATTCATAAATAAACCAGTGGATTTTCTTGGAAGGATGGGAGGAAGACAGAACTGGAATTGTCTGTTCCAACACACCAATCTTTCTTTTCTCCTCTCCTTTTTGAAGCAGAAAACTTCACATTTTGTGTGAATACGTGAATGGAAACCGGCGGAAAGAGCTGATTCTTGCCTCACGGCCGCCGCTGCCCATGTGAGCTCCCAGCCCTCCTCCTGGCCAGGAGCGGGAGCGCAGCGCCAGCAGCGGCTCCGCCCCCTCCTCAGCCAGAAATCCTCTGATTTTGGGGTTATTTTATTCATTCTGGACTCGACCCGTCTGGTGGCAGCTGCTGGTTCATGCGAAATCTGCCCGGACCAGTCCCAGGGGGATGTCAGCTTGCTGTGCTGCCCCTGGAGCAGGAATTCCCTGGGGATGTTCCTGGGGGGATTTACCCAGGCAGAGCAGAGTCCAACCTTGCCCCAGCAGAGGTCGGGAGGAAGGAAAGTCCATGGTCCTCCTGAGAGGGGCACAGAGCAGGGGAACAGCTCCCCAGGATTCCCAAACTACGGAGAGCCCTGGGGTGTGAGAGGCTCAGGCTGCCCCGGCCATGGGCACTGAGCCAGAAACCCCCCCTGTGCTGGGCTGAGCCCCCAGCGTGGGCAGCAGGGGAGGGGGCGATTCTGCCCCTCTGCCCCTGTGCTCAGGTGAGACCCCACCTGCAGAGCTGCCCCAGCCCTGGGCAACAGCAGCAGGAGGACGTGGAGCTGCTGCAGCCAGGCCAGAGGAGCCACGGAGATGCTGCAAGGGCTGGAGCCCCTCTGCTCTGGAGCCAGCCTGGCACAGCTGGGCCTGCTCACCTGGACAAGAGAAGGCTCCAGGCAGAGCTCAGAGCCCCTTGGCAGGGCCTGAAGGGGCTCCAGGAGAGCTGCAGAGGGACTGGGGACAAGGCCTGGAGGGACAGGAGCCAGGGAATGGCTCCCACTGCCAGAGGGCAGGGCTGGATGGGATCTTGGGCAGGAATTGTGGATTCCATCCCTAGAATGGATTTCCCAGAGCAGCTGTGGCAGCTGTGGATCCCTGGCAGTGCCCAAGGCCAGGTTGCAGGGGCTTGTCTGGGATTTTGGGATGTGGCACCAGCCTGGGGGTGCATCCCCTCCTCACCCTGCACTCCGCAGCTGGGCTGGGCAGGGCAGGGCCATGCAACAGCAGCACGGCAGCCACAGAGTGTCACACGGGCAGGGATAAGGGGACAAAGCCACCCCAGGCTGCTGCCAAGGGCGCAGGATGGAGGAGGAGGAGAGTCTGAGGCTGCGGGGAGGAGGAGGGTGAGGAGGGAAAGGAGGAAGGAGCAGCAAGAACAGGCTGGGTTTGCAGCAGGTTCCTCTCAGGGTGCATCGATCCAGGTGTGATCAGAACTTTGTATTTGCTGCACGGGGAGGGGGGGAGAAGCTCCAAGGGGACAAAAAACAAGGATGGGAAATCTGGAGGTGGGAATTTTTCTGTCCCTTCTATTGCTCTGAATGAAGGCAGAGAAACAGATCCCAAATTCCTGGCAGTTCCATCCTAGTGCCAGCATGGAGCATCCCAAAAATGTCACAAGGCACATGGAGAACACAGCTCAGAGGATCAGTCTTAGCTCTGGGAGCACCTTGGATGCCAAATCCAACCCCTCTTCATGTCCCACCCTCCCTCAGCGCCTCCTCCTCCTCCTCCCAAGCCCTCCTTCACAGAATGCCCTTCAGGGGACCTGAGCTGAGCCCAGCAAACTCATCACACCTGTAACACAGGTGAGCTCCAGCCAGCCTGGTTAAATCCACATGAAAATATGGAATGGAATATGGAATAAATCATGAGACAGGGTGTCTGAGTGGGTCAGTTTTCCTCGAGTGTCCACAGGCATCCACAGGAGCTGGGAAGGCACAGAGAGGATGGAGAGGAGCTCACCTCACCTCACTCCCCCTGCCCACCTCCTGGGAGGGGCCTTTGAGGGTGATAAATCTCTCTGGTTAACTGGGAGCAACATCTGGGGAGGCTTTACAGCAGGAAAATGGCCAAAAAAGGGGAGACAGCACAGCACTGTGTGGGGTTGGATCCATGGGGAGGAGGATAAAGAGGCAGGAGAGGATGAAGGAGCAGAGGAAGGCAGGGGAACCACACCTCTCCTGGCATGAGGAGTCACCCCTGGCTGTCCTGCTGCCTGGGACAGAGGAGAGGGCACAAACCTCTTTGGGCACAGGTGAGCTGATGTCCCTCACACACCTTCCTGTCTGTCTCCATTTTCCCCAATTTTTCTCTTTCCTCATCAAGGCCTGGAGGAAAACTGCTGCTGCTGGAAATGTCAGCCAGGATTTGCTCTTCAGAGGGGGAAGCAGGAGGGGCAGGATGGGAGCAGAGGGGAGCAGGGATGAGCAGCTGCAGGTCTCGTTTTGCCTGTGGAGGGATGAGGGGGAACAGCTCATGTGTGTCCCTCAGAAATAGGTCAGGACCCGCAGTGGGGTTTGAGCCTGCGGTGTGGGGCTGAGCAGGATTTGCAGAGGGCTGGGGCCGGAGTTTGCTGGGTTAACAACCCCACGCTGCCCCCCAGCCATGTGTCCCTCCATGCTCACGCCTGTCCTTCACCCACCCCATCATTTGCTGCTCCCCGGCCCCATGGGCAGAGCCTCCACCCCACAGCCCCTCCAGCACCAAACCCCAGCCCCTAAACAGCCCCCAGGGCGGGCAGCTTCCCACATCCCCCACATCCCTTTCCCCTTCCCGCAGCCAACACAATGGCCGGAGCGCGGCCAGGCTGCAGCCTCCTCCTCCTCCTCCTCCTCCCTCGCCCTGCCCCTGTTTCCATTTTATGAGCTTTTTCTTGCTATAAATATGGTTTTGAGAGCCCATTTATCAGGTCCTGCAGCTCTGGAGTCAGCCTGCCGCGCTGCCCATGGCAGGTCAGAATTGACTCGTATGATATTAGAATTGCTATTGATCCCTTCGGCACCTCGCCCCGCTCCCGGCTCCGTGACCCGGAGTCAGGCGGGGCAGCTCCGGCCGCCCCGCGCCCCCCCCGAGCCGCTCCCATCCGTCTGCTCATCCCGGGACTGGGATGGGATCTCTGCTCCCTGTGTGCCTTCACCCTGAGGGGATCCGGCCCCCACGTCCCCCCACGGGTCCTTTATCCCCCCATCGCCTCCCCCCGGGGGTGCTGAGCCACCCAGAGCTGCTCCGTGCACAGAGCTGGGGGATTCCCAAGTTTTTCCCAATTCTGCTTTGGGGGAATTCCAATTCTGAGCTCGCTGCATGAGGACTTTGGGGCTGAGGTGGGTGTGGCACCCCCAAAAGGCTGTCAGAGCCTAAGTGCCTCAGTTTCCCTGCCTCCAAAGTGAAGGATCTTCACCCCCTTTTCCTACAGGATTCCAGACTGAAGGCCACTGGTCTCGAGTAGCTTTAGTTGTTGCTTTTATCAACACAGGCAAATACCACCAACTATTTGAACGGAATTAACCTGGTTTTTTCCATCCCTGTTTCCTGAGGAATCCATGCAGGTTCCTGGTGTGCTGGAAGCCTTTCAGCAGTTTCCCAAAACACAGTAATCTTCACCCCCAGGTTCTCTGACCTCCTATCAAATCTCCATCTTTCTTTCCCCTATTTTTCCCTAGAGAAGGAGCCTGCTTTCTGGTCCCTCTTGGACACAATGAAGGTCACCAAAGGAAAAGAGCAGGCAGCAGGATCAAACCATGGGGGAGAAGGTCCTTCTCCATGGGAATATCCCCTGCAACAGTATGGTGCTGCAGACACCGCAAGGGTGGTCAGGAACAAGGAACATTTCCATAGGAGACAAACTATCCATGGCCATGCACAGCCAAGACACCAACCCTGCACCTGAGGGCTGCAGGAGTAGCTGGGGCTGCATCTCTGGTGGGGGGGGGACATTTTATAGCCACACGTGGTCATCCATGGTTGAGTGTGGTCATGGATGGCAGTGAGTGGTCATGTGTGGTTGTACACAGCTGGGCAGTGATACAGGGCTGTCTGTGGTCATCTGTGGCTGTGTGTGGTCATGGATGGTGGTGAAGGGTCATGCGTGGTCATCCATGGTTGTACATGTTCATACATGACAGTGAGTGGCCATACATGGTTAATATAGGGTTGGGCGTGGTCATGTGTGGTCATGTGTGGTGGTGTGTGGTCACAGATGGTGGTGAGTGGTTGTGTGTGGTCATACAGAGTTGTGCACGGGAATTTAGAAATGTCCGTGATCATGTGGGTTTTGTGTGGTCATGGACAGTGGTGAATGGTCATGCATGGTCATCTGTGGTTGTACATGGTCAGCTGTGGTTGTAGATGGTCATCCATGGTTGTAGATGGTCAGCCGCGGTGGCAAGTGGTTGTGTGTGGTCATACATGGTTGTTCAAGGTGGCATTTGGTTGTACAACGTTGCGTGTGGATTTGTGTGGTCATGAATGGTGAGGAATGGTCACACGTGGTCATTCATGGTTGCACATGGTCATGGATGGTGGTGAGTGGTGGTGTGTGGTCATGGATGGTGGGGAATGGTCGTGCATGGTCATTCATGGTTGTATATAGTCATCCGTGGTGGTGAGTGGTCATGCATGGTCATCCATGGTTGTACACGGTCAGGGATGGTGGTGAATGGTTGTGAGTGGTCATCCATGGTTGCACATGGTCAGTCATGGTGGTAAATGGTCATGTGGGGTCATCCGTGGTCGTACATGGTCGTCCGTGGTTGTACATGGTCATGGATGGTGGTGAATGGTTGTACGTGGTCAGCTATGGTGGTGAGTGGTCGTGTGTGGTCATGCCCAGTTGTGCACGCTGATATTTGGTTGTCCATGGCTGTGTGTGGTGGTGAGTGGTTGTGTGTGGTCATCCATAGTTGTACAAGGTCACGCAGGATGGCGAGTGGTCAGACACAGCAATGTTGGACTGTGTGTGCTCATGGATGATGAGGAATGCTCAGGAATGCTCAGGTGTGCTTCAGCATGGTCACACATTGTCCTGCACAGCAGTGAATGGTCACATGTGGTCACACGTGGTCACACATGGTCCCACATGGCACTGGTGACATCGGGGCCAGCTCCCTGTGCCCACAGCCTGGGGCAGGGCACGAGGAGCTGCCAGCTCCCAGCTCCAGGTGCAGCCTCAGGGCTGCCCCAGCTCTCCAAGGAGTTTGTCTCCAGTAAGGACCGGCGATCGATCAAGGGGAAACTCCACATCCTCCTGAGCAGCCCAGGATTAATTTATGTTCGTCTGAAGGACGCTAATTAAGCCTGTTTAAGAGAAAGTTAACTTTAATACCATGATCTAGTTGATATTAAGAAGCTGCCAAGGAGAGCTGGAAGCAGCAGATCCAACGCCTGGCCAGATGCTTCGCCTCAGGATCTGCTGAGCCCAGAGCCAGGGCGGGACCCCTCTGCCCCGGGATGCTTCCCACCACAATCCCTGCTCCTGCATCCCACCTGCTGCAACCCAGAGGGCACAAAACAAGCACCAAATCTGATCCAACCTGAGCTTATCAAACAGCACCAAGAGTACTTTTTTTCCAGTTTATCAGTAGTTTCCCACTCCACAGCTCCAAAAAAAATAAATAGAAGTACTTTGATTTGAAATGAAAACTGGTCCGAAATCATTAACAAATCGAAAGTCGAGCAAAAACCAATAGTTCTGGGTTAGGCAGCACGTTTGGGTTTGATTTCAGGCTTTGAGGCACAGCTCGAACGTTTTAAGGTCAAACCAAGGGAAATTGTTCCAAAGTTTCTCCGGAGCTGCCTGAGCTGGCACAACCGGGCTGTGCCGGAGCCCCGCATCCCCAGCGAGCTCCATCGCCCCAGCGCAGGAAGCGGCGCCTGATCCTGCTGCCCTGGCTGGTGCGGGAAGCCTGGAGCTCCCTGTGCTCCCCCTGGTTCCCAGTTCCAGCAGTGACAGCCAGGACAGGCCACCAGCCCCGGGCTGAGCGGTGGCAGCAGCTCCTCGTCACCCGGGGCAGGGCGACACACATCGAGTCAACAAAAAAATCTCCTGGCAGCTCCATCTCTTTTTTCCCCCCTTAAAGCAAACATCTTCATTACAGCTCGGAGTTGTTTAAATAAATGAATTAATATTGACAAACCATCAACGAGGCTAATAAATGATTAGTTAAAGGCATACATACATCACATTACGGTTAGCATTAGCCGGAGCTTAATTACTTGTGGAGAGGATCCCATTAGAGGAGGTGCTACGTTGCCATCACCCTCCACAGCCCTCTGCTCCCACGGGGCTCTCGTGGCCCTGAGGGACCCCCGTGGCACTGTGGGGCTGTGCCAGGGTGGGCATCAGCGGGGCAGGGGGTGGCAGGGGGATCCTGTCCCTGCCTGCTGCTGCGGGCACATCCCATCTGTGCAGTGAGCAGGACGGGCTCAGCAGCAGAGCTCTGGGCAGGAGGAGTTTGACCCCTGGCCTGGCACGGGGTGGTCCAACACCCAGATCCATGCAGCCTGTGAGGAGAGACACCAGCAAATAAAATAGGCAATAAATAATAATAACAATATCATAAAATTTTCAAATTTATTGAAAACCGGTCCACTCGCCGAATATTGGATTTTTCTATTATTTACGCAGCTGCTGATTTTCTGTAAATATTTAATGCCCCGTGGATTTTTTTTTCCAAAGTACAAATCTGAACAATTTCTAAATTTAAAATCCATTGCAAGGCAGCCTGATCCTGCCCCCTTCCCTCAGTGGGAACCACCCAGAGCTGGGATGGGACCAATGTGCACCTGGAGGTGTCCATGGAAACTCCTTCTGCTGGGCATCTTTTGGGTCATCCTCTCAGCCCTCAGACATCAGGGGGGACAAATGGGCAAAGTGAGACCTCTTAAACCTCCTAAGAATCTTTGTGGTGTGTCTAGCAGGCTGTGCCACCCATGCCAGGGTCCCCAGGCCACCATGGTCACACTCGTGGTGTCACTGGGTCACTGCTGTGGGGGCAGAAGCCAAAGAGCCCAAAAGGCAAAACCTGAGATGAAAGGCAGTGAGAGCCAGGCTCACATCCATATGCAATGGGGCTTGGAGAGGTTTGTTAGGACTAAAGAGGCGCTTTCATCCCTTCCCAAGGTGTTGTAATGTATCCCCAGCTGGCTTTCATCTCCCCCTGATTGATACTCAGGGCTCTAATGAGCGTGACGGGAAAAGTGGCAGGGGGAGGAGAGGGGGGGACACAAACCCCTCTGCAAAGGTTTCAAAACACTTTCCGTGTTGCAGCTAATGAGGGGATCAGGAGAGGGGGGCTGGAGCTGTGCCAAGCAGTGCTGGGAGCACGGGGCTCCTCCGAGGCGCTTGGTCTGTGCCCACCTTGGCTTTGGGTGACCCCAGGAGCACCTAAAACCAAAGAAGGATTTAAAACCCCCATTGCTCTTGTGTGGCCTCCTCTGTGTTTGTCCGTGAACTGCAGAGCAGTGGGACAATGGCCCCCGTGGTCCCCCTGCCCTGAGAGGGGAGGGTTTGTCCCCCTCTCCTTGGGGCGGGTGAGAGAGGAGCCCCAGGACAGAGCAGCCTGCTCCCAGGAAGGCAGGACGCTCAGGAGGCATCCCCCATCCTCCTCCTCCTCCTCACTCCTGGGCTGAAAATCACAGAATCCCAGAATGATTTAGGCTGGAAGAGACCTTAAAGCTCACATTAAATGCCCCCTGTCATGGGCAAGGACAACTTCCACTAGACCAGGTTGCTCAGAGCTCCATCCAGCCTGGCCCTGGGCACTTCCAGGGGTGGGAAATCTGGACAAACCCCGATGGGACCTCCCCTGCACCCCAGCAGCTCCTCCCTCCTCCTGCTCCCTTTCCATTCATGCCACCAAAGGCAGCTTGGTGGCATCCCTGGCTCTGCTCCTTGCTGTGGGGAGCCAGCAGGGCTGTCACCCCTCCTCTTGTTCTGACACCTGCTGTGGGCGCCCAGCTGCCTCCTGACAGGGCCACCCCAGTGCCACCAGCCCCGAGTGCAGGGCAGCGCTGCCATACTCCCCCCACGGCAGGAATGGTCTCACTGCAGCCCTGACAGCCCCGGGCAGGACCCACAGCAGAGCTCTGGGGGTGAGGGAGCGATCCAGGACGGATCCTGGAGATGGGAGCTGCTCCAGTGTGGTGGCACTGCTGTGTTTGGGAGCATCCTCGTGTTCTGACCCAGAGATGGGGCATCTGAGAGGGGTTTTAAAAGCTTTATTCCACTTTCAGCCTCACGTGGAGGGTAAGAAAATACAGATGTTATAATTCATGCCATCACCATCAGAAGCCAACTATTTCCTAATTACAATACACTATAAGTGTTTCTTGGCCTATCAGCTTTAGCCACACCATGCTATAAATGCCTCAAAGCCAATCATCTCAAATTACCCCTTGTGGTCCTACCACAATGCATCTTTCATAGTTCTCCAAAGTATCCAGTCTATTTGCAAGGCCACCCTTTGAAACTTTCTAGTTCCATTTCTCCCTCAGCAATGTCTGTGCTATTCCATGGCATTTCTAAGCCAGCATTTCTCATCTCCAGGTTTGTACACAGGTGCACACTGTGTGAGCTTTCTGTCAGGCTTTGAGAATTCCCTACAAGTCCATTTCCCACATCCTTGGAACCCCGCAGCACAAGGCTCTCTGCTCCAGGGGACAGATCCTGCCCTCCCTGTGGCAGCTCAGCCCCTACAGGGATGTCCCCAAGCATCCCGTGCCTCTCCTTCCTCCTCCTCTTCCTCTCTGCTCCCTGTTCCTGTCCCCGGGGCAGTTGGGGCTAGCAGGCTGTGTCACTGTCATATTTTCTGAAAAATCCCTTCACCAGGATTTCTTCTCCTGGGAAGCTGAAAAGCCTCAGAGAGAAATGAAAACAATAATTATGTGATCTGCCTCTCCTGTGTTTTGCTGCTTTGGAATGTGGTTTGGGCATTGTTTACCAACTGGTTATTGTTTGATTGGTTTCATGTGAATTGTTTTGACTTAATGACCAATCACGGTCCAGCTGTGTCGAGGCTCTGGAGAGTCACAAGTTTTTCATTAGTATCTTGTTAAGCCTTCTGTAAGTATCCTTTCTCTATTCTTTAGTACAGTATTAGTATTACATTCTTTAATGTAACATAAGTATATAAAATAATAAATTAGCTTTCTAAGAACATGGAGTCAGATTCATCTTTCCTCCCTTCAATGGGGGCCCCGAAAATACCACAGGGCTGCTGAGGGATGGCCATGGGGCTAGTGGGGCTATGAGGGATGGCCACAGGGCTAGTGGGGCCTGAGGGATGGCCATGGGGCTAGTGGGGCTACCAGGGCTAGCAGGGCCCTGAGCATTGGCCATGGGGCTATCAGGGTGCTGAGCCATGGCCACGGGGCTAGTGGGGCCCTGATGGATGGCCACGGGGGTGGTAGGGTGAGGGATGGCCACGGGGCCAGCGGGGCCCTGAGGGCGGCCACGGGGCCCTGAGCAATGGCCAGGGGCCCCTGAGGGATGGCCACAGGGCTAGCGGGGCTAATGGGGCTAGTGGGGTCCTGAGCAATGGCCACAGGGCTAGTGGGCTGCTGAGGGATGGCCACGGGACCCTGAGCAATGGCCATGGGGCTAGTGGGCTGCTGAGGGATGGCCACGGGACCCTGAGCAATGGCCATGGGGCTAGTGGGCTGCTGAGGGATGGCCATGGGGCCAGCAGGGTGCTGAACAATGGCCACAGGGCTAGCGGGGTGCTGAGGGTGGCCACAGGGCCCTGAGGGATGGCCACGGGGCCAGTGGAGCCCTGAGCAACAGCCACGGGGCTAGCAGGGCCCTGAGGGTAGCTATGGCACTAGCGGGCTGCCGAGGGATGGCCATGGGGCTGGCAGGGCTAACGGGGCTAGCGGGTCCCTGAGGGTGGCCACGGGGCCCTGAGCAACGGCCACAGGGCCCTGAGGGACGGCCATGGGTCCTGCAGGGCCCTGAGGGTGACCATGGGGCTAGCGGGGCTAACAGGGCTAGCAGGGCCCTGAGCAATGGCCACGGGGCTAGCAGGGTGAGGGATGCCCATGGGGCTAGTGGGGCCCTGAGGGATGGCTACGGAGCTGGCGGAGTGAGGGATGGCCATGGGGCTGGCAGGGTGCTGAGGGATGGTCACGGGGCCAGTGGGGCCCTGAGGGTGGCCACAGGGCCCTGAGCAATGGCCACGAGACCAGCAGGGCCCTGAGGGGTGGCCATGGGGCTGGCGGGGCTAACGGGGCTAGCAGGCTGCTGAGGGATGGCCACGGGGCCAGTGGGGCAAGCAGGGCCCGAGCCACGGCCCCATGCCGACGCGGGTCTGACAGGCGCGGCCCGGGCGTGGCCTCTCCTGTCCCCTCCCGCCCGGTCGTTCTCCCTCACGTCCAGGTGGGTCTGAGCTGGAATTTCCTCTGGGAATGCCAAAAGTGAGAAGGTGGGCAAAAAATGGGGAAGGAAAAAAAGGGGGGATGAGGAAAAAAAGGGGAGAGAGAGAAAAAGGGAAGAGGGTGAAGAGGGGGAAATCAAAAAAGAGGGGAAGGGAAAACAAAGGAGGAAAGAAAGAGGGGAGGGGAGGAACCTCTCCTCTCCTCTCCTCTCCTCTCCTCCTCTCCCTCCCTCTCCTCTCCCTCCCTCTCCTCTCCTCTCCTCTCCTCTCCTCTCCTCTCCCTCCTCTCCTCCTCTCTCCTCTCCTCTCCTCTCCTCTCCTCTCCTCTCCTCCCTCCTCTCCTCTCCTCTCCTCTCCTCTCCTCTCCCAAACCACAGCCATTTCCCAGGACCTGCAGGGGTTTGAGGCAGAGTGTCCACCTGGGAACAGGGGTGGGAGTTTTATCATTCCATGTCATTTTATATTTTCACTGAATGCCAGAAGGTTTTGGGGCATAAAGGACCTTAAACTTCATCTCATTCTACCCCTGCCATGGCAGGGACACCTCCCACTGTCCCAGGCTGCTCCAAGCCCTGTCCAGCCTGGCCTTGGGCACTGCCAGGGATGCAGGGGCAGCCCCAGCTGCTCTGGGCACCCTGTGCCAGGGCCTGCCCACCCTGCCAGGGAACAATTCCTGCCCAAGATCCCGTCCAGCCCTGCCCTCTGGCAGTGGGAGCCATTCCCTGGCTCCTGTCCCTCCAGGCCTTGTCCCCAGTCCCTCTGCAGCTCTCCTGGAGCCCCTTCAGGCCCTGCCAGGGGCTCTGAGCTCTGCCTGGAGCCTTCTCTTGTCCAGGTGAGCAGGCCCAGCTGTGCCAGGCTGGCTCCAGAGCCATCCCAGCAGGAGCAGGGTGAGCCACGTCCTGTCCTGTTCCTGCTGAGGGAACGGGCACAGGGGCTCTGAAGGGATTTGGGAACTCCACCTGTCAGGGCAGGAGCTGCAGAGGGGTTTTGTGGCAGCCCAGCTCCTCCCCTGCTCCCAGGGTCTGTGCTCTGAAGGGATTTGGGAGCTTTGTCTGCCCAGGCAGGAGCTGCAGAGGGGTTTTGTGAATCCCAGCTCCTCCCCTGCTCCCAGGGTCTGTGCAGATCCAGGATTGGGGCTGCAGGAGCCTCCCCTGCAATGCCAGAGCACACCCAGCACACGCAGCTGCAGGGCTTGGGCTCACCCCAGGACCTGGAGCAGGAGCACTTGGCTGGAAAAGGATTTTGGCAAACCCAAAACCCCTCTCCACCAGGCCCCCACCTGCCCACAGCCCCAGGGAAAAGCTGTGTTTGGCCAGCTGCAAAGGCAAAGCCCTGGCACAGGGACAGCCTGGGGGGAGCCCAGACTCCTCACCTGCCCTGGGTCATGGCACTGGCTCCTTCCTTCTCCAGGGAAGACCAGAGGTGGGCAGAGCTGTGGCTGCTTCGGGAGGAAAGGTTTTGCTCTGGGCTTTCACCACTTCTGAGCAATTCCACAGCCATCCCCCCTGTCCATAACAGCCTTTGAAGTCAGACCCTTCAGGGGTCCCTGTGCCCCAAGGAGCCCCCAGGGGCAGAATCCCAAGAATCCCCCATGTGCTCAGCTCCTGCCTGTGCTCAGCTCCTTTGGAGCTGCCACTCCACAGAGCCAGCAGAGCCCAAACCTCTGCGGGGAGCTGGTTTACAAGAAGAGGAGTGCTGGCTTCCCAAACAAGGCTCCCAGTCCACAACACATTTCCAGCCATACATAATCTAATATACGTTACCATAGCGCCAATCAATAACTCAGTAGGCCAGCTCCGAAATTATTCTCTTAAAGGGCCAGAGCTCCTCTTCCTCCCCCTCCCCAGGCCCATCTGCCTCGTGTCAGGGCCCAGAGGAGCCTCGTGTCCCCAGGTGTCACCTGCCAGGCAGGACACCACGCCGGGATGGTGGGGACACCCTGCACCCATCACATCCCCCCATGCCACGTCCCTGTGCCACAGCATGAGGGACACGTGGGTGCCATCCCCAGGGCACATCTCTGCCACCAGCAGCAGCTTCCTTCCTGCTCTGCAGCTCTGTGTGGACACAGCTTTCCCCTCCTCAGCCTCCCAACACTCCCTCATCCCACCAGGATTCCTCAGGTTCTGGGGAGCAGAGGCAGCCCAGCCCTGCCCTCTGGCAGTGGGAGCCATTCCCTGGCTCCTGTCCCTCCAGGCCTTGTCCCCAGTCCCTCTGCAGCTCTCCTGGAGCCCCTTCAGGCCCTGCAAGGGGCTCTGAGCTCTCCCTGGAGCCTTCTCTTGTCCAGGTGAGCAGGCCCAGCTGTGCCAGGCTGGCTCCAGAGCAGAGGTGCAACAATTCATTTTCATTCTCTTCCAGCCATTGGAGCCAGCCAGGACACAGGAACAAGAATTTACACCTGAAAAAGTAAAAGGAAAAGAAAGAGGGGACAAGCAGGGATCCCAGTTTGTCTGGAGTCCAGAGAGACTCACTGGGAGCCCAGAGCACCTGCAGTGTGTTTCCAGCCTGGCTCCCAAAGCACTGCTGGCTGGCAACAGCTTCTCCTCCTGCTCAAAAGGGAGGGAATGGCTTCTCCTCCTGCTCAAATCCACGGGGGAAAAGCCCCCAAAGCCCCCAAAGTGGTGAGACCTCCCTGCAGCCCTCCTGGAGCAGGAAAAGATCCCAAGAGCCGCTGCCCTGCGCATCCCGTACAAACCCACCGCGCGTGATCCCGGATTTCCACCCCCGGGCTGTGCCCGCCTCCCCTGCGGCACCCGAGGTCCCGTTCTGAGTGACAAAGAGGCGGCAGCACCTGGAGCCGCTGTCTCAGGCGGCTCCGCCTGCGCAGCCCGGGCAGAACGAGGGGAACCCGCCCGTTCCTAAATCCCCGAGCACCGAGAGCCAGCGATGCCAGCGAGGTGCCCTCCTCTGTGGCTCCATTCCAGCAAAAACGAGGCGGGAAGGGGAAGGATAATCACTGAGAGAGGGGATCTTCATCAGGAGCTGAGTGACGGGAGAGGGGGAAGGAGTTCACACTGAGAGAGGGGATTTAGATCCGATATTCGGAAAAGATTCTTGGCTGTGAGGGGGCACAGGGTGCCCAGAGCAGCTGGGGCTGCCCCTGGATCCCTGGCAGTGCCCAAGGCCAGGCTGGACAGGGCTGGGAGCAGCCTGGGACAGTGGGAGGTGTCCCTGCCATGGCAGGGCTGGCACTGGATGGGCTTTGAGGTTCCTTCCACTGAAACCATTCTGGGACTCTGTGACAATTAATAAGATCCTAATGAGCCTCAGCAAGAGGCACGGGCCGCAAGGGGCCTCATTTTGGGTGGAGTTTGGGAGGGTTCTGCGCTGACCACGTGCTCCTGTTTGATTGGCATTGCCAGAATTCGGAATCTCCCCCCCGCATCCCCAGCTGAGCATTCCCACCCTGGCCATGAGCTGAGGCTCTGCTGCCAGCGGCTGTGCCAGGCTGCTCCTGCCCCCTCAGCACCGCGGGAAACACTTCGCGGGGGATTTTAGGGTTCTGCTTTTTTCCAAGCTCACAAGCAAGCACTCTGCGCAGGCAAAGGAGGCGCGGGAACTGTGAGCTGGGTGCAGGCAGGGTCTGCTCGCACCCCACTCCTCTGAGCACGGGGAGTCCTGTTGAAAGAAAAGCCAACAGATTTTCATAGAAAACATTTCTGGGGGGATTTTAGGGTTCTGCTTTTTTCCAAGCTCACAAGCAATCACTCTGCGCAGGCAAAGATGTGGGAGCTGTGGGTTGGGTGCAGGCAGGGTCTGCTCGCACCCCACTCCTCTGAGCACTCCTGTTGGAAGAAAAGGCAACAGATTTTAATAGAAAACCGGGGATTGTTCTCCCCTTTCATTTAATCCCATCCCCAGAACGTTTTCGCGGAACCCCGAGCAAACACCCTCCCTGGGAGCTTTGTGTTCGCCGCTCTTTAACCCCCGAGCTGCCTGCCCGTGGGCACGGGTGACCTCGCACAGGGGCACGGCCACAGAGCCAAACCTCGCTCTGGGGACAATCTCCAGAGCCAGCGGGTCCCCGCAGCCGTCCCCGGGCCCAGCGGCATCCCCGGGCAGGGCTGGAGCCCCCGGGGAGCCCTCTCGGCACGGCCAGCTGCCTTCAGCAGCCCCCGAAGGGCAGCGCGGCCCCGGCAGCGCTGTCAGCCAGGCTCTACGTCTTCCATTAATTCACTTCACACTGTCCGTATTGATCGGCTCTGCTCTCTCCCCGGTGCCCCCCCTCGCAGCCCTCCCCCCCGCCGGCTGCTGCACCGCTGGGCAGCCCAGCCTGCATGCTGCATGATCCATACAAACTCACTTACTCAGGGAAATCAATGGGCTCGAAAGAGCACACGCAGCAAGGCGAGGAGTCTGTCTGGGGATCGACCGCCCAGCAAGGAGACACAGAGAGAGAGCAGCAGCCCGGACCCCGCCGCTGCCCGGCGCCCCCGCCAGCCTGCCCGGGGCCGGGGGGTCCCGCTGGCAGCCCCTGCGTGCACGGCCCCCGAGGGACGCTGTGACAGGGGACAGCCGTCCCGGGGCTCCCTGCTCCACCTCGGGCAGGGGCCCGCAGGGTCGCTGCCTCCTCCCCCCGGTCCGAGAGGACGCTCAGCCCCCTTTGGTGCTCCAGCATCCTCCCTTTGGTTCGCCTAGCTTCAGCCAGGTCACGCTGCAGCCGTGCCTCAGTTTCCCCGTGTTTATCCAGCAAGGTGAATCCCAGAATCCCAGAATTACTCGGGTGCCCGGGGCTGATGGATGGCGCATCTTCTTCCTTCCCTTCCACCATCCCAGGTTACTCCAAATCCCATCCAACCTGGCCTTGGGCACTGCCAGGGATGCAGGGGCAGCCACAGCTGTGCCAGGGCCTGCCCACCCTGCCAGGGAACAATTCCTGCCCAATCTCCCATCCAACTCTACCTTCCTTCGGCCTTTCCCCCCTGTCCTGCACTGATGCCCAAGGCAGCTGGAAGGATGCTCCCCTTGCAGCCAGTTCCAGGGTTGGGGGATGCTCTGCCAGGCCTGTCCACAGCAGCAATAACCGGTTCTGGAGCCAGGAGAAGCTAAAATTGAGGAATTTTGCCCCTTGGAGCCAGGAGAAGCTAAAATTGAGGCTTTTTGCCCCTTCTCAGAGCACCATTGGCCCAATTTGCCCTGGGAAACTGTTGCCACCGCACAGGCAGCACGGGGGTGATTAATAAATCCTGCCAGAAGAGCTGCTGCTGTGCTGAGTTTGCCCATCAAGGAAGGAAATCTTTATTTATATATATTCTATAAACTAATTTTTGCATCATTGCAATAAATCCATCTTCCAGCCGTCAGCTGCAATCTGCCGTCAGGGCCGGCCACAGGCGGCTCCGGGCGGGATGCGGGGGTGGGGGCAGCAGGAACGGCAGCACCTGGGGGGTCCTGGGGGGTCCCGCGGTGCCCCCGGGGGCTGGAGCCCAAAGGGGAACCTGAGGCTGTCCGGGGAGCGCAGGAGCAGCCCGTGTCCCCCTGTGTGGGGTTGTCCTGCAGGGGGACAGAGGGACCCCAGGGACACGGAGGGGCTGTCACCGCACCGGGGACACGGGACCCCGGCGGGCTCGGAGCCGCTGCCTCGCTGGGGAGGAGCTGGGGGAGCTGGGAGGGCCCGAGCCGGTGCTGCCGGCCCAGTACCGGTAAATGCCCCGCGGGGCGGGGGAGCCTCTTCCGAGCAGCCCCCTTCCCTCCCGGGGCAGTGTGGTTGTGCTGGAGACACCGAGTCTGTCTGTCCTCCGCAGGCTCCAGCCCCGAGCAGCACTGGGGGGAGCGCGGGGCTGGGGGAGCAGCGGCGGAGCTCTGGGGACAGCCCCCGCCCCAAAGCCATCCCCAGCTCCGGGGGTCCCCCGGGGCGCGGGCTGGGGGACAGGGGGTGGCAGTGCAGGGCCCGAGCAGCCTCTGTGGGACCTGGTGGCTTTTGGGGCTGGGAGCTCGTCCGGGGGTGGCTGCACCCCTGAGCCACCGAGGAGCAGCCTGAGATGGGAATTGCGCAAGAAGTCGGGGTTCCCACCCTGCTGGCCTCCCTGAGGGGTCCCTGAGGGGTTCCCCAGGAGCAGCACCCGGCTGGGGGAGGTTTGGGTGCTCATCTCATCCCATCCCATCCCATCCCATCCCATCCCATCCCGTCCCCTGGCTCAGCCCGGCCCAGCCCGGTTCAGCCCCATTCAGCCCGGTTCAGCCCCATTCAGCCCGGCTCAGCCCGGTTCAGCCCGGCAGGGCGGGCAGGAGCTGCGGGCCGGGATCCGCTGGGAGATGGCGCTGCCGGGCCCCGGGCAGCCCGGGACAGCCCGAGGGGGGATGGAACCCGGACGGCAGGGGCACGGAGAGGGTGAGGAAGGTGAGGAAGGCACAGAGCAGGATGTGGGAGAAGGTTGCCATCAGCTCCCCTGTTCAGCAGTCAGAGCCCCCCTTCCCTCCCCAGGGTCCTTCCCCATTTTGGGGATCCCGGGGCTGTGTGCCCCCTCCCCTCCATGGCAGGACAGCTGCTGGGGGCAGCAAAGCCCCCTGTGCCCCAGCCCTTGCTGACATTGCCTGGCAGGATGGGGGAGCCTGGGGGGAGCGCTGGGTCACCCACATGGCCAGGGGGGGTTGGGAATTGGCAGCCCCCCCACCCTGCCCAGGACCCCCGCCCCAGCACACCCCTCTGTCCGGAGCTCCCTGGAAGGATCCATTTGTGGGACATCGGCACGGGCTTTGGGGTAAAACCTCTGAGCTGCTTTTCTGTCATTCTGCCCCTGTTTTGTCCCTTTTCCCCTCCCGGGCTGCCAGCCCTGGCACTCTGGAGCTGAGGGCTCTGTGCATAGCAATGAGATTGATTGACCCCCTGACCCCGGCCCGGCCCGGGGCTCCCTCCAGGGCACCCGGGTCAGCGGCTGCTGACCAGCTCCGGTTGCCACGGTGACACCGGGGGTCCCCAGGGACGGGTGGGGGGCTCGGGGATGCAGGGGGGGCGTTGGGGCAGGGCACGGAGTCAAGGCTGCTGCGTTAGTGGGATGCTGCTGGTTTGGGGAGGGAGAGGGTTAAATTGTCAGCACCGAGGGGTGCCAGGGGGTGCCAGATCACCTGTGAGGGTGGGTGTGGTGTTCTCTGGGGAAACTGAGGCAGAGAGGGACGTCTGGGTGGCACAGCAGGGACCCAGGAGTAATGGGAGTGGGAAGGGAAGGGAAGGGAAGGGAAGGGAAGGGAAGGGAAGGGAAGGGAAGGGAAGGGAAGGGAAGGGAAGGGAAGGGAAGGGAAGGAAGGGAAGGGAAGGGAAGGGAAGGGAAGGGAAGGGAAGGGAAGGGAAGGGAAGGGAAGGGAAGGGAAGGGAAGGGTGTGGAGAGGGGGGAGCAGGGAGAGGTCAGGGGAGGAGATTTGGGTGGGGAGTGTAGGATGGAAGGTGGAGGTGAGCAGGGCAGGATGGAGGATGCAGGCATGCAGGGGTGCAGTGTGAGGAGTTTGGGGTGCAGGGGTGCCGGATGAAGGGTGCGGGGGGAAGGACAGGATGGAAGGGTGAAGTGCATGGGGTTGTGGGGGGCGGTGTGAGAGTTGCAGGGGTGCGCGGTGAGGGGCACAAGGGGAATGGTAAAAGGTGAGGGGTGCACGGTGAGGGGTACAAAGTGAGGGGCACAAGGGGAGGGGTGCAAGATGCAGGTCCCACCCGGGGACCCCAATTCCTGGGCTCCGCTGCCCTCTAGCGGGCAGCTCCTGCCCCTCCCGGCTGCGCTGTCCCCGCGCTGTCCCCGCGCTGTCCCCTCTCCTGGGGGTCCCAGCGCCCTGTCCCCAGGGTCCCGCGTGGGATCACTGCTGTCCCCCGGGGGGACACGCCGGGGACAGGTCCCCGGGGTGAAGGGATGGGGGGAGCTGCGAGAGGCTCAGGAGTTTCAGCCACCCAGCCCATGCTCGGGGGTCCCCCTTGGGGCCCCCGGGCCAGCGCGGGGTTCCCTTTGTCCCCCCCTTTGTTTCCCCCTTTGTCCCTCCCTTTGTCCCCCCCTTTGTCCCCCCCTGCTCCCCTCCGCCCCCCCGGGACACCCCGAGCCCGCGGCCCTGCAGTGCCCCCAGTGACCGCCAGGTGGCGCCACGAGCCCTCCCGGCCGTGCCCTGTCGGTGTGTCCGTCGGTGTGTCTGTCTGTCTGTCCCTGTGTCCTGTCCTGTCCATGTGCCTTTCCCTGTGTCCTATCCGTGTGTCTGCCCCTGTGTCGGTCCCTGTTCTGTCCCTGTATTTCGGTCCCTGTGTCTGTGTGTCTGTCCCTGTGTACTGTCCGTGATTATGGCTGTGTGCTTGTCCCTGTCCTGTCCGTGTGTCTGTCTGCGTCCTGTCCGTGTGCCTGTCCCTGTCCTCTCCATGTGTCTGTCCCTGTGGCAGTCCCTGTTCTGTCCCTGTATTTCGGTCCCTGTGTCTGTCCCTGCGTCCTGTCTGTGGCTGTCCCTGTGTACTGTCCGTGATTGTCCCCGTGTCTGTCTCTGTTCTGCCCCTGTATTTCGGTCCCTGTGTCTGTGTGTCTGTCCCTGTCCCCCGTCCCCGTTCTGTCACCGTCCCTGTCCCTGTCACCAATCCTGCTCTCTGTCTCCAGCCCTGCTCTTGTGCACTGCCTTGTCCCCAGCCCTGCCCCTGTCCCCGTGCCCAGACTCGATTCTGTCCTGTCCCTGTCCCCAGCCCTGTCCCCGACCTCGTGTCTGTCCCTGCACCCTGTCCTGTCCCCGTCCCTGTCTTCAGCCCCGACTCGATTCCTGTTTGTGTCCCCAGCCCCGTCCCCAGCGCTGTCCCTGTCCCCAGCCCCATCTCCAAGCCTGTTCCCAGCCCTGTCCCTGCGCTGTCCCCGTCCCCGAGCCCAGCTCCGTCCCTTCCCTGCGCCCAGTCCCATCTCCAGCCCTGTCGCTGTGTCCAGCCCCTGCCCTGGCTTTGTCCCTGTGCCCGGTCCCCTCCCCTGTCCGTGTCCCCAGCCCCGTCCCTGCCGCTGGTGCTCAGCACCCTCGGGGGGGTCACACCCCCAGCCCCTCTTGGTGGCACCGGCCAGGCCGAGTCCCGCTGGGCAGCCCTGGCCTGGGGACACCTGCGTCACCCGGGACACGCGGCCGCACCTCGGGCCGGGAACGGGAAACTCCCGGTTCTGCTTCGGGCCCCGTGGGGTGGGTGGGACACGGGAGGGGAGCGGAGACCCCGCCAGGGGCTGGGATCGGGCACGGGAAGGGAAGGGAAGGGAAGGGAAGGGAAGGAAGGGAAGGGAAGGGAAGGAAGGAAGGAAGGAAGGAAGGGAAGGGAAGGGAAGGGAAGGGAAGAGGAAGGGAAGGGAAGGGAAGGGAAGGGAAGGGAAGGGAAGGGAAGGGAAGGGAAGGGAAGGGAAGGGAAGGGAAGGGAAGGAAGAGGGGGAAGGGAAGGGAAGGGAAGGGAAGGGAAGGGAAGGGAAGGGAAGGGAAGGGAAGGGGAAGGGAAGGGAAGGGGGCACAGCGCCCCGAGGAGAGGCAGGAGCGGGCTCAGCACCCCCGCCCCCGGAGCCTTCCCGCTCCCGTCAGAGATTCCGGGCAGTGACCTCTGCACATCCCAGGGCCTGCGGGAGCAGCGAGGCAAAGCCCCCCCGCCCCTCCCCGAGCTGCGGTTGGAGCCATGGACTGGAAGTAACAGGCGGTGACACCGCTGCCCAAAAACGCCACCAGAACAATGGGCGGGAGCGCGGAGGACGCAGCGGCCACGCCGCCCCCAACGCTCGCCAGGAGCCGGGGACATCCTGGGGACACTGCACGGGCACCTGGCCCGGGCATCCCAGCCGAGGGACACCCCACACACCGGGCCGGGTGGCCCAAAGGGGTGGCGGAGGCACCGGGCTGGAATTCCCGAGGGTGGCACTGGGACAGAGCGGGGACATCGCCCCGAGCACACCCCGGGGACACCCGGCCAGCCCGGGCTGAGCCGCCTCCGGCCCCAGCGGGGACAAAGTGAGGGAACAGAAAATGGCAGGAGAGACAACAGAGGAGCGGGGCTGCTTTGCCTTTAAAATAATGCAGCAAAATTAGCAGCTCTGCAGTCATTAATATGCAAAAATGCAAATGAGGAGGTAATTAAGCTGCAGTCCTCCGGAGGATATTTCCATCATAATGAATTCTATTGTCAGGGAAAGAGCAGCCAGGCAGATTTATGGTGCTTACATGAATAAAAAATATGAGTATCCGAGTGGTGTCCTTGCTGCTGGCTGCTGTGCCCTGGCCCAGCCGAGGAGGGCACCGGGCACAATTCCGGGTCCCCGGCAGAGGATGGCACGGGGCACTGAGGGGGTCTCCATCCCTTGTGCCATCCTGACTGGCACTGCCTGCCGCCGAGGCACAGCAGCAACCGGGGACTTGGGTACCTGCAACAGGGCAGGGGAAAAACAACTCCTTCCCTCCTTCCCTCCGTGCCACAGCCCCCAGCAAACCCCCAGCGCCAGGGCCATGCCGGCTCCCGGGGTCCAGGAGGGACTGCGGACACCCAGCCGGGAGGTGACTCTTCCCTGCGGGGTCCCAGTGTGGTGGGGCTCTCCCGGTGACACCCTGGGCTGGCTGGTGACACGGCTCTGCAGGGACCCCGGGATCCGGCTCTGAACACACCGGGAACCTCTCGTGCTGCTCCCCCGAGCGCTGGATCGTCCCCTGCTTCATCCCGCTCCTCCCACCCCCGAGTGCGTGGGGGGCCAGGGCCCGGCCAAGGCTGGCACAGGGACACCGGGTAGGGGGGGACTCCAAGGTGGGGGGCGACCTACGGGTACCCCCCCCCCAGAACTTGGGGTCAGCCAGACCTGCGAGCCCCACGCAGGTGATGCCCCAGCCCCAGAGCCGCCGGTCCTTGGCCCCCCCGAGCCGCCCCCCGAACCTGGCTGGGGCTCAGCCTTCCCCTTTCATTCCCGCCAGCGGCGTCCGCCACGGAAAACAAACCGAAACCCACCCAAAACGGAATAGTTGGCAGCGTGCCACCCTGCAGCTGCCGGCTCCGGCTCAGCCTGGCATTTTTCAAATGTCAAGGCAAAAAGGCTGCGGGGCCGCCCGGCTCGGGGGGCTCGGCCGCGGCGGGGGGCTGGGGACAGCAGGGGGACGGGAAGGGGTGTGCGAGAGGGGGAAGGGGCACCCGCCACCCTGGCAGCTGTCGTTGTCACCCCCGAGGTGCGCTGCGGGCTGGGGGAGGCGCAGGGAGCCGCGCTGGAGGGGAGGGAAGCGGCTCCATCTTAGCGTCGGTGCGGGCGAGGCGAGAGAAGATGATTAAAGAAAAAAGGGAATAAAAGCAGGAAAGGAGAACAGGCAAACAGAACAGCTGCTCCTGGGGATGCAGAGCTGTTTTTTTGCTTTCACAGCCGCAGAAGTTGCTGCTCGCAGGCTCGGGACCCCCTCCCGCTGTCCCCCTGCCCCATGCTGGGGTGACGAGGGTGGCCCGGCAGCTGCGGCCGGGGCTGGAGCCTCGCTGGCTCCCTGAGGATCCGGGAACCGGAGCTGAGCTCATCCCCAGCCCGGGCATCCCCCGGCTCACCCGCAGGGATCGGCCCTCCCTGCCCTGCACCGCGCTCGGGGCTGGCAGGGGACACGGGCGGCAGGAGCTGTCCCCAGCAGGACAAGCCTCAGGCACGACGAAGGTACAGCGTGCAGGTGGCACACACACCGGGCCCGCAGGGGGCACACACGTCCCCGTCCCACACAACCCGAGGTGCCTCAGGGTACAAAAAGCCCCCCTGCCCAGGGTGGCACACACAGCCCCGGGTGCCCTGCCCAGGGTGGCACACACAGCCCCGGTCCCCGTGTCCCCAGGGTGGCACACACAGCCCCCGGTCCCCGTGTCCCCAGGGTGGCACACACAGCCCCGGGTGCCCTGCCCAGGGTGGCACACACAGCCCCGGTCCCCGTGTCCCCAGGGTGGCACACACAGCCCCGGGTGCCCTGCCCAGGGTGGCACACACACGGTCCCTGTTCAGACACAGCCCCCAGTCCCCGTGCCCCCCCAGCCGGGTTCCCCTCTCCCCCAGCCCCACAGCGGAGCCGCAGACCCGCAGCTCCCGCCGGAGCCGGGCACGGGGCACGGGGGGCGGGCAGGGGGGGCAGCACCGGCCATTCCTCGGCTCCTGCACCCCCGACTCTCCCTCTGCACGGCGAGCAGCGGGAAATCGCCGCCTTTTCCCGAGGGGAGCTCCAAGCCAGGCTGCTCCATCCCTGGGCGGGTGGGGGCTGTGGCTGCTCTGGGGACGCTTGCACAGGTGGGTGACAGCTCCACCGAGGAGCACCGGAGCTGGGGGGCACTGCCACCCCCTCCCCAGCACCCCCCTGAGCCCCGTTAGGGTCACCGGGTGCCAGCAGGGCTCTGGGGCTGTTACAGGAATTCGGGGATGACTCGTGGCCCCCTCCTTGCTGTGTCCCAGCCCCACACTCAGGGGGTGGCAGACCCTGATGTGCTCGAGGGTCTGGTCCAGCTTTCAGGGTTCCTGTGCCCCAGGTGGGCTGGGGAGGGATTTGTGGATTACGGATGAACAGGAGGGATTTGTGGCGGTGATGGGCAATAAATGGGTATCGAACCAGCTCCTGAGGAGCCCGGAGGCAGAGAGGGCTGGGGGCAGAGCTGCCCCATTTATCTCCCCCTGCCCCAGGAGCCTCGGGGGCTGCAGGGTCCCCACCCGTGGTCCCAAAGCTCCCGATGGATTCGAGGGGCCGGGGCGCTGTGCGGACCTGAGGGGGGGGACACCCTCACGCCACCAGCCCAGAAGGAGCCCTGAGGGCATCAGAGCATTTCCTGCAGTCCCGGACCCCCAGGGCGGTGTCCCCACCCCGCTGGCCATGCCCCCCATGTCCCCCGGGGGACACAGGACATGTCCAGCCCCGCGGGGGCTGCGCACGGAGCCGGCTGGGAGAGGAGCGCCCGTGTTTACTTTGGGTGCCTCGAAACCCCCTCCGGCATCCCGGCCACCCTCCCCCTCGGCAGCAGCTCCTCTTGAGGTTTGAGGTGACATCCTGCCTTCTGCGAGGCGCCGTCACCCTGCCCGGGGGGCCCAGGAACCGCAGCGGCACCGCGGGCAGGGCTGGGGGCGCGGGTCCCCCTGGGAAAATGGAAATGATTCACAGCAAAGCCCTGCTGGAGCCCCGGCTGCTGAGAATTTCGGGTTTTCTGTGCTGCCAGGCACTGACCCCCAGGAGAACACTGCATTTCACCTGGGGCCGTGGAGAAAGCTTCCAAAATTGAATGATAAAATTGAGATTATGGGTGTGGAGTTTGAATAGAAGTGTGTGATATCACATAGTAGAAAACTTGGAGTTTAAGGTTTTGGAATACAATAATATATATAAAGTAGTATATTTAAATAATATATTATACTATACTATATATAAATATTATACTATATAAAGTAGTATATATAAAGCAAAATAGAAGCCTTTAGACAGAAGCTAATCCTTTCTCTTCACCTTCTTCTTCATGAGCTTAAGTGATATTATGCAATTAGATAAAAAAGTTCACATTACAAGCCACAGGTAGTTAGTTATTGGGTTAAAAATAAAGATAATTTAAGCATCATTTCTTAATTAGACAATTTATCCTTAAAAAGCCTTATAAAGAAAAAGACAGAGCCCCATTTTTTAGTTTATTTGATTAAAGTACTGTAAATCTCACAATTTATGAGATTGTAATATAAATAAAAATTAAGAAACGTCTAAGTCTGAACAACATATTTAATCCCAACCCTAACAAACAAAAATTTAAAACTCAACACCCACCCTCCTTGCACATCTTTGGGGTGAAGGGTTCTCAGATTCCTTTCCTTGTGCCCCATCCCTGTCTCCTGCCGCTGCTCTGGGCAAACCACACCAATATTTGGGTTTATAAAGGAGCAGGCAAGGACAAGAGCAAGGTCTGAGTGCCAGGGATGTCCTGCTGAGGAGAGGCTGCAGCAGCTTTTGAAGGCTTTACTCTGCTGTGGGGCAGGATCGGGGATAAACCGCAGGCTGTGCCCCAGAGCTCAGCACCCAAAGGGATTGGGCATGTGCAGAGCTGCAGCACAGCCAAAAACCAGAGATGGGGGGAGCAGAGACAGGGCTGGGGCTGGCAGCTCATCCTCTGGGTCCTGGTGCCAGGCAGGTCATGCTCATCCCTTCCCGGGGTGCTGGGGCTGGCATCCATCCTCTGCTCTGGAGGAGGAGTTCGAGTATTGGGAACATCCCTGCTGCCCTGCATGGAGCAGATGCTCCCCACGTGTCTCCTGTCCCTGTGATGAGCTCTGGGAGCTGTGCCTCAGTGGGGTGGGTGTCCCACGGGTGCTGTGGGTGCTCTGGCAAGGGTGCTGTGGGTGTCCCATGGGGTGATTTGGGTGTCCCATAGGGGCTGGGGGTGCCCTGGCAAGGGTGCTGTGGGTGTCCCACGGGGGTCATTTGGGTGTCCCACGGGTGCCGTGGGTGTCCCATGAGTGCTGTGGATATTGCCCAGGGGTGATTTGGGTGTCCTACAGGTGCCATGGGTGTCCCTCAGGGGTGATTTGGGTGTCCCACGGGTGCCGTGGGTGTCCCACGGGGGTGATTTGGGTGTCCCACGGGTGCCATGGGTGTCCCTCAGGGGTGATTTGGGTGCCCTGGCAGGCAGGAGCAGGGGACGCCCAGGCACTCGGCGCTCTCGCTGCAGCACAGCTCGATGCAGAGATAAGATGAGATAAGATAAAGGTGTCTGGGGCTGCCAAGGTGAGCAGAGGTCAGGTCCCTGCAGCCCCAGGTTCTGCACACAGAGCCCCAGACTGGGTTGGGTGGAAGGGACCCCGAAGCCCCTCTTGTCCCAGCCCTGCCATGGGCAGGGACCCTGTCCACCACCCCAAACTGCTCCAAGCCCTCTCCAGCCCCTCCAGTGCCCGCAGGGATGGGGCAGCCGCAGCATCCCTGAGCACTCTGTGTGTCTGGGCAATATCCAGGTGTCCGTTTTCATTTTGGGCTGATTTTTGTCCCTTCACTCATCTCCTGGCACCTTTTCCTACCGTGACAAACACTGAGCAGAGCTGGTGGCAGGGCCAGGGGGTTCCAAGCTGCTTTTTTGCCTGGTTTTGCTCAAAATCCGAGCAAGATGCTCCGCGGCAGAGGGGCAGCTTCTGGGGCAGGCAGGGTTTTTGTATTTCCGAGTTGCAGCGAGGGGCTGAGGCTCTCCCTGGGGCTGCTGAGGGGCAGGAGAGCTCCAGCCTGTCCTGGTTCCTCTGTGCTCAGCCAGGGGCACCCCTGGCACCTCCGGGGGCTGCAGGACGGGCAGATCTGTCCTTGCGTGTCCTCCAGCGCTGCGAGCTGTGAAAAGCTCAGAGAGCAGCGCCAGAGGAGCCCAGAAATGGCAGCGCTGGGTCTCAGCCACAGTCACCCTTCTGCCCCTCCCACCTCCGAATGCACAATTTTCTTCCTTAAACTCCTGATTTTAAATAAAACTCTCCTGAAACCCCCTGACTCCTTCAGCTGCAGCTTTTGGGAGACCTCAAAAAAATTTTTTTCTGTAATTGAGTATTTTAAAAACTTTTTAGTTAATAGCATGTTGTTAAAGTTTATAGATAATTCTTTTAGTTCATTATTAAAAGTATATGCATATTTGTTTTATATAATGCTTGGGGTTTTCTTAATAATACATAATATATTATGTATAAGAGGAGGATATAAGATTATATATAAATAAATATTTATATTTATATCTTTATATAATAAATAGAATAGAATGAATATTATGTATAAGAGGAGGATATAAGATTCTATATCAATAAATATTTATATATATCTTAAATATATAATAAATAGAATAAATAGAACAAATAAAATAGAATAAATACTATGGATAAGAGGAGGATATAAGATTCTATATCAATAAATATTTTTATATAAATTAAATATATAATAAATATAATAGAATCAATATTATGGATAAGAGGAGGACATAAGATTCTATATCAATAAATATTTATATATAAATTAAATATATAATAAATATAATAAATATAATAGAATCAATATTATGGATAAGAGGAAGATATAAGATTCTATATCAATAAATATTTTTATATAAATTAAATATATAATAAATATAATAAATATAATCGAATAAATATTATGGATAAGAGGAGGACATAAGATTCTATATCAATAAATCTTTATTTATATATCTCAAATATATAATAAATAGAATAAATAGAATAGAATAAATATTATGTAAGAGGATGATATCAGATTCTATATAAATAAATATTTTATATATATCTTAAATATATAGTAAATAGAATAAATAGAATAGAATAAATACTATGCATAAGAGGGGCATATATGATTATATATAAATGAATATATATATCTTAAATATATAATAAGTAGAATAAATAGAATAGAATAAATACTCTGCATAAGAGGACCATATATGATTATATATAAATAAATATATGTATATCTTAAATATATAATAAATAGAATAAATATTATGTATAAGAGGAGGATATAAGGAAACTTTTGGGTGCCAAAGCTCTGGGTAGGAGGTGAGTTGGGTGCCCAGGCTGGGTGGGAAGGAGGGCACATGCAGGGGGTTGGCACATCCGGGAAGGAAGGAGGGCACATGCAGGGTTGGTGAAGGAAGGAAGGAGGGCACATCCAGGGTTGGTGAAGGAGGGAAGGAGGGCACACCCAGGGTCAGGGAAGGAGGGAAGGAGGGCACATGCAGGGTTGGTGAAGGAAGGAAGGAGGGCACATCCAGGGTCAGGGAAGGAGGGAAGGAGGGCACATGCAGGGTCAGTGAAGGAGGGAAGGAGGGCACATCCAGGGTTGGTGAAGGAGGGAAGGAGGGCACATGCAGGGTCAGGGAAGGAGGGAAGGAGGGCACATGCAGGGTCAGTGAAGGTAAAACCCCCCTGCCCCCCGGCGCCCCCGAGGACGCTCCGCAGCCCCCCCGGATGTGGCTCGCAGGGTGGGGAGGGGCTGCGGGAGGGGGGGGAGGCCCCGCAGCCGGAGCTGCCAGCTGGGGCTGCCCCACATCTCACATTTCGTTATTCGGCTTCCTGCACCTCCCCCAGCCCAGTCCCCTCTGCCAGGGGTGCCAGGGGTGCCAGAAGGTGCCAGGGGTGCCAGGGGGGACCCGCAGGTGCCCCCAGCCCTTGGGAACCCCCAGCCCATGGGCACAGCACCCTCCCAAACCCTGAACATCCCTCGGGCACAGCCCCACGCCCAGCCCCGGGGTGCTCACACCCCTTCCTTGTGGGAAATGGATTTGTAGGAAATGTTTAAAATTTAACAGAATTATTAAATTTTTGATTATTAAATTGAATAGAATCATTAAATTCTTAATTATTAACTAATTAAATCTAATAGTATTATTAAATGTTTAAAATTTAGTAGCATTAAATAATATATAATATCATATTAAAATAATATAATATAATATAATATAATATAATATAATATAATATAATATAATATAATATAATATAACATAACATAACATAACATAACATAACATAACATAACATAACATAACATAACATAACATAACATAACATAACATAATATGATATAATTAAATATAATTAGATAATAGATAATATAGATAATATAAATAATATATTTATGTATTTTCTTAAAATATATATTATAAATAATATATATTATTTTATTTATATATATTTTAATACCTATTATAAATAATATATATTATTTCTATGAAAATTTTAAGATAAGAAATATTGATTTAGAAATATTATAGGATAACATAGATGTTGTCAGCTTCCAGAGAAAAATAGAAATAGAAATGAGTTTTTAAAGATAGTTGTATGAAAAAGATTAGATAATTTAGAAAAATAGAATTACGAAAGATATATTGTAGTAAGATTTAGGGAAAAACACTTAATGCAACACCTGCTGACCCCCAGTGACAAATCCTGGGCTCAGTTTGGGGCACAGGGGTTGTGCTGCTGGGTCCTTTGCACGCCCAGGGCTCAGCATCCCTTCATCCTCCTCCTCTTCCTCCTTCAGCATCCCTTAACCCCCCTTTGGGTTTCACCCCACGTCCCCTCCGTGCCTCCCCTTCCACAAAACCCGAGTCCCGGTGAGGGGCAGAGCCCTGAAAAATGCCAGGGGGGGCACCCCGTGCTGGGGTGGTTATTTCTGGTTTTGTGAATGGGATGGGATTGTTGGGCTATGGGTTTTTGAGCTTTATTTGTGGATAAAAATAATGGTTTTATTATACGGTTAAGATAATAGGAAGATGGTAAAGTTTATGTACAGTTAGTGGTAGTTAAAGATTTTTTTTGGTATATTTTAAAAAACTTTTTTGTTAATAGTGTATTGCTAAAGTTCATCGATGATTGTTTTAGTTAATTATTAAAAGTATATGTATATTTATTTTATCTATTTTGGGGGGTTATTAATAATACATAATATATTATTATTAAGTTTAAATTTTTTATTATTTTGTTAAATATATTTTTATGTAGTTTTAAGCTTTATGGTAGTTAAGTCTAAAAACTTAAGTTATTTTTTAATGTTTTTGTTTGCTATATTTTTGCAATTCTTTTATTTTTAGATTTTGTAGCCATAGTTAGTTTTTTTGGGTTTTATTGTAATTTCTCCTTCTTGTATTATTGTTTGATTATATTTCATTTATTTATTTATTTATATTATTGTTTTATTATTTTATTTATTTATATTATAGTTTTATTATTTTATTTTATTCATTTATTTATTTATATTATAGTTTTATTTTTCTATTTTTAAATTTTGTAGTTGTAGTTAGTTTTTGAGTTTAATGGTAATTTTTGCTTGTTATATTATTGTATTTTTTTCCTATTTTTAGATTTTGTAGTTGCTAATTTTGGGGGGTTTATTGTAATTTTTGTTTGCTATATTGTTGTATTCATTTTTTCTATTTTTAGATTTTTGTGTAGTAGTCAGTTTTTTAATCTTTTTTTGTTTTTAAGGTTTGCTTTTTCAGCTTCCTAAACATCTCCTTAGCTTCACCATTTCCCATAGGACCCAACAGCTTCACCCACGGAGCGGGCACCCAGCCCTGTGCCCCCTGCCCTGTGCCCCCTGCCCTGTGCCATCGCCCTGGCACAGCCCCGGCCCCTCTGGGGACAGGGCACAGTGCGGGGGGGACAGAGGAACTCCTGATGGGGACAGGGCACAGCTCAGGGTGGGACAGAGGAACTCCTGATGGGGACAGGGCACAGCTCAGGGGGGCACAGCAGGGCACAGAGCACAGCTCGGGGGCTGCCCTGCTCCCCCTGGCACCCCCAGCCCCTGCTGGGCACAGGGCACAGCTTGGGGAGGGACAGAGGAGCCCCAGCCCCTCCTTGGGGGACAGGGCACAGCTCAGGGGGGCACAGCAGGGCACAGGGCACAGGGCACAGGGCACAGCTCAGGGGGGCACAGCAGGGCACAGAGCACAGCTCGGGGGCTGCCCTGCTCCCCGTGGCACCTCCAGCCCCTGCCTGGGGGGACAGGGCACAGCTCGAGGGGGCAGAGGAGCCCCAACCCCTGCTGGAGACAGGGCCAGGAGCTCGGGGGGGGACACAGCAGGGCACAGGGCACAGCTCGGGGGGGGCTGCCCTACTCCCCTTGGCACCTCCAGCCCCTCTGGGCACAGGGCACAGCTCGGGGGCTGCCCTGCTCCCCCTGGCACCCCCAGCCCAGCCGTGCCGGGCGCTCCCTCTCCTCTCTGCCCCGCAGTGCCCGAAGCTCCCGGCTCTGGAGGCAGCTCCGAGCTCCAGGTCAGTTTTAATGAAAAAACTTTACAAATCAAGAACTGGTGTTTTGCTGAGGACAAACAAACCTGCACAAGCCTGACACGCACCCCGAAGCACAGGGGAGGCTCTGCTGGGCTTGTCCCGGCAGTTTGTCCCCGTTCCTCCCGCTCCTCCCCCCAAGTTCTGCCCTGCCCTGGCACCTCCACAATGGCCAGAAGGTGCTGGGGGCTGCAGTGCCACCCCCGCGTCCCCCCAGCACTGCTGGAGGGTGTGGGGGCTCCCTGGCAGGGTTTAACCTTCCCTTGGCTTCCCAGTTGTGCTCGGCTCGGTTCCCCCGCAGCATCCCAGCCTGGGGAAGTGAGAGCCGAGCTCGGACCCGGCACGGCCGCAGCTGGGCTGAGGAGGAGCCGCAGCACCCTGTGCCCAGCCCTTCCCGGACACGGGGAGGGATTTGGGGCTGTCCTCAGGGGGCATGTGGGGCTGTGTCCCCAGAGAAGCACGCCCGGCCCTGAGCCCCTTGCTGGGGAGATAAACCATGAATTTGGGTCACTCAGGGGTCACACACCGGGAGTTTTCAGCACTGAAGGTTCTGCCCCCCGAGGCTGCTGGGCACTGCCCAGGCTCCCCAGGGAATGGTGCCAAGGCTGCCAGAGCTCCAGGAGCTCCCAGGGGTGCTCAAGGTGGAATTGTTGGGGTGGCTGTGCACGATCCCTGTGTGCTCCTTCTAACCCAGGATATTCCAGATTCCCACCCATGCCAGAGCCACAGCGGAACAAGGACATGGTGCAGTGTGGAACAGGACAGAGCCAGGGGATGTTCCCAAAGGCAGCAGGGCTGGATCCAGCGGTGGGGAGGATTCAGCAGACAGGGCAAGTGGTGCTCAAAACAACCCTGGGCTGAGACCATGAGAAAGGAGGATGGGAAATGGGGCTGGGATGGGAAATGGGGCTGAGATGGGAACTGGGGCTGAGATGGAACATGGGGCTGAGGTGGAACATGGGGCTGAGGTGGGAAATGGGGCTGAGATGGGAAATGGGGCTGGGATGGGAAATGGAGCTGGGATGGGAAATGGAGCTGGGATGGGAAATGGGGCTGAGATGGGAAATGGGGCTGAGGTGGGAAATGGGGCTGAGGTGGAACATGGGGCTCCCCTTTCCTGGCTGAGCCCTCTCCTGCTGCAGCAGAGCTGTCACTGGATCTGGTGAGCCTCTGCCACGGATTGGGGACAGAGCCTGGAGCAGGGACTCACCTCACTGTGTGGTTTCTATTACTCCTCACATGAAGCTGAAACCTGACATCAGATCACAAAACCCACTAAGTGAAGAAATGTGGGGAGGGAGGGGAAATCCCCCATTGGGTCCCAAAGAGGCACCACGGTGTCCTCTCGTTGCCCCTGAACAAAGGCACAAAGGCCGCCGTGGTCCCGATGTCCCAGGGCTTAGATCAGCTCCACCTCAGGGCACATTTGCAGGCTGAAACTTCCTGATCCTCTCCAATGGGAATGATGGATTCACTGAGCTGTTTTAGCTTGAAGAACCAGGAAAAGTGCCCCAAGAATGGCACATTCACATCCCAGTGACATCCAAAACTCCAACTCAGCAAAATCTCTCCTGTGCCTTCCTCACTGTGGGGCACCCATCCCTGCTGTGGGACTCGTCCTGGGCAGCTCGGGGTGCTGTCCCCTTCCTTGGGCAATACTTACCCTCAGGTGTGACAGCTGCCTCAGCCCCTGCTGTTCTCACCTGTGAAGGTGCTGGATGCCCCATCTGGCATTCTGGACAGCCTCTGTGGGCAAGGCTCTGTCCCTGTCCCCTGCTCCATGTCTAACTCCTATGCGAGCCATCTCCTTTGCTCCATCTGTCACTGTCCTTCCCCCTGTCCCCATCCCCTTTTCCAGAGCCTCCTGCCTGTGTCTGTGCCCAGACCAGGCTCTCCCAGCCCTTTCTGGGTTTGTCCCCCCACACTCTGCCCCAGCCACGCCCCGCTGGGGAACACGGTCCCACCGGGGCAGCCCTGGAGATCCCCCGGCCTCGGGGGTGGCGCTGCGATGGTTTCTGGGGGCGAGGGCGCCTTTCCTTTCCATTCAGAGGAGATTTCCCCGCCCCGTGAACACGAACCGAGGGTTTCCTGCCCGTGGGCGGATTCTATCTTGGGCTGCAGCCGCGCCGGGGGACCCCACCTGGGGCCGGGGATGCCGCGTTTCCTCCTCCTCCACACCATTGCCAGGGCGCTCTCACCAGCCCAGGTCATTTTTTGTCCATTTTAAAGCCGTTTTCCAAGCCCCCCGGGCAGGACCGAGCTCCCAAAGCAGTTCCAACAAGGATCCCCAGGCTCTGCTGTGCCTGTGTGGGATGAGATCCCACTGCTCGGGGAAAACAGAGCAGAAGGACCTGGGTCATCTGTGGGAGATGGATTTGTAGAGAAATAAAATTTAATTTTTTTTTTAATCAAAGTTTAAAAATTCTCTACAAATCCATTTCCCACAATCACCCAGGGTGGGATTTCTGTGCAACCAGATCATCTGAACGTGACAATTTGGGGATCACCTTCCTTGAGCCCCGTGAGTGTGCTCAGGGCTGGGGTGTGCTCTGCAGAGCTCCCATCAGCAGATGAAGGGATTTAGGATGCTCACGGTGGGTATGAGGAGGGTGAGCAGCCCCGTGGTGGCCGTGGGAGGTGGCTGGAGGGGTTTGGTCGCAGCAGCAGCACAGCAAAGGAGCACGGCTGCGTTCTTCAACACTCGGCACAAAGCACGGGGCTTGCACTCAGAATTCCCCCGAGAACTTTCCAACGAGCTGCCCCGAGAGCCTGACCCGGGGCGCAGGAGTTTCCATTCCAGCTCTGCTGGGCTGGGGGCTGGGTCCCAAGGGAGGATTCCAGGCCTGTCCCCCCCTTGTGTCCCCTCCATTCCATGGAGGGGGACGTGGCCCTGCCTGGCAGGTGCCTGTGGATGCTCAGTGCCCACCCCACTGCCCTTGCCTTGGCTTCCCCAGCTGCAAATGGGGCTGGGGGCTGTGCAAACCCCCTGGGCAGTTCACACCGGGACTGTCCCCTGCCCAGCCCAGGCCCTGGGGACACAGTGGCCCTGGGGACACACGTGGCCCATGTGCAGCCGTCAGTCACACTGCCAGCAGCAGAGCCCCATGGACCGGGGTGTCCTGCCTGGTGACAGGGACCCCCAGGTGGTGGCAGTGGGGGAGCAGAGCCACTGGTGTCCCTGGTCTATGCTGTGCCCAAAGGGAGAGGGGAAGAAGAGGGTCCCTGATGCCTCCTGGCAGGGAGGACAACGAGGATGACAATGCTCTCAGCATCACTTCTGTCCCCACAGCTGGAAGGAGTGAAAGAGGCTGGAGAGAGGGAACCATGCCTGTGATCAATGTCCCAATGGATGTCACCATCCCTGTCACCAACGTCCCTCAGGTGCCCTGTGGGGCAGCCCCAGCTGACAGGGATGAACTGGATCTGTCCTGCGTCTCCAGTGTCCCAGGGGGGACAGTGACTGTCACAGCTCAGCTGGCAGCTCGGGGCAGTGGCTGCTGGTGACAAATGGCACCTGAAGGGAGGACGGCAGGATGCCAAGGATGCTCTGAGGGAGCTGCTCGGGCCGTGCTGGGCTCACCCTCAGGTGCAGGAGTGTCCCCAGGGGTGGCAGGAGGGTGTCCCAGCTCTGCGGGGGTGGCCGGGAAGGAGGGGACACCCTCGGGGGGAGGGGGACAGGGTGGCCAAAGCAGCCAAGCCAAGCCCAGAAGCCACTCCTGCTGGGAGCCCATCCCGGGGGCTGCTCCCCACCTAGGGGCTGGGGGGGAGTGGGGACAAAGTCGCTGTAATGTGAGAGATGGGCGGGCTTTAAAAAGAGGGGAAAAAAAGACGAAAAGGGTTTTGAGGCCTTTCTTCTCTCTCGCTGTTGTTGTTGTTACCCATAAATAATAATTAAACCACCATTTCCAGCCCAGGCCACTTGTTTTAAATTTCCTGGCTAAAGTGATGTAACAGCTGTGCGTGATGCAACGCCATGTGGAATGCATCATCCAGGAAACCAAAAACAAAATCGCCTTTCTGGCCAGGAGCTCGGCACGGCTCCTGCCCCAGCTCCGGTGCGGGGGTCCCGCAGCCCCCACGTCTGGCCTGGCCACTTTGATGTCCCCGTGGGAGCCAGCTCTGGGTGAGGGGGACAGCAAGGGGGGGACACAAGGGGGAGGCAGCTCCTGCTCCGAGCCTGCCGAGCTCCAGGTCAGTTTTAATGAAAAAACTTTACAAATCAAGAACTGGTGTTTTGCTGAGGACAAACAAACCTGCACAAGCCTGACACGCACCCCGAAGCACAGGGGAGGCTCTGCTGGGCTTGTCCCGGCAGTTTGTTCCATTTCCTCCCGCTCCTCCCCCCCAGTTCTGCCCTGCCCTGGCACCTCCACAATGGCCAGGGGAGCCAAAAGCTGCCGGTGGCTTCAGTGCCACCCTCGTGTCCCCCCACCAGTGCTCAATCCCCTCCACCTGGCAGGGTTTAACTCTCCCTTGGCTTCCCACTGCTCCAGGGAAGAATAAACTCTGCAGGATGCCCCTGCCCACCCCTCTGCCCCATCCACCTGTGCCCTGTGCCAGTGACCTGCCTTTGAACTGGGGCTGGCCAGAAAGGTCAGAGAAAGCGAAGAAAAAGAAGAGAAAGGGAAAGAGAAAAGAGGAGGGAAAAAAAAACAAACAAAAAGAAAATAAAAAACCAACCCAAGGCTGCAGTGGGAAATCAGAAGTCAGAGCTGAGGTATTTCGGCAGCCGGGGCTGGAATGTCTGACTCACACTGTGACTAAATGCAAATATGAACTCAAACCTGCTCCTTAAAGTCCTCGGGATCCAGCGAGGAGCCCCGGGCTCCCACCGGCCCCTTGCCAGTGGCCCAGCCCGGCGGGGCAGTGCCATTCCAGGATGGGCACTGCAGCGGGCAGTGCCCTCAGCCCCGCTCTGTTCCACCTCCCCGCGGGGGAATGAGAGGGAGCCTGGGGCAGGATGGGGCTGCCACACCTCGGGTCTGGGTGGGACACGCTCCTGCTTGTGCCCCTCACTATCCCCACGCTGAGGGGACCTCCTCGGGCTCAGTGCAGCCACCGGCCTCGCTGGGCGGTCCTGGCCCTTCTCCTCTGGACCAGGCACCAGGTCCCTGCTTTGGGTGGCTGTCACAGTGTCCCCAGTCACTAACAGAAGGAAAAAGGGTCTGGGTCCCTGGAGGGGGCAGTGCCATGGTCAGGGAATCACAGGGTGGGAACCCAACCCAGCTCAAAGGACATTCCAGGGAAATGGGGATTTTTCTGCAGTACATATATGATTTTTTCTAAAGCCTATTTTGTTGCCTGGCACTGACTTGTACTTTATTAATTTCCAGCTTTGTAAGAGCGGGTGGGAGGCTCTGAGGGCCATTGCTGGTGTCCCACAGCTCCCACTGGGACACAGCCTCCCCACCCATTCCCACGCTACAGAGGCTGGGCCAGCCCAGCATTCCCAAGCTCTCCTGGCCAAGGACTGACTGAGCCTTCCCCAGACCCTCATGAACCCCTGGACTGTGCCCTGGGGACACTGACAGGCCAAGGTGGGGGGTCAGAGGCAGAACAACCTGCACCAAAGCTCCCTTTGAACAATCCATTCCTCCATCCATCCATCCATCCGTGGATCCAATCCATCCATCCACCCATGGATCCACCCATGGATCCGCCATCCATCCATCCATCCATCCATCCATCCATCCATCCATCCATCCATCCATCCATCCATCCATCCATCCATCCATCCATCCATCCATCCATCCATCCATCTCTCCTTTCATCCATCCATCCATCTATCCTATCATCCATCCATCCATCCATCCATCCATCCATCCATCCATCCATCCATCCATCCATCCATCCATCCATCCATCCATCCATCCATCCATCCATCCATCCATCCATCCATCCATCCATCCATCCCTCCTCAGGTCTCAGCCTTTCCTTCTGCTCCAGCACTCTGAAGACACAAATGGAACCTGCAATTCCTTGCTGATCTCAGTGACCTCAGCTGGTTTTTGGCTCTGGGAATGGGGCCAGGACACCTTATTCAGCCCCCCTGGGTAAGGCAGGTTCTGCCTGGGGCTTGTCCAGGGTTCCTCTGCCCAGGGATGCTGGGCTCACACCCAACAGCACCCACAAAGGTGTCCAAGGGTTCCACATGAGCAGAGTGTGGCCCTGATGTCATCACACAGAGGGGAAACTGAGGCACAGAGACCAGGGACAGAGGTAAAAGCCCAGTCAGAGGAACTGCTCCTCTTCCAGGAGAGATCACAGAGTCCTGGGATGGTTTGGGTTGGGAGGAACCTCAAAGCCCATCCAGTGCCACCCCTGCCATGGCAGGGACACCTCCCACTGTCCCAGGCTGCTCTGGGCACTGTCCCAGCTGCTCTGTGCTCTGGAAAACCATCGTGGAGGATGACCTTGCCTGTGGGGGAAGCTCTCCATGCTCTCCTTTGGAGAGTGCTGCCTTTGGAGCCTCCACTCCACTCTTCTCCCCCAGCATTCCCAGCTCTGAGCATTGCAAGAGCTGCTGTGAAACTGCTTCATTTCAGCCACAGCTCCAGCACTTGGACACAACCCCAGAATTATTTTCTTATTTATCAGCTGTGTGTTATCAGCATAACCAATTGTGGAGATGGCGAAAACTGCTACCCCCATCCCAAAGGTCCAGAGGATGGAAACAATGAGAACTGGAGCTGTTCTTGGGGTTGTTGGGAGAATTTTGACAGTTCTTGGCACTGTGCAGGGCCAGGAGCTGGACTCTGATGATCCCTGTGGGTCCCTTCCCACCCAGGAGGTCCCAGGATTCCGTGGTTCTCTGTTGCCCATGCTGTGTTTATGCCCCTACCCCACCTAACGAGGTGCCCAGGGGATGCTGAAGTTGCCCCTGAGCCTGAGGCTCCAGCACTTCTCCAGGTGGGGAATGTCACCAGAGCTCCTCTGGTGTCACCTCTGGGTGGATGTGTCTGCAGAGCATCCCCGTGGTGCCCCTTGTGCATCCCCTCATCCCCTCTGCTTCCTCCTGCCCGACCAAAATAGCCTGAAATGGGAAACTGAGGGGACCATGCTGTGAACTGGAAGGGGGAACTTGTCAGCTTCAAGAAAAAAACCCCACAATGTCAGAGGAGGTTTAATCCTGCCTGGTTCCCCATGAGCAGGCCTGGGGACACACTTTTTGCCATGATGCTGCTACCCACCAGGAAGGAGGCATTATTAATTATAGACCAATTAATTACAGGCTGCAGAGCTGGGTGGAGAGAAGCCTAAGGAGGTTCAACAAGGGCAAGTGTAGAGTCCTGCACCAGGGAGGAACAGCCCCAGGAACAGCACGGGCTGGGGGTGACCCGCTGGAGAGCAGCTCTGCAGAGAAGGACCTGGGGGTCCTGGGGGATGGCAAACTGTCCCTGAGCCAGCAGAGTGTCCTGGGGCCAGGGGGGACACGGGGACCCTGCCCCTCTACTGGGGGGGCACATCTGGGGTGCTCTGTCCAGTTCTGGGACAAGAAGGACAAGGAGCTACTGGGGAGGGTCCAGTGGAGGCCCCAAAGATGATTTGGGGTCTGGAGCTTCTCTCTGGTGAGGAGAGACCGTGGGAGCTGGGCTTGGTTAATCCAGAGAAGACTGAGAGGGATCTCACCAATCCATCCAATCCATGCAAGCATCTCCAAGGGGTGTCAGAGGATGGTGCCAGACTCTGTCATGGTCCCCAGCAACAGGACAAGGAGCAGCGGCCATAAACTAAACCACCAGAAGTCCCACCTCAACATGAGGAAGAACTTTCCATGAGAGTGGCAGAGCCCTGGGACAGGCTGCACAGAGGTTGTGGAGTCTCTGCCCAAGAGGGAGGGAGGGAGACTCCAAAACCCACCTGGATGTGTTCCTGTGTCACCTGCTCTGGGTGACTCTGCCTTGGCAGAGAGTTGAACTGGATCAACTCCAGAGGTCCCCTCCAAGCCCAACCATTCTGTGAAACACAAATTCTATTTTCAACATAGACCAAGTGACCAAAACAGCTCAGAGCAGGAAAATCTCCTCACAGCTTTTATCCCACACTGTCCTGAACACAAATGCCTGTGGAAAACCAGCGAGGCCCATCCCCCATCCCATCCCATCCCATCCCATCCCATCCCATCCCATCCCATCCCATCCCATCCCATCCCTCCATCACTTGGCTTTGCTGAGCCACCAGCAGCAGCAGAGCGAAGCTCAAAGGTTTAATTACAATTGTTGACAGGGAAATTATGGCCACAGATGCAAAATTAGAATATAATTGTGTTAGGGAAATGTTTCATCTTCTCCCTGTCATCCCCGGGAGCGGAAGGCGGAGGGGGAGCAGCAGGAAAGGGATGAGGTTGGCAGGAGGCCCCACAGTGGGGGGGGTGACAGGGCTGGGGGTGCTGGGGGGTGACACCAGTCCCAAGGGCTGCCGGGCCCAGAGGAAATGTGGCAGAAGGTGGTGAATGGCTCCTTTGTACAGAGCAGCAGCAATGAGGCAACGCTCGCCTTCCTTCACCCAGAGCTGCAGAGGGACTGGGGACAGGGGATGGAGGGACAGGACAAAGGGGAATGGCTCCCACTGCCAGAGGGCAGGGCTGGATGGGATCTTGGGCAGGAATTGTTCCCTGGCAGGGTGGGCAGGCCCTGGCACAGGGTGCCCAGAGCAGCTGGGGCTGCCCCTGCATCCCTGGCAGTGCCCAAGGCCAGGCTGGACAGGGCTTGGAGCAGCCTGGGATGGTGGAAGGTGTCCCTGCCCAGGGCATGAGGATGGAACAAGATAAAGTCTAAGGTCCTCTCCACACAAACTGTTCCATGATTTTATGATTCCATGTGCCTTGGACGAGTACCTCACAGCCAGCCCACACCCCCATCCTTGCTGAACTGGGGCAGGGGCCATCCTCACCCCTGCAATGATCCATCCCTGATGACAGGAGATGACTTTGGTCAGTGACCCCATTTAAATGCGGGCAATTCTTTCCACTTTAAAAAAAAGAAAATAAAAGCCAAATGGCCCAAAGCTGCAGGTGACAGCTGGCCCCAGATCTGGCTGCAGAGGGGTCAGGCACAGGGAAACCCAAACCAGCTCTGCTGACAGATGAGCCTGGAGCTGCCTGGGCAGGGCAGGAGAAGCAGCTTTAGCCAGGGAGAACAGCCCAGCTCCTCCAAGATCCCTGTGTTGGGATCCAGGGTGGATGCAGGGAGAGGAGGTGAAGCCCTGTCCACACCTGCTGCAACCACGTGTTTGTGCCTCTGCTCCTGCACCTCCTGAACCACAAGTAACGGGGCAGAGCACCATCCATCCATCCCCACGCTGAATCCCAGCTCCTCAAAAACCCACTGAAGAGGCGGGGGTAACAGCTCCCAGGACCCTGGGAATGATATAAACTCCCTCAATCCAGAGAGCCAGGCAGACACACATTCATTCCATGATCCCATTGGCACTTTTGATCCCAAGCACCTGCCAGCTGCTTCCAAGTGCAAGCACCGGCTACAACAGCAAAGTGGGCAGGGAGATGGGTGGGGAGGTGAGGAATTCTATGTGTGACACAGACAGGGGGATCCAGGGCACTTGGTGACACAGAGCTGTGTTGTGGGGTCACACGCTGCAGAGAAGCGATGGGGAACCACAGGGGCCTAGACGGGGGGGAGAGGAGGGATTGTGCCAAATCATGAAGTTCAACAATTTCAAGTGCAACGTTCTGCACATGGGCCAGGGCAATCCCAAGCAAAAGCACAAGCTGGATACAGAACAGATCAGGAGCAGCCCAGGGGGGAAGGACTTGGGGTGTTGGTGGGTGAGAGGCTCAGGCTGTCCCGGCCATGGGCACTGAGCCAGAAACCCCCCCTGTGCTGGGCTGAGCCCCCAGCGTGGGCAGCAGGGGAGGGGGGGATTCTGCCCCTCTGCCCCTGTGCTCAGGTGAGACCCCACCTGCAGAGCTGCCCCAGCCCTGGGCAACAGCAGCAGGAGGATGTGGAGCTGCTGCAGCCAGGCCAGAGGAGCCACGGAGATGCTGCAAGGGCTGGAGCCCCTCTGCTCTGGAGCCAGCCTGGCACAGCTGGGCGTGCTCACCTGGACAAGAGAAGGCTCCAGGGAGAGCTCAGAGCCCCTTGCAGGGCCTGAAGGGGCTCCAGGAGAGCTGCAGAGGGACTGGGGACAAGGCCTGGAGGGACAGGAGCCAGGGAATGGCTCCCACTGCCAGAGGGCAGGGCTGGATGGGATCTTGGGCAGGAATTGTTCCCTGGCAGGGTGGGCAGGCCCTGGCACAGGGTGCCCAGAGCAGCTGGGGCTGCCCCTGGACTCCTGGCAGTGCCCAAGGCCAGGCTGGACTGGGCTTGGAGCAGCCTGGGACAGTGGGAGGTGCCCCTGCCATGGCAGGGGTGGAACGAGACGAAATTTGAGGCCTCTCCGCACCCAACGCGCTCCGAGGTGACTCCAGGATGTCACACACGGACTCTCTATCCCAGCCCCGCTGCACTGCAGGGCCCGGCCGGGGCTGGGTCGCAGCCGCGCAGGCCGGTCCAGGCCTCAGCGCTCCCCGGTGCCCCCACAGCGGGGCTGCCCCGGCCCCACCACCCGGGGCTGCGCTGTGCCGGGGGCAGCCGCCATCCCCAGCGGCGCGGAAGGTGCCCCGGGGCCCCCGAGGGGGCGGCGCGGCCGGGCACCGCCGCCACGCAGTTCCCGCCGGGCCCCTGCGGCCCCTCGGCGGGGGTTCCGGGGGCGGCGGCTGCGAGGCAGCAGCTGCCGGGCGGGGACTCCCGCGGCGGGACCCCCGGGACCCCGGCCCTGCGCGCCCGGCCCCGGCGGGCCCGCCGGCGGCGCGGGGGAGCCGAGCTGTGGGCGGTGACGGCCTCCAGCGGCCTCCCCCGGCCCGCCGCCCCGCCCCCCGCTCGGTGGGCGGGGACCGCGACAGCCCGCGCCCTGGTTGGCCGCACCACCTGCCAATCAGAGCAACAGAGCACTTCCATTGGTTGGGGCTCCTCTGCCTTATCAGTCCATCTCGCGGAGCTCCGGTGTCGTCACCGTCGCTGCTCGCCCAGTCGCCCGTCCCCCTCCGCTAGGAAATGTAGTCCCCGCCACGGCGGTGCCCCTGCCGCGCCACCGCCGCCGCCCCGTTCAGCCCTCCCGGGCTTGGCCACGCGCGCGCCGGTTCCGCGAAGCCCGCGCGTGACGGCATCACCCCCTCCCAGCTCCCCGCTGTTTGTGCGGGCGGCGGAGCGATACGGCGGGGGCGGGGCGTGCGGCCGCGAGTCGTGAGGGCGTGCGGGGGGGAGGCGGCGGAGGCGGGCGCGGGGGAGAGTCGCCGTCGCTGCTGCTGCCGCCGCCGTGCGGGGAACTATGCAGGGACCGCGGGGCGGGCGGGCGGAACAGCGGCGGGAGGCGGAGCGGCAGCGGCGGCCCCGGCGGCGGCAGCAGCGCAGCAGCGCTAGGGCCCGGCCCGGCGCGGGGCGGGGCCGCGGGGCGGGCCGGGGCGCACGCGCCGCCCGGTGCGGGGCGATCGCGCCGCTTCGCTACATTGTATCCGCCGGCGGCGGAGAACAATAGGCGCCGCCGCCGCCCCCGGGCCTGGGCGCCGCGGCCGCCCCCGCCCCCGCCGCGACCCCCGACACCCTTCATGCGCTTCCCCTGCCCCGGGCGCGCCGGGCCTGGAACAGGTAAAAAATAAAATAAAATGCAATGTAGGAATAATAAAATAATAACCAAGCCGGCCACGCCGCCCTGGGGCTGCGCGGAGCGGGGGTCCCGGCGCAGCGGGCACGGGGGTGACGGAGCTGTGGGTGCCGGTGTGGCGGGGCTCGGAGCGCTCGGGGTCCGGGCGCGGAGCGGGACGGGACGGGCTCGGCGCTATTGTCCCCTCGGCAAAGTTTGCCGGGGCCGGGGGAAGGGGGGCGGCAGCGGCGGGGCGGGCTCGGGGGGCGTGCGGGCCACGGGGAGGGGGTGCGCGGCCCCCGCCGGGGAGGGGGGCCCGGTGCTCGGTCCTGCTACGAACTTCAGCCGAGCACAGCGCGCCGCGGCCACCCCGGGGGTCCCGGAGCCCCTTCCCGGCTCGGGGGCTGCGGGAGCCGCGGGACCCAGCGCGGGGGCGGCAGCTTCGGCTTTCCACCCCCGGCAGGGAGGGGAGGCTCGTGGGGGCCGCTTCGCCCTCCTGCGCTCCCCTGTCTGGGCGGGGGCTGCCGGCCGGGACCCCCCTCCCTACGGCACGGGGGGCAGCGAACTTCAGCCCCGGCCCGCGCCCGTCCCGGGGCAGCGGAGCCTTTGTCCGGGCTGGGGAAGGACCCCGGGGGCGCGGAGACATCTGGGAGGGGGTCCTGGCCCGGCGCCCCGGCCCTGCGGGCTGCTTTGGGGTCAGAAAGTGTGCGTGGAATAAATAAAAATAACCCTCCCAACCTGGCTTTGGGACGGCCAAGGGTTTTGTTCACGTTGTCCCCGGGTGCTTCGGGGGTGCAGGGTTTGGGGGGCTGGGAAGAGATGTACCCTCCTGCTTCCACGGCTTCTCCGGGGTCTCGTGTCCCCCAGCCCCACTTGAGGCACCGAGGCAGAAGGTTGGGAAAGTGGCTTTAAAAACACTGACCAGATGCACTGATGACACTTTGAAAGAGGCTTTTCAAAGAAAATGAAAATAAGAAAAAAAAAAAGAAAATTCCCGGGCTGTTTTTTATAGTGGTGAAAGCTTTTTACACGCTGGGCTGATTTCAGCCTTTTTTTATGAAACTTCATTGAAATGTAGTGGCTGAGCCTACAAACACTTTAGATCGTGTAGCGTTTTCTTTTTTTTTTTTTTTTTTTCTTCTTTTTTTTTTTACCTTACAATTAATGAGTTAAATTTATTGGCCAGCTGCCCTTTGTAACCATGAATGAGTTCCTAAAAAAAAGGCCAAAAAAAAAAAAAAGGAATCTTTTATCTCATCCCAGGCCTCTCTTCCTCCCTCCCAAAGAAATATTTTTCTATCATAGCAAGCTGGCCAAAAAGATCAATCTCCCTTTTGAAAAAAAATAATCTGTAAAATTAGGAAGAATAATATTTACCTATCTTGCAAGGTTGCCTGGAGGGCTTTATTTTTGCAAAAACACTCCGAAAACAAATTTTTTTTTGTTTCCAGCCCCTTTTGGGAGTGGAGAGGTTCAGTTCTCACTGAGCACGGCCTGGCTGGGCATCCCCAAACACAGCCCCTGAAAAAGCAGCTGCAGGTGCTCGGCGACCCGAAGGAAAGAGCTGTAACATCAGACTTTTTTTTTTTTTTTTTTTTTTTTTTTTTTAAACAAAACTCGGCAAGGACAAGAGAGCCTCCTGCGGGGAGCAAGTGTGGGGGAAGGCGAGGGGGCGAGCTGAGCCAGACAAGCGCCTGAGTGATAACTTGCCTGAACCCTTTGATAAATGAGTTCACTCTTTTTTTTCCCCCCCTTTATTTTTTTTCTCCTTTTCCCCCCTTCATTCGCCACACGCCAGGAACAGAATTGGCCTGAACTAGTGGAATTGGCAGCAAAAAACTAACATACAAGTGTGTCTGGTCAATAGAACGCTTGTTCCTGCCGCTGGGTGCTGTGTGAGGACTCCGACTGTGCTCTGGCCCCGCAGTTGGACGCTGCCGACACGCTCAGGGTTTTTCTTTTCTTGCCCCTCCACTCTGTCTTTTTAAAATATTCATCAATGGGGTGGGTAGTTTGCTGTAGTCATTAAAATATCTCTCTCCCCTCCCCCTCGCTTTCTGCAGGACTGCCACTGTTGAGTCTGTGGGAATATGAATCAGCAGCAGCAGAGAATGGCTGCAGTTGGGACAGACAAAGAGCTCAGTGACCTGCTGGACTTCAGTATGGTGAGCGAGCGCGGCCGGGGGGCTGCGCAGCCCCGGGGCTGGGAGCTGCACAGGGGAGGAAATGTGAGCCTGTAAATTGGACATGATGGGTTTCAGATGTGCCGTGTTTGTGTGCGTGCACATGTGCTGCAACTTGTTTATTTTCAAGTTAAAGCAAAGCCTCTGCCCGTCCTCTCCCCCTCTTCCCCTCAAACGTGTGTTGTTCCCTTGCAGGGAAGGCAGAGAGGTTTCTTCTCTGGATGGGAAATTTTGGGGGAATTAACAGAGTTGTGTGTTCTCTGTTTAAATGCTCACTGGGTGACTGTTTCTGCAGCCGTGCAGAGATGTAACTTCAGTAGCTGATTAATCAAGCTTTTTTCCTCTCCCTAGATCCAGACTATTAAACTTTTGATCCCACAGGTTATTTTGTCACAGTTTGAAATGTGTCCAAGCTCTCCAGCGCGTTATTTTTGCAGGAGTTGGATACTTGTGCTCCCCATGCTCTGCTCTTCTGTATCCTGGAAACCTTGAGCTGCATTTAGGAGCTGTTTATTTTCAAAGAAACAGGACCTAAGAGTTCCCCATGAAGGGTGTGCACAGCTCGGAGGGAGGAGAAGTCCCTTTAGTCACAGCAGAGCGGGGTTAGTCCCTGGCACATCCCGCTGTGGCACTGCCAGCGCTGCTGCCGCTCCTTGGCAGGTGACTCGTGGAGGGCAGAGCTGCTGTTCAAAGGCACATAACTGTCTGTTGGGTTCCTCTGTTGTGTGCTGCACCCTCATGGCACTCCAAGCGTGTGTCTTGCTGTCGAGATAAGCAAACGTGCTGCAGAGATAGAAACAACAGCTCCAGGAGGGGGAATGGCCGTGAGAGTCACCCCAGCCTGGGTCACCCAGCCCACAGCCCTGCTGGACTGATGTTCCTGCCCTGTGGGGGAGAAGGGACAAAAAGTGGTGGCAGAGCTAGGAGCACCTGCTGTCCCGGTGGCTGTGGCACCTGGGGGTGTGCTGAGGCTCATCTGCTTTTCTGCATCTGCACGCTGAGGTTCAGCCCTGGGAAATAAAGCTTTTTCTACAGCTGGGGGTTGTACCTGTCCTCACAGAGCTCTGTGCTGGAGGGGGCAGGGGGTGTCTCTCAGCCCCCCAAGAGCAATTCTCTTGCAGGAGAGGCCCAGTTCTCCCAGTTTCATACTTCTACTGGGAGGCTGGTTCTGTTAAATTGCTGGTCATGGGCTTTTCTGGCAGAATGTTTTAAAGTGGGTACAGGGACTGCAGTGATGGCATCCCTGTAAAACCAGGAATCTGTTCAGGGCTTTCTGTGGTTATTTGTCCCTCTCAGAGATCTTGCAGGTTGGCAGGAGCCCTGGGGCTTTCCATCAACTGCACTTGGGGTCAGTAACCCAGAATCTGCTCCCTGATGGGGGCTGCAGCAGCTCCTGCTTCGCTTTTTCTCCTCTTTGGAAAAAAAAAATCAAATCCCATTCACCATTTAGAGCTTTAAAAATCCCCAAGACCTTATTTTCCAATTTAACCAACCATCCTCATTTGCATGCCTGGAGCTGCATTCTCAGGAGGAGTCTTGACCTGGTCCCTCTGTCCACAAATGTTTCTGTCCTTGGAGGTGAATCCACACCAAAAAGGTTAAAATTTGGGGTTGGATTCAATGCTTTTCCACTGGTGCAATTCTGGGAAGGACCAGAACTCATCCTGTGCTCTCCAAGGCTGGTGTGGGGGTGCTGGGGGTTGCTGCTCACAGCACCAGGGCCTGTGATGTCATTTGCCAGCAAATGACTCGAAGATGTTCCCTGCAGGATCCGTTGGCCGATGGGCTCCGGCGCAGCCTGGACTGCAGCCAGCTCTGTTTCACAAACCCTCATCTCCACACACCCTTCTCCTCTCTTTGCATAAAGGGAATATTAACAGCTCTTCTCAAGGATGAGGAGCTGAAATGGAAAAGCTTCCTAGACAGTAGATGGGTCTGTTGAAGAGGTGCTCCATGGTTTGCTCTCTCTGTGTCCTTGGGATACAGGATTTTTGACCACAAAGCTCGCTTTTTCAAGTGTATTTATATTTTTCTTTGAATAAACAGGAATGCAGCATTGGTTCAGTAATCCTCTCCAGGAGAGTAGAGAGGAGGGAAAAGTAGAGATACTCAGAGCAGCTGGAAGCATTTGCTTCAGATGAGTATTTTGATTCCTTTTTTCTAGGAAAAAATGTGTTCAGCCCCAGCAGTCTGTGGTCCAGTCCTGCAATGTGTTTTGCTGTGCAAGGGAGGGAATTTTAAGGCCCTAAGGGGGTGGCATGGCCTGTCATGAGTTCCTGGGGTCAGTAAATGACAGGGTTGTGTGAGATGCTGCAAACTGGGCTTGCAGTCCTGAAAGAAGAGACTCATCCTCTCTTTAATAAATAAATCTGTTGGGTAGATATTGAACTCCAAAGCACTCTCCAAAAGCTTTGTGCCACTGTAATTTGCCAAAAAGGGCAAAAATCAAAGGAATCTGTAAGTGAGCAGGAGTCAAAGGAAAGGCCCAGCGATGGTTTGGGGTGTGCATGGCAGCACACTTGCCTCTACCTCCAGATGAATTGCCTTTTCTCATTACCCCAAAGTGCAGGTAATTTGTAAGCTTGCCTTCACCACTGCTCCCTGGCAGCAGGCCCAGATGGGCTGCCAGATCTGGAGAGGAGCTTTCGAGAAAACATCCTGCCTATAGACCCGAGTGGGCAGCTCAGCCTATTGATTAGGCTGGGCTTTGGTAGCTACCAGGCTTTGCAGCTCAGCCTATTGATTAGGCTGGGCTTTGGTGGCTGCCAGGCTTTGCAGCTCAGCCTATTGATTAGGCTGAGCTTTGGTGGCTGCCAGGCTTTGCAGCTCAGCCTATTGATTAGGCTGAGCTTTGGTGGCTGCCAGGCTTTGCAGCTCAGCCTAACAGGCACAGGGTGTGTATGGGGGAGCTGCCCTTGGCCTCTGCTGTTGGGAGATGCTCAACCACAAGGACTTGGATATGAGGACAAGGTTCTTCCCCCCGAGGGTGCTGGGCACTGCCCAGGCTCCCGAGGGACCATTCCCCCAAGGCTGCCAGAGCTCCAGGAGTGTTTGGACAGCGCTCCCAGGATGGAATTGTTGGGGTGGTTGTGCAGGGACAGGGGCTGGACTGGATGATCCCTGTGGGTCCCTTCCAGCTCAGGATATTCCAGGATTCTAGTACTTTTCGTGGTTGCTCGTTATCCCAGGCAGTGTCTCAGCTGTGCCAGCGCTGGTGTGCAGTGGGAAGGTGCCACACAGGTGTCCTGGCTGGGCTGGGCTGCTCCGGAGGACAGGGACACCCCAGGCAGGGGACCGGGGAGCACAGCAGCCCTGGGGGTGTTGGTGGCACCGAGCGCCAGCCGAGTTGGGAGCAGCCGCGTGCCAGTGCCAGCCGGGGGCTCTGGCAGGAGCGAGGTGCTGTTAACAGCCACGATTATTAGCAGAGTATTAACCATATGCTGCGGGGAGCTGCCTGGCAGAGGGGGTTTCTGGCTCGCTGCAGGGTGGGCAGGGGCTTGAGCAGTCACACAGGACCTGCCGCTCATCGCTGCTCCCACTGTGCCGCGGCTCCAGCCCTGCATCCGGGGGTGGGAGCCAAAGTGTTGGCAGCAGGCAGGGCTGGAGCAGCTCCTGCTGCTCTGCTGGAGGATGGTGAGGCCATGCCCTGCTCCAGCCAGGGCCCAGCGCCTGCATTTCCATGGTAAAACTCGGAGTTCTGTTCAGAGTGAAGCAGCTGTGGAGTTTAAAGTTTGACTACACACACAGTGGGCATTTGGGACTGTAGTCAGGAAGGTCTGTCTTAAGTGAACATATATAAAATGTCCTGCTGTATGTATTTTGAGTCAAATTCCCTCTTCTCCCCAAATTAACGGCTGGATGCTTTCCATGCTGCAAAATAGATTTCGGGTTTGGAATTCAGGCCTGAGGTTGGTTCAGCCTGGGGTTCATCAGGTGGGAGAGGAGAGAGAATGAGCACTAATTGAACTTGAAAAGAAGTGCACTTCTAGATGTGCACAATAAATGACATGCTGCTTGATGTTCCTCGTTTCTGGCAAATTCCCTTTCTTTCTTAGGGAAGGGGAGTTTGCTGTATAAAGTGTGGGGTCTCTTGGCTATAACTTCCTCAGGGGAGGGTGCAGGCATTTGGATCTTCTCATGCTCTAGATTTGCGTCTTTTACTCAGGGAGAAATGAAGGGAGAATAAATTCTTTGGAAGGGGTGGAAATCGAGCTAGGAAGGAAGGAAGAAGTTGTCAGCTCTCAGGGAGGCTGGAGATAGGACTTGAAAAACCAAATACAGCAACTTAAGATAGGGGATTTTACATAACCGTTCAAATCGACATTATTCAAATCTAACAAAGGCCAACTAATGACCCAATTACAACTCTTGAGAGCTCATGCCTGGGTCCCTCAATGCCTGGGTCCCCTGGTAGGTGCCAGCTCCGGTTCATCTCCTCCCTCCCCCCCAGTTTATTTTTAAAGCAGCATTTAAAAGCAGAAAGGAAATTTGCAGTGGGTGGATGAACTTTGCCTCTGAGCAACACACGCCAGCGAAGGCACTTCACGTATGACTTGTGCCGGGCTCCTCGGGGCAGCTTCAGCCCACACCACAGTGGAAAAAGAGGCTGGGAGCAAGAAAAAAGCCCAAAACGCCTCCTGTGGTTGGCAAGTGATAGGTGTGGAGGGGTAACCTGGGGTTCTCTGCTCCCCATCACCCTTCTTTGACAGCATGAGGTTGTGCCAGGGCTTGGCATGGAGCTCAGGGCAAGGTTCCTCCCCCCGAGGCTGCTGGGCACTGCCCAGGCTCCCCAGGGAATGGTGCCAAGGCTGCCAGAGCTCCAGGAGCTCCCAGGGGTGCTCAGGGTGGGGTTGTTGGGGTGGCTGTGCAGGGACAGGGGCTGGGCTGATCATCCCTGAGGGTCCCTCCCAGCTCAGGATATTCCAGGATTTTTCCTTTAGCATCTCTACTTGCCCTGCTGCAGGAAGGGGTCCATGACTCCTAAATCCCCTGGGGAGGGAGAGCAGGAAGGTGTTGCATCAGCCTCAAAATCTCTCTCCAAGCAGTTGGAGGAGGGAAGGGGTTCCCTGGGCTGTGTGGGGGTGTTTTGGGGGTGCTGGGCATTGCTGTCCTGGGGGGACACTCCTGTTCTGCACAAGCAGAAGGTGCTGGGTGCACAATGGAACAAGGCTGTTCCTTTTCTCCCTTCATGTTTGCTGCTCAAACCTTGCGTTTTTCAGCCTCAGCAAGTGCTGAGCAGAAATGCTCGTGAAAAGAGCCAGCAGTGCCGTTTTTGGGGGGGTTTTGTTTGTTTGTTTTGGGTTTTTTTTGTTTTGTTTTTCTTGTGTGAGTGTGCTTTTTGCTAGTCGGTTCATGGTGCATCCCTTCCCCGCTGCTCGCACATGCAGACCTGCCCCTTGCCACTTGGCAAAAAGGGAGTTTGATCTCAATCTTCCCTACCTTGAGAAGAGGGAGTGAGCACAGGCAGGGTGGGATCAGCCACCTAAGTTCAATTTTCAGCACGGTTGGAGATGTTTGCAGAGCCCCCCTCCTGCCCTGCAAGGGGGAGGGGATGCAGGGAAGCCCTGCAGCAGTGCAGAGGAAGGTGAGCTGCAATCTTTGGGGTTTGTTTTTATTTTCTAGCCCAACTTCCTGAGGAAACAAAGCTCATCCGATGGTGAGGCTGCTGGGCCACCCCAAACACCTTGGGAGCCCCTGGGGTGAGCGGCAGCCTTGGGGCACATCTGAGGGGGCCAGGGGGCTGTGTGCAGGCAGGTGAGGGCAGGTGTGTGCAGGCAGCTGGGATGAGCACTAAACACTGTTTACACCTTCATTTAAATCCGTGTATAAAACATCTACACCCTGCACATGCATATATATGATCCCAAATTTGTGCTCTTTATGAATGGCAGTTGGTTCCTTAACTGCTCTCTTTGCATCTCTACCACATTTAACTGTTTTTTGTTGGGTTTTTCTCCTCCCCAGCATTTGTGAAAACAAAGCTGGGCAGACGGTTCTGTACAAAGGAATGTTTCTGACCACAGCCAGACATCAGCTATGTCAGGGCATGAAACGCTGCCTTTCTGTAGGCTCTTGTGCCATTACATTGTTTAATCTTCAAAGCATTAAACTTTTGAGTTATTCAGACATTACAAAGCTAAAAATAATAAAAATTCAAATGACTTGGTGGTGAAAGTATCTTGAGTAGAAAAAGGATATTAAAATGTTAATTCACTAAGCATTTTCCCACCAGTTGTTTTATTGGCTGGAGCTCCATTTGTCTGCAGGAGAATTGGTTTTCTTTTCTGCTGCACGCAGGTGCATGTAAATTATTAAATAGCAGCCTCTGAAACTCTCCCAACTTTTATTAAAAATATTTATACAGGTTAGGTGACGAGCTGTGTTGTTGAGGAAGCTCCTGGCAGGAGAGGCTCAGTTGTGATAATGAAGCTGTAGTGATAGAGCAAACAAGTTCCCAGAGCGACCAATTCTGTGAAATATATTAATTTTTTAAATCATGAGTAACTGTATTTGCCCTTGGAGCAGCTTCCTCTCCCCCGGCCCCAGGGCTGTGTCAGGTCCTGGTGCTGCTGGAGCCACCAAAGCAGCAGGGTGGGAGCTGCTCTGTGAGGCTGGGGGCTCATCCACGAGCCAGAGCCACAGGCAGCCCTTGTCCTGCCCGGGCACTGCACATGGCTGGAGGTGTGGGATGGGACCAGGGCTCCTGTGGGAGCTGGGACAGTGAGGGATAAAACAGCTTTGCTGTCGTTATCCTGCTGGCTTTTTATCAATGGAGTTGGGCTTTCCCCAGGGCTCACCTGTAGCCAGGGTGAGCGGGTTTGGGATGGAATGTTGATTTGGACCACGGCAGGGATGCTCCTTGGCTGGTTTCCAGCTGCCCCTGCAGAAGCAGGGGTTGTACACGTGGGGATGTGTGTGAGAGCAGGGCTGTGCCTCCCTCCTGCCCCTCCTGAGCGAGGGAGCAGGGACACGGGGAAAGGTTTTTGCATCAATAATGGGCTGCCTTCCCTCTCCCCTCCCCCAGTGTGACCCCTCTGCAAAGCACAGTAAAACCAACATACTGAAATCTCTTTTCCCTTCTCTCTCATCTCCTTGTTTTTCTAGATGTTTCCCTTGCCAGTGGCTAATGGAAAAAACAGACCCACGACCCTTGCGAGCACTCAGTTTGGAGGATCAGGTACTGTCATCTTGTTTTTCCCCTTATACCATAATGTTTCTTGCAATAAATTTGTGTTTGGTTCCAGAGATGCTGTAGGGGAGGGGGTTCTGTATTTTGGTGATGTATTTTTTGGGTGGTGCTCTGCTGCTGTTTCTCTGGATGGTTTCCTTGTTGCTCCATGTGTCTCTGGGTGGGCAAAGCTGCTCTTGCTGATCTGTCTTCCATTAAGATGTTGCTGCCTGAGCTGGAGGTTGTTGTCCCACTGCTCCAGGAGCCTGGGAGCAGACAGGGCTGGTGTCTAAGCTGCTTAGATGTGTCTGCACTGCCCTGGAGGACTTTTGCTGTTCCCCTCTGAAGACAGGGTGGTGGTGGCTCATTCCTGGCACACTTTGGGGGTCTGCTCCATGCAGCCCCTCCAGCAGCTCGCTGCTGTGGGGTGGGATCTCAGCATTCCCAAAGGGATCTTGCAAAGCCTTCCAGGGTGCCAAGAGGGGACCAGGGATGCCAGCATCCAAGGGCTTTGGGAGCAGGGCAGTGGGGAGGAGTGGGCTGCAATTGGAGGCTGAAAATGTGCTGGTTGGCTTGAGGCTCAGGGGGAGGATTGCTGGACAGTGCTGGGCCAGGGTTTTAATGCCCAGGGAAACTGCTCTGTGCAGGGCTCACACAGCCCCTGGCACAAGGGAAGTTCAGCTCATCTGCCGTTCTTGCTGAATACTTTGTGGATGGTTAAAACTCGACCTTCCCTGCCCTGAGCTAGCTCCAGCTGTGCAGGGAAACTCCTGGCTGTGCTGTGACACTGGGAGCATCGCAGAGACTGGGCTTGGATTTCTGGAGAGCAGCTTTGATGCCCCAGTGGGGCACTGGGGAACCTGCAGCAGCAGGGTGGGAGCTCTGCCCTGCCTTGCCCTGCCCTGCTCCTGCCCTCCTGGAGCAGGCAAATGTGATGCTCTCCAACTGAGCTGTTTAGCTGCGTGTCAAGATGGTTTTGAGCAAACACTTTGGCAGGGAGGGAAGCTGTTGAGTGGGTGCTGGAGGAAATTGGAGGGGAGAAAACTCTCGGGTTAGCCCAGATGGAAGCTGATCTCTTCAGCGAGTGTTCCCTGTGTGCCTTCTGCTGTTAAAATAATCCACAAAAGACGTGCTGCACGCTGGGGGGAGCAGAGCAGTGCAGGAGCTCCCATTAACCCGTTTCCTGCTCAGAGCCTGCCTTGGCTGCCAGCTCTGTGGGGCTGGCCAGGAGCAGAGCCTGGAGCAGGGCCCTGCAGCACAGCCAGACCCCCTCCAGCCCAAATGACACCAAATCTTTGATTCTCCCCTCACCCCTTCTTTTCTTTCGGGTGAGTGAAAGGTAATGTTGACACCACCCTTCCTCTGGGCTGCTGCTCTCTGGGCCTGACTGGGAGCAGTTCATAAAAACAGAGCACTGATGTTATACAACTGCACTGAGGGACGTTGCACAATCCCTGCTGTCCCAGCCTCAGACACAGCAGAGGCTCCCTCATCCTGCTATGGGCATCCTGCCTTGGGAATGCAGCTCAGGGCTGGGTGTAGGGAAAGAGCTTTGCTCCAGCAGCAGATTTATCCTTGGTCAGCCATCCTTGGCCCCACCTGGAGTTCAGGGGACAAATTTCATCTAAGTGTCAGCTTTGGGACTTCTTCCTGCTCCTGCATCTTTGGCTTTTTGCTGGTGGGTGAATAACTGCAGCATGACATCAGCGAGCTGTGCCATGCAGAAGGCTGTGCCCTGCTTGTTAGAAGGATCCAAGGTGTCCAGACAAGGCCCTAGAAAATGGCAAGAGGTTGTTCTCAGAGATTGGTGGTTTAGCTTTATTCACAGATGCAATCAAGTACTAGTTGGAATTGCAGAATCATGGAAGGCTTTGGGTTGGAAGGGACCTTAAAGCTTATCTTTTCCATCTCCTGCCATGGGCAGGGACACCTTCCACTAGACCAGGCTGCTCCAACCCCCTTCCAACCTGGCCTTGGTCATCCCCCAAGATACAGGCAGTCATCCAGCTCAAAATTTGATTTGGAGTCATCATTAACCTTGATGTGGTCAGAGGGTGGAGAGCAGATGGTCCTTGGATTTGGGGATCTGGACTTGCAGGGGGAGCAGAGCACCTCACAGCCACACCATAAGCTGGACCTGGAGGTGATCACCCTAGATCTTGCCGTGCAGGAAGGCCTGGGCTTCTTCTTTAAAGTGCCACATGTGTTCCAAGCACTTCCCAGTCAGGGACCTGGACCAGCAGTAAAGGCAGTGCAGCATTTCCCCTCTGCCTGCAAAGACGAAGCAAACACTGATTTGTCTGAGTCTTAGCTTGGTGCTGTGCACCACAGCACCAGGATCTCTTTATTTGGGCTTGTTGTGGTAACCTTAAGATAACAAACTGATGTTGTCTCATGTGCCAAGAAATATTGGTGTTTTATCCTTCCCCCAGGATGGGAGCCAGTCCCTGGGCTGGTGTAATTGAGTTGGACATGGGAATTCATGATCTCCCTCTTCCCATCTCCTTGTGGAAATGCTGGGGCAGTGTGCAGCTTTTATTCTTTTTCCCCTCCAAAAGAGCTGTTATCTCCAGGCTCTTTCCTCCCCAGGGAAGTGAGGAGGGAAGGGAGCAAAGCACTGACTGATCAGTCCTGGCCAAAATGAGTTTTTTGCTTCCAAAGCCCAGCTGGTAAATAAAGGAACAGAAGCATTTGAAGCAGGCAATCCCAGTGATAAAATTGTCCCAAATTCAAATCCTTTTCAAATTCAACATTTCTTTACCAGAAGTGTTGTTAACCATTGGCTGCCCAGAGCAGGAATGGAATCACCATCCCTGGAAGTGCTGAGAACAGGTGTTGATGTGGCACTTGGGGACATGCTTTAGTGGTGAACATGGTGCTGGGCTGACAGTTGCACTTGAACATCCTAAAGATCTTTTCCAACCTTAACAATTCCATGTTTCTAATAACTGCCCTGACCAAGCTGCTGGTGGCCCCTTTACCAAGGGAACCCCTTTATCTCCCTGAGGCCAAAAAAATTCAGAGAGTTCATGCAAACCCTCCAGCTTCGAGATCCCTTTGCTTTCCTATTTGCCTCCAGCTTTTATTTTAAGCCCTGCCACTGTTTCCCTCATTTCTGTCCTCAAATGCTCCGGGGAGGAACTGGTTTCGCTCCCCCGCCGCATGGACAATTCAGCACCTCCGCTTTGCCTTTTCTTGGCAAGGAGAGACCCAACAATTGCCACAAGGATGGAGCTGACGTCACCCAGCCCGTGGCTGCAGCATTTATAGCACATATAGGTCACCGCGGGAAGTTGGTCTTCCTGGGGCTGGGAGCTGCAGCCAGGGTTTGCCAGCATGGGCTGTTGTCTGCTGGGTGTTTATTTTAGCCAGGGCACTCAGCCCATGCCTCAAAGGGGTTCACCTTCCCCTCCCCAAAGTGTGTTTGTTACTTGCAGTAGCAAAACATCTCAAAGCGTGTCCCCCGTCGTATCATAGTTCACAAATGACTAATCTGAGCTGCAGCAAGCTCCCTCCCAGTGCTTCATCGAGCCCTGCCTCAAGCAGGAAACCACTGGGGCTGAATTTCACATGGAAATGACCATTTTAATTGACATCGAGGCAGTGGGAGTGGCTGGAGGCAGCAGAGCTGTGCTGTGGCCTCGTGGCTGCTGAGTTTTCGGCAGGGTTGGTGCATGCCGGCTGCACCTTTGCTCCAGCAAAGGGGTTTGGGCTCTGCAGAGCAGGGAAATAAACCCAAGGCATGTGGTTGGTTGTGTGTGAGGTGAAACATCTCCTGGAGCAGCACACGAGCAGCACTTCCACCTGTGGGTAGTGTGGGGGGTGTGCAACCATCTCCCTTCCCGTCACAAATGTTGTGGGGTGCCAGGACTGGATCCTGATGGGACAGGACACATGGGGTCTCCTGCTGACAAATTATTCTGCTCTCAACAAGAAAAAACTCTGTTAGTTTTTTTTTTCTTTTCCTCCCTTTTAAAATAAGCGAATTCAGCATTAATGCCTTTTTCTTCATGCTGTGTGCCAAAGTGGGTTGGGCTCTTTGCTCGGGCTCTCAGGTGGGTTTGGGAGGGAGTGTCCCCTCCTGGCCCATGCTGTGATTCCCACCCCCAAATTCGTTGGGTGCTTCCTTGCTCGTGAGCTGAGGCTCCCTGTGAGGGAATTGCTTTGATCGGGGGAAGTTCATCAAGTCCATTTGAAGCTGGTGGAGCAGGGAGCTTTTCAAAGGCTTACAAGCTGGTGCATGTAACAAATTTTAAGTTATAGTCTGGTGAACAAAGCAAATGGATTCTCCCTGGAGGGAGGCGAGCCCGGATCCCCTTTGAAACTCTCTTTAAACAGCGCACAAACTCAGATACCTGTGGCAACAGCACCGAGAGTCATAAATTCTCTGAAAGCTGGGGTTGTCTCTGTAATTGGTGCTATGGGGGAGCTGTTTGAAGGTTTAATTATTTCGAGCGTGCAGGCAGCCCTGTGTTGGGAAGCGCTGAGCAGGATGGGCAGGGTCTGGTACAGCAGGATGGTGCTGGGCTCCCCTCTGCTCCTGGAGCTGCGTGGTTTGCAGGGACACCATGGCAGGCAGGGCTGGGAAGAGCCAAGCACAGCGTTTCTGTCACCGTGCTGTCAGCAGTTGAGTCCCAGGCTGCAGAAACCCATTTGCAACTGTTTTCCATAGTGAGGAAAGCAGGAGCTTTTATTAGCAAGGCTGTATCACGTTTTCCTACTAACTGCCTCGGGTTCCCACATGTTTTGCTTATGCTGAAGTGGGAGTGCTGGGCTCTGCTTGCTATTTTGATGGATGATGAAAGGCAGACATGAGGTGTGCAATATGGGACTCGATATTTAGAACTGGCACTTCCCGTTCAAGTTTGGGATCTGAGCTGCGTGTTTTTGTGGTGTGCCCCTGCAAACTGTCACCAAACACACCAAACACAAAGCCACCACAACAGAAAAAGGCAAAGCAGGAAAATTCACTTGCCAGGCTGTTGGTGTGACCATTTGTTCTCAAGTAAATGTTTTTGTTCAGCCATTATCAACTGAAATCAAAGGAGAGCTGGGCCTGCTCACCTGGACAAGAGAAGGCTCCAGGGAGAGCTCAGAGCCCCTGGCAGGGCCTGAAGGGGCTCCAGGAGAGCTGCACAGGGACTGGGGACAAGGCCTGGAGGGACAGGACCCAGGGAATGGCTCCCACTGCCAGAGGGCAGGGCTGGATGGGATCTTGGGCAGGAATTGTTCCCTGGCAGGGTGGGCAGGCCCTGGCATAGGGTGCCCAGAGCAGCTGGGGCTGCCCCTGGATCCCTGGCAGTGCCCAAGGCCAGGCTGGACAGGGCTTGGAGCAGCCTGGGACAGTGGGAGGTGAACCTGGCCACAGCAGGTGTTTGGAAGGAGAGGAGCTTTAAGGTCTCTCCCAACCAAAAAACCATTCTGGGATTCTGTGGAAAATCCTTGCCATGGCCAGGTCCAGCAAAGCTGTGCAGTCTCACTCCTCCAAGTCCAGTCCTTGCCACCCCCTGCTCTCCACAGTGCTGGAGCCTTTCCATTGCTGCTGCTGGGATGCAGGAGGATGCTCCAGCCATGGCAGGGACACACCTGTGTGCTTCTAACAAAGCCTGGGCGCTCTCAGTGAGTTCATCTCCTCTGTGCCAGTCAGGCTTTCTGCTTTGGTTTTGCCTTTGCCCTTGGGAAGCTCCTGTTCTCCTCCCTCTCCCCTTTCTGCTCCCTGTTTTTCCTGTGGGGCACATCCCATTTACCAGGATATGGAAAGCAAGGTCTGGAGGAAAAGAGTTGGAGGGCCCAAAAGCTGGGGGCAGGGAGTGCAGGTCAGCAGGAAACAACACGTTTGGGGCAACAAATGTCAGGGGGAGGTCTTCACATCCAGAGGCACACCCCATCTCTGCTCCTCCTGCCCTGGGGTGCATGTTCCTGCTCCCAGAGGCTTCTCCTGGGCGTTTGCAGTGATGTTGAAGCACAATCCCAGAATGATTTGGACCCATCTCATTCCATCTCCTGTCATGGCCAGGGGGCACCTTCCACTATCCCAGGTTGCTCCAAGCCTTGTCCAGCCTGGCTTGAAATATGAAGGGCTTTCTCCTTCTTGCAATTAATTGCTTCCCCTTGGATTTTATTTCACTACTGGGAGTGAGGGTGTCCTGTCCTGCCAGAGGACAGCTGGTTTCTAATGGACACACGAGGAGCAAGTCTGGGAAGAGCAGGGACATGGTGACAGTGCTGTGGGGATGCTCTGGCAGCAGCTCAGGGCTCCTCTAGCAGCTGGGGAGAGGCAAATGTGACTTAGTCCCTGTCTCAGTGTGGGAGTGAAGGGTGCCTGTTTTCAAGGGAAGGTTTTGGGGGGTTCTTTTGGTGTTTTTTTTTTGTTCATCTCCCACCTGGAGAAGAGTCCTCCTGACTGGATTTAAGATCTTGAACTGGGAAAGAGTACAGAGAATGCTGGGTGTGCCAGAGCCAAAGCTGTACTGAGATAAGTGACAGCTTTTGTTTAGAAACTGCCAGTTTGCCACAGACCTTGTTTAAGCACAGTTTTAACTTTGCCAGAATAGCTGAGGCAGTGCAGGGCTCTCTTCCCGGCAGAGCTCTTTCCTCCCATGGATGAGGCAGTTCCAGGATGTGAGGCTCAAGGGGCTCTGATGAGATCAGTGTGTCTTGTGTAAAAATCCGAGGGGCTGAGGGGAAGCTGGGCTTGCTGGGCACCCTCTAAAAGAACAGGTGCAAGCTCCAGCGCTGCCCGGTCTTTAACGAGAGGGCAGTAATTAGTAAGTTCAGTACTGGTGGGCACTAATTAGTAAGTTCAGCTTTGATATTGGGAAGAAATTCCTCCCTGGCAGGGTGGGGAGGCCCTGGCACAGGGTGCCCAGAGCAGCTGGGGCTGCCCCTGCATCCCTGGCAGTGCCCAAGGCCAGGCTGGACAGGGCTTGGAGCACCTGGGACAGTGGAAGGTGTCCCTGCCATGGCAGGGATGGCACTGGGTGGGTTTTAAGGTCTCTTCTAATCCAAACCATTCTGGGATTCTGTGAATTCCCTCTGCCCTGTTCCTCAGGGCTCTCATGTCCGTTCTGAGCTCTCAGATGGTCTCTGGGGTGCAGGACTCTGGGGTTTGGTGCAGCTCTGCCTGAGCTCACCTCCAATCCTGCCCCAACCCAGGGCTGCCCAAGCAGCACATGTTGGCTCAGCCTTCCAGCTCCAGGCCTCCACGCTTGTTGTGCCCTTTCCAAAGGGGAGAGATGGCTTTGGAAGGGGCCCAGCAGATCTGGCAAGTGTTGCTGCTGGACCTGGCTGCTGCTAATTTGCAATTCCTCATGCCCTGTGGGGTGCCCTGCTGCAGCACGTGTCCCACGTGTGGCCAGCTCCTCAGCCTGGTGCATCTCCATTGTTAATGGTTGTGTGCAGTGACGCTCAAACTGCAATTATTAGTAGTATTTTTAATTAGAGACAACAAATGGGTGTCTTCAGGGGGTGGATTTCATGCAAAGTGCTATTTTTTTACTCTGGAGGGCCTCATCTCTCACCTGGCACCATATTCCCCAGTGCACACAGCTGAAGGACACTGTAAATACCTGGTTCCTGACTGTTGTCTCTGTTGTCTTGGTGGCCTGGAGAGGATCCTCTTCAATCCTGCCCAGCCTGTGCTCCCTGCTCTGGGTGCAGGATTCACCCAGGGCCATTTCCATCATGGGAAGGGAGGGAGCCCATGGGGAGCCAGTGGTGGATGTAGGGACAATAGAGCTGTCTCAGAGATGTCATAAAGTTTACCCACATCAGGTGGAGAGGAGGCCACGGAGCTGCTGCAAGGGCTGGAGCCCCTCTGCTCTGGAGCCAGCCTGGCACAGCTGGGCCTGCTCACCTGGACAGGAGAAGGCTCCAGGGAGAGCTCAGAGCCCCTGGCAGGGCCTGAAGGGGCTCCAGGAGAGCTGCAGAGGGACTGGGGACAAGGCCTGGAGGGACAGGAGCCAGGGAATGGCTCCCAGTGCCAGAGGGCAGGGCTGGATGGGATCTTGGGCAGGAATTGTTCCCTGGCAGGGTGGGCAGGCCCTGGCACAGGGTGCCCAGAGCAGCTGGGGCTGCCCCTGGATCCCTGGCAGTGCCCAAGGCCAGGCTGGGCAGGGCTTGGAGCAGCCTGGGACAGTGGGAGGTGTCCCTGCCATGGCAGGGGGTGGGAATGAGGTTTAAGGTCCCTCCAGCTCTAATCACTCTATGGTTCTGTCTGCCTGTTGGATTCCCATCTGTCTGCGCTGGGATATCCTGCCCTCTCCCAGCACCTCCAACAGCTCGGAGTGGGGGCACTGAATTGCCCACCAGTCCCTGTGTGGCCAGGACGAGGGACTGCGGGCAGTGCCAGGAACAGGTGCTGTGGTTTCCCTGGCACAGCCCAAGCCCAGCTGGATCCTTGCAGCAGCCTCAGTCTGATCAGCCTGGGAAGAGAGGATGGCAGTGATCCTCTGAGTGCCCCTTCTCCCCAGGGCAGGCACAGGGGCAGGGGCTGAGCTCTGCTCTGGGACAGGGACAGGAGCCCAGCAAGGGCTGGAGCTGGGCCAGGCCTTGGCATGGAGCTCAGGGCAAGGTTCTGCCCCCCGAGGCTGCTGGGCACTGCCCAGGCTCCCCAGGGAATGGTGCCAAGGCTGCCAGAGCTCCAGGAGCTCTCAGGGCTGCTCAGGGTGGGGTTGTTGGGGTGGCTGTGCAGGGACAGGGCTGCACTGATGATCCCTGTGGGTCCCTTCCAGCTCAGGATATTCCAGGATTCTGTGATTTCCAGCCAGTGGGCAGCTCCCACACCCTCAAAGCCCTGGGATGACGAGTTGGCCTCACTGCAGGTGCCTGGTGCTGGTGGACCAGGGATTGCATTTTAGGAAATCTGAGCTCTTTCAGAGGCTGGTGGCTTTCCCTGGGCTTGGACAGTGCCTGGTCCCCTCCAAGCAGAGCCCAGCCTGTGCACACTTCAGAGCCCCCTCTGCCACGAGGTCCCCAAATACCTGGCAAGCTTTGATTAGCACATTAGCTTAAACAAATTGAGTTACACACCCATGGAGGGAAGAGGTGCTGCACTCCTTCAGTGGTGACTTAGAGTTTAATTAATTTTGTTACCAAATGAGGCATGAAATACAGTTTGAAATACATTGTGGTGCTGAATGTGTAATTGTACAGGGGCCTGGGAGCACGGCTGAGGATCAGGGATCACCTGGGGCAAGCCAGGCACGGAGCTCTCATGGCCCCAAAATGGGGCTGTGTGACAGCAGAGAGCCCACTGAGGGGACAGACAGACAGAACCCCCACAACGCTCCCCAGTGGGGACCAGACCAACCCCCCATCACAGCAAAGATGTCATTGTGCCCACAGGTGTGGCACTGTTTGGGGTTTTTCTGGGCAGGATTCAGGCTGGTGGCAGTGTCCCCAGGTGTGTCCCCAGGAGAAGCCACTGTGGCCGTTCTGCCTTTGCCATTCAAACAGGGATTTGACTCAGGTTTGGGGGAGGTTGGAGGGTGGGGGTTTTGCCAATGCATTGCAGAGATCCTGGTCTGTCTGGCCCTGTCTTGCAGGGTGGAAGTAAATCTGAACAAACATCAGAAAGGGAAAATCTGAGCTGTGAGAGGAGATTTCTTGGTTCAGCTTTTGAGAGTTTCTGCAGTGGCTGTTTGGATGCTCTTCTCCCTGCCCTGATTAATGTTTCTGGAGGAACCTTGCCTCTAGTGCCTCACTCCCCCAGTAAAGAAGGGAAAGAGGCAGTCCAGGACATCTGCCCTCATTTTTTAATCCTGAATTTTTCAATTAACTCACCAGGTAGGCCCAGCTCCAAAGCCAGCAGGGAGAAAAACCTAAAAAACACTGTCCATCTGCCTGTGAAACCTGGGAAGCACATCCCCACCTCCAAAGTGACCTCAGGCAATGTCTTCCTCTAAATTTAGCTGGGATTGCGTCAGGAGTAAGAGGGAGGTGAAGTTAATGTGGCATAAGCTTTTTCTAGCAGGGGAGTTTGCCTGGTTAGACAGGGACTGAAAATAAATAAATGAGCTTCATATCAGAGCCTGTGGGGCCAAGGCTGGGAGGGAGGGCAGCCTCCAGCACGCAGGGACATGAGGAGGTGGCTTTTTTGGGACCAAGCAGGGCAAGGGATAGTCATCTATAAGCCTTGACTTGTCCTGGCTGGGAATAACCTTCCAGGAGAGTGGGTGATGTCCTGGATGTGGCCAGCAAGCTCTGGGGGCACCTCTGGTGGTGGCACCTGCCTCTCCTGGAGCTGCTTTGGTGGTGGCTGCTGGGCACTGCTCAAAGCTGTTCCTCCCCTTCTCAGGGAGTTCTGAAGCATCTTCTGCCCATCATTGCTGCATCCCTGGCCCCTGGGGTGAGGAGTTGGTGACGTTTTCCCCCTCCAAAAGCCCTCCCAGATGTGGGCGTGTGGCACCCGGGGACAGCCTGACCTGGAAGAACCAAAGTCCTTCAGGACAAGCCTTGGGGTCACTGCTGTTGCCAACCCCCTCTCCTACCTTTGTGCCTCATCCTTGCCAAGCTGGGGGGACAAATCTCACTTTTGACAGTGACAAAACCCATCCTGGTGGCGGTGAGTGCGTGACCTTCCGTGGGAGCGCGGGTGGCCTGGGTCCCTTCTGCTTTCTGGGACGTTTTATTCTGCAGTGATGTGGTCTCCCTTGCAAAGGCTCCTCCTGCCCTGTTAACATTGTTATACAAAGCAGCAGTTTGCCATCTAATTAGGAAAAATACGCACTAACCTCTACCATATGTTGCTCTCCTCCTCGGATTTGCATTTGAAAGTCCAGCTGAATTTCAATGTGAAACTGGATTTTATCCAAATGATGAATGGCCCAAAAAGCTGTGGGAAGGTGGATGTGCCTCCCCATCACATATGGTTGGTTGGGTTTTTTTTCCTTTTTGAAAAAAAATTTTAAAGCAGGGTTCCTTCATTTCTTGTCCCGTGGTTCAAAGTGCTCACACCTTTCCTCCCAGACTGGATTTGTCTGGCTGGGTGGTCATTGCAAGGCCTGTGAGGAGCTGGAGCTCCAGCCCTAGGAGGGACAGGGATTAGATTTGCTTTTAACAACTTGTTTTGGTGGCAGCTCCACTCCTGGCTGTGTCCTGGGCTGAGCCCCCAGCATGAGCGGCAGGGGAGGGGGGGATTCTGCCCCTCTGCCCCTGTGCTCAGGTGAGACCCCACCTGCAGAGCTGCCCCAGCCCTGGGCAACAGCAGCAGGAGGACGTGGAGCTGCTGCAGCCAGGCCAGAGGAGCCACGGAGATGCTGCAAGGGCTGGAGCCCCTCTGCTCTGGAGCCAGCCTGGCACAGCTGGGCCTGCTCACCTGGACAAGAGAAGGCTCCAGGGAGAGCTCAGAGCCCCTTGCAGGGCCTGAAGGGGCTCCAGGAGAGCTGCAGAGGGACTGGGGACAAGGCCTGGAGGGACAGGACCCAGGCAATGGCTCCCACTGCCAGAGGGCAGGGCTGGATGGGATCTTGGGCAGGAATTGTTCCCTGGCAGGGTGGGCAGGCCCTGGCACAGGGTGCCCAGAGCAGCTGGGGCTGCCCCTGGATCCCTGGCAGTGCCCAAGGCCAGGCTGGACAGGGCTGGGAGCAGCCTGGGACAGTGGAAGGTGTCCCTGCTATGGCAGGGCTGGCACTGGATGGGCTCTGAGGTCCCTTTCAGCCCAAGCCAGGTGGGGTTCAATGCATTTTCCCAGCCCATCGGGTGGGTTTGTGCAGGAGCCCCTCACATTGCTCCTGCTGCCCCCTGCAAGGGCCCTGGCTGCAGCCCCCAGGCTGGGCATTGAGGCTTTTTGGGTTTTCACTTCCATTGGAGCAGTGGCTGCTCCAGGCCCCTTCCCACACAGGGCCCTGCTTTGGGCAGTGCTCCCCAGGTACCAGAGAACAGGAGCAGGGCTTTGGGAACCAGAGGATTGCTGAGCCAACTCTGCACATCCCCACAGTCCCTCAGAGCTGCCTGGACTTCCCACTTGGCTTGAGGCTGGATTTTTCCCCTTGGCTGAGGTCTGTTTAAGCTGAGTTAAGCTCTGTGACAAGCTCAGCGTTACGTTGCTGAGCTGGGTGTGCTCACATGGCTCTTACTGACCTTTTACCTCACCTACCTGGCAAAAAGAGCTCGTAAAAATCACATCACATCCTGATTATTTCACATCCTCCGTGAATCTGTCATCAGAGAGTGTCTTGGGTGCCGGGCTGGCCGTGGTGCTCACAGGGGGAGCTGCTTGCTTTGGGTTTCTGACTTTTGTTCTCCTTTCTCTTCATTCCTTGGAGATCAATTCAATTTTTAAGACAGTTTTTGTTGGGGTTTTTTGTTGTGTTAATGCAGCTGAACTAATATGATTACATTTCCAGATTGGGGTAATGGAATAACAAGTCAGGAAGCTTTTTTTTAAGAAAGGAGAACTCATGGCACTTCCAAGTCTCCAGTCTCCAGTTGGGAAGCTCTTTCCCTTTATCAGTTACTCAGACAGACTGGGGGCTCTCCATCCCTGGGAGTTTCCAAGGCCAGGTTGGACAGGGCATGGAGCACCCAGGGATAGTGTAAGGGGTGGAATGAGGTGGAATTTGCGGTCTCTTTCCACCCAAACCATTCCTTGATTCCATGTTCTGCTCTTGACATGAGAGCTCCTGGTGCTGTGACCGTGCAGGGACGCCCTGGTCCTGGGTGCTGCACTTTGTGCTCCATTTTCTGGTCAGCTACAAACACAGAGAAGTGACAGAGATGTTCTGGGTGCCCAAAAAGATGCATCTTGCCTTTGCCCTGAGAGCTGCCAGGCCAGAGGGGCAGTGTCCCTCCAGCAGGGCTGTGCTTGGGGCAGACGCCCTGGCACACCCACCCTTCCTGGGGCAGTTCAGTTCCACCAGCATCTTGAGGCATGTTGGCTTTGCTCATCTCTGTGTTTGCTCTCAGGTTCAGAGCAGGGATCTGGAAAACAGCTCAGCCAAAGCATCTCACAATGGCAACTTCCTTTCTAAAAAGAGAAGGATGTTGTGGAGTTGGTGGCTTCCCATTATTTGCCCCAATTTGAGCTTTCTTGCCACTGATCCCACACTGTCAGAAGGACCCAAAGCTATTGGAGAGTGCCCAAAGGAGGGACATGGAGCTGGGGAAGGGGCTGAGGAGCAGCTGAGGGCACTTGGCTGGTTCAGCTGCAGCCCAGGAGACTGAGGGGAGGCTCCTCGGGGGCTGCAGCTCCTCCCCAGGGCAGGCACAGGGGCAGGGGCTGAGCTCTGCTCTGGGACAGGGACAGGAGCCCAGCAAGGGCTGGAGCTGGGCCAGGCCTTGGCATGGAGCTCAGGGCAAGGTTCTGCCCCCCGAGGCTGCTGGGCACTGCCCAGGCTCCCCAGGGAATGGTGCCAAGGCTGCCAGAGCTCCAGGAGCTCCCAGGGCTGCTCAGGGTGTTGGGGTCTCCTGATTAATGCTTGGATGATCCTTGTGGGTCACTTCCAGCTCAGGGTATTCCAGGATTCTGTGAGTGTCACGCTGTGTGTCCTGCTCTGCTGCTGGAGTTCCCTGTGGCTCAGGGTGTCACACGTTGTGTCACCACCTTGTGTCACCGAGCTGCTCCTGCCCTCAGGATGGGGTCCTGGCCAGTGGAGCAGAGCAGGAATGGGGCCGTGGTGTTTTCCCTTTTTGGGAATGCTGTAAGAAGGTAGTGACTCACTTTCCATGGGGCTGATAGTTACCCTGCTCCTGTCTTGGATTTGTGTTGTGTAGCCAGCAGGATTATTTATAACTTAGCCAGCATCCCGAGTCTATTGTTTCTGCAAAGAGCAGGAATGACTAGATGACTTCCTGAGATTTTTTTTTTGCCACCCCCTCATTTTTTATTTTTTTAAAAATCTACTTTTCCTTCCAAGTATTATATTTGCCAGTTGGATGCTTTCCCCCCACATCTTCCCCTCCTGATTGTGCATTTGTGCTGCTGACAATCCCACTACCGGTGTTGCTTTAACTCTAAAATCTCTCCCAGGAAAGGTTGGGGACTGTGCCCCAGGAGGGCTGGGGCACCTTCCCATGGCATGAGAGGCTCTCTGGCCCTGTAGGTGCTGGGCACTGAGGCAGGAGGCTCTGGCTGTGCCATCAGTGGCAGGACTGTCACCTCTGTACCCTGTGGATGCTTTGGGATGGGAGGTGCATGCCAGAGCAGGCTTGGTCTGGTCTGGGATTGCACATCGAGCTCTGAGTCAACCTTGTTGTCTCTGCCTCTCTGAAGGGTCACTTGGGACAATCCAGAGGTATCCCCTGAGCCCAGGGATGGGCAGAGCAAAAGCCATTTCCATCCTGGCACAGCCAGCCTTGGGGATGTGGCACTGGTGGCTTTGGAAGGAGTGGGACCTGAGCCCTGTCCTCTGGTCTGTGGCAGTGATCCCATCTGGGCAGTGTTTGCCCCAAACCCTGGAGCCCTCCTGGTTCTTGTCCCCCCTTCTCTTTGCCCACCCACCTGATTCCCTATTGGTATCATGAAGCCCAGCAGCCATCACCACTTTAATTAATTAATAAAGCACTTCCATGGAAATCAGTGGGGAGTGAAGGTGCAGGATGGAGAGAAAGGGCAGGGTGGGTTTGGCCAGCTGAGCTGATCTGAACCTTTAGGAGGGTCCTGCATGTTGAGCTTCCTTGGGGAGCACCCCCAGTGCTCCATGGATGCCATCCACAGCTTCTCCTCACCCAAACAGCTCCACTTTGCACCTTCTTGCTTGACCTTCACACCTGAGACTCCTGATTTGGGTTTGGTGGAATCCAGCTCCCTTTTGGCCAAGTGTGGAGGCTCGGTGGTGCCTGTCCCAGCTGTGCTTCCCTCACTGTCTGCAGCCTGGCTGTGATGTAGGAGCAGCCTCTGAGGCTGGGGGTGAAACAGCTGAAGGGGAAGGAGCCTGGGCTGCCTTGTGGGCAGCAGAGCCCTGCTCAGCTCCTCTCAGTTTCCATCAGTTCAGAACTCAGAACCTGGGGCTTGTTCAATGTTAAGCTGCTGTTTCTGGCTGAGGTGCCTGGAGGTCTCTGCCTGGCCTCTGCCCATGGGTCACCAAGAGCTGCCCCGTGTCCCCTCCAGCTCTGGCTCCTTCCCAAGCTGCAGGGGAGCCCTGGCAGAGGCTGGCAGTTCTGGTGCTCCCCCTTTGCAGGGCTCGTGGCCCTGAGGTGTTGCTATCCTGTGCTGACTTTCCAGGAACTGCCTGGCTCTGCAGGGAAGCGTGAGGTTGATCCAAGTGGAGTTCTGTCATGCTGGAAACACCACTTGGATATGAGCAGCTTGGAGTGGAAAATGAGTCCTGAATTCTGTCCTGTGGGGTTTTTACATGCTCTTCACAGAATTCCAGACTGGTTTGGGATGAAAGGGACCTCAAAACTCATCCAGTGCCACCCCTGCCATGGCAGGGACACCTTCCACTATCCCAAGTTCCTCCAAGCCCCATCCAACCTGGCCTTGGGCACTGCCAGGGATCCAGGGGCAGCCCCAGCTGCTCTGGGCACCCTGTGCCAGGGCTTCCACACCCTCACAGGGAGCAATTCCTGCCCAAAATCACATCTATCCCTGCCCTTTGGCAGGTGGGAAGCCATTCCTCCTTGTCCTGTCACTCCAGGCCTTCTTCATGGCCAGTTCTGCTCTTCCAGGTTTCCTGTGGCACAGAGCACCAGGTGTAGGTCAGAAACTGGAGGAGTGTCTGTCACTGAGATCCTGGGCTTGGGGGAGAGATGATGCTCTGAGAAGGGTCTGGGAATTGAGGCATCTCAGGGAAGTGATGTCTGGAATCATGAATTCACAGCAGACTTCTGGGGCTCTCTTTGGTTGCTGTTTTAGTCACCACTGGAGGTTCCTTAGGCCTGGACTTCACTTGCTTCCCATGGGAGCTGCTCCTGACACCCTTAGAGCCCAAGCAGAGCAGGTTTGTGCATCCCAGAGGGTGCCTGTGCTGGGCGGCTCCTGCTGCTGCTTGTCTTCATTCCTGTGAGGTTTTCCAGCTGCCAGGGCACCCTTGTGCTGACTCCTTCCCATCCCAGGCATTCAGTGATTTGGGGTTTCTCCCTGAGCTGGAGCTTACAGGCACAGTGATGTCCCAGGTGAAGGCTGGTACAGTTCCATCCCATCCGGCTCACTGCAGGCTTTCCCTGCAGCACTGGGAAAAGCACTGGGTGGCACTGAATTCCCAATTCCTGCTGCCCCTCAGGTTCATTAAATTGAAATATATGGGAAATAAAGCTGGGTGAAAAGCCCGCATGGCCAGCAGGACCTGAGAGCCAGGCAGGAGCATCTCCCCCAGCTCCCTGCCCTGCCCAGCCCTCCTGGGTCAGCTCAGAAATAGAGAAGAACCCTTCTCCCCCAGCTTGCTTTGTATTTTTAAAATCATTGTGGTTTTTTGTTCTGTATTCTTTAAATAATTTTCTAAAAAGTTGAAACTATAGAACTGGGTTTTTTTTTTTTAGTTTGGTTTTTTTTTTTTTTTAACCCAAAAAAAGAAAACTGAAAGATGGGTGAGATACATTGTGGTTTGGAGCACCAGTTGTAAATAAATTTTTGGGTGCTGCAGCATGCCAGGCTTTCCCACCTGGAGAGTGAATGCTTCTCCCAGGAGCTGTGTTTGTCCACACAGCTCTTCCAGGGATAATGTGTGCCACTGTACTTTGTGCCGATAAAAAGCTGAGCTGGCTCAGCTCTGGGCTCTGCTGCCTCCCTTAGCTCTGCCCTCATTTTTGGGCAAGTCTCTCCATCTGTACAATAGCAGAAAGAGTTTTGTTCCCTGGAGAGGCTTCGAGGTTTAACATTTACAAAGTGCTTTGAGATCTGCAGATAAAGGAAAGCCAAACAATAACCAGTGCCCAGGGTTGTGCCAAAGGAGTCCCTGGATCACCATGGCAGGGCTGTGCAGAGTTGGGTGGAGGTGGCTTTTGTGGGAGGGCAAAAACTGCTCCAGCTGCAGCACTCGTGCTGACCTGGCCTTTAAAGGGCTCCTGGCAAGGAGATAACGAGAACATTGTGGGATCACAGAGTGCTTTGGGCTGCAAGAGACCTTAGGGATCATCCAGTGCCACCCTCTGCAGTGCCCAGGGACACCTCCCACTGTCCCAGGTGCTCCAAGCCCTGTCCAGCCTGGCCTTGGGCACTGCCAGGGATCCAGGGGCAGCCCCAGCTGCTCTGGGCACCCTGTGCCAGGGCCTGCCCACCCTCACCTGTAGATCAGAGCATGACTGAAGCACTTGGGTGATTTTTTTCCAGGGCTCCCTAGGAACAATCCTGCTCTGGAAGAGATGCTGCCCATTTGCTCTTTGCTCTCCAGGCAGCACTTCATAAACTCCTTGGTAAAACTGGCCCACCCCATAAACTTCATTAACTTTCCTTTCCCTGGCTCTGCCTGTGCCGGCAGTGAACTCTGCGCAGTCCGCAGACAAAGGCAGGCAGTGGTGGGCAGGACGGGACAGGACCGCGGCCCCGGAGCTGCTCCTCCCTCCCGGGGCTGGGCTGGAGCGCTCGGCGCAGGGAGCGCTCTGGCTGCGGCGGCTCGGGCCATGGCAGCCCAGGACAGCCTGTCCAGGGGTACGTGCTCCTGCCACACGGCTGGCAGCGTGTTTGGGTGAGGGCTGGGAGGATGGAGTGGGAAGGGATGGTTTGGAGTGGCTCAGTTGGGAGCTGGGCTCTGGAGGGATTGGGTGGCAGGTGGGCTGTGGAGGGGCAGGCTGGAATTGTGCAGGATCTTCTTCCTCATGTTCTGGGTGCTTTTTGGTGCTGTTGGGCAGGAACTGAGAGCCTTAAAGCTGCTTGAGGACACCCAACCCTTTTTGGGAGCAGGAACAGCTCAGCTTTGTCTGCTGCCTCCCCGCTGTGTGTGCCCAAGTCCCCTAAACCTGTCACAGCTGCAGGAGGAGAGGGCTCTGTAGGCTGGGGACACAGCACCAAGTTCAGGTGCCAGCTGAGGGTGCCCTGTGTAGGGTCACCCATGGCCCCCACCCCATGAGCCCATCACGGGCACCGTTAATTGCTGTATTGTTAATTGCTCTATTGTTAATTGCTCTATTGTTAATTGCTGTGGTGACACGGCCTGGGTGTGGGGTTTCCTTGCCCTACAAGGAGCTTGTGGGATGGTTTTTATTTCAGGTGGTTTTAGATATGAATCAAACAAGGCACAGCTCCCTGGAGGTGGTCTGGCTTTGATTGGAGTTTTTTGTGTGTGTGGAGTTGTAATTTAAGAGGAACCATTTAGTCTGTGATGCCTGCTTTGAACTGAGGTGGGGTACAGGGACACCTTGGGAAATCTGCACCTCTGAGTTTTAAATAAACATGGGTTTGTGTGTAGGTGAGGCAGCATCCTGGGTGCAGCCTGGGCTCTCTCTGGGATGCCAGGGAGCAGCTGAGGCTTTGGGATGCTGCAAGATCAGGGGGGATTGCAGGGTGGGCAGAGCTGTGTGAGCCCAGGAGCAGGTTCCCATGAGCACCCTGGGATAGTGGAAGGTGTCCCTGCCCATGGCAGGAGGTGGAACAAGATGAGCTTTAAGGTCCCTTCCAACCCAAACAATTGTGGAATTCTCTGAGAGAGTTCAAGCTCTGTGCCCAAGGTGAGCAGAGGTTGGTGTGTGCTCCTCGCCCTGACCACAGCAGTGTGGGCAGGAGCTGCATGAACAAGCCCAGAGTGTGGTGGATCCTGGGCACCAGAGAGATTGATAACAGCTTGTTTCCCCTTGATTTTGTCAGGAGATGAGGGCTCTGGTGGGAGCAGCCAGGGCAGTCCATTCCCTGTGCCATGGTGGCACCAGTGCTGGGGCTCTGAGAGGAGGTGTGGGGCTGTGGTTTTGCAAACCAGCTGCCAGCTGAGATCTTCCTCTTCCCGTCCATCCTGGCCTGCCCCATCTTGGGGGCTTCTGGGGCACGTTGTGCTCCAAATGGGGAACTGATTTTCTTTGGGTTTCCTGCTGCCTTACGTGTTCAGCAGCCCCTGGAAAGTCCAGCAAGCCCAGAACTCACTCAAGAGAAATGCAGGGTGGGAAGGGCCCTTTCCTCCCACAGCAGCCAGTGCTGCCATGCCCTGAGCTACCCAGGAACCTGGTGCAGTGAGCATCTGGAGGGAGCTTTGTCAGGGGCCAGCATGGCCCTGGGTGTCCCCAGAGCAGAGGTGGGAGCAGCCAGCAGAGCTCACAGGCTGGAGGCAGTCCAGGGGCTTGGGGATGACTTTGGTCTTTGTTTTCCTTGCAGCACTAGTCTGAGAATGGTGTGCTTTTTTTTTCCCATTCTCATTTTTATACATATAATTTTTAATTTTTTTTTGTTTCAAACTTGCATTTGCAAAATGCAGCCACTTTCCTTCAACACAACAGCTTCTCATCCACAGTGGTGATCTCAGCTCTCACCATCCCAGCAAACGGCAGCTCCAGGTTTTTAACTGCTGCAGCTCTTTTTGTTCATGTAGGAAAACATTTCTTTGAGCTTCTCATAGTTAGAAGAAAGCAATCTTGAGCAAAATATCAGAGGAGCTTGTTAATGGTCAATTTTCCTAGACAGTTGTATTAGGATTCCTGATAAGGAGTGTTAGTGCTTGGCTTGACAAAAGCACCAGAAATCGAAGGCTCATGTAGAGGAGACACAGACAAGATAATCTAATGGGTCTCTATTTGTCTCCAGCTTGTTCTGAGCAGCAGAGAGCCCTGGAGGGGCTGGGATGGGCTGTGAGGCCAGGCTGGTGCTGCTGTGGGTTTGCTTTGCTGCCTGTGGAGCAGGGAGAGGAAACTGCCTCCCCCTTCCCGGGGTCACCTATCCACAACCCAAACAATGGCCAGTGTAACATGAGAGATGTCAATAAAATCATAAAATCTGCTTTCCTGACATCTCTGGGGCTTCCAAGGGGCTGGGCAGTGGGGTTTTTTCAGAGCTTTTTTTGTTGCCCAGCACAAGGGGATGAGACCAAGGAGCACCAGCTCCTGCCAGCTGCTTTGAGTGACGCCAAAGCTGTACCCAGGCAATGGTTTGAAATGTGCAGGCAGGAGAAAGGTGCTGGTTAGTCCTGGGAAGGAGGAGGATCCGTGCTACTCATTGAGTGCCATCTACTGGCACCTCACCCGTGCCACCGTTATCCCAGGGGCAGTCGGTGCCCAGCCTGCAGGGATGCTGAGGGTGGGCTCCCTTTGCTCTCTGTGCACTCCCTGCCCCTTGTAGGGCAGGAGGAGCCTGGCAGCACCTGCTGAGGGTGGCACGTGCCAGCCAGAGCTGGTGCCACCAGGACCCATCACACACAGGCTGGGTCCAGGCTGCCCTTGGCTCTGTCCTGTCCTCTCCCTGGGGCTGCCCCAAGCTCTTCTCTACACCCCAGGTGACACATGGACATTTATAAAACCTTACTCCCCACTACCTCAGTGCCTCGATCCCTCCACCAGTGTTTAGGCACTGCTTGGAGATGTGTGTTGGAGCTGGATTTAGGGACAAGGGGCTGAGGGCACAAGGGGCTGGAGCAGCTTTTTGGTGTCCCCTGAGCAGTGTGTGGCAGGCAAGGTCTGGAGGGCTGATTGCAGCCTGAGCCACAGTGCCATGCACCAGTGACTCCTGCCAAGGGCATGGGGCTGATGGCCCTGCCCCATACACACCATAGCCTTGGCAGCCTTAAAGCTGATGGGTTGGGATTTATCTTCAGGTAAACTCTTCTTGTGACTTGTCCTTTTGGCTTTAGGGCTACAAGGGGAATTTAGGGCATGGGGTATGGTTATACAAAGATGTGGATCCTTTCAGGGCAAGGGACAAGTGAACATCTTGAAGTGTTTATGTTTAAAGAGGGGGAAAAAGAGTTGCTCATGGAAATGGTGCTTTGTAGGAGCAAGTGGATTGAATTCAGCCCTTTTTAATGCAATTTAAATAATCAATGGTCTATTCAATTACAGAAATATTTGGCAGAGCTCTAAATAGGTCACATCTGTCTTTAAATTGTTCTTCAGGTAAATACCTCACTGTGTGGTGTCACGTGGACCAAATTCTGTAAGAGCTGCTGTCTGGGAGGGAGAACTCCTTGGCTGTACATGCAGTTATCCCCAAAACTCTGCACCTGGTGTGCTCTGACCCATGGAATTGCTTTAGGGATTCCTTAGGGAGCCTGGCTCGTATATTTTCAGTTATCCAGCTCCTGCAGTTTGCAGCCCTGAGGTTGCTGGCTGTAACTGGATGTGGCCAGGGGCTTTGTTGGCAGCCTCTGTGTTGCTCTCGGGGGCCAGGATGGGATCCTGAGCCCACTGTGCCCCAGGAGCACTCACCTCGGGAAAGGGGAAAACAAAAACACCGACTTTTGTTGTGGTGACCACAGCTCCGAGGTTACTCTCGAGCAGGAGCCGGGCTGAGGGAGAGAGGCAGGTGGTGCTGAGAACGCTTTGTTTGGGAAAGTTTTCCTCATTGTGTCCAGCAATTCTTCTGAGATGATCCTTCCTGTGGGCTGAATCATCGTCTGGGCCAGCGCTGGCTCTCGGGCTGCGGCCGCATCCTGCGCCCCAGGGGCATCCACAGGGGCCCAGCACCCCCCAGGATCACAGGATCACAGCCCCTGGTTGGAATAACCACCCCTGGCTGTCTCCCTCACCCTTTGGGGGCTGTTTTCCCCGAGGAAGCTCACAGGGACTCGTGCATTAGTGCACAAGTCATTCCCCACCATCCCTCTCCCTGCTGAGAGGAGGCTCACAAACAAACTGCCAAGGCCACCCTGGTGGGGTGTACGTGTGTTTGGCCACTTCCCCACGTAATTTCAACATTATTTGGAAGCCATCCTTAATTTGTCTAATTTTTAACAGCCCGTGGCCTCCCTACCTGTGGGGCTGCAGCAGTGCAGGGCTGGGAGGGCTCACGTACACGGCTGGCACTGCCTGCCTGTTTGATCTCAAATGCCTCTCTGGCAAACTTCTGGGGGTTTTTCTGGTCACTTGTAAGTAAACAAGCTTCTGTCCCCATTCGTCTTGTTGGTGAGTAATGGAAACCAAGTGGGAGAAGATTTTTGTTCCCCAGTGTTCCGGTTGCATCTCTGCGGCTGTAATTTGATTTTACATTGCAAATTAAACAATACTTGGAAAGATGCAAATCACAACGGAAGTAGAGGTGGCTGCTGCTAAGTGGAGTAAGAGGGGGTGTTGCAGCTCCCCTGTGCATCTATGGGGGTGTGCAAAACACCCCATGGCTGGAGGAACACGAGAGGTCACTGAGAGTGTCCCAGGGGACACGGTGTGTTTCAGTCCTCGCTGCCTTCAGGCTGCTGAGTTCCTCTGTTCACTCAGCACCATGAGTTTTGTCTCTTTGGGCAGCAATCCATGTGTGAGTGTGCAGTGTCTGCCCTGCCATGAGAGTGCAGCTCTATGGCACAATAAATGACCTGGAAAAACGAGGATTTGGATTTAGACTCAGTCTTCTCCCTGAATCTTTCTGTGTAATGGAATATAACCCCTGGTTTTGGGAATTACCCCATTTCTCCTGAATTTCAATTGTTTTGTGGTAGCAAATGGGTTGATGTTGTTGAGTGTGTGTGAGGCAGAAATAGGAAGATTCTCCATGGGGCTGTCTGTGTGTTTATGGGAGAACAGATCAGGAGCAGCCCTGAGGGAAGGACTTGGGGTGTTGGTGGGTGAGAGGCTCAGGCTGCCCCGGCCATGGGCACTGAGCCAGAAACCCCCCCTGTGCTGGGCTGAGCCCCCAGCGTGGGCAGCAGGGGAGGGGGATTCTGCCCCTCTGCCCCTGTGCTCAGGTCAGACCCCACCTGCAGAGCTGCCCCAGCCCTGGGCAACAGCAGCAGGAGGACGTGGAGCTGCTGCAGCCAGGCCAGAGGAGCCACGGAGATGCTGCAAGGGCTGGAGCCCCTCTGCTCTGGAGCCAGCCTGGCACAGCTGGGCCTGCTCACCTGGACAAGAGAAGGCTCCAGGGAGAGCTCAGAGCCCCTTGCAGGGCCTGAAGGGGCTCCAGGAGAGCTGCACAGGGACTGGGGACAAGGCCTGGAGGGACAGGACAAGGAGGAATGGCTCCCAGTGCCAGAGGGCAGGGCTGGATGGGATCTTGGGCATCAGGAATTGTTCCCTGGCAGGGTGGGCAGGCCCTGGCACAGGGTGCCCAGAGCAGCTGGGGCTGCCCCTGCATCCCTGGCAGTGCCCAAGGCCAGGCTGGACAGGGCTGGGAGCAGCCTGGGATGGTGGAAGGTGTCCCTGCCATGGCAGGGCTGGCACTGGATGGGTTTCAGCATCCCTTCCAACCCAAACCTCTCCATGATTCTGTAATGACAGACATGGTGCTGTGTGACACCTTCCTGTAAAGGGGGTACCACAGGTTTGGGTCTGGCCACCTCCTTGTTGTTCTGGAGGGTTGGGTTTATCCCAAGCTACTTCCAGAGCTTTGGGACATCCCCTTGTGCCCTCCCAGCCTCCCTGGTCCCTGTCACCCACCCTGTCACAGTGCAGGGCTGGCCAGCCTGGCTGTGGATCCCCACTGTCACCTCAGCCTGGGTCTCTGTGTCCATTGCACAGGGGGGGCAGAGCTGCCCCTCCAGAACAGAACTGATCCAGGGCACAGTGAGGAACAGCGGCTCCTCTGACACCTGTTGTGGCTCTGACTCAGCCCAGTGTTATTCTTGGTCTGTTTCCCTGCACTATTGTCCCTTGGACCCTCGTTGACATCCTGCTTCTTGCAGGGCTGTCAGGCTTGGATGGAGGCTGGGGCTGAGGGACAGGGATAGGTTTGTCCTGAAGAGGCTGGGGACAAGGGACACGGTGGCTTCGTCCTGGTGACCTTTAGAAAGCCCTGACTGTGTTATCCTCCATCCCCTTCTCCTGCCTCTCCTTTGTGCTCGTGTTTGGTCACTGCTGGCCTTTGTTTTCACAGCTGGGGGAAGTGTTTTGAGCTTTAAAGTTTATTTTCTTCCCTCTGGTTGTCGTCACAGGTTTGTTTTCTTTCTCCGTGTGGCATCTTGCTGGCTCTCCCAGGGGCTGGGAGAGGGACTGGCTGCTGCTCTTGGGGCTTTCCTGCTGGAGGGAGCAGGATCTTCCCTGCATTTGGGAGGCCCAAAACCCTCTCTGCCTTCACTTGTCTTATGGAATTTTTATCACAGAATCCCAGAATGGCTTGGGCTGGAAGGGACCTCAAAGCCCATCCAGTGCCACCCCTGCCTTGGCAGGGACACCTCCCACCGTCCCAGGCTGCTCCAAGCCCTGTCCAGCCTGGCCTTGGGCACTGCCAGGGATGCAGGGGCAGCCCCAGCTGCTCTGGGCACCCTGTGCCAGGGCCTGCCCACCCTGCCAGGGAACAATTCCTGCCCAAGATCCCATCCAGCCCTGCCCTCTGGCAGTGGGAGCCATTCCCTGGCTCCTGTCCCTCCATCCTTGTCCCCAGTCCCTCTGCAGCTCTCCTGGAGCCCCTTCAGGCCCTGCAAGGGGCTCTGAGCTCTGCCTGGAGCCTTCTCTTGTCCAGGTGAGCACCCCCAGCTGTGCCAGGCTGGCTCCAGAGCAGAGGGGCTCCAGCCCTTGCAGCATCTCCGTGGCTCCTCTGGCCTGGCTGCAGCAGCTCCACGTCCTCCTGCTGCTGTTGCCCAGGGCTGGGGCAGCTCTGCAGGTGGGGTCTCACCTGAGCACAGGGGCAGAGGGGCAGAATCCCCCCCTCCCCTGCTGCCCACGCTGGGGGCTCAGCCCAGCACAGGGGGGGTTTCTGGCTCAGTGCCCATGGCCGGGGCAGCCTGAGCCTCTCACCCACCAACGCCCCAAGTCCTTCCCCAGGGCTGCTCCCATCCATCCATCCATCCATCCATCCATCCATCCATCCATCCATCCATCCATCCATCCATCCATCCATCCATCCATCCATCCATCCATCCATCCATCCATCCCTCCCCATTTTTTGAGTTTAATAAATCCTGTCCAGTCTGACCCATTCTCCAGAAGGAGCACAGCCCAACAATTCACTACTGGTGTGAACCTTGGCACCCTGAGTCAGGTCCTTGGCCATGTTCTGGACACAGGGGATGGTGGCTGTGACCCAGTGCCACCATGGGCACCCCATGCAGTTGTTTTGAAAGGCCTTGATGAGACTTGGACTGGCCCAAGTCAATAATTTCCTTAATGATGACTTAAGATAAAGGCAAGCTTTTATTTTGATTGCCATAAAACCACTCTGTAAAATGCAGTGGGGACCTTCCTTTACATCTGCAAATATGACTCGTGTCTAAAGTGAGGGATGGCCCAGTTTGCTGGTTGGGCTTTGTTGGTTTTTCCAAAACTTCCTCACCCCTGTGCTGGGCACTGGTTTGTACATTTATTATTGCATATAATTATTACTGGTTTTGCACATGGTGGGATTGTTGGGGTGTCCTGAGCAGGGACAGGAGTTGGATTCGGTGATCCTTGTGGATCCCTTCTGGCTCAGGACATTCCAGGATTCTGTTTCTGGGATGCCACACCAGCACCCCCAAAACCAGCCCAGGGGCTGCCATGGAGCCTGCCCTGCCCTTTGAGAGCAGGTTCAGTGATGCCAGAGCATTTTCCGAATGACCAGGAGTTGCTAAAGAGCTTCTTTGACTCTTTTCCCCTCTTTCTGACATTGTTTGGTTTTGGTGTAGGTTCAGTTTTTCTCCATAGTTATCCCTCATGGAAAGCCAGTGGGGAATGCATCATTTTCCCCCACTCCTTCCCTGGTTCTTTCGTATTTTTCCCCAGCCCCAAAGATTTCCTAAACCCCATCTGTGTGTGCACAAAGTGCTGAACTGGAATACAGTGCAGGAGATGCTGAGCAGAGGAATTAACAATCACCAAAGTGGTGGCATCAGCTTTTTGAAGTCAAAAATTATCCCTGAGTGCACATTTGGGGAGGGGGTGGCAGCAGCAGGTGCATCCCTGGATCAGGGCTGTGTGTGGGGTGGATGGGGCTGTGGTGGCTTTGGGTTCTGGGTTCATTCATCATCACAAAGATAAAGGGGCAGAATCTGCCCCCCAAAATGGTGCAGGGATCTGTGAGTTTAATGTGGGTGCTGTGTGTCCCCCCTGGGGTGCCTGCTCTGGGGGTGATGTCACTGGGCTCTCCTGGGCCAGAGCATCTGTTTATGGAATCCTGAATATCCTGAGCTGGAAGGGACCCTCAGGAATCATCAGTGCAGCCCCTGTCCCTGCACAGCCACCCCAAACCCCCACCCTGAGCACCCCTGAGGGCTCTGTCAGTGAGGGGCTGGGAACACAAACCCTGTGAGCAACAGCTGAGGGAGCTGGGGGTGCTCAGCCTGGAGAAAAGGAGACTCAGGGCTGCCCTCATCACTCTCTGCAGCTCTTGAAAGGTGCCTGTGCTCAGCTGGGGCTGGGCTCTTTCTGCAGGCAGCACTGACAGAACCAGAGCACACAGCCTCAAGCTGCGCCAAGGGAAATACAGGTTGGATATCAGGAAAAAGTTTTTTACAGAAAGGGTGATAAAGTTCTGAAATGGCTGCCCGGGGAGGTGATGGAGTCCCCATCCCTGGGTGTGTTTAACAAAGCCTGGATGTGGCACTGGGTGCCAGGGTTCAGTTGAGCTGTTGGGGCTGGGTTGGACTCGATGAGCTTGGAGATCTCTTCCAACCCAGTGACTCTGGAATTCTGTGAATTCTGGAATTCTGTGTCCAAACACCCCTGGAGCTCTGGCAGCCTTGGCACCATTCCCTGGGGAGCCTGGGCAGTGCCCAGCAGCCTCGGGGGGCAGAACCTTGCCCTGAGCTCCATGCCAAGGCCTGGCCCAGCTCCAGCCCTTGCTGGGCTCCTGTCCTAGAGGGAAATGCCACCTGGCCCTTTTGATGCCCCTGGACGGGTCAGGAAGTGACAGCACATTCCAGCCCCCTGCCATGGTCAGGGACACCTTCCAGTGTCCCAGAGGGCTCCAAGCCCTGTCCAGCCCGGCCTTGGACACTTCCAGGGCAGCAGAACAGCTGAGCCTCACTGTCCTAACAGTCAGTTCTGGTCCAACCTCACATTTCACAGCAGTGGAGGGGAGAAAACATCCCCTGCCCTGCCCCATGAGCAGAGCCCTCCAGGGTGGCATTGCCAGGGACCTTGTGCTGCCCTCCAGGTGTTCAGGGTGGGTTTTTTTATCCAACCCCCCCTTATTTTTATTTTAATTGTTTTGTCGTGCACCGGGAAAAGGAAGTGAACAAATTGTATGGTCCCCTCTACAATCGACGTCCTGTAAACAGCTCCCGGCTGCCTTCCACTCACAGCTGTTTTTTCCTATTTGGGGGTGGATGGGGCTGGTAAATAAACAGGAATTCTGGGAGCTGTTTCCAGCGCCCCCTTCTCCCTCGCAGGGGCTGTGCCAGCACCTCTGAGCCTTTCCTGGGGAGTGCCAGGGTGGGCTGTTCCTCACAGAGTGGAGCGAACTCTCCTCAGGAAAAACAACTTTGCTGGTTTTCCTGGGACTAAAGCTAATTACTAGTCAACTAATTTTATTGATTTCCAATCCCTTTTAGCAGAGATTTTGCTGTGGGGCTGATTGCCAGAGCGATTAGCACACAAAGCTGCTTAATTTGGAAGTGTTTATCAAGCAGCCTTCTGTCACCTCTGCTTCAAATCAAATTACAGTGGCACCGGTGGCCCTGCCTGTGGTGGCTTGTGCTGTCCCATCCCTGAGGGAGGCAGGTGGGGAGCAGGGCTTCTCTGCCTTAAATAACCATGCCAGGCTGTTTGGAACTAGGTGGTCTTTAAGGCTCATTCCAGCCCAAACCATCCCATGAGCTGGAAAAGCTGCTGGCTCTGGGGTTTTTCCTCCCAGCTGCCACCACATCCTTGTCCTGCTCCAACCCTCGGGCACTGCTATGGCTGCAGAGCTGGAATTTCCCTCCTGGCTCTCAAATCCCCACCATGGGCACTGTGTGGTCTCTCTGAGGATGGAATATGCACCTTGGTGGCAGCCACAGCTGCTTCCCAACCTCCTCCAGCCACAGGAGGATTTGGCCTAAATATTTTTAATAGAATTTAAAAACAAAACAAAACAAACAAACAAAAAGAAAAAGGCAAGCCTGGCCCAGTGGTTTTGCTGGAATCAGATTAGGGAGGGCAGATTGTGGAGGCCAGGGGGAGGGAGAGGCTGAGCCTGGCTCAGTCACAGCTCCAGCAGCACAGAGACCCAGCAGTGTCCCCCAGTGTCACCCCTGGGGCTGCTGGCAGGGTCCCTCACTGCCTCCTCCTCCTGACAAGTGAAAACAAGGTGCCTTTGAGACATTTTGAGTCACAGGAAGAAATCTCAGAAATTCCTCCCTGTGAGGGTGGGCAGGCCCTGGCACAGGGTGCCCAGGGCAGCTGGGGCTGCCCCCGGATCCCTGGAAGTGTTCAGGGCCAGGCTGGACAGGGCTTGGACAGTGAAAGTGTCCCTGCCATGGCAGGGGTGGCACTGGATGGGCTTTGAGGTCCCTTCCCACCCAACCATTCCATGATTTGAGCCTGCAGCACTGCAGCTTTCCAGCACTGCATGTTCTCCTCAGGGTATCCCTTGGTACAGGATTTAAGAGCAAAAACTCTGTATTTGCTTTACAAATGGTATCTGAGAGGGTTCAGGAGCACAACATGCCATTCTCCATCCCTGCATGTCCTCTGGATCCAGAGGGATGGCTGCACACCCCATGAGCTTTGCTGTGAGCAAGGCAATTGTTGGGGACTGAGCTTGTTCTACAAGACCTTTCACAGACTCCTGGAATATCCTGAGCTGGGAGGGGCACACAAGGAGCATAGAGTCCAACTGCTGATCCTGTCCCATTCACACAAAGGCTGGGGGGTCCTTGGCTGTGTCTAGGTGATCAGAGCTGCCTCCAGAGCCACATTCCCTCCCACACCATCTCCAAGTGCTGTGCTCAGACTGGGGTTCAGAGCTCAGGGCTCAAGGACCAGCACCTGTGCCCAGGTGGGGTTGGGGCTCTGGTTGTTGAAACCAGGGCAGCCTCTCCAGGGCAGCTGGAAGGAACTGAGCTGGAAGGATGTGGGATGTGGGGTGGATCACAAAACCCTGCCCCCTTTTAATGCTTTTACATAGAGTCCTGGAATAGTTTGGGTTGGAGGGGACCCTAAAGCCCATCCAGTGCCAGCCCTGCCATGGCAGGGACATCTCCCACTGTCCCAGGCTGCTCCAAGCCCTGCCCAGCCTGGCCTTGGGCACTGCCAGGGATCCAGGGGCAGCCCCAGCTGCTCTGGGCACCCTGTGCCAGGGCCTGCCCACCCTGCCAGGGGAGAATTTCCTCCCAGTATCTGAGGTAAATCTGTCCTCCTTTAGGTAAAACAGGTCCCTTTCCTGTCACTCTCCTGTGTTTTCTTGGTGGACTTGTGTGTCCAAAGTGATTCTGTTCCTCCTGGATAGGAACAGCTGTCATGGCTCTGTGTCACTGGACACTTGTCCATAGCCTTTACTGGGGTTCATTGCTGCACTAAGGATGCTTTTTCTAAGCCTAAATGTGGTTAAATTATTTTTATCCCTGCTGAAGCTTAGGACAGCTCTTGTCTATCAGCTCTTCTTGGCTGTGGCAGGAAAACCGTGAGGAAAAAAAAATGACTGTCTGACAGCTACATCTTATTCTATTAGTATGTTTTAATTAGAACATGAGCAAGAAATGTGTTATGAATATTCATGCTCAGGGTTATTAAAATGCACAATTAATCTGTACTCTGTTTAATAACTGTATTAATGACGAGAGGAGGTAGCTCCTATTTTTGTCATTTCTCAATTGGAAAGTGTGCCTTAACTTGGGTAGCTGGGAAATGGGGTTATTTTAAAATCAGCTTGGCTCCTGCCAGCAGCACGGGTATGTGGGTGTCTCCAAAACTCACACACCTCAGGGTGGCAGAGCACTGGAAGGGTGGCAAAGCCAAGCCCTGCCAGGATGGAGCTCCTTTGTGCAGACAGAATTCAGCCCAGTGCCATGGGACTTTTCAGCCACAGAATCACAAAATCCCAGAAAGGTTTGGGTTGGGAAAGACCTCATAGCCCATCCAGTGCCACCCCTGCCATGGCAGGGACACCTCCCACTGTCCCAGGCTGCTCCAAGCCCTGCCCAGCCTGGCCTTGGGCACTGCCAGGGATCCAGGGGCAGCCCCAGCTGCTCTGGGCACCCTGTGCCAGGGCCTGCCCACCCTGCCAGGGAACAATTCCTGATTCCCAAGATCCCATCCAGCCCTGCCCTCTGGCACTGGGAGCCATTCCCTGGCTCCTGTCCCTCCAGGCCTTGTCCCCAGTCCCTCTGCAGCTCTCCTGGAGCCCCTTCAGGCCCTGCAAGGGGTTCTGAGCTCTCCCTGGAGCCTTCTCTTGTCCAGGTGAGCAGGCCCAGCTGTGCCAGGCTGGCTCCAGAGCAGAGGGGCTCCAGCCCTTGCAGCATCTCCGTGGCTCCTCTGGCCATGATCTCTCTTTGGTGACTTGGATTTATGGGGTTTTTTGCCAGCCCTGTGGGTGTTTTAAGGCAGCTGATGTGTCCACAAGTATGGAGCAGTTGGGGCCCAGAAGATTCTGAGGGGATCTCCATCTCACCTGGGGCAGCTCTTGGGCAGTGCCCAGAGGCAGGAAACACATTCCCAAGTGCCCCAAGGTGCCTCTGACCCTTCCTGGGCACCTGGGTCACCTCTACAGCTGCTGGGGTGCCCCTGGATGAGCCCTGGGGCTGCTGAGCCGTGTCCTCCCCACCCCAGCTTCCCTCTCTTCTCCCCCTTCCCCTTCCTCTCCCTCCCCTCGTGTCCATCCTGGCTGCTCCCTGCTCCCAGAGCCGGGGTGTGGGGCTGTTTGGGGTGACACCGTGCCCAGGGCTTTGTGCTGGGAGTGAGCAAACCCTGCTGATGGGAGCTGTTCCAGACACACCTGCCTGGGGCCAGACACTGGGGTTTTGCAGGGCTGGCTGAGGGCATTTGCTGCCAAACTGTCGATCCTTAGGAATACGAAGGGAGGGGAGGGTGGGCTGGCAGGGAGTGTAGGACAGATGCCAGACGTTGAAAGAGGGCAGTCTGCTTTTTCCTGGCTTCATCCCAGAAATCCCTGAATTCCTAAAACACCTGCAGGTGCTGAAAATAGGGAGATTTTTTGCTGTCACTTTTCAAGCCAGTAGCTGCAGCTTGGGGAAGGTGCAAGACTTTATTTTCCAGGAGACGTCAGACAGAGCTGGCAGGGGCATCCTCAGAGGTGTTTCCAGAACCTTGGGATGCTCTTGCTGCTTTGGTGGGAGAGTGGAATCACACTTCACCTTGGCAGTCTCAGGAACTGGAGGCTTTTGTACCCTTGGAGGGTGCAAAAAACCTTTTGGGTTTCCTTGGGGGTTGTAGAATCCCAGACCAGTTTCGGCTGGGAGGGACCTTAAATCCCACCCAGTGCCACCCCTGCCATGGCAGGGACACCTCCCACTGTCCCAGCCTGGCCTTGGGCACTGCCAGGGATCCAGGGGCAGCCCCAGCTGCTCTGGGCACCCTGTGCCAGGGCCTGCCCACCCTGCCAGGGAGGAATTTCTTCCTGAAAGAAAGGGTTGGTTTGCTGTGACCCCATTTGGAGTGACAAAGGGGCCAAGGAGGGGTTGGGGACCTGCCCTTACTCTGGATGAGTGGCTCATGTTCTGCAGTTGCTGTTGGAGCACTCAGGGGTCTGCCCCTCTCCAGGCTCTGTGCCATGCTGGTGGCACCACAGGGTGCAGCAGTTCATGCCAGGCGTGTGTCCTTGTGGAGGGGATGTGTGACCCTCACCCTCAACCTTTGTCCCCTGTGCCACTCTCTGTCTCCTCTCCTTCCTTCCTTGGCGAGACCAGGCAAGGGTTCACTTTTATTTTTCAGGAATTTTAGCACAGAATCCCAGAGTGGGGGAGGTTGGAAGGACCACAGTGGCTCCTCTGGGCCCATCTCACAGGGCACAGGATTGTGTCCAGGCTGTTTTGGCATAACTCAAGAGAATATCTGAAGGGACATGCAAGGGAGGAAGACTCCACAACATGTGGAAAATTTCCCTGGTCTTCCAAGCCCCCTATCTCCCTCCAGAGCCCCCTGAGCATCCTCTCCAGGCATATTCCAGCCTGGGAATGCTGCTCTGCTGTCACTGGGGTGGTGGCAGGACGGAGGGCTCTGTGAGAGGTCAGGGTGATCCAGGGTGACCCAGGACCCCCAGGGGTGGGTGTGAGGGTCTGGACCCCCACGCCTTGGCTTCCCCTCTGCCTCTGAGGCTCCTGGAGTTCCTGGGCACTGTGGTGCTGCAGTCCTTGTCCTTCCAGCCAGAAGGGACCGTTTTTCCAACCATGTCCAAGGCTGCTGATGCTGCTCATGTCTTCTCCCCAACCCTTGGGGAGCTTTAAAATCACCCGTGACAGCAAAATGACTCAAAGGAGCGTTTCTGCCTCCTGCCTCGCCAGGGTTTGCAGGGATTGCAGATGAATTGCTTTGGAAAAACACATTAGCAAAGCAAAAGTTTATTCTAGGAAGTAGGAGGTGGGAGAATTGGCAGTAATTCTCCCTAGTATCCAAGGTATTATTAGAGGCTTATCCCTGCTCTGCACAGTAATCACATTGGAAATTTTTGATTAGAAAACAAAATCTAAATGAGAATTATGAATATTCATTAGGTGTGGAGATTAATATGCATAATTATGCAAATTAGACAGCAATTAAACACCAATTCTCTGGGGAAATGATTAACACAAAGGCACAGAAATAGAAGGATGTAATTTGAAAGAAGTTTCTGGTTAAATGAACAGTGAGGGGAGCGGAGGAGACAAATCTGAGGCATGTTTGCCATAATAATCAGCTTTGCCAAGCAAAATGGGAGTGAGCCCTGACCCCCTGCCCCCCTGTCCTTGCTGCCACTCAGCTCCCTGCTCTCAAAAGGGGATCCTGGGGCACCTGGAGGTGCCACCCATGTTGGAAGAACCAGCACAGGACAGGTGCCCAGAGAGCCACAGGCCCTGGTGCTGCCACAGGGCAATGCTGCTGGGAGGGTCTGGTGTCACTCCAGTGTGCCCCTGGTGGGGACAGGGGGTGTCCATGGGTTGGGAGGTGTCCATGGCTGGTGCCACCCTCACTCTCAGCCTTCTGCAGATCTGGGATGTTTTCTGTCCAACCCAGCAGAATTCACAGTGTTTGTGCAGCACCTCAAAAGATGATGGATGACCCCACCCTGCCCAGCCCCTCTCAGATCCCTGGATTTGCCCCCTTAGAACACCAACTGCTGCTCCCCAGCCCCTGGTCACCCACTGGAGCAGGAGGTGGAGCAGAACAGTCAGAGATCCTGCAGCTGAGTCAGGTCAAGGCTGTTTTCCAGAAGGTTCCTTCTGTGTGCTTGTGGTATCAGCTGGAACTGTGGGAACTGTGCTGATGCAACATCCAAGGGTTTTGTGTCATGGTGGACATTCCCAGATCACTGAAGGGGCTCCAGGAGAGCTGCAGAGGGACTGGGGACAAGGCCTGGAGGGACAGGAGCCAGGGAATGGCTCCCAGTGCCAGAGGGCAGGGCTGGATGGGATCTTGGGCAGGAATTGTTCCCTGGCAGGGTGGGCAGGCCCTGGCACAGGGTGCCCAGAGCAGCTGGGGCTGCCCCTGGATCCCTGGCAGTGCCCAAGGCCAGGCTGGACAGGGCTTGGAGCAGCCTGGGATGGTGGAAGGGGTGGGATGAGCTGAGTGAGGTCCCTCCCCTGTTCTCTGCCTGCCCTGGGTGCAGCCCAGGAGGTGCCGCCTGCCTGGACTTGGCAGGGGATGAAAGGAGCTGAGCTCCCACCGCAGCCTGTGCAGGAACACTGCAAAACCTTCTGCCTGCTCCTCTGCTGGATCCCTTTGTGCTGAGGATCCTCTGGGGAGGGCTAAAGCTGAGAAGGCTGGGGGTGTGCTCTGATGGCCCCACTTCCTCAGAGGAACCTTGGGGGGCTGATAGAGCACCCCCGGACAGGTGACTCTGTAATGTTGGACCCCCAGCAATTCCCACCTGAGGATTTCACCTCTGGGCACTCTTTCACTCTGCTCAGATTGAATAGAGTGTGGCCAATGATCTTGCACCACCGTGGGCAAAATTCAAGTCCTGCTGGAGCATCCAGGTGGATGCAATGTGGTTTTGATTTATAGTTCAGTCCCTTTCACTGCTGCTCTCTGGGGGAAGGAGGTTCGTGGGTGCTCTCTGGAATAAAGGAGTTAAAATACTTGTTTCTCCTCTTCCCACTGTCCCATGTTTTGAACCATTTCCAGGCTGTGGTGGGATGTGCTTTGAAGTTTGTGGAATAACTCCCAGTGGGAGTGGGAAGGTGCGGAGGCAGAGGGGAGGCTCGGTCACGCCAAGTGGAAGTGGTTTATTAATGAAAATATTGTTTTGTTTGTAGAAGGAAGAGTTAATTTTACGAGAACACCTTTGAGGCTTTGCTGATAAAGCAAAGAGTAACCTTTGTTCTTCCTGTTTTTCGGTAGGCTTGGATGAAAGGCCGGGATCAGGTTCCTGGGGAACGGCAGATCAAAACAGCTCTACGTTTGACCAAGGAAGGGTAAGGACAAAGCACAAACACCAAACTCCAACCAAAACAAACGGGGTCTTTCCCAGGCCTTCCAGAGCCAGGTCTAACCCTGGAACAGCTTTTCTTGCCCCACTTTGGACATGAGTTCTGTGAACTCTCTAGGGTTTTCCCCATCCCCATCTCCCCAGGCTTTGCTGCCTTGAGGTCCCCTTGAGGTTCCTCCTCCAAAAACCTCTCCCAGACCTGCACTGGGATGGGCTCCTGTGGCTGCTCAGGCATCTCCCTCCCTGCACCCAGTGTTGGTGTGGGGAGAGGGGACCCAAGGGGTGGGACAGGTCCCCAAAGGAGACACAGATGGGTGGGTCGAGGGATCTGAGTGGGTTGAGGGATCTCATCTGATGGCAAAGCTTCCTGAGCATCCACCCCACAAGACTTTGGGAACCTGAGGAGGGAATCCCTGCAGTCCACCACATCATCTGGCCACGGCACCCTTGGTGGGGATGGAGACCTTGGGAAGGGTTTTGCAGGGAAGGAGTTGAGGCTGCAACACTCATGACTGGGGTCTGAGTATGGAAAGAGAGAAATGCCACAAACTTCATGGAAATTGTGTAATTTTTGTTTTAGTGGGTTTGTGTGATTCATTTTTGCAATGGCACCTTGCCCTCCTCTGTCATCAGCAGCAGAGCTGAGGCTGTGCTGTCAACTCTCATTTGTATATTTAGAATTTATGTATTTATATAAATATATCGAAAAATATACATTTATATTTATCCAGCCTTTCCCTTTCCCCTTCACTCGCCTGGTTCAGGGAGGGGCTGCCTGGCTCTTACCTGGTGGGTGCCAAAGAGCTGCCAGCATGGGGCAAAGTGTGGTTCCATGTCCCTTCTTGCCATGTTCCCTCTCAACAGCCTCTGCACTGCCCAGCACGATGATAAAATCCTTTCCATGCCTTTTCACAAGGAGCCTTTGGCTTTGCCCCTTCCTGGGGCTGGCTGGGCCCTGTCAGCCTCGTGGTTTGTCCCCCTGCTGTGTGTGACTGTCCCCTGTTGTCCCAGCAGAGCTATGGTGAAGGCCCCCACTATGGCGAGCACCGGGACCTGCCATCCCACAACAGCATCTCCTCGTCCCCATTCCTGGGAGCTGGACTCGTGGGTGAGTGTTGGGACAGCATTCCCAGTGCTGGACCTCCTCCAGGTGTTCTCCAGGCTGTGGTCCAGGGAGGTGGTACCCAGAGGGCTCCATCAGTGCCAGCTGTGCCAGCTGTTTTGTGTGTATGGTAGCACCCCAAGGCAGGGGTGCCCCCTCCAGGTCGATGCCCCGCAGGATGGGCTGAGTGTGCCCCTGGGAGCTGGGAATTAGGGGTGGAATAGATGCTTATTGTTAAGGATTTATTAAGGATTTGGGATGACCTTGCTCGTGTGGGGAGGTGGCACCAGATGATCCCACCAAGGTCACGTCCAACCCGACCCCCTGGGTGACTTTGATCTGCAAGGTGGCTGTGCCACTTCCCAGAGAGCTGGGGGTGCTCCCTTTGCTGCAGTGGGGTTTGGAGGGGCCTCTTCCCATATCCTGCCAGGCTCCAGCAGCCTTGTGTGGCCCCTCCATGCCCAGCTCCAGGCAGGCAGCGTGAGGAGCTCACAGGGATGGTGATTCCACATGCGTGTGACCATTCACCCAGTCACCTCTCCAGCTCAGCGGTGGGAGGGGAGATTAAGAGCAGAAAATATCCCTCCTGGAGGGCTTAGAGAGCTCTAATGGCATTAGGTCAGGAATTGGGGTTAGTCCTCCCCATCTTTGCCCACGCAGGGCTGGTTAAAATGCTCCAGCACAGGTGGAAGGAGTGGGGCTGGGGCAGGGCTTGCTCATGGTTGGAAGGGAGGGGTAAGAAAAGGGAGTCGTGTTTGAAACAGAAAATCCCCCAACACAGAATGCCCCCTGTGGATGTGGTGGCAAAGGGGAAGAGCAGAGCAGGGGTGTGCTGGGACAGGAGCAGCCACACGTTGGCACTTCCTGGCCTGGCTCAGGGCTTGGGGCTCGCTGGAAGCTCTGCCTCCCCCTTTCACCCCTTGTGCTGTTGGGACAATGTCTGGGTGTCCCTTGGGGATCTGTGCAGGGGAAGGAGCCTTTCTGAGCAGCTCCCCCTGTCCCTCTGCAAGGGAGGATCTCTCCTGTCCCTCTGTGCCTCAGGAGGATGTAAGTGGAGCACAGAGAAGTTTCTGGGAGCACAGGGGAGCCTTGCTGCAGCTCAGCAGGGCTTGGGGGGGATGTGCGTGGGGGGACTCATCCCATCCCAGCCCATCCCACACCTGGGGCCAAGGCAGCCCTGAGTGTTTCCAGCTGAGAAGGAGCTCCTGGGGAGGAACACCGAGGTTTCCCCTTTGATGTGTGCAGGGAAGATGCCTCTGGCTGCCTCTCCAAGCAGGGGCTCCCTGTGAGCCCGACCTGTCCCTGGCACGTGGGGCCTCCCTGGGGGATTCGGGTGGCTCTGGGGCGCAGGGTGAGCCCTGGCCCTGTGGCCAGCAGGGCTGTGGCCACACTGAGGGGCCTGTGTCTCCCCAGGGGTCCAGGGGCAGCACCAGGAGCTCCACCACTGAGATGGGGAACAGGCAGCGGGGAAGGGTTCCTCACATTTCCAAGTCCCTTTTGTTTCTAAAATTGAACGTGGTTAAAGTAGAAAGCATCGATTCTGGGAGCAGGTTCCAAAATACATAAATCACTTTTCATTGTATAATCAAAGGATCACAGAGCGCTTTGGGTTGGAAGGGACCTCAAAGCCCATCCAGTGCCACCCCTGCCATGGCAGGGACACCTCCCACTGTCCCAGGCTGCTCCAAGCCCTGTCCAGCCTGGCCTTGGGCACTGCCAGGGATCCAGGGGCAGCCCCAGCTGCTCTGGGCACCCTGTGCCAGGGCCTGCCCACCCTCAGAGCCAGCAATTTCCTCCCAATATCCCATCTAAACCTCCCTCTTTGCTCATGTGCTGGGAAGGAAGGACATGGGGAAGTGCAGGGGTGGGATTTTCTCTTCCTCTTTTCCAAGCTGCTTCTGAAAACTTTCAGAATGGCAAAATGCAAAGGGATAAGGGAGAGGACAGGCAGGAAAATAAAATAATGCTTCTGTAAAAGCAGGAGGAAAAGGGGAGGGAAAGGGGAGTTTCGTCAATGTGTCCCTCTGTCTGCCAGGCCCTGGTTGCCAGCAAGGTGCCCCTCAGGGAGGGAAGTTCATGTTAATGGGGTGGTTGAGTGGAACCAGGGAATTTCAAAATCTGAGGAGGTGGAGGGAGCAGATGAGGATGAACATGTTGGGGTTGTTGATGGATGAAAGGTGTGTGAAACATCTGAGCCATTCTCCAAGATCAGAAATTTTATCTCTTTCCCACTCATCTCTATTTCTTCAAGGAGGATCAGGAGCTGTGGGAAGAACCATTTTGGGAGCAGCCTGGATGCTCTCTGTTGGCAGTGGTGGATTGGGCCAGTAGAGAGGGAGGCTGAGCTGAAGGGGCCTCCAAAGTCAGCACTGGGGCTCTGAGCACTCAGGGTGGTGATGGCACCTCCTGGGACCCCCTTCCTCTGAATTTTGTGTTCCTACAGTCCGTGCATGTCCCAGGGCCAGGCTACAGCCCCCTGTCCTCTGGGAATGGCTTTAGGGACAGGGAGCACCTTTCCCCAGCAAAGGGACACTACAGCAGGCAGCACTTTTTGGAGAAATTGAGCAAATGGTGATTATTTGCCTCAATTTTCCACATGGAAAAGGAAGCTGTGCTCTGACCAGTCTTTGGTGGGCTGAGGAGCTCCTGCCAGCCTGAGCTTTGAAGCAGTGATCACATCCCTTCCAGGGTGGAGCCTTCCCCTGTCCCTGCAGGCTGGTGGCATTTTGGGGCCCTGGAGGGGGATCCCAGATGCAGCCCTTGCTCACCCTCCTGCACAAGTCCTGTCACCACTCAGACTGATCTGACAGGAGCAGGGAGCAAGGAGACAAGTTGGGAAGCTGCAGGATGGAGTGGCCCTTTGGGTAAGGGAGCAGTGGAATGTGTCCAGCCAGATTTCTGTCCTTCCAGATTTCTGTGCTGGGAGCTGGTGTCACAAACTCCATGAGCAGCAAACTCCATGGGATAGGCAGGGCTGGAGGGATCTGCCTGGCTCAGGAGAGAAGGAAAGCAGGTCTGAGTTTGAGGGGAGCAGGACACTGCCAGCACATCCCTGAAACCCCTGCAGGCTGCATCCCTGCCCTTTGCTCCTGTCCTGGTTGGGCCCTTTGGTGTCACCCCAGCCCAAGCGCTCTTCCCCAGCCCCAGTCCCCTCCTAGGGGCAGTGAGGAAGGGGCTGCTCAGCCCCTGGGGTGGAGCTGGGGGAGTACAAAGCTCTAATTTAATCCCTGTTGTTCTCTGCAGTGGCCCCAGGGACGGACAGTCACTGCTCCTCACCCCAGTCCAGCCCAGTCTAGGGGTGGTGACCTTGTGGATCACAGGGTGCACACCTGAGCCAAAAGCAGTTTGAAAGGAAAAGCCCTGATTTCTGTTCAGCTGTTGGGTTTGAGCTCATGGATGTTCTTTGGATGAACACGGGGCACGATGGGAGCTTGGCTTTAGGAGGCACCTTCAGCACAGAGCCGAGGGGGGCTGCACTGACCCAGCTCCTGGGGAGATGCTCCCCCCAGCCAGGGCTCCCACAGGCTCTGGGTGATGCCCCTCCTGCTCCCATTAAAGGCACAGTGGGAGGGGAACCTTCAGTTCCTCCCTCAGCTCCACAGGTGATGGGGAAAATCAGAGCCCCTCAGGATGGACTGGGCGGGGACCTCTGGGCTGTGTTGCACTGGATGGAATAACCTAAATTTGTCAAAAGAATAAGGAAATAAATTAGAAAGTGTTCAAAGGAGGGACACGGAGCTGGGGAAGGGGCTGAGGAGCAGCTGAGGGCACTTGGCTGGTTCAGCTGCAGCCCAGGAGACTGAGGGGAGGCTCCTCGGGGGCTGCAGCTCCTCCCCAGGGCAGGCACAGGGGCAGGGGCTGAGCTCTGCTCTGGGACAGGGACAGGAGCCCAGCAAGGGCTGGAGCTGGGCCAGGCCTTGGCATGGAGCTCAGGGCAAGGTTCTGCCCCCCGAGGCTGCTGGGCACTGCCCAGGCTCCCCAGGGAATGGTGCCAAGGCTGCCAGAGCTCCAGGAGCTCCCAGGGCTGCTCAGGGTGGGGTTCTTGGGGTGCCTGTGCAGGGTTGGACTTAATGATCCCTGAGGGTCCCTTCCAGCTCAGGATATTCCAGAATTCTGTGATTCTAAACCCCTGAATGGAAACACCATCAGTGCTCTGAATGAGGAGCATCCCAGGCTGGGTGGGGGCTTTGAACCAGGTGAGCAGGTGCAGGACCAATGTCTGAGCCTCCATTGCTCCTTCCTCCAAGTTTCCCAGCTTTGAGCCTTTGGTGCTGCTCCTGGAGGACAGGGAACCTCCTGGGGAGTTCTGAGCTGCCCAGCCCGGGGTGGGGACAGGTGACAGGAGCATCCCTGGCTGTCCCAGGTCAGTGCCAGGACACCACACAGTGACAAACCAGCTCGGCTCATCCCAGAGGATGAGGAGGGTGAGGAGGGCTTTCCTAAGTCACCAATTTCACAATTTACCATTCATCTTCAGCAGAGACAGGCGGGGAGTGGGGTGGTTAAACAGCAAGGAAACTGATAAGCCATAACAGATTTCTTTCTGGTAATTATTTCTAGTAATTAGCTGCCTTTCAGAGCAGTGTTCCTAATCGGGTGGGTATTGTCAGTGCCTGTAGATTGGGGTCTTCCTGGACAATGGGTTTAATCAGGGGGTGGTCGCTGCTCCTGCTTTTTTAACTTCTTTTTTTCCTCCCTGTCTTTAATCCCTGGCTGTGTTTTGCCTCCCCTTTTCCCCCAGGCCAGAATCCTAATGGAATTCTAATGGAATTAGCAGTGTGGGGCTGGGGGAGGTGCATGGTGGGTGGTGGCTGTGCTGGGGCTGGGGTGATGTGGGGGCACTGGTTCTGCCAGTGGGTGCTGGAAAAACTTGTAGGCAGCATTTGAATATTTTATTCTTGGCCTGTCAAGTGCAGGGCCAGGAGTTGGACTTCGATGATCCTGTGGATCCCTTCCAACTCAGGCGAGTTCCTTCCCTCCACCCCCATATTTCAGGCTGTTCTGTGATTCTGTGGTCTGGGAGAGAAATGGCAAACCCATGATTTATTATTATTTAAAAGCAGTTTGCTCCAGTGGAGGTGAGATGCTGCCCTGATCCAGGGTGCCAAAGCCAATCCCTGACACTGCCAGAGTGGGTGGGAACCTCTGGGAAGAGCAGTTTATGTTTTTCCACCTCGTCTCCAAGCTCAGAAGCAGATGTGCACTGGAGGAGTGGCACAAACAGCGTGGGGGGTTCCTCTGGAAAAGCCCTGGGTGAAGGCAGGGCTGGGGGAGGCTTCCCAGAGCCCCACACAGCCAGATCCTGCAAGAGGGAACATGCTGGGAGAGCAGGGAGGCTGGGAAAGGCTCCTCAGGCAGGGCTGGAGGCAGCACAGGCACATGGGGGGCAGGAGAAGGAGTTGGCAGGGGGAAAGGCACGAGGGGGATGCCAGGAAGATCTGGAAATGCTGAGTGCTCTCAGCCAGTGTGTGGGTGCACTGACTCGAGGTGCCTCCACTGTGCTTCACCTCCTTTCCAAAGGAAACCCCTTTCCTCTTTCAGGGATTTATTCCCACTATCTCTTCCTCCTCCCACAAGATCCCTTCACGTCCATCTGCAGGATTTCAGTAATTCTGCTGGGAGCAAGGTGGGGTTTGGGGAGATTCCTGGTGGGTTTTTCCCAAGTTACTGAGCCTTGTCTCCATCCTGGTCCTTGTCTCCTTCTTTACCACCTTTAAGGCTTTGCCGCCTTTCCTGGTTGGTGCCCTGGGCTGTGGCTGCCAAGGGGTGACAGGATGGGTCTGGGCTTGCCACCTGTGCCATCTGCATGCCCACAGAAACAGCTCCTTCTGCTGGCAAGCTCAGCCTTTCCTCGCCCAGCTGTGCACCTTTTGAGTTTCAGCAGGCTTAGGTACATTCCAATCCAGAAAGGTGCCATTCTTCCTTCTGCTAGTTAAATGTAAAATCTCTTGTGCTGAGTTTTTTACTGGTTTTTTCCCTTGTTATATGATGATGGAGGGTGCAGGAGCTGGGGCTGGCCAGGGCTGCCCTCTCTTTGCCAATGTCCCCCATCCCATGGGGCACCCACAGACCCAAGGGTGCAACACATGCTGAGTGAGGAATGAGAGACATCCAGAGAAGGTTGGGGGTTTGGAGCAGTGCAGGGCTGGCAGTGGGTTCACAGAATCCTGGAATATCCTGAGCTGGGAGGGACCCTCAGGGATCATCAGCTCAGCCCCTGTCCCTGCACAGCCACCCCAACACCCCCACCCTGAGCAGCCCTGGGAGCTCCTGGAGCTCTGGCAGCCTTGGCACCATTCCCTGGGGAGCCTGGGCAGTGCCCAGCAGCCTCGGGGGGCAGAACCTTGCCCTGAGCTCCATGCCAAGGCCTGGCCCAGCTCCAGCCCTTGCTGGGCTCCTGTCCCTGTCCCAGAGCAGAGCTCAGCCCCTGCCCCTGTGCCTGCCCTGGGGAGGAGCTGCAGCCCCCGAGGAGCCTCCCCTCAGTCTCCTGGGCTGCAGCTGAACCAGCCAAGTGCCCTCAGCTGCTCCTCAGCCCCTTCCCCAGCTCCGTGTCCCTCCTCTGGGCACTCTCCAACAGCTTTGGATCCTTCTGATCCTGTGGTGCCCAAAGTGCCCCCAGCACTGGAGGTGAGGCTGCCCCAGGGCAGAGCAGAGTGGGACAATCCCTCCCTGGGCCTGGTGCCCCCCAGCACAGGGGGGCCCTTGGGGCTGCCAGGACACAGCAGTGACTCAGATCCAACTTGCCACTGACCAGCACCCCCAGGGCCCTTCCCGTGGCGCTGCTCTCCAACCTCTCATTCCCAGTCTGTCCCTGCATCCAGGGCTGCCCCATCCCAGGGCTGGATCCAACACTTGCCCTGTTCAACTTCACATGCTTGGGGATTGCCCAGTGTCCCTTCACCCTCACACACACATCAGGAGCCCCCTGGTTCAGCCCAAGTTCTCTGCTGATGGCAGAGGCTGCTGGGTGGGGTTTGGAGCACCCTGGACAGTGGGAGGTGCTCGTGCCCATGGCAGGGGTGGAACTGGATGAGCTTTAGGGCCCCTTCCAACCCAAACCATTCTGTGATTCCCCACTGCAGTCACCCATGCAAGCTGCAGTGTGTTATCAGAGGGAGACCTGGCTGCTGCTGTCCAGCCAGCCCCCCTGGCATTACCCTGCTTTTCCTCTGCTTTAGGAGTAATCAGAACCTGCCTGATGCCACAACCTGCTGTGTCCTTTGTGCTCGTGGCTGGTGCTGCAGTGGCTCGAGCTCTTAAGCTCTTTTAGAAATTAGGTCATTTAGGAGATCCATCCTCTGACATTCTGACCTTTGTTTACTTAACGTTTAAGCCTCTGAAGGGAAATGGCAGCAGCACCCAGAGCCTCCTGCTGTCACTGCATGGAGGGAGGGGAGGCTGAGCTGTGCCAGGACCTTCCTAGCAGGAATGGGGGTCTGGGGCTTGGGGGTCAGAGTGGGGGAATCCACTCTAAAATTTTTGGGTTGAGTTCATGACCTCCATGGTAAGGTTGCAAAATGAGCAGCCTCCTCTCTGTTCCCATCTGGCACAGGAATGATAGAATCCTGGAATATCCTGAGCTGGAAGGGACCCACAGGTCCATAAGTCCAGCCCCAGACAGCTGGGGCTGCCCCTGGATCCCTGGCAGTGCCCAAGGCCAGGCAGGACGGGGCTTGGAGCACCTGGGATGGTGGAAGGTGTCCCTGCCGTGGCAGGGGCTGGAGTGAGATGGGCTTTAAGATCCCTTTCAGCCCAAACCACTCTGGCATTCTCTGGGCCCTGTGCTTCAGGGGGGATGGTTTGAGGCATTTTGCTTCCCCTCCCCTGTTCATCTGCTCCCCAAAACCTCTCAGTGGTGTGGGGAGGGTCCTGCCAGCCCCAGTGCATTAACCTGCATCTTAGTGGCCTGGGGGCTGGCTTTAGGCTAAGCAGATTGGCAAAATCCTGCCCCTCCCAGTTTTGCTCACTAAGCCAGAGCAGAGGCAGGATGTGATGTGTGATCCCTTTTCAGGAAGGGTTTGGGGCTGGGGGCTGGTGGAGTGCTTGTTCCCCACTAGAAGAGTGTCTGGTTGTGCTTTAGAGGGATGGAGAGAATCCCAAAGGACACGGTTGTGCCTCCAGCTGCTCCATTCCCTCCTCGCTTCCCTGTGTCCTTTGCTGCCCTGGCACCCCTGGGTGCTGCTGGCTGGGGCCAGGCTGTGCCCAGGGCAGTGACCATGAGGCAGGGGAGTGCCAGGATGTTTTGGACAGGGAACATCCCATCACGTATCTGGCCTCCTTTTTTTTTTGGCCCTTCAAAACTTTATTTTCAGCTGCATGTGTGCAGGGTGAGGTGGTTGTGAGAGAAGCCCTCGTTGATCCTGGGTGCCAGGACAAGGCAGAATGGCTTCCCACTGCAGAGGGCAGGGCTGGATGGGATCTTGGGCAGGAATTGTTCCCTGGCAGGGTGGGCAGGCCCTGGCACAGGGTGCCCAGAGCAGCTGGGGCTGCCCCTGCATCCCTGAAAGTGTTCCAGGACAGGTTAGACAGGGCTTGGAGCAGCCTGGGACAGTGGGAGGTGTCCCTGCCATGGCAGGGCTGGCACTGGATGGGCTTAGGGGTCCTTTCCAACCTAAATCCTTCTGGGAACCTGTAACTTCAGGGGGGCACTGCTGGCACGGGGCTGTGCCCACACAGATCCCAGCTGGCTGTGAGGAGCTGCAGAGTTTGGGAAGTTGAATCTCCCTTGGGAGAGGGGCAGAAGGTGCCCAGTGCCCTGTGCAGAGCAGGAGCTCAGCTCTCCTTGGCTGGGAGTGCATTTCCTGCTGTCTGGAAAGAATCCCCAGAGTCTGTCACTGTCCTGGCCCTTGGTGTGTTCTGCCCTGCCCCTGCCAATCCAGATGGGCCTCGGGGTCTGCAGGGAGCCTTTGGCTGGGGGCTGGCACTGCCAGTTTCCATGGCCACAAACATTCCCCTGTGCCACTGCAGCTCCGGGCTTTTGGTGATTTTGGACCTGCTCTCTGTGAACTTAAAGCAGCTCCTGCTTTAGCACAAGCTTTTCAGGCTGTCCCCTCATGGGAGGGCAGGGTGAGCTGCTTTATGGGAACAGGATTTGTCCCTCGGCAGGATCCAGGTGCCTGGGGGCAAAAAATCCCCTCCACTTCCCTCTTACCCCAAACCTTCTCTTTTCTCTTCTCCTTCTGCAGGGAAGAGCAGTGAAAGAGCCTCATACTCCACGTTTGGAAGAGACACAGGGATGCCAGCACTAAACCAGGTAATGATAAAATGCAGTGAGATTTTCTGCTTCATTTACTGGCTCCCAAGAGTGGGAGTCTGGTAATGAAACCAGCCTGGATTTACATCTCGTCTCCATGCACAGGGTCCTGGGAAGCCTCTGCTCTGCTCCAAAACCTCTGTGGAGTGTTGGGGGATCTATTGTTGTGTGCTGCTGGCTCAGAGGAGTTGTCAGAGGTTGGAAAATGTTGGTTGTAGCAGCCTCTCACTTCTCTCCCAATCTTCTTCAGCCTCGCTCCTTTTGTTATTGTTACTCCTGGTTTGTGTTTGATCAGCCCTGACCCAGCCTCGCTGCCTTGCTGGGAGTTCCAGGCAGTCAGATCCAAGCAGCTCCTTTCCTTGTGCCAGGCTGCCTGTGGGCAGGGAGCGTTCCAGGAGGCTCCTTCCCCCCCACTGCCTGCCCTGGGCTTTCCCTCTCCCTCTTCAGCAGCATCTCCCAGCTCCCTGGCCAGTGGCCAGTGGCCAGTTCTGGGGAGGGTCTCTGAGGTGGTTTCTGTGCTGCTGCAGCATCATTTGAGTGACTCTCAGGTGGAACTTTGGTTTTATGGTGGGGCTGTGGGTGCAGGACCTGCAGCAGGAGCTCTGTCCAGCCCTGGGCCAGCATCAGGACATGGAGCTGCTGCAGCCACAGAGATGCTGCAAGGGCTGGAGCCCCTCTGCTCTGGAGCCAGCCTGGCACAGCTGGGCCTGCTCACCTGGACAAGAGAAGGCTCCAGGCAGAGCTCAGAGCCCCTTGCAGGGCCTGAAGGGGCTCCAGGAGAGCTGCAGAGGGACTGGGGACAAGGCCTGGAGGGACAGGAGCCAGGGAATGGCTCCCAGTGCCAGAGGGCAGGGCTGGATGGGATCTTGGGCAGGAATTGTTCCCTGTGAGGGTGGGCAGGCCCTGGCACAGGGTGCCCAGAGCAGCTGGGGCTGCCCCTGGATCCCTGGCAGTGCCCAAGGCCAGGCTGGACAGGGCTTGGAGCAGCCTGGGACAGTGGGAGGTGTCCCTGCCATGGCAGGGCTGGCACTGGGTGGGCTTTGAGGTCTCTCCCAGCACAAATCCTCCTGGCACTCCATGATCTCCACAGCCCTGGAAGGAGCCCAGCACACCAGAGGCACCTCTGGCAGACACAGCCCAGCCCTGTTGGGTCACCCCATGTGAACCCCAGGGCTCTGCTGGGGGAACAGCTTTGCTTCCTGTGTGGAATACCAGAGGTGTCAATCTGAGCTTGGAACACAGCAGAGCAGCCCTGAGATAACCTCCCCTGCTGCCAGCAGCATCCAGAAATAGCTTTTTGGGAAGGAGTGAGCACCTCCCTTTGATGTGTGGCTCCAAGTGCCCCCTCAGTGCCCGGCCTGGCCCTGGGGAAGCAGTCCCAGCACTGGAGCCAAGGGAGGAGCTTTTGGCTGGACAGCTTTTATTTTATCCATGTACACACACACATATTACATGTTTTAATTTTACACAAATTTGTCATAATTTCCTCCTCTCTGAAGTGAGGATGTTTCCTTTGCTGGAGCAGCTGTGCTGGCTGTGCCAGAGTGGATTTCATTTACCACTGAAGCTGCTCAAAGAAAACCGGGCCCGGTGCCAAGTGTTGCTTTTGGATGTGATGGTTTTGCTGGGCTTTTGTGGAGGAGGGGGAATATAAGGTAACAGCAATGGGGAGGCAAATGGCCGGGAGAGGCCCCGGGAGAGGCGGGCACAGGGCTCGGGATCGGGTGGCAAATCCCACTTGAGGTGGAGAGGAGACAAAACCCCCTTGTGGGGGTGGGGGGAGGCCAGTGGAGCCTCTGTGGCCCCCAGAGCAGTTGTTGCTTCTGGCTCCAGTTTGGGGGAGTGAGGGGGGTTGACTTCTTTTTTTTTGTTTTGATTTTGAAAAATTGTCTGGTGGAGATGCCCTGGATGGGGATCAGGTTCTTGCCCAAAAATGCCCTGCTCTGGTAGGGCAGAGCTGGCAGGGCATTTCCCCTTTGTTTAACCCTGAACCATCTCCTGGGGCATCCCCAGGCAGAGGAAATGGGAAGAAAACCCCTTTCTGTGGGAAATTGCTCAAAGTCCCAGTGTGTCTCCTGCCTGCAGGAGGAGCAGGGCAGCAGCTCCCGGGATCCCTCCGGGTGCTTTCCTTGGCTGAGCTCAGAGCGGCTCCGGAGCAGAGGAAACCTGAGCAGTGGAACAGATTGCAGGAATGTCACCAGCTGTGAACACACGAGCTCCTCTTTCCCTCCCTGACCCCTTTCTGGAGGAGACAGAGTTTGAAAGCAAAGAGGTCTTTTTCCAGTTTCTCCAAAGCCTGAAATCCTCCTTTATTTCCATGTGTTGCCCTCGGAGGATGGGTCAAAGCTGAGCTTTTGGGACTTGAGGGCCGTTTGGCAGCCCTGTGCAATTCCATGTAAATACACTGAGCTTCCTCCTGAGGTGAGAGTGCTGGAGGAGAGGCTCCATCCCAGGGGGGAGCACCCTGGGCTCTGGCTCTGCTGCTTCCCAGCGTGCCCAAGGTCAGCCGGGATAAACAGAGGGAGGAGTTTCCTGGCTTTACAAAGAGGGATTTGGCTTTTCCCTGATAAAACTCAGGAGAAAACCACCCTGAGCAGTGGCAGCAACATTCCAGGGCACTGGCCACAACATGGGCTGGTGACATGGGGCTCATGCTGCCCTCCTGGACATCAAGATGAGCATGGCACCACGCTGGTCCTACCATGGCACCTGCAAAGTGACTGTAGGATCACAATGTCCCCCACCATGGCACCTGCAAAGTGACTGTAGGACAGTGTACGACTCTAGGTGCCACCATGGCACCTACAAGGTGACCATAGGACCACAGTGTCCCCCACCATGGCACCCACAAGGTGACCATAGGACCACAGTGTCCCCCACCATGGCACCTGCAAGGTGACCATAGGACCACAGTGTCCCCCACCCTGGCACCTGCTGGTTTGCATCCCTGGTTTGCAGAGGTTGCTTGCTGGGGTCCAGCAGGGAAGCACAAGCTGAAAGCCTCTTTTGTTCCTCCACACCTATTCCCCCACCTCCACCCCCATATTTACGGATTTGCTTTCCCTCCTGGCCCCTTGGCTCGTGTTTATTTTTCCCCTCAGCTGAATTGGTGTGAAGGTGGCTCAAAGCAGCTCTGTTCTCTCCCAGTGAGTCGTTTTGCAGTGTAATTCCATGGGAGGGCTTTTCTCTCTGCTTGTTTGCAGCCTGGTTTCCTGCCCAGCGAGATGGGAATCGCCAGCCCGAGCACGCTTTCCCCCACCGGGGGCAAAGGGGGGGCTCAGTATTTTTCTTACCCCAACAATCCTCGCAGGAGAGGTGCTGAGAGCAGCATAGGTGAGTGACTGCGTGTCCCCTGGGTGCCACCATGCCACCTGGGCAGGTGCCCTGCTCAGACCTGCCTTTGGGGATGAGGACATTGATGCTGGGAATGAGGGACTGGTGTTGCCATGTGTGCCCCTGGCATGAATCTGGAGTTTGCTCTTTTTTGGGGAGGGAATGCATTTAAATATCTCTTTTATATATAGAGAGTGAGATCTAAGCTCAGAAAAGGGGAGCTCAGAGTCAGGTAGAATTTCCCTCTTTCTGGAAAATGCCAGATTAGCTGAAAGCAGCAAATGGCTTGAGGTTCTTGTGAAAACACCTCCAGCCACACTGCACATCACTCATGCTTCCTGGCAATCCCTGGGTTGCTGTGGAGGCTGTTCCTGTGCCTGGTGGCCCTCCTGGAGCTGCAGCAGGCAGGACTGGCAGAGCAGGGGGTAGGAGGCAGCAGGAGGGGCTGGAGCTGTGCCTGGGTCCCAGGGAATGTTTGCCCCAGGAGCTCTCCCTGCCCACTCTGCTGTTCCCAAACAGGGCTTGCCCGTGTCTGGATGGATCTGATCAGCTTTTACCAAAGGCCGGGGTCAGGTGTGAGTTTATTGAGAGGGAGCACAAGCTCCAGTTCCCCAGAACTGCTGTTTCTCGTCACAGTTCCCCCTGCACCCTCCAGAGCCACTTTCCTGCTGCTATTCTGGGCTTTCCCCAACGAGTGAAACCAGAAGTGACCCGGTGATGGGTGCACTTTTCAGTGCTTTTCAGAAAAAGGCACCTACTCTGGTGCTGCCACATCAGCCTGGAAAATGATTCTCTTGCATTCTGTGGGATGAATTTCTGCTCTGGAGGTACATCCCAGCAGAGTCCCTGGCTTGGCAGGTTGCTGTGTTAGCACCCTGCACCCTCAGCCAGGGTTTTCTTTAATTATGAATTTTTTTTAATAAATTGATGAAAAAAAAAAAAGTTATAAAAATAATAATTATGAAAAATAGAATAAAAAAAATTTAGCCAGTGCTTCCCCTTGAGCCACTACTGAATGTTTCCCCACCACCTCCCTGAACTGTCCCCTTCCCCCAGGACACTGTGTCCCCTCCAGAGCTGGAACTGGAGGGGTGGGCTGGGGTCTGTCCCTGGGGAGCACATCCCTGCCTCCTACAGCAGTAAAGCTTTCCCAAGTCTATCCTTGTGTAGGAAGCAAATGAAAATACAGCCCAGCCCTGCATGTGTTCCCTTTCTGCATCGTCTCTCCACAAACCCACTTCAAGTTAAAAGTGTTTCCAAAAAAAACCCCAATGAGGGGTTATAGCATTAAATGTTATTATATTTATGGGCTCAGTCTCTCCCAGCAAACCCTTCCTGGGATCTCTGTGTGGGTGTGAAACCTGCCCCCAAAGGGTGCAGACAAGATTTGGAGAGGCTCAGACTTGGAGATTTTCACTGTTGATGCTTCCTTGGCCATGGGACATTCAGGATCTCAGCCCTGTCTGTACCTGCAGTTCCCAACCCCAGAGACTTTTGCTGCAGCTCATTTCCCCTCCCTCCAACCCCCTTGCAAACTCAGATCCTCTCTTGTCTGCCACAGATGGACAGCCCAAAAAGGTTCGGAAGGTGCCTCCTGGACTCCCCTCCTCGGTAAGTGCAGCAGTGTGTTCCCATTCCCTGCCCTGGCAGCCATCCCTGCTCCCTGTGCCCCAAAACTGCCGGGTGCCTGCAGCCCCAGACTGGCCAGCAGTGGGGTGCTGATGGCAGCATCTGCAAACTTTGCAGGATTTCTCCCAAACCAAAGCAGGACCAGGTTCTCTCAAACCAACAGCTAGGACCCTGCCTGCTGAGAGAGCCCCAAATGCCACCTTTAATCTGATACCCACACCCTGGGGAAATGACTTCTTTTTTCCATGGAAAATAGCCTCAGTTTGTGGCCACTTACACTGGCCCACACTGGAGTGCCAACCTAAAAATTCACAAACTTGGCTTGATTTCTCCCAAATTAAAGCTTGCAGAAACTGGGACTGAGCGTTCCCTTAAAATCCCAAACACCACTCTGAACTGATACCTGTTGCAGTGTGATGTCATAGGGTATTTAATTCCAGTAGATACCCAGAGCCTGGGGAAATGACTTCTTTTTCCCATGGAAAATGGCCTCCATTTGGGGCCACTCACCCTGGCAGACACTGGCGTGCCAAACCTAAAGATTCGTGAACTTGGCTTGATTTCTCCCAAACTAAAGCTTGCAGAAACTGGGACTGAGCATTCCCTTAAAATCCCAAACACCACCTCTGAGCTGATACCCAGACCCTGGGGAAATGACTTCTCTTTCCCGTGGAAAATGGCCTCAGTTTGTGACCACTCAGCCTGGCCCACACTGGGGTGCCAACTTAAAAATTTGCAAACTTTGCTTGATTTCTCCCAAAGTAAAGCTGCCAACAACTGGGACCTTCCCTGCTGATAGAGCCCCAAATGCCACCTTTAATCTGATACCCAGAGCCTGGGGAAATGACTTCTTTTTCCCATGGAAAATAGCCTCAGTTTGTGGCCGCTTACACTGACCAGCACTGGGGTGCCAACCTGAAAATTCACAAACTTTGCAGGATTTCTCCCAAACGAAAGCTTGCAGAAACTAGGACTGAGCATTCCCTTAAAATCCCAAACACCACCTCTGAGCTGATACCCAAAGTCAGGAGAAATTACTTCTCTTCTCCATGGAAAATTGCCTCAGTTTGTGGCCGCTCATACTGCCCACACTGGGGTGCCAATCTAAAAATTCACAAATTTTGCAGGATTTCTCCCAGACTAAAGCTGCCAGCAACCAGGACCCTGCATGCCCTGCATGCATCCCGGGCTGGGGTTGCGGCGGGATGGGGAAGGGAATTCCCGTGCGGGTGAACGGGAAGCGATGGGGAGCTTCGGGGAAGGAGATGGGGAAGGAGATGGGGAGCTCGGGGAAGGGGCCGTGGAGCTCGGGGAAGGAGATGGGGAGCTCGGGGAAGGGGCCGTGGAGCTCGGGGAAGGAGATGGGGAGCTCGGGGGAGGGGCCGTGGAGCTCGGGGAAGGGGCCGTGCACCTCAGCCCGTGCCGTGTTTGCCGCCGTGTCCGGCTGAAAGGCGACACCCCGGGCTCGGGTTTCGCTCTGGCGCTGGGGGCCGGCAGCTGAGCCCGCTCCAGGTGTGCGCTGCTTTATAGGAAAGCTGAGCAGCCTGCAGGAATATCCCTGCTCCCGCGGCTGTTCCAGGGGAATCAACTGAACAATGTCTTTGTGGCTGCAAGTAATGGGATCTCCGGGAAAGCTAATTGGAGCGGGCTGTGGGGTTCCTGCAGGAACACGGGAGCTGTCTGGGGGCCGGGGCTGCATTCCTGGCTGGAATGTTTGCTCTGTCTCGCTGGGCTCTGTCCCCAGCCCGAGGCTGTGCTGGAGAAGTGCCCTCAGTCTCTGCCCCATTCCCCGGGGAACACCCCCATCCTGTGGGAAATCCCTGCTGTGGCATTCCCTGGCTGCTGGTGCACAGCTGGAACCTGCACCACAGGCTCTGCCTTTGGGATTGGACCCCCAGGTGCTGGTTCTGGAGGACAGAGGGAGGGGAGGGCACCGAGGCCTTGCCAGCTTGGGCTCACAGACCTGGGGGTGTTGGAGGGTTCATGTGGATCCACGTGAGGCAGAAACCAGCTCCAAGAGTGTGTGTTTTGACAGGGAAAACCTGCTTGAGTCACAATCTGTGTCTCTGCCTCGAGTTTCTGTGGGAAATTTGGAGCTTTAAACCCCAGTCAACATGTGGGGAAAACATCACCCCAACAAATGGCCTTTATTGGCCTCCAATTTCAAAGTGCTGGGGCTTGGCCCGTCCCGCTGGCAGGGCCCTGATTCCCACAGGAAGAGCTGCTTGTCATTTGCCACAGCTCAGCCCCTTCCCTGTGTCTGAGTGACACCTGCACTCCAGCCTTTCATAGGATCATGGAATGGTTTGGGTTGGCAGGGACATTAAAGTTCATCCAGTGCCACCTCTGCCATGGCCAGGGGCACCCTCCACTATCCCAGGGTGTTCAAAGCCCCATCCAGCCTGGCCTTGGACACTTCCAGGGATCCAGGGCAGCCACAGCTGCTCTGGGAAACCTGTGCCTGGAAAGAATTTTTCCCCAGCATCCAACCTAAATCTCTGTCTCTGCCCTGGCTGTTGCCTCAGCTGCCCCTTGATGCCAAAGCTTCAGTTTTCAGAGCAGGGGCTGGTTCTGCCTCTTTCCCTCACCCTCCCTGTGCTGGGAGCTCCAGCTTCCTGGTTTGTTTTTGAGCTTCCACACCTGGGGAGACAGATCTGTGCCTATGCAGCAGGAGAAGTGTGAGGCAGGAGTGGCCTCAAAGGCAGCGGATCAAAGGCTCTTTCTTGTCTGACTCGCCCATGCAGGAGCCCGCCCTGTGTTATCGCTGGACCCCGTGCAAAATAAATAGGTTAATCAGCATCTTATTCAAATGAAGTGCTTTAATCTGTAATTCCCGAGCTGCTTTGAAAACTCACCGAGGTCAGCGGCTGCAGGAGCTGAGGGTGGGTGGGTGAGCAGGGACTGATGCCAAGGGCAGCGAGAGGGGTTCAGGGGCTGTGAGCAGCAATGCCAGGCAGGGACGGGCACAGAGGAGCTGTGCTGGGAACCCAGGGCCCCTGGGCTCAGGGCTTTTGTGCCAAGGAGGCCACAGAGCTGCTCCCAGGGCTGGAGCCCCTCTGCTCTGGAGCCAGCCTGGCACAGCTGGGCCTGCTCACCTGGACAAGAGAAGGCTCCAGGGAGAGCTCAGAGCCCCTTGCAGGGCCTGAAGGGGCTCCAGGAGAGCTGCAGAGGGACTGGGGACAAGGCCTGGAGGGACAGGAGCCAGGCAATGGCTCCCACTGCCAGAGGGCAGGGCTGGATGGGATCTTGGGCAGGAATTGTTCCCTGGCAGGGTGGGCAGGCCCTGGCACAGGGTGCCCAGAGCAGCTGGGGCTGCCCCTGGATCCCTGGCAGTGCCCAAGGCCAGGCTGGACAGGGCTTGGAGCAGCCTGGGACAGTGGGAGGTGTCCCTGCCATGGCAGGGCTGGCACTGGATGGGCTTTGAGGTCCCTCTGAACCCAAAGCATTTCATGATTCTATGCAGTAGGTGCTGGCTTGGGGCTGCCCTCAAGGCATGGAGCCCCTTGGAGCCTCCCTGTGGCTCTCGAGCTCCTGGCCAGGGGCTGCTGTGTCTGGGCACAGGATCCAGGGCTGGATGTGGCCCCACATCAGCTGCCGTGCCAGAGGAACCCAGGCAGGGATTCTGTGCAAGTTGGTTCCTGCAGGATTTTGTTGCCACAGCGAGTTCAGTGCCTGGGAGCTGTTTCAGGCTGTGCATTCCCAGTCTGGTCACTGCTCTGTTTAGCCTCAGTCTGCCCAAAGTCCCAGCCCAGCTCCTGCATTTAAGCAAGAAAAACAGGGAGGGAAAAACAACCCCAGACCACAAAGCGCTGCGAATCCCAGCACTGGGGCTTTCAGAGTGCCTCTCGCCGTGCTGGCAAATTTTCACTGTAGGAAATGACCTCACCTGGAGGTCCCCGGGGCTGCTGGCCTCAGGGCTGGGGGCTGGGGCTGGGAACAGGGGCTGGGGCTGGGGAATGGGGCCTGGCCCTGATTTCCAGCTGCCTGCAGCACCCAGCCCAGCCCCACCGTGCCCACACTTGGCTCTCGGTGGAATTTGCTTTTCACAGCCTCCCCTGTGCTGGACAGCAAAAGGAACAATTAGCAGGGGTCAGGGCCAGGAGTGTGCTGAACCTTGGCCCCCCAGGATCCAGCAGGGGATGTCCCAGGGGTGCTGGAGCAGGGTGGGCACGCAGCAAGGTGAATTTCCCCTGCTTTGCAGCGCTGGTCCCTCCATCCCTGCCATTTTCTGGCCGTTGTTTTCTCCGTGGGTTCCTGGCTGGGCTGTTGGTGCAGCTGCCGGGCGCTGGCCCTGAGCCAGCCCCTGCCAGATGGCGCGGGGCTCTCAGACGTGCTGCGCTCCATTCCCCGGCCCGCTCCCGCTATTTAATCAAATTATAGGAAAAGTCAATTTGCTGGATTCCCGTTCTGCAGTGCCTCCCCCACCCCCCCAGCCCACGCGGGGCTCCCTCTGCCCACAGCACCCGGCAGCATCCCGGGGACCAGGGCCTGGAATTCTCTTTTTTGAGCAAGGGACAAAGGGCAGCTGCCTGTGTCTGTCAGGATTTGCCCTTCCCCCTCTCTCTTTTTTTTTTGTCTTTATTTTACGAGTTCTATGTAGAGTCACAGAGTCATTAAGGTTGGAAAAGCCCTCTAAGGGTCACAGAGTCCAACTGCTCCCCAGCACTGCCAAGGCCACTGCTGACCCGTGTCCCCAAGTGCCACATTCACACATTGTTTGAACACTTCAAGGATGATGACTCCACTCCTACCCTGGGCAGTCTGTTCCAATGCTTCACAACACTTTCTGTGAAGAAATTTTCCCAATTTCCAATCTAAACCTCCCCTGGCCCAGCCTGAGGCTGTTCCCTCCCCTCCTGTCCCTGTTCCCTGGAGCAGAGCCCGACCCCTGGGCTGTCCCCTCCTGGCAGGAGCTGTGCAGAGTCACAAGGTCCCCCCTGAGCCCCCTTTGCTCCAGGCTGAGCCCCTTCCCAGCTCCCTCAGCCTCTCCTGGAGCTCCAGACCCTTCTCCAGCTCCACTGACTGGAGAATCCTTGTTGGATATCTGGGGGGCTTTGGGGTTGTTTTTCAAACAAAAAGAAGCCTGGCACAGGCTGTCCAGGGCCGTGGTGGTGTCACCATCTTGGAATTGTTCAAAAAACATGTGGATGTGGCACTTGAGGACACGGGTTAGTGGTGAACATGGTGCTGCTGCTTTCGTGGCTGGACTTGATCTTAAAGGTCTCTTTCGACCTTAAGGATTCTCTGATTGTGTCTTTTATTCCCCACCATCAATTTTGTCCCTTTTTACTGGTGAGGACAAGGGCTGGAAGGGAACAGCTGGCTGTGGGGAAAAAGAAACTCAGGCAAGTTTCCTTCCCAAAGAGAACTGTGTGTGCCAGGCAGAGCCCGGCCCCTGCCCCACCTCTGCTTTCGTCTGGATTTAAAAAAAAGATTATCGGTTTCAGAATGAATCAAAGGAGATGAAAATAACCTGTGACAAAAGTTCTCACATCATCTGAGAGCTATTTCAGTTTCTTTGAATGCCATTTCGGTTTCTTTGCATGTCGAATTTCTGCTTTAAAAAAAGAAAAGTCTGTTTTTGTCCTGGCAGAAGATGATTTTTGGTCAGGGCTTTCTAGGATAGGTTTGGTAATTTAGACGGGAAGGAAAAGCTTTTTCTTCTGCTTAATGTGCTGTTATATCACAGAGCTGAGCAGTGCTGCAGAAATCTGACCCAAGAGCTGTGTGAGGGCTGTCTGAGATATGTCCCTCCCCTGTGACAATGGCTGTGAGGGGCTGCTCAGCCCCACGTGCCTCAGTTTCCCCTCAGCCTGGTTTTCCTGAGGGCTTTGGGTGGGGGCTGTGCTCGGGAGCCTGGCACAGGGCAGGGTTGGCACAGGGGGGTCCCAAGGCCACACAGGTGCCCACTGCCCAGCCTGTCCCCCCCAGTGTGGGGTCACTGCAGCACTGGTGGCTTTTGTGGTTACCCAGAAAAAGTTATAACCATGGAAAATGGAACTGGAGCAGAGTCAAAACTTCTGCTGGAGCTGGGCATGTTCTGGGGAGCAAGGAGGGTGACAGGAACAAACAGAAAGGAACACTGTACCCTGTCCTCTGGGCCCTCTGCCCTGTCCTCTGGGCCCTGGCCCCTGCTCTGTTCCACATGGGGCTGTGCCCTTAGAGGACTTTGGCTGAGCTGCTCCAGTTCCCCCCAGATCTGCTGTGGGATGAATCAAAGCAAAGCTCCTGGACTCATCAGGTGGTTTGGGATGGAAGGGACATTGAATCCCATCCAGTAGCACTCCTGCCATGGCAGGGACACCTTCCACTCTCCCAAGCCCTGTCCAGCCTGGCCTTGGGCACTGCCAGGGATCCAGGGGCAGCCCCAGCTGCTCTGGGCACCCTGTGCCAGGGCCTGCCCACCCTGCCAGGGAACAATTCCTGCCCAAGATCCCATCCAGCCCTGCCCTCTGGCAGTGGGAGCCATTGCCTGGCTCCTGTCCCTCCAGGCCTTGAAAGGTCAGTTGAGTGAAGCTCTTGCTGCTCTGCTGCCATGGGAGAGGTGGTGAAACACTGCTGAATTTTGAGGTTTGAAGTTTAACTGTGTAGGGTTGGGAGCAGCCACGGTGAGGATGTGGGGCCGTGGACTGACCAAGGCCTTGTCTCCAACCCCTTTCCTTCCCCACAGGTGTATCCATCCAACTCAGGTGATGACTACAGCAGGGATCCAGCTGGATATACTCCCTCGAAACCTCCCAGCACTGTGTATCCTGGAGCCTTTTACATGACAGGTGAGTTATTCCCAGCCCTTGATCCCACAAGCCAGGCAGAGCAGGGGCAGCCTTGCCCATTATGGACCATGGGAGGGATTGCACATCTGGAGGGAGCTCAGGGCAGGAGTGCATGAGGCACAATGGAGCCCCAGAATCATCCAATATCCTGAGTGGGAAGGGATCTACAGGGATCATTGATCCCAGCCCCTGTCCCTTCACAGCCACCCCAACACCCCCACCCTGAGCACCCCTGGGAGCTCCTGGAGCTCTGGCAGCCTTGGCACCATTCCCTGGGGAGCCTGGGCAGTGCCCAGCAGCCTCGGGGGGCAGAACCTTGCCCTGAGCTCCATGCCAAGGCCTGGCCCAGCTCCAGCCCTTGCTGGGCTCCTGTCCCTGCCCCAGAGAGTTTGTCCTGGTTTGCTCAGTGGGTGATGCTCAGCACAGGCAGGACACAGTGGGGACAGTCCCAGCCCCTCAGCCAGGGCTGACCTGTTCCCCCCTGGGGCTGGGGGCTGCCTGCTGCTGTCCCTGCCCCACTCAGCTCTGGGCTCCTTGCAGATGGACTCCATAACTCTGCAGACCTGTGGAGTTCCCCGGGTGCCATGAGCCAGTCGAGTTACGGTGCCATGCTGGGCAGCTCCTCGTCCCCGCTCCCGCAGTCCAGCGGCTTCAACAGTTTACACCAGCACGAGCGCATGGTAACGTGTCCCCGTGGCCCTGGCACCTCCTCCCCTGGCTGTGGGTCCTGCCCCATTGCTGAACCTCACAGCTTTTCCTCTCACCCTGCTCCCCCTCCCTGCAGAACTACCAGCTGCATTCAGGAGAGGTGAACGGCGGGCTGCCCTCCGTGTCCGGCTTCTCCTCGGCGCCCACGGCGTACGGAGTGTCCAGCCACACCCCCCCGATCAGCGGCACCGACACCATCATGGGTACGGCCACTCACACTGACCCCCACCCCACAGCCGGCCACAGCTCACCTGGCCAGCCTTGTGCACACCTGCTGCCTGAGGCATCCAACACACCCAGACTCCTTGGGGTGTCACCTGTGCCTGGAGTCCCTGCCTGGGGAAGAGGCACAGGGAGGTTCTGGGTGCTGCTCTGGGGGTTTACACCTCGTGGGGTGGGTCAGGGAGGAGCCCAGCAGCTCTGCTATTATCTCCTGGAAGTGCTGTGCCTTAGATGAGTTGTGGGATGGATTTACAGCTGTGAGAAGCTGCTCCCCTAGATCCAGAATGGGAATGTTCATGCTGGATTTGGGTACCACATTAACCCCTGAGTGCTTTAATCTCTGACCCTGCTGAACCTGTTACTGAAATGAGCTCGTGCTCCTTAGGAAATGAGGATCCTGACACAGATTTGTAGAAAATACTTTGTTTTTCTGTGGAGAAGGAAGTTTGGGATTCACAGAATGAAAGTATTATTAAGGTTGGAAGACGCCCCTAGGCTCATCCAGTGCATTGGTGGTTGTTGGGGTTTGAGATGCCTCATGGCAATGGCTGTGCTGCAGCAGAGATGTCTGATTGCTGTTGGTGGCACTACACCTCCAGCCCAGGGCTTGGAGAGATGTCCCTGCAGCCCCTTGATGGCTCCAGGGGAAGGTGCCCCATGTCCGAGCTGCTCCGAGCTGGACAAACATTTAATTTTCAGGCAAAGCACTAAAAGCAGGAAATTTCCACCCCAGAGCAGGTGACCCCAAAGAAGGTCCTGTAGGGTGCTGTGTCCTGCTGGGGTCTGGGGCCTTGGCAGTGGCATCTGTGTCTCTCTTGGCAGGTAACAGAGGAACCACGGCCGGGAGCTCCGGGGACGCGCTTGGGAAGGCTCTGGCCTCGGTGAGAGCTTGGGGTGGTCCTGACCCATCCCAGCCCTGCTGCTGCAGGGACCCTCTACCCAGCAGGGAGCATGCACACATTTGGTGAATGCACCCCACATCCACAGCAGCCTTTAGGGAGGGTTTTCCCCTCTCCATGTGCTGTCATCTCAGTCCTGGCACCTTTTGGTGGATGGGGAAACTGAGGCACTGCAGGTTGTGGTGGCCCTGCAGCCCCATCTGCTGCTCCCAGCCTGCTGCTGCTCTGCCAAGACCACCCTACACAAACCTTGTGGCAGGACTTGCAGGTCCCAGTAGTCCTTGCCCTGTGTGTGCTGGTTCAAACTGGAGGGCACTGGTCTCACTGGGTCACCAGAGAGTTTCCTCTGTCCCATTCAGTGATCTTTGCACAGTAGCAGAGGGGTGCTGACAGTGACCCTGCAACAATTCCTGAGAGCTCCTGCTTCCTCCTGAGAGGGGTTCTGAAGAGCAGAGGCTGCACTCAGGGGTGGTGACAGTGGGGACAGAGAGAGACCCCAAGGTTGATGGGGGAACTGGGCTTGGTCATTGTGCTGGCTCTGGGTTTGGGAAGGGAGGTCCCAGCAGGTGCTGGGTGCCACTGGGAGGGGACAGCTAGCTCAGGTGGCACTGCTGACCATCGCCCTTCTGTCCCTGCAGATTTACTCCCCCGACCACTCTAGCAATAACTTCTCCTCCAACCCCTCCACCCCGGTCGGGTCCCCGCAGGGCCTCGCAGGTGAGTGACAATGTGAAGGGTGAGGGGGGTGGGGTTTGCTCTGGGGAGCTCCCAGGCAGTGAATTTCCCAACTCAGCCCCCCCTGGGCTGGCAGCAACCCCAGGACCTTCTCCTGCCCTCCCTGCCCCTGTCCCTGCATGTCCCACCTCAGAGAAACTGTGGCTGGATTTGCCTCCCATGGGAGAAGTGCAGTGGCACCTGGGAAGCAGCCAAGTGGTTCAAACCCATGTTCAGCACCTGCTGAAAGCCCATTCCTGTTCTCCTCAGGCAGGACAGGTCCCGTTGTGCCCAGCAGAGCTGGTGCCCGGGCTCCCTGTGCCCAGGGAGGTCACAGGGAGTCACTGAGCCCGGGGACATTGGGGACACCTCTCGAGGCCTGAAGGGCTGAGCCAGAGCAGAGCTCATAGTGCCACACAGTGCCACAGTGCCCATGCAGTGCCACACAGCCCTGCGGTGGCCCATGAGGTGCTGCAGTGGTCCATGCAGTGCCACAGTGGCCTGTGCAGTGCCAGATGTTGCTGCTGTGGCCGGAGCAGTGCCGTGCCGTGCCGTGCCGTGCCGTGCCGTGCCGGCACGGTGGCCGGTGTGCTGCCGCGGTGTCCCAGCTTCCAGCCCCATCTAGTGGCAGCCGCGGCCACGGCCGGTCCCCAACTGTGCGTTTGTCCCCAGGCTCGTCGCAGTGGCCGCGGGCAGGCGCAGCGGGTGCCTTATCTCCCAGTTACGAAGGGAGCCTCCACACTTTGGTGAGTGGCACCAAAAATTCCGGGTTCTCCTTTTCTCTCTCTTCCCTCAGGGCTTGGTGGTGAAGGGTTTTTGGGTGGCACCCTCTCCCCTGAAGGCCTGGAATCAGCTGCCTGGCCAGGGATGGGTATTTGGGTAGCAGCAGCTGAGCAGAGCCGAGTGCTGCATCCCTGACCTGGTGTCCCCCACAGCCTGGCCCCCTCCCCTGCCCCATCCCAGGCCCATCCCGGGGCTCTGGCCCAGCCCTGGGGATTCCTGGCAGGTTTTGCCTGCCCTGAGCTGTTCCACTCGTGTGACCCATCATGCCTTTGGGGAATGGCACTGGCTGGGGCGGTTATTGCTCCCCATCCCTGCCCTGTGGCACCTGAGTCCAAGATTGCCACCAGCCATTCTGTAGTGCAGAGCAGCAGGGGGCTGCTGGCTTTATGGGATTGCAGTCATGGAATTGGATTGGAATCATGGAAGGTTTTGGGTTGGGAGAGATCTTAAAGCTCATACAGTTGCACCCCTGCCATGGGCAGAGACACCTGCTGCTAGACCAGGGTGCTCCAAGCCCCATCCAACCTTGGACACTTCCAGGGATGGGGCACTTAACACAGACCTGTCTCTGTCCTGCCCTTCCAGCAAAACAAAATGGAAGACAGGTTGGATGAAGCCATCCATGTGCTGAGGAACCACGCCGTGGGCCAGACCTCTGCCATGGCCAGCAACCACAGCGACATGCACGGGCTGCTGGGCTCAGCACCAGCACACAGTGCTGCCGTGGGCAGCCTGGGCCAGGCCTTCCCTGCCTCAGTCATGGCCCTGGGGAGCAGGCACCCGAGTCTGGTGAGTGTGGGAGCAGTGTGGCAGCTGGCAGGGACACGCTGGGGACACGTGTCACAGGTGGTGTGACGTGGCATTGAGGGGGACGTCGCCTTTGGTGCAGGAACAGCTCAGTGGGGTCAGCCTGGGTCAGGTGCTGGCAGCGTTGCAGGGGTGACAGGCACAGAAGTAACTTCCCATGCTCCTGCAAGGGAGAGCTGAGTCACAGAATCCCAGAGTGGTTTGGGTTGGAGAGACCTCAAAGTTCATCTTGTTCCACCCCCTGCCATGGCAGGGACACCTTCCACCATCCCAGGTGCTCCAAGCCCTGCCCAGCCTGGCCCTGGGCACTGCCAGGGATCCAGGAGCAGCCACAGCTGCTCTGGGGACATTGAGTCCAGGCAGGCAGAAGTGGTGAGAGAGCTGCTCTTCTTTCCCTGCAACATGATTGAAAATCCCTCAAAACAACTTCAAGGCATCCCTGGGATATGCAGGGAGAAGAGGGATCCAGTGGGTACAGGAGTGCCAGGTGTCACCAGGAATTCTGAATGGTTTGGGCAGGCACCACATCCCTCTGTGGTGTGTGAGGGCTCGTTCCAGCTGCAGGGAATGTGATGGATCCAGGGCACCCTGGGCAGGTGGATGCTGGGGTCCCATGCAGGGTCACCTGGGCCCCCCCTTGTCTAGAGGCTGATGACCACAGCAGCACATTTTTGGCAGAGCTGCTTGCCTGCTGCAGCAAGCAGTGACACATCTCCAGTCTCCAGAGAGCCAGCTGTGATCCCCTTGCAGGCTCCCTGGGTTCTGCTCCTGAACAGGGAATGAGATGTGTCCTCTGTAGGCTGCTGCCAGCTGGGGAGTGTCCTGTCAGTCCCCAGCCTGTGGCACTGCCTGGGGGCTGTGGGCTCAGAAGGGGCCCTCACCCTTTGCCTCCAGCCCTTTGGAACCAAGTTCATGTTGCTGGCGTGTCCCTTGCTCCAGTGGCACTGGGGAGGTGGCAGTGGTGCTCAATGACACAGGACACGTGTCCTCTGTGCTGTGCTGGCCTTGCACAGAGGACAAGAAAGGGCACAGAGGGGCTTTTCCTCGGGGCAGGGGACATCAGTGACAGTGACAGGGGCTCTGGGCTGGGCGCAGCTCCTGCTCAGAGCAGGGAGCTGCAGTGTCCCCAGCACGGTCCCAGGCTGGCTCTTCCCTCCTGCATTCCAGAGCTCCAGGGGTGGGAGGGTGAGGGGAGCACCCAGAGCACCCAGCTGTGCCTCAGCCCGGTCCATGGAGCCCGGGGGTGGCCTGGGGTGACAGCTCAGGTGAATGTCCCCACTGCCTGCTGGCAGTGACACATCCCTCCCTGAGGCTCACTCTGCTCCTTGTGCTGCAGGTGGGAGGAGGCCACCCTGAGGATGGGCTGTCCAGCAACCCCAGCTTGCTCCACAACCATGTCACACTTCCATCCCAGCCCAGCTCGCTGCCGGACCTCAGCAGGCAGCAGGACACGTACAGTGGTAAGGCAGCTCTGCAAGGGGGCAGGTGGGGCTCACCTGTTCACAGGGCTCACCTGTGCCCAGGGTCACCTGCTGGGGGCTGTGGGGACTCACCTGTGGGGCTGGGCCCAGGCCTGTGCAGCCTGGGAGGAGATGGATGATGTCTCTGCAAGGCTGGTGTTTCCTTGCAGCATTCACAGGGCAGTTTCTACCTGGAGCCTTTTCCAGAGGTTTCACAGAGTCCCAGAATGGTCTCTGGCTTGGAAGGGACCTTGAAGCTCATCCCCTTTTGCCCCCTCCCATGGACAAGGACACCTTCCACTGTCCCAGGCTGCTCCAAGCCCTGTCCAGCCTGGCCTTGGGCACTGCCAGGGATCCAGGGGCAGCCACAGCTGCTCTGGGCACCCTGTGCCAGGGCCTGCCCACCCTGCCAGGGAACAATTCCTGCCCAAGATCCCATCTAACCCTACATGTTTGACCTGTATTTTCCCATTCCCCCTGCCAGGTGTGGGTGCACAGTTCCCAGTGCTCTGCTGTGTAGGTTGGGTTTCCAAAGTGGAGGGTCTGGGAAGTAAGAGGGAGAATGGGGAGCATCAGCAGGGCAGAGGCAGCAGCCTCACATCTTCCCCGAGTGTGGAGCAGCAATGCAGGATGAGTTTGGGATGCCACTGCAGGAGCAGAGCCTGGGGACCCCCCCAGCCTCCTGTGTGGGTCAGGCCCCTCAGGCTCTGCATGCCCTCTGCTCTCTCTGCAGGTTTGTCTGGGGGGCTGGGACGGAGCAGCGTCTCCTCAGGAACGAGCGAGATAAAGAGGGAGGAGAAGGAGGATGAGGAGAACACGTCGGTGGCAGATAACTCAGAAGAGGAGAAGAAGGAGCTGAAACCCTCCCGGAACAGAACAAGGTGCTCTTTGAACAGGTCTCTCCCTTCACTTTCTCTGTTGCCAGGCCAGGGCTGTTTGGGCTGGGGTCCAGCTGCCAGGACCCACCAGGCACTGGGCTTGGCCTGGTTTGGCCTGGGGTCATCCTGTGGCACAGACCCCCCAGCCCTGCCCACCCTGGAGCCTGGTGTGGTCTCACACAGCCTGGGCTCCTGCTACTGCCCCAGGGGAAGGGTCCCTGCCACCCTCCTGCTGGCTCCTGTCCCTGTGGCCTCAGGGCATCCTCATGCTCCTAAAGCAGAGGGATGCACCTCATCCCCCACCTGCCTGTGTGGGCACTTGGGGCTGTGCAGGGAAGGAGCCAGTGCTCAGCCCTGGTCAGACACAGTTTGACCCCTTCACTGCCTTGGGCCGTCTCCGCTGTCTGCTTTGGGCTCCTGTGTCCTCTGTCACATCCAGCCAGAGGAGTGGCAGTGGCTCAGGTGGAGTCCTTCAGCGTGTTGGCTGCTCTGCGGCCTTGCCACCAGCTCGGAGACCTCAGCAGGGTGATGGTGCCCAGAGAGGCATCAGAGAGGCAGCACCAGCCCCACCCCTGCCCTGGAGGCAGAGGGCTGCATCTTCCCAGATTCCAGCTGGGGATTGCAGTGTTGGCCTTCACCTTGTCGGGGCCACCCTGCACACTCCTGACAAAAAGCTCAGGCCTTAATCACGTTGTGTGTTCTTTCTTTGCTGTTTAAAACCAAAAGAAAACAAAAAAGAGGCAGAAGAAGAGCCTTAACTGCGTGCCCCTGCCCGTGGCACAGGCCAGCAGGCCCTGGCAGGGCACACGGGGGGCTCTCATCTCAGTGCGTCACCGTGTGTTTCTTGTCTGTGAGTTGACCAGTGCTGAGAGTGCACACGAGGAATGTCCCTGTCTCGTTCTTATTTTAAACCATTAGTCAAGATGAGGATGAGGAGGACGATCTTCTTCCCCCAGAGCAAAAAGCCGAGAGAGAGAGAGAAAGGAGGGTCGCCAATAATGCCCGTGAGCGCCTGCGGGTTCGTGACATCAACGAGGCCTTTAAGGAGCTCGGACGCATGTGCCAGCTGCACCTAAACAGCGAAAAACCGCAGACCAAACTGCTAATCCTACACCAGGCCGTATCAGTCATACTGAACCTGGAGCAACAAGTTAGAGGTCAGTGAGGGTCCCGGAGTGGTGATATTTTACGTACCTGATCGGCACGGGGCTGTCTGTCTGTCTGTCTCCTGTGACGTGCTGTGGTGCCTCGCACTGTCTCTCTCCCCTGTGGCCTTGGGGACCAACCCAAGGCTGTCAATGTCCTTTTAATTTTTTTTTTTTGCCTTTTTTGCATCCATCCCTGCTGTTCTCTCCTTTGTCCCCCGCTGCCACCGCGTGTGCTGCATGCTGGTCCCCGTGGGGACGCCTGTGCCATGTCCTGCTTCCCTGCAGCCTGGAGTGCTCAGTGCTTGGCCAGCAAAGTGACAGAAACTCCACTAGAGAATCTCCCAGAGGGGTCCAGCTCTGCCGTCTCCAAGGGCTGCTCTGAGCACAGAGCCCGTTCCTTTCCCCTCGCTGTGCCTGATGGGGCTCTGTGCTCCTGTCCCCCAGCGTGGCGCCTGGCAAAGCCCTGGGGCACGGGAGCTGTGCCAGGGCAGCGGGATGCCCGGACTGAGCAGCCCTCGCTGCCTGCACTGGTGTGGGAGCGCTGTGCATTCTGAGGCTGGAGCTGCCAGCGGGGCCCTGCAGCCTCTGCCCTCACCGGGACACGCTCAGGGCACGCTCGCTCCCTTCCACAGGTGTGCACCGCGGTGTGTGCACCCACCGCAGGGGGGAAGCGAGGGGGGCTGTCCCGGCTGTCCCCCCAAGGCCGTGGCCGCTTTGTCCCCATCCCGCAGTGCATGTGCTCCTGGCCCGCCCCTGCCCCGCCTGCAGCGCGCTCCGGGCAGGTTAACCCCTTTCTCTCTGCAGAGCTGTGTAACACGCGTCGGGGGCTGTGCCTGCCTGTGCTCCTCTCTGCTGGCCTTGCTGTGCCTTGATGTTGGAGTCCTTTGTGCCTCTCTTCAGTTTGTAATTTTTTGCCTTTCATAACATGTATATTTTTTCCTGTCTTCTTTTTTAATTTCCCCTTCCTTTTGATTTTTTTTTTATTTCAAGTTTTTACTTTTTGGTTCTGTTCTTTCCAATCTCCTACAGACATGCCCCAGCCGTGACCTCTCGGTGGTCCCACTCTACCTTGTACTTGCTGCTCACGGATCCCAGGCAGGACCGAGGGTGGGGCAGGGCTTAGGCAGAGTTGGCACCGTGTTCACTTTGGTCTCCCACGCTTGTCCCTTTTTAAACCCTTCCTGGAGGCAGCCAGAGGTGGCTGAGCCCTGCAGGCTCCCTCAGCAGACAGTGCAGACATGCAGTGTCCCCTCCTTGGTTTGTGCTGCTTTCCAGGAGAGGATCCCACCCTCACACCCCCTCTGGCAGCACTGCCATCAGGTCCCTGTGTGCCATGGGGGCTGCCAGGATCCTCTCACTGCCACAGCAGCTGCAGGAAGGGAAAGGAGGAGACTGAGGAGTTTTAGGCTGGTTGGTGACTCCCAGAGGCACAAGGCAGCTGAAGCATCCCATCCTCACACAGTGCAAGCTGCCAGGGCTACATGCTGCTGCTGGGGACACGGCTCTGTCCTGCCCAGGTGTGACATCCAAGCCTTGTCCCTGCTGGGGGAGCCACCAGCCAGGACTGGCCACCAGCAAGGAGCTGCAGCCACCAGCCTGTGCTGGAGGAAGGATCTGGGGTCCTGTGTGGGGGCACGGGTGCCAGGATGGCCCCGTTTCCCCCGCCTGTGCTGTGTGTGTGGAGAGGAGGTGGCAGTGCCAGCTGGGGCAGCAAGGAGGGGACACAGGCAGGGACAAGGCAGTGAGGAGAGGGTGCAGCAGGGCCAGTGGGCAGCCCTCAGTCCCACACAGGCAGTGCTTGCCAGGGAGCCCCTGCTCCCCTTCACACGGCCCTGCACTGTCCGGAGGCTCTCCAGGAGGGCTCTGACTCTGCAGCCCCTCTTTGCTAAAGGCTGATCCCACACGGCTTCCCAGGAGCCCACAGGCTGTGCCAGTGTCAGGTCTCACCCAAGGACCCTCCTCAGATAGGTGTCTTCCTGCAAGAGGTTTTGCTCTGGGGGAGAAGGTCGTCTGTATTTAAATTGGGGCTTTGGAGGGGATGGGCAAGGCCATGGTTCAAGATGCTGCCAGCACAACTTTGCTTCCCCCATCCCTGCCTGTGTTGGGCATCCCTGGGATGCTGTCAGCAATGGGGGCTCTCACAGAGCTTCTGACTGTGCCTGGAAAAAAAATCACCCCTTCTGGCAGCTTTTGGCTGTGTGGAAAGATCTGGATTCAGTGTCTGCCTCCGAGTCTGATCCTCAGAGCAGCTCCTGCTCCCAATGCTGCCCTGGCCCCTAAGAGGGTGCCAGGCCAGGCTGCTCCTGCTGCTGCAGCACCACTGCTCCAAACACCAGCACTGGAAGCTGCAGATGGAATTTGGGAAGGAAATCTTACAAAGAAGGATTTGCTTCCTGCCAAAATCTTTCCATGGGGGACAAACCTGACGTTTTTGGCAGAGAGCCTCCCCTAGTCTTCGAGTTTTCAGTTGAAAACAAATAAGGCAAAATTTTGCAGAGGGTGGAAGGTGTTGGTGTGTGATGCTGCATCAATGCCCACCCTTGCCCCCAGTGGCCCCTCCAGCCCCCCTGGGCACCTGGCCCTGTGCTGGCAGCACCTTCCCTGGGCTTGCAAAGGTGACACAGCCTGGGCTGCTCTGGGAAGCACCCAGAGGAATTGGCTTGGCAAAGTGAGGCCGTTTGGGCCGTTTCCAGTGGACACCCGGAGCACTTCCAGCACGGCAACATAGAGAGCCCCTCTCGTGGCACCCCCTGACTAACCCCTGTGGTGCTGTGAACCCAGCAGTACAGACGAGGCCTTGTCACTGGAGGACAAAGATCTGAGGGACCGGGAGAGGCGAATGGCCAATAACGCCAGGGAAAGGGTGCGAGTGCGGGACATTAACGAGGCCTTTAAAGAGCTGGGACGAATGTGCCAGATGCACTTAAAAACGGACAAAGCACAGACCAAACTGATCATCCTGCAGCAGGCCGTGCAGGTCATTCTGGGCCTGGAGCAGCAAGTACGAGGTATGGTACCGCTGGCAGGTGCATTTCGGGGCCTGTCTCTCCCCCCTGTCTCTGCATGCTCCTGCTTCTCTGTCCTGACTCTGCTTTCTGTCTGAGCTGTGTGTTTGCAGCACCAGCAGCACCTCTGGCTGCTGAGCTCTCCCCAGCCCTGGCCCAGGGTAGATTTGAGGCTGCTCTCTCTCTCTGCTCATGCTTAATATTATTTTGCACCTGGATCCCATTAAACAGCTTTGGAAAATTCAGTCCTCAATTCTGAGTGCTGGCTGAGGCACTTGGGGGTTCCTGTAACAAGCACATGGAGATGCCCTGGCACAGGGTGCCCAGAGCCGCTGTGGCTGCCCCTGGATCCCTGGCAGTGCCCTAGCCCAGGTTGGATGGGGCTTGGAGCACCCTGGGACAGTGAGATGTGTCCCTGCCCATGGCAGAGGGTTGGAACAAGATGGACTTTAATATTCCTTCCAACCCAAACCATTCCATGATTCCATGGTGAAGTGGGGGTGCAGCTGGGCCTGGGGTTCTGCTCGAGCAGGGGCCTGGCAGGGTCCTGCAGGGACTGGGGCAGCAGCGAGCGCTGCAGGAGCTCATCTCCTCACACAGGCCTGCCTAGCATGGTCCCCTCTGTCCCTCTGGGGTGCTGCTGCCAGGGGTGATGCTGGTGCCCAGACTGAGGTTGCTCCCCTCCCTTGCTGTTTTGGGCACAGAGCGCAATCTGAACCCAAAAGCCGCCTGCTTGAAGCGTCGGGAAGAAGAGAAAGTGTCTGGAGTGGTAGGAGACCCCCAGATGACACTGTCAGCTTCCCATCCTGGTCTAGGAGACGGTCACAACCCTGTTGGACACATGTAAAGGTACTGTTCCCCACCTTTGATCCCACATCCCAGCGTGGGTCCAGCCCTGTGCCCGTGCCCTGCTCTGCTCTGGCTGGTCAGCCCCGCTCCCTCAGCAGCAGCCACAGCCCTGCTTCATTTCCCTGAAATCAATGACCTGCATGTGTGCAAGGCCTGGCACAGGATGCCCAGAGGAGCTGTGGCTGCCCCATCCCTGAAGTGTCCAAGGCCAGGTTGGAGGGGCTTGGAGCAACCTGAGATGGTGGGAGGTGTCCCTGCCATGGCAGGGGGTGCAATAAGATGAACTTTAAGGTCTCTTCCAGCCCAACCCATTCCATGATTTTCTCTCTCTGTGTGTCACATGCCTCATGGACACCCAGAGCCTCTGGCCCACAGGAGAGTGCAGCCCCATAGCAGGGATGGGGGGTTTGGAGCTCTCTGGGTGGGCTCAGCTCTGCTCTGCACCTCCCAGTCCTGCCCCAGTTGGCTACTGGAAACCAGCAATTCCTTTTGCTCGTGGTTCTATGAGAGGGAATGGGCAGGTCCCAGAAATGCCAAGAGAGTCAGAGAAGGTGAAAATCCCCTGGTGAGGCTGTGGCAGGCACAGGCTCCCATGGGCTGTTCCCACTTTTAAGGGACCCTGGGAGCATCTGAGCAGTGCAGAGATGGTGGGTGGGGGGATTGAGCAGATCCAGGAGTGGTGGGTCAGGAGCTGATCCCATGCAGTGCATGGAGAGCACACAGTCCCTTGGTGTCCCCTGCCCCAGTGGGTGCCTGGGGACAGCCTGACCAAAACAAAGGCAAAGCTCAGCTGCAGCCCTGCCCAGCCCTGCAGGGACTGACAGCCTTGGGGCCCCCTGTGCAAGGAGCACAGTTTTATTGTCATTTGGGCTTCTATCACTTCAGACTTCTCTTTTTTTTTGTTTTTTTTTATTTTATTTGTAGATCATTTTGTTCCTCTGGATACAGAGGTCTGTAGGAAGAAACCCTCGGTGTGACCTGCAGCCCTGTTGAACCATGAACTGTAGTACTGCTCATACTGACACACGCAGGCGGATCCTGGCGTGACGTAAGGAGTGGAAAAAATACTTTGTCAGAAACAAAACGGAAACAAAAAATTGCCTTAAGTATAAAGTGCAGAACAGTCAATACATATCACTCAGTTAGGAGGGGGTGGCGTGTTCTCTTGGCTTGTTCACAAGCAGCCAGCAGCAAAATTGTGCCTAAGCTTGATATTTCTTTTTTAAAAAAAAAGAACATTAGTTATGAGATTTTTTATGTAGAACAAATAGCAATGCCTTTTGGTTTTTTTAGCTTCTTTTGCATATGTTTTGTAAGCAACGAAAAATTTTTTTTTTGTATAAAAACATGTCTTGTACCCTCCGCTTTTCTGCTGCTGTTTCTATAGTTAACGTTGCATCTTTAGGATCAACCAGAATATTAAAATTGTATTAAGAGAGACTGGATATAAAGAGAGGAATTCTCAGATTCGGCTCGGAAAGCCACTAAAAGCGAATGTAGCCACAGTGAGGGAATGTTCTTCCTTGCCTGGCTTGTACATGACAACAAACAAACTCATGTGCTGAATTTACCATCTCTTTTCTTCGGCCACTTCTGATTTGGGAAAAGGAAGTTAAACGGCAAAGCAGTGGCAGCAGTGCTCCCCTCCCCGGGCAGTGACTGCGGTGCTCGGCGGGGTTGCTTTGTTCCCGAGATGCCCCCGGGGCAGAGGATGTGACCATGGCTGTTCTGAAGGATGAGCTGCTGGAAGAGCAGCCCCGGGTGGAGGAGAACCAAGGGACTGAGGCGCTTCCAGGTGAGCAGAGCAGCGAGGGACGCACAGGGAAGCGCCTGTTCCCACGGGCCAGAGCTGCCAGAGGCACTTCCAGGAGCAGCACTGAACAAAGACCAAGTGAACAAAGCTGCAGCACTGGGAAGAGGCAGAGGCAGCCGGAGCAGCAGTGGGACCAGGAGACTGGGCAGCAGCAGCAGCAGAGGGTGCTGGAGGCAGGGAAGGAGCAGAGACCTGGCCACTCCAGCCTGGGCAAAGCCCTGAGCAGCTGCAAGATCCCTTCTGGCACTGGAGCCATCAGAAGTGCAAAATGCTGGCTCGGGGAGAGGGGTGGCTTCACACCCCGCTGTCACCTGCTGTCACATCTCCCAGGCATCCCTGGAGGCAGACTGAGCTCAGCACTGCCACGGGGTGGGAGTGGCCACCTCACCTGCACACGGGCTCCTCTCATGGCACTGGGAAGGAGGGCAGCAGGAGCTCCTGTCCCTGTGCTCCAGCAGCCAAGCTGGGCCAGCTGTCCCTTCACTCCAAGGGATTCCCAGTTACTCCAGACCACTCTGGTGTCCCCAGCAGGAGGAGGATCCCTGGCAGCCCCTCTGGGTGCCCTGGAGGTGTGGAGCAAACAAAGAGGTGCTGGGCAGTGCTGCTGCAGCAGCCGCTCTGGAGATGGCCATGGAAAAACATCCACCAGGAATTTACTCTTGTTTCTTCCCTCTCCTTCCCCTTGTGAAACATTTTGTGCCTGGTTCTTCCCAGCTCTGCAGGGCCCAGTCAGGCAGGATGGTGCATGAGACATGGCTGCTGGTCTGGGGGGATGTGGGGAGCTCCCCTCTCCCCTGCAGGCTCCATCTCTCCCTGTGCTGCTCCAGCCTGGGCTCCTGGGGAAGCTGTGTTGCTTTGGCACGGGGAAAGGGAGGGACTGGCACACAGGATTAGGTCCTGTGGCACTTCCCAGCAACCCCAGGCTCTTGGCATAACCTGGTGCTCCTCCATGTGCTTTGTGCTCTGGCAAGCCCTGCTGGAAGCGCTCAGGGCAGTGCTTATCTCCCAGCCACACCTGGGCACTGTGGCCTCGGTGGCAGCTCCAAGCTGAGCCACTCCAAGTGCCAGAGCAGGATGGGGCTGTCCCTGCTGCCCCTGGCCCTGCCTGGGGCTCCCCAACATCCAGCCATCCCTCTGAAGCTTTTGGGTGCTCCCACCAGTCCTTCTGCATGGTGAGACCTCAGCAGCCCCAGCTCTGTCCCTGGGAAGGGCAGGAAACTCAGTGGTTCCATAACCCAGGTGCTTCTTGCCTGTGTCAACAGACACATTTTAGCCTAATCAGCTTGACAGGTTACAACATTTCCCTCCCTGGGGCTCCTCTGGGTGCTGAAACAGTGGGCAGGGAGATGGATGAGGTTTTCCTCCCTGTGTGACAGCCCTGACTCCCATTCATGCTCTGGAGTGCAAGCTGGAGGGCTCAGCAGCTGCTTTCTGTTTCATCCATGAGAGTTCCTGCTCCACTGGTGACAGTGCTGGGGCTGCAAAGTACCCACTGCTCAGGGGTCTTGGCTGGCACAGTGCCCCTGTCCCAGGGCCAGGAGGGATGGAGCCGTGTCCCAGCCCTGGAAAGCTTGAAACCCTACAAAAACTATTTAAAAGTGGTTCACAAACCCTTTGATTTTGCCCCAAGAATTGGAGGTGGCAGTAATGGACAACTGGACTTAAAGGGACTAGTCAAGAAAAATCCATAAATTCAACAAAATTGGAAACCTGAGAAGATTTGTGAGTTGTTCACAAATTTGCTAAACTTCTTTATCCCCTCCTAGTCCTGCAGGCCAAGGAGGAATCCTGATGAGCCAGAGCCTTTCTCACCATCCCTGAATCCCCAGGCATTGCAACAAAAATGGGGCTTTTCAGCTGAATTTAGGTGGTTTAAAATGTTACTTTGATAGCAAATCAAGCCAACGTCCTTCCATGGCAAGGCTTGGGTGAACATCCTTGAGCAGAAGCCCTCAGAGCCAAGGCTTGGAGAGATCATCTCAGAAGCACAATGTAGGGGGTGGCAGTGCTGTCCCTGGAGCTGCCTCGATGGCACAGGGTGACAGCTTTGTGTGCCAGCCCAGCTGTGTGTGCCAGCCCAGCTCAATGGCACCTCTGCTTTCAGGTGCTCAGGGAACAATTGGGAAGAGCAGCAAGGAAAAGTTCCTTTGTCTTGCCAGTGTGTTTGGCTCAGTGTGAACTTGGTGCCTGTAACCTGCCAGGGAAAGTGGCTTTTCTAAAAACAACCACTGCCAGGTGCTGTCCCCAAAATCCCACCAGGCCAGCCCTGAAATGTCACCCTGTGGCAATGAAACTCTTTAGGTGTTGTGGTCAGCGAGGGCCAGGTCTGCACCCTCCCCAGCCCACAGCTCTGCTCCATTCCACTTGGGATCTTAGAGATCCCCAGACCTGCTCCTGTGCCTGTGTGTCCCCCACAGCAGTGGTGCTGCCAGGAGAGGTGTCACAGGGGTGACATGCTGTATGGTGCCATTTATTCCATTTTCTCCTTCCTCTCTCAGCCTTTGCTTGCGTGGCTGTTCCTGTGGGCACGTGCCCTCCTCTTTGGGGGCCAGTGAGCCCCCCCAAAGCTTCCTTCATCAGATGGGGGGCTGCCTTCCCTTCTGTGCAGCTTCTAGTTCCTCTTTCCCCAGGCTGCCTCGGTGAAGCAGCAGAACTGGGACACTGCCATGGGACATTTCCTGTGTCCCCAGCCCAGGGGCCTCCTGTTGCCCCACTCAGCCAGGCCCCTGCCTCCCTGCACACAAGCTGTGCATGCCACAGGACTGGGGAGCGTCTGGAATCCAGTCTATGAACAGTAAAATTGCAGATTGTTGTTTTTTCTCCCTTTTCACGTGCTTTTTCCCCAGAGCAAAGCAGCTGCAGCCTCCCATGGGTTGGTGCTCAGGCAGTGGTGGCTGCTCCTGCTCACAGCCCAGAATTCCAGCTGTGTGGCACTCACCCCTGCCCTGACCGCTCAGATCCTCTCACAGCCCCAGCCAGCAGCTCCTGGGGCTCTGCTCCCCTGCTTCCACAGCTACCCCCAGAGCTGGGCTGCAGGAAGGATGGACTCAAGCTGTGGTTGCCTCAGGCTGTAATTCCAGAATCAGGGCAGAAACTGCTCTCCAATGTCCTTTGTGTCTCACCAGTGCCCCCACTGAAGCCAGCAGAGCCTTTGGGCCCTTGCTGGATGGTTCCAGTTGTGGGGGCTCGAGAAACAGGAGGCTTTGGAAACGCCCAATCCCCTGCACCCCTTGAGCTTTGCTGCCAACTTTGTGGCCAGTGGAACCCGAGTTCTTCTTGCAGGCCCTGCTGTGCTGTAGTGGGGAGCCTGGGCCAGCTCCAGGTCCATCTCTGGGCTCTGGGAGGTGAAGCAAAGCTGGGCCAGAAGAAGCTTTCAGCCCCCACCTGCAGTGCTGGCTAACCCAGAGCAAGCCCTGGCCACTGGACTCCCCCATTCCTGCCCAACACCAGCAATAGCAAGGCCTGTTTTCTGTACCCCGAACTTGCACAAGGTCTTTGCCCTGTTAAAAATCCTATGCAAATCTTAGCCCCCTCCCCTCTCCCGGGGCTCTGCAGATCCCAGCCCAGCCCGTTCTCTCTGCTCTTTGTGATTCCTGCTCCCTGCTGCCCTCAGGGTCCAGCTTCATTCTTGGCAGCTCCAAAAGCATTTTGAGACCTGTGCTCTGGAGCTGGGAGGGGGCAGATGAGACTGTAGGAGCACCCAGCTCGTACTGAGCACTGAACTGGAGGGGGCAGGGCCTGGTCCTGGGGCTCCTCCATGCACCCTTCATCCTCCTGTGCCTTCTGCTCGATGCTGGTGGGGCTCTGCCAGCATCCCTCATCCCCCAGCCCCCTGAAAGGAGAAGCTCTGTTCCACCTTGCTGCTGCCCAGACTGCCCTGTCCCAACACCTGAGCCTCAGCCTTGGCTGGGGCTGCTCTTCCTTCAGCCTCCCCGAGCCTGCAGGGTGTTTCCCTTCCTCCCATGCTCCCCAATCTGTCCAGCCAGCATCTCTGAGCTGTTTCCCTTTGCAGAGGGGCAGCCCGTGCCAGCAGCTGGGGTGGGTGCTGCCAGTGTCCCACAGCACAGCTGCCTCTCCCTGCCCTTGGGGTGCTCTGTACTTTGACTTCCAGGACAATTCAGCCCTTCTGGGGAGCCAGCACTGCTGTGCCTTGGCCTGCAGGACTCCCAGGGGGAGGGGGGCTCTGCTTAGGAGGGTGGTGCAGGCTCCTCGTGGCCTTCTGCCAAACCTTGTGTGTCCATCTGCAGCCCAGCTCCAGGCCAAGGGCACTCCTGTCATGGGTGTCCACTCTGGTATCTCTGTTCCCCTGGCTTTGTACCCCTCCTGCTCCTCAGGGCTCCCCATTCCCACCCTGGCCCAGCCAAGCCCGTGCTGTGCTGGAGGGTGAGGCTGTAACACTCACCCTGAGACATCTGAGCTCAGCGTGGCTGCAGCACCAGCCTGGGAGAGCAGAGGGGTTTCTGCTTCCAAAGGGGTGTCCTGGTACCGAGGCCTTTGGCCAAACATCATCCCCGTGCCCTGCACCCCTGGGTTGTGCCCTGCACCCCTGGGCTGTGATCTGCACTCCTGGGCTGTGCCCTGCACTCCTGGATTGTGCCCTGCACCCCTGGGTGGTGCCCTGCACTCCTGGGTTGTGCCCTGCACCCCTGGGTGGTGCCCTGCACTCCTGGGTGGTGCCCTGCACTCCTGGGCTGTGCCCTGCACCCCTGGGCTGTGCCCTGCACTCCTGGGCTGTGCCCTGCACCCCTGGGTGGTGCCCTGCACTCCTGGGTGGTGCCCTGCACTCCTGGGTTGTGCCCTGCACCCCTGGGTGGTGCCCTGCACTCCTGGGTTGTGCCCTGCACCCCTGGGTGGTGCCCTGCACTCCTGGGTTGTGCCCTGCACCCCTGGGCTGTGATCTGCACCCCTGGGCTGTGCCCTGCACCCCTGGGCTGTGCCCTGCACCCCTGGGCTGTGCCTGGGGAGCTGTGGAGCTCCTGGAGGCAGCAAGCTGGGGACACCACAGGTCCCCCTTGCCAGGGCCACGTCTTCCCAATTGACCAGAAGCCAGCAGCTCTTGAGCAAACCTTGTACCATGGAGCCACTGGGAGGGAAGGAGCCGTGGAAGCCCTGCAGCAGCCACTGCTCCTGTGCCAGGAGAGAGGGGACAGAGGAGGACAGGGAGGATCCCAGCTGGGAATGACCTGTTGGCTGCAGAGGGCTCCAGCTCTCCGGGGAAACAAAGCATTCCTGGGATGTTCTTTATATTTTTGTAGGAATGGGGGGTGGGAGAGCAGATGGGAGATGCCTGCGGAAGTTGTTTATTTTTAACCCTGTAGAAAGTTATGGGTTGTTTTTGGTTTTTTGGCCTTTAAAATAAAAATGGTCCTTGCTTTTGATGTTTATGCTGCCTACCTGTAAATCCAGATGTACTTAAGTGGCTGAAATCCTTGTTCTTAAATCAGATACACATTATAGTTTTGAACTATATATATAGTAAATATATATATATATATGCCTAACCCAGCAAAAAAAAAAATTAAAAAATAAAGTATTTGGGGGTGGGAAATGCGTTGCTCTTTGAAATGAATCACAATTGGGGGATGAAATTGTGTTTCTGAGTGCCTCAAGATATGAATTGTTTTCATTTTTTTAAATAATTTTATACAAGTGTCAAAACAGCTGGCTGGATTATTTGGAGTTTTTAAATAATCCTAACTTTTTTAAAGTAGATTTTGAGAACTGTCCTGTATATAACAGTAATGTAGCAATAAATGTGACATTTTATAACAATATTACTTTTTTTATCCCCATGTGTGTCCTTCAGATGTTGTATCCCTAGGAATGAAATGTTGGAATAAAGGCTTTGCCTTGTACTAAAAAACAAAAAACAAAAGAAAACACCAGACAGGTTTTCAGACACTTGCTCTGGGTGTGGATCCTGCCCCCTGCATCGCTGTTGTTTCCTTGCCTCTGCCCCTGGGGAGCACCCACAAAAAATCCAGTTAAATCCAGTTAAACGTCCCCAGCTCATCCAGGAGCCCAGCACAGACTAGTGATGGGAGAAATTCATCAAATCAGAGTCATGAAGGGTGAAAAAGACCTTTCACATCATCGAGTCCAACAGTCAGTTCAGCACTAACCCATGCCCCAAGCACCACATCCATTGTTTGAACACTTCTGCCCTTGGCAGCCTGTGCCAGTACCTGGCAACCCTCTTTGGGAAGAAATTATTCCTAATATCCAACCTAAACCTTCCCTGCACAACCTGGGACCATTTCCTCTTGTCCTGTCCCTTGCTCCCTGGGAGCAGAGCCTTACCCCCGCCTGGCTCCATTCTCCTGCCCTTCAGGCTCCAAGGTCCCCCAGGACTGTCACAGAATTACAGATTGATTTGGGCTGGAAAGGACCACAAGGCCCATCTCATTCCACTCCCTGCCACAAGTGGGGACACCTTGCACCAGACCACAAGCTCTATCCAACCTGGCCTTGGACATTTCCAGAGCCAAGGCCTCTGCCTGGGAGCAGCCTTCCTTCCCCAGGTTTGCTGCCTGTGCTCTCACTGTGCTGCTCCAGAGCAGGACAAACAGTCCAGACTGAGAAGGGGCTCTGGCAGTGCCTGGATAAATCTCCCTTAGCCTTGGGTGCCCTCTCTCAGCAGTGAGGCAGCTCTGCCCTTCCCGAGCTGCTCTGGGTGCATGGAATGACAGTCCTTCCTTAGACTGCATCATAAAACCACTGAATCATTAAAATTGGGAAAGACTTTGAACATCACCCAGTCCAACCATTAACTCAGCAGCACTGCCATGTTCACCACTAAAAATGTCCTCAAGAGCCACATCCATGCATTTTTTTACTGTTTCTAGGGATGGTGACTCCACCACTGCTCTGGGCAGCCTGTGCCAGCCGTTTACAGCTCAGATCCAGGCGAGGGAGAAGTGTGTGCTTGGGAGCAGCCTGGAAGATGGATGCTCGACAAATGCACAAGGTGGAGCATAAAGCAGGCGAGTGCCCAGAGCAGGTTTGGGGCTGGGAGAGCTGGTGAGGACAGGAGCAAGGAGCAGCACAGAGGAGCTGCTGAGAGCATACAGCTTCCCAAGAGCAGAGCAGTGGCCACCAAGTGAGCTCCTGCCAGCACTCCCTCCCTGGAGATGAGCTGGGATAAGACTACCAGATCCTGTGGCAAATGTCATGTCATGCTTGCACCGCCAGACAATCACAGAATCACAGAATGGTTTGGGTTCTAAGGGATCATAAAGCTCATCCCATGGGCAGGGACACCTTCCACCATCCCAGGCTGCTCCAAGCCCTGTCAGCCTGGCCTTGGACACTTCCAGGGATCCAGGGGCAGCCCCAGCTGCTCTGGGGTGTTTGTTCCAGAGTTCCTCCTGCATGTTCACAAGAGGCTGAGCAGGCTCTGAGCAGAGCCTGGGGAACATTATGGAATTGATGGTGATTTTATGACCCTCTCCTGAAAAACCCATCTGAAAACTCTCTCTCCTGTTGCAGGAAACTGAGCGGCCATGACAGGGGGGTTTGCAGGGGCACTGACGGGCTCTGGGGACACCACTCTGGGTAGGGGGTACTTCCCTCCAGCACCAGAGGCTGGGAAACAGTCCCAGCCCAGTGCGGGGACACTGCCACTCCTCAGGGCTTGTGTCCCCTCTCTAGCCTGGGGACATCCTGTCCCCTCAGGGCCCATGTCCCCTCTCTGGTGTGAAGACAGGCCTCATGTCCCCTGTGCAGTGCAGGGGCAGCCGATTCCCCCAGGGCAGCTGCTGTCCTCCATCCACTGTGGGGACAGCCCGAACCCTGGCCCGTGTCCCCTCAGGGCTCATGTCCTCTCAGGGCCGGTGTCAGGGCTCTTGTCCCTCCCCAGCATGGGGACAGATGGTCCCTTCAGGGCTCGTGTCCCCTGTCTGGTGTGAGGACAGCCTGTCCATCCATTCACCTGTCCACCTGTCCATCCACCCACCTGTCCATCCATCTCTGTCTCACCTGTCCATCTCTATCCCACCTGCCCACAGAGCCGCGAGGCACAGATGGAGCTGCAGGTGATCGCCTCCGGCCCCCCCCGTCCACATGTTCCACCTGTCCATCCATCTCACCTGTCCACCTGCCCGTCCCTCGGTCCGTGTCCCCTCAGGGCTCGCGTCCCCCTCCAGCACAGAGACAGGCCCGTTCTCCTCTCAGGGCTCGTGTCCCATCAAGTCCCGTGTCCCATCTGGGCTGGCGTCCCCTCGGCTGGTGTCCCCTCAGGATGGCTCATGTCCCCTCAGGACCCGTGTCCCCTCAGGGTGGCCCGTGTCCCCTCAGGGCCCGTGTCCCCTCAGGGCAGCTCATGTCCCCTCAGGATGGCTCATGTCCCCTCAGGGTGGCTCGTGTCCCCTCAGGATGGCCCGTGTCCCCTCAGAGTGGCCTGTGTCCCCTCAGGATGGCCCGTGTCCCCTCAAGGTGGCCCCTGTCCCCTCAGGACAGCCCGCGCCCCCTCACGGCCGCGCACAGCCCCGCGCGGAGCCGCTTCCGGCCGCAGCCCCGCCCCGCTGCAGCCCCGCGCGTGCTCGGAGCGGCCCCGCCGCCGCCGCTCGGGGTCACTTTGAGTGAGGCGGCGCCATCGCCATGTTGAACCAGCTGCTGGGGCCGCGCTACGCGGAACTGCTGCGGACCTGGTGAGGAGCTGCCGGGCTGCCCACGCCGCGCTGGGGCTGCCCGGCCTGCCCGCTTCCACCCGGGGCTCTCTGTCCGCTCCGAGCCGGGCTCTGCTCGCCCCGTGCGGGTCTGTGCGCCCGGCCCGGGGCTCCGCGCTCCCCTCACCGCGTCCTCCCGGCACGGCCGCGCACTCAGCGCGCTCTGTGGGAGCCTGAGGGAGCCTGAAGGGCATCCCGGCCCCTGGCCGAGGCCTCCCCGTTCCCTCCGCGCCCTTTGAGGGCCGCTGGGGACGGTGCTGGGGTGCGGAGCAGCGCTCGGGCCGGGCTGAGGGGCTGGGAGAAGGGCTTGCGGCCCACCCGGCGCTGGCCGTTTCACGTTCGGTAATAGAGCAGTGCCGTGGGTGCCCTTTGCAGGGCTGTGGGAGGCAAAATGAGGGGGCAGAACCGACGGGATGTGGCGGCAGCCATGTATGGTAGTGTGTCTTCTCTTCGCTGTGCAGTAGTCTTTTTAAGTAAGAGACTATGAGCTTTTTCCTGTCAAATATCTTGGCTGCCCTGAGGACTAATGCTGTTCCTTGTCTGTGAGGTTGTTTCAGTATTTCTGTGTCCAGCTTGGTCACCACGAGATCAGAAGGATCCAAAGCTGTTGGAGAGTGCCCAGAGGAGGGACACGGAGCTGGGGAAGGGGCTGAGGAGCAGCTGAGGGCACTTGGCTGGTTCAGCTGCAGCCCAGGAGACTGAGGGGAGGCTCCTCGGGGGCTGCAGCTCCTCCCCAGGGCAGGCACAGGGGCAGGGGCTGAGCTCTGCTCTGGGACAGGGACAGGAGCCCAGCAAGGGCTGGAGCTGGGCCAGGCCTTGGCATGGAGCTCAGGGCAAGGTTCTGCCCCCCGAGGCTGCTGGGCACTGCCCAGGCTCCCCAGGGAATGGTGCCAAGGCTGCCAGAGCTCCAGGAGCTCCCAGGGGTGCTCAGGGTCGGGGTTGTTGGGGTGGCTGTGCAGGGACAAGGGCTGGGATCAATGATCCCTATGGATGCCTTCCTACTCAGTATATTCCAGAATTCTAAGCTCTTTTCCTGATTGAAGTGCCTTTCTGAGGTACCTCGGCCATGAGCATCTGCCAGGCCTTCCCCAGTGGTAATTTGTTGTTTCCCTGGGTGTGTGTCTCTCCTTTAGGACCCCCACCCTGGCGACATGGGGTGGTGTGGCTGGCATTGGTGTGATCTGGGCCACAGACTGGAAGCTGGTCTTGCAGTACGTTCCCTACATCGGCGGCAAGTTCAAAACTGAAGACTGAGCTTCCCTCTAATGGTGAGTTTTGTTTGTGCATCTCTTGGCTTAATCAATAGAATTATAAAATCCCAGAATCCCAGATGGATTTGCATTGGAAGGACCTTAAAGCTCACCTTGCTCAGCCCTTGCCGTGGGCAGGGACACCTTCCAGTATCCCAGCTTGCTCCAAGCCCTGTCCAGGACAGCCTAGCCTGGAACACTTGAACACAACAACTGTGTTGGTGTGACAGTGGATATTTCCTCTTTGCCTGGGGCACAATCATATTTTTTTTCCATTTTTTAAATGGAGCTTCACAGAGCACCAGAAGGATGAAATATTCATTAGAATATGTTTTTCAAGTGATTATTTTGCAAGCAGCAGGTTTTCCACAACATAATGCAGTTCTTAAGAGGTCAAATCAAGCTAATTTGGAACTTTTGACTTATCTGTTTACTTGTGTTCCTGAGCAGAAGAGCTACAAGCTTAGGACTAGTATTGTGACTATGCAAATTCAGACTCCTTTCTGCTCCTTGTAACTGGTACTAAAAGTAAATTGAATTTTCATTGCTGGTTATTGTATTCCAGAAATTCATTGGAAGATTTGCTTTCTCAAGGTTTTGGTTATTTTCCTTCTTTAAATGCATATCAGAAGTGCTGTCCTGAATACTCTGAAAGTCTGACCATTCCTAAAGCTGGAGCAGCAATTAGACAATCCTTCTGTAGGGGCTCTAACTGCATATTCTTTCTAGTAGGCAGGCTTTGGATTTCTTTATTCCGTGCTGCCAATAGAAGGGAGTCAGGAAGATTTTTCCATTCATTAAAGGATGCTAATGGAGAAACTCTGAGTCCAGAGGAAACTGTCCACCTCAGTGTTTGTTTCTTCTGGTCAGAATAACAGTTACATCTAAATGTTGGTTAATGAAAGTCAGCTATTTGTGTTCCAGCTACGCAGTATTTTGTAGGGAAGTCAGTCAGTTTGAAAAGCACAGAAAGTACTTTTAAAGTCCTTTTTCAGCAATAGTTGTTGCAGTTTAAACAATTTACTGTTTGCAAACTTTGTATTGCACAGATCCTTCTGTAACCAAGAGAGGGATGAAACTTGTCTTGGAAGTCAGCTGAACTGGAGGCGTTGTGGGTCATTGTGATGTTTACAGCCAAGACATAGAACCATAAAATCACCCAGTGGTTTGGGTGGGAAGGGTCCTCAAAGCCCATTCAGTGCTGCCCCTGCTGTGGGCAGGGACACCTTCCACCATCCAAGCCCTGTCCAACCTGGATGGAGAAAAGTTTTCAATTGGAAAAGCTCTCGAGTTATGTAGAGGCAATTCAATTACCTTCTAAGGGCTTACCTTCCTTAAAAATTGTCAGTAGCAGGACCACAGCTCTATTCCTGAGCCAACAGCCTGTGTTTCCCATTTTGGAGGAAGAACTTTGTGGGAATAGGAGCAGAGAAAGGGGATTTGTCTGTGGTGGGCTGTGCTCCCTTCCAAAGGGACTCCAGGCCTGCCCACCCACACCTGGATCAGCTCCTGCACCTGAAACTTCCTGCCTGCATCCTGGAGGGACAGGGAGGATCCTGAAATCTCTCCTGTTGGCTGCTGTATAGAAATAGGCCCTTTGTTGACAGAGTGACAAAACTATCTTTTGTCTCATTAAAAAGGAAAAGAGCCTAGAAGTTTCTCTCTTCAATTAGGTGAAAAGGCACCTCATAGGACTAAACTTAAGGATAGCTAATTGGACAAAAGCCAAAAAGTCCCACCTGAGCAATTTACTAGAAAAAGAAGAGAACAAAGAAACGAATGGCTTCTGTGAGGTGTTTTACCAGGAGCAAGAACCTCTTGCACTTAGCTCGGTTTTTCTCTGTAAAGAGTTTTGTTATTTTGCCTTTTATTAAAACTTTTCTGTTTCCAACACTACCACAGAAGCCATCCTGCTGATTTTACGCCTTCTAAGGTAGCTGAGCTGTCTTGGGTATGAAATAGATCTCCAAGAGCTTCTGAGACCTGGCTCGAGGAGACCCCTATTTCACTGCTGTGGCTCTGTGCAGGAAGCTCTGCTTAACCACTACTCTGTGTTTGTTGTAGGATTCTGTTGCTGGAGAGTGTCTGGAGCCATCCGTCCCTGAGACCCTGCTGGGGTGACCCTGAAATCAGATTCTGCAACAAGCTGTGGTCTGTCCGTGTGTCTGTCTGTCCCATGAACAGCTGTGAGCAAATTCACCTTCATTGACCACTTCCTCTGAGCACTTTCCCAGCACATCTTGCCTTGATGGGAGTAGGTTATAAACCTGGTGTACAATGTACAAAATAAAGCAAGTGAATGATTTCTGGGGGGCTTGGGTTTTTAGGATTTTGTGGGTGTGTGAGTCTTACCTTCTTAGTCCACGTTCTTAAGGCCAGACTCCTGGCTTTGGGTTATGGAATCATGGAATGATTTGGGTTTGGGTTGGGACACCTGGCACTATCCCAGGTTGCTCCAAGCCTTGTCCAGCCTGGCCTTGGACACTTCCCGGGATCCAGAGGCAGCCACAGTTGCTCTGGGCACTGTGTTATGTCTTCAGCTTCTTGTTTGCCTCTTTTCCTGTGCAGGTTCCTCAGGAATCAAGCACTGGCTGCTAGGATGCTGGGCTTGATGATTTATTTATGTCAATTACAGCTCTTGAGCTACTCTTACGGATGTGTTGATTTTAGGCTCATCATTCCTTGATCACTGTGGCCTCATGGATCCAGTTAACTTTTCACAGCCGATATTGCAGAGTTTCATGGTAGCAGATTCCTCAAATTTGGTTTAAAGAAAGGATTTGGGGTTTTTAACATCAATTCATGGACACCTTAAATGGTCTTTTTTTTAAGCTTTTCTGGCTTAATCTAGGGGCTTGAGAAAGGCAGGCCCCAAATCCTGGGTGTCTTTCTTTGTACCAGGATGAAAACCAGGTGTTCAGAGAGCTGCTCAGTTCTTAATTTTGGTTTAAGTAGAAAAAGAATCTATATTCTCAATTCATAGATCTGATTATTTGTGAACTCAAATTGGTGGTGAAACAACCCCCAGACACAACCCTTTAGGTGAGGGTTCTTAGCTTTTAGAAAACCCCTACCACAACCCTTCAGATGGGAGTTTTAGCTGTTGGAGAAAGGAAGAACAAGGATTATTTTGCTCTGGTCTCTGCCACTCAGCCACAGATGACTCAGACTCAGGGGGGAAAAGTTCATCCCTTTTCACAAAGATCAGAATTTACAAACAAACTTCCTCTGTGTGAGAACAGGGTCACTGTTTTCTCTCTGCTTAGTGCCCAGTTTCATCTTACTAGAATGTTTGGCTGTAATGCAAGGTTTGAATCTCTTTAGGGGAAAATCCCAGTTGTAGCTGTGCTGCCCATGTGTCACTGTCAGGGCTGTGTCACCCTCAGGGATGTTTCTATGGAAAACTGGTGGAAAACCTGCCCGAACAATGGCGTTATGCAGGACACTTGGATTACTTAATTAACAGTAAAACTTGTTAGTGTTGCTTCAGCATCATCACTGTTAATTAATTGGGGGCAAAGAATATCATTTTCACATGTAAAAACTGCCTTTGCTGCTCTGCTGTGTCCACTAAGATCACAGAATCCTGGAATATCCTGAGTGGAGAGGGACTCACAGGGATGATCAGGGCAGCCCCTGGTCCTGCACAAACACCCCAACATCCCCACCCTGAGCATCCCTGAGAGCTCCTGGAGCTCTGGCAGCCTTGGGGCAGCTTCCCTGGGATATGGAATAGTGGGATAATGGTGCTGATTCCTCAGGCTGTCCCATCCCTGCTCCAGCAGTGCTCCTGACTGACCTGCAGGAGGTCAGAGCCTCCCCTTCACCTCAGGGTACTGAGAGTGCAGGTTTGACGGCAGCAGCCTCTGCCTTACATAGGGCTGCTGATACTGATCCATTTCCAGCCAAATTGTGCCTGGAAAGTGGATATTCTTGGGAAGTGGATGTTCTGTCAGCCTGGCCTTGCACAGCAGCAGGATTGTAACTTCAGGTCTGGACAACTCAGTCCCTGCTCTTACTTTACCTATGTCACACACCTGGGCAGGATGGGTGTAACCTGCTGCTTCAGAAATTCCCTGGTTTTGCCTTGTTCCCATGGCTTGGAGATCTTTGGGAAGGCTGAAGCTGGGGGTCTGTGGTGTCCATCCCTCGGGCAGGGGATGGTCCCCGAGCTGCCAGTCAGTGGTGACAGCCACCTTTACATAGCCCCAGTGCCAGAGGTGTGCCCAGCAGGTGAGATGAGATACTGAAAGGAGAAAAACATGTTTAAAATCCCAGCTGTGAGCACAGGCAGCTCTGCAAGGAGTGCACAGACCTTGGATTTGTTTGGGCATTGTTCAGCTCCTTGTTCTTCAGGCAGCATTTCCAGTGATTGATTTATTACTAATTAACCCTAGAATTAGTGTATAACTGGTTTAAATGCTACATTTATTTTGCTACAAGAGCAAGAAACACACTCTTGAAAATACCTTCTGCATTCTTGGGCAAGTCTCTGTTAAAATTCAAATAATTACTGTTCAAGTGGCATGGGTGATCTTTCTAATTTTTAATTCCTAGCATTTTTAATATCCTAGCATTGCCTGTCTTCTAAGAGTTAATTATTTTCATAATGAGCTATGATTGCCACATATGTTAGGAACAAAATAAAAACAATGACCTGACAGAGGGGGAAAAAGCTTCACCTTCCAAACCTGGAGAGGGCACAGAGGTAGCTTTGGATTTACAACTGTGGGTTGATGATGTAAAGGGAGGTTTTGCATTCCTGCCTGCCTCTTCCAAGTGTTTGCCCTTGTGGTGGTGCCCCCACTTCACTTCCCTCCTGGAATGTGCCAGTGGAGGTGGGACAGGGTTTTCTCACTGCAGCACTGGGAGCCTGCACAGCCCCCGTTGGTCTCTGCTCCTGGAGGAGCCTCTACTGGGGCTCCTGGGTTGGGAATTCCGTGGCCAATGCTGCTCTGGAATAAGCTCCTCAGCTGGCTCTGGGAATGCAGAGTAGGAAGCTTCAAACCAGGGATACCTGCAGAGTGAAATCAAGAGTTTTCCTGTCAGGATATCCTGTAGCTTCCTTCTATGTCTGACAACTGATTTTGGTGATTTTTGAGATTATCTGCTCATCCTGGGGCAGCACAGAGTCTCTGGCAGCTGAATCCACTTTCAGCTGGTGGTTCTACCTGCAAATACCTCACCTTGGCAGTGTTCCCAGAGGAACACTGGAATATTTTCCCTTCAGCTCAAGAGTTCATTTCTATCCAAACATTTCACGCAGTCCTAGCAGAGAGTAAATGTTTCCCTTCCACAAACCGGTGCCAGCTGCCAGTGAAAACTGATTTTCTACCTCCTGATATCCTCAGCTCGAGGTCCAGAGGACATGCAGGGATCTTCCCACAGACTGGCTGTGACACTCTTCCACATCCAAACAGCTCCACTTGCTCCCAGCTCTGCCAGTTCATTCTTAAAAAACACCCCTGAAGGTTTCACCATGCTTCACTTTTTTCTTTTTGCACTCCAGAGCTCCACATCAGTTTTTGGTTACAACAGTATACATTGAGCTGGATTTGAGGTTTGGGGTGTTTTTATTACAAAAAAAAAAAAAAAGGGAAGTGCATTTATGGAAAATAGTGTGGGTTTGATCAATAGAGGGAATTGGAAGTTTTCCATCTATTTTGTGCAAGACTGCAGGAAATAACAGCAATGGCAGAGCGAGACGTTTCCTACCTGTGAGCCCAGAGGAGACAACATAAACTACCGCACCCGGTCCCTGGGGAGCCGGAATGCCTTCGGGGCAAAGCTCAGCATCGATCACATTGAAGCCACCACCTCCACCCGCATGGCTCTTAAACCTTGTTAAACAAAGTAAATGTAACCCAGCACCTACAGGCGCACCTGGCTCTTGGAAATTGTTTCCAGTTTCTACTCCGAGTCTGGACAATTTGCAGCCCGTTGTGGGGGTGTGGGCTTGCGTCGCATCCCTCGTAAGTCTCACATCCTCCCTCAATCTCCTGCTGCTTTTCAAACGAGGGAGTTTGAAACGAGTGAGTGAGCCCCAACTTGAAAAAAATAGGCAGTAAGTAATCGCCAACCATGTGATGTTTAACGATGGGCAGTGCTGGTTCCTGCTCTTGGGACAGACTGGCAATGAGAGGCTGGAGAGCAGCACCGAGGGAAGGGCCCTGGGGGTCCTGGTCAGTGGCAAGTTGGATCTGAGTCACTGCTGTGTCCTGGCAGCCCCAAGGGCCCCCCTGTGCTGGGGGGCACCAGGCCCAGGGAGGGATTGTCCCACTCTGCTCTGCCCTGGGGCAGCCTCACCTCCAGTGCTGGGGGCACTTTGGGCACCACAGGATCAGAAGGACCCAAAGCTGTTGGAGAGTGCCCAGAGGAGGGACACGGAGCTGGGGAAGGGGCTGAGGAGCAGCTGAGGGCACTTGGCTGGTTCAGCTGCAGCCCAGGAGACTGAGGGGAGGCTCCTCGGGGGCTGCAGCTCCTCCCCAGGGCAGGCACAGGGGCAGGGGCTGAGCTCTGCTCTGGGACAGGGACAGGAGCCCAGCAAGGGCTGGAGCTGGGCCAGGCCTTGGCATGGAGCTCAGGGCAAGGTTCTGCCCCCCGAGGCTGCTGGGCACTGCCCAGGCTCCCCAGGGAATGGTGCCAAGGCTGCCAGAGCTCCAGGAGCTCCCAGGGCTGCTCAGGGTGGGGTCCTTGGGGTGGCTGTGCGGGGTTGGACTTAATGATCCCTGAGGGTCCCTTCCAGCTCAGGATATTCTGGGATTCTAAGTTACTGCCAGCTGAGGACTGGAGAAAGCCCTGGTTATTGACACAAACAGAGTTTGATGTCAGACCAGAGCGGTGGCTGGAGAGAGTGGACACACTGCTGTGGACACCCCTGCTGTAGTGTCTGACACTGATCCCTTCCAACTGCTGCTCCAAGCAGGATTCTTAACAAAAAGCTAATACATCATTCATTAAAAGAAAATTGATTTCTCTGACTTGCTTTGGGAAGGAGGCTGCCTTGTGGTGTTTCTCAGCGTGTAGATACTGGAATGGAATGGCAAGGAACACGGCAGCTGGAATTCAGGTGCTGGGTGGTGTCTCATCCCCAAAGCTGGGGTTCCCAGGTGGCTGTTCCTCGGCAGACACCTCTCCTGGCGGTACCACAGCCGGGAATTTGCCACTGCAGCTGCAGTAGGTGTTGGCTTACACGCTTTCCTGAAAAACTTTTCATTGCTTTGTCTTCACTCCAGTTCCTCGTGGGCAGATTTCCCCCCCTCTCTTTTTTTTTTTTTTGTTTTGTTTTTTGTTGTTATTGTTGGGGTTTTTTGAGCGGTTTTTTTTCAGTACGCTTCTGTTGCACGGAACGAACCCCCGACCCCCCCCGGGGGCAGCCCCAGGGCGAGGGGCCGGTTCTCCCCGGGGGTCCGGGCGGGTCCGCGGCCCCGGGGCGCGGGGCGGGGCCGGGGGTCGCAGGGCCGCCAGTGCGGCCGGGGCGGGCGCGGGGGAAGATGCCCAAAGCGGCGCTGCCGGGACACCGGGGAGCCCGCGGCGCTCGGCGCTGGGGTAAGGCCGGGACCGTGGGGGTTCGTCGGGGGAGCGGGGCTGGGACGGGGGGGCACCACGCGGGGGCGGCGGGGGAGGGACTATATGCGGGCGGAGGGATCCGGGCGCGGCGGGCGGTGGGAGGCGGCTCGGTGGGTGGAAGGGGCGGGCGGAGGGAGCGGCGCGCACCGTACGGCGGGAGCGGGGCCAGGGCCGGGACCGGCACCGGGAGCGCAGCGCGAGCGGGACGAGCCGGGCCGCGGCGCCGCCTCGCGGGGGCAGCGGGAGCGCGGAAGGGCCGGCGGCGGCAGCAGAGCGCGGCGGCCGGGAGGAGCCGGCGGGAGGCGGCCGGAGCCAGGCGGGAGCGGGCCGGGAGGAGCCGCCATGGAGCGGAAGAGGTGGGAGCGCTCGGCGGGGCCGCCCCGGGCGCGGGGGGCCGGGCCGGGGCTGCAGCCACAGGTGGAGGGGAAGGGAGCGGGGAGCTGGCCCGGGGCGGCCGCGGGGGCTCGGGGATGCTCGGCCCCCCTCAGGGATCGGGGAGCGCCGTGAGGAGCCCCCGCGTCTCCTCGGAGCGGCTCCTGCCCTGCGGGCACTCGCGGTTCTTTATTCTCGAAGGAGCAGCGCGGGGGTGCTCCTTCCTCGGGGCTCGCTCCGCTGCCTTTTGGGCGTACTCGGGGATTGTGGGGAGGGAGCCTGGGCTGCTCGCGGTGCTGGCCCCGGGGCGGGTCGGGATGCGCCTTGCTGGGAGTGTGGCTGCGGGGGGAGCACATGGCCCGGGAGCTGGAGGGGTTCTATTTATAGCCCTGCATGGCTCATATGGCTGTAGGTGGCCATATGGATCCTCCCCGCACCCACGAGGCACCCGCGGGCTGAGGTGTGAAACTCGGGTCCAGCGGGAGCTGGGAACGCAGCAGGAGCTGTCCCTGTGTCCTCACCTGGCCCTGCCTGTCGGGAAAATCCAAACCCTCAACTTCTGCCTCTGACACAGAATCCTCACGGCATGGTTTGGGTTGGGAGGGACCTTAAAGCCCATCTCATCCCACCCCCTGCCATGGGGCAGGGACGCCTTCCGCTGGACCGGGCGGCTCCCAGCCCAGTCCAGCCTGGCCTTGAACACTTCCAGGGATGGGACAGACACAGCTTTAGCTTCAGGTTTCATTTTTAGAATGAGGTTATGGTTGTGAGAAAAGGGGAGTGAACCAGAAAGTGCCATCCTCGAGAACGTGAAGCTGATTCTGCTGCTGCAGCTCGGAGGCTGAGGGCAGGATGAGGCCACCAGCAGCAGCTGAAAGCTTCAGAGATTCTGTTTTTCCCAGAACTTGTTTGTTAAGTTGCAGTGTCGGAGATGAACTTTAAAAAAAGGGGAAAAGAGGATAAGTAGCATATTTTTATTCTCAAATTATGATGGGTTTTCCCTTTGTATCAATTTGGACAGAGATCAAAGGCAGAATAGAGCTTTGTTGCGCTAATTTTTGTTTCTGATGCATTTTGCATTACCTCAGAGTGGCAAATACAGGTGTGGCAGTTCAGTAATACCTGTGAGAGTTCTGCCTATTGTTTACCTGGGTGATTGTTCTGTCCAGCTCCCAGGCATGTACAGATGCAGGGAGGGTTTGTGGAAAACCCCCTGTGAGATGTGTGTGCGCCAGTCTCTGGCTGGAAATTCCATCTTCCTTGAGGTCTGAGTACCTGGGCGGGTTTTTACAGCCAGTCCTCGAACCTCATCCTTAGGAGGGTTTCTGGCTGAGAGGATGGGACTTGTGGGCAGGAGAAGTGCAGGGATGGAGGATTCAAGGAAGAAAATCGTGTCAGGGATTTTGTCAAAGTGGCAGGTTGTCTTTGAGAGAGTTCTGGCTCTCTTCAAGCTCAGGGTTCTCACATGGGGGAAGGAGAATTTAGTGCTGCTTTGTGGGGCTTTTTTTCTTCAGAGTGTTTTTCTCCTGATGGTTTGATGACCAAGTGTCAGAAATTTGGGATCGCTGCTCGTCTGTGCCTCAGGATGTTGACATCACTGTGCTGGGAAACTTCACACTCTTGTGTGAAACTTATTTTGTTGAGAACTCCTTACCTTTGCAGCACAAATGTAAGAAGTTGGAAGGGAATGTTTTTAGCACTTCTCCAAAGATATTTTGATCGGTACAGTCTTTTCCAAAAAAAATTGTGGAGCAAAATGCTTTCACTGAGTCTGTGCTTTGCTTTTCCTCTGATGCTCTGGTTTGCCTGCAGGGAAGCTCATCATTTCTCACATGAGAAGGAAACAGCCTCAAGTTGCACCAGGGGACATTTAGGTTGGGTATTAGGGAGATTTTTTTTCATGGAAAGGGTTGTAAAGGATTAGAACAGGCTGCCCAGGGCAGTGGTGGCGTCATCATCCCTGGAAATATTCAAAAAACATGTGGATGTGACACTGGGGACATGGCTTAATGGTGAACATGGTGGTGGTGCTGGGGTGACGGTTGGATCTGATGATCTTAAAGGTCTTTTCCATCCTTACAATTCCATGATGCCTGAATTGAGCCCTGCAAAATCATCTGGTTGTAATTGTGTTTGTCCCGAGCTCTTCTTTAGGGATGTGATGCTTCTGGAAATTTGGGAGATTTTGTGTGTCTCCAAGTGCTTTGTTTGGGTTTTTTGGGGGGGTTTATTTTTGCTATGGTTGGAGTCCAAGTTGCTGAACAAAGATCCCCCTGTTGCCCTATGGCATCATCCCTTGGGGCATCATCCCTTGGGGACATCATCCCTTGGTGGATGCTGCATCCAGGGCTGCCGTGGGGATGCTGTGACGGAGCTGCTGGCAGTGGTGGTTGTGCAGTGTTTTGAGGTCCCCATCTCCCTGTGAGGACATCGGGAGCTCCTGCAGCTCTCCAGGAGCCGCTGCTGCCGGGATTTGCCTGGAGCAGAGCTGGGGTGAGGAGTGAGGGAGGGAGCACGATGGAAAGCAAGAAGGAGAATCATTTTGTGTTCTTCCCTTGCCCCCTCCAGCGAGGACACAAGGCTCTGAGTGTCTGCTTTCAGTGACCCGTTTTCCCTCGGCTGTTCCTGCCTCCATTCCTTCCAGAGGCAGGCGGTGTCTGGGTTTGCTCAAGGTTTTTTGTTGGTTTTTTTTTTTTTTTTGCCTTTTGTCCCTTGCTTCCCAAGTTGTGCAGATCCTGTGCAGGCTAAATGGGAGAGCGGAGGGGAGGAGACTGTGATGCGGGAGGAGGGGAGAGGGCCTGGGCAGCCGCTCTCTCCTTAAGGATATAAGGCAGGAAACAAAGGGTGAGCTGCACATGGAGAGCAGGGGCACCTGGCAGGCCTGGCCCTTCAATGGGCTGCCCCGAACGCGGCTTAATCTGCCCGGAAAAGTCTGGGAAGGCGAGCCGGGGGTGCCTGGGGTGGCTCCCGGCAGCCTGGTCTGTTTTGTTAGCGGGAGCCAGGCGGCCCAAGACCGAATAAAGCCCCGGAGCTGGTGATGGACGAGCGTGGCAAATCCTTTGCAAGTTGTGAACTCCTTTGCAACTCGGCCGTGTCCTTGCCTTTCACACAGGGAACTGTGGCACAGCCTCATTCGGGAGCCCGGGATCAATCCGGGCTCTCAGCGTCGCTGCCTGGGGGGTGTTACAGAGCAGAGGTTGGGCTGTGCAGCTTTGTACCAAAATGTCTCGTTTCTGGGCCTGTTTGTGCAAAACCAGGAGTGCAGGAGGAGCAGAAGGAGGTAAATTCTGTATGTTGTGACATTTAAAGTCACTTTAACAGGGCTCAGAGTTCTGTGGTACTGGGGGAGTTTCTGTGTGTCCTGGTGTGCATCAGGGATCCCACACAAGTTTTGGGTTCCTGTGGCTCCCCCTACACCTCTGACCGTCCCAGGTGTGTGTAGGTGCCCCAGTGTCCCACATGGTCCTGCCAGAGGGTCCCCAGGAGCTCCAGGGCACCCCATCCCTTCCTTTCTCAGTTCACTGTCACCTTTTGCTCATAGCTTTGCTCCCTGCTCTGCTGTTGTCCCAGGGAGCCTGGGGATGATCCTGCCTTTTGCACGACCTAATCAGAATAAAAGTTTTTCTTCTGAACATTTCAGTGCTTTTCCTTTGGGCCAAGCTTCCCCAGGAAGAGACAGGACTCTCAGTCATTTCAGGTGGGTTTTTTGAGACTCTGAGCAGCTTTTCAGTTCTTCCTTGCAAAATGACCACAGCACATAAGAAGCACACAGAGATGAAGGGCTCTGTTCACTTAAAATCCTGTCTTTGACTGTACTGACTGTTCTGGAAGTTACTCTGCACTTTAATGCATTATTTTTAAACCTGCTAAGACACTAAACCCTAAATTAGAGCAGCAGATCTTGGAAGAGGAAGCAGTGCCATGTTCTTCATGTAGCAGGAGTTTTTCTTCCTGGCTTCACTGGCAGCGACAGCTCTGCCCTAAAGCTGCTGGAGTTGGTAATTCCTCTCTCTGGATTGAGGCAAATAACTCCCTTTAGAGTTTGAAAAAGTTATCCATGAATTTGGGGCTGGACACAGCCTCTGTTCCTGGGACGTACCCTGTGTTGTGTCCTGCCCAAGTGCAGCTCCAGAGGGAGCTGATCCAGCTGAGGAATAACCAGTGGGGAGTGTTTCCTCCTCCTCCCCTGCCCTCCAAAGATGGATTATTTTCCTCAGCTGGTTCATTTGCATGAGCACTGGGCTGTGTGAGCAGTGGTGGTGGCAGGGAGGAGATCCAGGCAGGATAAGCAGCTTGGGAGCAGTTGGAGCCAGGAGCTTCCTCAGCAGATGCTGTGTGGGATCACACAACCTTTCAGTCTTAACTCCTTCGAGAGACTTTTTCTAATTTCAGTTTTAGTGTAATTTATATTAAATTGATCTCAGTTTTTGGAGACCTTTTAATTCTTCAGTACTTTCTGGGTTTGGGTTTTTTTAATCTATTTTTTTTCATGCACAGCCTGACTTAACCTAATTGCTTTGTCACTGTCCTATACCAGAAATTCTCTGCTCATGCTGGTTTTCCCCTAATAAAGCTTCAGTGCAGGAGATAATATGTGAACATTGACTTTTCCTTTTGTTTTGTTGTTGTTAAGACCTTGGAAAGGTTATCAGTGTCTCACCAGTGTGAGATAAGGTGGTAACTGGCATTTTTGCTCTTAAAATGCCTTCTAGCCCATTAACCTGTGATGGTGGGATGGATATACAGGGTGTGAGCTTCTCCTGGATGTGAGCTAGGATTGAATATGCAAGTTGCAAAGTGGAGAAAAGCAGAAGTGAGAGTAGTTGACAGAATAAAGAGGTGTTGTTCTGATGCTCAGTGAGAAGGTGAAGAATGCTTGGCGCTTATTGTCTTTACAGTCCCACACTGCAGCCATAACACACTGGCTTATTTTTGCTTTAGGAATAAAAAAATAGCTTATGTCAGATTATAAAAAAAAAAAAAAAAACACAGCAAAAATCCCCCACAAAATCCAAAAAAAACCCAAAGAAAACATCAGTAAAGGTTTGGAATAATTTGTGCCTCCTCTCCAGGTTGAGTCTTTGTGGAAACCCAGGAGTTACAGAAGAGTCTCTCTTCCCTTTTGCCATTAATGGAAAGTTTTATGAGGTTTTGATATTTATCTTTGCATCACTTTGTGATTCTTTGTTTTGCACCTTGTCAGTAGTTAACTTCTGGTTTTCTCTTTTTCTGAAGTCTTCAGAATGTTACAAAAGACATAGAATCAAACCTGAATGTGCTGTTCAAGGGGCAGGGAGAGGAGACAAGGAGCATTTTTGGTGCTGGCCAAATGCAGCAGTCCTGGGAGAAGAAATGATACTTGAAAATGTGCATTTACTATGAGAGACAGCTGAATGAAAAGTGCATCTGTGCTGAGATCTCCCTAGATGGTTTTTGTGTGTATTACACTACATTTGTTTATCTGATCTGAATCTTCCTCTTGACATACAAAACCATTTTAACTTAATTTGTGTGTTCCACATGAGAAGCAGTCAATATGAAAACATTTTAGAGTCGAACGTCAGCTCCATGCTGGAAAGTCCAGCATGTGTTTTTCAGCATGGCAATAAAAAGTTGCAGAGGAGGTGCAGAGGGTGGAGGTGTCCCTGGGGATGGACACCTGGTGTGTTTTTTGCAGCCCCAGTGGGAAGAAGTTCCGCAGCAAGCCGCAGCTGGCGCGGTACCTGGGCAGCTCCATGGACCTGGGCACCTTCGACTTCCGCACGGGGAAGATGCTGATGAACAAAATGAACAAGAACAGGCAGAGGATGCGCTACGACTGCTCCAACCAGGCCAAAGTAAGAGAGTGAGAGGCACTGCTGCTCCCCCTCCCTGCTGAGGAGCTGCCAGAGCAGCCTGGGAGAGAGGGAGAATGCAGCAGTTCATAGCTGGAGTGTGAATTGGAGCTGTGTCAGAACAGCTCTGCTGGTGGGGGTTGGACAAATGCTGCTCCCAGGGGGTTGGTGCTGGGGAGGAGAGTTGTGTCACTGCTCAGTCTTCTGTGGAGGAGGGCAGGGAAGAGACTGTCACCTTCCTCAGTTCCCAGCACGAGAAAGGCATTGCCCTGTGGGAATGAGTGCAGTCTGCTCTGGAGCCAGCCTGGCACAGCTGGGCCTGCTCACCTGGACAAGAGAAGGCTCCAGGGAGAGCTCAGAGCCCCTTGCAGGGCCTGAAGGGGCTCCAGGAGAGCTGCAGAGGGACTGGGGACAAGGCCTGGAGGGACAGGAGCCAGGAAATGGCTCCCACTGCCAGAGGGCAGGGCTGGATGGGATCTTGGGCAGGAATTGTTCCCTGTGAGGGTGGGCAGGCCCTGGCACAGGGTGCCCAGAGCAGCTGGGGCTGCCCCTGGATCCCTGGCAGTGCCCAAGGCCAGGCTGGACAGGGCTTGGAGCACCTGGGACAGTGGGAGGTGTCCCTGCCATGGCAGGGCTGGCACTGGATGGGCTTTAGAGTCCCTTCCAATCTAAACCATTCCAGGATTCTGTGATCCCCCTCCCTGGAGTGTGAGCTCACCTCCTCCAGCACAATCTGCTCCAGAGCCCCACATTTCCTGGAGCTGTGCAGCAGCTCTGCCCTGCCCTTGCCTTTGGTTTGAGAGGAGAGGAGGGATTTGGGTCCACAGGGATGAGGAGATGCTGCAGCTCCTGCCAGTGCTGTGCTGCTGCCCCAGCTTTGGCACTGATGGAAGGGGGGGTGGCATTTGGGGCAAAAAGCCTGAGAGGGAGGAGGACTGTGAGGCCTATTTGTAGAACAAAAGAAAAGATTCTCTAGCTGCTAATTCAGATGGTTGAGGTGTCAGGATGGCAGTGACAGGCTCCCTGGCTGGATTGATTGTCCCAAGGATCTTCATCAGATGCTAAAATCTTTCCCAGAACCCAACAGCTGCTGTGAATGCACCTAAACATTGAATGTGGAAAAGGCACAATGCTCATTTTTGAAATACATCAGCCAGTCAAGGATCATCATCACGAGAGTGCTGGGAACATTTCTTACAGTCCTGGTGCTGCAGGGATATTTTGAGACCTGCCTTGAGGCAGAGAGCAGCAGCTCACACACCTCTCAGGCTAAAAATTCTGCCCAAAACTCTCAATAAATGTACAAATGTTATCACTGGCTTCTGAAAGGATTAGCACCCAGATGGTTCAGAATTATATTTGTCCTGAATACATCTTTTCTACATCTCATGAATAAATCTGTGAAGCAGACACAGTGTTTGCATCCCTGAGAACAAAGCGTGTCCTACAGCCATTCCAAGAGTTGTGTGTTGGATTTTGGGAATGAGGAACAGCCTTCCTCTGCTTCCCCTAACAGAAAATGCAGTCATGTAGTGCAAAACTGATTATGAGCTTCATTTAAAAGCTGTGCTTTGTTCAGAACCAAAGGTAAAAAAAGGGATTCAGCTTTCAGTGGTGTTGATTTGTTTATTGGTCACAACTGGATTTAGAAGGAATGGTTTGGAGTGGTTTCTGGATTCAGAAATCAGCCTCTAAATCCCTGCTTGTAATTTTTTTATTTATTACAAATATTGTGTTGTAATCTTCTCTTTTAGTGATTACACAAGGTTTGTTCTGACTCCTAAAGTCATCAAAAATGGGAGTAAAACTGATGTGTGTGAACTCACATGGGAGGAGGCTGCTATGTTAAACAGAACGAGTGGAAAACTTTGATAGGTCTAAGGCAAGATTTGAATTTAGTTATGTATTTTTAGCAGCCTAACTTGTATAACTTGAGATTAGACAAGATTTGAAGCCCAGGAACTGTTCCCTGCTGCACTTCTTTGTGGCTGTAGTAGCATTTTAGCAAACTGAAAACATTTTTGTGGGTTTTTCCTTTTCTTTTTGTGTGAAACAGGGCAAGCCTGATTTGAACACAGCCCTGCCTGTGAGACAGACAGCCTCTATCTTCAAACAGCCTGTCACCAAGATCACCAACCACCCCAGCAACAAGGTGAAGAGTGACCCCCAGAAAGCTGTGGACCAGCCCAGGCAGGTAAGGCTGAGAAACTCCTGGATTTGCTACTGGGAGGATCCCAAAATAATCTGCTTTAATTTTGTGATGCTGAACAAACACTCCCTGGCAATTCCTGATCTCTGGCATTTCAGAATTTAGAAAAATCTGATGTTTCAGAAAGCAGTGGCTTGCAGTGCTCCCAGCTCTTAAAATCAGAACAAATCCCATTCCCAATCTCTAGTTATGGGATTTACAAACTCCAGCCTTTGGTTAGATCCCAATTCTGTTGTAGCTAAACCTGAATTCCCTTCATGCTGAAATTAAGTATTATCTACAAAATTATTCAGACATTGTAACCACTTCAGAGGACACTTGGGTTTAGAATCACTGTCAAATGTTGCAGTTGTGTTAGAATTCCATGTTCCATTAAATCCACGTTCCATTAAATCCTTGTTCCTGCAGGGATCACATCCACTGGGGTGTTTGTTGCAGTGCAAGGGACTGTACATTAGTAGGAGTAAACTCTGCCAGTATAAGATCATAAATTCACTTAGAATGTTGTTGTTAATACAAAACAAAAGTGTTTTCCTTACCATAATGTGTATTTGCAAGCAACAGAACACACCAAAATTAAAGGTAAGGGTGCTCAGGACAAGGGAGGGTAAAATGAGCTGTACCTGTTGGAACACTGCAAACCTTTTCTGAAAACTTCAAAAACCACTTTTTGAAGGCAGATTTTAAGAATTTAATAAACCCAGTTCAACTAGAACCTCCGGGTGTGAGATAGAACTTATCTGAAATGGATTTTTTTTTTTTTTTGGTGATTGGGGTGGGGTTTTTTTGTTTTTTTAGCAGGTTGGCAGGGTCTTACCATGGTTTTCTGAGGAAGCAGATCCTGTATGTTCACAGTGTTGTTGCTGTTCCTGCAGCTTTTATGGCTAAGGCAATAAAAAAGAACACTAAAGATAAAATGCCCTCTCCCAGTTCTGAGCTGGATTTGTGTTCCTGTTTAAGATACTTTACTGGATTGCAGAATATTTTGACTTTTTCTCAGCAGACTCCAGATGTTTCTGCAAAATTTGAAAGCAGTGCCAAGTCCCATCATGCACTGGCTCAAAAATCCCAGAATTCTTGGGGGCTGGAAGGGATCTTAAAGATGATCCCATTCCACCCTCCTACCATGGGTAGGGACACTTTGCACTATCCCAGGTTGCTCCAAACCCCATCCAGCCTGGTTTTGGACAATTCCAGGGCTGGGGCAGCCTCAGCCTTTCTGGGTAACAAAAAAAAAAAAAACAAACAAAAAACAACCAACCAAACAAAACCCAAACAACAACAAAAACCAAAACAGAAACAAAACAAAAACCCAAACAAACAAAAAACCCCACCAAAACAAAAAAAAATCACCTATTTGAAAGGCTAAGGAATATCCAGGCTGTGTTTGGGCTGTGACTGCCTCATTCCCCTTTTTGGAAAAGTCATGTGGAGTCACTTGCACTTGGATTGTGACAGGCAGGGAGAAGGGGTGGGATATTCATGGACTGTTTGAGGTGAATTCTTCATTTCTCAAAACCTTGATAAAAATGTGGTTTTTTGCAAGACAGTTGATCCTCCAGCTGTGCATTGCTATCCTCCTGATATCTCTCCTGCACCAGGTGCAGAGTTAAAGGTGTATCAGGGTGATGTATTTGAATTTCTACCACACCACACATTCAGCCTTTTAAGCCTGGGGAGAGCCTGTGACTCAAAATCTGGTAAAGGAGAGACATGGGGGAAAGGACCAAAGAGAAGGAAGAAAATAATACTTTACCTTGAATACAGTTCTTGCATTCCTTAACTTTCTGTGGGATATGTAGGAGAGAAACAGGGTGCAAACAAGGCTGTCTCACACTGTGGGCTTGCAGCTGAAAGTCAGCAAGCCTGGCCTTGCTGCTGCAGCTCAGAGCAGTGAAAGTTCCAGGCCCTGGAAGAAAAGAGAGTTTTCCAAGGCAGCAAACTGGGAGAGAGGAGTTGTGGGGCTGTGCTGGAGCCCTGGCTGCTGAGAATTTCAGACTTTCTGTGCTGCCAGGCACTGACCCCCAGGAGAACACTGCATTGACCTGAGGCTGTGGAGAAGCTTCCAAAACTGAATGGTGGAACTGGGATTGTGGGTGTGGAGTTTGAATAGAAGTGTGTGATATCACAGGGTGGAAAACAGAATTGGAGGTTTTAGAATATAATAATATATATAAAGCAAGATGGATGTTTTAGGGTGGAGGCTGGTCCTTCTTCATCACCTTCTTCTCCATGGATTTGGATGATTTTGTGTAATTGGATAAAAAAGTCCACATTATGAGCCATGGGTGGTTGGTTATTGGGTAAAAAATTAAAAAAATTTCGGTGTCATTTCTTAATTGGACAGTTTATCCTTAATATGCTTTGTAGAGAGAGAGATGGGGCTCCATTTTTAGTTTGTTGGAGTGAAGTGCTGTAGAACTCAGGGCTTGTGAGACTGTGACATAGATTAGAGCTAATAAACATCTGAGTCCCAACAAGAAACACCATCTCACACATTTAATCCCAGCCCTGGCAAAAAGAATTAAAGACTTGACAGAGCTGACTGGCAGTGAGGATTGTTGCTGCTGTTAGAGGTGGCAGATCCATCCCTTCTGTGGTAAATCCACATTAAATGTCCTCAGCCCTGCTGTTCCCTGTCTGCACAGGAAGCAGGGATTTTGTGGAGCTGTCAGTTCCACTCCTGGTTGTGCCAGGAGGCACCAATAACCACCTGCTTTGACTGCAGCTCTTCTGGGAGAAGAAGTTGAGTGGCCTGAATGCCTTTGATATTGCAGAGGAGCTGGTGAAGACAATGGACCTTCCCAAGGGGCTGCAAGGTAATCAGAGGGTGCCCTTCACTCAGGGCTGGCATTTGGCACCTGGCAGGAGGGAGTGAAGGTGCTGGGGATGAGCTCCCTGTTCCCAGGGCCTGGCAGGGCTGTGGCCATTGCTGCTGCAGCAGGGGCTGTGGTGCTTGCCTGGGCTCCCAGTGCCCTTTGTTCTGAGGGGACACTGAAGCAAAGCTTCTCAGCCTTTTGAGGGATTCATTTTCCAGAAACAGCAGAGCATCCCAGATTGCTGTTTGGGTTGGGAGGGACCTTAAAGCTCATCCCATTCCACCCCTGCCATGGCAGGGACACCTTCCACCATCCCAGGCTGCTCCAAGCCCTGTCCAGCCTGGCCTTGGGCACTGCCAGGGATCCAGGGGCAGCCCCAGCTGCTCTGGGCACCCTGTGCCAGGGCCTGCCCACCCTGCCAGGGAACAATTCCTGCCCAAGATCCCATCCAGCCCTGCCCTCTGGCAGTGGGAGCCATTCCCTGGCTCCTGTCCCTCCAGGCCTTGTCCCCAGTCCCTCTGCAGCTCTCCTGGAGCCCCTTCAGGCCCTGCCAGGGGCTCTGAGCTCTCCCTGGAGCCTTCTCTTGTCCAGGTGAGCAGGCCCAGCTCTCTGAGCCTTGTTCAAGCAGAATGGAAACCTCTTCCTTTCCCAGTTTGGTGATTTTTAGTATCTTTTTGGTTCTAACAATGAGGACCTGCTCTAAGTTTCAATACCCTCAGAGGGCTGCAAAGGTTCTGTTAGAAGCATTTAGGTCTGAGATTTATGTCTTGTGAGCTTTCCAACTGACAGCCTGTGCTTTGCCATTAAAATTTAATCCCCACTGTCCTGATTTCCTGCTCCCTGCCTGGGGCAGTGCTGCTCATGGATTTCCCTCCCCCTCGCAGGGGTTGGCCCTGGCTGCACAGATGAGACTCTGCTCTCTGCCATCGCCAGTGCCCTGCACACCAGCACCATGCCCATCACTGGGCAGCTCTCTGCAGCTGTGGAGAAGAACCCTGGGGTCTGGCTCAACACCTCCCAGCCTCTCTGCAAAGCCTTCATGGTGACAGATGAAGATATCAGGTAGGAGCTGGAAATAGCACTTGCTGTTCTGGAACAAGGTTCCTTGTGCTCAAACTGTGCTTTGCTTTTCTTTCTGAATGTCTGATGGAACACTGTGCCTTGGGAATTCATTGGAATGGCTCTCTAGCAAGAGAGTAGACAAAAGTAGTTACATTAAGCTCTGTCATGTGCTTAAAGCCCACTGGTTTTTATTTTGGCCATGCTCAGTTACTCTGCAGTTTCAGGCTCATGTTTGTTTTTCATGTCAAGTTTCCTTTTATTACGAAAGTGTCTGAGTTGGGGGAACCTTGACTGAGGCACCTCTGAGCAGAGATGGCATTGGAGAAATCCTGTACAGGGGGATTGCATTCTCTTCACCTTCCTCTGTGTCTGTAAGGGAATTAAATAAAATGTATGGATTGACCAAACCCAAGCCATGCCTGCTGACAGGGAACAAGGATGCAGCTTATTCTGCTGTAGGTTGCTGTAGTAATTAAATATTGTTAAATCAGGATTGGTCAAACTCAGCTTTCAGCTTTTGATGGAGAACTGACTATACCAAAGGCCTGCAGCATGCAATTTGCATTCATTAAGTGTTTAAAGGCAGTCCTTGCTTTGACTGCTTGATAAATCTTTTGGAATTGCAGGATGATTTTTCTGGGCTTGATTGAGACATAAATGACCAGGAAAAACAGTGTTTGTAACTTTGAAGTCCTGTGACTGAGCTGAAATAGGAGCCCCATGAGCCATTGGTTGTTGATCACTTCTTTGCTGTGCTTTGACTTCTTAGGGTTGGGACTCAAAAGGAAAATGAGCAGAGAGAAATGGCCTGAAACTTAATTTTCTCCTGTCACATTTTTGAAAGTCTGTGCAGGGTAGGCTGACTTGTTAGATATTAGTAGTAGGAGTTAAAAATCAGCATGAGGCTAAAAAAGTCAGCTGCTAGGTTAGCCAAGTTTCAGCCAGAAATCAACAGGTCCAGGACACATAATATAAATACTGGACAAATTCTTAAAATGTTTTTCATCTTCTCTTAGAGTACAATGCCAGGTGGGGTTTTTTGAGTGATTTTATTTTTTGTTATACATTCTTAAAGTTCTTAGAGGGCTTTTCCAGTCCATGCTTTGGTGTTGGAGGGATTGGAGACTCTTTTCCCTTGACAGGGGCAGCCTGGGGGCTGATGTTGGGTGTCCTTGTGTTGGGCAGGAAGCAGGAGGAGCTGGTGCAGCAGGTGAGGAAGAGGCTGGAGGAGGCCCTGATGGCTGACATGCTGGCCCACGTGGAGGAGATTGCCAGGGATGGGGAGCCTCCCTCGGAGAAAGAAGGAGCAGAGGAGGAAGGAGAAGAAGAAGAGGAGGAGGAGGAGCAGGACCATGACCAGGAGATGGAAAATGTATAGTCCAGGTGAGGTGATAGTGCTGTGTCTCACCTTAAACACTGGGGACAGGAAGGTTTTCAGGAGGAACCTTAAATATTGATGAATCTTCACTTTTTTAGCCTGGGCTTTGAAAGGTTTGGTGGCTTTGGGTCAGGAATGGGGGAGGTGGGCATGAGACCCCCCTGCAGAGCTGCCCCAGCCCTGGGCAACAGCAGCAGGAGGACGTGGAGCTGCTGCAGCCAGGCCAGAGGAGCCACGGAGATGCTGCAAGGGCTGGAGCCCCTCTGCTCTGGAGCCAGCCTGGCACAGCTGGGCCTGCTCACCTGGACAAGAGAAGGCTCCAGGCAGAGCTCAGAGCCCCTGGCAGGGCCTGAAGGGGCTCCAGGAGAGCTGCAGAGGGACTGGGGACAAGGCCTGGAGGGACAGGAGCCAGGGAATGGCTCCCAGTGCCAGAGGGCAGGGCTGGATGGGATCTTGGGAATCAGGAATTGTTCCCTGGCAGGGTGGGCAGGCCCTGGCACAGGGTGCCCAGAGCAGCTGGGGCTGCCCCTGGATCCCTGGCAGTGCCCAAGGCCAGGCTGGACATTGGTCAGGCTGTGGAGCACCAGCAGGGACTGAGGGAGCTGGGGGGCTCAGCCTGGAGAAAAGGAGGCTCAGGGTTCAGCCCCAGTTGTCTCAGCCTGTCTCCATAGGAAAGGTTCTCCAGCCCTAAGATCACCTTAGTGGCCTCCTCTGGAGCCTCTGAGACGAGAATCAAGAATGTGGTGGGGGAAAAAGGGACTTCTTAGGATGAATAGCTGAGGAGCTCCTTTGAAGGGAAAGAGGATTTCAGGTGGGAGGAAGATTGATTTTGTAAAGCAATCCTTGAACCTTGAGGATTAATTATCATGTGCAATCTGCTTGGCCTTTGGGAGATCCCATCTTTTATCTGGGCTCTCTTTTCCCATTTTCCCCTATCAGCAGCAGTAGCTGTATTTGGACAGTGAATAGCTTGAATTCCTTTCTGCTACAGAGGTCTGGCAACAGGCAGGAGCCAGAACAAACTGACTGCTGCAGGTGAAAACCCAGGAGATAAAGACATGAATGTGTTAAGACACTGGGATTTCTCCTTTTAAGATACAAAAATTCTTTTTGAGTTACAAGGTCTTTGTTTTTCCTCTTTCAGGGAGTTCCATCTAAGAATTCCCGGTATAAACCCATTCAGCAGGGTCAGCACAACCATTCACAGAGCCAAGAGTGCACCATCAGTCCAACTGTACCCCAGAGCCTTTGGATGGACTTCAGGAAACGTGGCAGCTGATGGTTCATTCACTGCAGGGGAGTTCTGCAGATGGAACTTGACTAAACTCTACTCCCCTTCCTTTTTCTACAGGGGTAGGGTGATTGGAAATGCAAAAGTGGGAGGGGATAAAGAATATCACGTGTTGGGAGGGAAAATCCTGGGAACTGAATTTGCTGGCTCTTTTTTTTGGGTTTTTTTTTTTTTTTTTGGAATTACTTTTTGTGGGTCAGTGCTGGGTGATACATTTTTAAGCTTTTCTATCAAAGTACTTTTAACGACCCACAGAAACAACTTTCTCTCTAACCCAAGGGAGGGAGATGCTGTTTCACTCCTTGGCTACTCTGCTGTGGGCTACCTGTTTGTACCTGACTGTAGGGAGGTCATTTCATGTTGTGAATGGTTCATTCCATGTGTGAATTGCTGTTTCCTCACAGGACCACATTGGTCTTGGAAGTGTTTGGAAGTGTAGTCTCAGAGCTGAGCTGCCAGTGCCTCTCCCACCTGAGCTGGGGTGAGGAGGGGAAGCTGCACTCGAGGACTTGGGCTGCCAGCTCTGGGAATTTGGGTATTTGGTTATTCCACACCACAGTTTGGATGCAGAGCTCTGTGTGTCCAGACATTTGCCTCCAAGACTCTGTTCAGAATATACCCGGCCTGAGGTATATTTTGCTTTGGTTTAAGTCCAGTCAGAAGGACTTTTTCAACTGGGGATGGAAGGATGACTCATTTCTGACTGATAATGAGGAAAACTTCCTCCTTTTTCTCTTCTGGTGCCAAGAACCTGCCCTCTGTTCCTCGGTGTGGAGGGAAGGGGATCCATTCCAACAGGTGTGGCTACACACCTGCTTTTGTGTGCAGTAATGTTCTGACCTCTTAAAAAAAAAAAAAGGTAAAAGGTTGATTTTTCTATAATTGATATCTAAAAAAGGAATTTAAAGCTTTTTATTAAGTATTGAATCTTTCTTATTTGCATGTGCAGTGAAGTGACCAGCATTTTGTGTCAACAATTGGACTGATGTGAAACCTGCCTTAATGTGTTTCTAAGTATTGGGCTTCACCATGGGTACCTTGATTGATCCCTCAGTCTCTTCCAGTACATCTTTGAGCATATTGGGGTAACTTGTGGCTAAAAATGCATTTCTCTGGGAAGGGAGACAAGGAGAGGGGAGGAAGATGAGAGTTGATAGCTTGGGGAATGTGTTGACTGGGTTGCAGAATTATTTTAGTCTTAGGGTATCCATTGCATAACTGTGCGTGGACGTCTCGGCTGAGAGAACACTACAAAGTGGTGCATTGAACACTGTGCCACCAACCAATTGTACAAGTTGTTGGTATCCCAAAACTTGGGGAAGAAAGTAGCTCCCAGAGCCTTTATTGTGTGAGAAAGATTAGCAGGGACAGCCAGGGGCCAGGGAATTGCCTTTGGGAGTAGTGCAGCTTAGTGATCCCTGAAAAATATCCCATGCCAAAGTGATTGATCCTTTATTCACTCTTTTCTTAAAGGTCTGAAAACACAAAATTGGTTGATATTGCTCATTTGAGTACTGCAAGGAGACTGAATTGTACTTTGCTGATGCTCTGCCAGGTGCTGCTTTGGGGAGCTTTACCTGGCACTGCAGGCAGCGACCATTCTTTTCCTTTCTGAACAGTCTGTTACAGTTACTACTCTGTAAATCTGTCCTCTTGTAAGTCATGGTGTTGAATTAAATGTTTCTCACAAAGAAGAGGTTCCTCTGGTCTGCCTCAAGCCCCTGCCTGGAGTTTTGTGCTCTGCCCTTTCCTCTTCTCCTGGTGGAGATGCTCTGGGGGTTCAGCTGGGGGCTGCAGTCTGAGATTTGGATCTGGACATCTGGAGCCTGGCAGAGGGGAACGTGGAGGGAAACTTGTGGAAAGCAGTTCATTCTTACTGCAGAATCCCCTCCTGTGTCCCCACCAAGGGAGAGGCTGCCAGGGTGTCCCATCTCTTGGGCAGGTTGGTGACAGAGTCACAGAATTGTTAAGGGGGGGAAAGATCTTTTAGGTAAATCCAACCATCAGCCCAGCACCACCACATTCACCACTAAACCCTGTCCCCAAGTGTCACATCCACACTGCTTTTGAACACCCCAGGGATGATGGCTCCACCACTGCCTTGGGCAGCCTGTGCCAGGGCTGGACAACCCTTTCTGTGGGGAAAAAACAAAAAAATATATCCCTAATATCAAAAAATATGTATCCCTAATATCCAATCTAAACCTTCCTGGTGCAACTTGAGTCTGTTCCCATGTGGCCCTTTGAATCTCAACTCCAGCAGCTCATATCCCACCCCAGATGTGTCCTTGTGACCAGAGCAATCTTATTCTGATGCTGGCTTTTTGAAAACCTGTTTAATATCTGGTGAAGTCTTTATCTACTTTTACTTGGATCTAAACACACCACTGAGGTGCCATACCACAGGTGATTGAGATGTTGACACTCATTTTTTGATGCACTGAATATCAATTTAAATTGCTGCCAACTCTCTTGTTTCATCCCCCCACCCCTGTCCCAGTTCAGCTCTCTTTCCTTCAGTGTACAAAGTTCATGATGTTTTCATTGATATGGAGCAGTTGCTTGTGCAAAGTGCCAAAAAAGGACCCAGGACTCACAGCCAGAGAAAGTGAAATAACTTCACCTGCTTACCAAGGTGAGGAAATCAAGTGTTTGTTTTCACTGACCATGATGTCTGTTTCATGTTGCTGCAATAACAACTGGATTAGTTTGTGTTATCTCAGCCCTGGATGTGACTGACGGGCATGAAGTGTCTGCCATCATCAAATCTATCCCCAGGGTGGAGAAAGCAGCTGCTTTGAGGTACAACTTGTTAGGCATATGATTAGTAAATAATGTACTTAAGAGCAATGAGTGGAATTGGGGCAACACTTCTATTTCATTAATTAATATTCTCTTCAGCATAGGGTGTTGATGGCTACAGTTTTTTCCTCTCCACTCTGTTTTACAAAACTTCAAGATTTAAAGGGAATTCATTTTCCTGCTGTTTGGGGAGTGTTATTTTTCCTGAATTCTAGCTGGATTAAATTTTGTGCAAACCATAGAATGTATTGGAATGGATATTGGTGCAGTCTGGATTTGGCCAGCAGAGCTCTTGGAGGTGGTTCTGCCCAGCGAAAGTTGGCTCGATTCACATCTGAAATTGAACTTGCTGAACTGGCTGTTGAGCAAGGAAAGGGAGGGGTTTTCTTGCTTGTAAACTCAGCCCAGCAGGAAGAGCAGAGTCAGGGATGACATGGCTGGACTCTGGGAGTGCAGGCATGGTAAACCCTGCCTGGGGCAGCTCTGATGCCATGGCTGCAGGTTGGGTTGGAAAGGACCTTAAAGCTCATCCAGTGCCACCCCTGCCATGGCAGGGACACCTTCCCTGTGACCCTGGGCACTGCCAGGGATCCAGGGCCAGCCCCAGCTGCTCTGGGCACCCTGTGCCAGGGCCTGCCCACCCTCACAGCCAGGAGTCCCTTCCCAATATCCCATTCAATTCTCATTGCTGCTCTGTGGGATGAAGCAGGACACCTGGAAGGACTCCTGAGTCATGTGCTTTTTGTCTTGCTTTAAGGAGGGACCGCTCTGTCTGGACTGATTGACCTGGTCCTTGAAAAGAGTGTGGGATAATGTGTTTAAAGGGGGAGGAGGCAGGAGAATACTTAATGGAGAAAAAGGAAGTTTTTTGGTAATAACTCTCCAGTCAGGAAATCCTAGTTATTTGGGATTATGTGCATAAGAACAATCTCCAAGATTCCAGATGCCCATGCAAATACTTGGATAATACCACTTCTTCCCTGTCACATAAAATGCATATTCCTCACTGTTGTCGCTCTGAACAGGAATTTCTGCATCTGCTGGAATTGCTCCAGACTTTGGGGTCGATTGAGGATCCCAGTGTTGCCTATTTTACCTTCCTGCTTTAATGAAGCACAGCCATGGGAAGGTGGTGTCCTAATTCTGCAGCACAGAAAATAATGTCCTCCATGGGCTGTAGTGAGCTAAAAATTTGGATTTGTTCTCAGATTAGCAGGGATCAACTTGAATTAATGAGGGAAAACCTTTCTCCCCCTCCTCCTCAGGCTGATCCCGTGAGTAGCTGGAGTGTAGGAGAGAACAGCACAGAACAGTGTGTGCTAAATGGTATTTACAGTGACAGAACATTGGGGAGGGTGGGGAGAGAAAAACGTTTTGAACTCCAGAATGACCCACCAAATGCACTTGGAATTGTCAGGGCATTGCTCAGCAATCTCATTTAGTGTTGCTGGTTCTTACCAATATCCATAACTACTGCTGACTAGCTAATAACAATAACTACTGGTAAGAAATAATATTGGCCTCCAATGGGAAAGCTTTTAGTCAATCCATTAAATAAGTCTCAAATTGGATTTTTCTTGCCTTGCAGAGTCACCAACAGCAGCAGTTGGAGACTGCACAGAACTGGGCAGTGAGTGACCTGAACAGGTTTGTCTTCAGTGGCAAAATTCAGAAAGGCTTTGCTGAGGAAATCTGGTTTCATTTGCATTTACAAATGCCAAGTTTTCTGATACACAGAATCCCAGAATGGTTTGGGTCAGGAAGGACCTCAAAGCTCATCCAGTGCCACCCCTGCCATGGCAGGGACACCTCCCACTGTCCCAGGCTGCTCCCAGCCCTGTCCAGCCTGGCCTTGGGCACTGCCAGGGATCCAGGGGCAGCCCCAGCTGCTCTGGGCACCCTGTGCCAGGGCCTGCCCACCCTGCCAGGGAACAATTCCTGCCCAAGATCCCATCCAGCCCTGCCCTCTGGCAGTGGGAGCCATTCCCTGGCTCCTGTCCCTCCAGGCCTTGTCCCCAGTCCCTGTGCAGCTCTCCTGGAGCCCCTTCAGGCCCTGCCAGGGGCTCTGAGCTCTGCCTGGAGCCTTCTCTTGTCCAGGTGAGCAGGCCCAGCTGTGCCAGGCTGGCTCCAGAGCAGAGGGGCTCCAGCCCTTGCAGCATCTCCGTGGCTCCTCTGGCCTGGCTGCAGCAGCTCCACGTCCTCCTGCTGGTGGATGGGGGCCCAGAGCTGGACATGGTGCTCAAGGTGGGGAATGGACCCCCAAGCTTGAGCTTCTGGGAAAAGTTGAGTCCTAAAAAGTTCCTGATGTGTTTTTGTTTGCACGATGTGTTCAGTTCCATGTCCTGGATTAGCCTGCTGGGCACATTCTGTGGGGTTTAGTGATCTGAAAGGCTGTAAAACCTGAAAGCGGGTGTAGCAGCTTTTATTTTTTCATGCTTTTGTCTGATCTGCAATTAATTCTTAGCTTTCCATCAAGTTGGCTTCTCCACAACTCCAAAGTCATTACCTGACAGCTCAATTCCTCATTCATCTAATGCATGAAAAAGAGCCCTCTGCTAATGGCTTCCCCCAAGGTGCCTCTTTCATGTCCTGCTGCAGGGAGGGAGCTTCTGAGGCTGCTGTGGCAGAGAAGGGGCTGCTGGGCCTGGTGGCACTGAGGGATCACAGTGGGCCAGGCCTTGGGTGACCTCAGCTTGTGCCTGTGCTGCAGCTGTGGCACCAGGGTGACACTGAGCCTCCTCACCTTGAGCTGTCCCCCTGTGCTGTTCCCTCAGTCAGCGACTTTGTGGGATGATTGATCTCGGGCTGAGGTCATCTTTCAAGTTCCACATCTTGTCAATCTGTCTGGCTCCACCCACATGCAGTGATTCAGCTCCTGATGTGCTGAAATATTCCCTTTAGCCTTCCCACACAGAGTAAGGGCTTTTTTGTGATTCTGCTCGGAGCTGCAGCACCTCTTCTGTGCTCTGCTCCAAGCCTGTGCCTTCTGTGCTTGGAGAGCTGCAGAAAGTAGAGTTTGACCTCCTAAAGAGGAGAAGAGCAGCTATAATTGTTCTTTGAAAGTATTTTTTCCTCTAAATTTTGGATCCCATTTTATAGGATTTGGCTAATGTGCTGTGATTTAGACAAATGGTAAAAAATACAGAGAGCAGCCCTGGGGGAAGGACTTGGGGTGTTGGTGGGTGAGAGGCTCAGGCTGCCCCGGCCATGGGCACTGAGCCAGAAACCCCCCCTGTGCTGGGCTGAGCCCCCAGCGTGGGCAGCAGGGGAGGGGGCGATTCTGCCCCTCTGCCCCTGTGCTCAGGTCAGACCCCACCTGCAGAGCTGCCCCAGCCCTGGGCAACAGCAGCAGGAGGACGTGGAGCTGCTGCAGCCAGGCCAGAGGAGCCACGGAGATGCTGCAAGGGCTGGAGCCCCTCTGCTCTGGAGCCAGCCTGGCACAGCTGGGCCTGCTCACCTGCACAAGAGAAGGCTCCAGGGAGAGCTCAGAGCCCCTGGCAGGGCCTGAAGGGGCTCCAGGAGAGCTGCAGAGGGACTGGGGACAAGGCCTGGAGAGACAGGAGCCAGGCAATGGCTCCCACTGCAGAGGGCAGGGCTGGATGGGATCTTGGGCAGGAATTGTTCCCTGGCAGGGTGGGCAGGCCCTGGCACAGGGTGCCCAGAGCAGCTGGGGCTGCCCCTGGATCCCTGGCAGTGCCCAAGGCCAGGCTGGACAGGGCTTGGAGCAGCCTGGGACAGTGGGAGGTGTCCCTGCCATGGCAGGGGTGGCACTGGATGAGATTCAGCCTCCCTTCCAACCCAAATCAGTCTTTGATGATTCTGTAACAAATGTGGGGTTTTTTGGAGGGAGAGCAGGAGGGTTCCCCTGTCTTTGTTCACTAATCCCATCTTTAGGGGTGCAGCTACAAAGGATGCTCTCTATTGCAGAATAAACATTCCAGCTCAGATATTGTCACTTGTGCCATTGCACACTTGGCCTGGAGAAAGCAGCAGCTGCAGAGCTGTTCCGGAGGGAGTTGGAGCTGTGGTGGCACTGATGCTCTGCTGAACTTCTGTTGTTATTTCTCTGTATAGGAAACCCCTTAATGGGCTGTGACACCTGGTGTGCCTCAGTCCAGTGTTCTGGAAGCCCTGTCTGTACATGGGATTCTGTTCTTTTTTGGGGACATCTTGATTCTGTAGATTACACAATCCCACAGTGGTTTGTGTTGGGAAGGACCTTCAAGCCCACCCAGTGCCACCCCTGCCATGGCAGGGACACCTCCCACTGTCCCAGGTGCTCCAAGCCCTGCCCAGCCTGGCCTTGGGCACTGCCAGGGATCCAGGGGCAGCCCCAGCTTTAATGGTCAGACACCAAATTGATACAGGTGCCACAAACATTTGGGAATGAGTTCTGCTGGGAGATGGGGAAGCACCTGGACAGATGTCCCTGGAAGCAGCAAGTGCCTTCTCTTTCCTCTTGTGGTTAGTGAAGTTGGTTCTTTGCATGGCCATGTTTTGGTAAAGAAACAGAGTTGTGCTGAGCAACTTCCCTGCTTTGTAGACTCATTTCCTCTGTTAATGGGAGACACAAGTCTCTTTAAGAACTGCTAATTGCTCAGGTTAAAAAAACCCCAAAGGCTGCTTGGTGTCATGTGTGGAAGTCAGACTCTCAGAAGAAAGTGTGAGCTAGTTCTGCTGAAAATGGAACAGATCAGAGGCACAACATCTACAAACCAGGTTTGCCAAAGGGCTTAAAATAACAACTGGCAGCTTCCCTGGGTGTTGTTGGACTTGATGTAGAAATTTCCCAAAAGGACTGAGAGAGCAGAGACAGAAATGGCAGTGTTGGGAGTGCAGCTCCTGAGGGGGTTTTGAAAGGGACTTGTCAGTGGCTTCAGAGCTGCTGCTGGTGGCCTGAAGTGGCCAGGAGTGTGTTTGGTGTTGGAACTGCAGCACAGACATCCCTGAGGAGCTGTTCAGGTCCCTGTGCAGCCCTCTTGGCTTGCTCAAGGCTGCCTGGTGGAGTTACCAGAGCCAGTGTTGGTCATGCCTGAGTTTCCTCCATTATCTGGGAAGAAAAGGAGCTCAGACAGGAGGGGTTGTACCCTTCTGTCTCAAGTTATGGAAACCCCACTATTCTTAGCTGTTTCTACTTACTATATTAAATATTTTGGGAAGTGAAGGAGTGGAGGGGGGGATGTCTCAAGCTCAGATTTGGATTTCCTGTGTCTGTCCCTGGAGGAGAAGCTTCTCTCAATAGGTGCAAACCCTCATGCCAAAACTGGCATGGAGCTGGGCCAGGCCTTGGCATGGAGCTCAGGGCAAGGTTCTGCCCCCCGAGGCTGCTGGGCACTGCCCAGGCTCCCCAGGGAATGGTGCCAAGGCTGCCAGAGCTCCAGGAGCTCCCAGGGCTGCTCAGGGTGGGGTGTTGGGGTGGCTGTGCTGGGACAGGGTTCCCTGAGGGTCCATTCCAAGCTGGGATGTTCAAGGATTCCGTGCAACAATCCTGGAGCCTGCCAGCTCTCTGAGCAGCTCATGGCATGGAGAAGGCAGGTCTGGAGTGGGAGGATTCCCAGAGCTGTGCTGATGCTGTTGGGTCTGTGTAAGCACAGGAATTGGGATGGATATGGACACATCTCCATGGAATTGAGCTTTTGGGGGGGGAAACAGAAGTTATCCAGCTTTCTCTGCAACAGCCACAGAAGGAAAGGGCTGGTGGGAGTTCACAGCTGAGTCCTCTGGAGAGAAAGCAGGAGGAGAGGAAGAAGAGGCAAAGCTGGAGGAGAAGCAGCTTGTTAACTGTTTTCATTAAACTTTTTAGCATCTGGAAGTTGATGAGTTTAGTTATCAGGTGAGAGGAGGGGAAAGAATTAAGGAGGCAGTTCCTGGTGGCTGTTACCTTGCTGGAAAGATCCCACAGAAGTTTCAGGTGTCCTTTTCAAACTATCAGAATGTGTAATTCTGTCCATAGAAGATTCATCAGCTTGGAAGCACAGAGCCAGCCCATGTCACTTGTTTTGGGGCCATGGAGAAGCAAGAGTTAATGTTTCCTGGGATCTGAAATGGGAACAGAGTGGGTGGATTGAAGGGGGGGTTTCTAGCCCAGACACTGATGGTTCCTGCAATTAAAAACAATCCCAAGCCAAACGGGTTGAATTAATCCCAAAGACAGTGATTGGGAAAGACAATTCTGTGTAAATAGAGAAAATTAAACTTGAGTGTGGAGTGGGAATGTCTGGGCATGTGGGGTCTTGGGGGAGCTGGGAACTGGTCTCTGTTTTTGCAGGGAAGGTTTTCTCAAGTCTGGCTGTGGAAGGGCCCTGTAGAGCCCTGGCCCAGCTGGGACAAAGGGGTTGGAGGCTGCTTGGCAGTGAGCCATGGGGGGACATCCGCGGCAGCAGGGACCTGCTGTGGTGACCCTGTGGGGAAGGTGATGGGGATCCCTGGGCTGGGGGGCTCCAGGCTGCCGAGGGGTTTGTGGCTCTGTCAGGCAGAACCTGGTGGCGCTGCTGAGGGGAGCAGCAAAACCGGGACTTGGAACTGGACGATCCTTTCCACCCCAGAGTGCGCTGGGACCCTGCGCAATAACCCTGCGAAACAGAAGCTGATGATCCAAGGGGAAAGACAGATTTGATGTTTCCCTAAGTTGGGTAACTCGGCGAGAAGGAGGAATCCAGCGGTCCTGGTGCGGGGCTGTGCCACGGCTCTGTCCCGAGTGCCTGGGAGGGGCGGCGGGAGCGGCTGCCCGGTACCGGGAGGTGCTGGAGCTGCCCGGTACCGGGAGGAGCTGCGGCTGCCCGGTACCGGGGGGTGCTGGAGCTGCCCGGTACCGGGGGGTGCTGGAGCTGCCCGGTACCGGGGGGTGCTGCCGCCGCTCCGGTCCCGCGGTGCCGGGCGGTTCCCACCGACCCGCTCGCTGCTCTCGCAGTGGTGGCACTGCCGGGCTGTCCCCTCCGCGCCCAGCGCCTCCCGCCTCCCTCGGTGTCGGCGGCGCTTTTCAGGCACCGAGCCCCGCTCCGCGATGGGAACAGCGGAGTCTGAGCTGGGGATGGGGGAGGGCGGCAGTGCCGGCAGTGGCCCCGGGGATGCTCGAACCCCTCGGGATGATCTACACCCGCCCCCCGCGGTGGTCGGCGTCCCCTTCGGATGCCCGGACACTCCCGGGATGCTCGGAACCATCTGCGGTGCTGGGGTGTGTCTGGGATGCTCAGTACCCGCTGCAATTTCAGGAGACCCCTCCGGGCACGCTCGGATCCCTCCCGGGATGTTCGGAGCTCCTCTGGGATGCTCAGAACGCCCCAGCCATGCTTGGAGCGCTCCCCTCCCCTGCGATGCTCAGGGCCCCCTTCCCCCCACGCTCGGACCCTCCCCGAATGCTCGGACCCTCGAGGCTGCTCAGAACCCCCCACATTCCCGGACCCCCTCCACATTCCCGGACCCTCGCCCGGGTCGCGGCTCGGCGGGGTGGGCGGGGCACAGAAGGGCGTGGCCCGGTGGGCGGGGCCCCGGCGGGGAGGGCCCCGTGTCGGAGGGCGGGGCCGTGTCGCGCATGCGCGCGGCGGGCGCGGGCGGGCCCATCGCCGGGCGGGGCGGGGGGCAGGGAGGGCGGCGGCGGCGGCCCCGGCAGCGGCACCGCCCCGGCCCCGGCCCGCTGCGCTCCGCGCCCGCTCCGCGCCATGCCCGGCTCCATGTACCAGCCCGAGCCCGGGCAGCCGGCCCGCGGCCCGCCGCGCTGCCTCACCCTGCTCAGCCCGCCGCCGCCCGCCGGGCAGGACCCGCCGCCGGAGCCCGAGCCCGGCCGGGAGCGGGAGGGGCCGCCGGGGCCGCCGGCGCAGGGGCGAAGCCGCCGCGCTGAGGTTCGCCCTGGACCAGCTCTCGCTGCTGGGGCTGGAGGGCGCGGAGGAGCCGGCGGGGGGCGCGGGGCCGGGCGGCCTAAGGGAGCGGGAGCGCGGCGGCGGCGGCGGCTCCCCGGTGCCGGCCCCCGCCCCGGCCGCGGGCGCCTTCGGCAGCCTGGCCCCGCCGCTGGGGCCGCCCGCGCTGCTGCCCGAGCCGCCGGCGAGCAGGAAGAAGAGCGTGAACATGACCGAGTGCGTGCCCGTGCCCAGCTCCGAGCACGTCGCCGAGATCGTGGGCCGGCAAGGTAACGCGGCGTGGGGACGCGGCGGGACACGGGCACCCTCCTCCCTCCCTCGCGCCGCCCGCCGCGATTTGGGGCAGTCTCGGGGCTTTGTCTCCCTGCGGAGGCGGAAACTTAACGGCGACAGAGCCGCGGCCCCGAAAGTCGGCCGCGGGTCCCGGGAGCCGCGCTCCGCGCCGGTCCCAGCGAACTGCCTGGAAATGGCAATTAAACTGGAAATTAAACTCCATCGGCCCGGCTGGAATAACGCCGGCTGCCCACGGAAAGTTCCCGGGAGCCACGCGAGGCCGTGGGAGCTGCCAGGACACGGAACGAGGCGAGAGCTTTGCTTTCATTGTAGTTGTGCCTCTGCCCCCTCCCCTCCAGCTCCGTATCTCAGACCCGGCGTGTAGACGGTGCCCCTTATCTCAGCCTTCGTTTACAAATCCTGCAGATAAATCCGGTATAAATGGTCATTAACGCGCTCGTTTGTGGTGGCCGGAGCTCCGCGGACGGCCCTGGAGCCCCTCGCACCCACCTGTCACAAAGGGACGCCCCAGCCCCCGCCGGGTGGGTGTGCCTGGAGCGGGCTTTGTCTCCAGGACGTACCGAATAAACCAAACTTTCACCTGGAAAAATCAAAAAGAAAAGACCCAGGGCGGAGGATTTAGGGGGAAAAGAAGGGAAAAGGAAGGGAGCTGCTGCCCGCAGGGATCCCGGCAGGAATCCCCTGGCAGGGAGCGTGACCTCCGGGCTGTTTTGCCCTTGTGGGGTCCGGCAGCCCAGCCCTGCCCTGGCCCGGCGGCTCCCAGCGCTCCGTGCCCGGGGGGCTGCGGGCCGGGGGTCGGGGGGCTTTTTTTCCAGGGGGGAAGCGGGGAGCTGGGCAGGCTCATTGTTCTCTTTGTTAGCCAGAGCCATGCTGTGATGAGCGCGGTGACATCATGCTCTGCGCTTCCCATTGGCCTGCGCTGCCTCCCAGCCGGCCCCGCTTCCCGGCCTCCCAACTTTCCGTGCCCCCCTCTGCGGTCCCGCCGCCCCGGCCGGGGGTCCCCCCGGGCTGCCGAGCCCCGCCGGGCCCGGAGAGCGCCGGGGCAGAGCCGGGGAGCGGAGCGTGGCACCGCGCCCTGCTCCCGGGGATCCTCCTCCTCCTCCTCCTCCCGGGCTGGATGAGACCTGGGTTTGGTGGAACAGAAGCTGTGCCGGGGCTGGGCTCTGCTGGGAGCCCGCTGGAATGGCCGCGTTTGGCCCGGGAGCTGCCGGTCCGTGCCTTCCTTGCCCTGGGTGTTTCGGTGCCGTGAGACCCCGGTGCTGCCCCTCCAGCACCCCGAGGAGCTCGGGGCACAGCCAGGTACCTGCCCAAACACCTCCGTGGAGTTTAAGTGCTCGTTAAGCTTCACGGGATCGTGAAACTTATGAAAAAAATACTGCCGAGGAAATGATTATACCGGCTTGAGGAGGGTGCGGGAGAGGCACCTGAGGCCGGCTGTGAGCTGGAGCTCCCTGCTGCAGCCGCAGCCCCTGGGCAGGAACAGCCCTCTCCGCTCTCCAGGATTTCCCTTTGTGTTTCCTGCCCCTCTCCTGCTCTTGGCCTGCCGGGGTGCTGCGGGACCCCCCAGTCTGGGGGCCTTGCACGGGGTTTTTGCTGAGGAGGAGCACTCAGCACCCTCGGTCACACTGTGGGATGGCAGTGGGCAGCACGGGGCTGGCTTTGTGCTCCAGCTGCTCCCCGTGCCACTGGCAGCTGGATTACAGCAGGGATGCTCAGGTGTAGCCTGAGCAATACCGAGTTTATTCCTCAGGGCTCGCAGCGAGCAGAGCCCTTCTCACTCACCCTGTGCTGCTCTCCCTCCAGACCCTCTGCTTCCCAGGGCCCCCCTGTGAGTCTCCCTCAGTTTTTGGGAGCCCCGTGGCCGTGAGGTCTGGCTGTAGAGCTGAGCTTTGGTGTGTTTGGCTGGACCATCATCATCGTGGTGACAAGATGTGCCCTGCTGGTGACACTGCAGGGCTGGGTTGGGTCATCCAGACCATGTCCCTGTCACTCTTGTCTTTCCCTCACTGCCCAGCCTGGTTGTGACCCAGGGAACAGAAATTTGTGGTGCTGCCACACCTGGAACGTGGGAAGGGATGAAGATGGGTGCCCTGGAAGGGGCTGGAGGTGCACATCAAGGCTCAGGATCTCACTTTGGGGCTCTTTGGGACCCGTCCTGCTTTGCCCAGACCTGGCTGCTGTGGCAGGTGGGGACACGGAGGTCCTGGCAGCCAGGACCAGCACATGGATGTCCTGTCCTGTGCAGGCTGAGATGGGACACAGGCACTTGGACACAACTTCTCCTACTTCTTTTCTTCAGTTTCTCTCCTTCAGATGCCCTAATTTAGCCCTTTCACAAAGGAGCAGCAGCAGCCCATCAGGTAAATCTTTGTTGTCTAAATCAAATTGGTGTTTTCTTCCCTGAGCTGGAGGAGTGTTTATCACAAGCCCATGTCTGGATTGGCATCGGTGCCACCACAGAGCAGCATCTGCCAGCTGGGACCTGGGGCTGCTCTCCCCCCTGCCCACGTGGCTGGGGTGGGATTCCCTGGCTGTGCCTTCACCTGCCAGCCTGGTCATGACTCCTGCTGTGGGAGGGAGCATCTCTGAAAAGTGCTGTGGCACCGACTGGAGCAGCGTGGGCTCCTCCTGCCATCCAGCAGAGAGAGCCTTGGGGATAACAGGAATCACCAGGAGCACGGGGCAGGGTTAGAGCTGCCCTGGCTCTGGCCCTGGGCTCTGTGCTGCTGTGGATTCCTGCTGTGCCAGCTTTGGAGGGGCATTTCCAGCAGTGCCTGCCAGGGGATGGAGCCACAGCTCCTCTCCCCATTGTGACACCTGGGGACTGTCACAGCTCTGCAGAAGGAAAGTTGCTGTTTATAGAAGATGCTCAAAGGGTGAATCCAGGGAAGGATGGCACATGGCACCTCCCCTCACTGCTGGGGTGTGGCTGGCATTCCAGTGCTGAAAGGATGCACAGGGTGGCCATGGGCCCCTCGGGGCCAGCCTGGGCACCTGTGACCTCACCATGGCTCACAGGGGTGCAAGGAATCCTCTCATTTCTGAGCCCTGGGCTGCTGCTCTCTGTTGTCTCCTGCCAGGGCCGTGTCCCTGGAGGCACCTGGCCCATCTTCCTGGCTGCCTCCTCCCAGCTGGGTCCCAGCAGAGCTGGGAGCTCCTGAGCTTGGTCACACAGATGGATGTGGCTGCTGAAGGATCTGCCTGTGCATCTGAGAGCTGGCACTGGCTGCACACTGTGTCCCAAGGAGAGGAGCCCAGCCTCCCTGCCCCTCTCCCCAGTGTCTGGAGAAGGAGCCAGGGTGTGATGTGCTGGATTCCTGCAGCAGGGCTGAGCTCGTTCTGTGTGCAGAGTTGGGAAGGAGCACTCAGCAACGGGAGAGGAGCTGTGCTGGGGGTGCAGCGTTTTCTCCTCCACCCCTGGCCCCTGTCCTGTCCTGTGCCATCCACTGGGGACCAAGGGGACCTGGAGCTCCAGAACTCTGGATCAGAGGCCAGGAGATGCTGCAGAGCTGGGGAAGAGGAAGAGCCATGGCTGAGGCAGCAGAGGGTTCCTGTGACAGACACCATCCTCCTGCCTGGTGCCATCAGAGGCTGCTCCAGAAAAGCTCTGCTGGTGCTTTTTGGGTTTTATCACTCAGAGCTGGGCACTGCCAGCACAGACCTTGGTGACACAGAGATGTGGTCTGGAAGGGGATGAGCTGCTCTGTCCTCCTCGTGGCAGGAGGATCCTGATGTGGGAGCAGAGGCTGCCCGGGCTGTGCTGGGGTCAGGGCATGGATGAGCTGTGTGGGATCCATCACTGGAGCACAGAGGGTGGAGAGGCCCTGCCCAGCCCTCTCTCCCAGGGCTGTTCTGCTTCTCATGGGCCCCTGCAGTGCTCTCAGCCCTGATCTCTCTGGGGCTTCTCACAGAGAGCCAGGTTTGCTGTGGTGACGCCAGGTGAGGATGTCCAGGGGGAGCAGCTGCCTCTCCTGCCTCCATCAGCTCATTATCCTGGGGAGAGTTCCCTGGATTCTGTTCCCTGACAGAAATTACCCATGCCCCATCCCAGGGGCAGCTGGGATGGGTTCAGCCAGGGCAGTTCTGCAGAGTGCAGAGAAAGGGGAGCTGTGTGGGATGGGGAGAGGGTGAAAGAGGACATGGAGTTGAGTCTGGGAGGAGTGTCCTGCTCACCGCCATGGGGCTGTCCCTGCAGGCACAGCTGGGTGTGCTGGCACAGGGGGCTGGCACTTGGAGGGGGGTGACACCTCTGCAATGCTGGGGTTTGCTGGCAGCTCAGCGTGGCCATTGGGTGTCAGGATGAGTTTGTGCCCTCAGGGACTCAGAGATGCAACAGCAGCTGAGCCACCCTCACCCAGGCTCTGGTGTTCACAGTGGTGTTTCTGCTGCAGTTGCTGGGGCTGAAGCATCCCTGGGTCCATCCCCTGTGTCCTCGGGTTTTGGGCTGGTTTTATTTGGCTCTTTAGAGCCACTTTGGTGGAGACTTGTAGCCCAGTGTGGCACTTGGTTCTGCTCTGCAGCCCTTGGCAGGGCAATGTGTGGGTGCCACCTGCTGCTGCTGGGCTGAGCTCTGGCCCTGCCTGGCCTGGGAGCTCACTGGCTCCTCCAGGCAGCTCCAGGTCCTTTCCACAGCCCCCTCGGGCATGGCTGTGCTCCTGCAGCAGCTTCACGGGGATGTGGCCATCCAGGATGGTGTCACAGCATGCTGGGGTGGAGCTTTGCAGGGGCTCATCTGAAATGTCTTGAGCTGGTCCAGATCATTCCAAGTACAAGAAAGATGTGGAGCTGCTGGAGTGAGACCAGAGGAGCCACGGAGATGCTGCAAGGGCTGGAGCCCCTCTGCTCTGGAGCCAGCCTGGCACAGCTGGGCCTGCTCACCTGGACAAGAGAAGGCTCCAGGCAGAGCTCAGAGCCCCTTGCAGGGCCTGAAGGGGCTCCAGGAGAGCTGCAGAGGGACTGGGGACAAGGCCTGGAGGGACAGGAGCCAGGCAATGGCTCCCACTGCCAGAGGGCAGGGCTGGATGGGATCTTGGGCAGGAATTGTGGAATCCATCCCTGGAATGGATTTCCCAGAGCAGCTGGGGCTGCCCCTGGATCCAAGGCCAGGCTGGATGGTTTTTGGAGCCCCCTGGGACAGTGGGGGGTGTCCCTGCCATGGCAGGGGTGGAACAAGATCAGCTCTGAGGTCCTTTCCAACCCAACCCATTCCATGATTCCCCAGCTGCAGTTGCTGGTTGAAGCCCAGTTTGCACTTCAGTTCCATCTGGCTCTGGGGGTTCAGCCAGGAGGTGCCACCCCCTGTCCTGGGCAGGAGCAGGAACAGCTCTGGCTCAGCCAGCTCAGGGGTGCAGGTGTGCTGCAGGACAGGCTGTCCTGCTGGGTGTCACCCGTCCCCGGTGTCCCAGAGCCATGGCTTGCTGTGCCAGTGTTGAACACTGCCCTGGATGCAGCCTGGGCACTGCCCATCCTGCCTGCTCCAGCTCTGGGGCCTTTGGGGAGTCCCTGCAGCCAGGGCATGTCTCAGGAGGAGTTTGGGCCTGGGGACAGGGCAGCACAGGTTGGTGCCTTGCTGTGTCCCCCTGCTGGAGATGCTCTCGGGCAGTTCCTGGTGCTGGTGCCAGCACAGCCCCAGGCAGTGCCTCCCTCCCCTTCCCAGCCCTTCCTGCCGTGCTTCTGGGGCAGCCAGGGGGACCCCACACCCCCACCCTGCCAGACCTGCCCCCTCCCCTCCCCTGGGACACCCAGCTCCCCCCCAGCTGTGCTTGGTGCCATCCTTGGCCCTGGCAGCATCCAGCAGGGCTGGGGGCATTTTTCCTGTGCTGCTGGTTTGAGGAGGGTGGAACTGGCCAAGCCAGGCACCCTTTGATTTCTGTCCAAGGTTTCTGGTTCTGTCCCTGTGAACAGCTCACAGGAGCAGCCAGACAAACCCTTCCTCTCTTTGGTGCTGCCATGGCATGGTTTGGGTCCCTCTGGTGCCGTGGCATGGTTTGGGTCCCTCTGGTGCCATGGCATGGTTTGGGTCCCTCTGGTGCTGCTGGAGGGATGCAGTGGGGTGAGGAGGAGCCTCACTGGGCCATGTCCCTGTGGGATGTGGCTCCTGAGTGCAGCTCCTGGAGCTGTCAGTGGCTCTGCATCCTGAAACTGCCACTTGCTGAGGTTTGGGGTGGATCTCAGGGAAGGGGCTGGGCACTGCCCAGGCTCCCCAGGGAATGGTGCCAAGGCTGCCAGAGCTCCAGGAGCTCCCAGGGGTGCTCAGGGTGGGAGTGTTGGGGTGCCTGAGCAGGGACAGGGGCTGGGATCAATGATCCCTGTGGGTCCCTTCCAAGCTGAGATATCCCATGGCTCTGTGATGCTGCAGAGGATGAATTTGGGACCTTGGGCATGAGGCTGGTGCCCGTGGGAGGCACAGCAGAGCCTCCTCCCACTGTCCTGGGCTTGTCCTGCTTTGCCCAGCAGTGGAGCAGGGGCAGATCCTGCAGCAGGCACCCGGATAAATCTGGGAGGGGAACGTGGGAGTTGCAGGTGCCTCTCCCAGGACAGCCCTGTAGGAGCTGGCACATGGCAATGGCTTCAGTAAATGTCACCTTCGATGGTTCTGCCCTGCCCCAGTCCCTCGGCCATTGCTGTTCTGTGTCCCAGCCATAAACCCACCTGGCAGGGCTTGGTGGTGCCACAGAGCCTGGCTGTGACAGCACCCAGTGTGGCACCACTCACTGTGACAGTGTTTTACCTGTCATCCCCAAGGTTTAGTGCCCTGGGATTGCAGCACAGCTCCTGCTCCCCTCGGCTCTGCTGGACAGCCTGGACTGATTCAGCTGCTTGGGACAGACCTGCCTCAACTCCTTGTGCCACTCCAGCCCTGGCTGAGGCACAGAATCCCAGAATGGTTTGGGTTGGAGGGGATGTTAAAGCCCACCCAGTGCCACCCCTGCCATGGCAGGGACACCTCCCACTGTCCCAGGCTGCTCCAAGCCCTGTCCAGCCTGGCCTTGGGCACTGCCAGGGATCCAGGGGCAGCCCCAGCTGCTCTGGGCACCCTGTGCCAGGGCCTGCCCACCCTGCCAGGGAACAATTCCTGCCCCAGATCCCATCCAGCCCTGCCCTCTGGCAGTGGGAGCCATTGCCTGGCTCCTGTCCCTCCAGGCCTTGTCCCCAGTCCCTCTGCAGCTCTCCTGGAGCCCCTTCAGGCCCTGCAAGAGGCTCTGAGCTCTGCCTGGAGCCTTCTCTTGTCCAGGTGAGCAGGCCCAGCTGTGCCAGGCTGGCTCCAGAGCAGAGGGGCTCCAGCCCTTGCAGCATCTCTGGCCTCTCTCCAGATCTCTGCATCTTTCATGTGCTGAGGCCCTTCAGCCTTCCAGGCCTTTCCTTCTCCAGCCTCACAGCTGGAAGAGCAGCCCTGCCCTTCCTCGGGGAGCGTCTGGGGAGAGGAGGAGGGGAAGGAAGGAGTGCCCTGAGCCAGCCAGGCCCTTGCAGCTGCCTGGCTGTGCCCGGAGGAGCCGAGCTGTTCATCCACAGGGATCTGCCATGGCCTGGGACCAGCCCAGGGCTCCAGGGGAGCCTCCTCCATCCCTGCTGCCTCCCGGCTTTGTGCTGGGTGCCCTGCAAAGCTCAGGGCTGTGAGGGCACAGAGGGGTCCCTCACTGCTGTGTGGCTGTGGTCACTGAGCTCAGCTTGGTTAAGCTGTGCCTGGTTCATGGGGACTTAATTGAGAGTGGATGCACTTAGGGCTGGGGGTGCAGGGAGTGGGGCAGGGCTGGCAGCCACAGACAGTGGGGCAGAGCAAAGGGGCCCTGGAGGAGAGCTGGAGCCTTCTGCAGCCCCACAGGAGGGCAGGGGCCTTTGGCTGGATGGTGCTGCCAGGGCCCATGGCCAGAGCCCAGCTGGGCCGGGGCAAGGCTGTGCCCAGGGCTGTGCCCAGGGCTGCACGGGGCCAAGGCAGAGCTGCAGCCCCATCTCGCAATCCCACAGGCAGCCGTGGGCAGCTCTGCCTGCTGAATCACGTTCCTCCTGCAGGGGAAGCAGGACTTTCCAGAACAGGGAGAGCCCTGGGAGCACCCCTGCCCCAGCCCAGCACGGGGGATCCCTCCCGTGGGACAGGGAGGGGAGGGGGTGGCTGTGTCCCCCTCGTGGGGAGGGTCCAGCTCCCCTGTCCCTCCAGGTGTGCATCCAGGGCTGTTCCTCAGGTTCAGCTGCTGGCCCAGAGGTGCCAGGACCTGCAGGATCCAAAGAGCCTTTTCCTTCCTTTCCATCTTGACATCTTTATTCTCTTTGTACCTCCTGAAACACCTCTGGAGAGAATCCAGCTTCTCACCTGCTCAGTGGCCCTGATGGTGCCCCATGGCTGCCTGCCCTGGCACCTCTGCCCACACCTGTCCCAGCCCTCTGGAGCAGGGCTGCAGGCTGCATCCTGCTGATCCCCAAGCCCTGAGGGTCACAACAGTGCCAGGAGCTGGGAGAAGCCAGAGCAGCCCCCCAGCACTGAGCCATGAGCCCCCATCTGCCTCAGAGGTGGGAGGCACCCCTCTCTCCAAGGGTGTCCATGCTGCAGGTGCAGAGCCAGACGGACCTGCTGGTTCCTGCTGGTTCCTGCTGGTTCCTGCTGGTTCCTTCTGGTTCTTGCTGGTTCCTGCTGGTTCCCGCTGATTCCTGCTGGTTGGTGCTGGTTCACTGTGTCCCCACCCTGGGTGAGCAGAGGGTCACTGTGAGCCCCAGCATTGATGTGTCATTTTTCCCCCTTCTCCTCGCCCTGCAGGCTGCAAAATCAAAGCCCTGCGTGCCAAGACCAACACGTACATCAAGACACCGGTCAGGGGTGAGGAGCCCGTGTTCATCGTCACCGGCAGGAAGGAGGACGTGGAGATGGCCAAGCGCGAGATCCTCTCGGCCGCCGAGCACTTCTCCATGATCCGGGCCACGCGCAACAAAGTCAACGGGCTGACGGGGGCCTTGCAGGGGCCCCCCAACCTGCCTGGCCAGACCACCATCCAGGTGAGGGTCCCCTACCGCGTGGTGGGGCTGGTGGTGGGACCCAAGGGCGCCACCATCAAGCGCATCCAGCAGCAGACGCACACGTACATCGTGACGCCCAGCCGGGATAAGGAGCCCGTGTTCGAGGTGACGGGCATGCCCGAGAACGTGGACCGGGCGCGCGAGGAGATCGAGGCGCACATCACCATGAGGACAGGCTCCTTCATCGATGTCAACGCCGACAACGACTTCCACTCCAACGGCACCGACGTCTGCCTGGAGCTGCAGGGCGGCGCGGCCGCCCCGTGGGCCAAGGCCCCGCACCCGGCCCAGCGCCCCCCGGCCGCGCTGCGCAACGACAGCCTGAGCTCCCTGGGCAGCGGCTCCACCGAGTCCTTCTACAGCGGGCGCGTGGCGGCCGCCAGCCCCACCAGCCCCTACAGCACCTTCAGCGAGCCCCCGGCCCCGCTGGGCTCCGACGAGTGCGACTTCGGCTTCGACTTCTTGGCCCTCGACCTCACCACGCCCACCACCACCATCTGGTCGCCCTTCGAGCGCTCGGGCAACCCCCTGCAGGCCTTCAGCAGCTGCTCCTCCATCAACAGCTCGCAGAGACGCAACAGCGGCCCGGCCACGCCGCGCCACTCGCCCACACTGCCCGAGAGCGGGGCGGCGGGGCTGGAGCACCCCTCGGCGCGGCGCATCCCCAGCGACCCCACCGGCGCCCTGGCCTGGCTGCCCGCGCAGGGCTCGCTCTCCTCCTTCTCCAACAGCACCGGCTACTCCTCCTCCTCCTCGCTGCCCGGCAGCATCTCGGCCGCCTCGGGCTCGCCCACCGACTCGAGCAGCTCGGACGGGCACCGCAAGAGCTCGCGGGAGTGCATGGTGTGCCTGGAGAGCGAGGTGATGGCCGCGCTGGTGCCCTGCGGCCACAACCTGTTCTGCATGGAGTGCGCCCTGCGCATCTGCGGCCGGGCGCAGCCGCAGTGCCCCGCGTGCCACGTGCCCGCCACCCAAGCCATCCACATCTTCTCCTAGCGCGGGGGCTCGCCCGGGACCCCCCTCCACCCCAACACCACGGCGTTTTAAGGACTTTCTACTGTTGAAATCGAGCTTTTTATTTAATACCAGATGAGATGGGCGCAGGGGCGGGAGGGGGGAGAGGCGGCGGCCGGAGGCGCAGAGGGCACGGCGGGCACGGCGGGCGGGGGGAGGCCGAGCGGGGGGTCGGGAGGGTGGGGGCCGAGGGGCCGAAGAAGAGAAAAAGAAGATGAGGATGATGAGGATGAGGAAAGAGGGGCGTGAATTCCGCGAGGAGGAAACTCCGATGTTTACAGAATAGCTTTAACTCTTCACCTGGCTGTGGGGCTGGGGAGGGAGCCCGGCTGTTCTCCACCAGTCCTTCCCAAATACCAGTATTCCGTTTGCAAACTGAAATAACCAGAAAGAAAAGGTCCGGTTGCACTTTTTATTTTAGGACACGCAAGGGTTGTCTTTTATTTTTTTAAAATCATTCTATTATTATTATAATAAATTTTTTGTGGTTCTTTTTGTATGTAGGTTTTTTTTTTTTTTTGGATGATTCTCAGTGGTTCTATAAATATATATATATATATTTTTTTTTTTTGTAATGCAGGTCTATCTTGTATTTTGCCAATGTGAAAACTGCCCAGAAATGTGTGATGTGAGGTCAGGAGGTCGTGGAATGGAGGGGGCACAGTTAACACACCATGTCACAAAAACCAGACAGATTTCTATCTCCATTTTATTTTGGGGTTAGTTTGGGGTTTTTTGGGGGGTTTTTTTTTTTTTTTTTTTTTTTTTTTTTTTTAGGTTTCTTTGTTTTATTTTTTTATTTTTTACCTCTTTATGTATATGTAGGGAATTTATAGGAAAATATGTACTTTATTGAATAAATTTTAAAAACTAAAATATATTTTATTTTAAAAAGAAAATAACGGACCTTTAACCTTACATGGCTAAAGTACTGATTATATATTTGCTGAGCTGACTTGACGGTTATGAAAATTGTATCAAGAGTTTTATTTTTTGACTTCAAAGCCTTCTTAATAAAGACTTTTTACTATATATGAATCCTTGTGCTAGCCAGTGTCTCCCTGCCTGGAGCCTCTTGGTACCTGTTCCCATTTCCTTGGGCCCAGAGAGAAGGTGCCAGCTCAGGAGCAGGAGCAGAGGGGACATTGCCACCTCCCACAGGTGGGTTTGTCCCTGCCCACGCTGATCCTGCTCTGCCTCTGGCCTTCTCCTTGTCCCCACAGATGTTCCTGCTCCCAGTCCCAAAATCCATCTGTGGGCAGCAGGGGAGGGGGGGATTCTGCCCCTCTGCCCCTGTGCTCAGGTCAGACCCCACCTGCAGAGCTGCCCCAGCCCTGGGCAACAGCAGCAGGAGGACGTGGAGCTGCTGCAGCCAGGCCAGAGGAGCCACGGAGATGCTGCAAGGGCTGGAGCCCCTCTGCTCTGGAGCCAGCCTGGCACAGCTGGGCCTGCTCACCTGGACAAGAGAAGGCTCCAGGCAGAGCTCAGAGCCCCTTGCAGGGCCTGAAGGGGCTCCAGGAGAGCTGCAGAGGGACTGGGGACAAGGCCTGGAGGGACAGGAGCCAGGCAATGGCTCCCACTGCCAGAGGGCAGGGCTGGATGGGATCTTGGGCAGGAATTGTTACCTGGCAGGGTGGGCAGGCCCTGGCACAGGGTGCCCAGAGCAGCTGGGGCTGCCCCTGGATCCCTGGCAGTGCCCAAGGCCAGGCTGGACAGGGCTTGGAGCAGCCTGGGACGGTGGGAGGTGTCCCTGCCATGGCAGGGGTGGCACTGGGTGGGCTTTGAGGTCCCTCCTGACCCAAACCATTGTCCATGCTTGTGATCCCTCGCTCACTTGGACACCATTGTCACTCTGTCCCAGCTGTACCCACCCTCTGTGGCACCAGGGTTTCACTCTGGCCCTGTAGGGCTGGCCGGGCCCCTCAGGCCCTGTGTGGGGACAGCAGGGACCTGCTGCCAGCAGCGCCCGGGGCTGAGGGGACACAGGAGCCACGGCAAACACACAGATCTGCACACAGTGACAGCCCTGGAGAGTGGCACCCAGGGGCAGTGGGGACACACAGTGGCACCCAGGGACAGTGGGGACACCCGGGGGGGCTGGAGCCCCAGCAGGGCGAGGGTGACCTGGAGCCCCTGCCATGAGGGGAGGCTCTGGGGGCCTTGGGGTGCCCTGCACCCCTGGAGGGGCCCTGGGTGCCCTTCAGTGGGGACAGATTTGGGGGATCCCGAACAGGAGAGGCCTTTGGGTGGCCTCGAGGGGATCCTGGGGTGTCCCAGGGGGGAGGGACAGAGTTTGGGCTGTCCCGAATCAGGGGCACCGAGGGGCCCGAGCTCGGAGGAGCCTCGGGGGTCCAGCCCCAGCACCCCCAGGGTGGGGAACACAATCCCCTCCGCCTCCAATTAGCAGCAATTAACGGCTAATTAAAGAGCCGGGCAGGGGGAGTGATGCCCTTTTGGGTTTACCCTTTTTTGCTTTTATAAATTCTCCATATCCTTTGCACATGCAGCAGTTGCTCTATAGCTTCATATTGTAGCTTAATTTCACACTTTTCCCAGGCAGAAAGACAAAACTTCCCGGATCCCCGTGCTGGAACCCTGGCTGCTGAGAATTTCAGATTTTCTGTGTTGAAAGGCACTGACCCCGAAGAGAACACTGCGTTTCACCTGAGGCCGTGGAGAAGGCTTCCAAAATTCAATGCTGGAACTAAGATTATGAGGATATAGTTTGAATAGAAGAGTGTAATATCACGTGATAGAAAACTTAAAGTTATAGAATATAGTAATATATATAGAACTAAGATAATAATATAATATAATATAAAATAAAATATAAATATAATATAAAATAAAATATAAAATAAATATAATATATAATATATAAGCAATATAATATATAATATACAATATACAGTATAATATATTATACTGTAACATTATATTATATTATATTATATTATATTATATTATATTATATTATATTATATTATATTATATTATATTATATTATATTATATTTATAGAACTAAGATAACGTCAGTCCTTCTTCACCTTCTTCTTCATGGATTTGGGTGGTATTGTGTAATTAGACAGAAAAGTCCACATAGATGATTAGTTATTAGATTAAAAGTTATTGGATTAAAAGTAAAAATAATTTAAGTGTTACTTCTTAATTAGATAGTTTTTTCCTTAAAAGACCTTGCAGAAATAAATACAGAGCCATTTTATAGCTTGTTAATGAAATACTGTAGAAATCACAACTTATAAGACTGTAATATAGATAAGAACTAATAAACATCTGAGTCCAAACACAAAAAAGCATCTCAAATGCTCCCAATCCCAACCCTAACTCAGGCAGAAAAGAAACAAAAAACCCAGCACCTGTTGGTTTGTCTGTCTTGGTTTTACTTAGAAACCAAGGCTGAAACCCAAACAGGGATCTAATCCTAATGGGGGGAACCCCCAAGATGCTGGAACTGGGGAATTACTTCACCAGAGGGTTTTTAATTGGAAGGTTCTTGTCAGAAATGCTAATTGCAGAATCTATAAAAACTGTCCACAGGTCAGGCCAGTGTGCATCTTCAGCCTTTTCTACCTGACAGATTTGTGCACCTGAGGTTCCTCATACAAAGGTACCTTTTGATCACTCTGGTTGTGTCTGATTTGTATTTGTAGGGCCAGAGAAAAAGGCATCAGGAGCACTGGCAGCAGCAGCAGGGGGATCAGACCCCATGGCTCAGGGTCTTCACCCCCTTCCCGTGGGTCTGGGGGCTCATTTCTGACCTGGGGGGCCCCACGCCCTGCAGCTCTGGGGCTGGGGTGGCCTGGGTGTCCCCTGGGTCACCTCTGGGCTGGTGCTCAGCCTGTGGCACCTTGCAGGGGGCTCAGCACAGGTGAGAAGAGTCTGGTGCCACCTGAGCACCCACCTGCGCTGCTGCCTGTCCTGCTCACCCTCTGGGGCTGGAGCCGCTCCAGCTCTGCCCACCAAGGGCCCAGAGCAGGCACAGGGTGGGGCCTGGCTCTGTCCTGGGGCTGCTGTGGCCAGAAATGAGGGAGGGCTTGGGAGGGCTGAGCTAGAACTGAGACTGGACAAGAGCTAAAGAATAAAGCAGCGATTTATGAAAAGGCTTCAATGGATGCACCTTGGGCAGCACAAGAGCCCAGCCAGGCCTACACTCAAGATAAAACCCAAAATGGTCACAAAATGCACAACCAGTCACGGGGTCTCTCACTTTGATCAGTTCTGCTCCATTTGCATATTGGAGTTCATTGTCCAATTCCAGCCCCAGCCCATGCAGTCCCATCCTGCTTGTTTTTCTCTCTCCAGCCCACGTTGTTTGTACTCTTGGGCCTGAGATTTGGATCATTTGTCCTTGGTCCCCAGCTGGAGCAGGAATTGTTTTGTCTCCCTGCTCTGTGCACAGAGCTCACCATCCCCTCATACGAACCCAGACCCACCCACTAAAGCAGCACAGAATGTGAAAAATAGAAAAGCTCAAACCTGAGGCATCAGAGGGAGCCCTCAGCTGCCCAGAGGTGTCACTGAGCTGGAGCTGGAGCTGCTCAGGATCCTGCTGCCATCCTGCCTTTGAGCAGAGGGCAGCCCCAGCCTGGGGACAGCTGTGCCATCGAGGGGGAGAGGATTTGATGCCACCCCAAGCTGTCCCCAGAGCTGCAGCCAGGCCAGGCCTCAGTGACCAGGGCTGTCCCTTTGCAGCCAGTCAGAGAGGCCCTGGGGCTGCTCTGGGCTCTGCTGGACGTGTCCCAGGCTGGCTCTGCCACCCCAAGGTGGTCACTGACCTTGGTGGCACCACTGTCCAGGCAGCAGGTGCTGCATGCCCACGGTGCCCTGGCCAAGGACATGTGCAATCAGGTCTTCAGCTGGATGATGAGGAGGGTGAGAAACAACTGCTCACTTTGTAAAATTATAAAGTCTCGGGTAGCTGGTGATAATTGCTGCCCGAGATGTGCAGGATGTCTCTGCTTCGGCCTGCGCGGCTGAAGAACGAGTCAGAGCTCTTCACTTTTCAGTCTTGAGGTTCTTTATTAATTCTTATCTATAAAATTTTCTTTCTGCCCAGCCGAGATCTGCTCAGCAGGGCAGCCACAGGCACTCTGACTGCTCCCAAGGTGGTGTTGTCTTTTTATACAACAAACTACGTATAACATATTTACACTTAATTCCCAATACCTATCACCTCTGTTAGACAGTGCACTTCTACTCTAAACCAATCCCAAAGTGCCAGCATCACTGCAGAAAATGGAGAACAAGAAGAAGAAGAAAGGCTAGACACACCCAAGTTCCTCCATCTTGTCCCCATAACCCCCATACCAAAAATCCTAAAATCTACATTTCCACCCTGTGATAATTTTATTCTTATACTATTTAAACTTCTGTGACTTTCAGGTCCTCAGACAAAGCTGGCAACTTGCTCCAGGGGTCAAAATCAAATCCCCAGGTGCTCTGGGCTGCATGCCAGGGTCTCTGAGCCCCCCATTGGGGTCCTCAGCAACTCTGGACACCCACAGGGATGTACTGAGTTCCAACAATAAAGGTTTATTAAACCCTAACAAAAAATTCAACAAAAGGGCTAAATAAGGAAAAATTAATGCTGGGAGCCCCCGTGACCATCAGCTGTGTGCTCCTCCTGAAGATGGATGCTCTGCCTTTTGTACTTGTAGCTCCTCTAAAGTCTCGTCACTCAGTTCCTCCCTTGCTGTCCAGTGTCAGAACTCAGTGCATCCCTCCGGGTGTCCAGAGTGGCCAAGAACCCTGCCAGGGGCTCAGAGACCCTGGCACGCAGCCCAGAGCACCTGGGGATTTGATTTTGACCCGTGGAACAAATTACCAGCTTTGTATGAGGATGTGAGAGTCACACAGGTTTGAATAGTGTAATAATAAAATGATCACAGGGTGAAAATGTAGATTTTAGGATTTTTGGTATGGGGGTTGTGGGGACAAGATGGAGGAACTTGGGTGTGTCCAGCCTTTCTTCTGCTTCTTGTTGTTCTCCATTTTCTGCAGTGATGCTGGCACTTTGGGATTGGTTTAGAGTAGAAGTGCCCTGTCTAACACAGGTGATAGGTATTATTGGGAATTAAGTGTAAATATGTTATATGTAGTTTGTAGTATAAAAGACAACACCACCTCGGGGGTGGTCAGAGTGCCTGTGGCTGCCCTGCTGAGCAGATCTCGGCTGGGCAGAAAGAAAATTTTATAGATAAGAATTAATAAAGAACCTCAAGACTGAAAAGTGAAGAGCTCTGACTCGTTCTTCAGCCGCGCGGGCTGAAACAGAGACATCCTGCACATCTCAGGGCAGCAATGAACAACCAGCTACCCGATTGTCCAGGGGTGCAGATCACTTTCCTACACCTTGATTAGAGATCAGGTGTTGCCACAGTAACGAGCCAACCCTCCCAAATGCCCCTGTGTGCCCAAGGCCATCCCATGATAACAGTGAGGGGGAGGACACAGTGCAGTAACAGAACCCTACATCTGCAAAATTTCCCTTAACACACACAGAGTGTTCACCCTTCACTGTGAGAGCCACCATCTCATCACTCATCCCTAACAGGAGGGTCAGCCCTGCCCTGGGGTCACTGAAGGGTCACCACACCTCCACTGACATCCTGACATTGTGGGCAGGAGCAGCTCCCCTCTCCTGGGCTGCCTGGAAGGACTTGGTCCCTGTCCTGCTGCAGCTGGGACACAGCTGTGCCTGTCCCTGCACCGGGGACAGCTGGGGTGGCTCTGCCTGCGAGCTGCCTGACACTGATCCCTGCTGCCCACGGGTTTGAGATGTGTGAGCACAACAGCTTTGAGCAGTTCTGCATCAGCCGCACCAACGAGAACCTCCAGGAGCACTTTAACCTGGTGGGGATGGCCCAGGGCTGTTCCCAGGTGTGTCCCCAGGGCTGTCCCCAGGTGTCTCTCCAGGGCTGTCCCCAGGGCTGTCCCCAGGGCTGTCCCTTTGCTGTGGGCCGCTGAGGGGGCACTATTGGAATAATCCCAATATTGCCAGACAGGATGTGCCTGAGCTTGTCGGGCCCTTGCTGCTTGACCAAAGGCAGCAGCTGCGGTGTTTTCACCTCAGAGACACCTTTGGCTGGCTGGATGCTGCAGCTGGGTGCTTGGGGCAAGTCCAGACATGCAGGAGCTCTGGTTTCCCTCTGTGCAGAAGCTTTAAGGTGATGGTGAAGGAAAGGAGTCGGTTCTGATGGAGGGTTTGGATCCAGAGCTTTATTCCGGCCCACAGGCCTCTGAATGCAGCACCAGCTCCAACAGAACTCCCTGAGCCGGTGGCTGCTGCTCCTTTGAACCCCGGGGAGAGGGGCAGGGAAGGGGTCGGGAGCCACCAAGCAGGGACAGGAGGGGAGGGACAAAGGGACAAAGGACACCTGGATGGCCCAATGTCCCCCAGGGATAGAGAGCATCCTTTGAATCTGCCAATCCCTTCTGGAATGCCAGGACTGACAGACAGCACTGGGAGGGGAAAGGAGAGGGGACTGACACACCTGGGGAAGAAATCCTCAGGGAGAAACCCGGGGTATCTGAGGCAAACCATGAAATCACAGCACAACAGGGGGCCTGGCATGGCCCTGCTGGTTTTGTGCTCTGTCCCCACCCTGGCTGTGCTTCATTCCCTGCAAGCCCAGGGCTCAGCCCTCCCTGCTCTCCCCAGAGGGCTCCTCACAAAGGGCAGCTCACAAAGGGGTCCTGTGGAAACCACGGGGCTGCCTGGGGGCTGAGCCCCTTTGTCCCCTCCTGGCCTCTCCTGATTTCCTGTCTCTGCCTTCCAGCACCTTCCAGCTGGATCCGGAGGGAACCTAACCGAGGGCATCCCCTGGTGTTTGTCACCTTCTGGGACAGCCCTGCCTGGGGCTCCTCCAGGGCCAGCCTGGCCTCCTGGACCTGCTGAACGGGGAGTGCAGGCTGGGTGAGGGCTGCTGTGAGCCCCAGAGCCCCCCATGCCCCCTGTGACCCGTTTGCTTTCCAGCTGCCTCAAGGCAGGGATGGGAGCTGGGCCAGGAGCTTCCCCAGCCCCACCTCAGCAGCTCCCACTCCAGAAACACAAGTGCCCCGTGGATGCTCTCACTGTGTCCCACTGTGCTGGACAGGCAGGGGATGATGTGGGTGTGCTGGGCTGGCCAGGGGCTCCACACAAGGGGTGCCCTGTCTGGAGGCCGTGGGGGCACCGTCTGCACCCTCCCAGGGTGGGAGGTGGGTCCTGCTGGGCTGGATCTCCTCACCTGAGGGTAAAACCATGGGAGCTGTGAGCTGCTCCCATCAGCAGCCCCAGAGCAGGGCAAGAGGAGCCGTGTGGCCACCACCACGTCTGACTGCAGGGACATTTCCCAGAGCTTGGGCTGTGTCTGAGCAGAGCTCTGCTCCAAGCTGCTCTGGGAAGCTGCACCTGGGGCTCTGTGGGTGCTGTGTGCTGCCAGTGGAGCAGTGTGAGATGATTGTGGAGGAGAACAGGGATGCTGCTCCCCAGGTCTTGGCAGGTTGCAGTTTATTGCAGCCCCGAGCCAGGTGCAAAGTCTCTGTTTCGGCCCACACGTTTGGAGAGTGAGTTGGAGCTCTTCAGTTCTCAGTCTCAGAGTTGTTTGTTGTATCTTATCTATAAAAAATTTTCTCCTGCCCTGCCGAGGTCTGTCCAGCAGGACAGTTTGGTGTTACATCTTTATACTAAAAACTACATGTATAATGTTTACAATTCCTTCCTATCACCTGTGTTAGACAGTGAGCTCCTACTCTAAACCAATCTGTAAGTGCCAACATCACAGCGGAAGATGGAGGTAGAGAAGAAGAAGAAGAAGAAAGGCTGGACACGCCCAAGTCCCTCCGTGTTGTCTCTAAAACCCTTATTCTAAAACCCCTAAAATCTACCTTTTCACCCTGTGATAATTTTATTATTACACTACTTAAACTTCTGTGGCTTTCAGGTCTTCATACAAAGCTGGTAATTTGCTCCACGGGTCATAATCAACCCCACAGGTGCTCTGGGCTCTGTGCCAGGGTCTCTGAGCCCTCCAGCAGGGGTCTTGGCAACTCTGGACATCCAGAGGGATGCGCTGAGTTCTGACACCCAGGAGCTGGTGGGGCTGCTGTGAGCCAGGTGAGATCCCCTGGGCAGGTGAGATCCCAGCCAGGTGATATTCCCTGTTCAGGCAAAGCCTAGCTGTGCTGTGGGAGCCTGGCAGGGGCTGACAGGGCAGGAGGTGAATCAATCCCTGTGTGCAGCCCCACGCAGAGCTGGCCTTGCTCAGGGCACCCTGAGAGCAGAGTCCTTCAATGTCCTGGCTGGGAAGGGACAAATGGCAGCGAGTGCAGCCCCTGGCCCTGCACAGCCACCCCAACACCCCACCCTGAGAGCTCCTGGAGAGAGCCTTGGGGCCAAGACCATTCCCTGGGGAGCCTGGGCAGTGCCCAGCAGCCTCGGGGGGAAGAACCTTGCCCTGAGCTCCATGCCCAGCCCTGGCACAGCTCCAGCCATCTGTGTGTGTGTCAGGAGCTCTGGGTGCTCCCCACTGCATTCCCCTTGCTTTGGCTCCTCCATTTCAGGATCCACCTTGGCCATGTCCCTGCTCAGAGCCCTGAAGGTTCTTGCTGCTCCCATGTCTGTAAGGTGCTGTTTCTCCCTTCCACCCCCCATGCGCTGCCAGAAGGTCAGGAGCACCTGGGAAGGTTCTGGAGCTCACTGGGAAGGTGCACAGGGCTGTTCCTGGGGCAGGGAGCAGGTGGGGCACAGCTGGATGCAGCACAGCTGGATGCACATCTGGGCTGTGTCTGGGTGGGTTGTGGGGCTGTGGCTCTGCAGGGACTGCCTGGCTCCCACAGCTCTCCCTGGAGGTCAGGGATGTCCCCATGTCCCAGTCAGGCTGCTCTGGCCACAAGTCCTGCCCAGGAGCCAGCAGAGCAAGAAGCCCCCGTCCACCAGGAGCTCTGTGTGCCCTGGGGACCCCCTTGAGCCCCCTTCTGGCCCCCAGCCCCCCCTGCCTTGTCTCCTGCAGCTCAGAGCCTCCCTGAGGGGGCTGATGGAGGGGCTGGGCAGCACCACCCCTACATCAACCCCACAGTGGGAAAGAGCCCCTGGTGTGAGAGCCTGGCTGCAGGGAGGGGATGGGGCACTGCTGGGGCACTGCAGCCCCTGCATGATCTGTCTGCCTTGCCCTGCATGGTTTGGGGCGTGCCAAGCTGGCCAGGACTGCTCTGGATCAGCCCCTCTGTGCCCCAGCTTTGACTCCAGGCAAGTGGAGCAGCTCTGAGCCTGTGGGGTCCTGGGGACCATCCACATCAGCACCCCAGCACACCCTCCAGGTGTCCCCTACCCCAGAGCACCCTGGTGCTTCCCCTCTGCAGCTGTGACACCTCTGACCCCCTCTGCCCCCATGAAGGATGTACCAGGAGTTCTTGGAGAGGGCCAGGCCTGTGGTGAGCAGAGAGCAGCTGAAGGCACCAGCATGAACCTGAGCACTGCCCCTGGGAGAGCTTCTCCTGCTCTGGGGGGGCAGCTGTGGCAGCAGAGCATCCCCTGCAGGGGCTCTCCCCCTGTGCTGGGGCCCAGTGAGGCACAGAACGGGCTGAGCTGGGGCTGGGCTCTGCCTCTGGGGAGAGGGGGACGGGAGGGATCCCTGCTGGGGGAGCCTGGGGTGCTCTGTCCTGGCACTGCCTCTCCTGTGCTGCAGGGCCCCAGCAAGTGCAGGCGTGGGAAGCACAAGGTGATTCTGTGGCCTGGCCAGGTGTCCTGGGTTACAAGATGTGGCTGGGGCTGTGTTCCATCACCATTTGTCAGAGCTGGGGCAGTTCTCTGCTGTCCATTGGGCAGTTTTTTCTTTATCTCTCCCACAGCCAACCCTCCCTCCAGGAGATCTCTGCTGTCCATGGCCACTGAGTGTCCCTGCAGGGCTGATCCAATTCCAGCATCCCATGGGAGATGCTGCACCCAGGGGAGGAGCCAAGCATTCCTACCTGGATCCAATCTGAGCCTGGAGCAGCACAGCAGCCTTTGCCCCCTGCATTGCCAGAGGAGCAGCTTTCTGCTGCCCTGCATTGCCAGAGGGAGCCCAGGCCCATCTGCAGCAGCCCTGGAGCTGCAGAGGAAAACTCCCCCCTTGTGCAGGATCCCTGCTGCAGCAGCAGCACAGCTGGCACTGCAGGAGGGCTGAGCCCCCATGGGATGGGGCTGTGCCACCCCCTGACACACAGGGGGGCAGGGTCTGTTCTGATTCTGGCAGTGGTTTGTTTTCTTTTTTGTACTATTGCATTTGTATTTTCAGTTTTCCCAGTTAAGAACTGTTATTCCTGCTCCCATATCTTTGCCTGAGAGCCCCTTAATTTCAAATATATATAAATTTGGAGAGGGAGGGTTTGCATTCTCTATTCCAAGAGAGGCTCTGCCTTCCTTAGCACACCCCTGTGTTTTCCAAGGCAGACACCAGGTGGCTGTGCTGGATGAGCACCCGGCTGCAGGGGAGCAGGGACAGGGCTGGGGACAGATGGCAGTGCCACCAGCTCTGGGCACGGGTGGCCCTGTGGGGTGGGGAGCAGGCTGTGCCCAGGGCTTTGTCCTCCCTCTGCCCAGGGACACCCTTTGCCCTGCTCTCTGCCCTTTCTTTCAGCCCTTGCTGTCCCTTCCCTGGGCTCTGCCACCCCTTGCTCAGCTCTGTGCCCCCTCCAGGCTCTGCCACCTCCTGCCCAGCTCCCTGTTCCTACTCTTGGTTCCGTGCTCTCTGCCCACCTCCCTGTCCTGTTCCCTGCCCTGCTCCCTGCAGTTTTCTGAGGATGCTGCAGAGGCCCAGGGCTGCTGTGGTGCTGCAGAAGACCCTGGGGATGGTCCTGTCCCTGCCCATGTGCCAGGCCATTGTCACCATGCCAGCTTTGCCCAGGGCCATCCCAGAGGTGGGAGCCCAGCAGGGCTGGGGGTGCCTGGTGCCCTCTGGGGGTGCCCGTGGTGTCTCTGGGGGTGCCAGGTGTGGCAGCACAGGCCCGGGGTGGTCCAGGCCCCTCTCGTGGTCCAGCACTGCACCAGGGCACGGAGATGGAGGTGATGCAGCTGCAGGGGATTTGTGCTGGGCACCTCTGGCCCGGTACCCTGGAGCTGGTGGCCTGATGTGGGTCCCCAGGAGAAGCTGTGCCTGTGCTCCTGGACCTCTGTGCTCCTCTGGGGCCTGGGGATGGCTGGGGCACCCTCCTGGGTGCAGCCCTGCAGCAGTGCCAGGGACAGGGACAGTTCTGGTGTGTCCCTGTGTGCCTGTGTGCCAGGGACAGTTCTGGTGTGTCCCTGTGTGCCTGTGTGCCAGGGACAGTTCCTGGGTGTCCCTGTGTGTCCCTGTGTGTCCCTGGGTGTCCCTGGGTGCCAGGGACAGTCCTGGTGTGACACATTCCACTCTGCTGTGCTGGCAGTGTCCCTTGTCACCATCTGGGTTTCTCTGCTCTGTCACTGCTCCAGTTCTGGGGGTGTCTCTGGGGGATGAGGGGGTGCTGTGATCCTGTCTGGAGCTTGGAGGGAACAGGGCAGGGTGATCCTGCAGTGGGGATCAGCCTGGGGGTGGGAAGGGACCCTTTGCCATGGCTTTAGAGCCACTGGGGCTGGCAGGTCAGGGGGAGCTGCTCTCCCAGGCCTGAGCTCTGTGAGGGGGATCCCAAGGCTCCGAGCTCCAAAGAGATGGTGGGAAATGGGCTCTCATGACAGAGGGGCAGGCTCTGAGTCCATGGGGCTCTCAGTGATGTGACACATGGGGATGTGTCCCTGCCCCTGTTCCCAGCCCTGCCTGATGCTCTGTTGCCTTTTTCCCAACCTGGAAATGAAACTTGAGATCATTTTAGTAAGGAGGTAACGTAAGAGCAGATCTTTGTTTTCTTTATTCCATCATAAAGGCCTTCAGAGGCAGTCAGGGAAAGTTGTCCACAAAAGCCCAACCCCACAGGGATGAGTACATATTTATAGGGTTTAGGGAATTAGCATAATTGATAAAAAGCACCAATTAGGAGGACAAGTGGTGATTCCATTTCCCCCCAGGTCAGACCCCTCCTCTGCAGCCCCTTGCCTTGGTGCCAGCTGTGCTTTGTCCATGAAATGTATCTCAGAGAGCTGCTCCCGGCCTTGGTTCCCAGGAAGGACCAAGATAGCACAGGGGGGCTCAGAACTCTGGAATTTGTTTTGTCTTTCTGCTCAGGGAAAGGCCATGGAAAAGTACTGGGAAAAGGAGTCAGAGATGCAATAGGCTACAGAGTTACAGATATTTGTGGGACAAATACAGATAACACAGAAAAGGAAAAAGAGGCAAAACCAAACAGCCCCAGCTCTGCCCCTCTCCTCAGGCCCAGGAGGAGCAGCAGCTGCAGGAGCAGCTCCTGGGGCCGAGGAGCTGCAGGGGCTGTGGGAGGAGATGCAGCAGCTGCAGGAGGATACGGCCCGTGATGCCCAGGCCCAGCAGCTGGCACAGCTGGCACAGCTGGACAGGCACAGCTGCCTGGGCCAGGAGGTCCAGGAGCTTGGGCAGGGCTGTTGGGGGATGCTCCTGCTCCTCTGGGGCCCACAGGGCTCTCCTGGGCACACTGGAGGTCCCTGGGGGAGCTCCCTGGGCAGCGCTCAGGCTGAGCCTCCCTCCTGAAATGGGAGCAGCTGGGGAAGGAGAGCCCTGATCCAGCACACCTTGGAGCAGGCCCTGGAAGGTGAAAGGGGGCTCTGACCCCCTCATTCCCCCAGGTAAGGGCAGGTCCTGCAGGCTGGGTGTGTCTGCACAGCCCCTCCCGAGGGGTCATGGCGTGGCTGTCCCCACGTGTGCTGTCTGTCCCCACGTGTGCTGTCTGTCCCAATGTGTGCTGTCTGTCCCCACAGAGCTGTATCTGTCCCCACGCGTGCTGTCTGTCCCCACAGAGCTGTGTCTGTCCCCATGTGTGCTGTCTGTCCCCACGCGTGCTGTCTGTCCCCACGTGTGCTGTCTGTCCCCACGCGTGCTGTCTGTCCCCACAGAGCTGCACCAGCAGCACAGACAGAGGCTGCTGCAGGAGCCTGGTGCAGCAATATCCCCACCTGGAGCAGGACCAGGAGAACCTGTGCGTTCTGAGGTTCTTCCACAGGGCCTGGCAGGGAACTCCAGGCAGCCCCTTCTGGGCTGGGGCTGTACCCAGACAGGGCAGGGTGTGCCCAGCCTGTGCCTGGCCCTGTCCCCACCCTCTGCTCCAGATGAAGACCCCCGGGCACACCCCGGCCTTGGGGCTGGAGTAGCACAGCTCATCTCCTCAGCAGGGAGTGAGGAGGGGCTGCTCCATCCACCCTGGGGCAGTGCCCATCCCACCATTGTCCCCATCCCACCATTGTCCCCATCCCACCATTGTCCCCATCTCACCACTGTCCCCATCTCACCATTGTCCCCATCCCACCATTGTCCCCATCCCACCATTGTCCCCATCTCACCACTGTCCCCATCCCACCATTGTCCCCATCCCACCATTGTCCCCATCCCACCACTGTCCCCATCCCACCACTGTCCCCATCCCACCATTGTCCCCTCAAAGGCTGCAGGACCCGGTGGGGAGGGACCTGAGCAGCCCCTGGGGCACACCAGCCTCACCCTCCCTGTGAGCTGCCCCTCACCACCTCCCACTGCCCCTGGGGGGTTCCACACCCTGAGCCCCCCAGCCTGGCCCTCCCTGGCTGCCCCCGAGCCTGGGCTGCCCCTGGGCTGCTGCCACTGCCCCATTTCCAGGTGTCTGACCCCTCAGGAGCTTGGGAAGGCTGTCAGGATGGGGGTTCAGCACCTTTTGAGCTTTCACTGGGTTGTTTGGCCACCTTTAAATCCCTTGAAGCGAAAAGAAGTCTTTGCATGTAACTGTGGCCTTGAGGCTGTTCACAGGGTGCTGGGAGGGAGTTCAAGGAGGGAGGGAGGTGTGAGGAGCTCTTTAGCCCCCAGAGAAGGGGTGGTCAGCAGGCTGGGGACAGATTTCCTGGATTTATTTGAATGACCTGGCTTAGCTGATGACATCAGACTTTAACTCCTCAGCCTGTCAGGGTCAGGAGTGCTGGCAGGAGTAAAGTCACCCCTGCAACAGGAGCATTTCTAGAAAGGGTTGCTGCAGTTATTCACAGCTGGGCTTCTCTTGAGCAGGAGTAAAGAATTGTCCACTCCTCCCTGAACCACCTGTGCAGCTCCAGTTAGACACTGTCCCACAGCACCCCCTCTCAAGGCATTCCTCTGAGGAATTGCAGCATCTCCTGAAGCCAACCTCCCCTTTCCTCATAAACAGGATTTATTTCAGGAGCAGATGAACGAATCCCGTGAAAATGCTGTGTCCTGGTCTTGAGTTATCATGGCTTTGGGAGCCTCAGGGCTGAGAGGTGCATGAAGGTGGTAGGATGAAGGGTCATGAGAGTCCCTCAAGTCCCTCAGAGGGACTTGAATTTAAATTCAAGAACCCAACTCTTGCCCACTCTGTGACTGAGGTGAGATTTGATGGTGGGAAGATGGACCAGTAACACCAACCCTGCCCCCTGAGAAGCCATTTCCCCTTGTGCTGTCCCTGCAGGCCCAAAGTGCCTCCCCAGCTCTCCTGGAGCCCCCTTAGGCACTGAGAGGGGCTCTGAGCTCTCCCTGGGGCCTTCTCTTCTCCATCTTAAAGGAGTTTGCTTACACCAGGTCCTGCTGGCTCAGAGGGATTCCATTTTCCCCCTTGGGGTGGGTTTGGGTTTTCCAGCATTGCACCCCAGAGCTCACAGACCAAGAGGCCTCACTCAGAGCTTCCTGAACAGGGTTTGAGGGCAGCTCCCTCACGGGCTGTATTTATTGTCCTGCTTGCAGTGGGCAGCTGCTGCATAAATTATTACACTGCTTAAATTGCTGTTAATCAACTCCTCCGAGGATCATGGGAAATAAATCATAAAACATCTTCCCCCAGCTCTCCCTTTTCTGCAGGCTTAACTTCCATCCCAGATTCTCCACCTCCTCCCCCACAGCTGTGCAGGGGGATGGGCAATGGGGGTTGTGCTCAGTCCATCACCCCTTGTCTCTGCTGCTCCTTCCTCCTCCTCCTCCTCTTCCTCTTCCCCTGCTCTAGCCTGGGGTTCCTGCCATGGCCCAGCCCTCCAGGAGCCTCCGCCATGGACGGATCCCTGAGGTTCTGCAGGAGCTGCTCCAGCCCCAGCACAGCTCAGAGCTCCCTCAGGGCCCATCCCCTGCCCTGCCCAGGCTCCTGCAGGGGCTGCAGCTCCATCTCTGCTCCTCCTGCACCTCCCTGGGCTGCAGGGGCACAGCCTGTGTTACCCTGGCTCCCAGGGAACCTCTGCTCTCTTTTCACCCAGGCACAGGAGCCCCATGTGAAACTGTGATGATTAAAGGTAATTAATCTAGAAAACCTCAAGAAATGGTGTATCCATCAATGATCACTGGAAAAAAGACAAGAGCCCAAGAACAAAGATGGGGTTGGATTTGAGCTTTAAAGTCCTTTTCAGCCTAAGCCATTCCATGATTCCAGCAAAGCCTGGTGGCTGCCCCACAGTTCTCAAGGGTGAAGCAGGACTCTGCCAGAGCCCAGGAACAGCCCCAGCTCTCTCTGCAGGTCATCAGGGCCCTGCATGCACCAAATCCACATCAATCCAATTTACTGGGGAAAGTGTTTTGATGGACTGTGTCAAAAGCCTCACAGAAGTCTGTGCAGGTGCCATCACCCTTTATCTGCTGATGGACTCACCCCATCAGGGAAAGCCATGAGACCAGCCAGGGATGGCTTTGCCCTCCGTGAGGCTGTGCTGGCTGTCCCTGAACACTCCCATGCCTGGGAATTATCAGCATTGTGCAACCTGCCAGGACTCATCTGTCCCTGCTCTGCAGCTCCTCCCCAGGGCAGGCACAGGGGCAGGGGCTGAGCTCTGCTCTGGGACAGGGACAGGAGCCCAGCAAGGGCTGGAGCTGGGCCAGGCCTTGGCATGGAGCTCAGGGCAAGGTTCTGCCCCCCGAGGCTGCTGGGCACTGCCCAGGCTCCCCAGGGAATGGTGCCAAGGCTGCCAGAGCTCCAGGAGCTCCCAGGGCTGCTCAGGGTGGGGGTGTTGGGGTGGCTGTGCAGGGACAGGGGCTGAGCTGATGATCCTTGAGGGTCCCTGCCAGCTCAGGATATTCCAGCATTCTGTGCTCCTGCAATGGCATTTAACACCTATCCTTGGTTTTGCAAAGGTGCCCTCGGGGAGGCTGAGTGGCAATGGGGATCACCCCTGGGCTATTGGTCCTTGGAGCTGGATATCCTTGGAACTGTTTAACCTTGGAGCTGGTTATCCTTGGAGCTGGTTAACCTTGGAGCTGGTTAACCTTGGAGCTGGTTATCCTTGGAGATGGTTAACCTTGGAGCAGGTTAACCTTCAGGTTGGATATCCCTGGTTTTCCCTTTAAAGGTGGAAGTGCTGCACTGAGGTGGGAATGGCCCCAGGTGCCCATCCCCTCCCAACTCCCCACAGGAGCCACAGTGAAGGGTGTGCTTTTTAATGTCAGTTATAATAAAATATTTTTACAGAGCCCAAAAAATTCAAAATAGTGCAAAACATCTCACTGTCATGCATCCATGGGAGCCGCCGCGGAGGGCGGGACAGACACACAGGCATCGGTGACACTGTGCTACAGGAGCAGGATTGGTCAGTTCAATCACATGCCGAACAGGACGCTCTGGGGAGGGGGCTCAGGGCCAGGGCACCACGGAGGGGCTGCGGGGCCGAGCCCCGGCCCGGCCGTGCAGGAGCAGCCGCTAGAAAAGGGTGTAAACATTGAACAGAAACGAGAGAGCAACGTGAAACCCTCTGGTCCCGGCAAACCCTCGAGACAAAGGAGCATTTGGGGTACCCTGTTTTGGGATGGGAGAGGGCTGAGAGAGATGTACTGATTTGTGGGGTCATGAGGCCTCTGTGTGCCCCAGACTCAGCTGGGGCGGCCACCCCAACACCACACACCCAGGCCTCCCAGGCACTCGCACGAGACATGCACACCACAGCACACAGAAATGGTGCTCACTGGGGAACTGGGGGCACAGAACTGGTGCTTACTGGGGGGCTGGAGGGGGGGCTCCTCTGGGCTGGGGTGGGAAGGGTTTTGCTTGCGCCAAGGAGATCCCGTGGGCCGCACTGCTCAGGAATGCTGGTCCCCATGGCCAGAGCAAAGAGGAACGAGTCCCTCTGCTCAGGCCCCTCAGCCCCTGCCTCCCCAGGCCCTGGCACCTTGTGGGGGGCACTGGGGGAGCCCACGGTGGCAGCAAGGCAGGGAAGACAGGATATGGGCCGGGGGCTGCTCCCTGCTGCTCCCGACCCTGGTGATGCTGCTGCCAGCCAGGGAGGGGACCCTGTGCAGGGCCCGTGGGGGCTGCACCCACCAAGCCAACAGCCCCAATAGCCCTTCCAGGGGCAGGACACAGCCTGTCCAGCTGCCCTGTATGTACAGGTATTTACATATGTACACGGATGTGCTCAGGGCTGGCAGCTGCCCTGCCCTCAGGACACACCAGCACACTCGGGGATGGGGACAAGGGGCCATCACGCTGTGCCAGCCACTCACCAACACCCACATATGGCACAAGACACACACACACCCCACAGCCCTTTCCTTGTGTCACTCGGTGAGGGCTGGGGCTGGGTGGGACACTGGAGGTTCAGAGTGAGCCACTGGGGCTCCTCCACCTCAGGCAGGCTGGGGAAGGGCAGAGCGCTCCCCTGAGCCAGGCTGGGCTCCAGCCCCTCCCTGCAGCCCCCCACAGCAGCGCCTTCCTGCGGGCTGTGCCAGAGCCGGCTGTGCTCGCTGTCAGGAGGGGAGGCTCTGTCTCTGCAGCCACAGCACCCCCTCCCCAGTGCCACCGCTGTGGCCACTCCTATGGCTTATACACGGCGGGAGGATCCTGTCAGGGGCCGGGAGCGGGGGGCGAGGGCTGGGGGGACAAAGGACTTTAACTGCTGCCCTCCTCGGCCGAGCGCGTGTCCGACTTGAGCTTGACGAACTCCTTGGCCACCTCGTCGTTGTTGCGCTGCGAGAGGATGCGGAGCACGGTGAGCCCGGTGTCGTCCATGTGGATGCGGCGGCCCAGGGGCAGCCAGCAGGCGCAGCCGGGGCGCTGCAGGATGTCCCGCAGCTGCAGCACGGCGATGCCCACGGTGCGGTCCTCCCGGGCGAAGCAGTAATCCTTCACACACACCTGCAGCTCGTAGCACTCGGGGCCCGTCTCTGTGCCCAGCGTGCTGAGGGGGCAAGGGACGGGCAGTGTTGGCGGATGGGGTCACACTCCACGCCTAGCCTGGCCATCTACAGCCCCGACGTGGCTGCTGTCCCCACCCCTACCCCTAGAAAAGCATTTTCCTTTTTACTCCTGCTCCCCTCTCCCTGCTTTTACCTATGAGAAAATGCCTAAAGCAGCCCATCGGGGATGAACAAACCCCCTGGCAGACCCCAGGAGGTCCCCAGGTGCTGGGGTCACTTCCCCCAGCCTGTCCCCACATCCCCAGCCCGTGGTGCCACTCACAACTGGAAGCTCTCGTTGTACTTGGGGGCCCAGCTGTTGTTCTTGGATTTGGTGGCAAATTTCCTCTTCTTGTCACTGAGGTGGGGCCCGATGATGTTGACCTCGATGAAGGGCCGGAAGATGCCTGAGGTCTGCCACTTGAGGTCATTGGCAGCCACCACTGCAAGGAGGGGACAGGTGAGGCTCAGGGGGCACTGTCACCTGCCAGACCCCGGCACCTGGCCAGCAGGACCCACCTTTGACGGTGACTTTGTGCTCGCCACTGCTGGGGTGGGTCAGGAGCTCCACGTGGATGGACACCTCCCCAACGGGGTCATCCACGCCAGAGCCTGGGACAGACAGAGGGACGAGATGGAAGTGCTGTTTTCCCAATGCTCCTGACATGCCCTGCCCAACACTGACCCCTCTGAGAAGGCAGCTCACCCACCGTGGGGTGGAAAGGGGTGGGCATTAGGGGTGTCCCAAGGGGTTGTGGGCACAGCAGTGTGGGTGCAGCAGCTGTGATGGGCATGGCAGGACACCCCCAGCAGCACGCTGCCATCCCACCCCTGTGAACCCCCCCTTGCTCAGGCAGGGCTGGGGGCCTGTCCAGGCTGGGGCACAGGACAGTGGCTCCCCGTGCTCTGGCCACAGAGGGATGACAGTGCCATGGGCAGGAGGGACCCAGCCAGGGCAGCCACAGCCCTAGCAGTGACTCAAGGCTGACCCACCCCCTCGTACCCCTCCATCCCAGGGACCACACCAAGCCCAGGGGTCCCCGAGCCTGGGGACCAACAGGTGAGCCCCCCCCACACCACCCCAGAGCTGTGCATGCACCCGTGGGCGAAGGAGGGGTGCAAGGCAGGGGGACAGGCTCTGTGGGCCTGATGGGAGATCCAACAGGGCTCCGTGGGCAGCTCTGGGGGTGGGAAGAGCAGAGGGAGGAGGACATGTCCCCATGTCACTGAGGGTGCCGGGGCTGGCGATGGCGCATTCCCCTCCATCCCCGGCCCCGCCCCTGCATGCTGAGCCGGGATGGAGGCCATGGTGGCTGGGGAGGGGCTGGGCATGGAAGGCCAAGCAGGGGTACAGCCCCGGCCCCAGCAGGGTGTGATGGAGGCCAAGCAGGGCCCGCGGGGGCTCATTCCTGCGCCCCAGGACAGGCAGAGCGCGCCGGAGCAGGGCTAGTAATGGTCCTTAGGGCAGCAGGGTGGGCACGAAGGGCACAGGACGTGGCACGGCCACATGTCCCAGGGGGAGGTCACGGTGGGTGCAGTGCTGGGGACAATGTAGGGTGCCCAGAGCGTGTGGGCAGACACCCCCATTCCCACAGGGACAGCCCCCGACCCGCTCTGGGGTGCTCAATATGGCTGAGCACAGCTCCTCCACAGTCCCCCCAAAGCAGCCCTGGGAGGGGCAGTTTGCCCATTCTGGGGTCCCCAGGCCAGCCCAGCCCCAGGCTGGGACTGTTACTAGCCCAGGCCGGCGGCAGGCAGGTGCAGGGGCGGGCGTAGCACACGTACCCTTCTCAGGATAAACCTCTTCACTAAGGGTAAACCTAATCCCTTTCCCACCATGAACTAGTGGGAAGGAGAGAGAAAGAGACAGAGACACGGCACAGAGTACACAAAGAGAGGAGGAAGGAGATGAGGGAGGAAGGAGATAACAACGAAGAGAAGAGGGAGGAGATGAAAAAGAAGGGAGGAGGGAAGAGGTGAAGGAGAGGAGATGAGGAAGAGAGGAGGAAGGAGATGACATGTGTGGGGAACAGGAACAGTGAGGGAGGGGGGGAAACAAAGAGAAAGAGAGATCAGATCTCGCAGACAGACTGACGGCCAAGCACCCGGACAACACTGCAGCGACACAGGAGTGCCAGGCACCCCCAGCTCCGAGTGTGGCTCCTGGGGACAGGGTACACCCAGGGGTGCTGGCACCCACCAGACCCAACCCCACGCCCCCGACATGGCTGGCACAGGAGGCACAGACAGGACAGACGTCCCTTGAAGGAGACTCACGGACAGCAAACGCACGTCCCACTCCCCAGGACGCAGACAAGCCTGGCTGGGGCACCCTAGGATGGCCTGTGACCACCACTGAGCAGCTCAGGGCCCTCCTCCAGCAGCCAAGGGACAGAATCAAGGGCAGCATTTAGAGCTGAGGGCTGATCCTGCCCTGGAAGTGCCCAGCATCCTGCACTGCACCCCAGCACACCAGAGCCCAGCTCAGGGGCTTGGGCACCCAGCACGCCCAGGACAGGCCCTGGCACAGCATCCAGATCCCATGGACCCTGTCAGTGCTGGGTGCCTGGGGCCATCCAGAGGGGACAAACACTGTGACACCTGGCCAGAGGGTGACCTTCCCCCCGCCCACAGGCCCCATTTCCATGCTAGTCCAGCAATGCCCTGGCACTGGGGACCCACTGCTCTTGCTGGTAGGGGACTGGGGAGTGCCAGGCTGCTGCTGCTGGGCATCACGGCCCCTCTTCACCTGCAAGGCACGGGAGGAAAAAGCCCCTTCCTGCCCCACCCTTCTCTTCCCCACTGTGAGCCTGGCTGGGACCCCCAGCCCACTGGGACAGAGCCAAGGTGGCTGCTGGCCACGGGGCAGCCTGGGGAGGACGAGGGCAGCGTGTCCTACCCTGTGACGACTGGGTCTGCACGAAGGTTTTGATGAGCAGATCTGTGGCCTGCGTGTAGAGGGACAGGGCGTAGCGCAGCGACTGCAGGTCAGGGCTCTTCTCCAGGAACGTTTTCTTCAGCCCCACGCCGCCAGCATGGAAGTATTGCTGGAGGGGGAAAGGCCTCAGGATGCTCAGCAGTTCTGTGAGGGTCCCCCTGGTTCTCCCCGTGCTGGGCCTCAGGGTCAGAGCCTCGTGGGCACCCCAAATGCCCCAGAGTGCCCTCACCTTGATGGTGTCCAGCGCCAGCTCCACCACAGCACACTGCTTCGGGGTCAGGCTCTTGGCTTCCTCACGCACCATGTGGTCCTGGGGGACACAGATCCTGCTCTCAGCACAGCACCGGGACCCCGCTGCCCCCAGCCCAGCCCAGCCCAGCCAGCAAGGGGGCAGTGGTGGGGTCCTGGCAGCAGTGGCACTGGCACTCACCCTGCAACAGAGAACACCCCAGCCCCCCAGCCCTCACCTTCAGCTTGGAAAGCTGCCCCAGCTCCTTGGCCGCGTTGAAAATCATCTGTGTGCCCTGCAGAGAGCAAAGAAACAGCGACAGCCCCGGTGAGCAGCCGGGCTGGGGATGGCATGGCCAGGCTGGGCACATCATGCCAGAAGCTTCCTGCAGATCCAGGGGTTCCTCCAGGCTCCAGGGGACAGCAGCCAGGAAGGTGACACAGGTACCAGGCTGGCAGCCCCAGGTTCTCAGCACAGTGTGAGGCTGCAGGCTTGGGGACCCCAGAGCAGGAGGCCACCCTGGTGCCACCCGTGGCTCTGCTCAGCACAAGCAGCTCGGCCCAGGAGTCCCATGCTGCTTCCTGTGCTCCAAGCACCGGCTCCTGCACCCAGCAGGGCCTGGCACAGCAGGGACCGCTCGGGCACGGTGGGAGCAGAGCGCGCCCGGGAGCGAGGGACAGCGGGCACGGGGGGACGTGGCCTGGACCCCACAGCCACCAAACAGCCCCCGGCCACACGGAGCCCTGCCCAGCCCCAGCAGTGCCAGGGAGGCTCCCAGCCCCTTCCCCCAGCTGGGAGATCTCTGCCTGACCTGTGCCCCCACCCCGGCAGTGGCCATGGGGCCATTCCTTGGGGCACAGCAGCCCCCAGGATGGGCAGATCCCGCTCACTGCCCTGGGCTGGCACCTCTGACTGGGCTGAGCACAAGCTCTCCTCCTCAGCCCCTCCAGTGTGCAAATGCAATGGACAAACTGGGGCCCAGAGACCTCACTCCCTTCCCTCTCCCAGCACCAGTAGTTCCAGTCCCTCCCAGCACAGGAAGCTCAGCACCTCTCCCATTAACCAGTACCTTCTGCAGGGCTCTGCCCCCTCCGTGCCCACATTTGGTATGCCCCCATTAACCCCTTGTGCCCACCCAGTTCTGTCCCATTAATTCCACCCTCACTGTTCCCATCTCCCCCAGTCAGTGGACAGGCTGGGAGCAGGGGACACTGCTGTCCCCAAAACAGAGCACGACAAGGACAGAGGACACTGTATGAGCTGGGAGTCCCCAGCCCAGAGCACAAGGGACAAGGGGGAGGGAAGGGGAGAGAGCAGTGCCGAGTGGGGAGCAGAAGAGCCATGTCCTTACTTCAGTGTGACTGGGCAGCTTCACCCTGCTCTGGAAGAGAACAGCAAGGGACAGTTACTGGTGGCCCCAGCAGCATTCAGCCATGGCTCCAGGCCCCCCCATCCCCTGGCCAGGAGGGCTCTGGCCCTGTGCTCTCCTCTGGCTCTCCCAGCTCTCTGCTGGTGCCACTGGATGGGCACCAGGTCACAGCTGCAAAGGCTCAGCCCCTGCCTGTGCTGCTGAAGCTGAGATGAGCGTGCCAGGTCTCTTCTGAGGTTTGCTCCCCACCCCATTTGGGGCTGGGAGACCAGAGGGAATCAGCTCACCCAGCACACCCAGTACACCCAGCAAACTGGGCAGGATCCAGTGTCCCCCAGGAGAGGAGGGGGAGCCGCAGGCATTGCCCAGATGGATGCTGGCATGGCTCTTCCCAAGAACCAGGATCTGGGGAGCAGGCTGGGGTCGCTGCTGGGCCCCACCCTGTGGTGAGGAGCCCCCAGGCAGGGTAGGAGCCCATGTGCTGGAGAAAGCCCTTGGAGCAGGGCTGGGGCTCAGCAAGGATGGGGGATTGGGCTCAGGGATCCGGGGGATCCCAGCAGCCCCAAAGGCCCAGCATGGGGGGTCCCCTCTTCCTGAGCCCCCCACAGTGGGGTGGGGGTGTGTGGAGGGTCTCCCATGCATGGGGTCTCACCCCCTCACTGTCCCACCAGGCAGCTGAGGGCTGTGGGGCAGTGCTGTGGGGCAGTGCTCCCCATGGGGATGGGTGACACCCCACATCTGCCCCATGGGACTGAACAGCACAGAGCCCCCACTCCCTACCCCAGGGACACACAGAACTGGGGCTGTCCCCAGCACACAGCACAGCACACCTCACCACAACACCACGCAGGCAACAGCACATCCAGACAGCACGACAGAGGAAGCACGGACAAGCCTGGACCTGCAGAGCAGGCAGGTGTGAGACCACGAGTGTGGCCCCGGGGTGTGACACACACGGAGCCCACAGCTATTTACCTTCTCTGTCCCCTTGCCATGTTTTCTCAAGAGCGTGCCCTGTAGAAGCAATGTCAGAGGTTGAGTGTGGGGTGGGGGGACAGCATGGGACAGGACACAGGGGCACGGGTGGCAGAGACATGACGAGCTCCTGAAGGACAGCCAGTGGGGGACTGGTCCCCACCAGGGTACTCAGTGAGGGCCTGGTGTCATCAGGGTGCTGGATCCCCACTGGAAAGCAGGATGTTGCACTGCTGGAGAACTTGTCCTCACCCTGGGACACTGCTGGGATGCAGGGATGCTGAATCTATGAGGATGATCCTTGCTGGGATACAGAGGTGCTGAATGCGTGAGGGATGATCCTTGCTGGGATACAGGATCCAGCTGTGTGTGGGCAGGCTCTGGTGCCCCCACACATCCTGCTTCAGCTCTGCCAGGTGCTCGCAGCACTGGGGAGGGAGCAGGGACGGAGTGGCTGGGATTTGGCTTTGGCACGCAGAGCTCTGGTTTGTGCAGGGCTGGGCCCAGTGCCAGCCCCACGCTGGCCCAGTTTCTGTCCCACAATGACCCAGTGCCACCCCTACAATGACCCAGTGCCAGCCCCACACTGGCCCAGGCAAGAGGAACTGTGTGAAATGAGCCACAGTGCCATGGGGGGGATGAGGAACTGCTGGGGTCAGGAGAGGGGAGCACAGAGTCAGCAGGCTGGGAAGCCTCAGATGGAACGAGCAGCACAGGCACAGCCAGATAGGGCTGCCAGGAGGGGTTCTGGCCCTGGCACAGGGGGATGGGTGAACAAGAGGAGCTTGTACCACACAAAGCTGACACTGCTCTGTCCCCCAGAGCCTCAGCAAAGCTGGGACATGGGGCTCCCACGAGGTCCCCATGAGATCTGAGGGGACACTCAGCCCCAGGCTGCCCCCAAGGCTTCCCCAAATGCTGCTGTTGGACACAGAAGGTGTTGGGGGACAGCAGAGGGGTGTTTGTCCCTGCAGGGATTGGCACCAGCACCCAGCAGCTGGCTCCCACTGCTCTCCGTGCACAGGTGCCTGGGTCACAACAGGGGTGGAGACAGGACTGGGGGAGTAAATTGCCCTTCCCTTGCCCCGAGGGGCATAAACCCACAGCCACAGATTGGTCAGAAGAGGACAGAAGGAAACTGCTCAGTCAAAGCCATGCAAGGACCCAGCAGCGATGCCGAGAAGGGAACCAGCAGTCCGGGTTCCCAGGGTCACAGCCCGACCAGGAGGAGCCTCACGACTCTGCCAGCAGCCTGCCCCAACACCGAGCACCGGGCCAGGGACCGCCGCGTCCCCGAGAGACTCCTCCTCCTCCTCCTGGCAGGGAAAACCTCTGCGCTCACCCCCACCACAGCCAGACCCAGCCAGGGCCTCGAGGGGAAACTGAGGCACGAGGGGAAGGACGAGCAGCCCCGATTGCAGGCTCGTGCCTCCCGCGGTATTGCTGCCCTCAGCACGGAGCCCGGGTGTGGCAGTTCCCGATGTCACGGCACTGATGGCACTGCCATCGCCGTCCCCTCCCTCCCCATCACTCCCCCCTGTCCCTCCCCACATCCCGGCACCGCCAACCTGCCCAAGGCCTCTCCACCCACCCCATCGCGGAGGGGCTGGCATGTGCCGGCCGGGAGCCAGGGCCAGGCAGGGCGGGGACCAGGAGCCGGACCAGGAGCCGAAGGAGGGTGTGGGCAGGGCACGGGCAGCCACACAAGACAAGAACCGGCGAGGCCAGGACCGACACAGAGCGGACAGACAGACAGACAGACAGGGAGCTGCCGTACTTACAATCATCTGCCATTGAGAGGCGAGAGGAGCAATTGGAGAGAACAACCGTGACGTGAGTGCCGGCCCCTGCCTCCTCATCCTCCCCAGCGCCAGCCCTGGCTGCCCCCCAACCCCGGCAGGGCCACAGCGCTGAGTGGCACTGAGTGGCACTGAGTGGCACTGCCCTGCCACTGCCTCCACAGCCCCCGAGGAGCCCCAGCCTCACCTGCCCAGTCCCTCCTGACTCTGGGGGGGAGCTCTGCCCCAGGGGGCTCAGTTCCAGGGACCCCAGTCAACACTTGGCCCCCAAACCACCAACCTGTCCAGCCACCCTGTGGGCTGGCACCACGGACACCTGGGCAGGATGTCCCCTGCCCGAGGGACCAGTCCCAGCACAGCTTTCTCCAGGGACTGTGTGCCCTCAGGAAAATCACCCAACACAGCCACATGTCCCTGCCCCCTCCTCTGCCCTAGCACAGACCCCACTGTCTCCACAGCCTGGCTGGAAAGAGACTGGGATGGGGACTGGGATGAGGACTGGGATGGGGACTGGGATGGGGACTGGGAAGAGGACTGGGATGAGGACTGGGATGGGGACTGGGATGGGGACTGGGAAGAGGACTGGGATGGAGACTGGGACTCAGTGGCACCAGCGTCCCTACGAGATTTGGCCACCTTTGGCCAAGGGTGTGTGAGCCTAGTCAGAAGGGATGTGGGGCTGACCTCAGCCAGGCTCAGGGCTGTGACACAGTGACAGTGAGGTGGCACCACTGAGGGCTGACATGTCACCACTGTGCTGTCCCTCACAGACACAGCACAGGAGCTCCACAGTCCCAGAAAGGTGACACAAAGGCTGACAGCTCCAGGAACTCCAAGGAGGAGCCTGAGCCCAGTTTTGTAATGGTGACAAAAGCCACCAAAGAGTGACAGGTGTTGGCTGGTTGAGAGCCCTCAGTGACACCCTTTCCTGCCTGACTTCAAAGGAACCACCCCAGGAAGCTTCAGGTGCAGGGAGGGCAGGCAAACAGCAATGTGATATGGGGCCTCAGAGAGGGACCATTCCCTGGGTTTGCTCTGCTTTCCTAAACACCCCAGGAGCAAGGAACAGCTCAGCCCTGCTGGGGAATATGTCCCCCCACCCTCAGCAAGGCAAACAGGCAGCATCTCCCCACACTCCAGGAGCCCCTGGATTCACCTCCTGGCACCCACAGCCAGTGTGGATCAGTGTGGCATGGGATGCTGTCCCAGCTCTGGGGGAAGGATGGATAAGAAAGGGCCAGTGTCCCCTCTTGATGCCACAGTGGAGGTGGCAGGAAGGTCCTTTGCCAAAGACAACCAAGAAGGTTCTGGAGCAAGGATGACCTATCTCTCTTCCATCCTTTCCCTGGCCAGGAGCTGGACACGGGTTTGGGGACATCAGTGAGGTCCCCACCTTCTCACATGCCATGAGGGCACCTGGCCAGCCATGTCCCACACTGGCCCCAGTCAGTCACCTGAGTCTCAGGGTCCCTGGTCCCTCTGCCCATCACTCACCGTCTGGTCTGTGAGCGGGGGTAGGACGATGGTCTTCTCCATGGTGTTCATGACCAGCTTCCAGAGCTCCTTCAGCACCCGCTTCAGCACCGTCTTCTCGCAGATCTTGGCAAAGAGCGTCAGGCTGCGGGAGGAGATCCCCATGTCACCCCTCCCGTGTCACCCTGACTCTGCAGGTCCCCCACGCTGCCTGATGAGGCCAGGAGGGGCAGGGTGGGGGCTCCAGCTGCCCCCCCACTCACTTGCTGTCCAGCAGGTCCATGATGGGCTGCAGGACGTTGTCGGCGTCCTGTGCCACGCTGCTGCAGGTGCTGGCAGGGACGTTGCCAGTGCCCTTCACCTGGCTCAGGATGTCACCCATCTGCTTCACACACTCCTCGATGTGTGGCTGGAAACTGGGGACCACAATACGCAGGCAGCTCAGCATATCCCCGCCCAGAGCCCCCGGACACAGGTTCTGGACCCCCAGAGCTCTCCTTTGCCCACCGCCCCTGCCCTCGAACCCAGCTGTACCTGGTGGCAAACACTCGGCTCAGATCATCCAGGACGTTGTTCAGTTTCACCTGCAGTTCCTTGAGGATATCACTGGCTTCTGTGTCCAGCTGCAGGAGGAACAGGTTGTTGAAGCTGACAGAGCTCCTGAACCAGCCCTCAGGGAAGTTTCTGCATCCCAAATACATCCCTGGGCAGGGTGAAGCCCTTCCCAGTCTGATATGGTGGGACAGCAGAGTGCCATGGGGTGGGACAGTGTGACCCCACACTGGAGTGAGGAAGGGGTCTGCTCCCAGCACTGGGGAACTGGGCATGGGCCTGCCTCAGGGGGGAAGGGAATGATCCAACCCCTACAGGGCTCTCTCCTGGAACCCCCCCATACTCACATCCTTCCCACCCATGGCTTCAAACATCTTCTCAAGCTGGACACGGAGCTGCTGGATGTTGTTCATCAGGATGCAGGGCTGCAGGGGTGGGATGGAGAGGGGGGTCAGCACCAATAAATAAGGCTGGGACAGCTGCTCACAGCCCCAGGACCCTCCCATCTTTCACTGGGGAACATGAAGACAGAAGCCACCCTGGCAGTGTGTCAGGAACTGCCATCAGGAAGGGACTGACCCACCCTGGGGTTGAGGTGACGTGTGGGGACAGCAAAAGGGAGATACATCACCACTTTCTCCTTCTCCTTGGAGCAGTAGGAGGCAAAATCCTTGGAGATGATCTCAGCATATTGGAGCAGCACATTGCTGATGGTCTGCAGCCAAACAGGGCACCAACAAAGACACCCAGACAGCAGCCACAAAGGGTAAGGAAAGAGAGAAGGAAACCATGAATCCAACAGCAGTGAAACAACCTCATATCTGGATACATATGGGGAGCCCCAGACCCTCTGGCCTCATGGATCACAGAATCATGGAATTATTAAGGTTGGAAAAGCTATGAATTCAAGTCCAACAATCACCTCAGTACCACCACCATGTTCACCACTAAACCATATCCTCAAGTGCCACATTAACATGTTTTTTAAACACTTCAGTGCTGCCCTGGGCAGCCTGTGCCAGGGCTGGACAAACCTTTCAGTGAGGAAATTTTACCAACATCTAACCCAAATCTCCCCTGGCACAACTTGCAGCCATTTCCTCTCCTCCTGTCCCTGTTCCCTGGAGCAGAGCCTGACCCCTGGGCTGTCCCCTCCTGTCAGGAGCTGTGCAGAGCCACAGGGTCCCTCCTGAGCCTCCTTGTCTCCAGGTTGAGCCTCCCCAGCTCCCTCAGTTGCTCCTGGTGCTCCAGCCCCTTCCCCAGCTCTGTTCCCTTCTCTGGACATGCTCCAGCCCCTCAATGTCCTTCTTGTCATGAGAGGCCCCAAACTGACCCCAGGATTTGAGGTGGGGCCTCAGCAGTGCCCAGCACAGGGGCGCAGTCACTGCCCTGGTCCCACTGGCCACACCACTGCTAGTACAGGCCATGTGCCATTGGCCTCCTTGCCCACCTGGGCACACCTGGCTCATGTTCATGCACCAGGAGCCGCATGGGCACAGCCACTGGAAGCCAGAGCACAACTGGTCTCCATGGGCTGCTCCAGCACAGCTGCAAAGGCAACAGCCACCAAGCCTGCATGCAACTCTCTCCTATATTGCAGCAAGCCAGTTTTAATTAATCTATATTAATTAAGCAAATAACTCATCAATTATCTCATAATTAATTAACTAATATCCTGTTCTAGCAGAGCTGGGAGTGTTCCAGGGTGTGTTGGTAGCATATTGCCTGCCCAGAGCTGGATGGAGGGGGCACAAGGGAGCCCAGGAGCCCCAGCCAGGGGTGGCACTGGGGTACCAGGGGTGGTGCCCACCTTGGCAAACCGTCTCATGTAGTGCCCCACAATCTGGGGGTCGGGGCACTCCAGCTTCTTGATGATCTCAAAGCTTTGGTTGAGCTGGGAGAAAACGTCCACCACGGAGCAGGAGAAGAGCGCGTGCTCCGAGGTCTGCTGGAACTGTAGGAGTGAGACAAGGTGTCAGCAGGATGTCAGGGGGAGATTTTGGCCCCAGTCAGGACATACTGGGCATCAAGGGACAAGCCCCTCTCCTGTGAGACTGTGTCCCTAGTCCTGCTCATACCCCATCCTTCTTGTCCCGCTCCAGTGCTCCGTGCAGGAAATCCCGTGACACCTCCTCATTCTCATCCAGCCACTGGATGACAAAGGGCTCGAACCAGCTGCAAGAGAGACGCAGCCATGGTGAGGCCAGCAGCCCTGGTGGTGGCAGTCCCCTGCCCGGCCCAGGGCTGCACTCACGCGGGGTACTCGGGCACGCGGCTCTTGAAGGAGGGCAGCTCGGTGACGTACTCGTTGTACAGCCACTTCACCTTGAAGTGCAGGTTCATGTAGTCTGCGCTCTTGCACAGGCGGTGCTTCTCGTGCTCTGCATGTGGAGAGGGCCTGGGGCTCACTCTGAGTGCCAAATCTGGGGCTGTGGCCCCCCAGGGGCAGCTCCAGGGTAAAAAGGTGGAAGTGCTTCTCAGGGGGGGTAAGCTATGCATGGTGTTGATGGGGAGAGCAAATGGGTTTGCCCAGGGAACAGGGGAGGTGTGAGCTGAGGTCAGCTGCTGCCTGGTTCTCTCCTCCCTGGCTCAGGGACTCACCCTCCATGGCATACTTCATGTCCTGAGCAAAGAGGTTCCACATCACCTCAGCGCTGATCTTCCCCACGTTCAGTTCCTGGGGGAACCTGGGGCGAGGGGAGAGTGTGAACCACAGAATTGTTTAGGGTGGAAAAGACCTCCAAGGTCATCGAGTCCAACATGTGAATGATCCCCCCCTTGCTACCCAGCCCAAAGCACTGAGTGCCAGATCCAGGCCTTCCTTGGACACCTCCAGGGGTAGGGATTCCAAACTTCCCTGGGCAGCCCCAGCCAATGCCTGACCACCCTTTCCATAAATTCCTCCTGATGTTCAACCTGAACCTCCCCAGCACAGCTCGAAGCTATGAACACAGGGTGAATGAGCCCTCCACGTGGACAGACATCCCTCACACACCTCCCAGCAGCCTCAGCTTTCCCATCTGTAGAATGGATGTTATAACCACTTCCAAAGGCCTCAAGATGCTACTGCCTCCACGTGGGCACCCTCTGTGGGCACAGCAGTGTCCCTTTCCCCAGCACCTACTCACTGGTTCAGGCAGGGTGTGTAGGAGTTCTTGTCTTCCTCAATAATGGAGACAATCAGGGTGATGAGCTTTGACCAGAAATCCAGGTTTTTGATGCTGGGGCCCTGCTCCTCAGGGGGCACCTCGCCTTTCTTAGTCTGGAGGGGCAGGGACACAGTGGAAAATTTGGTCACCCCAGTGCAGGGCTCAACTTTGTGTCGGGGTTAACAAGGGAGCAGGAGGGGATACCCTGGAGGCCCCATGCAACCCCCTCTTGTCTGTCCTGATCTCAACCCCACAGCTCAAACTCCAAGGCCTGGGGATCATTCTGCACAGGACTGAGCACTCTGGAGAGGGAGCAGGAGCATGAGGAAAAGGAGAAGGGCACGGGATGGGGACGTCAGTGCCCAGCATCGCCCTGCCCACGCACCGGGTCTGTCTGGTACTCGCGGCTGTAGAGCTCGTGGCAGTTGTTGAAGATGTACTCGTAGGTGGAGTTGAGACAGGCCTTCACACAGTCCTTCACCACCTGGCTGGCTCGTGGGGGGCTCTGCAGCTCCTGGACCTGGTGTGCAGAGTGGGCATGGTGTTTGGGTCACCCGCAGACACCCACCCAGGAGCACCACAGGCCAGCACAACCCCAACCCACAGAGAACCAGGGCCAAAGGGAGTCAGATCCCCTGAGGGCAGGGTGAGCAGGGCCCCAGCAGTACCTTCATCCGAAAGAAGGTGATGCTGGTCAGCAAATCCACTGTGGACTTCAGGTCCTGCAGCCGCTCGGGGCTGCTGGCAGGGAAGTTGTTCTGGAAGGGAAAGAGGGGAGTTGCCCTCAAAATTCACAAGTGAGGGTGAGGGAGCAGCCACCTGCTGCTTCCAGTGGGGACACTGAGGCAGGGCAGGCACCTTACCCGGTACATGGAGAGGTCGATGCGCAGGGAGTTGTGCAGCTGGTCCAGGAGCTTGACAAAGCGATCTTTCTGTGGAGAAATGCCCCGGGGGCAGGTGAGCAGGGGAAAGGTGGCAGGGACTGACCCCCCACCCTCGTCTCTCTCTGCTCTCAGCTCAGCCCTCACTCATCTCTCTCCTTCCTTCCTCCCTGCCGGCTTTCCTTGCTTCCCTTTCCTTCCTTCCTGCCTTCTTTCTGAGCCCTGAATGGGCAGGACATGCCTGCAGAGAAGAGCATCTCCTTGCTGGTGGCTGGGGCTCACTCAAAGCCCTCAGCAGCTCCTGGGGCACATGTGGCCATGCCAGGTGCAGTTCAGGATGGAGAGGTGACACCACATGTCCCCTGTGTGTCAGCTGGGAGGCTGACAGGCTGCTCTGTCTGCCCTGCCCACTAGAACACTTCTGAGCCTGGGCTCAGGACAAGAGTTGGGAGAGGGGCTGCAGGATCAGTAGCCCCTCAACTGGGGCTTTCCAAGAGCTCAAGAAAAAGGGTAGGGAAAGGATGTGCAGTGGTTGCCCATCTTGAGTGTGGCCCCAGGAGTTGGACATTTCCACGACTCCTCACTCACCCCACTGGGCTGCATCAAGGGACATGGGCAGGGAACACCCTGTGTGGGGGGTCTCCACTGGGGCTGAGGGGCTGTAGTTCAGCTCAGCCCAGCTCCCACCCAGGGAGCACAGGGCAGAAGGATGCAAATCCCATCTTGGGTTGTGGATTGGATCAGGGGTCACAGCTGATGGCAAAGCAACTCATGGGATGGGGTCCCAGACTGGGTTGAAAGTGACCTTAAGGATCACCTTGTCCTATTCCCTGCCAGGGGCAAGGACACCTTCCACTATCCAAGCCCTGTCCAATCTAGTCTTGAACATTTCTAGGGATGAGACAGCCACAGCTGCTCTCAGGTCAACCTCAGTCCTCACTCCCTCACAGGGAAGAATTTCTTCCTAATATTGGCCCCAAAACGTTGTTGGGGAGCATTTCCCTTTGCATTCCTGCTGGTGGAGAGGCTTTGGACAGCCATGAGAGCCCTGGGCTCCCTCAGCACTGGCTGTACAGGTCAGGGCTGACCCGCAGGGCTCTGGAGAGTCCTGGACAAGAGCACGGGGGTGGGAGGGGCAGTGAGTCCATGGCTCGGCCATGGCCACAGCCTGTGCTGGCACCGCAAACCTCCGGCGCTGGCGGGGATGGCCCAGCCGGGCCCTGGGCCGGGCCGTGCGTCCCCAGCACCCCAGGAGCAGCTGCAGCACTCTAACACTGGACACGGCGGCTACTCGGGGTTAAAGCGACACGGCCGGGCACTTTAGGACCCAACCTTAGGCTCTCTAAAAAAGAGAAAGAGACAAGTTTTTAAAATCCTCCATGTTAGAGAAAAGGCGGGGTTTTGGTTTCCTCCTGCTGCGTGATCCAGAGGCACAGCTCGCTCCCCCCTGCACCAGGAACGGGAGGGGAGCCAAAGCTGCGTGATCCGGAGCTGTGCTCGGCCCTGGCTGTGTCCCTGGCTACCCAGCACCTTGCTGCACCCGGGGCTGGGCACTGACCCTGGCTCGCCCCATGCACACCCAGAGCGACCATTTCCTGCTCCTGGGATGGCACTGGGGGAGCCAAGGGGAGGGCTCAGCCCCTCCTCGCCCACGTCCCCAGGGGGCACCCGGCCCTGCCACAAACTCGCCCCATTTGGCACCCAGTGGTGCTGGCACAACCGGCTGAGTTTGCAGCAGGCTGGGGTCCCCCAAAGCACACGAGGCTGTGCAAGACACCCCAGGAAGTGCAGGGGTGGGTCATGGCCACATGCTTCTGATTTTGCCACCAAGGTGGCCCCCCCTCCTGGCATACTGCCACCCAATTTGCTCAGGCTCCCATAATAAATAGGGGAGCAAATTTAGCCCTTCTCCTGGGAAGGTGGTGGCTCTTTTCCTTCCTGAAGTACAGGAGCAGGATGACTTTTGGGGCAAGCAGGGGCTGACCCCACTGCTGCCTGGCTGCAGTTTGGAGCGGGGTGTTTTGCACAACTCGTTTTGCTTCCTGAGCCCCCCACCCCCTCCCAAAGAAAGGAGAGAAGAAGAAAAGAGCGTTTACGTACCATGGGACTTACCCCGAAATTGGAGGCGGCAAAGCGGTCGGAGGCGTTGGCATTGCTGGAGGCCGTGGTGTGAGCATAGTAGGCGTTGATGTTGGCCAGCAGGGTGCTCATCACCGCCGGCACCCCGGGGCACATGTACTTGGAGGAGAGGCAGGCAAAATGCCTACGGAGAGAGGTGGCAGCGGAGGGTCATGGGAGGGGATGCAGGGTTTGGGGCGCATAAGTCATTGAATCCCAGAGCATCCCAAATTGGAAGGAACCCATAGGGATCATCAGCTCAGCCCCTGTCCCTGCACAGCCACCCCAACACCCCCACCCTGAGCACCCCTGAGAGCTCCTGGAGCTCTGGCAGCCTTGGCACCATTCCCTGGGGAGCCTGGGCAGTGCCCAGCAGCCTCGGGGGGCAGAACCTTGCCCTGAGCTCCATGCCAAGGCCTGGCCCAGCTCCAGCCCTTGCTGGGCTCCTGTCCCTGTCCCAGAGCAGAGCTCAGCCCCTGCCCCTGTGCCTGCCCTGGGGAGGAGCTGCAGCCCCCGAGGAGCCTCCCCTCAGTCTCCTGGGCTCCAGCTGAACCAGCCAAGTGCCCTCAGCTGCTCCTCAGCCCCTTCCCCAGCTCTGTGTCCCTCCTCTGGGCACTCTCCAACAGCTGTGGATCCTTCTGATCTTGTGGAGCCCAAACTGGACACAGGACTTGAGATGAGGCTGAGCTAGAGTGGGTTGGGAAGGCTAAAGATGGGTGCACAGTTTTGGGGCCAGTCTGCACCCAAGGCAGGGAGGTGAGTGCCAATGGCAGCAAAAGAGGAAGATGGGGACAGTAACCCTCCACCTGAGGGGATGGGTGCAGCCCCTCTGAACCACATGGGGGCACAGGACTCACGTCATGGCCTGATAGATGGACTCCACCCCATAGCGCATGGCAAACTCATCCACGATCTCCTGTGCTGTCTCATCAAAGTAAACCTTCCACGCATCGTCCCCCTTGGCATCGGGGATCTTCACTACCCCGTTGTTTTGCAAATCCGTCACAAAGTGGAACAGGTTCTGAGGGTACAAATGGGTCCTGTCAGCTCCCCGGGGCAGGTGGTGGCAGGGTGGCACTGCTGGGGAGGGGGCTGTGCCCCCTGGGCCTGTCTGGGCTGCTCACCTCATGCAGGCAGGTGTACTGAACGTGGTAGGGAGCCACCTTCTCCTCGCCCTTGATCTCCACGCTGATGTGCAGCCGGATGGCTCCCGACACTGCTGACTTGTCTGTGCGCTTGTCTGTGGGTGCAGGGAGGGGGACAAGGTGTGAGGCTTCCCTGGGGCAACCCTGCTCACTGCCAGCCCCAAAGAGGGGCACAGTGCTCTGGCACAGGGCCAGGGCTGAGGGGACACCCAGCAGGGTGTGCAGCCATTCTGGGGTGTGATTTGGCCACATTTCTGTGCCTTAGTTTCCCTTCTGCAGGAGGCTGGTGTTCTAGAACCTCCTGGGTAGAGGGTTCTGAAAATGACTCTGGGAGAACACTTTATCCTGATGGATTTTGATATTAAATGTTTCTAAGAGCAAACCCTGCTGCAATAACCTTCAGCCTATGGCTGGCAGCACTTCCCCCTTGGAGTCCAGGGCAGGGGGTCCCAGGCTGAGCAGGATGTGGCACCCCTGAGCCCAGGGCCAGGGTCCCAGGCTCTGCTGCTCACCGAGGTTGTACCAGACATCCATCTCCCCACTCAGGGTCCGGACCTCGATGATGGTCTGGCCCAGGAAGTCGTCGGATTCCCTCTTGAAGCGCTGCTTGACACGGGACTTGATGTCATCATCCTCGTCCCACACACGGACCTTGATGCGGTCAGAGGAGTTGTGGCACTCACTGGAGAGGTGACAAAGGCCCCAGCATGAGCAGTGAAACCTTTCCAGCTACTCCCCATCACTGCTTCCCTAAACAAAAGAGACTAGCACAAAGCAGGAACTGGGGAAGAGAGCAGATGCGGGGGCACCAATCCCCTCCCAGCGGGCTCTGTGCCACACCCAGGCAGCCCCAGCACAGCCTGGATCAGTCCCTGGAGTCACACCCTCATGGCATAAAACAGAACCCCAAGGGACCCCAGCACCTCAATGGGGGCAGGATGAGGCCCAGCTGGCTCCCCCCACCCTACTGGGACATGGCAAGAGCCAGCACAGCCTGGCACAACCACGAGTGGTCAGGGAGGGGAATGGGGAGACCGGGGGAGAACTTACAAATGGAAATTCTCCTCCCAGACTGGGTTGAGATTGCCGTAGATAGTTTTAGTCCTTTTTTTGGTCTTTCCAACCTGGACAGTGACATAGGGGTCACTGGAACCTGTCTTATCCTTTGCTTGCAGGCCCTGGGCACAGACCACTGCAGCACAGCACAGCACAGCACAGCATGAGAGAACAGACGGAGAGAAGTCAGTGCCACAGCCACACGAAGATCCCCGAAACAGGCACCTGTGTCCCCCCACGGGCTGAAGCTGCCTGGCAGAATGAGGGGTTGGGCAATGGGGACATTCCCACGGTCCCCAAGGCTAACAACCTGCCTACCTGTGATGCTGATCTTGGCTGACCATTTGGAGGTGCCATCCAGGACACTCTGCTTGACTGCCTTCATCTGCTGTGTGTGTGTGGTCTTGTTGACCCCAAACACCTCTTGGATCAGCTCAAATATCTCTGGTTTGTTGCGCTCCCGGATCTTCATGCGGTCCTTGAGCACCATGATGATGTTCTGGGTCCGGTCCTCTGCTCCATGCTTGGAGCTCTTCTCTGCTGCTCCTGGGAGAGGACAGGCATGGGTGAGATGGGCTGGGGGGCTGCTGGTGACCAGGAGAGAGACAAGAGATCTCACAGGTTGGCATGGTGGGCTTGGGGACAGGGACAGGAGGAAATGGCCTCAAGTTGCACCAGGGAAGGTTTATGTTGGGTATCAGGGGAAACTTCTTCCCCAAAAGTGTTGTCCAGCCCTGGGCCAGGCTGCCCAGGGAGTGGTGGAGTCACACCTGCAAGTGTGCAAAAAACATGTGGCTGTGGCACTTGAGGACACTGTTTAGTGGTGACCACAAGGGTGCTGAGCTGATGGTTGCACCTGATAATCTTAAAGGTCTTTTCCAGCCTTAACGATTCCACGATTATACGATTCCATGCATGAATTAATCCAAACCTGGAGGCCTCTACCCCCTGCCCAGGATGAGTCTGCTCTGCCCACCACTTCTCCCACGCCCAAGTCAGGAGCGGAGCTCTCTGGGGCTGCTCCCTCCTCCCTCTGCAAGGTGAGAAGGGACAAGGCTGTGGGCCCCAGGTCCTTACTCTGCAGGCAGTCAGCGTTGAGCAGGTCCTGGCACTTCTCGTGGCACTTGACGCCGCACTCGGCGCAGCGCATGCCCTGGCGGGCAATGCCCCACAGCAGCCCCTCACACTCGTAGCAGTACGTGGGGGTGGTGGCCGTCCACACCTCAAAGTTGTGGGGCGTTGTGCAGGAGATGGGGTACACTAAGGCTTGCAGGGTCTTCTTGTAAACATGGTTTTTCTGCACAGGGACAGGGGAGAGAGGGGGAGAAACGCTGAAGCAGGGCAGAGGATGCACTTGGGGACATTGATTTAATGGTGGTGGTGCTGGGTTCACAGTCAAGACTTGATGATCTTATAGGTCCTTTCCAACCCCAATGATCCCATGATTCTATCCCAGGTGCTGCCATGAGCGTCCCAGATGCTCAGGCATCATCAGAGGATGCTTGCGGGGCACAGACTCTGCACCTCCACTGCTGGCCTGGCCCCCAGGCTCAGTTTCCCCCTCCCCACCATCCCCAGCCCACCCCACTGCAGCACCTACCAGCTCCTCATTGTTCAAGGTGCTCGAGGCCAGCGCGGATGTGATTCCCGCTTTCCTGGACTGGACCAGGGACTGTGGGAAAGAAAGAGAGTTCCCAGATCCAGCAGACCATGAGAGCTCCCTCCTACACCCCCAGAGGCTGTGAAACACCCAGGACACACCCCAAACCCAGACAGGGAAGGACCCTGGCTGCATGGGGGGCAGTGGGGACAGCCCAGCCCCCACTGATGTGCAGTGGGACTGGAACCAGTTCAGCAGCCTATGACATTCCCAGCTCAGCATCCTATGACCTTCCTAGTTCAGCTGCAGTGGGGCAGAGCATCTCACCACGTGTCTGAGACCACTGGGGAGATGGGGTGGGGGGCACTTACCATGGCCTGTGGGCAGCCAGGGCCAGCGAGGGGGGAATAAAAAGCCATTAGTGCAAACACTTCCCAGCAGAGACCCTTCCCTGCCAGAACCAGTGAGAATTGGGGAAACACCCCCTCATCCAGCACTGAGCAGTCCGTGGTGGGGGGCACTGTGTCCCCAAACCACAGCACTGGTTGCAGCCTGCAAATCCCAGCAGGGAAAGGCAGCAGACCCCCAAACCCCACACACTGCCCACCCCATCACCCCCCACCCCCAAAACACCAACACAGCACAGTGCAGAAGCATCAGCAGCTGCCCAAGAGGGCTGGGGTGGGGCACCAAGTTGGGGACAGCAAGGGGGTGGGGGAATGTGGGGAGACAGGTTGGGAACAGGAGGGTGGCACCCCAGGGAGGGCACACAGTGGAGATGACAAGGTGTAAAGAGAGGGGGAAGGAGGGGAAGGGCACCTAATTCTGGGGGACAAGGGTGTCTTTGTTTCCAAAATTGCTGTCTCTTGTCATCAGGAGTGGGAGGGGACCAGCAGAGTGACCCTGTGCAGTAGAGCCCAGGGACTGGAGGGGACTCCATCATGAGGGGCTCATACATCAGGGGTCTCCAGCCCCATACATGGGACAGTGGGGACAGGAGCACAGGGTCTGGGCAACTTGGAAAAGCCATTGCCAGCCCTCCCCTGGTACGGAGGGTCTGTCTGTCTGTCCAGCACCAGTGTGATCCAAGCTGCAGGGACAGCTTGGCACGGCAGCTGGGACACAAAGGGACCAGGGATACAGCACCAGTAAAAAATGGGAAACCAGACACAGCCCTGGGAAACCTTAGGCTGATGCTTGGGGTAGGGACCAGAGCTCCGTTAAAGAGAAGCACCCTCGGGTAGGGAGAGCCCAGCTCCCCACTGCAGGGAGGGCCAGGAGCCCCCCGGGCAGTGTGGGACGCCCCCCTTTGGCAGGGCTGGGGGCAGGGGGCTGGCTGGCAGCCCCAGGGCGCTGTCTCTTTAACCCCTCGCACCGCGCTCACCAGATCGCTGACTAGAGGGAGAGATTTGCGTCCAGGCTTAATGTCGGGCATGCTGTTAATGCAGCGCAGAAACCTTACAGCCGCCCCCCTGCCGCAGGGAAGGCCCAGCCAGGCCACAGGAAAGAAAACAGAGAACACAAGCCATGTTAGAGGCAGCTGGGGAGCGGGGCACGGGCGGCGCAGTCCGGTGGGGCAGCAGGAGCAAAGCTGGCAGCTGTGGGGGCGTGCCTCGGGAGGAACCTCACCAAATCGCTAACTAGGGGGATGGGTTTTCGCTTGCGAATGTCCGGCATGCTGTCTATAATGATCAGCCCACCACCAGGCCTGCAAGAGAGAGGAGAGTCAGCGGGCAAGGGGAAACTGAGGCAGGAAGCGGCCCCCTGCTGCTGCCCCACGGTCACTCAGCACTCCAGAGAACCACGGAATGGTTTGGGCTGGAAGGGACCTTGAAGCCCGTCTCGTTCCATGCCCTGCTAAGGGCAGGGACACCTTCCACTAGAACAGGTTGCCAACCTGGCCTTGGTACTTCCAGGGATGGGGCAGTCCCAGCTGCTCTGAACAACCTGTGCCAGGGCTTCACCACCCTCATAGGAAAGGATTTCTTCTCAATATTTAGGACTTGGTGAATATGACTGCAAAGCAACCCCTGTGTGGCCAGGGACTCACCCATGGGATCCCCATCCCCACCACCACCCCAGCCAGGGTAGGGATCACTGGACTAAAAACTAAAGGGAAAGGGATTTTGGTAAAAAACTGTGATTTTTCCCCACATGGAGCTTAACCATGAAGTGAAACCCAGGAGAAAAACTGCCCATTTGGCTTAGTCAGCTTTGGCTTTGCAGTGTGAGGCTGGAGAGCTGGGGCTCCCTCTGGGACCCCAAAGGGGAGCACTGAGCAGGGGAGCCTCAAGTTTTGCTGCAAGGGAACCCAAGGCAGGAATAGAACCTCACAGCCCTGCTGGAAAGAAACCCCTGGAGGGATCTGAGGGTTCTCAGGCAACCTACCAGGTTCTGCCCAGGTCCACGGCAGGGCTGTCTGCGAGGGCAAGAGAGGACTGAGACCTCCAGCCCGTCCAGGTGAGGCTCTGGATTCCTCCTGACACCACTCCATGAGGGAAGCAGGAGTTGCCACCCTCCTCATCCCCATCTCAACTCACCTCCTTGCTTTCCACCTCAGCAGCAGCTCTTGAGGTCACAGAGCAATGCCATGTCTGCTGGCTGCTCCAAAAGCACTGACCAGCCCCAAAATTCAGCTCCAAAAGACTGGCCTCCCTGAATGCCCACAGCCTGGCAACCCTTCCCCACAAAAGACCATTGATGCTGAGCTCATTAATCACATCCTAATGAGGAGGGGGGCTGAGATCCCAGGGTGCAGAGTGTGCCCAGCTTCCCCTTGTACTCACCCGCCTTTGAACCACAGGGACTTTTCTCCATCACCTTCCCCGCGGGCCTGGAAAACAAGGGACAGTGTCAGGGCACAGCAAGAGCCACCAGCGTGGGGACAGCCCCCGCAGGGCAGTGAATGCTCACAGCACTGGGGGAGCACGGAAGGATGAGCAGGGTGGGCAGACAAAAGTGTGCTCCAAAACCAAGGGGGCTCTTCCCAGCAAACAGCCATCACTGGGAATAAATCTCTTCAGGAGGCTGAGCTGGGTGAGCAAGTGGGTGGGCTTCAGCAAAGGGGATGAGGCTGGCAAAGCAGGAGGCATGGCTACACTGTGTGAAAATTCAGGGCTTGGGGGAGTGAAAGCTCAGCAGGTCCTCAGGAACCCACAGCAGTTGGAAAGAAGAGCAGGGAAAAGCCAGAGCACAGGGAAGAGGGTGTGTGTGCAGGGATCATCCAGCAGTGCCACCTACCCCTGCAGGCAGGGGATTATTTTGGAGGAGAAGGGCAGAGAGAGCCCATTACCCCTCCTTCATGGGCAACCCCTGAGCACACACACACACACAGGGAAGGCACACACGTGGCTGGGAAGTTCCAGGTGGACATGCTTACCTGCAGGCAGGCTACACCCCTTCCCTGCAGGAAGGGGAGACGCGGGTGCAAGGGCCATGGTGGTGGACAACTGAAAAGAGAAGCGGTGGGGAGGGGGACCGAGACCCCGGGGAGCGAATCCAGAGCCAAAACAAAAAGAAAAGATGGAGGATGGAGTCTAAAAACAAAACAAAATATTGTCAACTCAACAGAGGGGAGAGGGCGGGGGTCTCGCACCAGCACACGCATGCAGCACACACGGGGGGTCCTCAGCACTCCCAGCCCCTCTGGGGCGTCTCACTTGGTGCCAATGGGGTTCTGGGCACCATTGCTGGCACCACCGAGTCTGTGGATGTCCCTGGAAGCTGCCCAGGTGTGGAAAGGGGCTCTGCCCCCAGCCCTGAGCCATGGCAGTAGCCAGGGGGTCCTCACCTCCTGCAGCTGCATGCAGACCTTGTTGAAGGCTCTCAGCCAGTTGGCTTTGGCTCGTGCTTTGGGGTCCTGCACCTCCTCTTCTGCTGGCTCCCTGCAAGCACACACATGCCCTGTCACCTCCCAGCACAGCACCAGGGAGGGGGGAGCAGCCCCCATGCCCCCAGCAGGTCTGAGGCTGCAACTGGGGGATCCTGATGTGCCTTGAGACAGTGTGGCCATGGCAAAACTGCCTCTTGGTACCAGGAAGGACTGAAAAGGCAGCAGGTCCCACTGCAAAGCGCAGCCACAATCAGGGCAGAGCACTGGGGAGAAGCCAGAAGCTTCCCCACCCTCAGGAGACCCTGTCCTGAGTACCCAGGTGACACAGAGGGGACAGGTGATGACACCAGCATGTGAATTGAACATCCTTTGCCCCCCATCTCCCCAGCACAATGTCCTCTGGCCACTTCCCTGGGTAAAGAGCACCCACTACCCCGTGATTCCAAGCCCAGGGAAAAGTGTCTGCCTGGACATGCTGGGTGTTGTGGGGTTTGTTCTCCTCTCCTAAAAAATCAAGACACAGAGGATAAGCAAAGAAATGCTCCAAACATACCAATCTCCTGGAGAGCCTGGTGTGATGCAACACAGAGGGAGGAACCCAGAACTGCTCTGGGAAGAGGCCATGGGGCACTCAGGAGATGGACCTGCTCAGACCTGGGGGCTCTATCTGTGCTAATCTGGGATCCTCAGCATTAACCTGTGGTTCCCAGCAGTAATCCACAGTCCCCAGTGCTACTCTGGGGTCCCAAAAGCTAATTTGGGGTCATCAGCGCTAATTTGAGGCCCTCAGCACTAATCTGGGGGTCCCAACACAATCTGGGGTTCTCAGCACAGTCCATGGTCCCCAGCACTAATCCACAGTGCCCAAATCCTAGCACAGGACCCCTAAGCCCCCTGCCCAGTGGGTACTGCAGGCAGACATGACCTGAGGCCCTCAGGCTCCTGATAGGTCTTGGGCCTAAATATCCACTGTTTTAAAAAACAGCTCATCACACATTGGTTTAAATTTGAGATTCTCCATTCCTGGTGTGTAATTTAAACTAAATAAAAGGCTGAAAAAGCCCATCACAGCAGTTCACTTCTGCACAGAGCAGTGGCACTCACTGAAAATGGAAACGATCAATAATGATATTTGAATAATCTGTCCCCAAGACATGAATTAGTCACATGATGCACCAGGAACCTGACCACCAATTAATTCACTTGTACAGCACAGGAGGCCATGGATGAGCTTCTACCAGGCCTAGGGAGAGGACTAACTTCTGTAAAGGAAATCTCCTCCTCTGACCAAGCTCCACCCAGGGTGCCAAGAGCCTGTGCCAGAGGAGAGGAATCACAGCCCTGAGATCCCATTCCCCCAGCCCCATGTTTGTCCCAGGTTATAAACCTGCAGTCCTGCAGGTTCCTGAACACCTTGAGCCATGCTTAGCACAGGGGGTGGCTGGGCCCAGGCAGCGTGCCCGGGGTGCTGGCTCTTGCCTGGGTGGCACAAGGTGGGCTTCCCCCACCTCGGTGGCTCAGGCACCTGGAAAAGCTCCAGACACAGCAGAAGGTCCCTGGTCTGTGCCAAGCTCCAGCACCATTCCTGAGCCACCTCCAGAGCATCCTCAGGGCCTGCAGGCACAGTGCCATCTCAGGGACACCACAGCTTCCCCTCCTACCTCTCAGCCGGTTTTGGGGGCTCCGTCTCTGGGGCTGCTTCTTGCAGGGGAACTTCCTCCTCTGCCCGCTGGGCCTGGACGGCCTCAGGGGCTTCCTGGGGAGCAGAGGTGTCCTTCTCCTCCTTCCCTTCCTCTTTCCTCTCCTCTTTCCTCTCCTCTTTCCTTTCCTGCTGCTGAGGCTTCTGCTGTGGGACCAGCTGGGGTTGCTGCTGCTGTTGCTGTTGCTGTTGCTGCAGGACCTGTTGCTGTTGCTGCTGCTGCTGCTGTGGCTGCTGTGGCAGGGGTTTCTGTGGTGGTGGGTATGTTTCATGCTCAGGGGGTTCATAGGTGTCCTGCTCCCGCAGCTCCTCCTCCTCCTCCTCTTCCAACTCCTCTTCCTTGGGGTAGCCTTCCTCAGTCTCACTGTAGTCCTCAATGAACTCTTCCTCCTCCTCCTCCAGGTAGAGATCATCATCATCCTCCTCCTCCCAGCGGGGGGAGTCCTTGCGGTAGCTGACGGAGCTGTGGCAGGAGTGGTACGAGTCGCCGTCCCTCTCGTCCAGCTCCGAGTCCCTCAGGCTCTCGTTCTCGAAGTCCTCGCTCAGCTGGGAGCTGCCCTGGCTCAGCTCGGCCGACGAGGCGTAGCGGCTGCTCCCTGTGGGGCTGAGGGGCGAGGGGACACAAGGACAGGGCTCCCGTGGGTCCGTGGCACCCCAGGCAGAGCCCCAGGCCCTGCACCAGGGGCAGGAGGATGTGCAGCTCCCATCGGGAGCCGAAGGCACAGAACCAGAAACTCCATCGGCTGGAACCAGCCCCCCAAGAGGGGCACTCTGAGCTGCCTGCCTGTGCCTGGGCTGACAATGGGGACGGGCTGACAGTGTCTGTCTCCTGGGCTCACCCCAGCCAGGGGTGGGGGCAGCAGCACCCCCAGCCAGATCCTGCCTCCTGCTGCTGCCATTCACCCTGTCCTGCCCCGACACACAGATCTGCCACCCGTGCTCTGCACAGCCCTCCCAGGCCCCCCCACCCCAGGGCACCCCCTCAACCCCCTCACTCCTCTTGACCCCATCCCTACCTGGGGGGCCCCTCTCTGCTCTTGCTGCCAGGTCAGACTCCTTTCCCCACCCCATCTGCCCCCCGACTCCTCTCACAGCTGCCTGCACTGGGAAGCTCACAGGGGCCCTGTGGCCCGGGAGGCTGCCAGCGACAGGGCAGCCCCGTGGCTCCGTGGGGACAGGCTGACAGAAGCAGACATGCAGACAGGACAGGGACATGCCAAGGAAGAGGCCGACACCACGTCTCCAGCACTGGCAGCCAGGGCTCAGGGGGTGCGTGAGGGGACAAAGGTGAGGGGCTGGGCTGGGCAGAGCCCAGAGTGGCTGAGCCAGGCTGTGGGAAGCCAGGGAACACCGAAGGGAAGAGAGTGCTGGGGGATGGCTCAGGCTGGTCCCAGCTGGGAGGGGTACTGGCATCATCCAGGTACCTTGGGAAGGAGCACTTGGGGCACAGGGATGCAGGAGATACAGCTCACACCTGGAAACCCCACACCTCCCCACACCACTCTGATCCTGGCCAGAGCTGGGAGAGGCACTCTTGGCACATCGCAGGATCCCAAATCACTGCATGAAGCTTTTGCCCAGACAGGCACACCCTGGCAGGTAACCAGGAACAGGGAGTGGCATTTGAGTCCCCAAGGGCCCAGTCCCACACCCGCTGACACAACAAGGAACAGGCAGCAGTGCTGCCAGACAGTCGCAGTGCCAGCAAGCGGGACCAGGATGCCGGGATGTCGCCCCATGAACTGGGGTGCAGCAGCAAGAGGGGCTGGGGGGACACCTGGAGCACCCCAAAGCTGTCCCTGTAGGAGGCTGATTCGGGGCGGGGAGGGTGGCACAAGGCCGCCCTTGCCAGGACTGGTGTTGGCCTCACCATGGCTGCAAGGACCGAGCACAGCACTCTGCGACGGCACACGGCACACGCACAGGTAGGGACCCACCTATCCGATAGGTCTAGGGACCGCCTGCTCTCAAGGGAAGGCTGGCGGCTGGTCCGCCTGCTCGACTCAGAACCGGACTCAGCGTCGCTGCGTCCGTTTGCGGCAGAGTCTACACTACCATAGCGTCTGCCAGGGGAGGAGAGGAACATGGTCAGCGAGGTCCCACCGCCACCCGCCACCCCCTGCTGCCGTGGGGACGCTGGCAGGGAGGCTCTGTCCACCTGGATGGGGCTGGCACTTTGGGTTGGGCTCTGCCACATCTGTGTCCCCAGCCACCCCATGCTCCACTGCCCAGCTCCCAGCAGGGACAGCCTGGGGTGGGGGGTCCCAAGGCCAGTGAGGACAGAGGAGGGCAGCGACCCAAAAGAGTTTGAAAACTTCCCAGTGAGAAGGAAAGGCTTGGATGGGGCCAGCACCACCCCATTCTTCCTCACCTCATCCTTCCTTCTGTCACCCACCGCACTGGGAGCGCCATCCCTGGCGTCACCCTGGGGACCTGCTGGCCTCTGTCACCTGCGGGGGAGGTTGAGAGAGCCGGTCCCAGGGTGAGCTGGCTGTGGCCACTGTACCTGATGGGAGCCTGGTCTGAGTAGTCCATCTCGTAGCTCTGCATGGAGTCGGTGTAGGAGTCGCGGGAGCTCTGCTGCTGGTGCCTCATGGGGTACTGGTGCACGGAGGCGTTGGGCTGGGACGTGGTGTAGTAGGGCGGGGGGATGCTGTTGCTGGTCTCACTGCGGTAGTCGCTGTCCCGGTCATCCACGGTACTGTCGGGGTCATCATCTGCAAGGGGCCACAGTGAGCGGGGCAGGGGATGGCCCAAATCTGCCCCCCACCCTGCACAGACCCTTTAGTGCCACCACTGTGTCCCCACCGCTGTGGGACCGTGCTGGGGAGGTGGGCCCAGGGCAGGATGAGGGGTGAGCTGACGTTATCAGCACAGGAAGGGTTTGGGGGGATGAGGGGAAGGTGGAGGGGGAATTCGGGACATACAGAAGGGGGAAGAGGATGGGGGCAGGAACCCTCCCTCTGCCCCACCAATGTTCCACCACAGAGGCAAAGCTCAAGCTGCTGATTGCCACTGGGACACCCCAAGGGCACAGAGCCCCATGGTGCCATGTCCCCACCAGCCCATGGGGACAGCCCTGCCCAGGACAGGGCACTTGGTGACACTGTCCTCACCCAGTACAGAGTCATGGCACAAGGCCACAGGCTAGACCCAAACTCCAGGTCCTCTGAGCCCTGGGCCAGGCAAAGAGGGATGTGCTGGGGACCCCCAGGCTGGGAAGAGAGGAGTGGGCAGGATACTTACTCTGCTGTTCTCCCCAGCCAAAATAATTCCAGTTGCCTACAAAGAAAGGGGCAGAGACAATAAAGATGGAGGCAGCTGGTTGGGAGGAACCAGCATTGCCCCAGAGGGCACACTGGGTTGGGGACACTGCCCTGGGGACAGCATCCAGCACGGGGCACACTGGCACTGGGACACTGCCTGGGCCTGAACATGACAACACCAAACTGGACTGGAGACAGTGCCTGTGTGGGCATGGTGCCACTGACCCAGGCTGGGGACAATGCTATGGCTAGGCATGGTGACACTGACAAGGCACGGGGCCTGGGGTTGGGCACAGAGGCACTGAATCCATGCCCCTGGGGTGGTTGTAGAAGGGGGAACTGAGGCATGTGTTGGGACAAACTGAGCTGCCACCCCAAATGCCTCTGCAGGGCCCCCATCTAGCAGCCCCCAACACCAGCCTGCTGCCCCTTGCCTCGGAGGAACTGTCCTCATCAGCCCCATTGCTCCCTATTGCATCCCCTCCATCCACAGGAAGGCTCAGCCACTGTGGAGCTGGGAGAGAGCAGAGAAACACTGGCAAACACAGGAAAGACAACAGGAATGGGGATGGGGACTGGGTATGGGTTGAACCCCACTTGGGTTGGGATCCAATGCCCCAAAGCAGATGTGGAGCCCACCCCTTAAAACTCCTTGGTGCAGGAGTGGGGAGAAAGGAGGGTGTGGGTGTCCCACAGCGGGGCAGGGACAGGGCAGCACTTACAGCACTGTGAGCCATGCACAGGCAGAGGCTTTTCCTGCTCCTCCTGGAAGGCATACTGGGGAGAGAGGGGCTGGTGAGGGCTCCTGCTGGCAGCACTGCCCCTGCCCCCTCACCCCAGCCTGGCAGCACTCACATCATCCTGGTCCCGCATCGCGTTGAGCTGCTCCAGTTTCTTGGCCCAGTACCTGGCCTCCTCCTCAGGGATATCTGCGAGGGCAAAGAGCCCAGCTGGTGCACAGACCTCCCAAAAAAGCCCTCAAAAGCTTTTGGGGCCACAGGATCAGATCCTCAGCCTCAGCTCCAAAGCTCATGAGCAGCCCTGGGGCTGAGGGCAAGGAAGGACACAGCCTGGGGATGGGGCACCCACCCAGCGGCAGCTCAAAGCGCGTGTCGAGGAGGATGCGGTGGAAGGTCGGATCCTTGGTGCCCGAAATCTCATTGTCAGTCATGATGACCTGGGAGTCGAGTGTGAGCCATTCCCCAGGGCCCTCCTGTCAGGTAGAAATGGGGTGAGGAGAGCTCCGAGAGCCCCCTTTCGTTTCCCCACAACCCCAGCACACGGGGTGTGGCCCCAGGCACGATGGGGAAGGCTCTGCCTGGCCCAAAGGACAGCTGGGGGTGGCACATGTCCCCTGGGGCTCAGCAGGGAGATGCCTGTGCCTGCCTCCTACCTCATTGGACTGCCTGATGGTCCGGAGGGGGATCCACACCGTGCCCACCATGGTGTCCCAGATGAGTCCCTTGTTCCACACCTCCACAGTCAGGCCCAAGTCCAGCCGATTGATCTCACTGGAGACAGGAAAGGAATCGGGTTACCCCCATGAAGTTAACCCCCCTCAGGTCTCAGCAGCCTCCTGGGACCACCCCAGCTTCTACCTGTCCCCTCCCCAGGACTCAGGTGAGCCACTCAGATCTGAGCTCAGGGCAGTGGGGGCAAGGGGGGAGCAGCAGGGATGGGGGAGCTCGGGGGACCCCTGGACACTCACAACATGAAGTCCTGCACACCCCTGGACACTCACAACATGAAGTCCTGCTCCCAGGAGGGCAAGTTGCCCCGCACTGCGATGGTCGTGCTCTTGACATTTTGCACCTTCAGGGTCACGTAGGTGTTAAACTTCTCTGTGGGAACAAGCAGAGGGTGAAGTGACTCCCAGTGTGTCCCCACTCCCCGACACTGCCCCCTGCCACCCCCACACACACTCCCCTCTGCACCCCAGTCCCAGGAGGGATCCTACATCTGCCACGGTTGGGAGGATGTGAGCCCCCTGCTCCGTCCAGGGCACCCTCATTTGTGCGTGTGTCCCCAGCTTGCCAAATGATGCCTCCAGAGCTAAGGGTCCCCTTGACCCCCTTCCCCAGCCCCTCCTCTGATCCTGCCACACCCAACCAGCCCAAGAGCCCCCCACCCTCTCCCCTTAGGTGGGGTCTCACTTACCTTGGGGCCCATCATACTTGGCCTTTTTAACTGTGGGGACAAATGGAGGGAAGAAAATCAGGCTGAGACCCTGGAGAAAGGCTGGGGATCCCCAACAGGGTGTCAGGGGGGTAGGAGGACCCCAGTCCTGGTTGTCCCCCACGCCCCCCAGCTGCCAGGTGGGAAAAGTGCTGGGATCCCCTATGCAAGTGAGGGTGAGGGATCAGATATGAGATGGAGGTGGGCATCAGAGGGGAGAAAATGCTCCCCCAAAAAGCCTGCTACTCTGGGACAGCTTGCAACCCCAAATGACCAGCCTTCCTCTGTTGAGGGGGTGTTACCCCCCCCTCACCCCCCACTTTTGACTTGGGATTTATTTGGAGAAACAGATGATGTTACCATCCATATCCAGAGGAAAACCTGTGGGCTGGGGGATGCTGTTCCCCACTCGAGTCCCAGCTGGGTGGCACCAGCCCAGCAGGACCAGGGTTAAGGCTCTCCCAAACCAGTGACCCACATTTCCCGCAGCAAACCGGATGGGTCGGGGACTTGTAACCCTCCCTGACCCAGAGCAGCCCCAGGGGTGGAGGAGATGCCCCCCCAAAATCCTATACAGCCCCAAAACACTCCCCACACTGCACCCCAGCCCTGTCTCCCATGGGGGCACTGTGGGGCTGGTTCCCATCGTGTCCATTGCGGGGAGCAGGGAGCCCTCCGATCCTGCTCAGCTGCACGGGAACCCCCCCAGTTCTGGCTGACACCCCCCAGCTTTATCCCGTTGGGGGCGGGGGTCGGTCCCCAGCCTGTGGCTGCAGCGGGGGGGCCAAGGGAGCCGAGCACAGCCGGTACCGCGGCTGCCAATGCCGGGGGGGCGGCGGGGCCCGGGGTGTCCTCGGCGCTGTCGGGAGGGGACCGGGCGGGGAGGGAATGACACAGCAGCCGGAGAACGCGTAAATGACGCGGGTGCCAGCGGGTGCAGGACCAACGTGACCGAGCAGGGATGAAAATAGCCCTGGCGACATCAAAGGTAATTTGATTTCGGAGACGTGCCACTCGCCAGCCGCTTATCACCCGCCACCAGCGCCGGAGGGGACGCGGGGCTGCCGCCAGCGCCACGTGCCTGGCACGGCTGGGAGGAGGCACCAGAAACCTCGGGGAAACTGAGGCAAGGGAAAGCATCACCTCGGAAAACAACTGGGGACCCTGTAACTCGGCTGCCTGCCCTGTGCCACCGAAAGGGTGACACCATGGGTGGCTTTCTGCCCCAGGGAAGGTCACCAGCGACGTCAGCGGCAGCCATGTTCCCAGGGAATCACAGAGATGGGGAATTCACACTTGGGGGGTTGGCACAAAGCTCCGGCATCCCAAAGATCCTCCAGTGACACCAGGCTGGGAGCCTGGGGCTGTCTGGGGATGGCTGGCACCACTGTGTGTAATGATTACGTAAATGAAATAGAATGTATTTATACACTATATTATACATATTATAAATTTATATTATTCTATTCTAACAGAGCATTTAGAGCCAGAACCTGCCTGTGGCTGACAGGGATCCCCCTTCCCCCGGGCCCAGGGGCACCCACTATTCTTCACCAGCTGCTGCTTCCAAAAAGGAACGGGAGAGCAGAGGAAGGAAAAGCTCCAAAAATACCCGAGCTGACAGGAACAAACAATTACCCAGGGAACACGTGGCTTTCCTGGCTGTCATCTCCTGCCAGGGAGAAGTCCTGCTGTCACCATCTGCAGGATGTGCTGCCCTCCCACCCATCAAAGGGTCCCCAAAGCTCAAGCCACCCTCAAAGGGGTGACAAGTCCTGGGGTGCCACCCTGGAGCTAAATTCAACCTGAGTCCCCAGGCAAGGAGGTGAGGACAGTGTGACATTCATGTGACATCAACAAGCTGGGGTCTTCCCAGTCTGGGGTGATCTGGCTCCTCTCAGGGGGTGTTGTACAGTTGGGGAAATTGAGGCAGGAGGCAGCTGGCAGAGATTGGACTGGGAGTGGCATTAAAACTGGGCTGGGCTGTTGGCATGCCCCAGTCTGTCTGTCTGTCCACTCCTCTGCCTGTCCACACATCCATCCTGCTGCCTGTCCATTTACCAGTCTCTCCACCCACCCATCCCTCCAGCCATCCACCCACCCATCTGCCATCCATCTTGCTGTCCATCCATCCTCCCACCCCTCTATCCATCCACCCACGCCTGTCCTTCCTGTCTCTCCACTCACCCATCCTTCTGTCCATCCACCCACCCCTCTGTCCATTTTCCTGTCTCTCCACTCACCCATTCTTCTGCCTATCCATCCATTTGCATGTCTGTCCACCCACTCCCACCACCCACCATTTGTCCATCTCCTGTGTGTCCATCCCTCTGTCCATCCATTTACCGGTCTCTCTGTCCCCTCCCCTCTCTGTTCACGCACCTGTGCCTCTGCCTGTCCACCCCACTCTCTGTCCACTCACTGGTCTCTGCACACACCCATCCCCATGTCTATCCCCACATACATCTGTCTGTCCATCCCTATGTCCTTTATCCAGCCCTCTGTCCAACCCTCCATCCGACCCACCTGTCTGTCCTTCCATCCACCCCTCTGTCCTTCCTCTCCCTCTGTCCCTCCACCCACCCACCCCTCAGCCTCCGTGATCACGTCTCCCATCCCCTTCATCCATCTGTCCCTCCGTCTCTCCATCTGTCTCTCCAGCTGCCCGTCCGCCCGCCTGTCCATCTGTCCGTCTGCCTCCCGCCACTCCAGACACCCCCTCCTGTCCCCACTCACCCCACACTCCCGGGTCACTCCAGTGCCTGTCACACAGGGACACCCCCTGGCCCGAAGCCCCCCAGGAGGGGCAGGGAAAGCCGGGGGAGGCTCTGGGGTGGCACCCCCGCCCCCGGGACCCCCAAAATAGCACGGGAAGCGTGACCAGCGAGTGGTGACACTGGTGGCACTGGGGGAAGCCCCAGCCCACTCGGAGCTGTTCTCAGCAGCCACCCCCAGCGCCACCGAGGGTGTCACCGCATGTGACAGTCCTTTAAGTGGCAGTAAAGAGGCACTCCCCTGCCAGAGAAGAGTCCCCGACATCTGGGGCTGGCTGGGGGGCACACAGGGGCACGCCAGCTGTGGCACTGCCAGCAGAGAGGGGGCTGTGACAGCACCTCAAGGACAAGGACACGTCAGGGGGTGGAGGGGGCACAGCCCCCGTCCTGATGAACTCAGGCAGCACCGGGAGAGCCCCATGTCCTCCAGATTTCGCCTGGGGTGCAGGAATCCCAGACACTCTATGCCCCCCCTTGTCCCAGCTGTCATTCTGCCACCTCCATCCTCTGACCCCAAGACACACAAGTGCTACCCTGTCCCCACTAGGATGTCATAGGGCCTTGAGAAGGGGGTAAAGGGACCCCTCCCGACTTCTGTCCCCCCTCACTGAGCATTCAATCCAGACTGGCCAGTGAGGCTGAGGCCAAGCCTGCAGGACTCATTTGGGCACCGAGGTGGGCAGGGCTCAGTGTGCTGGGTGCAGGGATCCCCTACCTGTGCAGTTCCCCAGTACATCCCAGTATGGGGGGACCAGCACCAGATCCCCTAACTGGGCACACAGCACCAGACCCCCAGCTCCCACCCTGACCCCCCCAGCTGCCCTGACTCCCACCAGCACCCCCATGCCAGGTTGGGCAACACCTGCAGGGGCACAGGGGCTGCAGGAGGTGGGGCTGGGGCTCAGGCTGTAATCTTAGGGGGGTATTTAGGGGTTCAATCCCCACGGTGTGGGATTTGGAGTGCATGGGGTCTCTTTGGGGGAGTGAGAATGTGGACATACATAGATGGGGATGGATGATTTTGGGGGGTTTGAGAGAATGTAGAGATACATAGATGGGGGTGAATGATTTTGGTAGTGGAGGGATTTTAGGGGTCGGGGGTGCTTCAGGATGTAATTGGGGGGGTGGGGATAGATGTGGGGTGTTGGGGGCACAGATGGGGTGTTTTTGATGAGGGGGTGGTTGGGAATGCAGAGGGCTGCATCTGCAGGATGGGGGTGCCTGAGGATAGGCATGAGGGGTGGGGTCCTGGGGGGGCTGGGTAGGGGGATATATGGGGAGGGGTGCGATGGTGGGGGGGTGTACGGGCAGGGGGGGTGAGCACGATGAGGTCTGCACTTGAGGGGGGTGTGGGAAGAGATGCGGAGGGGGCAGGATGGGAAGAAGGGGGCTCCGAGGGGGCGGCAAGCTGGAGAGGCTGGGGTGGGTGGAGAGGGGGGAGCCCCCTCCCCACGGCGGGGGACGGCGACGGAGGGAGCCCGAGGGGTGTTTATAGGGGAGCCCCCTCCCTCCCCGGCAGTGGGAAGTTATGGGGGCAGCTCCCGCCCCACGGCGCTGGGAGGATATGAGGGAAGCCCGGGAGCTGTTCCGGGGGGAGCCCCTTCCCACAGCGGGAGGGGAGCCCGGAGGGTTCCGGGGGAAGCCCCGTCCCTCCCCTGCCGTCCCCATGGGGCGGCGGGAGGCGCGGAGGGAGCCCCGTCCCTCCCGGCGGGGGTTTGGGGTCAGGAGCAGCGTTCGGGGGATCCCGGGGGGTGCCGGGCGGTTCCGGGGATCCCGGGGGGTTCCGGGGATCCCTGTGCGGGCAGGGCGCGCCCACACCCCCGCCCCTCCCCCACCCCCACTCCCGGCTCCCGCGCCGCGCGCGCGCCCCCGCCGGTTCATTCATAAATCCACGCGCCGGGCGCTCGTGAATGGAGCCGTTCCCACGGCCCCCCCGCCTCACCGCCCCCTCCCGCCCGCACTCCCCTCAGCCCCGCCGGGCCCCCCTCCCCGCGCTCCCCCCTCTCCGTCCCGGGCTCCGCTCCGTCCCCGCGGGGGACGCGTTCCCCGCCCGGCCCGTGCCCCGTGCCCCGGTACCTCCGACGCAGAGCAGCGACATGGCGGCGGTGCGGGTGCCGGGGGGCGCGGGGGGCGCGGGGGGCCCTGGCCGCCGCCCGGCTCTAGCGCGCCGCCATCTTCCCTCAGCACCGCGGACAGCGCCTGACGTCACCGCCGCCCCCGCCCGCGCGGCGCCGCCCCCGAGCCCCGCCCGGCGCCGGGGCCGAGCCGGGTCTGGGGTCCCGGGGGGGGCGCGGGGCGGAATGCGCGGCTCGGCACGGCACAGCCGCACGGCACGGCACGGAGCGCCGAACGCTCGGCTCGGCTCGGCTCGGCTCGGCTCGGCTCGGCTCGGCTCGGCTCGGCTCGGCTCGGCTCGGCACGGCACGGAGCGCTAAACGCACGGCACAGCACGTCCCGTCACGGCACGGCACGGCACGGCATGGCACTGCCACACGGCACGGCACAGCACGGCACAGCCCAGCCGCAGCGCCCCGCGGAACGGGCGGGGGTCCTGCTCGAAGCGCGGGCCGGTGCTGTCCGGGGTGGGTCTGGCTGGCTCGTACAGCCCCGGGGGCTGCGGTGCCCTCCCTTCCCTGGCAGGGGGGGGTCTGGCTGGGCTGGGGGAGCTGTGTCCTGCCCTAAAGGGGGTGGTTTTGGGGTGCAGAATTTACCGCACCCCCCCCAGGCATGCCCCCCCCCGGGCCGTGCTGGGCATGTTCAGAGATGGGTCTGATCAGGACACACTGTCGTTGTCACCCCCCCATTGTTGTCCCCTCTCTCCTCTCGGCCACCAAATGTGACAGCCCAAAAAAGGCTCAGATCTGGGCAGTGATCCCAGCTCAGGGGCTGCAGAAGCTGCCATGGTCCCAGACAGGGACCAGCCCCCAGCTCCAGATGCTGACCCCATGGAAGGGGTCCCACATGAGAGTAAAGCAGAGACCTCCACCTCCATCACTGGGGACACGAGCTCAGACAGGGCTTCATCCTGTCCCCGTTTGCCTCCTCTTGCCGTGGAGCCAGGTGATGGGCTCACACTGCCATCCTGCTCATCCTGGTGGCTCCAGCGAAGGTGTCACCACGTTACTCCCGTGGGATCACTGCATCTTGCAGGGACCAGCAGAAAATGGCATCAGGAGCACCAGGGGGAAAAGAGACGCCAAGGGAAACTGAGGCAGAGAGAGCAAGGGAAGATGTGCACACAAGGGCACCTGTGGGACTGAGTGCCCTGGCCTGACCCTCACACTGGTCCCTCATCACTAATGAGTGATCCCGAATGAGAGCAGGGCCTGGCCCTCCCAGAGCAGCCCCAGCTCCCTGACGTTGCAGTACTGGAGCCACTGGTGGCAGGAGATGTGGCAGCTGGACATGCACGTGTGCCCTCACACACCTGCACACCCCCTGCTACCCCCACACGAGCACACAGAGCCCCGTGGGGTGACAGCCCGGGCAGGGTGACCCAGTCTGGGCAGCAGGGAGGCCCAGCTGTGAACAGCCCCGCTGCCACCTCCCTCCCTTCTCCAGGGACAGGGCCCTGGGGGACCCTGGTACGGTGGGCAGCAGTGGGCACAGCCCTTCCTGCCAGGGAAACTGAGGCACAGAGAGCTGGGCTTCGCACCAATGAGGACCCAGAGGCGGCAGGACCGCCCGGGCAGTGCTGAGGTGCCAAGGCAAACCCCCAGGTGCTCCAGGTGCAGCAGCTGGCTCAGCCCCAGCCCCCTCGCCAGCACATCCATTCTCCTGGCTCTGCTCCCCAACAGCCCTGCCCCAGGAATGGCACAGAGGGGGTCATGCCAGGGTGGGGGGCAGCACTGAGGCCACCTCCCTCCCTCCCTCCTTCCCTCCCTCCCAGCCCTCACTCGGGGGGCTCTCACCCCCTTCTGCCCCCAGTGCCTGTCAAAGCACTTCCAGGCCCCCACCAAGTCCAGGTGATGCCCCTGGAGATGGAGCAGGAGTTTGTGGCACCCCCTGCTCTGGCACATGGCATTTCCACAGCGCTCCCCCCTCACAAACACCATCCTGGCAGGAGCTTTGGGGCTCCCCAGACACCCCAGAGCCCTTCCCCACAGCAGCGACGTGCCAGAGCCTCTTCCCAGCCCACCAAGGACTCTCAGTGTACTTTTGGTGCCGTCTCTTGGCATCTCCTCCCCGCTCTGCCAGCCCTGGGGCACCAGAGCTGCCTCCAGCGGGAGTGTCTGCTCTGCTCAGCGTCAGTGCAGCGCCCGTGTGTGGCACACGTGGGGCACGGGCACACTCGTGTCACACACACACACATCACACACATGCACATGTCACACACACACTCGTGTCACACACACACTCCTGTCACACACACACATCACACACATGCACATGTCACACACACACTCGTGTCACACACACTGTGGTCACACACACACACACACACATCACACACACACATCACACACATGCACATGTCACACACACCCTCGTGTCACACACACACTCCTGTCACACACACACATCACACACATGCACATGTCACACACACTCCTGTCACACACACACTCATGTCACACACACACTCCAGTCACACACACACTCCTGTCACACACACACTCGTGTCACACACACACTCGTGTCACATACACACTCGTGTCGCACACACACTTGTGTCACATACACACTCCTGTCACACACACGCTCGTGTCACACACACACTTGCCTGCTTGTGCACACACACACATTCACACTATCACACACCCCTTTAAAGCCACCTTTTCCAAGCCGAGCAGCAATTCTGGAAGATTCCAAACAGGCAGATTTTCATCATTCAGCTCAATCTGTCTGCCCAGCCCCCCAGCACCCACTGCTGCCCAGTGCCACCCTCCTGCCTTGGTTCCAGCTCTGAGCTGCAGCCGTGGCTCAACTTTGGGTTTGTTTTCTGCCCCAAACCCTTGTTTGGATGAAAAAAAAAAGTCTCATTGGGAAGGAAAGTGTTCATGATAAGCTCCAGAGTTCTTTTCCTAAGAAAAGGCCTGGCTTTTGATCAAAATTAAGTATTTTAAAAAATAGTGTTTAGGGGAAAAAAAGTAAATCAGGAAGTTATCTCCGTGCCTTGAAATTAATTATTTCCAAGAGCTGAATTCCTGCCACCTGCCCCTCGTGCTGCTTCCCTTCCCACACAGCCATCTCACCCACCCCAAAATCCTTTGGCACTGTCTGTGGTGGTGCCCAAGCCCCCTGGGCCCCAGGCAGCATCCCCAAACTTCTTGTCTGGATATCCCCAGATGTCATCAAATCTCCATCTCAGCATAAACTCAGCTTCTCCTGTGACTCCTGGACCTTAAAAGGGGGAAAAAAAACCAACACAAAACCTCAGACTTCCTAAAAAACTTTCTCAATCCCTGCAGCAAAACCCTGGGGTTGGAAAGTCTGCAAGCAGCAGGCAGGAGGGCAGGGGCACAGGGGGCACAGGGGGCACAGGGGGAAGGCTGGGCACCCAGCAGGGTCCAGTTTGCCCCAGCAGACAGCACTGGGAAGGATCTGATTGTCCCTGAGAATAACAACGCCAGAGCTGGTTGTCCAGCCATGCGTGGGGGGGTCAGCCCACAACCCCCAAACTCCAAATCAAATCACAATTCCTAGGAGGAGGGATGCTAAATGGACATGGTGACATGGACAGCTGAGAGCACTGAGCACTCACTGGGGGCAGGGTTCCCTTGGCAAAGCCCAAAATCCAGGATGGCTCATCCCTGGCTGGGGGGCAGGGAGCAGGCTCAGAGGGAAGGGGACAGATGTGACCCCCACTGGGATCCTTTGGGGAACCCCACAGTGCGCGTGGAACAATGGGGCCAGAAGGACGTGACCCCTGAGGCACCTCTGAGCTCCTCACAGGTCATGCTGGGACCAGGGGGACAGGGCCAGGAATGCCCAGTGACAGATCCTGCCCCACACTGGGAGCAGAGATCAGCCCCCACAGCTCTGCTGGTGTCCAGCTCCCCCAGATCCTCAGGGGGGACTCCCACACACCCCCTTTCCATCCCTGGGTTTCTACAGAGCTAGAGGGGAGGAGAAGGAGGAGAAGGAGAAGGAGAAGGAGAAGGAGAAGGAGAAGGAGAAGGAGAAGGAGAAGGAGAAGGAGAAGGAGAAGGAGAAGGAGAAGGAGAAGGAGAAGGAGAAGGAGAAGGAGAAGGAGAAGGAGAAGGAGAAGAAGGAGGAGGGTGCCCCCATCTGAGCACATGTGTGTTAGGGGACACAGGACAGCTCTGGAACAGGTGACATGGGAGCCCATCACCCACACGGGGACATGTCGGGGTCCCTGGAGTGGAGGCTGGCAGGCCATAGGTGGTACCTGCAGCAGCCCCTTTCCTGGGCAGGCAAAGCCAAAGCAGCTCCCAAACGCCCCCGGACCCAGCACATCCCTTTGCTGTCCCTCTGTCCCTCTGGCGTGTCCCGCCGCTGGCACAGCCTCTGCCCGGCGGTGACCACCCACCAGCGCACCCGGAGCGGCCGACCCGCCTCCCCGGGGGCAGCCCAGCCACTCCCGGCCTGGGATCATTCCTCGCCTCCGTCCAGCTGCTTTTCCCAGGGCTGGGAGCTGCCCTGGCTGCTTTTAGAGGGGAAGAAGTGTCTGTGATGGCACCGGGAGCAGGGCACCATGCCAGCCGCCTCCCGGAGTAGCCGCCGGGGATGGAGGCGGCCGGGGCAGCGGCACCGGCCGGGGGCTCCGTGAGGTGGCAGCTCTGCTACGACGTGAGGGCCAAGACCTGGTGGATGGTGAGTGAGGGCGGCCGGGCCAGGGCTGCAGGGACCCCTCGGCTGTTTGGTTTTGGAGGGGGAAGCTGATGGTGGGCAAAAGAGGGACTTGGGGCCAAGGACAGGAAGGTTGTGCCACGGCCCTGGCTGGGATCAAGGCAGGGAGGGAGGGCTGGGGTGGAACCCCTGACCCACGTGCGCTCAGTGGTCATCTCGCTGTTCCAGGGGTTTGGGTTTCTATTGTTTCCCACTGATCCCAGCCTTGCCCTGGGTCCCAACCTGGCTGTCCTTGGCCCAGCTCACTCCAGGTGCTTTACTCGCGTGGTTTTGGAGAAATCTTTGCTGCTGGCAAGAAACAGCATCTCCCTGCTTGGCAGTGAAGGTCTCTGCTGATGTGAGCCCCCTCCCACCTCTGCCAGCCCTGTCCAGTCCCTCCTGCTCCTGTCCTTGAGACGGGGCCAGCAAGGGGGCCTGGGTGTCTGTCTGTCTGTCCATCCTCCAGCACCTCCACTGGCCCAGGGCAGGGGCTGTGAATTGCCTTAAACTGGATTTAAGACTGCTTTGGGCACAACCTCGGACTGGTTTTGGGAAGCAGAGGAACCTCTCTGCAGCTTCACAGCAAAATCTTGAGCCAGGGGATGCAGTCCCCAAGCTCCCAAGAACCCATCACCCTTTGCAAGGGGCCCCACAGATCTCCCAGGACAGGATAATGGGAAGCAGAACAGGCTGAGCAGATTCCTGCCAGGAAGAACAAGCCACTGCCACTCGGGCTTGCGGGAACCCCAAAAAACCCAGTTCTGGGGACACTGGGCTGTCCCCCTCCTCATGCAGGGATGGTGCCTGTCATCACGCCAGCTCTGCGGTGGCTCAGGCACCGAGCACAGGGAGAGGAGATCAGATCCTGCCCTGCTCGACCCTGCCGTGGGCAGCTGCAGTTTCCAGGGCAAGAGGCTGGGCCAGAATCAAAGGGCCGGAGGTGGGGGGCACTGGCAGCGCCGTGCCCAGCGGGAGCGCGGTGCCCCTTCCCTCGGGAGCACCCACGCTGCCCCAGCATCCCAGTGCCCTCCCTGCCTGACGCCGAACAGAGCCGGGGCTTCAGAGCGAGAAAATCGCTCCTTTGAGCGGCCCCCGCAGCCCGCGCTGTGCAGGGACGCCGGGGCGCGCCAGGACACGGGGGCGGGGGTGACGCCGGAAAGGGGCACTGGCAGCGGCCCAGGGCCCCGTGGGGTGCCGGGGTGACCCCACTGCTGCGTGCCCTGCAATGCACCCACAAATGCTGGAGCTGTGGCACTTGCAGAGTTTGAGGGTGCAGAAGGGGGTGAGTGCAGGCACAGACGGGAGCCTAAAGCCCAAATCAGAGCTGTCCTTTGAGCTCCCTAAGCTCACATTTCCCAGCGAGGGGACAAGCACATCAGCTGCCTGATCCACTCTCTGTGCCTGCATCCCTGGGAGATGCTGGCAGCCCGCAGGACTGTGTGTCCTCATCCTGGGTGCAGCAGCAATTGGGAAAATGCAGTTTTGCTGAATCAGGCCTAAGTGGAAATGCTTTCACCAGAGACAACAGATGTGGGATGCTGCAGCCCCTCCCTGGCTCCCATTTTGGCATCTATGGCTGCGGAAGTGTCCTGGGAAAGGCTGGAGCACCTCAGCAGCTGGTCCAGTCCCAGAACCAATTTTGCCTCACAGGTGTTCACTGCTGCACCCACCCTGGCCTGCTGGGGGGCACCTGAGACAGGGGATTTCTCAGCATTTGGGGTCCCTCATACAGATGTTTTGTTTTACTCCCTTGCAAACAGAATCAAATGAAGCTTTCTGAAATGAACCCAGTGTCCAGGTTTTGCCTCAGCCCCTCCCAGCATGCCCAGCTCCCGGCACGCATCCATCCACCGGGACAGAGTGTGTGATGGATTGACCAAGGGAGAAAAAAATTAATCAGGCTGGAGGTAGCTATGAATTACGTGGCTAAAAATACCTCTGCGGCATCTCCTGCCGAGACGTCCCTGAGCAAAGCCCCAAGGAGCCTGAATCTCTGCTGACACCCCATCGATCAGCCCCGGTCGCTGGGCAGGGCCAGCAGCCGCACAGCGGCTCCGCGGGCTCGGCCGGCTCTGCATTCCCCGCCGAGCCCCGCAGCCGTGCGGAGCCCCTGAGTCAGCAGGGATCGAGCGCAGGGCGCGGCGCCCATCCATCTCAGGGAGCTGGGGACGGGCAGGAGAGAGGAGGAGAGAGGCAGGAGAGAGGCGGGAGAGAGGCAGGAGAGCTGCTCTCCATCATCCTGCACTGAATGGCTCCGTCAGGGATGCTGTGGTGGCATCCGCGGGTCGGGCACTCACGGCTGCAGGGGCAGCGGGGTGGCTGGTGCTGCCCGGGCTTGGTGCCGCCCGTGGCCCCTCCATGGCACGGTCCCTTCAGGGACAAAGAGCACCAGGATGGTCAGTGGTGGGTAAAACCAGGATGCTGCACCCCTCCAGCACAGCCTGTGCCCGGTGAGATGGGGGTGGCTGCGGGAAGGGCGTGGCGGGACATCCAAGAGCCATTGCAGCAACCCGTGCCGCTGAGCCCTTCCCGGGCACCGAGCTCCTGCTGGCTTTCTCCCGATGTCCAGGGGGAATGCTGCTTCCCATCCCCGAGACCACCCCAAAGCCTCGGGGGCCGCCGGCACTCCCCAGAGAGGGCACCAAGGTGTCCCCAAGGCCCGGGTGGCTTCTCCAGGGCCGGCCGAGCCGAGGCACTGCCCAGGCGGGGAGGCCACGGGCCATGAGCGCCCTGCGGAGACTCGGCGTGCGGGGCACTAGATGGCAGCAGAAGAGCGCGCACGGCAACGGGGAACGGGCACGGGAACGCGGAACGGGCACGGGCACGGCAACGGGGAACGGGCACGGCAACGGGGAACGGGAACGGCAACGGGGAACGGGAACGGCAACAGGGAACGGGAACGGCAACAGGGAACGGGCACGGGAATGGGAACGGGGAGCGGGCACGGGAAAGGGGAACGGGCACGGGAACGACAACGGAACAGCCACTGGCATCTGCACCGGCACGGAGACAGGCATGGGAACGGGCATGGGAATGGGCACTGGCACGGGAACGGGTACAGACAGGGGAATGGACACCGGCGCCAGCAGCGGCACAGACATGGGCACGGGCACAGGCACATCACGGGCACACTCAGACACGGACACGGGCACAGGCACATCACGGGCACACTCAGATACGGACACGGGCACATCACGGGCACACTCAGACACGGACACGGGCACAGGCACATCACGGGCACACTCAGATACGGACACGGGCACATCACGGGCACACTCAGACACGGGCACGGGCACATCACGGGCACACTCAGACACGGACACGGGCACAGGCACATCACGGGCACACTCAGACACGGGCACAGGCGCATCACGGGCACACTCAGACACGGGCACAGGCACATCACGGGCACACTCAGACACGGGCACGGGCACAGGCACATCACGGGCACACTCAGACACGGCACCGGGCGGCAGCGCGGGGCTCGGGGCGCCCCCCAGGGCACTGCGGGGGCAGTTCGGGATGAGCCCGGGGACATCAGGGGTTCCCGCTCCGCCGTGGCCACGCGGAGAATTTGGGGCAGCTGAGCAGGGGAGTTGAGGTGTGTGGGTGACGGTGGGCCCGGGGAGGGTGTGGGGGTGTTGGGGGAGGGAGGGGTAAATGGGCACCCTGGCCAGCTGGCACCCAGTGTGTCCTGGGGCGCACTGATGCCTCCTGCCCCGGGTGCCGCGCTTTTTGAGGGGGCTCCCCACACACCCCAACAAACACCTCTCAGGTGCTGCTCCAAAAGGCAGGGAAGAAACCAAAAGGTTTTGCAGGAACACCCCAGCACCCAGGAAGAAACTGGAGCTGTGGGAGAAAGGTGCATTCCTGAGCAGAGAGGGAAAAACCACACGTGCTTGTACACAGAGGTGTGAGGTGCCCACACACACACGTCTGCACATGCACACCACGTGCAGAGACACATGTGTGTGCTGGCCCCCATGCACACAAACTTGAAAACACATGTGCATGCACACAGTCCTGTGCACACCCCTGCACACACACAGAGAGTGGACACACACACACACACACACACACACACACGCACACACAGAGCTCCTTGCACACACACCACCCTGCTCGGGCACACCTGGGCACAGGCAGGTGCCTGCACACAGCCCTGTGCCCTTCTGTGCACGTTTGCAGAGCTCACGCATGCACACGCACGCACGGCCCTTCCCAAGGTTTCTCGTTAAAAAGTACCGGATAGGTAAATAGGGGGCAAGGCTGGGGGCTGGGGCGGGGCTGGGGCCGGGGCAGTCGCGCTGGGGGGGCTCAGCCCAGCTGCTAATGACCCACGGCCGGTGCCAGCTCTCTAATCCGTGCAGAGGTTCAGGACAAACTGTACCAGCGATTATATAAACCGACTCGCCTCTATTTATTTAATTCCCTTTTATTTATTTATCGCTCAGCCAATTGAAGGCAGGGGAGTGTTGCATCCCCCAGCCCTCTCCCGCCCGGGCCACCCGCCAGCCGGCACCGAGGGCTGCCGTGTCCCCTGGAACCCCACGTGTCCCCCTGCCACAGAGCCCTGGGGTTCTGACACGTCCCATGGCCTCTGCCACAGGCCTGCCGTGTTCCCCAGTGCTGCCACAGGGCTGCTGGGGGTCCCACACCCCGCGTGTCCCCTGTCCCCCTGCGTGTGCACCCGTGTTCCTTTCCTCAGCGTGTGCGTGGTGGTGTGTGCTGACAGGACAGTGCTGCACATGTGTGCACACACACACACACCTGAACACGCGTGCTAAACCTCCGTGTGCACACGCATCTGCACACGCACAGGCATGTGCACGTGCCCACGTGGTCACACGTGCACCTCCATCCACATGTGCAAGTGCATCCGTGCACAAACACCCCCGTGTTTGCACACCAGCACCATGCAGGCGGCAGCTGCTCTGCCAGCTCCTGTCCCCCGACCCAGGAGGTGACACGAGGACACGAGGCCCCAGCCATGTCAACAGCCTGCCAGGGGCCCAGCCTGAGAACTGGGGGGGCGGGGAGGAGGAAGTCCCAGGGGAAGGCACAGGACTCTCTCGGGGTCCCCCATGTTCCCCTGGCACACAGTGGCACACAGGGCTCCCACCCTGGTCCCCTTCTCCTTTCACATGGGGGGGCTCAGGAAGCAGCAGAAGGGAGCACTGGGGGGTGCTGGACTGCACCCCCCCTCGTCCACCCCCTCCCCACAGCATTGCCCACCCTTGCCCTGCCGTTACATAAAGGCCTGATGACAGTAAATCAAGGGGCAAAACGTCTCCCTCGAATTAATAACTGACTTCCTGCGGTTGCAGATTCACCCTCAGCGCCTGTTTGTACCCCCCCTTCCCACCCCCTCGCCTGGGTTAATGCTCCCAGGCGCCGTTTGCCATTAACCAGCTCCAGCACCACGCAGAGTGAGAGGCTGGGGCCCAGTTATCCCAGTCCAGCCCAGGCAGGGATGTGGTGGGAGCCCTGTCTCCACCCATTCTGGTCCCAGTCTGGCAGGAGTGGAGGACCTGTGGTTCTGCCACCACTTGCCTGGTGCCCTTGGCCATGGCCCCCCATCAGCTCCCGTGCAGGGCCAGGGCTGAGGACACAGGGAATAATGGGGCATGGCCTGGGCTCCCTCCTGTCCTCAAACCGGGTACAGGGTCACTCCACACCCTCCCCCCATTCCTGCAGGCTGCCCAGGGGGCGTCTGGCAGAGCCTGGTGATCTCCCCATCACCAGCATTGCCATCCCTGGATCTGTGTCCTTCCCCAGCAGCCTCCCAGTGCTCCCTGCACTCCCATTCTGTAACTGGGAGCAGGCCCTGCTCGCCGGGAGCCGGGGCTGGAGCTGTGGCCAAGCCATTGTGCTGAGCCGCTGACTCGTGCGGGAAGAGCGGGTGCTCCCGGATGAACCCGGCTGGCGCAGCCGTTTCCTGGTGAATTTCTTCTATATTCAAAAAAAAAAAACACCAAACAAAATTCTTCTTAAACTAGTTAAGGTTGCTAAGAGACAACAATGTGCTTTATATGGTGCCTTATTGACAAAGCCCAGCTCTTAATAAGCTCTGAAATGAACGGCGAGCAGCTTGGGAAGCCCACACGGCAGGGCCGGCCGCCGCCGCCTCCTTCCTCCTGCAGAACCCCCCTAACCCTGCCTGCCAGGACCAGGGCAGGGCTGGGGCTGCTCCCCATTTTCCCCCCATCAGCTCCCCCGGGCCACCGCTGGGGTCCAGCCGTGCCTCGCTAGCACCAGCAGCGTTTCGGAGCCGCCTGCTTGGCACAGGTACAGTGCCGAGAGCCGCCTCCACCCCGTCTGCCAAACACCCACCAGCACCAGCCCGGGCGCAGCCGGAGATGCTGCGGCTCCCTCGGGAGGGGATTGGAGCCGGCTGCATCCCCGCTGCCCATGCCAGGCATGGCGGGTGTGGGTGCCACGAGCCCGCCGCGGGGAGCGAGCCCATGGTGGTGTGAGAGCCAAGTGTGACGTGCGGGGCCGGACGCGGGGCTGGCAGGGTCAGGCTGCCCTCCTTGGCACAGGTGCTGAGCACCGGGGCTGGGCCCGGCTCTGCCGCTGGCGTGTGCGGGCAGGAGCGGGCAGGCCCCGGTGCCAGGCAGGGCTGGCAGCCAGCTGGCATGGCGGGGAGGCTGCGGGCTCTGAGAGCAGCGGGCACCACCCTGGAGCTGCTGAGGGGCGATGGGGGACAGGCCGAGGGCAGCCCTCCTGCCTTTCACCTGCTGTGATGAGCCACCCATAGCATGTCACCGTGCTGGTGTCCCCAGGGGAATGACCCCAGCATGGGGGACAAAGAATGGGCAGGAGGTGATGAAAGTGACAAGGAGCTGGTTAAGGGACACAGTGAGAAGCTTTGGACAGAGGCCAAGGGCACTCTCAGCACTCCAAAGTCTCGCCCTTCCATCCCCCTTTGCCGCAGCTCCCAGAGCAGCTCAGCACCCTAATTTTTCCCTGCACAGATGATGTGGGTGCTGCACAGTAACCCCACAGTGGGATGAACCGGGCCCCAAGCATCTCCACGGCTCCGGCTCCAGGTGCTGGCTCCGTGCCCAAAGCAGAGCCAAACCCAACCTTGGCCCCGCCACAGCCTCAGCCTCTGAGCAAAGGGGATGCTGCAGGCTCCTGGCTGCTCCCAAAACAGTCCCAGAGGAAGAACACGTGCAGGAGCACACGTGTGAGGAAGAGGAGGATCTGGGGGGGTGGATAGCACCCCGTTTGCCCTGGCCCCGGGCACTGGGGTGTCCGTCAGCACACGGAGCCTGGGAATGGCGCTGCCTGAGTTGACTTTGGCTGGGGCCTGCTCCCACCTCGCCCAGCCCACGGCGGCATTTCCCAGCGCCAGCCCCCACGGCCTGGAGGGGATCCAAGAGCCCCATTCCCCCGTGTCACTGCCCCTGGCATCCCTGGGCATCAGGCAGCAGGGTGGGGGTACCAGCCCACAGCTCCTCAGTCCCCAGCACTGGGGGCAGGTGGGGGCCGGGGCCGGATCCCTGCCTGCCTTGGCCACGTCCCCAGCTTTTCAGCTTAGTGCTCAAATCAGCTTGTGAGGTGCCGGCTGCTTAGCACCCAAATCCCCAGCCAGGGCTAAAAATAACCCCCCAGGCCCGGCGGGTGGCAGCTGGCACCGCTCAGCACTGCCTTGGCACCGCCAGGGAGGGGCCCTGGAAATGCCACTGCTGGAGTGGGGCAGGGACAGGGACCGGGAGGCAGGAGCTGGCCCCATCCCTCACCTGGGTGCCTTTGCCCACCACGGGCTCCAGGCTGCTGTCCCCAGGGACGTAAGAGGTGTCAGAGGGGAAGGTGACCCGGTATGCCACCAGTTCCTCCCACTGGCACAACTGGGAGTGGTGCCAGCCATAGTGGCCTTGCAAGCAGGGCTTTTCCCCACTGGCAGAGTCTCTGCAGTAATCCAGGAGGGAGTCTGGGGGGACACTTTAGTGTCCTTATGCTCCATCTGTGACATGGGCGCTGTCCTCACCCTCCCAACCGCCCCTGTCCCTGGCACTGCCCTGGTGCCCAGGCAGCCTGTGATGGGTTTGTGCAGCCTCAGCCCCCAGCCAGGGCAGGAATGTGGAAGTGCTGCTGCTGGGACCCCTCAGGGAGGGAGCAGGAGGTTGTGGCTGTCTGTCCCCTCTGCCACAGTGGCCACCACCGTTGGAGGAGCACAGCTGAGCCCAGGGAGCCTCAGGCCGTGTCCCTGCAGCCAGAGCTGGCACCTGCCCTCACACTGGCCAGGGGGCAGCGCCTGCACACCGGGGGGCAGCCAGGGGAACAAAAGCCCCCGAGCTGCCCGGGCAGCCCCCGGCGGGCCGGGCCGTGCCGTGCCTGTCTGCAGCACGCTCGGAACATCGCCGGAGCCGTCACCGGTTTAAAAATAGCGTCTCAGCAGAGTGCAACCGCGTTCCCTGAAAGCCATGTGGTTCAAGTTAGAGGATTAATTGGAAATGCTTATTTTGATTTGCAAAGTGATTGGATTTTTCCAGGGCATTTTGAAAGGAAAAAAGTCTGAATTTAATTATCACTATTCCAAAAAGCACCATGGGACTGAGTGTTTGAGGTCGTCTCATGTTTGCTTCACACCCCGCTCCAAAATGCAGGCGGGCTGTGGGGACGTGGTGGGACGTGGTGGGGGTGTCCTGCTGTGTCCCACTCCTGCTGTCAGGCCAGTGCTGGCTCCTGGCCATGGCCAGCTCCCGGCCGTTCTGGCCACCAGGGAGTCAGAGTGACCAGCGGCCGGCACCCGGCAGGATCAGAGCTCAGGGGCAGCTGTGTCAGCACAGGCCAGGCTGCTTTGGGGAGGGCTTTCTTTCACCAAGTTGCTTTGTTTTTACCAAAATGGATTTTTAACAGTAATTGCCTTTTTCTTCTTTCTCAGGGAAAACATCATTTTCAATTACATTTCTCTGGGTTTCCATTGAAAAATGAAAAGCAAATGCTCTTTCTCGCTGGCAAAATGTGGAAAAATGTCTAGGAATATTTTTGTCCAAATGAAAACAGTTTCAGTTCTTTTTCGAGATCTCTTTTTTCCTGAAAAGAAACCACAGTTGCCTTCCCAGTTATTCTAGTCGGACTGGTTTCGAGACAGACTTCCCAGTTCCAAGGCTGGAGCTGGGTTCATGGTGCTGCGGGGCTGCTCTGGGGTGCCAGTGCTGCCGTGGCCCCTCCATGGCTGGTGGAAGGGTGGGCCAGGAGCAGGGTGACACCTGCACCAGAACCTTGGCAGGTCTGGGATGCACCAGCCTGCTGAGAGCCATGCTCTGTGCAGGAGGCTGGGGCTGCAGGGACTGGGGAATGTGACCTGAAAGCCACATTTCTGAGACACTTTGGAGCCCGGGGATTGCACTGCACTCCCCACAGCCCTGCTCCCATCTCAGTGTCAGACACAGGTGCAGCATGGGGGTGTCTGGGGTGTTTGGGGTGTCAGGGGTATCCAGAGCCCAGGGCAGGACTGGGATTCAGGACCAGGTTGGCACACGCTGGACACAGCAGAGCACACAGAAGGGCCTGCTCGCAGCCAAAACCCCCTGGATTCAGAAATGGTGCCTCCATTCCTCCAAAATACCCTTTGTTTGGAGCCTCTTTCTGCCTTGAAGCTCCCCCTGGCAGGTCGGGGCCTCAGAGCTGGCTGGGATGCAGGGCACACACGGATGCAGGATGCCCCACGATGGAGGCTCTGGCTGCAGGAGCTGTTGGCTCCACACATCCCACAGTCCTGCCAGGCCGGAGGAAGGGGAATACAGAAATCAATGTTCAACATTATCACTGGGCTGAGATTTGGCTCAGCTTCCTGGCCCGAGGCGCTGCCTTCCCCCTCCTCCCCGCTCTGGGAGCACGGCCAGGATGGCTGGGCAGGTGGGGAGTGCCAGCCCGGGTCCTGCTGCCTCCGTGCTGCCAAGTGCCCTCCTGCACACCTGGGCTGGGCACCTTCCCCACCACCCCCTGCTCAGCCAGGGATGCTCCTTGCATTGTGCCTTGCATGTCCAAAGTGCCACGGGGGCAGGAGCAGCGTGCGAGACCTCCTATCTCTGCCACGGCAACAGCCCTCGCCCCAAAAGTCCCCAAAATGCTGATTTTAAAAGATTCAGGATCCAGCAGGAAAATCCTTCCCCACAAGTCTGATTTCCCCCTGCAAGTAAGGAGCTGTGCCTCAGTTTGCCCACTTGGAACGCAGAGGGATGTGGTGCTTCTCCTGCACCCCAGTGGGAATGGGACAGCAGGGACAGATCCTGCCCTGTGAGGCAGCCTGGGGTGGGGAGCACAGATCCCCTTCTTCACCCCAAAACAGTTGAAGGGTTGGGCTGAGCCCCGAGGCAGCGTTTGGGCGCAGCAGCTGGGAGGCTTCAGCCCCAATCCTGCGGGAGAAGGAGCAGCCCCGACGCTGGCAGCCAGCAGAGGATGTTTGCTCCTTCTGTCACGTGCCTCCACCACATATTTAGACACCGGAGCAAGCCAGCCCCGGTGACAAACATGGTGCCACTTGGGTAAACACAGCCCCTCGGAGGCGATGCACCCGGGGCCACCGTAGGGAGAGACCCAAGAAACCAGGAAATAAAACAGTAAAAAAAAAAAAAAAAAGGCACAAAAAAGTTGGGGGAATAAAAGGGGGGGAAAGGGAAAAAAAAAAAAAGAGGGGGAAAGTTTAAAGAAAAAGGGCATAAAAAAGAAAATGAAAGGCAAAAAAAGTAAAATGAAAGGCCAAAAAAAGAAAAAATAAAGGAAAAAAAAAAAAAAGCAAGCAAAATAAAATGCAAAAAGAGCCAAGCAATTGTCTTTAAAAAAATATTTTCCTCCCGGCTCGCTGCAGAGCGGCTGGGCGAAACGCCGGGAGCCGAACGCCCTGTTTTCCTCGCTTCCTATTAAAAAAAAAAAAAAAAGCAAGCAGCAAAGCACCACCCAGCAGCCCAAAGCGGGGATACAAAGTCCACTTGTGGCCCTGCGCTGCACCCTGGGCCCGGGCGGCAGCTGGGTGCTGGCGCAGGGCGCCTGGCACACAATGGGGGCTGTTGTTGCCGGAGCGGGAGCTGGCGGCGGTTCAGGGCCGGGCAGAGCATGTGCCGGCGGCCAAGAGCTGGCGTGGCTGGTGTTAACTCTCCAGGCCCTGCTCTGAGCGCCCCGAGTGCGAAACAGGCGGGGAACAAACCCAAACCCACCCAACTCCCTCGCCCTGGCAAGGTGAGGAGTTTGTCCCCAGGCAGCTCGTTAATGCCCCCAGCCCCTGGCCCTGCGATCATTTGGGGTCTGTGAGCCAAGGCTGGACCATGAAACAGCCCCTGTACCCTCTTCAGGGCTATCCAAGGCCCCCCACCCTGCAGAGGGTGCCTGGCCTTGGCACTGACCCCACGGGGTCTCACAGTGCCCTCCACCCGCTGGGCACCTGCCTGGGGGCAATGCCCGGCCTTGGGGCACTGTCCCAGCCAGCAGCACCCACATCCCCGAGCGCCAGCACATCCCCCAGGGAGCCCCTGGCAGGTTACAGCATCCCTTGGTGCCCGCTCCGTGTGCCCAGGCTGGTGCATGCCAGGACACCGTGGTGAGGGTGCCATGCCAGCTCTGGGGGTGCCCTGCCACCAGCCTGGGGTGACCCTGCACCCCAGTGCTCAGACAGAACATCCCCTCTCCTGGTGCAGCTCAATGCCCTGTGCACTTGGGCCAGGTGCCCCCAAGGCTGAGGCCCTTGAGCTGCAGGTGGGGGCTGCTGTCCCCCCACCAGTGCCTCACGCAGCCCCCCCAGTCACAAACTCCCTGCTCTGCTGAGCTGCCTGGTCCCGCTAATAAAAAAAATAATAAGGACATGGAAAATTCTATAATATCCCTTTCCAGCTTCTTGGATTTGGCTTTCGTTAATTCGAAGCAGACCCCGGGGGGGGCAGAAGGGGGGAATCAAATCAAACCAGAATCACGGCATGGAAAGCCAGTTTTCACAAAAAAAGACTCAAGCCAGCAACCCCAACATTTGAATGCAGCAGGAAAGGGAAAAAAGTTTAGTATGTGCTTAAAAACAAACGAGCAGTGGTATCATTTTTAATTAGGAGCCTATTTTCAAAGCCCTTATTACTTACAGTACGCTCAGCATCCGAGTAATTTTCCTCCCTTGTAAAATCGTGTCAGGGAAGGGGGAAAGGGAGGGAAAATGAGGGAAAGCAAGGAGGGAAAGCAAGGAGGGAAAATGAGGGAAAATGAGGAGGGAAAGCAAGGAGGGAAGGCAAGGAGGGAAGGTGAGGAGGGAAGGCGAGCCCTTTGTGCAGCCGAGAGCTCAGAGAGCAAATGTCCATGCCAATTTGTCTGCAGTAATTGGTTTAGCTGCAGACAGAGGCTGGCAACAGAGTCTGCGAGTTGCCAAACTTCTCCTGGGAAAGGGACCCTTCACCTAATATCACTTTTGGGTATTGCCCCCGTTTGTGTTGCTCCAGGACACGTCGCTGTGTGCCGGCACAATTGGAAGCTCCTTCTGGAAAACTAATATAATAATTCTTTGCCATTCCCCTCAAACTTTCTTCTTGCAAATTCCAACCCAGTTTTCTCCTCTGGCAAACAAAATCCTCAGAGAAACCATTTCCTACCACAGCAAAGGCCTCATCTAAGGGCCGCTGGAGGGTCCGAGGCCAGCTCTGGGCTCCAGGGCCGTGCTGGGAGTGAGCCCCACGCCTGGCCCCGCCGTGGTGGTTTGCCATGGCTGCTGCTGCGGGGTGTTTGCCCTGGCACGGCCCTGGAGCGCCGGGCACACACCGTGGGAAGGGGCTGGGCGGGGGCTGAGCCGGAGGTGCTGGATCCGGCGCGGGAGCAGGTACCTCGTTACCTCCTGCGCTTCTGTTTGCTTTGGCAACTGATTCAAATTCCCCCAGGATTCCTTCCCACTTCTGTTGGGGCTCCCAAAACACCACCAGCAGCTGCTTTTGCCCTCGCCAGGCCCAGCTCCTGAATCCCCCCGGGGACAGGGTGCCAGCTGGGTCCCTGAACCCTCGCCGTGCTCGCCGCACCCACTGCCCGCCACTTTCACTTTCAGCTCCCAAAACTTCCCTGCTCCTCTGCCCTCCCCTCCAGCAAAGCCATATCTGGGGGGATTTTTGTCCCCTCCCTCCCCCCTGGGCACCGCTCCCCTTGGCACACAAACATTTTGGGGAGCCCCCCCAGCCCTGGGGCGCAGCGGGGCTCGGTGCGGTGGCGCAGAGCCACATGCCTGTGCCAGGATGCCACCGGGCCGTGGCACTGGGGCGCTCCTGCTCCCTAAATTGAGCTGCAGGGGCCGAGGGGCTGCCATGGCAGGGTGACCATGACATGGGGACAATGGCAGGACCCCCCCTGTGCCAGCTGTGTCTGCGGGAGGAGACAAAAACCAAACTGGGATTCACTCACTCCAAACAAAGAGTCAGGGCCATATTCCTCCCCATTCCTCCCACTCCAGAAATTTCCCCAAATTCCCCAACACCAACACGACAAACCAGCCCTGGGAGAGTGGCCAGATTTGATTTATGTCTTTTTGTGGACAAAAACAAAAAACAAAAAAAAAACAAAACCAAAACTAGTGAGGAAACGTTTCCTGGTTGCATTTTGCATTTGGGGCTTGGTTGTTGTTGGGAATTTTTTTTAACGAGTGAAATTTCGTTGTTTGCAAGAATTCCTGGTGCCTCCATCCACACGTGGCTGCAAAGTCCTGGCCCAAGCCCCCAGCACAGGGAGGGCAGCAGCACCATGGGCCCTTGGTGGTGTTTGAAGCTATTTGGCAGCCCCCTAAAGCCCCTTTTTGATGTAAAACCAAGTTTTAGGGTCATTTTGGGGAAGCTCTGCTCTGGTGAGGTCACAGTTCCCTGTGCCACGCTGTGTGAGAGCAGGGAAAGGGCTACACGAGCTCTTTGAGGGCTGGTTCCAACAAATCCAGGGGGAAAAGGTGATGTTTGAGCCAATGGAAAAAATACAGAGTGGGGGGAAAAATTGGGGATTCATATTATTTTTTTTTAAATCTAACTTGCAGCCAAAAAAACAATAAAAAGCCACAGCAAAAATCCTAAAACCCCTTGAAATTCCTGCAGAATAATTCCCTGAAATCTGCTAGCAATTTTTAAACTGAAATCCCCCCCTTGTCAGCAACAATTTCACTAGTTAAAAACCTGCTTTAGAAAGAAAGAGAAAAGGGAAAAAAAAATCTCTTTTCATTGCACGTTTTGGCTTTGAATCGAGCCAGGCCAGACCTCTGCCTGTTTGGGACCCAGGCCAAGAGCCATATGCAGGAATAAAGTAAATAAATTCTGGTCAAAACCAGAATATTCTCCTTAAAAGTTATTTTAAAAGCAAAGAAAGGCAGCAACAAAACTATCCCAACATAGATTATTTCCCTTTCTCTCCCTCTTTCCAGAGAGGGACGTGGCTCGGCCGTGCTGTTGCGCCCAGCAGAATGGGACTTTGGAAAAAACCCTGTAAAAATGCTAAAAATGAGCCCAAAAAAGGGTTAATGAGGCTGGGGGATGTTTTCCCGTGGCAATGGGGGGGCATCCAGCCCTGTGCTGCTCCGTGGGTGTCTGCACCCCCTTGGCTGAGCCCAAAAGTTGGCATCGAGGTGTCTTAGCAGCACAAATCAACCATGAAATGCCCTTTAGAAATAAAATCCAGCTTTGAGGGGGGGCCACAAATTTCCACTTGTTCCAAGCCCTGGTTTTATAAACGGGGGGTCGTGAGCTCACAAACAGGCTGGGATAAAAACCTATGGAACAAACAAAGGGCCTGATCCAGCCACTCCCTGGAATCACAGGGTAACTCAGCTTCCACCTCCAGGCTTTAATCCTTGCGAAAAACCACTTGGAGGAACAGAACTGCGCCCCAAATCCACCCCACTCTTTTTGTTTTATTTGAGGCAGCAGGGATGGCCTGCACGGGAAAATTAAATTGGGTTTGGATTCCACCCCCATCCTCAAAACACTGTTTGCAGGCAGCGTGGAAACACAAAACAATTTAGGATTTTTGTATTTTTAGTGTTTTTCTGCCTGGGGGTTACACCAGGCATTGGGGTTCAGGCTGAGGGGCTGCAGGGAGCAGGGGGAGTGGGGACGGTCACCGCAGGGTCTGGTGGCAGCTCCTGAGCCCCGTGGGCAGCACAGCCCACGGCACCCCAAATCCTGCAGCACCCCAAATCCTGCAGCACCCCCTGGGTCAGGGGTCAGCATCTGGGGTGCCCTTTGCTCTGCCTCAGGCCCTGCCAGTGCCAGGGACAGGTGCCACTCGCTGCACTGAAATTATTTCCACCCTCGGCTCCTGCAGGATGAGTCCCCACTGCCAGAGGAGAAATGGGATAATTTTGGGGGCACAGACGGCAGGATGAATTTGGGGTGACACAAGGTGTGTCCCTGGGCTGCTGGAAGCCCACGGGGATATCTCAAAACCAAGGCCAGCAGCTCTTCAGCCCCAGCTTTGAATCACCCAGGAAATACTTTTAACAGCATTACAAAAATAAACAACCACGGCAGTTGTTTATTTATAATAAATAAATATAAACAATTATTTATTATAAATAATAACTCCTTTATCACGAAGAAATAAATAACCCCTTCCCCATCACCCTGCACCCCAGGGCCTCACAGAAGGGAAAATAAAATCCCAGCCCTCTCTTTCTGTCCCTCCTCGCCCACCCTGGCACTGCCAGCCTGGCACGGCCCCGAATCTCCCTGAGCCCGAATATCCACGTTCCCCCCAAACACGCCGGGCCAGGGGAGACGAGGAATCACTGGAGAAAAATAAAACCCTGGCAGGGAGAGGGAGCTGCCAGCGGGCACCACGGCGGCCTTGGAAGCGGTTAAAAATTGGCAAATTCTTCCCAGGGTTTATTTTTGCGCCGTATCGCGCTCAGAGCCGGGCAGAAAATGCAAACTGTGCTCGGCGAGCGGAGTTACCGCCGAGTTTACATTCCTCGAGGCTTCTGGAGCTGGGACGAGGCGAGGGAACTGCTCATTTCAGCCTTTTTTTTTTGTTTTTAAAGCTTTAAAACAGGGAAGTGTCTTTTTTGGGGGGGAGCAGATGGTGGTTAAAAAAAACCCCAAAAAACAATGTGAAAAAAGTTCGAGAGGTTTTAAATTTGAAGAATTTTTTCTTTTTTTTTTAATAGACAGCTGGAATAAAATTAGATCTCATTTCCATAAGGCCGATGGCCGTACTTTTGTTTGACAAATAATTCAGTAAATATATGCATATATATTATATATATATTTATATAATATAGTAGCCTGTGACTGTACAAATTAATGTCGAGTATCTTGGTATGCATGTGGTGGGTTTAGCAGGCAAAGGGGATATGGGGGATGGATAAAATAAACCTCCCGTGTATCCAAAATCCCTGCTAAATTTGAGCTGAGATTGTAAAAATGATCAGGCTCAGAGTATCCCCCTAAAAAAAATTTAAAAAATATATATATAAAAGAGGGGAAAAATTATGGAATAAAAACTAGTGAAATGACTGAGTACTTTGCTTTAATTTTATTTTTAAAATATACAATAAATTATTTAGCATATTATTTATCACACTGAAACCATTTGAGCTCAAGGCAGACGGAGATTATGTTCCTGTTTGTTCAGGACTATGGAGCGTGCCGAAAAATCCAGGCACACGACGCACGCTTCGGCCCTCAGCAAACTGAAAAAATATCTAATTTTTGTTGCCTTCCTATAGAAAAATATGGTTATTTGAAAGGATTAAGAGATTAAAGGATTACTCGATAACAAGGGTTAAAAATCCAGGTCCAGACACAAAAGGGGTCGATAGAAATGAGGGAACCGCTCTCCCCCCCCCACCAGCCCTTCCCCACAGCCGCACCAAGCCCAGCGCCCGGGTCGCTGCCAACTTTTGAGTGGGACTGGGGAGGGGGCAAAGCCCCGACCCGCCCAGCCCCGGTGCAAAGCAGCCTTGGGAGACGGGGGGGAGCCCGGGGGTGTTCCTGGGGAAGGGGTGAAGGGAACAGAACACGGGAGCGTGGGGGGACAGCCCTGGGTGGGGAGCCCTGCAGGGGATGGAGGATGCTCGAGAGGGCTGGAGGGGACCCAGCCGGGGGATGGTGGCTGCCCCCAGGGACGGGGGGGGCAGGGAGGGCGAGCAGGGCAGGTGTCCGCACCGGGGGTTGGGGTGGCGGGGGGTCACACTGTGGACCGGGGTGTCCGCACCGGGGGGGGGGTGGCGGGGGGTCACACGGGCTGTGGAGTGACCGGGGGTGCAGAGCTGTGTCCGTGGAACGGGGGTGTCCGCGGCGCGGGGCCGGGCCGTGCCCGGGGAATGCCCGCGCTGGGAGCGGGCGGCCAGGGCTGAGCGGGGCCGGGGGTGCCCGGGGGATGCCCGGGGCGGGGGGCGGGCGGTGGGCCCAGCGCTGCCCGCGGCTCCTCCCCGCGCTGCGGTAGCTCCGCACCGGGGCCGCGCCCCCCGCCTCCCCCGCGCCGGGCAGGGCCGGAGGGGCGGCCCCGCAGCCAGCCGGGCCCGGGGGGGCCGCGCCGCAGCCCCCGCCACCTACCCGCACCATCCGGGGGCCGCCGTCGCGCTGCCGGGCGAGCGGGGCCGGAGCCTTCCTCCTCCTCCTCCTCCACCTCCTTCTCTCCCTCCTCCTCCTCCTCCCTCCCCGCCCCCGCACCGGGAGCGTCCCCGCCGCAACGCCGCCGGTGCCCCGGGCGAGGGGAGGAGGCAGAGGAGGAGGAGGAGGCGGGGGCGGCGGCGATGGGGCCGGGGCGCTGCGGGCTGCGAGGAGGAGCCGTGCCCGGCCGGAGTGGGGCTGCGCCGGGGGGGCGCGGGGGGGATGCCCGCGCTGCTCTGCCATAGGCGCCGCCCGCCCGCCCCGCTCCCGGGCTTTATTTTTAATTTTTTTTAATTTTTTTTTTTTTTAATTTTTAGGAAAAATTTTTTTTTTTTTTTTGCTTGCCTTCCAAAAATACCCATCGCACCCCCCTCGCCATCCCCCAGCCCCGCCACCCCCGCAGCGCACAAGGCCGGGCCGGGCGCGGGCTCCGCGCTCCCGCCGCCCGTCACCGCCGCCCGCGCCCCCCGCCCGCAGCCCGGCCCCCGCCCGGAGCATGGCCCCCGGCAGCGCCGCGGAGCCGGAGCGAGGGTGACCGCCCGCGGGGGACACCGTGCCGTGCCGCTGGCCTCGGAGGACTTTTACTATAATTGCCATCATTGTTATTATTATTATTATTGGGGTTTTAATTTTTTAATTCTTTCGCGGGGCAGCGGTTTTTTTCCTCCTCCTTCGGCGCGGTGGAAAACACACGTTTTAGACCAAAATCCCAAACCAGCCCATCCATCCTCTTTGCTTTGCGCTTCGCAGCAACTTGGAGCCCGTTAATTGCACTTGGCGATGGTAGGTCCCATGACACTTTCGTTTTCTCTTCTACTTCCCCCCCTCTCCCCTTCGCCCCCCCGTGTGCGTGTGTTTGCGGGTGCCCCCACGAGCAAAAGTTGCAGCCGGGGAGGGGGCGGCGGGGCGAGTTTAATACGGCGGCGGGGCGGGGGGGAGCGGGGCGGCGGGGGCGGGCGGGGGAGCTGCCGCCGTCTCTCCTCCCCCTGCCCACCCGCCCCGCGGTACCGGGGGGCGGAGGCGGCGGCGGGAGCCGCCCGGCGGGGAGGTCGCGGCGCGGCGCGGGGGGAGCTCCGCAGCCAGCGGAGGACTGGATGGAGCTGAAAATGGCCGCTAAAAAAGGGGCGGAGAGGCCGCCAGCCGCACCGACTTGAACTTGGAAGTGACGCCCGGGAGGGTCGCGCTCAAGTCCGCGCTGCGCGGGGCCGCCCTGCCCGTGCTGGGGTGGGAGAAGGGAATCACCGTGCTCGGTGCGAGAATAAAAACATTGCCCCCGGCCCCGCTGTGCGGGGCTTCGCCCGCTTCTCCCCCTGCCAGGCCACGGGGGGAGCCCGAGCCGCCCCGGGAGGATGCGGGGACCGGGCCCGCCCGGCCAAGTTTGCGCGGAGCCGCCGCATCCCGCGGGGACGGGGATGTCCCTGCGGGGGGAGGGTGCGGGGCGACCCCAAACCGGGCGGGGATGGGCCGCGGGGGTCGGCAGAAGTTGAGAGTGGAAATGAGTTGTGCGGGAAGAGGCGCTGCGGGGGCTCGTCCCCGCAGAAGGGGAAAAAAAAAAAAAAGATAAGAAAAGGCCAAAAAAAGCGGTTTTCTTATTTCGGGGGGAAAGAAGCCGCGCTGGAGCCGCGGCCCCGCGCCGGGAGCGGCCGCGCTGCGGGTCAGGGTCCCCGCAGGGACGGGCGACCCCCGGTGCGGGAGGGGAGCGGGGCGCGGCCCCCCCGGGCCGGGAGGTGCCCGGGGATCCCCTTTGTGTTCCGCCCGTGGCGCTCCCCGCGCGCTCTCTAATTAGCGTCATTAGCGCCCGCGATCGGCCGGGGCCCGCGGGTTGCGGAGCCAGAACTTGCGCTCTGGAGTTTGCCGGGCGCAGGCTCCGCTTTTTCCACCTCCCGCTCTCTTTGTGCGGGGGGGGTTGCGGGGCTCCCCGGGACGCGGGGGGGGGGCGCGGGGCTGCCCGTGGCGCTTTCTTCCCCCGTGGCTCCGAGGTGCTGCCGGTGGTTAAATAACACGGGGGGAATAAGCGTGTCCATGGGATGAGCGGGATGCGGCGGGGGCAGCGCGGGGCGGCCCCCCCGCACCGGGGCTGGGTGCGGGGAGTAACACCAGCACCCCCGCACCGGGGCCGCTGCTCAGAAGTTGCACATGAATCTGCAGGGTTTTTTCTCTCCCATCGCCGGATTGGCTCCGTTTAGTTAAAAAAAATAAATTAAAAACTAAAACCCCCCAAACAAGCAAAGGCGGGCGCGCTCCGCGCCGGGCCGAGGGGGGATTCGCCGTCCGCGGGGGCCCCGTCCCTCCCCGCCCCCCTGCCCCGCAGCGCCTCGGCCCTGCGAGCCAAAGGGGGTTCCTACATCTTTAAATGGGATGTAATATTTTGGGATGGGCTTTTTTCATAACGTCACTTCATTCCTCGCTCTTTTTTTTTTTTTTTTTTTTTTTTTTTTTTTTTTTCATTTTCTCATTCTTTCTTTCCTCTCTCTCTCCGCTGCCTGGGTCTCGGATGGAGCCGCTTCCCTTCTAACTTGCCCGCCGCCCGTGCCTGCAGGCTGGGTGCGGACCCCGACCCCCCCCCGGGGCGAGGATGACCCTCCTGCCTCTTTAAACCGCCCCCCCCAAAACCCCAAACAAACAACAACAACAAAAAAGCGCTTTATTTTCCAAGTTGGGGGGGGGGGGAAATTTTGCTTTTTATTTTTAATTTTTTTTAAGGGTTGGTTTGTTTTGGTTTGGTTTCTTTTTTGTTTTTTTTTTTTTAGTTTTTTTGGCGGGGGGGTAGAAGTTGGAATCTTTTTATTTCCTCCTCGGCCCCCCTCCCGCGGGGCCGCCCCCCCGTGCCCGGCTGCCCCCCCCCGGGCCCCGCAGAGCCGCTCCGGAGGAGAGAGAGAGAAAAAACGCCCGGACTGCTCCAGCCTCCGAAATGACTCAGTAACTTTTACGCCTCGAGTCTCAGCCCTGCAATTAGGCACTTTCCCAGCACGGCTCGGGATGTATTCGTCTCCTCTCTGCCTGACCCAGGTAACCGGGACCCCCCCCGCGTCCCCCCCCCCCCAATTTGCTCCTTTCGCCGCAACAGACTTTAGCAGTTGCAATACAAAAAAAAAAAAAAAGAAAAAAGAAAACCCAAGAAAATGCAACACCTCCCTCCCTAAAAATAATCATAACAGAGAAAGGCGGGTTGGGGCCGTGCAGGGCTGCTCAGAAGAGCCGCGTTCCCCTCCTGTCCCCCTCCCTCGCCTTTTGCAGGGTTTTTTTTATGGTGTTTCTGGTGCTTTTTGGGTTTTTTCAGCCTTCACTTTCACTTGGGGCGTGGGGGGGTTGGAAGATTGCGTTGTGGTTTGGGTTTTATTTTTTGGTCGCTGCGCCCAGAGGTGGGTGGTGCGGGGAAGCCGCCGGCTCTGGGGGCCAGGGGGGGCTCCGTGGGGTGCGGGGGGGCCCCGGTGGGCTCGGGGAGCCCGGGGGGGGTCGGGGCTGCAGGCTCGGGCTCGGCCGTGCCGCCTCTTGCGTAGCGTGAAACTTTTTCCTTCCCTCCCCCCAGGCTGGCTGCACATGGTGGGGTGCAGGGGCTGGGGGGGGCACAGGCGTTTTGTTCGGAACCCTCCGACTTTGGGCCAGCGCGCGCCCGGCCGTGCCACGCTGCGCCGAGAGGGCAGGGGGCCCGGGCACGGCAGGACGTGGGGGCACCCCCGCGCTGTGCCGGGCGAGGGGCGATGCCAGCCCCCGTCGGGGTGTCGGGGTGACGAGGGGCAGCCCCAGGCGTGCGTGGGGACACTGATGTCACCCCCGGCCACGCCGGGGCCGGTGGCACGCGGCAGGGCGGCTGCGCTGGGCCCGCGGTGCCGCCGAGCGGGGCGTCCCTGCAGCCCCCAGGAGCGGGGGGGACATCCAGGAACCCCCCCTGCCCTGCCCACAGCGCGACCACTGCGGCTCTGCCTTTGCATCGTGCTTATTGATCGCTGATATTTATTTAATTATTGAGCAGGCAGCTTTCTCTGCCTCGTAACCTGTTCCCTGCTGGCAGCCGCTGCCCGCTCGGGGCCCGGCCTCGTGCTGCGCCCCCCGGCTCGGCTCTGGGGGGAGGGGATGGGGGGGCTCCTGCAGGACCCCCTGCCCTGCCCTGCCCTGCCCTGCCAGCCCCCTCCCTCGGCACGGGGCTGGGGCTGCCTCGGGGCTCGGGCTGCGCTGCCCACGGGGGTCCCTGGGGGTCCGTGGGTCCCCTCGTGGCCCGCTGGGGTGCGGGGGCAGCGCGGGTCCGGCCCCGGCTCCCCCCGGCCGCAGCGTGAGGCTGGTGAGGACGCGGCCGGGGTGGGCAGTGCCCGGGCTGCTCAGATGACCCCGAGGTGGTGCTCCCTGTTGTGTGGTTGACTTGGCAAGGGTCACACCTCAATCTGGCTTATTTACTTCTCTTTCTTCCTTTTTCTTTTTTTTTTTTTTTTTTTAGCTCTTTTTCTTTTTCTCTTTCTATTTTTTATTTGTACTTTTTCTTTTTTTCCCTTCTAATTTTTCTTTTTAATTTTTCTCTTGCTCTTTTTCTTTCTTGCTTGCTTTTTCTCTTTTCTTTTTTTTTTTCCCCTCATTTTTTCTTTCTTTTTTTTTTCCTTTTCCCTGCCATCCGGCCTTTCCCACCCTGACTCCATCCCTCTCAGGGGTCCCACCACCTCCCAACCCTCCGAGTCTCCAGCTGGTGCTGGGTTGGCAGCGCCTGTTGTTGCCAGCTCGCAGTGCTGGTGTGGTGTGGGAAGCCGTGCGGTCGCTGGCCGGGCCGGGGCTGGCAGGAGCCTTTCTCCTCACAAACCCGCGCTGTTCCCAGCGCTGCTCCCGGCTTTTCCTCCGGGCACGGGGCAGGCTCTGGTGTCCTGCCCCTCAGCCCGACACGGCTGAGCTCCGATTAAGCCCGGCTCGGCTGGGACCAGCCCCCGTGCCCAGCTCCAGCCCAGCCGTTCCCGTTGCCGATCCCGTTCCCATCCCACCCGCGCGGCGGGCAGGCTCGCCCGGGCTCGGGAGCTGCGGATGGTGATGTGGATACATTGGAACGTGCGCGGGAGCCGCCCTGCCTTGGCCTTTGCGCATCTCCCCGCCAGCAGCACCGCCAGCCCCTGGAGCCCGGCGCGGCCCTGGCACCGCGGGACCCCGCGGGCGGCATTCCCGGCCGGACCGGGCCCGAGCTGGGGAGCCCAGAGGCACCAAAATAGCCCTGGCAAAGGGCTGGTAGCCCGGGACACGCTCCTGGCCACGGCCTCGGCCGCATCTCCCGTCAGGCTAGGGGGTGGCTCTGTGCCCTCCCAGCTCTGTGTCCCTGCTTGGGGACTTCCTCCCGCTTCCGCAGCTCACCTCTGTCCCCCGTCGGGGCCAGGCCGGGAAGCCAAGAGGGAGCTGCCGAGATTAGCAGGGAAGCAGCACCGGAACCGCCGCCACGCACGAGGCCTCACCCTGCCCACGGGAGCGGGGCGGGGGCCGGGGGGTGTCCGGCTGCCCAGGCTCCAAAATAACCCTGGAGCTGAGCACCTGCCAGGGACCTGCACGTGTGTCCCCTGGGAGCTGTCCCCGAGAAGCCGAAGGGATTTCCAAAGCGGTAACAGTGATCCTTGGCTCCTGGATCCGCACTGGGGGACATTTGGGATACTTCTTGTGGGGGAATATTGCAAATTTTATGACTGGCGATGCTCCTACACCTCTGGCTCGTGCCTGGTACCTGGCAGTGCCCCCAGCACACCCCCAGCTCCCCACCCTGGTTCCTGCAGGATGGGAATGAAGTGAGATGGGCGCCGTCCTCCAAGGCCGCAATGTTGGAAGCCAGGCATCCCAGCAGGGTCTGGTCAGAGACCCTCTTCCCTCTGCCAGGCTCCATGCCAGGGGTGCAGAGCTGATTTTGGGATGGCAGAGGCGATGCACCCGCGCTGCCTGACCGAGAGCCAGTGGCCAGGCACAGACCCCGTGTGTGCCACGGTCAGTGGCTCCGGATCCGAGGGGCACCAGGGAGCACCTGGCTAAGCTGGCCTGGCACAAACCTTGGTACCAGCAAACGGGCACAGCTCCGGGCCTGGGGGGTGGAGCTGGGCTGCCAGAAGCATTGCAGCCACGTGGCACGGTCACAGCCACATCTCCAGGCATCCGAGGGGATCCCACATCTCCCCGGCCACGGCCGGGCTCCACACATCCCTGGGCTGCCCCCGCTGCTGCAGGCATGTGGCTGGGGCAGGGAGCTGCCTGCTGGGCACATCTCGTGGGGCATCCTTTGGCAAGCCCCCTTCCCAAAAGCGCCGCGGCTTTTCAGCACCGGTGCTCACCCCCTCCACCACCAGTAGCTCCGGAGAACTGGTTTCCAGCCGGGAGCTCAGATCGGCTGCCAAAGGATGGGAGCAGCAAGCCGGGCATGGCGGGGGAAGAGAGGGAAGGTTGCAACACACTTTCAATTCTCCCATCTGCTGAGTATTGTTTGGGAAAAACAATGAGGCTGTTCTTTAAATGCAACCTTCGGGAGATCCTCGCTTTCCCCGCGGCGCCCGCCGTGCCCGCCTGCCCTGGCGAGCCCTGCCCCGCTGCTGCTGCCCGATCCCAGCTTAAATCCTCACCCGGGAAAAACAGATCCTGTTTTCAGGGGGGTTTCTGATGCTGGCTCGGAGGGCCAGAACGGGCACACGGGGAGGGAGGGGATAAAGGCAGCTGTGTGAGGGGCTGCTGGCCGGTGCTCACGCTGCGCCGCTCTCCCCCTCATCACCTTGAACTCGTCTGGGCCTCGTGCAGTAAATCAGCCGCCCTTTTTCCAGGTACTTGCCGATTTCTCCCTTGCCTGGGCAGCTTCACCCTGCCCACGGTTCCCTCCCTGACCGTGGTTCGGGCCCCTCATGCCCACAGCTCCCTCCATTCCGGGGCAGGGAGCGATCCCAGCGCGTGCCCAGCGCTGCGGGTGTGCGCACGCCTTTGCAGACTGCTGAACAAAGCCCAGCTGCCAGAGCCCAGAGCCCTGCCCGGAGCTCTTGGAGCAATTGGGAATAGCTCCCTTTTCTATTCCCCTGAGCCTGGCAGGGCTGGGCATGGATGCCAGGAGCCTGATCCTGTTTGGACCCGGCGGTGTTCCCCCCTTGCAGGGGTGGCTGTGGCGGGGATGGTGTGGCCAAGGCGGTGCTGGCGTGGCAAGGCTCGCTAGGCAGAGGAACCATGGCAAGGGCTGGCCCAGCTCGCCCTTATCAGGGCACAGCAAAGAGAGAGAAAGGCGGCTCCCCGAGGAGCCCTGGGCAGCCCCGGAATGGGGAGCTCAGGGGCCTGGGGGAGAGCTGCCACGGTGGCACAGAGGGATCCGTCCCGACCCGGGCTGTGCATGGCAGGGAGAGCCTGAGTAGGGATTTGGTGCTCATGGGGAAAGGGAGGGTCGGTGTGTCCCGTCTTTGGAGGTGGTGGAGGCAGGTCCCTGCCAGGCAGGGCTCTCTGGGAGTGGCCCCAGGCACAGGGACTGCTTGCCCTGTCTGCTCACCCACCTTCCTTGCCCCATGGTGGCTGTGTCAGCCATCCCTGTGCCTGGCCCCCGGACACGTCCCTGCAGCCCAAGGGGTGCCCGTTTTCCCCCCATCACTGCCGTTGTGCCTGCACCTGTTCTAGCCACAAGCCGAGCCCTTGGTGGCAGGATGGGGATGGGGACGGTGGTGGGGAGCATCCCCAGAGTCCCTCACTGGAGGGGAAGAAGGAGAGTTGTCGGGGAGGTGAAATCCCTCCGTGTGAAGCTGGCACGCTGCCTGCCACCCCCGGCCGTGCTGTGGCTCCTCGGCGCAGGGATGGCGGTGCCAGCACAGAGCATCTCCGAGGGGGCTGGCTGCCCGTGGGAGGGGGCTGGGGGGGCTGCTGTCCCCAGCAGTCCTTGCACACAAGCTGGGAAGTGCAGGCAGGGCCCTGGGGTGGCAGGGATGTGCTCCTTAGGGACCCATGAGGAGAGGATTTCTCCCACAGCACCTTGGGGTGTGCCGGGCAGGTCGAGGCAGGGTGGCAAAGGCAATGGGAGCAGCCAGGGCATCAGTGGGTGCCGAGCCCTGCCAGAATCATGTGGCATCACTGGTGACGTCCACATGGCATGGCTGAGGGCTGCTGCTGGGGCTGAGTCTGAGTGGGGCAAAGCTTCATGGCGGGCCAGGAGCACCCAGCACCAAATCCTCATGGATTTTCGGTACCAAGATGCTTTTGGATGCAATGAATTGGTGCAGGCAAAAGCCTGAGCTCAGCCTCCCTCCCTGCCCTGGCAGCCAGACACTCTGAGATCTCACCCTTGAGGGAGGTATGCAGACCCCTGGGACGTGCCAGCTGCAGGGAGGGGATGCTCAGGGTACCCCCGGGCATCCCGGGCCTGGCTCGCACCCGGGCGGGCGGCTGAGCTCGCCGTCCGTCACGTCGGCCCTGGGCAGGCATCCCCCGCGGCCGGGCGCTCTGTGCCAGCTTGGCCGGGGCCCAGCGCCCTGCGCCGGCCGCCAAGACCCGGAGCTTCCCAAGTCCTGGAGAGGAGCTGGGAAAGGATCCCGTGGCTCAGGTGCGGCAGCGCTCACGCGCTGGGGGACCTGGGCCCAGCCACTGCCAGGGATTGATTTCTCAGTTAACTCGCCACTGCTCTCAAAGTGCATTAATCCTCCTTCCCCGGCCGGCAGCCAGCGCTGGGCAGCGTTTTGGGCGAAATCCCCAGGTCTGGGCTTTGGGCTGCCTGCCGTGGACGTTGCCCTCCCCACCACCACCACCACTCCAGCAGCACTGCCTGGCACGGGAACGCTGGGATCCGGCCCTCCCGCTGACCCTTCTTCCCTGGGAGCTTATTCAAGTCCATAGCTGGGTGGATTTTTTTTTTCAAACTATGGGTTTTACTTTGTTTTTTAAGAAGGTTTTCGCTCTCCTTGCAAAGGGCCCCTGCATTCCCTTCACGGGGAAATGGTATTTGACCGGCTGTTGTCCAAAAAAACCCCCAACATGTTTCTGATCACGAAAAACCAAGAAATATTTTTGCTTTCAAAGGAAAAAAAAAAAAGCCCATGCAAGAGAAATGTTGATTTTCCACCCAGACATTTCCCCTTTCCCCAAACCAGCCCTGAAAAAGAGAGGCACCACTGCTCCCTCCACACCCCAGGATGTCATTCTGGGGGTACAGTCTCACGGTGGATGTCACCCAGGGCTCATCTGGGTGCTGATGAGTGGTGGCAACGCCAAGTGCGTGCCCCGCTCTCTGCTCAGACCCCCTTTTCCAGGTGTTCCCACATTGCACGGGCACGTGGGGCTGCCGGGAGGACGGCGAGCGCCGGTGACCTGCTGGCTGTCCCCAGGGAGCCACCCATCACTGTGTGCTGCAGAGCCGCCGCCGCCAGCCCGCCTCGCCCCGCTGCCACAGGCGACGAGGCCGCTTGGTCCCACGGTTGCCTGGCGGGAGCTGTGATGTGCCGGATCCTGCACCCCCTCCCGCCGTCCCTGGCTGCTGCCCAGCGATTTGGGAAAGCGAGACGGCGCAGGCTGAAATGTGACCCCCGCCACGCTGCGCCGCAAAATCTCCTTTAGTAACCTGTGCGCCAGGACAGCGAGAGCGCGGCGTGAATACCAATGAGGGGAAAAGTGCCGAGTAAAGAGTTTTTGATGGAAATGGCATCGCATGAGAAAGAGAGCGGGAGCGAGGGGCGGGCGGGAGCGCGCTCGGAGCCTGCGCTGGGCGCGGGCACAGCGGGGCACACACGTGTGCGCACCTGCGGCCGCGAGCTTGGAGGCTGAGCGTGGCACGGTGCCAGGGTCGTGCCACCCCGGCGAGCCCCAGGGAGATGGCAATGGGGGCGATGAGCGGAGGGGGCAGCGAAGCAGCAGCTGAGGGTTGCCGCGGGCAGCGTGTCCGCAGGGTCCGGGGCATTTCCGTGGCGCATCGGGGAAGGGCTCCCGTCCCCCTGCGCCGTGCGCTGCTGATCAAAGGCGCAGGCGGGGAGGGCGCGGGCCTGTGTGAGCAGCGCCCTGGCCGCGCGCCACCCCACCTTCCCGCTCCGCTCCCCCGGGAGTTTGTTAAACAAATTTCTCTAATTGCACAAGCCAAGGAGTTTGTTGGAGAAAAAAGCTGGGGAATTTCCCCTCCTCTGGGCCACCCCTTTCCCGCTTCCCCCGGGGCAGCCGGCGCAGAGCGAGCAGGTCCTCCCCGCGACCCCCGGCTCTGCGGCAGGCTGTGACCCCGACGCCTGCGGGGCGCAGCTGCGGGGTGTCCTCATGTCACCCCTGCCTACGCAAGGACGTCCCCTGCTCGACCTCTTCTCAGGCGGGTCACACACATTCCCTCCCGTCCAGCCCCGGGGTCAGAGCCTGTCACCCAACGCGGTGACACCCAGCACCGCCGTCTGCCCTTCCCGGCTGGCGTTCTCCATCGCTTGGCTGGGCACCCCTGGAAACGGCCTTTGTGAGCCTCCCGTGGGCAGCCCCTGACATCGAATCCCGCCGGATTAGCGAACGTACGGGATAAAAGCCTCGGCTTGGCGGCAGTTCTGTGCCGGCTGGGGGCTGAGGCGGTGGCCCTGCCAAGAAGGGACGATGCGCGGCCGGGTCCTGCCCCGGTTCCCGCTGAGGTCATGGCTATAGATAGCCCGGGAGGGCGCAGCGCCGAGGGCAGGATCCAGGCGCCCTTGCCAGCTGCACCGAGGGCCCTGTGGGCACCCGCTGCCTGGGAGGAGACGCTGCCAGGGCGCCGGGGGTTGCTGAGGGACGGGTTGGCTGGGACAGCCACTGGCCATCGCCAGGTGACAATCTGGTGCTGCAGGGCGTAACCCTACACCTGCGGCGGTGCTCAGACCCAGCCGCTCTCCATCCTCCGTGGTGACTGGGGTCCTGCAGCCTCCGCTGATGCTGCGACCTGGGGTGGCTTTTTCTGTTGCTTCTCACCATGTTTCTTTCTTTCTGTGCTCCCAGGCAAATGCCAGGCTGGGGCACCCCCGCCCCCAGGGTACACCCATGGGTACGAAGCTGCTGGGTCAGGAGTGCAGGGCCGGGGTTTGCCCCCTCCAGCTGCCCAGTCCGGGTGCAGCTCAGCTCCCTGCAGAGCCAGGCAGGTGTGTGCCCAGGGTGCCCCCGCCAGCCCCATGGGGCTCCGGAGCGCCCGGGTGGCTGGGAAAGGCGTTGTTGATGAGGGCACTAAAAATAGAGTGGGACTGGGATCTTAATGGGACTTTGTGGGAAACCTGGAAACATTTTCTCATCCCCATAAATGAGTCCAGATGCATTAACGATGACTGCATCGCATCCTGAGGTACCGCCGGAGGGAACCGGGACGCGCTCAGCAGCTTCCTCGCCTTGCGGTGGGGAATTGGTTGGAGAGAGGAGTCACCAGCGGCAGCCGGGGCCGAGCCACAACTGCTGTGTCCCATGTGGGGACAGGGACGGGAGCTTGCCCAGCATGACCTTGGTGAGGAGCTCAGGCCCCATGCCGGGCTCTCTGTTGCCGGTGCCCGTGGGCACTCAGAGCCCCACTGACAGGCACAGTGACAATGTGCTCGGCTCGGTGGTGGCACCGCGGCCCTGGAGCTCTCTGGAGCCCCCAGGCCCCGAGGTGGCCAGCGGGGACAAGGTGAGGAGATGCACGAGGGCTCCCAGTCCCAGGGCCAGTGGTGCTGGTACCCCAGCGTGCCCTGTGGTGGCACGGCGCCGCTGGGATCCGGCCTGCCCGGGGGTTTTTCCTGTTCCTTCGTGGAGTTGTGACAGGGGGATTGGCTCCCAAAGCGCCGACCCCACGGCAGGACCTTGGACTCCCCTAGAGGATGGCTCGGGGCCAGCCTGGGCAAGTAGCCCAGGGCGGGTGGCTGTTGGAGCCCACGTCACGAGGCAGGTTGGCACGGCCGTCTCCGCGGTATGGCAGTGTCACTTAGCGGTTACAGCAGCACCCGGGAGGCAAGGGCAGTCCCGCCCCGCGCCTCAGTTTACATCCAGGTGGGCACCGGCGCCCGGCACGGGAGGAGGGCGCTCGCCCCCTGCCCAGCCCGGGCTGCTGACCCATCCCGGGGGGAGCAAGGGCCCGGCCACAGCCACCGGCCCCCGCGCCGGGCACCGCCGAGCCCAGCGGCCCGAACAGAGTCCCTTTGTGCAGGTCAGCCCCCACCCACTTCTGTCACTTGGGAGGCGTCCAAAACCCTCCCGAAATAGGACCCAGCCGGGCTCAGCCTTTGAATCTGCCCAGGAAGGCTCTGCTGAGCTGCCGAAAGCGGATGAACATTCCCCTTCCACCCCGTTGAACCAGTCCCGTCCTTCAGTGCTCGGCGTGCAGGGTCTGGCCAGGCTCAGAGCTGACCCTCTGTGGACACGCCCGGCCCCTTTGATCTCCAGGCACCACCCCGTGCCTCAGTTTCTCCTCTCTCTGTGGAGGGTCCTGGCAGGTTGTCCCGAGCAGCCAGGGAGCCGGTGAGATGCTGCAGGAGGGGCTGAGCCTTTGGCACATCCGTGGCACAGCAAAGGCGCTGGGGCCGTGGGGGGCCATGAACTCTTCACCTCCGGGGCTCCGGGGTGGCCGATCCTCCTGCGAGGTGTCCGGTGCCGCGGCGAAAGGCCGGGGCTATTTTTAACCACGGACTTGCTCCGGGGATTGGATTTGCAGCAGAGTGAGCCCCACAAACCCATCACAGCACTGCCCATCATGGGGTGCACCAGCACCAAACCCCCCCAGCAGCAACCCCAGGAGGCAGCTGGGGACACCTCTCTGCACCCCCACACCTTTAATGGTGCGCGATTAATCCCCCTCGGAAAGGCCAGGACAAAGCAGGCAGGGCTAAAAATACGTTGGGAGGGAAATAAAACCTCCTGCGTCAGGGGCTAAAGCCGGGCTCAGAGCCCTGGGCCTGGCACAGGGGGGCTGGAGGGACCCTTTCTGGGGGTGCCCCCTCCCCAGAGCGAACAGGGCGCTGCCAGCCCCAACACATCTCCTGCCTCAGTTTCCCTCTGTGCTCCTGGGAACAAATTCCATCCCCGGGTCACATCCTGGCAGCTCCCAGGCTGACCCTGGGGTCTGAGGCGGGCAAAGCGCTGGGTCTCGGACACTGCAGCCCCCGCCGTGTGCCAGGAGCAGGGATGGGGGGGACGGGCCACCCCCAGGGCCCCGCGCTGACGCAGGGCAGGGCGGAGGAGCCGGCAGCGCCAGGACCCGTTGGCAAAGCTCTTTTTTTTTTTTTTCCAGTTCCATAAAACATTTCCCTTCCTTGGAGCCCCGGGGGGGTTTCGGCTGGGAAGCCACGTGGCTCTGGTGCTGCTGGCCACGGGATGCTTCCCAAGACGAGGGGACATCTCCATGGCCATGGGCTGGGTCCCCCCGTGCTGCTTCCAGACCTCTCCCAGAGCTCAGCAGTCAGCGTCGCATCCTGCCTCTTCTGTGGGCTGGCCTGGCAGGTGACATGCCTCAGTTTCCTTATTTTTGGAAAGGCAGCGCCTCACCCTGGGGGCAGGTGGGGTCACCCTGGGAAAGTGGCTGAGCCGTCGGCTCCCAAACCCCAAAGGGCACTGAGGAAACTGAGGCACGTGGGAAGTCCAAGTGAGTTTCCAGGAAGGCAGCGAGTGGCTTTGGGCTCTCACACTGTCGAGTCTCCCTCAGCAGAGCCCTCCTGGCCCCTCCACCACCCAGTGCTAGACCGGGTACATCCCTGGGGCATCCGTACCCCTCCCTGCATGCCGGGCACGCTGCTCCCCACTTTGGGGCGCATTCAGGAAACCCGGGGACCGGCAGCGCCAGTTGTTGCTGGGGTGGGGGTGCACGCAGGCAGACCAGAGGCGGTGCAGGGCACGGTGTCGGGGCACGTACCGCCAGCCCCCTCCGGCTCCATCCCACCTGGGCCACCCCCGGCTGCCGTCTGCGGGGCGGGCTGTGCTGGCTGGCGGGGGCCCAGGCAGCGCTGGCACCGGAGCCCGGGGCTGCCAAGAGAGCTGCTTTTCTTCCTGATGTTTTCCAAAGCAACTGGCAGGTTCTGTGCCGCCGCGGCCTCCTGTGACCCGCGGCCTCGGCGCGCTCCCCGCGCCCCCGCTCGCAGCCGCAGCACCTGCGAGGGCGAGCGCCGGCACCGCTTCCGCCCGGCACGTAGGCGCGGGCAGGTGGGCACCGGCCCGGCCCGGGGGCGGCGGGACCTGCCCGCTCCGGGGGGGCTCACAGGACCAGGCGGGCGTTTGTGGGCAGCGCCAGGTGTGGGGACCCCCGGGCGGCTCAGTGAGGGGTGCGTGGTCACCGCGCTCCGGGGACCGTGGTGAGCGCCAGGGGCTGTACGAGCCCACCCCCCGCTCCTGGGCTGATCCTGAGCGGGGCTGAGCATCGCGGCAGCAAATGAGGGCTGGGAGCCCCTCTCTGCCCCATTTGTGCTCACCCTTCTGCCAGAGCCTGTAGTGGGAACAGTCCAGCCCACCCACAGCCCCCAGCCGTGTGTGGGTGTTGGCTGGGGGAGGCACTTGGCTCTGGGGGGAAATAAACCGCAGGATCTGGAGAGGGAAACTGCACAGTGTCCTGCCTTCACCTCCACCTGTGCCGGTGGTGCCAGCCAGGTGCCCTGGGCGCCGAGGCTCTGTGCCCCGGCGTGGGCTGCAGGAGGGGTTTTGCAAGTGAGGGGCTGGGTCAGCCAGGAGCTGGGGGCAACGTGGCTGTAACAGAGTGTTCTGCCCCACGGGCAGCTGTGTCGTGGGGCCGGGTGTGCGCAGGCAGGGCCCGCACAGCTCGTACCTGTCCCGGGAGCCTCAGGTGCCCCCGTGCCCCCTCGCTGCCCCGCCCCAGCGCTGCCGCTCTCTCTGCCGGGCCGGGGAAACGCGTTCCGATGCAGAGCAGGCCGGGACGCCCGGCCGCGCCACACCGGCGAGCAGCAAAAATTATGAATAAGCTCTTGTTAATAAATACTTTATGATGAATCCAAATAGATTTCCTCCTCTGGAGCAATTATTGCAAAATGGGCTCTAATAGGGTGCAGGGCGGCCCCGGGAAGGGCTGGGTGCCTTTCAGGGCCTAAGTGCCTCCTTCCATCCCCTCTAATGAGCACTTCCCAATCATTTGCATCTGTCTCGGCAACAGGTCTCATTACCAGGTTAACTCATTACCCAGAGCCGCTTCGGCGAACAGTTATAAGCAGCTACCGGAGGCTCCGGTCCGTGCTAAGGGCATCTGTGGGCTCTGGTGAGGAGAAAGCAAGTCCCCGCTGCGCCCTTTTAAGGTACCGGCATTTTCAGGATTACCGGAGCCTCTGCAGTCGCATCCCCCCCGCTGCCACCACGCCAAGGCTTCCCAAGGGGGCCCGACTTGCCGGCCGCTGCCCGGGCTCGCAGGGCCGCGGGGGCCTGGCAGGAGCCGGCAGCGGTTCGGAGGCGTGCGGCTGCTGGAGGGGCGGCTGAGCATCCTTGCATGGAGTGAACCTGTGTGGTCCCTGCAGGGCCGCCACGCAGCGAGGCTGTCCCGCGTCGCGCCCTGCCCGCGGTGCGGATGGAGCATCCCGCTCCTCCCCGCAGCCGAGGCCGTGCTGGTGGGAGAGCAAAACCAACTGCCGAGGTGCCTGACCCCTCCCGTCCCGCTCCTCCTCCTCCGCCCCTCACCCCAGCGCCTCCCCCGTGAAAACTGCTCGGGAATTTCCTGAGGAAACGTTTTTTTTTTTTCATTGGAAAATTCAGGCTGTTTCACTGAGCCCGACCTGTTTGGACAAGGCGCTGGAGCGGAGGATGCTCGGAGGGTGGCCAGCCCATGCCGCGGTGCCCGTGCCAGCTGCCGTGTCCCTGCGTGGCACAGAGCATCCCCCCCTGTGCCCGGAGTGTCCCCCGGTGCTGCCGAGCCGGCGGCAGGAGCACGGGGAGAGGCAGCGCCTCAGCTGTGCCCCTTCCCAATCCCTGGCGCTGCCAAACCCTGCGCTGCGGAGGAGTCAATCCTCCATGGCATGCCCAGCTCCACACAGAGTATCCCTCCTTCCTCTCCCGGCTCCACCGCAACACAGAGCCGGACTTGACCCGTGCCTCAGTTTCCCCTCACAGCAGCTGGCATGGAAAGCCAGCGCTCCAGCAGCCCCTGGAAAGGGGGTGCAGGGGGGCCCGGAGCGGGGCCGGCAGCGCCCGGCGCAGGCGTGCTCCTGCCTGGGTTGCAGGGCTTTACAAGCCTGGGTTGGATGAGGCCCAAGCGCAGGCTCTGCTGCCAGATTCCCATCCGGAAATGCCCCGGGAGCAGCCTCGTCTGGGGTATTGCAGCACGTCTCTGCTTCCCAGCCCCGCAAAGGAAAAACAGCAGGAGAAACACTTAACCAGTCTTTTGCCGGCGCTCGGGCTACTGGACTGGGGGAACCCGATGGGAATCTGGGACTGGGACGGACAGACAGACAGACAGTGCGTCCCTGCCTCTGCCGTCCCGAGTGGATCCGGTGTGAAGCGGGCTGGTGCCAGCCGGGATGGTGTGCCCGGCTGCGGGGCTCGCTGCCGCACAGTGGGGACGGTCCCCCCGTCCTTTAGCGTGTCCCCTCAGCCCCGCAGCCGCCGTTCGTTCCCCTGTGCTTGTCCTGATGCCCCCCAGCCGCCCTCGCCTGCCCTGCTAAAGCCGCTTAACGGCGGCATCGCGGCGCGGGTTAAGCCGGGCGGGAGGGAAAGTTGGCGAGGGGCTGATTGGCTTTGGGGGCAGCTCCCGGCCTGCCCTAATCCCGGCCAGGGCGGGGGGGCTGCCACGGCTGCGGGGGCTTCTGCACGCAGAAGGGTTTTTGGAGGGTCTCAGTTGTGGGTCCAAGCGGGAGCTGCGGATTCCCGGCACCGTGCCGGGGAGGGCACAGAACCTGGGCTTTGCTGCCGCCGTGCCCCCGCAGCACCCGAGGGTGCTGCCTCACCCAAGCCAGCCCGGATAACCTCGTTCCTGCCCCGCTTCCCTGCAGGGGTGCCCGGGGTGGCAGTCCCCAAGCGGGAGAGCAGGGATGGGGACAATGGCGCGGTGTCCCCCCGGCCCTGCGGCCAGCCCTGCCGCCGGCTGCCTGGGGAGGGTGGCGGGGCCGGGGGATGGCAGCAATTTGTCGGGCTCGTCTGAATAACCGGCCACCAAGGAAGATCAGCCGCCCACCGCCCCGGCCAAGTATTGTTTTTGGAACTCACTGCTGCTTTTTTCGGCTCCTGTCTTACTTTTCTTTGACCTTCTTCCCTGATTTAAGACACATGCCCAGCCCTTGCCCAGCTGCACTGAATTAGCGGCTGCTGCTGGGGAGGGAAGAGGGAACCAGACCCTGTGGTGGCCCCGGGAGCAGCCGGTGGGGACAGGTTCCCCAGGCAAAGAGGGGTTCCTCTGGCAGGATGAGTCCCCTGGGCAGGGGTCCCCAGGGTTAGGATGGGTTTGCCTGCAGATTTGGGTCCCTGTGGGCACAATGGGCTCCTCAGTGAGGGGACAGTCCCCTGTCCCTTTTTGGCCATGGCAGGGACACCTGTGGGGCCACAGCTCTGGGTCCAGAGAGGGGCAGGTCCAGAGGTGTCAGAGTCTGTCCCATGAGGAAGGATCTGTGCTTGCAGAGATTTTTGGGGGCTTAGTGGAGCTGTGCTGGGGGTTGGGGCTGGCAGTTACCGGTGTCTGTGCTGGGTTCGGGGACAGTGGGGTCTGCACTGGGATGTCTGTGCCAGGTCACAGCAGGGTCTGTGCAGGGGTCACTGGTTCAGGGGACACCCAGGGACCCACGCGTGCTGTTGTCAGGGTTTGTGCTGGGGGAGCAGATTTAGGGTTAATGGGATCTGTGCTGGACTTGGGAACAAGTGGGAGTAGCAGGGTCTGTATGGGGCCAATCCCTGCCAGGAGCCTGTTTCAGGGGACATTGTTCCCTCTAGGCAGGGTCACTCTGGGACACAGCTGCTTCACCAGGGAATGGCATCGCTGCTCTGGGATGAGTGGGGCTCGATCTGGAGTGCTCACCCCATCCCACAGCCACAGCTCTGTCCTTTCCCAGCTCCTGCCCGTGGCCACCTCCTCACCTCAGAGCAGCACTTGCCCTTGGCACCCTCCCCAGGCATGACCCTGTGGCATGGCAGTGGCAGTTGTCACCAGCCACCCCCCTCTCAGCCCTGGCAGGAATCCAGCTGAGCTCCTTCCTTCTCCTCCTCCTCTTCCTCCTCCCCACAGTCATGAGGGACCCGAAGGGCCAAATCCTGCCCTTGGGGACCAGCTTGGTGCTGCCCTGGCTGCACACAGGGATGTTCAACCCTCTGCCTGCTGCTTGCCAAGCTGTGCTGCTCCTCACCAGGAAGGCTCCCAACACCTTTCCATCCCATGGTGGGGTTGTGGGCCCCCAGCCAGGAAGCACTGATTTTCCAAATTGGAAAAAAAAATGGGATGCGGGAAGGAGGGGCCAGGGATGGGGATGCATTTTCCTTGTTTTCTTTTTGGGGCTGGACTCATCCAGCAGCGCTCACCAAATGGAAAAAGGCAGTCAGAGCACGTCTTGTGTGCCGGGCCAGGCGCCAGCCGCCGGGCTGGCTGCAACTGGGGCAAACTGGGGGAGTTTCTCACTGGTCCAGAGGGAGTGGAGAGGTCCAAGGCACCCAGAGCTCGAGTGGGAGCACCCGGCATGCTGCAGGCATGGGGGAGCCGGCACTGGGGTGTTGTGGTCTGGCAGCGCCTGACGCCCGCACAGCGGCTCCGGTGGGCACAGTGTCAGCTGGGATTTCAGGTGGGATTTCTGCACCTGGTGGGAGCAGTTCCTGCAAAGGGGAGAGGGTCCGGGTGCTGCTGAGGTGGCCAAACTTGTGCAGGAGCCTGTCTCTTTGTGGCACTGGCTCCTGTACTGCCCAGCCACTCCCTGCAGGTTGTTGGCCCGGGAAAATCAGAGCCGGTGGGATTTATGGAGGTCGGCTGGAATGAGGATAACCTCGCTGGGTGGTGAGGGGATCCCCAACCCTGGTGGGCATGTGCCTCTGCCACAGCTTTTTCTTCTGGTTGCACTGGAATGCAGCCCAGTGGGAATGAGCCTGGCAGGTCCCCAGGGCTCCACAGCCACCTCGGGAGGGAGCTTGGAGGGACTCGGCCAGGAGTGACCCCCTGTCCCTCTGCTCCCACAGGATGAGTTCCACCCCTTCATCGAGGCGCTGCTCCCCCACGTCAGGGCCTTTGCCTACACCTGGTTCAACCTGCAGGCCCGCAAGCGCAAATACTTCAAGAAGCATGAGAAGAGGATGACGAAGGATGAGGAGAGGGCGGTGAAGGACGAGCTGCTGAGCGAGAAGCCGGAGGTGAAGCAGAAATGGGCCTCGCGCCTCCTGGCCAAGCTGCGCAAGGACATCCGGCCCGAGTGCCGCGAGGACTTCGTGCTCTCCATCACGGGCAAGAAGCCCTCATGCTGCGTCCTCTCCAACCCCGACCAGAAGGGCAAGATGCGCCGCATCGACTGCCTGCGGCAGGCGGACAAGGTGTGGCGGCTGGACCTGGTCATGGTCATCCTCTTCAAAGGGATCCCGCTGGAGAGCACCGGCGGCGAGCGCCTGGTCAAGTCGGGCCAGTGCACCAACCCCATCCTCTGCGTCCAGCCCCACCACATCAGCGTCTCCGTCAAGGAGCTCGACCTCTACCTGGCCTACTTCGTCCGTGAGAGAGGTGGGTGCTCGTCTGCCTGCAGGGCACAGCCTGGCTGTGCCGTGCCATGGCCAGCTCCGGGGCTTTGCTTTAGCTTTCCCTCCCCATGTGTCCCATCCCCGTCTCCAGCTGGGGACACTGCTCCCAAACACCTTTCCCGTTGCAGACCTTGCAGTGCTTCCCTCTCCAAGCTGCTTCTCGGGTGGGTGCCCCCACTCTGGCCCCTCTCCCCCAGCCAGGGCTGATCCCAGCTGCCCAGGAGCAGCACACAAAGGTCCCTGAGGATGCTGCTGTCTCTGGGCATTCCCAGCATGGAGTTTTGGGGGTTAAACCCAGAGCTAACCCCACATCCCGTGCCTAGCTGAGAGGAGTGGGTGGGCAGCCTGGGCAGGGAAGGGGCAGCCTGTTCCTGGTGCATCCCCAAGGGCCGGAGCTGGAAGAGGTCCAGCAGTGCCCATTTGCCATGGACTATGGTGCCAACCCCTCGATGCCAGAGCAGGGACGGGGCAGCGAGGCTGGCGGGGGAGGGCACAGCAATAATGTTGGTGGGGGCAGCTCCTGCTGTGGATACTGGTCCTGGCCCTTCACCTGCCTGGGGGTGCCATGGACTTGCTGGGAGAATTGGCTGCTTTCATTGCAGCAAGGAGGGTCAAACCTGCTCTCAAAGGGGAAACTGAGTCACGGAGTGCAGCGCAGGCAGCGGCTCTCTCTCTCAGTTTGGGTCCTGAGCCATTGTCCTCTCCACCAGCTCACGTCACCTCCCCACATGCTGGGAAGGGGAAGCTCAGAAGTAGGGATTTTACCTGGGCAGGTTTGTTGTCCCTGGCTGGTGACGTGCTGGCACAGACACCCTGCCAGCAGCTGGGGTCCCCCACTCACCCTGCCATCCCCCAGCATACCCAGGTGTGTGAGGAGCCAGGGCAGCTGCTGTGTGATCCCAGCTGAGGGCTGGGCTTTGCACAGGGCTGGTTCACAGACAGGAGGGTCTGGGACTTGCAGCCCTAGGGGTGATCAAGGGTCTCATGGCCACCTCTGGCCAGGCCAGGCTACCCAGGTGTGTGGGGGTGGCAGGATATTGGTCCCCTCCTGGCAGCACCTCTTGCCCATGCCCACAGCACGAGGTGATGTCCCCCGGTCCCCTGAGCTTACCCTCATCAGCACCACGGTAGGGAGAACGTGGGGCTGTGGCTCTTTGCCTGGTACTGGCCAGAGCCCAGGGACAGACAGTGACACCACAGAGGCCACTGTGGTGCCGGCAGTGCCAGCAAATCAGGTGCCAGTGTTGTGAATCATGGAGGGCACACACTCTGCCCAGCCATCTGTGGGATATGCTGGGTGTCACTGGGGAAACTGAGGCAGGGCAGGCATGTGACCTCCCCCACTACCCAGGGAAGGGGTTTGGCAGGACTATCAGGCCCTTGTGGCTTTGGGGAACATGGGGCACAGCCTCCAGCAGGGAATAGCCAGGGCCAGGGCCAGACCCTGCTCCAGGGCCCAGGTGGGACCCTGGGCTGGCGTGGGGCACATCCGTGGTTCCACACGTGTGTGCAGCCAGGACCTGCCCGCCCGGCCGTGCCCCCGGTGTGTGAGCACGTGTGCTGCCAGGACCTGTGCCCATGCACGTGACTCACCCGCTCCATGGCACCGAGGGACCCAGCAGGGCACTGGGAAGGGTGGGTGCTCTGCTGGGAACGGGGGCCCAGGGTGCAGGCTGGGGGTGTCCTGTGCACCCAGACAGGAGTGGGGTGTCGTGTGCTGGGCTGAGCTGGGCTGAAAACGGGGGCACCCTGTACTCACTGGGATGGGGCTGCTGCATACTGGGCTGGACTGGGGGCACCCTGTGCTGGCTCAGCTGGAGGTGCAGGGTCACACTGGGCTGGAGTACCCTGGACTGGGTTGAACTGGGAGCACCCTGATGCTGGACTGGGAGCCCTAAGGTGGCCAAGCTGAAGGCAGGGACCAGAACCCCCACAGCCTCTACAACGGGGTCCCCATTGCCACCTGGTGTGTCTCCCTGGCCATGCCGTGTCCAGCTGCTGTCCCCAGGAGGTGGCTGCCCCTCTCCCACCCCCCGCCCCTCCACTGACGACCTTGACCCCGGTGTCTGGGTCCCCAGCAGCCGCAGTCACCTGACTGTCTAATTGGGAACACAGCGGCTGTAAATACTCCCTGATAAGGCCTGGCAGCCTCTCACTTTCACTGTTAAGGTCGCTCTGGCCCTGGTTAAGGGGGACCAGCATGGGCCAGGAGCAATAGCGTGGGACCCCTGGGGTGCTGCAGGGTGCTGGGCGCTCAGCATGGCCTGCTCCCAGCCCACAGTGGGCATGTTCTGTCAGGCTGTGGCTGAGGGGAGGGGTCTCTGGCCTCCCACCTTGGTGGGGAAACTGAGGCAGGGAAGAAGCCACCACATCGATGGGACCCTGCATGGCACGGCCAGGCTGCTGACAGCACTAGAGGGGTGCTGGGGATCGCTGTACCACAGCCTGGTGGGCTCAGGGAGCTTCTCCCTGCCCGACGTGCTGCCCTCCTGCTCCCTCCTACCTGCTCCTGCCCGGCACACTGCCCGTTCTTACCTGCCCCCTCCTGCCTGATTCTGCCTCCTCCCTCCTTCCCGCTCGCTCTGCCTGCCCGCTCCTGCCCTCTCCTGCCCGCCCGCTCCCCCGCGCCGCCCGCAGCATCCCCAGCCTCACAGGCAGGGGCTGGGAGGGTCTGTCCCGCGCAGAGCCCCCCCGGCCGGGCGCTCCGGGCTCCCCGCAGCCCCCGCAGCACCGTTATCAGCCCGAGCACGTGCGCCCGCGCTCCCCCGCCCCCGCCGCCCGGTTTTGCCGGTGTCAGCACAATTTCCCAGCCGCTGCTCTGGCAACGCCGGGGAGGGGGGGATGGAGGAGCCCCCGGCTCTGCGCTCCCCACCCGCGGTCTGGGGCAGCCTTGGCAGGGGCTGAGTGCCCGGACGGCCCCCCCGGGCCCATGTCAAAGGCGAGCTCTGCCCCTCGGCTCTTCCCCCTGTCCTCGGCTTCCCGAGCCCCCGGGTGGGCAAACTGAGGCAGGACCTGTGCCAGGCTGCGGGGAGGTCCCGTCCCAGCCCTGCTGGCCCCGGGCGTGGCCGTGGGGTGCAGGGAGTGCCGGGAGCCTGGGTCCTCCCCAGAGCAGCACCGGCCCTGCCCCCATCCTGCACCCAGCCCTGCGAGCAGCACCCGCGGCAGCTTTGGGGCAGGATGGGTGTGGGATGGGAGCAGGGCTGGATGCAGGATGGGAGCAGGGTTGGATGCAGGATGGGAGCAGGGTAGGATGCAGGATGAGTGCAGGATGGGAGCAGGGCTGGATGCAGGATGAGTGCAGGATGGGAGCAGGGTTGGATGAAGGATGGGTGCAGCATGGGAGCAGGGCTGGATGCTGGATGGGTGCGGGATGAGTGTGGGGCTGGATGCAGGATGAGTGCAGGATGAGTGCAGGATGGGAGCAGGGCTGGATGCTGGATGCAGGATGAGTGCAGGATGGGAGCAGGGCTGGATGCTGGATGAGTGCAGGATGGGTGCGGGATGAGTGCGGGGCTGGGTGAGGGCTGGGCTGTGCACACCGCAGTGGGGGAGGGGACGGCGCTGCAGCCCAGAGCTGGGTGTGCAGCGGGGGGGGGGGGGGCTGGGGGGAGCTCGGAGGTCGCTGGTGAAAGTCAAAAGCATTGCAGTAAAATGGTAATCAATCTCCCCAGCCGATGGTGCCAGGACCTTCGGAGCATTACGGAGAGATTCCTCCCAGCAGCTCCTGTCGGCAGCAGCCGGTCTGGGGTGGGGGGACAATGCCCCCCTCCCTGCACCTCCCACCAGTGCTCCCCACCTCCATGGGCTCCCTTGCTGCGCCCTCACCATGGTGCCTCCATCCCTGCAGCTCCATCTATGCATCCTTGTATCCCCATGCTGGTAGCCCCCATCCTTGGACCCCACCCCCCTCCCACCCAGGCTCCCAGAGCCGGGGAGAGGCAGAACAGGGGCGGTGCTGGCCCCTCACACCCTCTGAGGTTCTCTGCACCCCCCTCCCCAGCCAGCATGCTCAGGGGGCAGGGGGTCCAGGCTCTGCCCTGCGGTGAGCTTTTCCCGGCAGTGCCCCTCGGCTGAGCCGCCAGGCCGAGCGGGGTGGGAGCAGATGGGTGCCCAGGGCAAGCAGGCAGTGGGCCCCAGGGTGGCATCGAGCTCCTGGCAGCCCCGGCCGTGCCGCCGCCAGAGGACAGCACCTGGGGGGAGGCAGGGACCCCCGCGCTGTGCCAGCATCTGCGTCTCCCACCGCCTGGCAGCCCCTTATCTCCCCCCAGCAGCCTCACCGCTGGGTGCGGCGCGAGGCAGATGGCACCAATCTGCCGGCGAGCCCGTGCCAGGGCTCTCGTCCCAGGCGCGCTGCGGCCGTGCCAGGCCGGCCGTGCCAAGCGTCTGCTCAGCCCCTCCAGATGGAGGGGCAGGCGTTTCCCCGGGCACCGCCGCCCCGCCAGCCCCCGCGCAAATATTTATCGCCAGGGTCATGAGAAGATTGATGGGGTTCACAATATTTGGGATCTGTCATTCGCAGAGCTGGGCACCGGCGGGCAGGCAGGCTGGAGAACCCCCCGGCACACAAATGAACACGAGCAAACCCTCCCCCTGTTCCCGGCATCTCTACTCCCAGCCAAACAGCCAGGGAGGCCGGGGTGGAGGGGAACGGGGTAGGCAGAGCCCCGCAAGTCCAGGAGGAGACCCCCCCGGGAAAGGGCACGAGGGTACGAGACAGCAGAGAATCCGCAGGGGCTGCGTTCCTGCCCCCACGGCCGTGTGCTGCAGCAGCGGGATGGGAGGGGGCTCCCCAGGGCGCCACCCCCCCGCCACCCCCGTCTCCTGCAGCGTCACTGCCCGGGGTGCCGCTGCTCCTGAGCGCGGCCCCGCTGCGAGCCTGGCGCTGGCACGGCCGGGGCGGTTTCCATGTGCTCGAGCTCTCCGGATCGATGTGCCGGCGACCTTGGGGAGGTCAGGGCTTCCCCGGCTCTCCCGCAGTGCGCCGAGCCGGCGGCGTGCCGGAGCCGGACGGCTTCCCCGCAGTGCCCGCTGCCAGCCCCGGCCTCGCGTCACCGCTGAAGCGAGCGGGGCCGTGCTCGGCCCGGCGGCCCCGGCAGCGTGAGCGGTGCCTGCCGGGGACCTGGCACGGGGTGCCACGTCCTGTGCCGCCCGAGGGGACAAGGGGCCAGAGCGGTTCCGTGCACCGTTAGGCACCCGATGAATAAAAGATGAGCGAGCTCCTCTCACGAGCACCTGCCGTCCCCCGCCCTCACCACCCGCCTTCCCCCCGCGCTGGCAAGCGCCGTGCCCTCCCCGGGGCCGCAGTTGCCATCCTGGCCGGGTGCCCGGCTTCGTGCTGCGCTGGCAAGGGACAGCTGGGGCGGCAGATGCCCACGGTGCTCCCTCCCGCCCGTGGCCGCGGGAGGGGGGGAACAGACGCCGGCAAGCCCCCTGTGTGCCCCTACACCCCCGATCAGGGTTGGCACTGCCAGCTGGGGCACGGGGACGGTCCCCTGTCACACTGGCGCCTGCACTGGGGTCTCGGCCAGTCCTGGGGAAGGGCTTGAAAACTGCTGCCTCAGCGCTACGTGGTGGTGGTGCAGGGGCTGCTCTTGGGGGAGCATCGGAGGGGCCATGTGGGGGGCACATCGGACTCGGGGGGGACGCTGGCTGTGCTGTGGGGCTCTGCCACGGGGCTGGGATTGCTGGGGCAGCAAGGTAGTGGCAGCATATTTCCCTGTCCCTGTCCCTTTTCCTTTCCCTTTCTGTCCACCTTAATTTCTTCCTTCCTTTCTCCCTCCCTCCCTTCCTTTCTCTCTTTTTCCTCTCCCATCCGTCTGTCCTCTCTCCCACCCCCTCCCTGCAGCTGCGCCCCCAGGTACCCCCAGCCCAGGGCGCCGGGGCTGGATGCCAGCACCCCGCAGGGGAGAGTCCCAGGGAAGGGGGGGCTCAGCCTTCCCTTTGTCTGTCCCGCTCTCCCCATCCCTTTCCCCGCTGCCATCTGTCCCCGCTCGCCTCCGCGGACGCCGGCAGCCCTGGATGGAGCCCAGGCCTGGCAGGGCTGAGCGAGGGGGCGGCCGCGCCGCCCTCCTGGGGGGGTTCCCCCCGGCCGCTGCCATCTCCCCGTGCCGGCCGGGGTCGGCCGAGGACAAACCCGCTCGCTCCCAGCGCCGCTTCGCTTCGCAGCCGCCGGCCAACGTGCTCGCGCCTCCCAGGCTCCCGCCCGGGCCAGCTGGCCGCGGCCGGCGTACGTGGCAGCGGGCGCGTCCGTCCCCCCGCCACCGCCCCGCCACCTCGGGGATGCCTCCGGCCAGGACCTCCCCGGGGCTCCGCTCGGCAGGGGGAGGGAGGCGCGCCCCCGCAGCGCTGGTGGCGGGGGCCCAGCAGAGCCGCCTCACCCCGCGGCCCCGCAGCGCTCCGGGCATGGCGGGGGGCGCGCACGAGCGGGGAGGGGGTCCCGCGCCCCGGCGCGGCCGCCGGCCCGGCTCAGCCAGGATTTACCCGGCACACGCGGCGGTTCAGGGTATTATATAAAGGAGGTTACACAAGCAGGACTGTTCCGGGTTTATGTAAGGGCCACCCCAGCCTGGCGGCAGAGGGATGGACAGTGGGACGGGCAGCGGAACAGGCGGTGCCGCTCGGACCTGGGGTCACTTCGAGACTGGGATGAGGAGTTTTCTGGGGGTCTGACAGGGCAGGGCCCCCAAATCACACCGCAGCCTCGCTCGCCCCAGCTCTTGCAGTGGGATCTGTCCCACGGTACATTGGCTCCCTCCGGTCTCCAGGGGTCTTCCACCCTGGCCAGGCTCTTCACTCCGGGCCGTACTGATCCACGCTGTCGCCGTGGGCAGCGGAGGAGTGCAGTGACACCTGAGGAGGTGCTGGGGCTCTGTGGCACGGAACATGAGGCAGGGGGGCAGTTTCCCCCCAGCCAGCCCCAAGGGAAACTGAGGCACGGGGCAGAAGCCTGCAGGCAGCAGTGCTGAACCCTCTCCCATCCCCTGCCCTCGGCTGGCAGAGCTGGGGAAAAGGGGGAAGGCTGCTGCCCTCGATGTGGGGCTGGGACTGCTCACACCGGCGCCAGCAGCTCCCCCAGCCCCCGGCATCCTCCAGCTCTGCGCCTGCGCCCGCGCCGCTGCCGGTAACAGCGTGCCCTGTTACCGTCAGCGCTCGGGCACCGAGCCAGGGCTCTCCCGCAGCTGCGCCAGCCCCGGGGGGCACCCGGCCTGCAGTGACACCCCCCAGGGCCGGCCCTGCTGCCCGGGGGTCGTTCCCACGCGCTGAGACCGCGGGCGGGTGTCGCTTGGGGCCCGGGGGCACCGTGCCAGCCAGCGGGGCCGGGGTGCGGGATCCGTAATTCAATGGGTGGCACGGGGCCAGGCTGCCAGCGCGGCCCGGAGCCCAGGCAGCCCGCGCCCCCCCGGGCACACACTTGGCTATTTTTAAAAGAGATTGGATCGACCTGTTTGGGCACTGAGCGCTCTCCTCTGCCTCGCCGGAGACGACCCCGGCACTGAACCCCCTCCCCGCTGAGCTCCCCACAATTTGGCAGCAGGACCATCCGCACCTCCATCCCCCATCCCGGCCTCGCGCGGGGGGTGGAGGGCACAGGATCAACGAAGCAGCGGGGGCATGGGGGAGCTTTACAGGCTTCTTTCTCCTCTCTGGTGCAGTCGAACCACTTGTTGGGTCCTGGGTTTGGAGTCTCCCCCAAACACCCCTTGTGGGGAGCGCGGCCCGTGAGCCCGGGGCTCCCTTCGCCATTTTAGGGCGCCAGCCGGCGCAGGCGGCCGTCACATGGCGGTGAGAGCAGCGCTTGGCCCGGCCGCCCCGCGCCGAGGAGGCAGCCAGAAATCTGCTGGCGAGCTCGCCCGCCCAGCCACGGGGAGCGCCGGGGGTGCCGAGCCCCGGCCCCGGCCTCGCACCCGCCGCCTCCATCAGCCCGGACAGAGGGGGCAGCGAGGGGCCGGCCCTGCTGCCGGAGCTCCGAGCTCGGGAAAGTCCCGGCCGCTGCTCGGGCTGCTGCCGGGGGGTGCCGAGTGCTCGGTTTGGGGACAGGTCCCCAGGGTCCCTCAGCAGCAGGGGTCGGTGAGGAGCACTGGCGGTGCCGGGTCAGGGCGGTGCTGTGGGATGGTGCGGGGGAACAGGGCCGTGGGGCCCACCTGGGGCACCCAGGGCCAGTGATGGCCCTCCCGAGTGCCCTGGGGGAACAGGGAGCAGGCTGGGTGGTTTGGTGTGGGCAAAGGCCCATGTGGGGCACCTCAGGATGAATGGTGGGGGTCCCTGGGCTGAGCCAAAGGCTGCATGGGCACCTCGGAGGCACCAGGTGAGGGCACGGCCTGGGGAGGCAGCAGAGGCCGAGCACCCAGGGCCGGGCAGGTGGGGCCATCTGGGAGGCATCGGGGTCCCAGGGAGCCCTGAGGCCACGCTGGGGGCTGTGGGGAGCCGGGCCGGCCTCAGGCTGTGACCGCCAGCCTCCGTCCCGCGCCTTGGCCAGGCTCCACGCTAACCACTTCCAGAGCCGCCGCCAGATTTGTTGTTTTTAGAGGCGAGGAGGGGCCGTGTCCGGCCACGCGGTGCCCGTGGATGCGCGGGGGGGTCCCCAGCCACTCCCCCATCCCAGCTGGTTTGTGCCCCGCTCTCTCCCACCACCCACACCCCGATACTTGAGCGTGCAGCCGCTTCAAAATGGGGGAATAGGGCTAGAAAAAGAGAATGGAGAGAAGGGAAGGAAAAAACCCTGCGCCCGTCTCCAGGGGGAGTTTCTGCTCCCTAAAATGGCTGCCTGGAGGGAGCCTGGGGTGCGGGCACGGGGGGGCTGGTGGCGGTGAGCGGCATCAGGGCAGGATGCCATGGCGCTGCCAGCGTGGTGCCAGGCTGGCACGGGATGGCTGGAGGGGATGGCGGCAGCTGGTTAGGGAGACAAAATGGCTGATTTGGCATCGGCCTTAAGCAGTCCCGGGGGGTGTGGGCACAAGGGGGTGTCAGGCTGGGAGGTGGCACAGTCCCACCGCCCCCATGGATAACCTGCCTGGTGGGCAGCACACAGGGGTGTCAGGGTGGAGGGTGGCATGGGGCCCACATGGATAACTTGTCCAGCCAGTCTGGGAGCCACATGTGAGTGCAAGGGACTTGAAGGGAGAAAAAGGAGGAGAAAAGCAGGGAGAAAGGGAAAAATCCCGAGGCGGGCACATGGGCTGGCAGTTGCAGCTGCGTGGTTTTGTTGGTGTTTTTGGATTGTCTCAGCCCTTTCCTGACATCTGCCAAGGCTGCCAGAGAGAAATGCCGGAGGCCAAGGGGTGGGAGGAGGAGGAGGAGAATGAAGAAACGGGGGGAAGAAGGAGTATGGGGGAGAAATGCATGGCAAAAGTTATGGAGGGGCTTTGGGAGCAGCCAGGTGACGAAGGATGCTCCTGCCTGCAGGGTCTGGGCTGTGCCATGCCGTGCCAGGGCTGCTGAGCTCAGCGTCTGAGCCAGGATATTTTTAGCCAAGAGGGAGCAGGGTTGGACAGGGCTCCAGGGGTCAGAGCAGGTGCTCTCCCAAGCCCTTGTGCCCTGCAGGGGCTGGGCAGAGGCAGAACAAGGTGCCACAGGTTGTGCCATGCTGCTGTGACACTGCCTGGTGGGGCAGCACTGGGTCACGGCTGTGGCTGCAGAGAGGAGAGGAGGCAGGGCCAGGGCCAGGGGACCATCACCCAGCCCTGCCCTGGGGTTCCCCTCCTGCAGGGAGCACTGCCCAGACCCTGCGTGTGGGGCTGTCCCTGCTCCTGTCGCTGGCAGGGAGGGCAAGGGGGGGCTGGTTGGTGACTGTTCCTCAGTGGCTGGGGACATGGCAGCTTGGTGGTGGCCCTGCTGTGTGGTGAGAGCTGCTGGGCAGCCCGTGCCTCAGTTTCCCCCAGCAGGGCAATGGGAGGGCAGTGAGCTGGTGGCACCCCTGGCTCACACTGGCCTGGAGGCTGCCCCTGGCACGGGGGGCTCACCCTGGGCTTTGCCTCTTGCAGATGCAGAGCAGAGCAGCAGCCCCCGGACAGGCATTGGCTCGGACCAGGAGGACAGCAAACCCATCACGCTGGGTGAGTGCAGAGGGCAGGGCTTGGGCAAAGGACAAGGGACACCCCAGACTGTCCCCAGGGTCCCTGCCATGGTGGGGGAGGGGGGCCTATGACATATGGTCAAGCTACCAGCCACTGCCAGCCACTGCCTGGCCCCTGCAATGAGCTGGGCATAGCCTTAGCCTTGTCCTACACCCAGCAGAGTCCTACAGAGGCCACAGCCCTTGGGGACAGCAGCTGCCATGGAGCTCCCATGGTGGGGGTGAAGCCTCAAGCCCTGCCAGCACTCAGCCACAGGGAAACTGAGGCACCGAGCAGGTCCAGGGCATCTTCAGCAGACAGAACCAATTGGGATGGTCTCTTGCTGGATCAGGGAGTGGAGTGGAAGCTAAGGAGGGGGACAGATGGGATTTGGGGTGCCCTCAAGCATCGCCACAAGGCAGTGCAGGGTGGGAGGGGTGGTCCTGTTGCCCTCTCAGCACGCCCTCCTCTCTCCCACACAGATTCAACAGACTTCCAGGAAAGCTTCGTCACCTCGGGGGTGTTCAGTGTCACCGAGCTCATCCAGGTGTCCCGAAGTGAGTGTGACTGTGATGCCACAGCCCAACCCTCGGCTGCCTGGGCACAGCAGCATCCCAACAGCCCCCCCAGCCCACAGTGGGCTGGGGCTCCCCTTCCCACCGAGCCCCAGTGACCCCCCTCTCTCCCTGCAGCGCCGGTGGTGACGGGCACAGGGCCAAACTTCTCCCTGGGGGAGCTGCAGGGCCACCTGGCCTATGACCTGAACCCCTCCAGCACCGGCATGAGGAGGACACTGCCCAGCACCTCCTCCAGCGGGTAGGTGCCACCAGGGCTGTGCCACCGCAGGGTGGTGCCAGGGCCAGCCCCAGCACGGCTGTGGGGAGGGCAAGGGGCAGCCAGGTCCTGCCATGGGCTGGCACTGACCCATGACAAGCTGGGAGAGCTGGGGGTGTTCAGCCTGGAGAAAAGAAAACTCCAGAGAGAGCTCAGAGCTTTTTCCAGTGTTTAAAGGGGCTCCAAGAGAGTTGGAGAGGAAGCTTGGACAAGGGATGGAGTGCCAGGACAAGGGGGAATGGCTTCCCACTGCCAGAGGGCAGGGCTAGATGGGTTCACTTCCCTGTGAGGGTGGGCAGGCCCTGGCACAGGGTGCCCAGAGCAGCTGGGGCTGCCCCTGGATCCCTGGCAGTGTCCCAGGTCAGATTGCACGGGGCTTGGAGCAGCCTGGGATAGTGGAAGGTGTCTCTGCTCATGGCAGGAGTGTAATGGGATGAGCTTTAAGGTTCTTTCCAACTCAAACCACTCCATGATTCTGTGACCCTTCCCTGTCCCCAGGAGCAAACGGCACAAGTCGGGGTCCATGGAGGATGACATTGACACCAGCCCTGGGGGCGAGTACTACACCTCCTCCAACTCCCCCACCAGCAGCAGCCGCAACTGGACAGAAGACATGGAAGGGGGTAGGTGCCAGCTCCTTACCAGTGCCCTTCCCGTGCCCTGGGGCCCTCATCCTGCTCCCAGCATTCTGCAAACCACTGCCAGAAGCCCGTGTGACCATCTGGGCCTTGTCTGTGCCCCAGTGTCCCTATGGGCCTTAAGGTCAGGACACACTGGCCATGGGGGCTGCGGTGCCACCCTCAAGTCCCCCTGAACATTCCTGCTGCTTTTCCATGGGGTCTGTGGGGTTGCTGTCAAGCCCCCCTGATTTAGGCACAGGCTTTCCATAGGTGCCCAGGTGTGTCTGTGGCCCCCCACTTTGGGCAGGGCTCTGTGGGGACTGTGGTGTTGCTACAGGGACCCCTATTTTAACATGGGTTCTCTCTGTAGGGCCAACCCAGCCTCCAGCCCCATGTCTGGTCTGCAGCCCCACACCAGCCTCTCCCAGCCCCAAGTCGGCTCCCCCAGCCCCACATCACTGTGGACAGCTTTCTGGCTTGGTGGTTTTTTTCCCTTTCCTGTCTAGACAAGCCCCAATTAGCTGTTCATTAAGAAAGGGGGGCTGGGCTAATTAAAGTGATGCTGCAGGCCTGGCACAGCAGCTCCCACACCCCGAGGTGCAGGCAAAGAAGCTGCTCCTCTTCCTCCTCCCTTAGCTCTTCTCCTGCCTCCCCCAGCAGCGGGGTGGGCTCCACAGCAGACCCCCAGCCCTGCCAGTGCCTGGGGGTGCCTGGCTGGAGGGCTGGAGGCACCAATCCTGGTGTAAGGAGGTTTGGGGGATGCAGGTCCAGCCCCCAAACTGTGTCCTGTGTGTGCAGGGACTGTACCCCATCCTGCCCCGTGGGGCTGGTGCGGGGGGGGTCTGGGGAAGGTGCAGCCCCCTTCCCAAAGTGGTGCATGGAGGCAGGAGGGAGCTGCGCCAGGGCATCTGTGGCCTGACCCGGGCAGGGGTGAGGGTGGCTGGTGGGGGGGGCTCAGCCTTGGCGGCGGGGAGGGGGCTTGGCAATCCTGTACGGGATGTTCTGGGAAATCCTCCTAACACCCGACTGAGAAAGGGCTAAACCCATTACCAGGCCCGGGCCAAATGTCCAGAGCTTAAGCCACAGAGGCAGGGGATTAACGTGCCTGCCAACCCCCCCACTCAGCCCAATGCCCTGGGGTGGCCTCGGGGACCTGGGCAGCCACTGCTGCCAGGGGTCTCTGGGGTGATCATTCCCGTGCTGGCACCTCTCTGCCTCCCCAGGAGCTGCTGTAGCCCCCAGCCCCAAGTGCCAGGGGAGGTGGGTGCTGCAGGGCCACAGTGGCATCCATGAGGGCACCCACTTCTGCCACCGGGGTGGGACACACGCACACAGAGCTGTGTGCACCCGCATGCACGCACCTGCAGGAGCACACACCTGTGCACAGCTGTGTGAGTACCCACACAGGCACAGAGCTGTGCTGGTACATACACACATGCACACACATTCATCCACACAGGTGTGCCCCCAGAGGTGCCCTCAGAGGTGCCCCCGTGCCCACCCTCCTGCCAGCACACACATGCTCACACCACCACCCTCCCCGTGCCCACCCTGAGCCCGGGGTGCCCCCTGCCCCCGGAATGAGCTCCCCCAACACTGCACTGAGATGGCAGCAGCCATGGGATTTAGGGTCCCATGGCAGGTCCTGATGTTGCACCCCGCTTTCCCCAGGCATCTCCCCCACTGTGAAGAAGACAGAGATGGACAAGTCCCCCTTCAACAGCCCATCACCCCAGGACTCCTCACCCCGGCTGAGCAGCTTCACACAGCACCACCGTCCCGTCATTGCTGTGCACAGTGGTGAGTGTCCTGCCAGGGAAACCGAGGCACAGAGTGAGCGCTGAGGGGTCGGGGGGCTGGGGCAGCCACTAGCTAGTGACACAGGTGCGTGTCCCCTTTTGCTGTCACCCGCAGGTATCGCCCGAAGCCCGCACCCATCGTCTGCGCTGCATTTCCCCACCACCTCCATCCTTCCCCAGACGGCCTCCACCTACTTCCCGCACACGGCCATCCGGTACCCGCCTCATCTCAACCCGCAGGACCCGCTCAAAGATCTCGTCTCGCTGGCCTGCGACCCGTCCAACCAGCAGCCCGGACCGGTAAGGACGCAGCCTTGTCCGTGGGCACCGGGGGCTGCTGCCAGCCGGGCTGCCCGAGGAGAGTCCCCTGGACCAGTGCCGCCGCTGTCGCCTCTGCCGCCGCACGGGGGGGTCGGGGTCTGCCGGTGGCACCGGCGGGCTGTTCCGTGGGGCTGAGCTCCAGCCGTGCCGTGCGTTGGCTCGAGAGCGCTGCTGCGCCTGCTCCGTGTTGGCACCTCGTGTCTGCGGCGATGGAGGTGCTGTGCCTCGGCCCAGCACGGGGCACCGCGGGTGTTGGGGTGCTGGGGCTGAGCCGTCAGCTGGTGTTGGGGTATTGGGGGAGCAAGGTGTCTGCCAGGGGTGTGTGACCATCTCCTGGAGTCACTGTCCACCAGCGTGTCTGGGAGAGTGATGGGCTTGATGTGCCCCATCCACCTGCAGAGCCCACGGGTGACTTGTCAGCTCCTCTGGAGCTGTACCCATGTCCCCAGTGTCCCCACAGGGGTGGCAGAGCCACACTGTGCTGCTGTGGGCTTTCCCTTGCCACAGTGCCCTGCACTGCCATGCACCCAGTGCACCCCACACACCCACACAGCCATCACCCCACACCCCATGCTCTCATCACCAAACAGCCACTGTAACCAGCACCATGACACACACAGCACCCAGTGAGTGCAGCCCCCAAACCATCACCCCATACACCCAGAGCCCCCAACACACAACACACCCCACACCACCAGCACCACACACACCCCGTGGAGGGCACCCTTCATACCCAAAGCCAGACACTGGGGGTGTTCCTGCTCCCATACTGTCCTGTGGCCCCCTTTGTCCTCCCAGATGCAGAGCTCTTGGGGAGCCCCTCTGACTGACCTCTGCCCCCCACTTGCCTGTTTCCCCTCTCCAGCAGGGGCTGATGCCAGGGTGAGGGGCATGGCCACTGTTCCCCTGTGTGGTGGCTCAGTGCTGGGCTGTTGGACACTGGATCAGGAGCAGCCCACGGCCAGGTTGGGCATGGAGCACTGGTGCAGGAGCCTTTGGAGGCTCTGGGTGCCCTTACCCCTCCGAGGAGTGCTTCAGAGACCCCCCTGTCACTGTAGAGAGGGGTCCCAGCTGCAGCGTGCGCCACTCTGGGTCATGATCCCCATGGAGCATGGCCTCCACAGCCCCCCAAACCCCTCCTGTCCCGCCGTCATTTCCTGCCTGCTGCCGGCGCCGACCGTTCAGGGCTGCTCTGAGACCCACCAAACTCATGTGTGCAGTGAGGGACACCCCGTGCCTGTGCCGGGGCTGTCCGCGGGGCTCCCCGGCCGTGCTGCTGTGCGCGTGCATCCTAATGGCTTGTGCTGTTTGTTTTTTGTCTGTGTTGTCCCCAGTTAAATGGAAGTGGTCAAATGAAAGTGCCCAGCCACTACCTGCCCACGCAGATGCTGGCGCCGCCACCTCCCCCCGGCATGCCCCGCTTGGCCGTCTCTCCTGACACCAAATCCACCACGACAACTTCCGAGGGAGGGACGACCTCGCCGACATCACCCAGTAAGCACCCGCGGCGCCCACCCTGCTCCCCGGCCCGGCTGGCCCCTCCTCTCACAGCCCCCCAGGGTGTCCCCCTGTCCCGTGCTGGGGGGATGTTGGCGGAGGTGGCCTCCCCGCAGCCGGGGAGAGGGCGGCAGCTGGCACGCCATGAGTTTGCTGGGTCTCAGGCAGGTCGGAGCGGACAGGGTTTGGGCCAGTGGCCGCTGTGGGCGCTGAGCCAAGGGGTTGTGTGCTGGTCCTGGGGACCAGCTCGAGCCCCTTGTCCCTCTGAGCATGAGTGGAGCCATGGCAGGGCTCTCCAAAGCAGTGTCCTGCCCCGACCCTCGGTGTGGGCAGTGCCGTGGGGGAGGCCATGGTCTCTCCGTGTCTGTTTATCCCACCATGGTGGTGGCTGTGCTGCCGGGAACGGGGAGCAGCTGGCACGCGGGTGGCACTGGGACTAGGGACAGTGTGCCTGGTGTGTTGTGTGGGCTCTTGTACTCTTGTTGCCTTGGGGGTCCTTGGCGCCGGGGATTCTGGTCTTGCTGGGGATGTGAGGTGACACCAGAGCAGGGACTGTGTGTGGGTCCCCCAGAGCGCTTCACAGGTGGCACCTGGGGGTTTGTTAGCACGGTGGCTGACAAATTCTTTGGCCTCCCCTCCACCTCAGGGGCCATAAATGCCTTGGCCAGGAGGGTTTTGGGTGCTGGGCCCAACAGCCAGAGGGGAGTTGGTGTCACCCCAGCCTGGCACGGGGGTGTGTGCTGCAGTGGTGGGACACTGTGCCGTCGCCACACTCTACGAGGGGGTTGTTCCTGTTCCCATCCTGCTGTACCCATGGGACATGGTACACCAAGTGGCTGCTGTGTCCCCACACGGGCAAGCCCTGCCTGATTGAGCCGTTGTCCCTGGGTAATGGGCCATGGCTGATTGCCAGCAGCTGGTCAGCAGGTGTGGAGATCCCATGGCATGGAGAAGCCAAAGCCTGGACAATCTGGAGGGGACAGTGTGGGATGGCCTGGCTGATAATGGAGTCACAGCCTTGGGGAGGGACAGAGGAGTGCAAGTTCCTGCAGGCTCAGGGCAGGACGCGTTAGGAGGACACCGACTGTCCCCAAGGGGCACAGCTGGCTCCAAAACCCCCATTCCTCTTGGCAGCACTCTGCTTCCAGCAGGGCTGAACCCAGAGGCTCAGCAGAGCTGGAGGTCCCACTGCTGGATGCCCAGCTGAGGGATGGAGGTGGCAGCAGGGTGACGTGGCCAAGTGGAACTGGAGACTGCCATTGTTCTCCCCGTGGCAGCTCAGCTCTGGGAGCCACAGCGCGGGCACAGCCAGGGGCACCATCTGCGCCTGCACCCTGGGGCACTTTGCCCCTCCAGCCTCAGAGTGGCACCGTCCGAGCACAGCAGCCCTGGGTGCAGCACCCCTGGGCTCCATCCGCCTGCCAGCAGGTCACAGCCAGGGACGTCGCCTGGTCGCCAGCACCGGGTGCCAGGGAGCTCCGTCCCAGCAGTGCCAGGGAGAGGGCCGGGCCTGGCCCCTGGGGGGACAATGTCAGTGCCACCCACAGCCCCGTTAATGAGCTCTCGTTTGTTCCCCAGCCTACTCTGCACCAGGCACGCCCCCTGCGAACCGTTCCTTCGTGGGATTAGGACCAAGGGATCCTGGGAGTATCTATCAGGCACAGGTGAGAGCGGGGATGCTGCTGGGGGGACCCTCCTGCCCTCGCCCCAGGCACCCTCACCGTGGCATCACTGTGGGCATGGCCAGGGCTGGCATTGCCATTGTGGCTGTCACTGATGTGACATTGCTGATGTGGGCTTCCCCGCCATGATGCCCCTGCCGTGGCATCACTGCCGTGGCATCACTGCCGTGGCATCGCTGCCAAGGGCATTGCCACCATGGCATCACTGCCATGGGCATTGCCACCACAGCATCACCGCCATGGCATTGCTGCCATGTTTCTTGCACCTGTGGGCATTGCTGCTGTGGGCACTACTGTGGGTATTGCCACTGTGGCATCACTGCCGTGGGACATTGCTGCTGTGGATGTAACCTCTGTGGCCATCACTGCTGTGGCCTTGCCACCATGTCTGAGGCCATGAGGAATATCACCACAGCAGTGGCATCACCGCTGTGGGCATTGCCACCACTGGCCTGGCCACTGCAGACATTGCTGTTGTGGACGTCCCCGCCACGGCATCGCTGCCATGGGTGTTGCTACTGTGGCAATGCCACTTTGGGCACCACTGCTGTGTACGTCACCATTGTGGGGTTATTTCCATGTGCAGTGCCATCGTGGGCATCACCACCATGGCACTGCAGCTCTGGCACTGCCACTGCCAGCTTTGCTGCTGTGAGCATCACTGCCTTGGCATCACCGCTGGGGCCCATGGGCATTGCTGCTGTGACATCCTCGGTACGGGCACCCAGTGCCAGGGCTTTAGGCACTGCTGGTGGCTCAGGGCCACCACAAGTCCTCCATCATTGAGGGAGGTCACTGCCGTGCTCTGGCTGTGTCCTGCCTGGCAACCCCTGGCACCACCCTGCCTGGGTGCCCAGGACATCCCCAAAGGAGCAGCACCAGGACCGTGGGTCCCTCTCAGTGTGGGCACGGGCACTGCTCTCACTCAGCTGTGCCCGTGGCCACCCCAGCTGCAGCAGGAGGTCGTGTGTGCCTTTCCAGGGGCTTTCCATTAGTCCTGGGTTCCAGAGCTGGCACTGGTGCTGCAGGCAGTGCCATGGTGCCAGGACAGGGGTGGCAGCTCCTGGCCTCACTTGTGACATGAGTGGTCTGGCCTCAGCATTCCCTGCAGGGGCAGCTGCAGTCCTGCCTGGCAGGTGACACGGGTGACAGGACAGAGGGATGGGGTGTGGACAGTGCCATGTTGGGGCACCCTGGGGTGCTGCCCTGGCTGGGGGGTACTCAGGGTGTTGTGCTGGGGTGTGGGCACCTGGGGGCTGTGGGCAGTGACACAGGGTACCTGGGGGTGCTGTGCTGTGCCAGGCTATGAGATTTGGGAACCATGAGCTGGGACACCCGAGGGTGCTGTGCCGTTCCAGAGGAAAAACATGGGGGACCCGGCTCTGATCACACCCCCCACCCTGCCTCAGTTTCCCCAGTCCTGCATGTGGGGTGGGCAGCACTCCAAGGGCCTTGGTCCCCTAAAGAGGAGACCTGGGGCAGCACCAGGAGGGCCTTGGAGGAGCGGGGGGCCAGGTCTCTGTCCAGAGATAGGGGTCAGAGCCCCTCGCAGTCCCAGGACCCCCAGGGTCCCTGTCATGGGTGTCCCTAGTCGTGCTCAGGAAGGCTCCCCAGGGCTCGGGGATGCCCTGCCTGGGGAAACTGAGGCACGGGGGTAGGAATTGGTGTCCCAGGAGGGGCAGCTGAGACCTGCCACGCTCTGGTCATGTGTGGCAGGGCCTAGAAGGGTTAAGGGAAGCAGCGGCCCCGAGCTGTCTCGTTTCCAACGGAAACCAGACATGAGGTAATCGGGAATGAACTTGAACTTGGGGCTGGGGGGGAAACAATGGGAGGGTGGCAGGGGGCCACCTCGCGGGGTCCCCAGCCGTGCCACCCCCCTACCTGTCCCCAGGCGGCCCGGGGGAGAGCCTCCCTTTGCCGTGAAGGTGCCGAGGAACCGGCCCCAGGGGAGTGCGGCTGGCCGCGGTGCGGAGGACGGACAAACTCAGCGCAGGAGTGGGGACCGAGCCCCGTGCGCCGAGCCGGGACAGCGCAGGGACAGAGCAGGGACAGCACAGGGACAGCACAGGGACAGCGCAGGGACAGCACAGGGACAGCGCAGGGACAGCGCAGGGACAGCTGTCTCGGGCTCTGGGGACCGGCGGGAGGACGGGGCAGCTCCGGGGGCAGAGCACTAACGCCGGCCTCTCTCCTCTCTCCCGGCAGTCCTGGTACCTGGGATAACCGCCGCCGTGCCGCCCCTTCGCCTCCCTTCTCCTCTGCTTTAGGCACCCCCAGAGGAACATCCCCGTCCCCGAGCACCAGGCCCAGCCTTGCGGTGACGACGGAGAGCGCGGCCTCACGACGACGACGACGACGACAAGCAAAACCCACACCCGAAGGAAAGAGCAAGGGAAAGGAAGAAGGAAAAGGGTCAAACTGTTTTAAAATGGGGAAAAAAAAAAAAACAAAACCCACAAACAAAAAACAAACAAACCAACAACCCATCCCAGGAGGACCTTTCTCCCCACCCCGGCGATTCGCCAGAAAACAAAGAAACATGAAAAACAGAAAAAAAAAAAAGAAAGAAAAAACACTATTATTTACCCCGTGGGCCAGCGCCGCGCTGAGACCTGACACGAGCGGTGCCAGCAATGCCTCCCGGCCCCGCCGGCCGCTCGCCGAATATGCAAACGGCTTTGACTCTCGTTCTTGCCTCTATGTGAGTAAAAAAGATCAAAACCTCCCCCGCCGACCTCCCCGGCCCCAGACTGTCGGGGGCTCCCGGGGCTGGGCCGGGGACCCCCTCCCGCTGCCGCAGCCCCGCGGAGTGGGTGCGCTCCCGGTCGGGCGGGTGGCGCTCGGTGCTGTGCGAGCGCCCCGGGGACGGTGACATCGCGCTGCGGTGACATCGCGCTGCGGTGACACGGTGACGGTTGTGCGGTGGCACAGCGGATCGAGCGGGTGGCACAGGAGGAGGGGCCTTGTGACCACAGAGGGTGCATGGGCACGGCCAGGATGGTCGCGGCGGCGGTGTCACCTCGGTTCCCGCTCGGACACGGTGTCGGGACGCTCCCACCACGGCCCCACGCGTCACAGCGGCGGTGGCACCCCGGTTCCATCGGGGACGCGGCACGGGGACTGTCGCAGCCCGGCGGCCACCGTCGTGCCAAGGCACCGGTCACCGTCTCTCTGGTCGCCTTCCTCCCCAAGCCTGCACCGGCCCGGGCCCCGTGTGTCCCCAGCCGTGTCCCTGTGTCCCCAGCCGTGTCCCCGCGCCCGGGGGGGTTCCGCGGGGCTGGGGGAGGGGGGCCGTGCGTCCGTGTGTTTGAGCTATGCATTCCTGTGGACAGGTACCGGGGGGAGGCAGGGTGCGCTCGTGTTGCACATTTTGTAGGAAATGCACTTTTAAGAGGGAATCATCAAAAAAAAAAAAAAAAAGAGGAAAAAGAAGAAGAGAAAAGAAAACAAAATCACAAAAAAAGGGGAAGAGGAAGAGGAGGAGGAGGTGGAGTCCCCAGCACCGGCTTGCCGGGACGGCTGGTTTGGGGTTTTTGGGTTTGGTGGTTTTGTTTTTTTGGGTTTGGTTTTTTGGTTTTTTGGGTTTGGTTTTTTTTTTTTTTTTTGGATACAAAAGGATGGAACAAAGAAGCCCGAGCGACGGCGAGGGCAGAGCCAGCCCCCCGGAGCCCCTCGGAGTCCCCCGGAGCCCCCGGCCCCGCGTCAAGTGCCTGAACTGCGGCGGGGAGGGGTCCCGGAGGAGCCCCCGGCCGGGGCAGCGCGGGAGGGAGCGCTCGGCCGCCCCCGTCCCGTGCGGTGACAGCGTGGCCGGGAAGGGGACGCAGGGACGTGGCAGTGCCTTAGAGCAGAGGGACCCCCGCGACGGCCGAGGCGAGGAGGAGGAAGAGGACGAAGGTGCCCGTTGTCCCCAGCGAGATGAGGAGACTGATCCCCAAAGGATCTCCGGCCCAGGGAACACCCGAAGGTGATGGAGAGAAGCCACCGCGGAGGTCCAGGAGCTCCAGGGGGTGTCACCGAGGCCGCCGTCGCCACCCGGCTGGCCCCGTGCCCTGGCACCCAGAGCTGCCCCGAGGACCAGCGGCATCGCATCCCCACCCAGTGCCCCCCGCTTCTCCCCCGCTTCCCCCCGCTTCCCACCCCCCGGGACGGCACAACGAGACACCGGGGAAAGGGCTGACGCAGGAAATCCCGGGAGACAGAAAAATAATAAAAAAAGGACAAGAAAAGGAGAAAACCAACAAAAAAAAAAAAAAAAAAAAAAAAAAAGAAGAAAAAAGAAAAGAAAAAACAACAAAAAAAGCGCTTGGCGGAGAGGGAAACCTGTTTTTTTTAAAGATCTGAGAAAAGAAACACATAAAAAAAGACAAAAAGACAAAAAAAAAAAAAAGACAAATAAACTGCATGGTGCTTTAACAGGATCTGGTGACCTGGCTCAACCCAGCCGCGGCTGGCTGATGCTGTGCATGGCAGACTCTTATTAACCGGCTCTACCTTCCCCTTCAGCAAAAGAGAAAAAAAAAAAGAGGAAAAAAAAAAAAAAAAATCTGTATAAAAGAAAAAAACAGCCGTAAAAAAAAACACACAAGAAAAAAAATCCATGTTTTCCTAATTTGCACGAAATTTTATACCACATGATGTGCCTTGCCTTCGAAGCCTAAGTATTACTGGACCCGATATCAGTGCGAGGGAGTCGCTGCATGCCCGGGGCTCCCGGGGGGCCGGGGGGGCCGGGGGCCGCTGCCCCCCCCTCGCCTCCTGCATGGCTTCTTCTCGGCCGGAAAAGTCCCTTTTTCTCTCTATTCTTCTTCTTTTTTAACAGATTTTCCCCCTCAGAAACGTCTTCCAGTTGGTAATACCGATGCATCCTCTGCGCCAACACACCGGAATATGCAATAGCTGTGGGGGGGGCCGGCCGGGGGGGCGGCCGCCCCTTTGCTTTGCCTCTCTTTTCTTTGTTTTCCTTCCCTTTTGGGGGGTTTTGATTTGTTTTTTTCTGCTTCCAGCAACCAAAGGCAGCGAGGCGGGAGGCGGCAGGGACCCCCTCGGGGGGGCCGCGGTGTCCGGGCGGGGCAGGGCCGAGCGAGGCGCGCCGGGCTCCGTGCGGGACGGAGGAGCGGGGATGGACCCGCGGGGCTGCCCCGGGCCGGGCACAGCTCCCCCCGCTCCCCCTTAGGGCACCCCCGGTTTTTCGTTGGTTTTCAGCGGGGCGCAGGGCCAGGAGGGCTGAGCCCGGCTGCTCTCGTACAGGAATGGAACCGTGTGAATGTAGCTGTGCCCCCCGGGCTGGGGACAGGGGCTCGCAGCCTCCCCCCGCCTCCCCCCAGCCGTTCATCCCCGGGGTGCGGCGGGCAGCGGCAGGAGGGGCCTTCTTGCCGCCTCTCCCTGCTGTGCCCGCTGCCGAGCAGGGGCCCCCCAGCCCCGAAAAACCCTGAATTTGCCTTAAAACCCCAGCGTTCCGCCGGCTGGAGACCCCCGAGCTCCCTGGGGCTGAGAACTGACGCGGGTTGTGACACCGGTGGGCGGGTGGCACCGGCATCGCTGCTGCTCGGGCATGAAGAAACGTCGTCGTCAACAGTTTTTAATTTTTGTTTGTTTGTTCGGTTTGGTTTTATTAATTTTTTTCTTTTATTTTTTTTTTTTTTTTTTTTTGGTGTCCAAAAGTATTAGAAGGGGGTGACGGGGTGGTCGCGTCCGCCGGGTTTCGCCCACAGTTGAGGCTGGTTTGAGGGTCCCAGAACCTTGGGGGGAGCCTTGGGAGACGCTTCTTTATGCAAGGTGCAGTATTGATTTCTGCAAGGACAATGCAAGGAGGGAGTGGGGGCGGCGTCCAGCTGGGGCGGGGGGGAGGGGGGAGAATGAAATATTAGAATTAAAAAAGAAAAAAAAGGGGCGAAAGAAGACAAAATTTTAAAAAAAGAGAGGGTTTTTTTAATAGAAAAAAAAAAAAAAAAAGAGGGGGGGCTAAGGCTGGAAAAGGCTCAGCTCAAAGCAAAAAAATAAAAAAAAAAAAAACATTTTTAAACGGTGACAGTGACAGCGGAGGGAGGGAGGGAGCGGGGGCACCGGGGCAGCCCCTTCGGCCAGCCCCGGGGAGGGGAGGGGCGCTGGCGCCCCTCGGGCCTGGGCCCCCCGCCCCGAGGAAGCCCCGGAGCCCCCGGTCCCCGCGGGGACCCCGCCGGGGCCGCCCCTGCCCCCTCTTTGCCGCCTCCCCACGCCCCGGGCCGGCTGCAAGTCCGGCCGGGCTGCGGCCGCAGCCCCCCAAAACCCGCCCTCGGCAAGAAAAGCACCTTAAACCAAATTTAAAAAGGCAAAAAAGAATCAACTCGGCGCCCCCCAGCCCGTAGGGCGGCACTGGGGGGGGCGTGCCGGGGGCTTCCCCTTGCGGGGCCGGGGAGCCCCCCGTGCCCCCGGGGTCTTTGCACTGCTCCCCCGACACCCCCGGGGCCGCACCCCCGGCTCTGCCCAAAGGGAATATGCAACACCCCCGGTTCCTCCGCGGGGGAGGGGGGCACCACTCATTTTTATTATTTCTATTTTTTTAATCATTCTCCCTTCTTTTTTTTTATCTCCTGGCGGCCTCGATGGCCACGGTCGGGGTGAGCGCAAAGCCGGGGTGGAGAACACCCCATCCCTGGGGAAGCTCTGGGGGGGTCCCCCGCAGGATGGGGATACGAGGGGGCTCCGCTCGACAATCACCGCGGGGGTTTCATGCACTACAGTCTCTCCTAGAGGGTTTTTAGTCGGGCTCGTCGGCTTAAAAAAATTAATTAAAATAGTCCTTGTGACCTATAAATAAAACAAATAACCTGTACATATATATATATATATATATATATCTCCACATATATATATATGGGGCTGCAGGGCCGGCGGGGGGCGCGGGCCCCCACACAGTTAAGGTACTTTAAATCGCAAAGGAATATATATATATATAAAATCTCATACATATATATATATATATGTATATGTGTGTATATATATATATATATATATATATGTCTCGTTTGGTGGAGTTTGGGCTTTTTCCTTTTTTCTTTTTTTTTATTTTGCTTTTTGTTTGGTTCTGTTTTTGTTTTCTTTTGGTTGGTTTTTTTTGTACTCGGAGTTTGGAATTTGCTGCTTTCTGCCCCCCCCCCGGGTATCCCACCACCGGCTGGTATGGGTGCCCCTGGTGATGGGTGCCCCGGGAGTGACCCTGGCGCGTGGTCATGGCAGGTGCCCCACTGGGTGGGGCCCACGGGTATCAACGTGCCCTCTGGGTGCTCCAGGTGATGCCCACGGGTGCCCCTCTGGGTGCTCCAGGTGCACGGGTGCCCCTCTGGGTGCCTCGAGCAGTACCCACCAACGCCCCTCCGGGTGCCCCTCCAGGTGCCCCAGGCGATGCCCAGGGGTGCCCCGGTCCATGGGCGCCGCTCTGGGTATCGCGTGCCCCGCTGGGCGCCCCGCGCGATGCCCGTGGGCAGGCGGGAGGTGGAGCCGGGGTTGGGGGAAAATCCCACCCCTGGGCAAAGAGCGGCAAAAGGACAGAAACCGCCCCAAAAAGGCGCCGAGGCGGCAGCCGGCCGGACCGCGCCTCTTACCCAAACCAAAAATCCCGCCGCAGTGCCTCCGCGCCGCCGGCTGCCCCGCCCGCCTTTTCGGGGGTCCCCGCTCCCCCGGGGCCGGGGGTGCCCCCTCCCCGCAGTTATATTTTACTCGTTCGCCGGATTCTCGCTTTCGCTTTGCCGCAGCCGATACACACCGCGAGCGCACCAGGGCCGCGGGCCGGGGCCGGGCCCCCCGCGCCCCCCGCGCCCCCTGGCCCCGCATGAGCCCCCCGACCCCCGCTCGCCTCCCTGGTGCTTCACGATATTTGATTATACCATTGTACGCAGCCATTACCGATAGCGCCGCTCCTGCCTACATACACTTACTGACCCTGATACGGATTTTGGGGGTTTTTTTTGGTTTTCTTTTTTGTTTTGGTTTTTTTGTTTGTTTGGTTTTTTTTTTGTTGTTGTTGTTTTTGGTTTTTTTTCCCGTTGTTTTTTTGTTGTTGTTGTTGTTCCCCCCCCTTCCCTATGCAAAAAAGAGAAAAAAGAGACAAAAAAGAAGAAAAAAACAAAAAAGAAAAAACTGACACACAAAAAAAGATCAAAAAGTGAAAACGAAAAAAAAAGACAAAAAAAAAAATGTATAAAAATTAAACAAGCTATGCTTCAACTCCAGCTCGCCTCCGCCCTTCCTTCGCTGCCCCGGGGGAACTGAGGCACGGTGCCCAAGCGGGGGAACACGGGTGTCCGAGCGGGGGAGGAGGGCACGGGGGGCACTGGGGGGAGCAGAGCCCCGCCCCGGGGGGGCACCCAGGCCCCCAGAGGAGGGAACGGAGCCGGGAGCCCGCAGGGGACAGGACACGGGTGGGGGCAGCCGCGGCTCACGTGGGAGTTCGGAGCTGCCGCCGCCTCCTCTGCTTCAGACTTGGCCTCGGGACGTCACCACCTCATGCGCGTGACGTCACCGCACGGCGGTGTGACGTCACTGACATCACCCGTGGATCGGCGTTGGCCGAAGCTGCGCTTCACCCCCGCGGTGCCCACGGTCCCCAAGCACTGCTCAGGACAGCCTCAGGGCTGTCCCCAGCCCCCGTGTCCCCTCGGTGCCCACCCCTCGCTCCGGGCTGGCCTGGCAGCGATGGGGGCTGGACACCGGCCCCGCCCTGCCCAGGAACCGGCCATTGTCCCCTGCCCGAGCGGCACCCAGGGGTGCCGGACCGCCCCCTCCCCGCGCGGGGACACGACACGCCTGACACCAGGGTAGGCTGGGGAAACCTTTAGTGGGCACGTCTGGGGATGGGGCTCTCCTCGTCCCGCCGGGCCGGGACCCCCGCCGGGCCAGGGCCCCGCTGCCGCCGCCCTCCCGTTCAGGTCCGGCGAGCGGGTGATCCGCGCCGGGTCTTGGTCCCAGCCGGGCCGGCCGCGGGCGGAAGGTGCCACGGTGGCCGCGGCTGTCGCCGAAACCCGGCGCGGATTCCCGGCCCGCGGACGGGGTGAGGCTGCGGCGCCCGTCAGAGGCGCCCCGGAGCGGGCACGGGGGTGCGGGGGGCACTCAGAAGGACGTGGCCGCGGCCTTGCTCTGCTCCCTGTCGTCCCTCAGCTCTGCCCAGTCCTCAGCCGCCGGGTTGACGTGGCCGGAGCGCTCCAGCCTGCGGGAGGGAGGGAGCGTCGGTCGGCCGGGCGCTGCACCGGCACCGCGGCCGTGGCCCCGGTGTGGGGGTGTCCCGGTGCTGCCCCGGGGCACCCGGGCTGTGGTACCTGTCAGTCTCCAGGGTCTCCGGGTGGTCGTTCTCCTTCCTGCGAGGAGAGAGAGGCTGAACGGTGCCCAACCCTGCCCCAGCCCATGGCAACCTTCCGCGCAGCTTTCCCCTGGCCAGCACCCCCCGCCCCCCGCATCCATCCAACCTCTTCTTCCTGAGACTCCAGAGCCGGTTAACGAGCAGCACGACGAAGACAGCGAAGAGGAAGACGACGACCACCGTGAGGCCAATGAGCCACGGCTGCAGCACCTTGGGGCCGCGTGCCTGCATGGCCAGCGGACAGGCAAGGGAAAAGACAGGGATGGGGACAGCTTCAGGGGAGCTCCGTGCTTCAGGGGATGGGACCCCCCCACGAGATGGGACCCCCTATGGGATGGGACATTGGCAGACACTCAGTGTTCCCCCTCCCCAGTGTCCCTTGGGTACCAAGGAAGCCACTCCCGACACAGCTCACCTGTCCCCAGTGCAGTGGGGAGCACTGGGGCAGCAGGTGGGCATCTCCAGATCTTTCTGCTCTGCCACCTGAAGTTACTGTTGGAGCACTGGGACGGACTGGTCCCACTGGAAAGGTCTCCCAGGAGCTGATCTGAAGCCTGGGGGGAGGCCTGGCCACCTCCCCAGGTACCCCAGGGCACAGAGTGGCACGGGGACACTTACCAGTCTGTCCCTGGGCGGTGGAAGCGAGGACGAGCAGGAGCGACAGGGGCTGCAAGAGCTTCGGCATTTTTGGGCAGAGGCTGGGGAATGTCTGGATCCTGCTCCTGGAGCTGAGCTTTTGTCACCTGCTGCTATCGTGCCTGCACTCTGCACGCAGGGCAACAGGCGCCTTTATTGGCCCCAAGAGGACAAAGTGGCACCAAGCACCATGGCAACGTGACTCCTGTCACCCCTGGCAGGTGGTACCACTCCCCTGGCTCAGGCACTGGCACCCCACCACACCCAGCAGCCACCACCTCCGGGAGCAGCGTGGCAAAGGACAGGCATGTCCCTGTGCCCAGGACTGGGGACCACCGCAGGGTGGGCAGGTGGATGGAGGCAGAGACAGGCAGGTGGGCAGGTGGGTGTGGGCACAGGTGGAGGGACAGATGGGTGATCTGGTGGAGAAGTGCCCACCCTGCCTGGTTCCCCCTATCCCAGCTGGCAGGGCTGGGGCAGATCCCATCGGGATGGGGTGGCACAGAGGGGTGGGCAATGCCAGGCCACCCCCAGCCCTCCCCTGGGCACGAGCCAGCTGCCCCCAGACAATCCCAGGTGGGACCCCATCATGTCCTCAGGGAGTGTGTGCCCACAGACTGTCAAGAGTGAAACACTGGCAGGATTAGCTCAGGGGGACCATGGCAGGGTGCCCACCCACCAGGGCACAATAAAACTGAGGCAGAGGGTACCCACCTAGCGAGGCACAGTGGACTTTGCCAGGGCCACCCTGCCTGTGGAAATTCCTCAAGGGGTTAAGAAGAAGACTGGGGGTGCAGGGATCCAGCCTCAGCCGGGGTTTAAGTCAGGGGCTGCAGGTCCATAAAACAGCCCCATGCCCAGTGCCCTCTCCCAGAACCCAAGTGAGGCTTCGGGGTGCTTTGTCCCCCAAGACTGGGTTGGGGCCACCTCTGGCAGTGCCAAGGCACTGAGGTGGGGGCACAGCCAGCCTCAGCATCCAGCTGTCCATCTGTCTGTCCCTACCCATGTGCCCCCACTGGCTTGGCCCATCCAGAGGGGTATCCACGTTTCTGTGTGCACCTGTGCCCATGCCCCCTGCCACCACTGTCTGTGCCCCCACACCGTGGGTTTGCACCCCCAAGCACCCCCTTTATTCACCCGTGTGCCCATGGCTGGGGGTGGCATGGCTGTGCCAAGGGGTTCTGTTACCCCAGGCAAAGGTTGGGATGCCCCAGCCATGCCACCCCCGTGCTGTGCTGGGCCAAGGGGTGAGCAGGGCTGGGACAAGTGGCTTTATTGGTGTGACAGCCCAAGAGGAGCCCGAGAGCAGCGCCAGGGCTGGCAGGGAGGGGGAGGCTGTGTGCCAGGGCTGGGCAGTGCCTACGGCCAGGGCCACGCCGTGACCAATGGTCAGGCAGGGCTGCAGGGTCCTGCTGGTGGCAGGGGTGTCCCCTGAGCCTAGAAGAATCTCTTCTTGGGGGGGTCAGCAAAGGAGACAGAGCTGCGCGGAGCGAGCAGCTGCAGCGGGATGTCTGTGCCGGGCAGGATTCCACTGCCTTCATCCTCCACCTTCTGCTCCACCAGCACCTCATCCTCCTCCAGCCACTCTGCCTCCAGCACGGGGCCTTCAACCATCTCTGCCTTCTCCTCCGGCTTGGGCCCAAATGCCCAGTCTGCAGGGGCACGGAGGGAGCTGTCAGCAGCCCCAGCCCTGCCGCAGCACAGCCTCAGGCGGGGGGATCCCCCTGGCCCCCGCCCACCCCGAAGCCCGGCCCCGCTGCAGGGAGCACTCACCAGCGAAGTCGTGCACCAGGTCCTTGATGAGGTGCCCCACGATGGCATAGGCCACCACCAGCACCAGCGTTGCTGCCATCATCAGGTACAGCACATAGCGGGGCAGGTGGATGCTGTCCAGGGCAGGGGGCCTGTAGTCCACATACAGCACCCCATCCTCCTCAGGGGGGGACTGCAGCAAGTGCCGTGGCCCCTGTGCCCCCCCGGTGCCAGGGAGGGGGACACCCCCTGCCAGGGCCATGGCCAGCTATCCCTGCAGCCCCACCCCGAGCCACTGAAGCCTCTGCCACGCAGAGGACTGCAGGGGGGGAAGTGGCATCAGCAGGGGTCCACAAGGCTCCTCGGTGCCGGCAGCTCACGGGGACAGTGGTGTCCCTATAGCTGCTGGCAGTGCCACTCACCCGGCGACAGAGCTGTGTTGCTGAGAAGGAGCTTAGCACCTGCTAATCCAGGCACAGCCTGGCTGCCTCAGCATGGGAGGTGACCAGTGGGCTCTGATGTGGGTCAGGGTCCCCAGATCCTGCCCCTCTGGGAGCACCACTGGTACCCCTGCCCCCCCGGGAGTGGGGAGTCCCCTGCAGCTGGAGAATTCCCCAAGGCAGGAATGGGGAGGGATGCCCGAGGTCTTTCCTCCCTCCCCTGGGCTGGGTTAAATCCCTCAGCAGGCCCGGATCCCTGGAGCAGATGGCTGAGATCCCAGAGGACACCACACCCTTGGAGCCCATGGGCAGAGGGGATTGGGGATGCAGCCTCAGCCACGGGGGCTCCCACGGGCCCCCCCCTGCTGTACAGAGGAGCAGCCCATGGCAAGAGGCTGCCACCTTCCCAGATGGCTGCCACGTGTCACCCCAGCACCCAGTGTCACCTCCCCAGGGCACAGCAGAGGGGGGCTGAGTCCATGTTTCCCTCAAAAGCAATTCCCTCCACACCAAGAGGGTGCAGATTTTAGCCCAGACCAGCAGCAGCTTTGAAGAAATCCCAAACCCTTCCAGCACAGGCTGAAGGTTCTGGTGGAGTTCAGTGCCAAGTCAAGGCTCGAGGCTGAGTCCTGCTCCAGTCCAGCACCTCCCAGCTCTGCTGCACCAGGTCACCCCTGCCCAGATCCCAACCTCAGAAATGCATTTTGTTCCAATTTTGTCTTACAAGGTGTTGGGGGAGCAGAGACAAGTGTTGGCACAGAATGATTGGGAAACAACCCTGCAAGGTCTGAGTGAGTCACCCGTGGCAAAACTGGGGAGCAAAGGTGGGGGCAGCCAAGGTGATAAGTGGGGACAAACAGCCTGGCAAACTCCACGGTGCTGGAGCCCACGTGCCAAGAAGGGAACAGTGGAAATGATAACGTGGCCTTGGGGAAGTCACCCATCTCACTGTGCTGGGCATGGACACCACACAGGAACAGCCCAGAGCCCAAAGTGCCAGCTGGGTCCTGCCCATCACCCAGGGGCTACGGAGCGTGAGGGAAGGGGGACAAGCAACCCATAACAGCTGCTGACTCCAGTGTGAAAACATCAGATGTTTGTCCCTAGTGCGGGGGAAGTGCAGTCTGGAGCCCCTCACCCTCCACATCGCACACAGGTGACCCTACCCACAGCACTCAGGTACATGTCACTGACTCTTGGTGTGTACAGGTGACCAAAACTGGTCACATCTTGACTAAGAGCCCTTCCCATGGGGTCCTGAACTGGGTCAGACTGGGCCATGGCCAGGGCTGCCCCTTGGCTGTGGCCTGAGCACCAGAGCCCTGGGGATGCTGAGCTGGCTTCAGGGACTAAGAGGATTGAGCCTGGGAGTGACTCACAGGGAGCCCTTGGACAAGGGGAAAAGGTATGCCCAGCAGGATGCCAGGCCCTGCAGGGCAGTGGGACCTACCAGGGCACCTCAGACAGATCATCCTCCTCCCCAGGGCTGGGGGTTTCACCTCATGCCATCAGGGACCCCACTCCCTGCTCCTCCCAATGGGGCCAGACTCAATTTTAAAGGTCCTTTCCCATCTCAATGGTTCTATGACTTCACTTTGGCAGTCCCCAGCCTCCTGCCCAGGGCTTGACCCCATGGCAGTGGGTGCACTGCACACCTGGGCACAGGTAAATCACAGCTCGACTCACTCCAGCTTCCTGTGCCAGTGCTTTATTCCTTGCCAAGCCCCAAACCCCAGTGCCCAGGCTGGGCTGACTGAGGGATTTGGGTGCCAGCAGCAGCCTCAGCTCTCCTGGCCCTGGTTAAACACAGGGGAAAGCCCAGGCAGGCTCTGCCTCACCCTGCCCACCCTAATGGCAGCGCCCTTCCCTGCAGAAAAAAACCCAGCCATATCTTCCCAACTTTGCCATGAAACAACCCCCATCCTGGGGCAGAGGCTGCCACAGGCTCAGCTCCAGCTTGTCCCAACAGGAGAAGCCAAACCCACAGCGGGGCGAGGAGGGCCCCGGCTCGGCACCACCACTGAGAGCAATTTCGAAGCATCCCAACACCACAGCCCACAAGAGCGGGTGCCCAAAGCCCATCTTAGCCCCCAGCAAAGCTCAGCTGCAGAGAATGGAGCTGCCGACGGGGCAGCACCAACCCAGGGCAGGCCCAGGCCCTGCAGAGCCGCAGCAGGCTCTGACGTGCCAAGCAGAGCCCACCTGGTCCAAGCCCCAAGCCACGCTGCAGGCAGGCAGCGCCGATCCTGGCAGGGAAAAGGGGCAGATCCAGGAAACAAGAGGCTGGCGAGGAGCGGTGGGGAGGCAAGTAGCAGCTCAGCCCGGATTTGGAGGGAAAAGGTGGTTGTAATTGTGCCAGAGAGCAAACACAGTCCCTCCTGCAGCTCTGCAAGGCACGGATCCGCCGGCGGCAGCAGGAGGGGGTGGCAGGCAGCACACCCAGCTCGCTGCCCCCAGCCCGGGCTCAGGAGGAGGCCTGCAGCTTGCAGAGCCCGTCGGCGTACTGGAACTGGGCGCCGTTCTCGTACTCGTACATGTCCAGGGCCACCTGGCAGCTCTCGCGCACCACGCGCTCCTCGTCGCCGGCGACGGCGCGCAGGGCGCGCAGGCAGCAGGGCCGGGCGATGGAGCCCAGCGCCTCGGCGCACTCGTGCCGCACCATGGGGCTCTCGGCGCGGCTGCACAGTGCTGCTGTCAGCTGGGGGACGCACGCCTCGTCCTGCAGCTGCCCCAGCACGTAGCCGATCTCGTGGCGGAACAGCGCGCTGCCACAGCGCAGCCCTGCGGGAGGGGGGGACACTGAGCTGGGACGCCCCAAAACATGCCAGGATGCCTGGATGGAGCCCCCACCTGAAAGCTGGGGATGCCAAGGGTCACCGCGCCACCCCATGTACAGGAAGGGGTGTCCCACCCTGCTCCCTGATCCCACCCTGCTCCTTGATCCCACCCTGCTCCCTGATCCCACCCTGCTCCCTGATCCCACCCTGCTCCCTGATCCCAGCCCTGCTCCTTGATCCCACCCTGCTCCCTGATCCCAGCCTGCTCCCTGATCCCAGCCTGCTCCCTGATCCCACCCTGCTCCCTGATCCCACCCTGCTCCCTGATCCCACCCTGCTCCCTGATCCCAGCCTGCTCCCTGATCCCAGCCTGCTCCCTGATCCCAGCCCTGCTCCCTGATCCCAGCCCTGCTCCCTGTTCCCAGCCCTGCTCCCTGATCCCAGCCTTGTCCCAGTGCTTCCTCTGATGGCAGCACCCACCCCACAGCAGAGCTGCTGCCCCCCACCTGCCCACTTTCTGCCCCACCACGTGATGTTCCAGGGGATGGCAGCATGGCCAGGAACTCCAGCTCTCCGGGACCAAGCAGCTGGAGCAGGAGCTGACAGATCCCATCTTATGGACCTCAACAGGCCCAGATGGCTGGAGAGCCTGACCCACTTCCCTGGGGCTGGGTCCAAACAGTTCCTGGGCTGTGGTCTGCCCCTTTCCCACTCAGGGACATTCCCCTCTCCAGAACTATTCCCGAACACCAGCAGCGCCTGACATTCTGGGCCAGGAGAGCATGACCCCAAAAACCCCAGACCAGCTGGTCCCAGACCCCCATCACAGCCAGTGCCCTCCCTCCCTCAGGGAAGAGGGTCTGGAGGGTGGCAAGGGGACTCTGGAACACCAGAGAGCACCCAGCACTCTGTAATGTAGCAGGGAACAGCAGCCCTAGACACAAACACGTGAGAGCAGCTCTGCAGCTCTGGCAGTCCTGGATTTGGGAAGGGCTCATCCCAGATTAGCCTGGACAGACCCACAGCAAGAACAGGCCCTCACCTTCTGCCAGTGCCAGCACAGCAGCCTGGCCCCCCACGTTCCGTAGAGCAAACATGGCCCGGTAGCGCTCAAACAGCTCCTGGGACTCATCCAGGAGGATCTCCCGGAGCTTGGCAACATCCGTCTCCTCCGCGGGGGGAGCAGGATCTACAGAGAGGTACGGGCTGCGGCCCGGCTGCTCCTTGTTGTTCTGCAGCCACTCCAGCCTCCTCACGGCCAGCTGACACGTCTCTGCCACCTGTGGGGACAGGGACATGGCCCCGGCTGCACAACAGCACTGGACAGCGCCAGGAGAAGCCCAGCACACAGCAGATGTCACTGCGATGTCCCCATCCAGCTGGCCGAGACCAGCAGTGCTGATCCCGGAGGAAATGGCCCCTCGGGAAGCTCACCTCGACCACGGGATCCTGGGAATAGCGTTTCAGGACATCCAGTACCTCAGGGTTCCCGATAGCACCCAGGGCTTCACCTGAAGGATGGATCAGGATGTAATCAGGGTGTCTGTGTGAGAAGAACCCTGCTGTGTCCTCTGGCAATGCCTTGCCTTGCTCTAAAGCACAGACACAGGCCGAACTGACCGATCCCAAATGGGGCAAACGTGGGCACAGGCCGGACTGACCAATTCCAAACAGGACAAACACAACGGGAGAAGCCTGGCCAGCAGGAACAGCAGAGCCTGGGCAACCTGTCCGGTCAGGTGTGGTCAGGGAAGGTGGTGAGGTGTTACGTGACTCAGGGTTTGACACCCAAGCTGGATCAGGTGCCCATGAGCTGCCCTGTACACTGGGGGAAGCACCCCAAGCCCCAGTTGCCAGCGAGCCCCCTCCCCTGCCCCCAGAGCCGCAGGAGCTGCTGCCGTACCTGCCTCGTGCCTGACCATGGGCTCCTGGGCCGTGTCCTCCAGCACGCGGATGAGCACCGGGATGGCCGCCTCGTCCTGCATCTGGCCCAGGCAATAGGCCAGCTCGTGCTTCAGCAGCTCCGAGCCGTCCCCAAAGGCGCGGCTGATCCATTCCACGGCCGCGCGGCCGCCCAGGTTCCGCAGGGTGAAGAGGGCCCGGAACCGGGCGGGCAGCGGCTGCGCCGCGTCCACCAGCGTGCGGCCGATGGCCTCCACCTCCTGCTCCGTCACCATGGCGCGGGCGGCTCCGGGCACGCTCGGGGCTCCGGGGGGCTCCTCGGTCACACTCCTGCGTCCGGGGAAGGGAGTCAAGGTGCGCCCTCAGCCGCCAGCGGGTCCCGTGGCCGGGAGCAGAGCGGGCGGGAAGGGCCGCGGCCCGGCCTGTGCCGGACAACCGGACCCCGGGGCCGGACCCCAGAGCGCGTGTCCTCGCACACTCGCTTTCACCGGATACCCGGGGCGGACATAGACCGCCTGCCGCGACCACGTCAGACGGAGCCGCCGAGCCAGCGGAAGCGGGGCCCGAGAGGAGCCGCCGGGCCGGGGGATCCCGGGGGGTTCGGGGAGGGCCCGGCGGTACCGGCGCCGCACTCACCGCGCGCCGCCATCTTGCTGCTCCGCCACGTGACCGTCCGGCGGCCGCGCCTGCGCAACACGCAGGGGCGGGGCCGCCCGCGAGGGGGCGCAGCTGCCCCTCCGCCTGAGGGCGCTGCGGCCGCCAGGGGGCGCTGCGGTGGGGCAGGGGCGCTGCCGCCATGGCCGGGCCCGCTCACGGAGCGCAGAGCCGGGCGGGGCCGCGGAACTGAGGCACAGACCCTCCGGAAAGGGGCAGAGGGTGCCAGGCTGGGCAGAGCCCACCCTGAGAGGGGCTACGGTGTTCCAAGGAGGGCAGAATTCCTCTCGGAGAGGGGCTGGGGGTGCCAGGCTGGGCACGGGCCACCCTGAGAGGGCCTGGGGGTGTTCCAGGCTGGGAGAAATCCCACTGGAGAGGGTTCAGGCAGTGCCAGGCTAGGCAAACCCCACCCTTAGAGGGACCTGGGACACAAGACAGGACAAAATCGCTCAGGAGAGGGGTCAGGCATGCCAGGCTGGGCAAAATCCCACCGGAGAAGAACCAGGGGTGCCAGGCTGGGCAAACCTCTCCAGAGAGGGGTCAGGGTGTTCCAGGCTGGGCAAACCTGTCTGGAGAGAGTCCAGGTGTGCCAGGCTGAGCAAAACCCCTCTGGAGAGGGGCTGGGGGGTGCTAGGCTGGACAAGCCCTCAGGGCAGCACATCCCTGAGTTTGTGGACGCAGTATAATTCCAGGCTGGTGTCAGCTCTTGCAGGCCACTGCTCTGCCTCTTCCTTCCCTCTCCTTCCTATGTGTGTTTACGCAGCAAGTTTCAAACCTCCAAAGGAGTTTTGCCTTATTTCAAGGCTCCTGCTGATTTTGGTTCAATGGAGAGCCTTTGAGACAGCGGAAAGAGAGACCCCAGCAGCCACCCCCTCCCAGCCCTAATCCCCACTGTACTCCCGCAGCACACAACACACCACCAAACAGTTTAGATCCTGGGAGAGAGAATGGGCACAAAATACATTCCACTGCCTGAAACCTGCACAGCGAACCCAGCACGAGCGTGACACAGCCGCCCCTCCCCGCCCTGGGCCCGCCTGGTACAGCTGGAAGCACTGGGCCAGTTTGCCAGAGTCCATGGTGAATCTGCAAGCAGGATGTGCAGGGCAGCTGCTCCCCGGGCCCATCAGCCCTCCCCGCAGCTCTCGAAGTACTGGCACATCAGCTCACGCACTTGCTCGGCCCGGTTGTCCTCCATGGCGGCCGGCGCGGGCTGGCAGGGCTTGGGCAGCTCGGTGGGCTCGGTGCCCTCCAGCCACTCCTCATTGAAGGGGTTGTCGTGGGCCTCGCAGACGTTGTGCAGGATGCAGCAGGCGAGGACGAGGGTGGGCAGCAGCTCCAGGCTGCAATCGTCGCACTTGAGGAGGATCTGCCAGCGTGCCTTGAGGCGCAGGAAGGCGTTCTCGATCACGCTGTGGGCCCGCTTCAGGCGGTAATTGAACTGCAGCTGGCGCTGGGTCAGGTTCTCGTCCTCCTGGTAGGGCTTGAGGATCCAGTCTTGCAGGGGGTACGTGGCATCGCCCAGCAGCACGTACTTCTGTGCCTTCCCCATGAAATGCTTGGGAGGGTTGGGGCACAGCCGGCCCTCCTTGGCCAGCACCCACAGGCTGGAGCTCTCCAGGACCGCGCTGTTCTCCATGCTGCCTGGGAAGGCGGTGGAGACGTCCCAGAACTGGCCCAGCCCGTCCACGGTGGCCTGCGTGAGGATGGAGTGCCAGCCCTGGCCGTTGCAGTAGTCGGCGGTGAGGCGCAGGGGCGGGTGGATGGGGATGTGCAGGCTGTCCAGGGCCCCAATGCAGTGCGGGAAGCCCCAGCGCGTGCAGAAGATGCGCGCCATGTTCTCCAGCTCCTTCTCGTCGGGCAGCCGGAGGTAAAGCGGCTTCAGCAGCAAGACCACGGCATAGCTCACCTCCCGGACACAGCTCTGCACCGTGGAGGGCCCCACGCCAAAGAGCGGGCTCAGAGTCTGGTACTCCACGTTGGTGGCCAAGTGCCACAGGGCCACGGCCACCCTCTTCTCCAGTGGCAGGGTGGGGTGGAAGTGCGCGCTGTGCGGAGCCAGCCCAGGCCGCAGCTGGTTGCAGATGTAGAAAAAAGTCTCCTTGGACATCCGAAACTTCTCCAGCCAGTCCTGGGGCCCAAACTCCTTCAGGACCACCTGCTCCCACCAGTCTGTGCTCCTGAGGCTGGGCCAGGCGCGGGGGTAGAAGCAGCAGCTGGTTCTCCTCCGGTGAGCAATGAGGAGCTGCAGTGCAGGAGGGAGACAACAGCGGTGTGAGACAGCATTTCCCTGCACCTCAGTGGGACCCCCTTCTGAAGACCACCCAGCTCAAGAGACTTGCTCAAGGCAGGAGGATGGCCAGTGCCAGTGGTCCCAATGGGTCTAGCACCAGTCAAATCTTCCTGTTCCTGGGAAACCTCAATGCAAACCCACCAGGCAGTAGGTGTGACTCCAGACAAGATGCTCAGGTGTTGCAGATGGAGCTTTCTGGAAAAGCCCTTTTTTGGGGTGGCCATTCCCTCAGGGGGTTTGTATTTTAATGAGCATTGCTGGATTTCTAGCCACCGAGGGAACTATGGGCTAAGTCCTGATTTGGAAGGGGGAAAGAGCATCCCTCAAAGGTGGGAATCATTATTTGAAAGGGAAAGCTCCTGGCCTCTCCACATGAATTGTTTTTCTATTAAATTCTACAATGCAACTTTAAACTAAAAAGAGGCTTTAGTCACCTTCTTCAGCTGCTGCCCAGGCCAGCAGGTTCCTCATGTTCCCCCCGAGCTTGTCCTTGCAGCCAGAGATCCCTTGTATCCCCCACTGCATCCCCCACCTTTGATGTCACCCCCATGTCTGCAGCATCCACCATCCTTTGTGTCCAGGACCACATCCCATATCTTTCAAGTCCCATCCTTTGTGTCCCTGTCTTTGTGTCCCACAGAACCCCCATGTTCCTCATCCTTTGTGATCTCTGTGTCCATGTGTCCTTCCAGGCCCACATCCCGTGTTTTGGGTCTCACATGTCCCCCACCCTCTATGTCCCCCTTGTGACTTCCCCATGCTCCCCATCCTTGCCACCACTGTCCTTTGCATCCTGCTCCCAATCAATGTTTTGTGCCCCCGTGTACCCCGCGCCCCAAATCCCCCATGTCCATGTGTTCCGTGCCTTACGTCCCCATCCTGTGTCCCCGGGATCTGTCCCGCATCCCCCCATCCTCCAAGTCGCCGTGACCTCCTCTCGTCTCCCGTATCCCGCACCCTTTGTGTCCCCGCGATCCCCACGTACCCCCCGCACCCTCCGTCCCCCGTGACCCCGTCCCCGCCTGCGGTTGTCCCCACGTCCCGGCGGCCCCGCCCCGGTCACCGTCATGAGCCGCTTCTGCCGCTGGCTGTAGTAGTGCCGGAGCCAGGCGCGCCGCTGCGGCCCGTCCCAGCCCCCGGCGCCGCCGCCGCTCCCGCTGCCGCCGCCGCTCCCGGTGCCGTTCCCGGCCATGGCCCCGGCGCGCCGCCGCCGCCGCCGCGCCAGCGCGCACAGGAGCACCAGCAGCCGCTCCCGCATTTTCAAATCGGGAGCCGGGGCCGCCCTGGAAGTGATCGGCGGCGGGGTCACGGTGGCACCGGGGGGCGGGACGGAGTGGTGCCGCTCCGCTCCGCGAGGCACGGCTCTGCCCGGCAGCGTACAGATATCGCCATCCCTGCCTGCAGCTCACCATGCGGACATCCCCATCCACACCGCGCCGTCCTGCCCATCCCCATCCATATCCCCATCCCACAGCATCCCCATCCCCACAGCACCAGCATCCCCATCCCACAGCATCCCCATCCCCACAGCACCACCATCCCCATCCTCATCCCTGCCTCTCCCCACCGTTCTGCACAGCTCTGCCATCTCCATCCCCACCACTATCACCAACTCTCACCAAACCACACCATCCCATTATCCCCACCCTCATCACCATCCCCATCCCACCCCATTCCCTTCCCGCCTCCAGGCTGGGCTGGAAAAGGGTCACTGGGCTCAGCTGCAGCACGGACTGGCACTACAGAAACAAGGAAAGCCGCAATAACAAAGTCCTAAATCTGCCTTGGATTTGCAGGAGGGCTAGAAGAGGCTGGAAAAGACAGGACAAAGCTCACGGGGTTCAGCTTGGGCAAGGACTGGCACCAGAATGACAAAAGGCCCAACCACAGACAGGCAGTGCCAGTGCCCTGCTGGTGCCCGGTGAAAGGAGCAAGATGAATGTGTCTTTACAAACAGACTGTGTGAATCTGCTTGTAGATAGGGCCAGGGACTTGTAGATAAGGAAGTAACTGGAGAAACCATCAGTTTCAGAAAGTGTTACTAATTCACAAGGACTGCTGCTCAGCCAAGGTCCTGCTAAATCCCTGAACTTGGAGAAGAAGAACAAAGACAATAGAACTATGAATATCATATGTTAAACAAGGGGGGGATGCATATTAGCGGGGGACATACAGTAGGCAATTCAGGAAGTTTGAAGTTTCTCCACCTCAGCCAGTGGAGAAAGGGAGAGGCTGATGTGGCCATGAAAATTAGGATAAAAAGGAGGCTGCATCTCCCAACGATTTGAGAGGCCCATGGGAAATGCCCCATGGCCTCTCCCTTTGTTCATGAATAAAGTTACAGGACTCCTCTGTCTCCTTTTTGGACATAAATCTCTGGTATCTTGAATTTTTCTGTACACCTGGGAGTAATGCCAGGGCCTAGATGGTACTCCAAAAGTGGTGCCTACTCTCCCAAAGTCTGTTGGGTTTCTGGACTGCCATGGCAGGGCAGATCCCACAGGTCTCCTGAGGCAATGGACAATGTGGAGGTGCTGCAGGGAAGTTTCTGTGTTCCTCACAGCGCAAGCTCAGAGTCTGCTAGAGCGAATCATCTTCAGTTCTGGAGGCACTTGGGGCACCACAAGATCAGGATCCAAAGGATCTGTTACCCATAAGGATGTTGGAGAGTGCCCAGAGGAGGGACAGGAGCTGGGGAAGGCCCTGAGGAGCAGCTGAGGGCACTTGGCTGGTTCAGCTGCAGCCCAGGAGACTGAGGGGAGGCTCCTCGGGGGCTGCAGCTCCTCCCCAGGGCAGGCACAGGGGCAGGGGCTGAGCTCTGCTCTGGGACAGGGACAGGAGCCCAGCAAGGGCTGGAGCTGGGCCAGGCCTTGGCATGGAGCTCAGGGCAAGGTTCTGCCCCCCGAGGCTGCTGGGCACTGCCCAGGCTCCCCAGGGAATGGTGCCAAGGCTGCCAGAGCTCCAGGAGCTCCCAGGGCTGCTCAGGGTGGGGTTGTTGGGGTGCCTGTGCTGGGACAGGGGCTGGGCTGATGATCCCTGAGGGTCCCTCCCAGCTCAGGATATTCTATGAATGATTCTGATCCTTCTCAGGACTGCAGCTATCAGCTGTTTCTTGTTGAAAATAACATACTAGGGAGCCTTAAAGAGAGACTTGATTATTATGGGAGGCTGAGCTGCAGGACTGATAACCCAGGAGTCCAAAGTTAATATCAGGGATTGCATGCAGCTCGCTGCATTGCTGCAGTAGGGCCAGAATGGGTGGCTGTGCTGTGCAGGGTAACAGTGAGATGGTCAGTGGGGTCACCAGAGCATGGACAGTCTGGGGGGAGGCACCCCTCTGCCCCCAACAGGCACCCCGGGCCCCCTCTGGGGGCATGGGCAGGAACTGGGGGGTTCCAGCAGCGCCGAGAAGGGCACAGGGCAGAGAGTCCTCCTGCAGCACCTGCCCCGGCTCCTCCCAGGCCACGTGGGGCTGAGCAGCAGCCCCTGCCCCAGTGCCCTCCCAAGAGGGGTTGGACACACAACTGCCTTCCCCCACTGACCCCACAACTCTGTGGGAAGAGCAATGGGGATCAGAGAACAGGAATGGGGGCGGCACCAGACACTCTGCGGGGTCCTGGGGGGTCCTACACTGAGTCACAGACAATCTCTGGGGGGGCACAGGAGTCCCACACCCTCTGGAGGGGCCAGGAACAACCCCCAGAACCCAAGAGGCCCCCCAAGGACCTGACAGCCCCTTAGGGACCCAAGAACCTTCCCCTGAGACCCAAGAACCCCTGCAGGGACCAAGAAACTCCCACTAAGGAACCCCCAAAGACCCAAGCACCCCGTTAAGGACTCAGGGACACGGTGAGTCCCTCCCCGGGATCAAGACGCGCTCCTAAAGCCCCTCAGGGACCAAGACAATTCCCTTAAGGACTCAAGAACACACACACACCCCCAGCGACCGAAGGAACCCTCTAAAGCCCCAAGAGCTGCCCCAAGGGCCTCCTGAAGGACTCCAAGGGCCCCTCAGAGCCCCAGCAGTGCGGGCCCGGCGCCTCCCGGGACGGACACACAGACACCGGACCCGGCCATGACGTCATGTCCCGGCTGTGACGTCAGCGGGGCCGTTGCCATGGCGCTGCGCGCCGCCGCTTCCTGTATGTGTTCGAAGCGGCGGGCGGGGCGCGCTCCCGTCGTGCCCCGCGCGGGGGCGGGGGCGGCCGCCATGTTGTGGAGCGGCGGGGCCGGCGGGTGCTGACGGAGGAGGCGGAGCTGGGCCGGGCCGGGCCGGCTGGTGGCACCGGCACCGGGGCAGGTACGGCCCGGGCAGCGCCTGGGGCACGGTGCGGAGCATGGCACGGCACGGCATGGCGAGGCGGGGGGCCTGTGGCAGGCTTGGGCGCCGCACTTTCCCCCGGGGGCATGGGCCTGTGGGCCGGGCCGGGCTGTGCGGAGGGGCCGGGCGGGGCCGGGCCGGGCCGGGCCGGGCGGGGCTGGGGGTGCCTTGCCTCCTTTAGCCCCTTTCTCCTTCCCTCTGTCCCTCGGCAGCCGGTCACCGAGCAGCCCCGCTTCTCCCTCCCCGCCCGTTGCGGCCGGGGATGGGACCATTCCCTGCCGGTTCCTGCGGGCCCAGCCGGGCTGTGCCCCGTCACGGCGGGGCCGGTGAACCCCAACGCTCCGGTATGTTTGGTAACGGGCATCCTGCACCTGCAGCCGTGGCCGGGGCTGTGCAAAGCGCCTGGAAGCTCGCGGTGTGGGCCCTTCGCTGGGTCCGTGTGCCCTCGCCCGCTGGGGAAAGACGCAAAAAACCGGAGCCTGGATTTACTCTAGGTTCTTGATCAAGTTGATAACACAAACGGTAACAGAGATTTCAGTGGTGTGGATCTGCCAAGCAGCAGCAGAAACGTCGGCCAGCAGTGTTGTTTATGTACAGCTCGGGTGGATGTGCCCCGGCCAACCCACGGCTCTGGGGTCTGAGGGAGCTCGTTATCGCCGTGTATTTCATCGGGGTGTTTGTAACCTGTTGTTGACATTTTGCATGTGGGATTTGTATGCAGGATCAGCCTGAGCTGAAGGTCCTCAGGTGGTGAGAAGGTTCTGCTGGGGCAGGGAGGTTTGTCAGGTCACATTGGCGGCACCTCGGGAAGGCGTTGTTGGGCTCATGGCATGGAGGATTGTTTTCTCTTGATTTGTAGCTCTCTTGAAGGCTTTGTGCCCATTTTCTTGTGAGGTGCTGATTTTTCCTGCGTGTATTTAATGATAACATCCCAGTATTTTGTGCTGAGGGTTCTTCAGAGAGTAGTTGTGCTGTGTGCAACAAAACCTCATTGCAGAGTTCTTGAATCTGAAGGAGCCTACAAAAAAGATGGAGAGACCCTGTACAAGAGCCTGGAGGGGCAGGAGAAGAGGGAATGGCTTCCCACTTACAGAAGGCAGGGTTAGATGGGATCTTGGGCAGGAATTGTTCCCTGGCAGGGTGGGCAGGCCCTGGCACAGGGTGCCCAGAGCAGCTGGGGCTGCCCCTGGATCCCTGGCAGTGCCCAAGGCCAGGCTGGACAGGGCTTGGAGCAGCCTGGGACAGTGGAAGGTGTCCCTGCCATGGCAGGGGTGGGGTGAGATGAGCTTTAAGGTGCCTTTAAGCCCAAACCATTCTGGGATTCTATAATCTTCTATTAGTCTGATTTTGGGGTTTTTTATTATTATAATTAATACAGAAGCAGAGTTTTCTGGGATTGTTGACTGAGGCTGTCATGTTTTGTAAATTCTGTGGTTTATGTTTGTAGTTTGTCCAGGGCACCGTTGCACCTTCAGTACCTTAGGTGTCGTGATAAAGCAGAGTTCCGGATGCCTGACCTTTCAGTGAAGCTCTCTGGACAGGGCTGCTGGTGAATTTTTAATCTTTGCTTATAGTGCTCTGACTTCTCCTTTACTGGAAGCCTTACCAGAGCGTGTATCTATAAAACTGCTGCTTTCAGCTGTCTTTACCCACTTAGAAGTACAAGATAATTGGACAAATGTCTTCTGTGGATTTTTTGAAGGAAAACTCAATGTTATTAAAGTCAGTAGCCATATGAAAAATGTGCTTAGACAGAGAATAGAAACTACTAAACAGAAGCAAACAAAAAGCCCTGAAGGTTCTGTAAGTTGTTATAAAATGCAGACTCTGTGGCCTTTTCATGTCCTTTTTCCTGCTCATAAGTCAGTCCTCTTTGAGTGTGGAGTGACCAACATGTAAAAATGTATTAAAAAACTTCTAAGGACCCTGTGTCCCGAAGATCCAAGTACTTCACTCTGTCCAGCCCCACTTCCTTTTTATGAGCCCCCAGGTTCAGTCCTGTGCCCAGTGTTGTTTAACTCGTCCATCAGTGGTTGGATGAAGGGGTTGGTGCCTCCTGAGCTGCTGACACGGAGCAAGAGCAGTGGCCAATCCCCCCCAGAGCTGTGCAGCCCTGCAGAGGGGCCTGGACAGGCTGGAGAGGTGAGCAGGAAGGAACTGTCAGAACTTCAGCAAGGGCAGGTGCAGGATCCTCCACCTGGGGAGGAGTAGCCCCAGTCCAGGCTGGGGCTGTACCTGCTGGGGAGCAGCTGCAGAGAGCCCTGGGTGTCCTGGTGAACAACAGACTGCTCCTGAGCAGCCGTGTGTCCCGGGGCCAAGGGCCAGGGAGATCCTGCTGTGCCTTGGGAAGAGCATTGCCAGCAGGCTGAGGGAGCTGATCCGTGCCCCTCTGCTTGGCCCTGCTGAGGCAAATCTGGAGTGCTGTGTCCAGTTCTGGCAGGAGGGGCATGGAGCTCCTGGAGTGGGTCCAGTGAATGCTGTGGAGGCGATGAAGGGACTGGAACATCTCTCTCTTCAGGAAAGGCTCAGTGAGCTGTGTCTGTTCAGCCTTGAGAGGAGACACAGTTGAGAGGAGACCTCAGCCCTCATCCTCTCTCTCGGTGTCTGCAGGGAGGGCTCAGAGTACAGAGCAGGCTCTGCTCCGTGGGGCCCAGCCATGGGACAAGAGGAAGGGGCAGGAACTGATACCCAGGAAGTTCCACCTGAATGTGAGGAAGAACTTCCCTGTGCAATGACTGAGCAGGCTGCCCAGGGAAGGAGTGTGGTCTCCCTCACTGGAGATATTCCAGAAGTGTCTGGACACAATCCTGTGCCATGTGTTCAGGGATGACCCTGCTCAAGCAGGGAGGTGGGACCAGGTGATCACTGTGTTCCTTCCAACCTGTCCCACCCTGTGATTCCCTGTAACACTGGGATATGCAGGGCAGTGCTGGAGTCCCCATCCCTGCAGGGATTTAACAGACATGTGGATCTGGCACCTGGGGCATGGTTAGTGGTGGCCTTGACAGTGCTGGGGGAACAGTTGGACTCTGGTCTTAGAGGGCTTTTCCAACCTAAATGATTCTTTGAGTCAATGTCTTCTAGGTGATTACCAAAATAGGTGTCATTATATATGGTTGAAAGCAGAGCCTTTGTTTCTCCTGTGTGTCCAGTGACTTGTACAAAATGTGTTTGTGTGGGGAAAACTGCCTCCAGGTGAGGGTGGAAACAGAAGTGCTGTGGCTGTAACTGGCCCTCTCTGGAGGCCAGCAACTACCCAGAGCTCTGCTCCTGAAGCCAAGGGGAGTTCTGGGGGCCAGGCAGTATGGAGAGAACTGTGGGGTTTGATTTGGCCCTGCCTCGTCAGAGGCACGTGTTTGGCACTGGTTATGTCCTGGACTGAGATGGAATCTCAAAGCAGAACATTGTAAGATTTGTACATGTCCTTTCCTTGGTAAGAAGTGCCTTGGAGAAATCATACCCAGCCCCTTGCCCAGTGCAGGAATGAGCCTGCAGCCCCTGCAGACGGGATGGGCTTCTGGGCTGTGCTGCCTGAGCACACGGGGACCAGCAGGAGCCTCTTCCATTGGCAAATGGGAGCAGCAGAACTTGCTCAGCACTCAGCACTTGGTGTTTCTGAGGCAAGACCTGCTGGAGCTGAACCTGCTCTTCACCCCAGCCCTTGGAGCACCCCCAGCCGGGTGACAGCCAGCACAGCCCAGGGCTGCAGGTGCCGCTTCACCAGGTGCCTTGGCCAATTACTGCATCTCTGAAACAGGAGTGTTCCTGCTGCTGCCTCTTGTTTGTTTGGCTTTTGTAGCAGATAAAGCTCTTTAAGGAGACTTCCTGTGAATTAGGGGCCTTTTGGCCCACGGGCAAAAGGTGCCATCAAAGTGACCCCGTGTGTTGTGCTTTGTTTCCCAGTGCAAGGCTTCATGCTGTATTTTGTATTCCCTGGGAACCGGTGTGTCCCTCTTATTTGCAGAGCATCATGGTGAAAAGGTGAAATAATCACCACCTGCAAGCAATAAAAAAGAGGCTTAATAGTGGTGATTTTCTGAGAAATCCCCTGCTGAGTGCGTGGTTGTCATGCCTGCTTGGATAAGCTCTGCACTGCCAAGAGACAATGGTACACTGCAGTGGGATGTGTATTGAATGAAAACGTCATTTATGAAGGTAAAATAACAACCCTATAATTCTCCTGGCTTATTAAAAACTGGCTGAGGCAAACTTGGAACCCCTCAGTGAGGGGCCTGGCTGCTGTGTGGCTGCATCAGTGGGGCAGCTGCTGGTTCTGATTGCTGTAGTTGCCACCACTTGTATTTGAGTTTTAGTTGAAAGGTTGAAAATAGCCTGGTCTTTGGAGAACAGACTTGACTATTGTCTTCACGTTTTTTTCCTTTAGTTGTGGAGAAAAAAGGAATTTAGAAAAAATATCTATCCTGAAAGCAATGGTGATACCTGAACATCATCTATGTGAGAGGCAGCAAGAGTCGTGTTCCTCGTGGGCTTTCTGGAGTGTCCTCTTCGAGGAGCACTTGCATTTAAGAGCAACTGTTGTGTATACAAAAATCCTGGTGAAAACCTCTTGGGTTTGTAATGGTGTATTGAGAAGATTTATTAGACATTAGGAAGAAATTGTTCCTTGTGAGGGTGGGCAGGCCCTGGCACAGGGTGCCCAGAGCGGCTGTGGCTGCCCCTGGATCCCTGGCAGTGCCCAAGGTCAGGTTGGATGGGGCTTGGAGCAACCTGGGTAGTGGAAGGTGTCCCTGCCATGGCAGGAGGTGAAAGCAGATGAGGTTTAAGCCCAAACCATTCTGGGATTCTGTGATTAGTGCTGCCAGTGTTTATCTTTGCTAAAGGCCCTTCCAAAGACAGAGATTTTGCTGTTTCCTGAAGGTCTTACAACCCTGAGTTTCTGCTGGCTCGTGATAGTGCAGGCCACAAGCAGAGCTCTGTGTCATGAGCATTGCGTCCTTGGCTCCTGCAGGCTTCCTGCAGCCTCAGTCATCAGAGTGCCCTAAATTTTTGTGGTTTGCTAGTCAGAGTTTCTCTGTCATTGTGGTGGGATTGTGCATCACTTTGGGATGGTGGACGTGAAGCTTTACCTGAGCTCCTGAAGTTGTCATGGAGGGCTGTGGAAAGTCTTGAATCTTGTCTGTGAGTGCAGGTGGAGGTACGGAAGGTCAAATGTTTGTCACTTCTGATCTGGATTGCCGGTTGGGCCTGTGCCTCTGAGGAAAGGGGAATATTTTCTGCCTGTGAGGAAGGAGAGATGTTTTCTGCTGTGAGAAGTGAAGGGAGGCACAGATCACTGTGCATTTCACTTACATGTCCAGCTTCTGTACTCTTGTTCCAGACTGGGTGGCTGAGTGCAGGCAGGAGATGCAGTCAGTGTTTTGGCTCTGCCCTTGAACCACTCTTCAAATGGAACTGGAGTTCAGTTTGTGTGTATTGCTGCTTGCTAAGAGTTGGCACTTTTGGAACAGGGGCACTGTAAGACTGATGGCAGTGAGTGCATAAAGGTGTTTCTGAGCGCCCAGGGCAGGAGGTGCTCAACAAGATGCTTTGGAAAGGCAGAAAAACGTGGAATTTTGCAGGACCTTCAGTGAAGAGCAATCACCTACATCTTATGCTCTGAAAAACACTGCTGTGGTGTGATGGCTCTTGCCATAGTCCAGCATCTTGGATTTTGGTGGAGTATTGCATCACAGGAGTGTGAGGACTAATGGTGAAGATCCCATCTGATACCATAACACTGGAGTAATTTTTACTTGTCATTAGTGTGATCTCTGTCATACAAAGCTGTGAATATGCTTCTCTGATTAGGGCAAGGCAGCAAAGGTTGTCGTTTGTTTTGAAATAAAGCTTTAGCTGCTCCCATTGCATAGGGGTAAATGGCTGATTTAATAAATGCTTTTCACACTATACCCTAGTAAATTGCTGGGTAACAAATTATATCCTTGTAACTTTGAAAAGGTAAATATTGGTAAAACACACAACTTTAACTTTTGGTGCTATTGCTGATTTGAAAGGAGGCCAGTTCCTGAAAAGGTGTGCTTGGTTGATGTAATGTTCCTGTGGGTTAAATGTGGACAAGCTCTGCTTGAGCTTGGCCAAGCACAGAGTATTTTACTCATTCCCAATGGCTGTCGTGTGAAGCCTTGGCATGAATGCATTCCTAATAGTCTTGACTATTACACTACTAAAACCTATGGCCTGGCTTTTGTGTTGGTGGTATTTTTTAACTCTTCCCTTACAGCTTGTTCAAAAGCCTGTAAAGGAGTCTGTAACTGGTAATAGTCTGCAGTACTCCAGGATGAGGAGGAGGAGATGCTTACTAAACCAGCCAAACCCATCAACCCTTTGGGGCCAAGTTAGGTTTTTTGTGTGACGTGGTGAGTACCTGGAGCTGGCATGAGGAGGGGCAGGACACTGCAGCTGCCTGGGATAGAGGAACTGCCACTTCTGCTGCCAGCTGAGGGCTTTGCCTTATTGCTTTGCAAGTACTGTGATTTGGTTTAGTCAAATCAAAAGAAGATGAAAATGTTGGATTTGGGGAAGCAGGACATCTAGGTTTGATTTTGAGCCCTGGTGGTCATAACTTGGAGGACTAAGTACTTGTGTAGTTTTCTCCTTAGCAAATGATGGGGCTATTCCAGAGAGCTTGGAAACATCCAACACCTGAGTAGTGACATGTTTTTATCTTAAAGGCTCTGCTATTTAATACAGGCCCAAAGAGCAGGCAGCATCTCTGGGTGTGGGTAGGCACCTGCTGACTATAAATTTGGGGTCTATTTAGGACTTACTAGTAAGAAAAGCTCCAGGCAACCTTTTTCAGACTTGAGATGCTTCAAAATAAAGCATCAACATAACATTGATGGTATTTAAGTTACCAAGGCATCCTTTACCCCTCCCTTTGGCCCTGTGTAAATTAGGAAATACATTCAGCTTTACATCTACATTTACACTTACATCCTATCTTTGGTATTCCAGGTCTCTCACTTTCATCAGCACTTCTTGTGTTAAACACTTACCCACCCAAATATCTTCCAGAAGAGAAGGTAGATGAACAATTTCTGGAATAAAAAAGGGTCAGGAATCATCCAGCTCTTGAACTGCTTGAGCAGAGCATGTCTGAATTGACAGAACCAACCTGCATCTCTTACACCTCCTTCAGTGTGTGCTGGAGAATCCAAACACGTACAGCCTGCCTCAAACCACAGAAATAATTTTGCAAAATTACTGCCCTTGTTTCCCTGCCAGGCCTGGTGTTCTGCATACTGGCTTATTAAAAACACACCATACCAAGAAAAAACACTTTTGTGTTTGAATGCATGAAGGTTGGGTCAATAAAAAGAACAAAAGGCACTTGTTCAGCGCTGTAACTCTGCCTGTAAGTATTGTTCTGAAGGTAATGAGCTGTGAGAGAATCCAGCCAATTCAGAGACAGGACAGAAGGTGCATGAAAAACATAAAGTCAGAATACAAATTCTTCTCACGGAATCCAAACCCTTCCAGCAAATCCCATCTTTCTTCTCCAAGCATAAACTGCATAATTAATGACAAAATAGTGTCTGAAGAGTATGTAACACATGTAGCTCCTCAAGATCTTTTATTTCTTCAACTTATAGGGAACTTCAAACCACATATCATTGGCCCACAGAATCATTCAGTCTGGAAAAGCCCTCTAACATAAACTCAAACCATCCCCCCAGCACTGCCAAGGCCACCCCTAAGCCATGTCCCCAACTCCACATCTACACAGCTGTTAAGTCCCTGCAGGGATGGGGATTCCACCACTGCCCTGGGCAGCCTGTGCCGGTGTTGGATCATGCTTTCCATGAAGAAATTCCTCCTGATGTCCCACCTAAACCTCCTCTAGCACAGCTTGAGGCTGTTTCCTCCTATCCTGTCCCTTGTTCCCTGGGAGCAGAGCCTGACCCCCACCTGGCTGTCCCCTCCTGTCAGGGTGTTGTGGAGAGCAAGAATGTCTCCCCTGAGCCTCTTTTTTCTCCAGGCTGACCTTCCCTTCAGCTGTTCCTGGTGCTCCAGCCCCTTCCCTAGCTCCATTCTTCTCCAGACATGTTCCAACCCTCTTGTGAGAGGCTCAGAACTGTCGCCAGGATTCGAGCTGGGGCCTCAGCAGTGCCCAGCACAGGGGATGGCCACTGCCCGGGTCCTGCTGGCCACACTGTGCCTCATACAAGCCATGGACCATTGGCTCCTTGCTCACCTGGGCACACACCAGGTCATGTTCAGCAGCTGTCACCAGCACCCCTAAATCCTTCTGGCAAAGCCTTTTGTACCTGATTTAGGGGAAATGGACTCACTTCTACTCACTTCCCATGGACACATTTCGAGACAGCAAGAGCATCCCACAAACCAGAGGTGCTGCTTGCTCCCTGGGCTTGTTAGTGGCGCAGGTTTTAGGGTAAAAACATGTCACTGTTCAGGTGCTGAACATTCGCTGCTGTGTTCTGCCTCTGCGGTCTCTCTGTTGAACAATCTGTGCTGTGTTTCTGAGTGAAAGTTGTAGGTAAAATTTGGGCAGATGGGAACTGGAAAGCTTGACAGTCAAATGTGTTTCAGATGCAGAATTTAAAATGTCTCTTTGCTGTGTAACTGGATCTGGATCTCACGAATACTGTGCTGAGCCATTTTGGGAGGACACTTAAATGTGTGGTGTTCCCTGGCTGATCACGCTCCTCGTGTGGGTTCTGCAGGCTGAGCTCTCTTACTCATGGTGTTAAAACAACAACACCCCAAAAAAAGAAAAGGGGGGAAGGGGCATTTTGTTGGACTGTTTCGTTTGAGACACACATTTGGTAGCTTGTGGGTCGGTGAGGGCGGTGGTAAGTAAACTTCAAAACGAGGGAGAGTGTTTGATATGGCATGCACTAATTTTTATTTTCTAAATCTGCTTTATTAATAGCATCACAGACTTTTCTAACTTTTCACTGCAATTATGTTGTCTCTGACTCTGCTTCATTTGGTGGAAGCAGATCTCTGTTAAATTTGGGAGCTTTCTCCAGTTTTGACACTGAAAGAACATATGGGAGTAATGTGTTAAATTAAAAAAGAGAAAAGCTTGGGGGACGAGGTGGTAGAGGTAAGCAGGTGTGATCAGAACCAGCTTGGCACTGTCTATTTCAGGGATGCTCCTGTAAAAGTGTTGGCATGCTTAATGTTAAGGAAAAAAAGCATTTTAGCATTTGTAAAAAGTCCAAGTTTTGGTACTGAAAAATGGCATAGCTCAAAGAATCACAGGATCTCCTGAGCTGGGAGGGACCCACAGGGATCATCAGCCCAGCCCCTGTCCCTGCACAGCCACCCCAAGACCGCCACCCTGAGCAGCCCTGGGAGCTCCTGGAGCTCTGGCAGCCTTGGCACCATTCCCTGGGGAGCCTGGGCAGTGCCCAGCAGCCTCGGGGGGCAGAACCTTGCCCTGAGCTCCATGCCAAGGCCTGGCCCAGCTCCAGCCCTTGCTGGGCTCCTGTCCCTGTCCCAGAGCAGAGCTCAGCCCCTGCCCCTGTGCCTGCCCTGGGGAGGAGCTGCAGCCCCCGAGGAGCCTCCCCTCAGTCTCCTGGGCTGCAGCTGAACCAGCCAAGTGCCCTCAGCTGCTCCTCAGCCCCTTCCCCAGCTCCGTGTCCCTCCTCTGGGCACTCTCCAACAGCTTTGGATCCTTCTGATCCTGTAGTGCCCAAAGTGCCCCCAGCACTGGAGGTGAGGCTGCCCCAGGGCAGAGCAGAGTGGGACAATCCCTCCCTGGGCCTGGTGCCCCCCAGCACAGGGGGGCCCTTGGGGCTGCCAGGACACAGCAGTGACTCAGATCCAACTTGCCACTGAGCAGGACCCCCAGGGCCCTTCCCGTGGCGCTGCTCTCCAGCCTCTCATTCCCAGTCTGTCCCTGCACCCAGGGCTGCCCCATCCCAGGGCAGGATCCAACACTTGCCCTGTTAAACACCACACGGCTGGGGATTTCCCAGTCCTCACATTTGTCAGGGTCTCTCTGTGTGGCCTCTCTGCCCTTGAGAATGTCAGCAGTTCCTCCCGAGCAAACCCAATCAGGACCTTCCAGTCCTGCCCCCAAGTCACTTACAAAGACATTGACAGAACTGGCCCTAAGGTGGAGCCCTTTGAACCCCAGTGATCACCACCTTGGTGTCACCCCATTTCCTGTACCTTTCTGAGGTGCAGGGCCATCAGCTCTGCAGTGTGGAGTCTGTGTGCTTTGCCTTATTTTCAAGCTTATTTCACAGAGTATTGTAAAAGTTCATCACATCTTACTGAACTGCAGCGTGTACTGCTGGACCCCTGGCAGCTTGGTGACTTGCCCCAGTTTTTAACTGTTAAGGCCTGGGCAGATCTGTGTTTCCTGGAGGCAGCCTTTTCTCAGGAGGGAGTGGGAGGCAGTGCAGGGCTGTCCCTGAGTGGGGCACTGTGCAGCTGCTCCCTGGGCAGCCTGGGCAGCCTCCTCCCAGCACAGCTTTGTGTGCAGTTGCCTCCGGAATTTTACCACAAGTTTGTATCTTGAGGCGCCTGCATTTGTGCAGCTGGGACTCTGGCCAGGTGCCGTAAATGTTTATGCAATAACAGGAATGAAAATCCCTTTATGTTCTGCACAGCCTCCAGATGCCTGTGTGTTGTGGGAATTTGCTTATGTGTTAGATGTACCTTTGCCTTTGGACATGTTTATCTTGGATTGAAAGACCAACTTGATGTCTCTGGTGTTTTTGTGCCCATGTCAGCTGTGGACAAGGCACGCGAGGTGTGTGATGGGTAAGGCTGGACCCTGGGGGTGCTGCTCTCTGCCCTTGGGGCTTGGCAAGGGTTGTGACTGTGTATTCTCACACAAGTGTCAGCTCATCTATTTTTTATTGATATACATGTTAATTTACCAGGCAAGTCTCAGCTATGAAGCAGCCCTGTGCTAAAATATATGCTTGAAATATGTGCTTAAATGATGTTAATGTTGCTTATAGACTGAATAGGTGTATGAGTGAGCAAGCTTTGTGCCAGCCAGCAGGAGTATTTGGGATAGTGCAGGCATCAGACATGGAATGTTCACTGGGACTACTAGATCCCTAGTGTGTTCCTCCAGTGGGTGGAGCGTTAAAAGGCTGCAGTACTTCTGACATGGCTAAAAGCATCCCAGCACTGCTCCTGTGCCCCTGACCTCAGCAGTGGGACAAGCTGTAGTGGGATCACAGAATCTCACAGTGTTTTGGGTTGGAAATGACTTAAAGCCCATCTCATTCCACCCTCTGCCATGGGCAGGGACACCTTCAGTAGACCAGGTTGCTCCAAGCCCAGTGCAACCTGGCCTTGAACACTTTTATGAATAGGGCAGCCACACCTCTCTGTGCAACTGCTGCCAGTGCCTGGACAGGACAGGCTGCAGGTTCCTGCAATCTTCACGCCCCTGTTCTGAAGGATTGCCAAACTCTGCTGCAGGGCCCGGGGGCAGTCCCTGCTCCAGGTGCGGTGGGGACTGGCTGAGGTCCTGTCAGACACAAAGTACCGGCTGCCTGCTTTCTTCAGTGTCACACAAGTTTGGCACCAATGCTCTGGATAAGAAAAGTGGTCTCAAGTTCAGAGAACAGGCTTAGGAGACTTTGGAGAGGCTGTTTCAGCAAGGAGGAGTGTAACGCTTTGTTGTGCTTTCCTGTCTGTTGCAGCACACTAGTTACTGCTTGGACTTCACAAACACGAATTCCTGAGCCGGCTGATCTCTGCAGCCACTTCCCACCATGGATCAGGACTATGAGAGACGTCTCCTACGCCAAATCAACATACAGAATGAGAACACAATGCCTTGTGTGAGTACAGATGGGCTCAGGCTCACTGTTATGTTGTCTGTCTCACTTGTGACTGTTTTCCTTGAGCTTTTGAAAGACCTGGCACCTCCTCAAAGCAAACCACAATCTTTTGTTGGGTTGTGAGCAGGTGTGAACTCCTCAGCTGTTCCATGAATACCCAAATAGCTTCACTTTAAGAGAGCTTTTGAATATATAACCTCAGTTCAGGTTGCAAAAAGGGGTGAAGATATTTTTGTGGAGTTCAGTAATACCTTTTTAATACATAATCTCAGCAATTACACGTGTAACATAAAAAATTGAGGCCTGACAAACTAACCAACTCTAGTGCTTGACAAGAGTAAGTTCAGTGTCTTTTTTTCTTTAATTCAGGTAGCAGAGATGAGAAGAACCTTGACACCTTCCAATTCTCCAATGTCTTCTCCTAGTAAGCATGGTGACAGATTCATTCCCTCAAGAGCTGGGGCCAACTGGAGCATCAACTTCCACAGAATAAATGTAAGTTTTGTTCCCTTCTCCTACAGCTCAGCCTTGGAACCGAGGAAGTGGTACCTTTTGTTTTGGCTGGCATGATTGCTCTGCTTACCTTCTGCTGCCCCAGAAGAGTTCCACTGAGTGTGTGTCCTCAAACCCTATGCTCCCTGCAGTTGCTATTTCACCATATACCCTGAGGTTTCTGTGTGGTGATGGCATGTTTCTCCATTTCAGGAAAATGAAAAATCACCAAGCCAAAACAGAAAAGCAAAGGATGCTACATCAGACACTGGCAAAGGTGAGACCACCCTTCTACTGCTTGGCAGTGCCCAGAGCTCTGAGTGCAATCTGCTGGGGAAGTTAAGGCCATGCTGGCACTTTTCATGCTTATTGTCAAAACTCATGCTGGTGTTTTGGGAAATGCCCACATCATGAGTGAGTACCAGCTCACTGCTTTTGATGGGTGTCTGGATGCAAGAGGCGGTCTCTATGCCTTAGTTTATTGTGTCATGAAATCACTTTCCTGGTAGAGTGGAAGGAGGGGAAACTTGCTACTAATCTTGATTCTAAATGGGGGCTCCAGGCTTATTAAGAGACTCTGTGAGAGTACAAGTTGTAGAATCCCAGACTGGTTTGGGTTGGAAGGGACCTTAAAGCCTCTCTCCTTCCACTCCCTGCCATGGCAGGGACACCTTCCGCTATCCCAGGTTGCTCCAAGCCCTGTCCAGCCTGGCCTTGGGCACTGCCAGGGATCCAGGGGCAGCCCCAGCTGCTCTGGGCAACTTGTGCCAGGGCCTGCCCACCCTGCCAGGGAACAATTCCTGCCCAATATCCCATCCAGCCCTGCCCTCTGGCAGTGGGAAACCTTTCCTCCTTGTCCTGTCCCTCCAGGCCCTGTCCCAAGTCCCTCTGCAGCTCTCCTGGAGCTCCTTTAGGTACTGGAAGGGGCTCTACAGTCTCCCTGGAGCCTTCCCTTCTCCAAGTCAGGCACACATGATCCTGATACTTCCTGCTGTTCCTGCTCTGAGCTCTCTGCTCAGTGCCTGTTTGGGTTTACAGATGGCCTTGCCTACTCTGCCTTGCTGAAGAATGAACTCTTGGGAGCAGGGATTGAGAAGGTGCAGGACCCCCAGACAGAGGACAGGAGGCTGCAGCCATCCACCCCAGAGAAGAAATCTCTCTTCACTGTGAGTTGGTTACTTGAATTAGCACCAGTGGAGCTTGGGCGTGGGGCACAGGAACAGAGCACAGGGCTCTGCCAGGCTCTGCAGTGAGCTGGTGTTGAGGCTTGGCTGAGATAAGCTGTTGAGAGCAAATGTGGTGGCCTGCAAAGGGAACCTGAGTGTGCAGCAAGCAGTGTGCTTCCTGTGTGCTGGCAGGAAAGCTGTGTGGAGCCAGGCTTTTTGGACAGTGTGGTGAGTGGCCAAATCAGGCTTTTGGACTTGGAGTGTTGCTGAGAGGTTCTGTATGGTTTTGGAGCACCTGGGAAAGGAAAAACTGGGTGTTGGAATTAGCTTGGCACCAGTGCACGTTGGGAGTGATGCCCCAGGCCTTGGGCTTACCAGAGTCCTCACGAGGTGTTTCTTTATGCAGTATTCACTCAGCACAAAACGCTCCAGCCCGGATGATGGCAATGAGGTCTCACCCTATTCCCTGTCTCCTGTCAGCAACAAAAGGTAACACTGATCCTCTGCAAACTAAAAGAAGGGAAGGGCTGGGATAGAGGGGACAGAGGGTTCAGTGAGGTTCTCTCGGACTTCTGCCTAAAGCTCTAAAATAAATGTGAATTGGGTTTGGAAATCTGGAGAGAGAGTAAATAAAACAGTCAAGTTCTAAGAATTTCTTCAGGTGCCCAACCTGTCTGTGTGCTTGACATGTCTTGGTCAGCTCTCAGTAATCAGTTTACCTTTCTGCTTCATAGCTCCTTTGTAGAAGCAGAACCTAATTCCTTCCAGTCTTGCTGCTGAAAAAGGGTTGTGCAGCCTTTTTCTGTCTGCATTTCTGTAGAAACTTCAGAGTGATCTATAAAGAGTGGCTGCACCTGTGCCTCCCATCTGCTATGATGTGCAGATTCCTGTAGTTGTTTTTTTATCTGTTTTTGTAAACAGTCAGAAGCTGCTAAGATCACCTCGAAAACCGACTCGGAAAATCTCCAAGATTCCTTTCAAAGTGCTGGATGCCCCAGAGCTGCAGGATGACTTCTACCTGAACCTGGTGGACTGGTCCTCTCTTAACGTCCTCAGCGTTGGCCTTGGGACTTGTGTTTACCTGTGGAGTGCTTGTACAAGTCAGGTAAATGGTCATGACTGTCTGAAGATTGAATTGCCTATTGATGTAGGGTTTTTGCAGGGTTTTTCCACATTCCAGGGCTATGGAATGTGCTGTGTGAGGGCTTCAGCACTTGTCACACTCTATCCCAAGCACAGCTCTGGTTTGTGGGACAGCCAGTGTGACAAAGCCATTTTTCTTATCCCGTTCTTCTCTCTGAAGGTAACGCGGCTGTGCGACCTCTCTGTGGAAGGAGATTCCGTGACATCCGTGGGCTGGTCAGAGCGGGTCAGTATGACACTGTCAGCAGGGACAGCTGACACATGGGTCATGTAGTCATTTTCATCATAGCTGTAGTTAGCTCCCTGAGCTGGTTTTTCTCTGCTAAAAGGGAGGGGATGGAGAGCAGCCTCTTGTATCTTGAGGTTTTCCAGGCGTTGCTAAGAGGAGTGGGAGGGAGAAGAAGCCAGTTTGTTTCTTCAGCTCTTGACAATAAAATGTTACAATAAATATATTCCAGACAGGCTGCTTGGGCCTCTCAGTAGGGAAAAACATGTCAAATGAAAGAACTCTGGATGCTTTCCATCTTGTGGGATTTATGTCAAGTCTTCTCCTCAACTTTCAGTTTTCTGACTGTACTTCCTGGCTGTACTGATCCTGGCTCTCTGTTTGTGCAGGGAAACTTGGTGGCCGTTGGCACTCACAAGGGCTTTGTACAGATCTGGGATGCAGCTGCAGGAAAGAAGCTCTCCATGCTGGAGGGACACACAGCCAGAGTTGGTAAGGAGTGGGGAACCAGAGGGTTCTGAGGAGTCACTTCTTCCTGGTGGAACTTTGTTAGCCAGGGATCTGCTGGAAATAGAGAACTCAGAGTACCAGGATTGGTATTTATCCCCTGCTATCCTCTTGAGCAGGTTCAAAATATTATCATCTCATAACTCTGGTGTTCTGATATGGGTGTGATGGTGGTTGGGTGTTGCAGCAGATGTTTCCTCCTTGCTTGAGGCTTTTTGGGTTTGGTTACAACATCTCTTCATTGCTGCTGGCTTCCAGTTTCAGCTCTGCTGGCAGCTTCTCACTGAGATTTCCAGTTCCCTTTTTTTGGATGGCTGTTTTTTTCTGCTCAGAGATGTTGTGAATCTAGACTCTGGGGTGAGATTTGGGAAATCCATGCACATTCCAAGATGCTTCTGTGCTTTACTGCACTGTGAAGTGAGGTTGGTAATACCTGCAGTCAGTCTGTTCAGGGAACCTCTATTTGTGCCCTGACTCCAGAGAGTGGATGTAAGGAGGTCTGTAAGGAGTGGTTTGAGGTTTGTTAGGGTTTTTTTTTTGTTTTTAAACCCTGGCAGCTCTGATGGCTGCGTTTTGCTTACCAACTGCTGCAGGACTGGAAGGGTTGGACTTGATAATGTGGTCAGCAGGACCAGGGCAGTGACAATCCCTCTGTGCTGAGCACTGCTGAGGTCCCCCCTCAAAGACATTGAGGGGCTGGAGCATGTCCATAGAAGGGAATGGAGCTGGGGAAGAGTCTGAAGCACCAGAAGCAACTGAGGGAGCTGGAGGGGCTCAACGTGGAGAAAAGGAGGCTGAGGGGGACCTTTTGGCTCTGCACAACTCCTGGCAGGAGGGTGGAGCCAGGTGGGGGTTGGGCTGTGCTCCCAGGGATGAGAGGGCATGCCCTCAAGCTGTGCCAGAGGAGGTTAAGATTAGATATTGGGAAAATTTCTTCACAGAAAGGGTTACAAATCATGGGAACTGGCTGCCTCAGGCAGTGGTGGAGTCATCATGCTTGGGAAGTGTTTAAAAGTCATGGGGATGTGGCACTCAAGGACATGGCTTGGTGGTGAACGTGGCAGTGGTGCTGAGTTGAAGGTTGGACTTGGTGACCTTAGAGGTTCTGCAGCCTCAGTGACTTGAGAGCAGCCTCTGAGGCTCTGTCCCTGGTGCAGGTGCCCTGGCGTGGAACGCGGACCAGCTGTCGTCCGGGAGCCGGGACAGGATGATCCTGCAGCGCGACATCCGCACCCCGCCCCTGCAGTCGGAGCGCCGGCTCCAGGGACACAGGCAGGAGGTCTGTGGGCTCAAATGGTCCACGGACCACCAGCTCCTGGCCTCTGGAGGGAACGATAATAAGGTACATTCCTTCCAGGGGGTCATGGGAAATGTCACACCCCTTTCTTTCTAGGGTGAGGGGAAATGTTGTCAGGTTGGACGTTATTATATCACTGGAGGTGTTCAAGGCCAGGCTGGACAGGATGTGCAGCAACCTGGTCTAGTGGAAGATGTTCCTGCCCATTGCAGGGGATGGAGCTAGATGGGCTTTGAGGTCCCCTCCAACCCAAACCATTGTATGATTCTATGATTAGGGAAAAATTTCTTTACTGAAAGAGTGGTTAAGCATTGGAACAGGCTGCCCAGGGCAGTGGGGGAGTTGCCATTCCTGGAAGTGTTCAAAAAACAAGTGGATATGCAATGTGGTTTACTGGGCACGATGGGATTAGGTCAAAGGTTGGACTCAACCTTAAAGGTCTTTTCCAGCCTTAATGGTTCAGTGATTCTTTAAGGATGTTTGGCCTCTCTGAAAAGGACTTTTGTTTTGGTTGTTGGACCATGACCAAACATAAATCATGCTAAGCTACTACTCAGTCTTCTCTTCCTAATAAAATGAAAAAGGCAAATTTAATTTTGCTTCTGTATTTGGCTAATTAAATCTCTAGCTTGGCTCAGGGGGTTGAGTTCAACAAAGCCACTGCTAAGCTGCCCTTCCTGGCTTTGTTTGGGTAGTGTATGGTCACATTTGTTGCAGTAATGTTTGTGTGCAGCAGGAAGCTGAGGTAGAGCTCTGTGAGTTCTCATACCTGTAGCGCAGGCTTGCAGCTCACTGAGCACCATATGGGAGAAGCATCTGTCACAAAAAAGCAGGTTCCAAGCCCTTTGGAGCGGGTTGCTAGGTAGGGAATGTGCCCAGTGCCTGTGTGACAGCATGGTTGGACCGAGTTCCTCCTGCTCAGAATAATTCCTAATGAGCTGAGCAGATTTCTGGATGTGTTCTGGAATGAGACAGCCAGAAAGACAACAGCAGGGTCTGAGGCCCCCTTCAGTGATGCCATTTCTTTAGATTTATTCCCTTATCTTAGGGCCTGTTCCTGCCACATGGCCTGGGGATAGGACAGCTCCTCAGCTGAGTGTGGTGTCAGGGTGGGTTTGACTGCCCCATTCCTGGAAGTGTTCAAGGCCAGGTTGGATGGGGCTAAGAGCAACCTGGTCTACTAAAGGGTGTCTCTGCCCTTGGCAGGGATTTGAACTAAATGAGCTTGAACCAGCCCAAGCCATTCCATGATTCTGTGAAGTACAGAGTGGAGCTGTGCATGTCTGAGCAGAGCTATGGGAAATCAGCTTGTTGCCCAACTGCCCTCATCAGTCCCATTGTGCCTCGTGGGTGTAGTGGACACATGGCTGAGGCACAGGTTTGATCATGCTCTTCTCTCTGCCAGCTCCTTGTCTGGAATCACTCCAGCCTGAGTCCCGTCCAGCAATACACAGAGCACCTGGCAGCAGTCAAAGCCATCGCCTGGTCCCCACACCAGCACGGGCTGCTGGCCTCGGGGGGGGGCACAGCCGACCGCTGCATTCGCTTCTGGAACACGCTGACGGGGCAGCCCCTGCAGTGCATCGACACCGGCTCCCAGGTGTGCAACCTGGCCTGGTCCAAACACGCCAACGAGCTGGTGAGTCCTTCCCTGTGCTGGGGAGTGTGGGGAGCACGAGCCCGGTGTGCCCAGGGGGGCAAGGAGGCCAAGGGCATCCTGGCTTGTACCAGCAAGAGTGTGGGCAGCAGGACCGGGGCAGTGACTGCCCCCCTGTTCTGGGCACTGCTGAGGCACCTCAGATGCTGGGGTCAGTTTTGGGCTCCTCACAACAAGAAAGACAGTGAGGGGCTGGAGCATGTCCAGAGAAGGGAACAGAGCTGGGGAAGGGGCTGGAGCACAAGTCTATTGGAGGAGCAGCTGAGGGGGCTCCAGCCTGGAAAGAAGGAGGCTCAGGGCACACCTTCTCTCCATCTGACAGGAGGGTGGAGCCAGGTGGAATTCAGGCTCTTCTTCCAGATAACAAGCACAAGAAGAAATGGCGTCAAGTTGCACCAGGGGAGGTTTAGATTGGATATTGGGAAAATTTCTTCATGGTGGTCAGGCCTGGAGTGGGCCACCCAGAGCAGTGGTGTAGTCTGTCAACTGTTGGACTTGATGATCTTGGAGGTCTTTTCCAGCCTTAACAATTGCATGATTCTATGATGCATGTTCCCCTCTCCCCTTTCAGGTGAGCACCCACGGATACTCCCAGAACCAGATCCTCGTCTGGAAATACCCCTCGCTAACTCAAGTAGCAAAGCTCACGGGGCACTCTTACCGAGTCCTGTACCTGGTGAGTGATGGCCGTGGCTCCAGCTGCTCACCTGGCTGTAGGTGTGCCCAGCTGGCACCCAAAGCAGCAGTGCCAGTGGCACCATAAGCTGCCTGGGCGGGAATGTGAACATTCCCCATGAGCAGTGCAAAACTCTGACACATTTCTGTGCCTGCAAGGGACACTTACATTTGCTGCTATGGAAATGTGAGGTTTTGTTAATGATAGTAAAGCCTGCCAAACTCTCCTGAGGAAACATCTGACTTTTCTTCTAACAAAACTCTTCTGAGCCTGGAGAAGAGAAGGCTCCAGGGAGACCTTCCAGTGCCTCAGAGGCTCCAGGAGAGCTGTAGAGGGACTTTGGAAAAGGATCTGGAATAGCAGGACAAGGGGGAATGGCTTCAGACTCCCACAGGGCGGGGTTAGATGGGATATTGGGAAGAAATTCTTCCTGTAAGGGTGGTGAAGCCTTGGCACAAGTTGCCCAGAGCAGCTGTGACTGCCTGTGGATCCCTGGAAGTGTCCAAGGCCAGGCTGGACAGGGCTTGGATCAGCCTGGGATAGTGGAAGGGAGCAGAATGAGATGTGCTTTAAGGTCCCTTCCAACCCAAAGCATTCTGGGATTCTGTGATTTTATGAAACACAAGCTTCTCTCCTTGCTTCCAGAAGACTTTCACACCTCTTCACTGATGACTGCTGCCCAGGGAATTAAACATTTGTTGTGGGTAATCCTGATCCATCTCATACCTGCTGTTACTGTTACAGGGGGGTGTCAGCAGTTCATGATGGAGCTGACAAATGCTAATAATGTTTTGGGAGGTAGATCCCAATGTAAGCAACCAATACAGCCAGAAAATCCAGTCATATCATCTTCCTGCCTTCAGGCAGGTTGATAATCCTGGGAGGAACAGCCTCAGTTACACATGGCTTGGATTTCTTAGCACAAGTATTCTTTCCACAGCACTCCCCCCATGTGTCCCACAGCTGCACCATAAGGTGCCAGGGCCCAAGTTGCACCTGAGGCTGCTGAGGCACCTGGAAGTGGAGGTAGCTGGCTTCTCACCACGAGTAGGAAGGACAGTTAAATCTCTCCTGCATTCCAACTAAGTCTTGTTTTCAAGCCTCAAAAATGTGACAGGTGCTAAAGGTTGTTGTCTTGTCCTTAGGCAATGTCCCCTGATGGGGAGGCCATTGTCACAGGAGCTGGAGACGAAACCTTACGCTTCTGGAACGTCTTCAGTAAAACTCGCTCGACAAAGGTAAGGCCAGGCATGGAGGCAGCTGCCTGGGGCAGCTCAGGCCACATTGGCTCTGCTCTGCTGCCTCCTCCCTGATCCCTTCCTGCAGATCAAAGGCTGGGGCAGTGAAGGATTCAACTTTGCTGAGATTTAAGTAAAAGGTTGCCCTTTGGTGCCCAAGGCTGGTGTGACACAACATCCCTCTCTAGGCTGGTCCAGGGCTGCTGAGCAGAGCAGAGCAGCTGAGCCCTCAGCTGACAGCAGGCTGGGAGAGCTGGGGGTGTCCAGCTGAAGAAGAGAAGGTTCCAGGGAGACCTTACAGCTCCTTCTAGTGCTTAAAGGGGCTCCAGGAGAGGTGGAGAGGGACTTTGGACCAGGGCCTGGAGGGAGAGGACAAGGGGAAATGGCTTCCCAGTGCCAGAGGACAGGGTTAGATGGGATTTTGGGAAGGAATTGTGCCCTGTGAGGGTGGAGAGGCCTCGGCACAAGTTTCCTAGAGCAGCTGTGGCTGTCCCTGGATCCCTGGAAGATCCAAGGTGAGGTTGGATACGGCTTGAAGCAACCCATGGCAGAGGGTGGAAGGAGATGAACTTTAAGGCCCCTTGAGGCCCAAACCATTCTGTGATTCCATGATTATTCCCTGCCTCTTTACAAAACTGCTTAAAATGGGGGTTTGGATGAAAATAGGATCATGGATTCTGCCAGTGACAACTTGGCGTCACCAAAAGCAGATTGTGTCTGACGCTCTGAGAGCTTTCTTGGATCCCTGGCAGAGGAATTTGGAGGAGGGGACTGGGGCGAGCTGGCATTGATCCTGGGGGTCCCCCAGTTCTTGCCGTCTCTGGGGTACACCTGCCTGCAGAGCTCTGGGAATGGCACTCTGACCAGCTGTGCACATGTTACCATTTGGAAGGAATGGTAACAGGGGAATATTTATGGTGTTGGACTTTGATTCATGAGCTGGAATCATGCTCTGAGCTAGAGATACCAGGTTAAAAACAAACCAACCCAGAAGCGTGTGGAGTAACACCTATTTACCCCCTGCTTTGTGTTCCCTTGTCAGGAGTCTGTATCTGTGCTCAACCTCTTCACCAGGATACGATAAACCCCCTCCCTGTGCCCCGGGAACCGACAGCCTGACATTCCAGGATCAGACCACTCCCTCGGCGTGCATGGACCTCCGGAGCCCAGCCAAGGGGAGGGAGAGCTGTGGGACTGCAGGAGGACCCAGCTCATTAAATATGTGCTTGTGACCCACAGGGCTGGGCAGTATTTGGGATGGGGTGGGGAGGGGAGGGAACTACCAAAGGTTATTGGATTCATCCTTCATTAAGGGAGACGGGTACAAGAGCAATGTTACCCCAGCATCCTCCGGCTGTCGGGATGGTGCTGGGGAGGACTCGTGTGACATGGACCATTGAGACTGGACCGAGGCCATCCCCACTGCCATGGTGTGCCTCCTGCGAGAGAGGAGCATGTCCTTGCTGCTGTGGGAAGGGGTTTGACATGCTGCTCTGTGTCCCAGAGTGCCATCTCTGGAGGCTGGAGCCAGCCAGGCTGCTCCGGTACAGCTGGTGCGAGGGGCACAGCTCCTGGCTGGGCGTCTAAGGGCTTTGTTCATAGCCTGGCATCCCCATTCCAGGAAGAAACTGGAGAACTGCCTATTTTCCTTTTTTTTTCCTTTATTTTTCCCCCCAGACAGGTACTGTTGTACTTGACATGATCATTCCATAAGACAGCTTGATTTTTTGGGCATGCTCGACAGCTGCCTCCGAACAAATACACTTTGAGGCTCTAGGCTTTGGAGGAGACTTGAAAAAGCTTCACCTCTAAGGGAGCAGATTCAGGAAGTTCTGCAGTTGCTGTTTCATCTTCTGGGCTGATCCTGGGAGTTACCAGAGAGCAGAAGCAAGGACTTTATAGAAAAAGAAACCCACCCAACCACCTGTGCATGTGGAGCTTCCTTTGGTGCTGCTGTGTGGGTGCCTTGCTCTGAAGTCTCCATGAGGCCAAAAGCAGTTGGGATGTGTTTGAGAAAAAAAAATAAATCCTAAAGATCTGATTTTTGGGGTGAGCAGGGCCTCTTCTGGCTGGAAGAGGGGTTCTCCTGAAGCAGGGCTGCAACATTGCTTTTTTTGTTATCTCCAAGTCCCACACAGGGCCCTGCTGTTCAGTTTTGGTGTGTGGTTTGGGGTTTTTAGGTTGTGTGGGACAAGAGTTCTGGCTGGTGTTGGAGCCCATGGGGTGTATCACAAATGCTCTGTGTGTGTGTGTGTGTGTGTGTGGTGCTTTTAATTTAAGAGAGGCTGTCCGGCTGTGCAGCCTGTTCCATCTGACCTGTGCCTGTGCCTGCCCTGCCCAGGCCCTGCCTGCCTCCTGCCCTCTCCCAGCGTTGCTTCCTGTTCCCATGTGGAATTCCCTGGCTGTGTATATAGACTTGTCTTCTCCTTGTAGATTGCATAGGTAATGCTTTCCCTTTCTTTTTTTTCCTTTGTTTTTTTGTCTGCTCTCCCTTCTTTCCCTAAAACCAGGTGGTAGGAATATGATTGCCTGTCCCCAGTCCCACCAGTATCCTTAGGGTGAGCCAAGGTGTGAGAAAGCCAGTACAGCGGGACCACGTGTGCCACCACGCCCATGCCTGACCAGGCTGGCAGTGCTGTGCCTGTGTCACACACACTGGGACTCACTGGTGAGGAGCTGGTGCTGGGATCAGGCTGGCAGTGCTGTGCCTGTGTCACACACACTGGGACTCACTGGTGAGGAGCTGGTGCTGGGAGCCCCCTGGCAGCTCAGAGTCTCCCAGGCCCAAAGGCCACTTTGTCATCTCACAATCTCACTTGCCGCCAAAATGAGGTTTCCATGGAGTTTCTGAAACACTGTTTAAGTGCAACTGCTTTAGTGTAGCTCTGGCCATGGGATGTGAGGCATGGTTTGAAGTCACCCCCGGGCCTGTCTTGTGTTGTTTGTTCCACTTGTGGGCACTGTTCCACACCACCGTGGGTTGGGAGCACCCCAAAGCACTCAGGAGGTGTTAAATTAAGTTGGATCATTCAGTTGAGGAATGGGTTTGAAGTAAAGGGTCATCTGCAGGAAGAGATGGTCTGTTGTGAGTGTCATCACCTGGGGAAAGGGCCATTCAGGGGCGCTTGGGAGGCTGGTGGCTGTGCTGTGGGTTTTCCTGTTGTGGATTGCCTCCTGCTAAATAGCACTGTGCAGACCCCCAGGACACGCTGCTTTCTCCTCTGGGAGGGTTGGAGGTGGTTGGGCTGGGAGCACACAGAAGGACTCAGCCCGTTCTGGAGCAGGAGGGAACAGGGCACCCAGCTGGGGTGTATGGTGAGTGTGGTGATGTTTGGGTTCTCCAGCGCCCTGGGACTCCACAGGAGTGGAATTGCCTCTCCCCCTGTGATGGGGGAACTTCCTCAAGGAGTCCCAGAAGATGCTGGGGGAAGTGGCAGTGCCAGGTGGGCACTGCAGCCACTGCCCAGTGCTCCCAGCTGCACAGCAGGGGTAGCTCCTCATTTCTCTGTCCCCCACCATTGTCCCTTCCTGACCAGGACTTTCCCAATCTACATCTTGTGTCTACATCTCACTTTTCTGTCTGCCTTGGGAGAAAGGAGAAGGTTGGCTCGTGGTGGCTTCTCTTACTGCACTTGGCGGGGAGGCTGGTGATTGCCAGGCCAGGGCTGTTCTGTGGCCACACGTGTTGGTGACAGAGCATGGCAGGAACAGGCTGCTCACCCTGACCTTGCTGTCAGCCCGGTACCTTCTCTGCCTCGCTGCCAGGCAGGGGCTCCCAGTTGTATCCGTGTGCGGGTGGGTGTGTGCAAGTGTCTCAGGGTGTCACTGTCACCTGCTGCTCACGAGAGAAAAGGGCAGAGCTGAGGTGATGTGTCAGTGTGTGTGACCTGTGAGCACTGGCTCAGGCACAGGGTCCTCCCAGAGCTGGGTGACAAAGTCTGTGGCATCGTTGTATCCCGGGTGTCATGTGATGGAAAACAAACATGGAGAACGCTGTAACTTTTTCATGTAAAGCAATTAACTGGCATTAAACAGGTTATGAATTTACTGGGATTGGTCTCCATGGCTCCACTTTGCTTCTCCACAGCGAAGGGTGCAGCAAGTCTTCAGGGTCCCCACCCCAGCCCACCTCTGCAGGTACCAGCTTTCTTGGCACATATCTCACAAGTGCTTTATTGCTCCCAGCACCTGCTCCTGTTTGCTTTCCTGCTTCTGGGAAAGGGCACAGCCGTCCTCCCTGCCCTGCCCTGTGCCCCGGGCATGGCAGGAAGGAGGAAAAGGGGCCCTGGCCTGGCACAGCCCCTCCTTGGTGTGGGGCAGTTGCCAGGCTATAGCTGCAGTGAGGCTGGGGGTGCAGAGCCCCTTGGTCCTGCTGTCCCCATGCAGGTGGGACCCTCACAGGGGGGACACCCCCTCCCTGGGCACCTCTCCAGTGGGGTACAGCCTTGTGCCCACAGCCCTGTGCCTTGTCCAGGCCTGCTGCTGGAAGACCCCCCCGGGCTGGTGCTGTGGGGCAGAGCTGCTCCCTGGGGCTGAGCTGCAGGATGAGGAGAGCAAAGATCCCTGACCTTGGCATCTCCCACTGCTGCTGCCCCAGGCACGGAGCTGAGCTGTGGGTCTGAGGAAGGGACGGCCCAGGAAATGGCACAGAGAAAGGAGCTGTCAGTGCCTCAGTTTCCCTATCTTGGGGGATGCTTGGGGGAAGCCCCAGGGCGCCTTAACTGGCCTAGAAAGGGATTGAGCTCCAGGGCTTTGGGCTGGTGGATTGTTTTGTGGGGTGCAGGTTCTGCTCTGCCCCCAGCTCTGCTCTTGTCCCCAGTTTATGCTCAGAACCTGTGGGAATCCATTGTCCCCACCGTGTACCTGTGACCCTACACCTTCCTCTGGCAGGTGAGCCCTGTCCTAGGGAAGGAGCAGGGTAACATCCAGGGCCTGGCCAGCTGCAGGGCCCTGGGGCTCCCTGGTGCCCCCCACCGCCCCCTTCCCCTCTGCCTCCCATTGTCAGCAGCAGCCAGTGCCCCAGGGGGCTGCTCAGGGTCTTCTTCTGCTCCCTGGATCCCTGGGACATCAGCACCTGGAGCTGCCTCCCCACAGCAGTCAGAGTCAAAGCTCTGGATCCTGCTGGGTCCTGGTCTGTTCTGGGAAGCAGGAGGTGCATGGGGGACTAGCTCATCCTGTGGCATCTGGCCCAGCAAATAATAAGTATTAAAATAATATAGATTTTTATTAATCTTTATTAATAAAATATTCTGTTCTCTGTGCCCCTACCTTGCCTGGGGCTTGACCCCCTCTCCCTCTGGGCAGGGAGAGCTGGCTGGGGCTTGCTGCTGCCTCCAGCCCCCCTTCCCTGCTCTCTGCCCTGCCGGGAGCTCCCTGGGTCTCTTCTGCTGCTGCTCAGGGTGGGCAGACAGGGAGGGAGACATGGAGCCTCTCAGCCCGTGGGCTTCCCAGGCATCGTGGGGAGCTGGAAGGCGCTTGGTGACAGAGCCGCCCCGAGAGGCCAAGGACGGGCTCAGAGCAGCCCCTGAACCCCCTGACCCCTGGCTGGAGCGCTGCTGATGGTCCTCAGTGGCCTCATGTTCTCTTGTACCTGGGGGAAGGCAGGGTGAGGAGGAGCCTGTGCTGGGGACACCCCCCCCCATGTCCCCCACTCACTGCGGTGACAGGTTGAGGTGTGGGCCAGCCCCCACGAAGGACAGCTGCTGCTCCAGCTCCGCGATGCGCAGGCCGATGTACCCCAAGGACAGCAGCAAGGCCACCATGCTGGGGACAGGCCAGCGTCAGGCAGGGGGCACAGGGTGGCACATGGGGCAGGAGCAGTGCCACGGGCAGGCCCCCGTGTGCTCGCCCTGGGGATGGGGGTCTGAGGGGAGCACAGCCCCAGCCTGTCCATGGAGAGGCTGTGTCAGTAGGGATGGGGACCGGGACTGGGAGCACGTCCTGGGGACTCACAGCAGCAGGTAGATGATGATGATGATGTTGATGTTGAGAGAGCTCAGCTGGGGGTTTATCCAGGACCAAAGTGCAGTGGCCCAGGCCCAGAGCACGGCGTGGGATCTCCCTGCCAGGACAAGGCAGTGTTAGTGGCACTGAGAGTCCGTGCTCGGCTCTGCCAGGGTGTAAACCCCCAGGATCATCCCCCCATCCCGAGCCCCCTGACCCACCCCAGAGGCCACTTTTCTCTGCTGAGGGCACCCATCTGGGAACCAGCAGGGCCACCTCGCCATCCTCATCGTCCGCCTGCCTTGATCTCGGGTTGGGCTCATCTGTGGGTGACAGAAGACGCTGGATGAATGCCCCAGGGAGGGGTCTGTGTGTCCTGGGGGCACACGGGGCCACAAAGTGCCGATCCTGCACTCCCTGGAGCTGTGGTTGGGGGGCGAGGGCCGCGCACTCCCCCCCAGACCAGGCGTGTGTGGGGAGGAGCAGAGCCCAGAGCTGCCCGTGGGGCACGGCTGTGAGCAGGGACACGGGCAGGGCACCGGGGCCGCCGCTCACCCAGGGATTCGGGGACACTGTTGGGCTCCGGGGTGCTCTGCTCCAGGGCTGACTGGCTCGAAATCTGGAAGAGGACAAGCCCCAGTCACGATGTGTGTCCCCGAGGCAGCTGCCCCACTGCCATGGGGACATGGGCAGGACCTGATGGGACCTGTGACACCCACAGGAAGGGAGAGTCCCAGGGTCTGCGCTGCCTCGGGCTGGGGCTTTTCATGTTCCCCCCTCACATCTTCCCAGCCACTGCACCCAGCCCATTCCATCCAGGGGGCTGGAACCACCCCTCCTCTTGTTGTACCCTCCTGCCCTTCATTCCCTGGCCTTACCTGAGACTTCCCAAGGGTTTCCTCAGAGCTCACTGAGTCTCGAGGGCTCTGGCCGCTGTCCTGGACAAGGAGAGATGAAGGGAGGAGCCCTGCAATGGATGGATGGAGCCCCCCTGCCCATCCAGTCCCCGCGTACCTGCAGGCGTTTGCACACCGACCTCAGGAGCTGGTACGTGGCCTCTCGCTGGCGCAGCGACACAAAGAGGAACTGCCGGGGAGCGAGAAGGGGATTTGTGCCGGAGCTGCCCCCTCGGTCACGGCCCAGAGCCCGCGGGGACCGAGACACTCCAGACAGCCCCAGGTGACGCTGCCCCCGCACTGTCCCCGCTCTCACCTTCTCCCCCTTGACCGTGCGGATGCTGATTGCGTTGGGCACCAGCAGCGCCGTGTTGGCCTTTTTGAGGGCTGAGATGGAGGCGACAGGGACCACGGCCTGTGCCGGGGGAAACAGGCTGTGTCATCGTGTTCCCGGCTGCCTGCCCCGCCGGCCCCACGCCCGCTCCAGCCCCACCTTGATGTCCTTGAGCAGGAGGTTGGAGTGGAAGCAGATGTGGCGGGAGGACACGTAGAGGCGGCCGTGGTAGGGCATTTCTCTCTGCCAGGCGCAGGAGAAGCAGCCCAGCAGCACGTCCTGCTCGGCCAGCTCCCCGAAGGCCCGGCGGTAGCTGCTGTCTTGCTTGCTCAGCTGCGGGAGGGCCGGGGGTCGGTGCTCGGGGCCGGCCCTGGCACCGCGGGCATCCTGCAGCCCCTTGCTCCGTCACCATGTCTGCCACGGCACCGGGACGAGCCCTCCCTCGGTCCCCGCCCCAAGAGAGCGTCCAGCCGAGCCCATGGGGCTGGGGCTGGGGTCCTTCTCCTCGGCTCCGGTACCCCAAGACTCACCGAGGGGGATGGGGGTCCCTGTCTGCCCGTGGCCGCCTGCTCTGTGTCCTTGCAGGAGGACTCATAGGTCCTGGATCTGGAAGGAGGCATTGGAGGGGGTGACTCGAGGGGCACAGGTGGACGTGGGGCTGGGGTGCGGGATGTGACCCCATGAGGGGCAGCACCCACCTGGTGAGCTTGGGCTGCTCCCGCTGGGCACTTCCCCTCTCCTCCACGCTCCGCCACTGCTTCTCCCCCAGCACCTCCCGCCTGCTGCGCCTCAGCTTCCCCGGCATCAGGGATGAGTCCGACAGCCGGGGGAGAGGGGGCGGGTTGTGGGAACAATCTATTCCTGCAGCACGGCAGATCCCAGTGTCACCAACCTGTCACTCCACTGGGGAGGACACAGGGACACGGCTCAGGCCACGCCGGGGCCGGGACAGCAGAGCTCAGCCGGTCTCATGACCCGTCCCATGGTATCATGTGCTGGCTGCGACCCCCGTGGGCAGCGGGGTGACGGGGAAGGGGTGACCCCTGTACCGACGGGTGAGAGGGAAAGTGATCCCCGCACCGGGGCTGCCGGCGCGGGTCACGGTGCTGGGCGCGGGAGTGCGTGGCCGGTCTGGCTGCAGAGGGGATGGGAAGGCGGCCCCAGACCCACGCGCGGCCCCAGACCCCCGTCCCGGGCCGGGGCCACGCGGTACCTGCTGGGGGCACAGCCGGAGGTACCTGCTGGGGTACACGTCCCGTCGGAGCTGCCCCGCTCTCACTGCTTCCAGCGCCGTTCCTGCTCCGCTGCCACCTCCTCCTCCTCTTCCTCCTCCTCCTCCTCCTCCTCCTCCTCCTGAGGAAGGGCAGCGGGCGGGGCTGCGGCAGGTTCGCAGGGAGCGGCCGGGGCAGCCCCAGCCCGAGACACCGCGGGGCTGCGCGGGGTGAGCGCGGCCCGGCCCCGGGGAATGCGGGACCAGGCAGCCGCCTGCAAACAGCGGCAAACGCGCTCCAGCCCCAGCAGCGCTGGGAGCCAGCGCGGCACAGCCCCAATCCCGCGGCACTCTGCGATCCTGTGGCGTTTCACAGGGGGCACTCCGCAATCCATGGGCACCCCGCAGACCCGGGACATCCCGCAGTGCCGGGACATCCGCAGTGCCGGGACACCGCACGGCAGCGTCCACCCGGTGCCCGCTCCCCTCCTCCTGCCCCAAGGCCGGGCAGCGCTGGGGGCACGGCCGCCCCTCGCCCCGGGGGTCTCTGCCGTGGCACCCCAGAGGGAGCTGGGGAGGGGGCACGGCCGGGCCGGGGGCGCTGGGCAGAGCCGGGACCGGGTCCCCGCCGCGGGCCCTGGGCAGGTGCGAAGGCCACGGAGCCAGCCCGGCTCGGCCCCTGCTCTCTGGACCAGGGCTGATAAGGCCCTTCCCGCGGCGGGGAAGCGCCATAAAGCCGAGCCGGCCCGAGGGGCTGCACCCCGCCCGGCCCGGCTCCCGCCCCATCCGCCTGGATCCCGTTCCATTCCCCCACACCGGGCACACTCGGGGTGTCCCTCCCTGCCTGTGGCCACACCCTGTCACCGCCCCAGCCCCCTCACCCCACACTCGTGTCCTCGATGCACACACGACCCCACAGCCCCCGCGGCAGGAGCTCCGTGCCAGCCCAGCCAGGGGCACACGCGGAGCTGAGTGTGTGGAACAGGGCACGGACAGGGGGCCAGGGGAACCCCTGCCATGGAGCCAGCCTGGCACAGCTGGGCCTGCTCACCTGGACAAGAGGAGGCTCCAGGCAGAGCTCAGAGCCCCTTGCAGGGCCTGAAGGGGCTCCAGGAGAGCTGCACAGGGACTGGGGACAAGGCCTGGAGGGACAGGAGCCAGGCAATGGCTCCCACTGCCAGAGGGCAGGGCTGGATGGGATCTTGGGCATCAGGAATTGTTCCCTGGCAGGGTGGGCAGGCCCTGGCACAGGGTGCCCAGAGCAGCTGGGGCTGCCCCTGGATCCCTGGCAGTGCCCAAGGCCAGGCTGGACAGGGCTTGGAGCAGCCTGGGACAGTGGGAGGTGTCCCTGCCATGGCAGGGCTGGCACTGGGTGGGCTTTGAGGTCCCTCCCAGCCCAAACCATCCCAGGAGTTATGGAATAACCCTGGCACCCTCCTGCACACACCTGGTGCACACATAGCACAGCCCTGCACACACGGGGGCCACACACACAGACACAGTCCCACACAGTCACAGTCACACAGACACACAGTGTCTCACACACACACACACACACACACACACACACACACACAGTGTAACAGACAGTGTCACACTCACACACACACAGTGTAACACAGTCTCTCACACACACACACACACACACACAGTGTAACAGTCACACACTCACACACACACACATACATACAGAGTGTAACACAGTCACACACACACAGTCACACACACACACACAGTGTAACAGTCACACACACACAGTGTAACACAGTCTCACACACACACACACACACACGCACACACACACACAGTGTAACAGTCACACACTCACACACACACACATACATACAGTGTAACACAGTCTCACACACACACACACGCACACACACACACAGTGTAACACAGTCTCACACACACTCACACACACTCACACACACACACATACATACAGTGTAACACAGTCACACACACAGTCACACACACACACACACACACACAGTGTAACAGTCTCACACACACACACAGTCTCACACACAGTCCCTCCAGTCCCCGCCCCCTCGCGCAAGGCCCGCCCCCATTGGCTGTCCCGTCCCGGGGGCGGGGCCCCGCGCACGAACCAATCCCCTGACCCCAGCACAGCGCGCGCTCCGTTCCGCGCGCGGGGCCGCCATGGCCGCTGAGGGGCCGCCCCCGCCCCCCCCGGCCCTCAGGCCGCCCCTCCGCCCGGCCGGGCGGGAGCCGCGCTGGGCTCCCCGGGCCCCCCAAACCCGCTCCGACCCCTGCTGTGGGTCCTGCAGCCCCCACCCCCATCCCGGAGCCATCAACGCTGCGGTTGGTTTTTTTCTCTCCTTTTTCTCCTCCTTTATAAAGTGCCGTTTGTACGTATTGACCTTACAAAAGCAGGTTAAAACCTCGGGCCTCCCCCGAGCGCTCCCCTCTTCTGGGGCCGCCCCGGCCTGGCCTAGGCCCTTCTAGTGTTCATTGTGCAGGTGAGAGGTGACAGGTGACCCTGCACCGGTGACACCGCACCGGGGAGACAGCCTTCATGGGACACCAGAGTCCAGGATGGGGACATGAGGTCAGGGTGGGGGTACGAGTCCAGTGCAAGGAGACGGGGTGGGGTGACCCCCTCCCCAGAGCCCAGTGGCCCCCAGTGTGGGGGACCCTCCAGACTCAGAGTGTGGCACCACAGTGGCCCAGAACCTGGTGGCCGAGAACACAGCCCTGGGGACACAGCCCTGAGGACACGGTGGCCAAGGACACAGCCCCGCTCAGTTGACAGTGCTGCTGTGGCTCTCTCCCTCGGTGCTCCCAGTGCCACTTTCAGGGGTCCTCACGCTCCTCAGCCCCTGCAGGCTGACAGCACCTGGAGGAAGAGGAGAAAGGGACAGGTCAGGAGAGATGACAGCGTGGGGTGACCCTCACGTGCTGGCCTGGCCCTCCTGGACTCTTCTGCTAGCACCAGGGGCCTGACCTAGCAGGGCCCCAAGCAGCACGAGGCATCTGTCCTGTTTCCCCACCCCACAGAGGGGCACTGGCACCCCGAGAGGCAGAACAGGCACTGAACAGAGGTGTTGGCTCCCCAGCCTGGCAAAGGGCACCCCACCGTCCCCCACATTTGCTGCCACACCCTGACACCCCTCAGGGCCAACGTGGCCATAACCGGGCCAGGGGGGTGCTGCCCTCCAGAAGGGCCCAGTGAGCAAACAGAGCCCCTCTCTGGGGGTGGCAGGGAAGTGTGACAGTGGCCCTGCCCTGTGTCCTACCAAGAGGGCTCCCCTGCAAGCATGACCACAAGCCAGCCCAGTAACGACAGCACTCCCACCACTACCCCACTGGGGCCATCTGCAAAGACACTGTGGCTTTATCCCAGGCTGGCACTGACCACAGGGCTCCCAGTGCCCCCAGCCCCACGCTGGGCTGCCCCCAAGCCCCCAGCCCCACTCACGGCAGCGGATCCGGATGGGCCACACCATGATGGAGCAGAGGGTGGCGACAGCGGCGACAGCGATGCCGCCGGTGACCAGCACCATCACCCAGCGGTAGAAGTCGACACAGGCAGGGCAGCACAGCTCAGTCCTGTGAGGACAGGCAGGGATGTGGCTGGAGGCCGGGACTGGGGTCCCAGGCTACGGGCAGTGGTCCCATGTCCTCACATCAGAGTCAGGACTGGTTTGCACTGGGGTGTGAGGGAAAGGCCCAGGGCAAAGATATCCCCAGGGTATGGCTTGGGCCCTCCAAGGCTGGGAGAGAAGGTGAAGAAGGGTTTAAGACAAATCAGAGCTGGACAAGAGAAGCCTCCAGGGAGACCTCAGAGCCCCTTCCAGTGCCTAAAGGGGCTCCAGGAGAGCTGGAGAGGGACTTGGGACAAGGGATGGGGGCACAGGACAAGGGGGAATGGCTTCTCACTACCACAGGGCAGGGTTAGATGGGATACTGGGAAGGAATTCATCCCTTTGAGGGTGACGAGGCCCTGGCACAGGGTGCCCAGAACAGCTGTAGCTGCCCCATCCCTGGAAGTGTTCCAGTCCAGGTTGGACAGGGCTTGGAGCAACCTGGTGTAGTGGAAGGTGTCCCTGCCCATGGCAGGGGGTGGAAGGAGATGAGCTTTAAGGTCCCTTCCAATCCAAACCATTCTGGGATTGTACAAATCCAAGAGACCCTCCCGTGTCTCTTGCTCCAACCCTGGAATGTTTCCTCATGGCCTCCAGGCCCCTGCACTTACGGGCAGGGGTGCAGGTTCTGGATCACCATCACAGCCAGGCCATTGGCCATCTTGTCCGTGAAGCTCATGGCACCGTAGACAAACGCGCTGCTGTGCTGCGGGAGGAGAGGGAAGCGCGCTGTGCTGTGCTGGGCACGCAGCCCCGTGTGCCCTCTCATGGGCAGAGCCCTCACTGCAGCCGAGCAGCAGAGCACGGGCACAGCACTCACAGGGCACAGCAGAGCCTCCTCCCAGCGTCTCCATCCCCTAACCCTGACCAGTGCCCGCTCCAGACCGTGGGTGCTGTGCCCACCGTGACCCCCCTCCCTTGCAGCAGGAGCAGCGGCCGTACCGTGTTGGTGCCGATGAGATCTGCAGTCATAGACAGGGAGGTGACCAGGATGGTGGCTGAGCCGGCCCCAAGCAGCACCGCCAGCCCGTAGATCTCATCTCCTACTGGCCTGGCCAGGGCCACCCAGGAGGCAAAGGCCAGGACCACCAGGATGCCCACAAAGTAAGTCAGCTGTGATGGGGACAAGCAGAGGGAGAAGGGGGAGTTCAGGCATCAGCTGGCACTTGGTGAGGAAGGAGCAAGCAGGGAGGGCACGAGGCCAGCGCTGCCCAGGACCCATGAGGGACAGCCCTGGCTCTGTCCCAGCTGTATTTAAACGAGGAGACCGCAAAAGCAGGTCCTTGCTGTGCTCCAGGCTGTTCTGCAGCCCAAGGGTTGAGCCCAGGCAGAGTTGTGGGAGCGTGTCTGTGAGGGTGAGGGACACTCCACTGCCACCCAACAGCACGGAGGGGACACACTGGGGGAGCAGGTCCCTCCTGCTGGCATTGCAGACCCTGTGCCCACCCCAGCCAGTGTAACCAGACCCCCGCTCTGCCTCTGATGGGCACCACAGGGCTCTGCAGCCCAGTCAGGCCTGCATGGACATGGCAACTCTGGGCCAGCATTGCCTTCCCCAGCCCAAGGGATCTACAAGACAGGCTCCTGCCACCATCCCTGCCCACCACTCCCAGTCCCAGTAGGACACAGATCCCCATCCCAATGCCCACCACTCCCAGTCCCAGTAGGACACAGATCCCCATCCCTGCCCACCACTCCCAGTCCCAGCAGAACCCGTGCTGCAGTGGGTCATTGCTGGCAGAAGGTCCATGAGAGGTCCCTGCTCTCTAGCTCAGGTGTGCCAGGAGCTTTGCTCACAGCCAGGATTTGGCCCCTGGTCCTCTCCTGGGGTCAGACTCCAACACTCAAGCACCCTGGACTCACGTTCCGACCAATCCATTTGTTCACAGGCTTCATGAGGAAGGAGGAGAGGAACCCACTGACGTACATCACTAGGGGAATGGTGGCAATGTACTTCTGCAAGGGACAAGGACAGGGAGATGAGCCCCAGACCACACCAGGACACCTTCCCACGTTGCCCTGAACCTGCCCTGTGCCCACCTTGGAGAGCAGCAGCGAGTTGGTCAGGTACATGGCGATGTAGGTCTGGGACAGGTTGACGATGAGGCGGGTGGCCATGTAGAGCACTGCAACCTGGGAGGGGACAGGGCCAGGGCATCACAGCCCAGCCTGTGGGACGGACCTGCTCTGCTCAGCTGTCATGGCACAGGTGCCCAGCAGGAAGGGGATGGATGGGTGCCCAGAACAGCTCCCCTCTCCATCCTCACCCTGGGCAAGCCCCGTGGCAGCAGCCCAGGCCAGGGGAGTCGTGCCCAGCCGTACCTGGTAGAAGGAGGGCTCCAGCAGCCAATCCTTCCACAGCAGCAGCGGGCGCGGGGGGCCCGGGGGCTCCTTGTGCAGCAGGGGGGTGCTCTCCTCTGGCTCGGGCAGCACCCCCAGTGGGTACGGCTTCTCCTTGGTGCCCAGGTGGAAGATGAGGGAGAACACGGCCCCCAGCCCCACCACGATGAGGGCCAAGTTCTGGTGAGGCAGTGGGGGTGAGCACAGCAGTGGAGGCAGCCCCCCATCAGCCCCCCAGCAGTCTGGAGGGTAAGGAGGGGTGCCCAAACCCCACGGAGGGCTCAGTGTGGCTCTGGCCCAGTTGGGGAGGTTTTAGGGCACCGCCCCCTGACTCCCGCCAGTGCCTCTCCAGCTGAGCCATGGGAAAAGGGAACCCCAGGGACTGTGCCTTGCCACTCACCCGAAACACAGGGATGTCCTGTGGGCCCAGGTGCTCCATGTGGTCGGGCTGGTCTGTCTGGAAGTTCAGCAGGAGCCAGGTCAGGCCGTACACGGTGATGTTGGCCATGACAGTGAAGGCATACCTGAGCAGAAGGAAACCTTGGGGCGATGCAGAGGGACAAGCATAGGGACAGCACAGCAGGACACCTCTGCCCACGGCTGCCCTCCAAGCCAGATGTGCTACAGCCTCTGCACCTCAGTGTCATGGCTGAGGTGACACCTCTGAGGGCACAAGGCACCTGGCCAGGCCTCAGCCTTACTGCTGCAACTCCCAGTGTGTCCAGTCCAAGCCTTGGGGCATGACTGGGAGGAAACCAAGATCCCTACAGGTCAGTCTGTTCCCCCTCCAAGCACAGCTCACCTCTGCTTCAAGGATGCCAGGAGCTGCCTGACCTGGTACCCTCAGCGTGGCGACCCAGGGTTACCTCACATTCTCCCTGCTCACCCTGCTCCATGGAATAAACATCCCATCCCACATCCTGGTCCTGACAGGGATGAGCCAAGTGCACTGTCCTGGCCCTGGAGACATCTCACCTCCAGAACAGCGCCCAGAGCCATGCCCAGCTCTCCTTGAGGGCATCTGGGAGGCACAGTCCCTCCCCTAAATGCCACCCTCCATTCCCAAAAGAGAAGCATCCCCAGCTCAGGGAAGTGTCCCACGGGCTGTGTCACTGACATCTCTGGCAGCAAAGGCTTTGGGCCACCAACCCAGGACCAGAGTCCTTTGGCACATCCCACAGCACACCCACATGGCCCAGTCCTTGTCCTGCCAAGCCGAGGTGTCTGGTGTGCCACAGCACCCAGGGACCTCTTGTCACACAGTGATGAGACCCAGGGCAGCTCCCCAGGCCCAGGTGACCTCCAGGTGTGGCTGTGCTCACCTGAAAGCCGTGAGCTCCACCTTCCCATGGTCACTGCTCACCAGCTCGGGAATGAGGGCCAGGTGGGACACCTGTGTGGCTGCCCAGCCAAACTGGAAGATGACGATGAAGGGGAGGTAGTAGATGAAGGCTGCCCACTGTGGAGTGCTCTCCCTGCAGGCCAGGCAGGGGCTGAAGACAAAGGGAAAGGACACGAGGACACAGGTGGTGCCTGCAGAGAGAGCAGAGCAGTGAGAGGCTGCACACCTGGCTGGGACTCCAATGTGACACACACAGAGCCCTCTCCAGGACAGGTCCTACCCCAGAGCTGGGGAGGGAGATGGGCTCCTTCCCCAGCCAGATGGGACACGTGGAGCTCCAGACACCCCCTCAGCCTGTCCTGCACAGAGAATGTCCTCCCCTCTGGACCCAGCACAGACAGACACCCCCAGTCAAGGTCCTTCCCCAGCACTGCTCTGTCCCCTCAAGACACCATGACAGACCCTCAGTGTCACACCCACAGGCAGCAGAAGGTCCCCAGGTGCAGATATCCAGTCAGATAACCCCTCCCTGTGCCTGCCCATGCTGATATGGCACCCCTAGGCTGGGAGGGCTCTGGCTGTCCCAGGGACACTGGCACCCTGTCTGTCTCCATGTCCCCTCTCCCATGGGGCTGGCAGTGGGGCTGGCAGAGAGAGCCATGCTTCCACACGCTCAGACATCACCCACAGTGTGACAGGGTGACACAGAGCCATGGGGGCTCCGGGAAGGGCCGGCTGAGTCAGGGACAGCAGAGCCAGGCTCCTCCCTCTGCTGTCCAGCACAGGGACACAGCCTGGGGACGCTGCGTGGGGCCAGCCTGGCCTCGCCCTCCCCTTTCCCAGATTACAGAGTCTATCTGCCAAGCAGCTCCACCAACCCCCAGACCCCGACACAGAGCCTGGTGCCCTGTCCCACGTGTCCCCCTGTACTGTCCTCCATGTCTCCAGCTTCACTGTGTGCTGATGAAGAGCTGTTCCTACAGCTGAGGAACACCTGCTCTGCCAGCTGCCCAGGGTACCCTCTCCACTTTGCAAGAACCTCTCTTCCTCATGAGTGATTCCTCTTCCTCCCACCCGTGAAGGGGATTTTTTACTCCTCCTCCTCCTCCTCGCTCCTACACAGCATAGCCTTGCAGGCCAGGGCAAAGCCAAGGACAAAGCCAAGGGTAGCAGTAACAACCCCAGCCCAGCCCCCTCCATCCCACCAAGGGGTGCTGGGTCCCCACACTGGCTCATATGGCTTGGCTTTGGTGCTCCAGGACCTCTGAAGGACAGGGGATTCAGGCACATGTGGTGCCTGTGCCCCAGACACAGGAAGGAAGCCACAGGCACAGGAAGGTCCATGAAGGCTCCAACCAGCCCAGATCCTCTCTGGGTTTTAACTGGGCCCAGATGAGGGGTGAGGGTCCCAGGGCCCCACAGGGTCAGGCTCTGCAGCCCTGTTGGGCTGTGAGGGCTGCCAGGGGAGTGCTGGGGCAGGAGCTGTGGGACCCGGCTGCTGCAGCCTCTGGGGCTGCTCCTGTGCCCACCCATGAGCCACCACCACCTGCACAACCACAGAAGTGTCACCTCCTGCTCGTGACCCCCTGGGACAGGCAGTGTCCACCACCAGGGTCACCCCACCGGCCACCCCATCTGGCACAGGACTGCACCCCAATAGCCATGTACCCCAAGAGCCCAGAGTGGCTGCACTGAGTCAGAGGGGTGCTGGGGAGCCCCTGCTCTCCCAAGGGGGGCCATGGGACCCCACCCAAGTCCATTCCGCCCACGCCTGCAGCACCCCGGGCGGGCAAAGGCCCGGCCTCTCATCCCCGGCCCCGCGGGGCAGATCACGGGAACGCCGGCCTGCGCAGCACAGGCGCCCGGGGCAGAGATTTTGGGACAGCGCTGCCGGACAGGCTGAGGCAGGCAGCAAAGAGACGCTCACCCTTCCTCCCCACCGCGTCAGGAAGCCGGAGCCCATAAAAGAGACTGGCGAGCAGGCAGGGACACCCGGAGCGCCTGCGGGAACACTCGGGGCCGCGGCCGCAGTGGGAAGATGCCACGATAGCAACTCGTGGTGTCTCCCCCGCCCCGAGGCTGCGGTTTCACAACGTTTCCTCTGATCTGAGCACGGGTTTGCCACCGGACGAGACACCCCGCTCCCACACAAGCACCCCTCGCTGCAGCGTGATCGAGGGAACAGAGCGGCCCCGGCACAGCCGGATCCGGTGGGTTTGGTCACTCTGTGGTCAGCCAAGGTGGGGCCAGGGAAGCCCCTGCCTTGGGACTAACCCACGCTGCAGCCTGGAACACAGCCTGCGTCCCTGCTGCAGCCTGCCCGGGCTGTGCTCTGCTCCTGCAGGCCCGAGGTAGCATTTCCCCTGTGCTCGGCGGGCAGCACCCGGCTGGAGCGGCGGGAGGAAACAGCTCCGGCCACTTCCCTAAATCCAGGGCAGGGGTGAAGCTGCCCCTCCTGCGCTCTCCCTGACTCACTAAGCCAAGCTCCGGCGAGGTCAGGCGCCTTATCAGCTGCCGTTGGGTTGCACAAAGCATTGGTCGAGATAAATTTGGGATCGAGATAAGAGGACCCACACTGCAACCGTCCTCCCTCCCCGTGGGTCTGCTCTGGGCGAGGCAGGTCGTTACCCAGGGTTGTTATCAATGGCCATCTCTTGCACCAACTGCCCCGTCCCCAGTGCCAGCTAAGCAGGATGTGCCGGCTCCTGCACCAGTCACAGCACCAAGGAACCCCCTTCAGGCCGTGCTGTCCCCTCAGAGAGGGACCAAGGACCTCTCTCTACACCACACTGCTCTCCACATCACGCTGTCCCATCAGAGAAGGCCCAAGGACCCCTCTCCACATCACATTGTGTCCTCAGAGAAGGACCAAAGACCCCTCTCTACACCACACTGGCCCCTCAGAGAGGCACCTCGACAGACGGGTCCCCACCAGCCCCTGCACTTTTTGTCCCAGGGCAGAATGCAAGATAAACCTGTCAATAATTCCTGTGAGCCAGAGCCTCCTGTGCATGCCATACCCCACTGCTGGCCCCTGGGTGCACAGCCCCAGCACAGCCAAGGGCCCCACGCCACAGAGCCCCCCCTGGGGACACTGAGACCTGCTCAGGAAGCACCTGGACTTTTGGGAAAGCCCAGATTTTACTGATGGTCGTGGTTTTGCTGCAGCTCTGAGGTCTGAGCACGTGGCTGTCACCCCTGCTTGCTGCCACCCACACACACAAAGCCTGAGGGACAGCGGGAGCCCCTCGGGATGGGATGGTGCCCAGGCAGGACCGGGATGCCATGGTGCCCCTTCCCCATCCAGGCTCAGCATCCCACTGTCTCCTGCACATGGAGCAGCTCCGTCCCCACCTCGCTGCTGCAGGGGATCCCAGAAAGGCACCTCCCAGGCTATCCCCTCCTCACCAGACACACCTCCTGTCACCCAGGGCACTGCCAACACACTGGAGCCCCTTCACCTTCCACAGGGCACCCCAAAGGAACCCAGGGCAGCCCTCCGTCCCATGGAGGACCTGCTCCCTTCCACCCCAGGGCACACAATTCTGCTCACCCCTGGGGCTGCCCCTCTCCAGCTGGGGGGACCCTGTCCCCACCTCACTGCCACATGATGGTCTCCCTCCCCAGAAAGGCTCCCACATCTTCAGGGAGACCTCCATGCCACAAGGCACCCTGGTTCCTCCCTGCTCCAGGGAACCCCCAAGGCTGAATCCCCAACCCAGAAAGGCACCCTTGGACTTGTTCCCCCTCTTCCAGGCACCCCAGAAAGGTATCCTAGGGCTGATCCTGTACCCCAGAGAGGCTCCTCCATGTCCCCACCCGTGCCCCCCAGCAGAGCTGCTTGGAGCCAAACCCCTCCACCCAGCACCCCCCACTGTCCCCCACCCTGAGCATCCTAGAATGGTTCTCCTGGGTTCCTCCCACTCAGGGCACCTCAGAAAGGCTCCTTGGGGCCATCCTTCTTCCTTCTGGGCACCCCAGGAGGGTCTCCCACCCTGGCATCCCAGAAAAGCTCCCCCAGGGTCACCCATTCTCACATGTCACCTTGGATAGGCACCCTCGGTCACTCCCTCAGGGCACCCCAGCAAGGCCCCAGAGCCATCCTCTCCACTTAGAGCACCCCAGAAAGGCTCCCCCAGGTGACCCCCAACCCAGAGCACCCAGATGGTCTCCCTCCCTCACAGACAGACTCCTGCCCCCCGGGGTTACCTGTCTCTTATCTTTGGCACCCCAGCACTGTGTTCCACCCAAGGCACCCCAGAAAGGCTCCCCATGGCCGCTCATTTCCATCCAGGCCACTGCAGAAAAGCCACTCTGAGCGACCCATTTTTACCCGAGACACCTTGGATAGGCACCCTTGGGCCATGCCAAGGTTCCCCTGTGTGTCCTTCAACTCAGAGCACAGTAGGGTCCCTCAGGGCCACCTCTCTCAGAGCATCCTAGAAGGGCTCTGGATGTCCCCTAACACACACCCCAGAAAGTCTCCCCCGGGCCCATCCCTCTTAGAGCATCCCAGAAAGGCTCTGCCGGTTGTTCCACAACACCGACACACGGAAAGCTCCCCCGGGGTCATCCCTCTCTACTTACGGCGTCCCAGCAAAGTCCCCCCATCGGATGTCGCCCACTCAAGACACTCCAGAAAGGCTCTCCCGGGGTCAGCCCTCTCCCCCCAGCTCCACCCATCAGAGCTCCCGGTCCCCGCACCCCCCGCCCGGGTGCCTCCGGTCCCTCCGGTCCCCGCACCCACCGGCCAGGTGCCAGCCCTTCCTGCGCCCGCAGCGGCCGCAGCCGTGGGCCCGGTCGGCCTCGAAGCCGAGCAGGGGCGTGCAGAGCCCGTCGGCCGCCTGGCCCGCCAGCAGCAGCCCCCCGGCCGCGGCGTGCCCGTAGCCCAGCACGGCGTGCAGGAAGGGCAGCAGGTAGGTGAACCAGAGCGCCGAGCACGCGTCGTTCAGGAAGTGCCCGCACGCGAAGCTGAGCCGCGCCCGCAGCGGCAGCGCCGGGCCCGGGGACTGCGGGGACAGCGGCGGCTCCGCCATGGCCCGGCCTGAGCCCGCGGGGACAGCGGCGGGACGGGCCCGGCGGGAGGCACCGCCAGGGAATGGGAGGGGACGGGGAGGGACACGGAGCGAGGAGGGAGGAGATGGCAGGGACAGGGAGGGACCGGCCGGCGCCGCTGATCCCCCGCATCCCGCGGGGACCCGGCCTGGGCGGGGAGAGCGGGGGGCGGCCCGGGCGGGGGGAGGCGGGACGGGGCAGCGCCCACTACACCGTAAAACATCCACCGATCCCAGCCCCACTTACACGTACACTTTCCCCACAGCGATCCACCGATCCCAGCGCCCACTTACACCGGGTACACCCGTGCTTCCCCACAGCGATCCACCGATCCCAGCGCCCACTTACACCGGGTACGCCAGTGCTGTCCCCACAGCGATCCCACGGGACTCCGCTGCTGTCCCCACACTGCTCCCAGACATGTCACAGCTGCCCCCACGCCTTTCCCAGTCACACCAGTAGCATGGCACTGCTCCCAGTCGCACCAGTGCTGCCCCCATACTGCTCCCACTTGCACCAGTATTACCCCCACACTGCTCCCAGTCGCACCAGTAATGTCCCCATACTGCTCTCAGTCACATCAGTGCTGTCCCCACACTGCTCCCAGTCACGCCAGTACTTGTCCTGTACTGCTCCCAGTCACACCAGTGCTCTCCCCAGTGATCCCAGTATTACTCCCACACTCCCAGTCACTCCTGCCCTGCCCATAGCAGTCCCGCAGACCCCAGAGCACTCACACAGCTCCCAGTCACACCAGTGCTGCCTGTAACAGCCCCATTACCCACAGGGAATGCCCCAGTCACTCCAGTACCTCCACACTGCTCCCAGTGACCTCAGTACCCACCCCAGCACGGCGATGGTCCCCATGGCGCCAGCAGGCATCCCAGAATTCCAGTGACACCAGTACACCCTCAGTGCTCCCAGCAGCCACGGTATTCAAGTGAGGGTCCCCATGATGCCGCAGTTGCCCGAGTTCCAGTGATCCCAGTTCACAATCACACTGCTCCCAGTCACCCCACACCCCAGTATGCACCAAGTGGGGAGTGCCAGACTGCAGGAGTGGGGGTACAGGGATTGTGGGGGCTGGAACCAGTCAGCTGGGAGTCACTGGGATGCTGGGATGACTGCAGATGTCATGGGGACCCCCTGCTTGGATGGGCACTGGGGTTAGTAGGAGTCGTGTGGGGGTACTGGGGCAACTGGGACCTTCTGGGTAATGATGTGTCTGGGGCCATTATGGGCCCCACTGGGGTGGCTGGGGACAGTGTGGGGGAGAGGACTGGGGTCACTGGGACTCTGGGGTGGCTACTGGAGTCATGGGACACCCCCTCTTGGGTGAATACTGATGTTACTGGGAGTGGTGTGGGCTTACTTGGGCAACTGGGAGCTCCTGTTGAGTAGGTACTGTTGTGACTGGGACCAGTACGGCCAGTACTGGGGGCACTGAGACCCTCTAGAGAGGAGTATTAGGGTCACTGGGACTCTGTGGTGACTACAGGCATCATGGGTATCCCCAGCTGTGTGAATGCTGGAGACACTGGGAGCAGACTGGATGTCGTGGGGGACCTCCCCTTGTGTATTTAATGGAGTCACTGAGACCAGTATGGGCTGTACTGGGATGACAGGAGGCAGTGTTGGGCGAGTGCTGGGGGCACTGGGACTCTAGCATAAGTATTGGTGTCATGGGTACCCCCTGCTGGGTGGGTACGGGGGCTGCTGGGAGCGGTGGAGCAGGGTGGGCACTGAGGTTACTGGGAGCGATGGGAACACACTAGGCCCACTGGGATGGGGCGGCGGCCGAGGGACGCCGCCATGACGTTGCCCTTTTAAGGCGCTGCCCACATCGGGCCACTGGAGATGCGCCCCCTCCTCTTTGTCGTTGCCCCTTTAAGACGCTGCCCTCTCCTCAATACTTCCTCGTCCTCACGCTGGCTGCTGATTGGTCGGGCCGCCAGCAGCGCGCGCGCGCCGCGCCCGCAGGCCCGATCCCCCTCCGCCGCTTCCCTCTGACGTCATCACATCCAGCCAACCCGCGTCTGGCTGCGCTCAGTGAGTCGGTGCCGAGCGGCCAATCGGGGGCGCTGAGGCGGGAGCCTCGTTTGCATAATAATAGAGGGGCGTGGTCAAGTGAGCGGCGGCGGCGGCGGGTCCGGACGGGGATCCTGTGAGGGGGGATCCTCTGGGAGGGGGGGAGCGATCCTGTGGGGGTGCTTTGGGAGGGGGGCTCCTGGGGGGGATCCTGTGTGGGGAGAGAGCCTGTGAGGGGATCCTGGGGGGATCTTCTGAGAGGATCCTGTGGAAGGGGCGCTCCTCTGGGGGGATCCTCTGGGGGGATCCTGTGGGAGGGGGGATTCTGTGGGGAGCTCGATCCTGTGGGGGTCCTTTGGGAGGGGGCTCCTGGGGGGATCCTGGGGGGATCTTCTGAGAGGATCCTGTGGAAGGGGCGCTCCTCTGGGGGGATCCTGTGGGGGGGGGGGGATCCTGTGGGGAGCTCCATCCTGTGGGGGTCCTTTGGGGGGGGGCTCCTGGGGGGATCCTGTCGGGGGAGCCTGTGAGGGGATCCTGGGGGGAATCCTCTGGGAGGGGCGTTCCTGGGGGGTTCCTGGGCGGGTATCCTCTGGGAGGGGCGCTCCTCTGGGAGGAGGGATCCTGTGGGGGGAGGCTCCTGTGGGGGTTCCTTTGGGAGGGGGGCTCCTGGGGGGATCCTGTGGGGGGGAGCCTGTGAGGGGATCCCGGAGGGGCTCGGGGAGGCGCGGATAGAGGGCGGGTTTTGAGGGCGAGCCCAGTGGGGTGCTGCAATGGGACCCCAAGAGGGAGGGCGGGACGGGGAGGGCCGGTGAGGGGTGCCAGGGGGCACTGGGGGTGTGAGGGGCGCGGGGTGTTACCGCGATGAAGCTCTTGGGGCTGCGGTGGCTCTCGGGAAGGGGGGTGTCTGCAGGGGAGGGCTCGGGGGGCGCTGGGGATCGCTGTGGGAGGAGGGCAAGGGAGAGGAGCCCGTGGGAGCTGCGCTGGCACCCCCAGGGAGGGGTGGGGGTGGGTCAGTGGGAGCGGGCTGGAGCTTGTGCCAGGATCCTGGGGGGTGGGGTGGGTGGAGAGGCCAGTGAGGGGCTGGCTGGGGAGGAGATGTCATTTGGGGAGAGGTTCTGTGATTTCCCCATGAAGGAGACACCTCCGAGGGGGGTTTCAGCAGGGGCACCACCGCCTGATGACAGTGCCAACTGTGCTCTGCCCACAGGGTACTGAGCGAGACCCCTGCCCATGGCCCACAGCACCAAGCAGCCGCCTGCCGCCCTGCTGTAAGTGCCACCACCTGCCAGAACCTCCTCTGGCCACCCTGGTGTGTGTCAGTGCCCCTGGTGAAAGAGCAGCAGAAACTCATCCCCTTCCAAGCCTTGGGGGTGGTCTGTGTGTGCTGAGGGGGATTGTCCCACTCTGCTCTGCCCTGGGGCAGCCTCACCTCCAGTGCTGGGGGCACTTTGGGCACCACAGGATCAGAAGGATCCAAAGCTGTTGGAGAGTGCCCAGAGGAGGGACACAGAGCTGGGGAAGGGGCTGAGGAGCAGCTGAGGGCACTTGGCTGGTTCAGCTGCAGCCCAGGAGACTGAGGGGAGGCCCCTCGGGGGCTGCAGCTCCTCCCCAGGGCAGGCACAGGGGCAGGGGCTGAGCTCTGCTCTGGGACAGGGACAGGAGCCCAGCAAGGGCTGGAGCTGGGCCAGGCCTTGGCATGGAGCTCAGGGCAAGGTTCTGCCCCCCGAGGCTGCTGGGCACTGCCCAGGCTCCCCAGGGAATGGTGCCAAGGCTGCCAGAGCTCCAGGAGCTCCCAGGGCTGCTCAGGGTGGGGTTCTTGGGGTGCCTGTGCAGGGTTGGACTCAATGATCCCTGTGGGTCCCTCCCAGCTCAGGATATTCCAGGATTCTGTGATTCTAAGCATATTCAGAGATCAGAATCAGCAAGGGCTGAAATCCTCTGAGACTTGTACTGTCCTGAGTTGTCCTTGGCCCTCCTGACACGAGGGTGGTGGATGGGGAAGTGCCTCAGAGGTGGAAGGAGGTGAATGCCAGAGTGAACTGGCTGAGGAGGAATCTTGCCTGAGATAACTTTACGTTTTAAAACATCCTTAGGCATTCGAGGAATCTGGATCACGAGGGGGGAGGGTGATCTGTCTGGTGCTGGAGGGTGTCAGTGTGTTCCTGGCAAACATGATGATGCTGTGGACATCACTGGGAACATTGCTCTTACAGCTGATAAAGCCAGAGGCTGGCCATGACCCTGCATAGTCTCAGAGGGTTCTTTTTCCTCAGGAGCTGGAAGTGAGCCAGTCTCACACCTTCCTGTAGGGTTTTTTGTGAATGTGGCACTGGTTGCCTCTGATCCTGGTGGAGGAACTTGTCCCACTTTTTCTACAAGGGCCACTGCAGTGTCAGGCTCACAGAAGGGGCCCCCTAAATTAACTGCAAGGATGGCTCGTCTGGGTGATAAATGGCTACTGGTAGCTTGGGGTCTCTGTGGGGATTGGGGTTTGCTCCAGTTACATGATGTGGCAAACACAAGGGAAATTCCAAGGTGCATCCTGAGCAGGTTGGGATCGCTGTGGCTTTGGCACATGTCTGTGCCAGGGCTTGTGTTTGGCCCTGGGCTGGTTCCCAAGTCTGGGGACCTGGTTGGAACCCAAGCAAGCATCGCTTGGTGGTACTCAGGATCACTCAGTATCACTTGGTGATACTCAGGAGCCCTTTGTGGCTCCCCTGATGTGGTGAGGACGTTTCCAGCAGAGCAGGAGCTGCCTTGAGGACCCTGGGGTGTGAATGGGACAGGGCTGGGAGATGGAGCCAGCTGGAGGAGTTGCCAGGGGGCTTGAGGAGCCCCAGTGTGATGCTGTGGTGGGACATGGAGGCTCTACCCACCCAGGGTGCTCGGTGGGGCAGGGAGGCTCTGCCTGAAGCAGCTGCTGATCCATGAAGCCGTGGCAGTGACCTGGGGACAGGGGCTGGGCCCTGCAGCCGCTCAAGGTGCTGGGGAGGTGTCACAGGCAGCACAAACCTGCTGGGGTGGTTGTGGCTGGAGCAGCTCAAGCCAGTGCCCTGCCCTCACCCTCTGCCTCCAGGTTCCTGGGGTGTGGGTGATGCTTCCAGGTGGTGCCCCTGGTGCCAGGATCCAAACCCCTGTGGCTCCTGCTCCTTTACAGAGTCCCTTGGGACTCCCCACTAAGATGTGTCCCAAGCCCAGGTGACAGGCAGGGATGTGACTGTCAATGTTACCTGACCCCAAGAGCCAACCCCCATCCAAATGTCCCTGAGGAGTCCCAGGGCTGCCCCCAGACCTCAGGGCAGCTTTAGTGTGCAGGGCTGCCCTGCTCAGGTGCTGGGCTCTGCTTCAGTGCCATGGCTCTGCTGTAGCCTCCCCTCATGGGAACAAGGGCTCCATGGCCAGTGCTGGGTTTGGGGAATCTGGTGAGTGTGAGCTCATGCTGCTGGGGGATGTGTCACTGTTGGTCCCCGTGGTGTCCCAGCGCTCTCTGACAGTACTCTCTGGCTGCAGACACGCCACGGGCAAGGCTCAGCATGGGAACTTCCTGGTGGCCATCAAACAGGAGAAGGGAGAATCAGGCGCGGGTGGGCGGCGAGAAGCCGGAGGAGGAGGTGAGTCCCAGAGCCCGCATCCCTTCTTACACCATCCCTGGGAGTGGGGCCCAAGTGCCCAGCCTGGGGCTGTCCCTGCCCCTATGCTCGCCCTGCACCAGCCCATGTGAGTCCGTGGCTGTGGCCATGGGCCAGGGAAAGGCTCAGACTTTGCCTTGAGGGCTGCATGGCCCTGCTGGGCCTGGGGGCTGCTCCCTGATGCAATGGCTCTGATCCCTGATGGGCTGTCCCTTCCCCATGGTGCCAGCCGGTGAAGAAGAGGGGCTGGCCCAAGGGCAAGAAGAGGAAGAAGATCCTTCCCAATGGCCCCAAAGCCCCCGTGACGGGCTACATGCGCTTCCTGAACGAGCGGCGCGAGCAGATCCGCACGCAGCATCCCGACCTGCCCTTCCCAGAGATCACAAAGATGCTGGGAGCAGAGTGGAGCAAACTGCAGCTCTCAGAGAAGCAGGTACTGGCCCCCAGGGGAGACCCCCCCAGGGCTGGGCAGCTCCAGAGCCTGCTCCCCAAACCCCTGAGCTTGCTCCAAGAAAGGTGCTGGGCCCAGTGCTGGGGAGGGGGAGCTGGGCAGGGAGGGTCAGCAGCTCCCGGGGGGCTGGGTGGGGTCAGGCTGAACCCCTCTGTGACCCACCACAGCGGTACCTGGACGAGGCAGAGCGGGAGAAGCAGCAGTACATGAAGGAGCTGCGGGAGTACCAGCAGTCAGAGGCCTACAAAATGTGCACAGAGAAGATCCAGGAGAAAAAGATCAAAAAAGGTGGGCTGTGGGAGCAATGGCTGCAGGATCCAGGATCCAGCCAGGTGCTCCCAGAGCTTTTTGGGGACATGAGGCTGGGCCCTGAGTGACCTCCTTCCTCCCCTGCAGAGGACGTGGGCACGGTGGGTGTGAACACCCTACTCAACGGGCACCCACACAAGGTAAGGCTCTGTCAGATCTGCGTGTGTGTGGGGAAACTGAGGCACATCACACTGCTGGGCTGGCTGCAGGTGTGGGTGGGCAGAGGGAGGTCTGGGGCTGTGAGTCCCAGGTTCCTGGGGAGGTGGGAGGCAGAGCATAGCTGTCCTCCCTCCCCACTTGCCAGACAGGGCTAGCCCTCACCCTGTCCTGGTGCCCTCATCAGCCCGGCCCCAAGGTGTTGGGGTCCCCTCTGGTGGGCCCAGCCCTGCCCAACCCCTCCCTCTTGTCCCTCAGGCTGGTGAGTGCAGCGACACCTTCTCCACCTTCGATGTGCCCATCTTCACCGAGGAGTTCTTGGACCAAAACAAGGGTAGGGGCTGTGGAGGGTCCTTGGGAAGGCTGTGTGGAGGGAGCAGGTCCTGGCTAGAGCCTGGGCGTTGGGGACACAGAGCTGCTGGGAAGAGCCGTGTGTGGGCCGGGGTTTGGGTTTGGGATGAGGGGTTCTCCAGGGCCTGTCCCCACGGACACGGTGCTGTCCCACAGCCCGGGAGGCCGAGCTGCGGCGCCTGCGCAAGATGAACACGGAGTTTGAGGAGCAGAATGCCATCCTGCAAAAGCACACGGAGAGCATGAACTGCGCCAAGGAGAAGCTGGAGCAGGAGCTGGTGCAGGAGGAGAGGCAGACCCTGGCCCTGCAGCAGCAGCTCCAGTCCGTGCGGCAGGCCCTCACTGCCAGCTTCGCCTCCCTCCCCATCCCCGGTGAGCTGGGGCAGCTGTGGGACCCCCCGACTGCTGGGACCCCTGCCTGGGCACCGAGGGGTCCCCCATCCCATACAGGGCAGCACTGTGGGGCAGTGGGGTGGTGCTAAGTGCCCATCTGCTGCTGGGGGGGCATCCTGCAGCACATGGGAGCTGTCTGGGAAGCCCAGGGATGTGACAGCCAGCTGGCTTCCCTGTCCTGGGACAGGGCAGGCTGGGATCTCTCCTTCTCTGGAGTCACACTCACAGCTGCAACACAGATTGGCCAAAATCCTTGTGCTCCTGGGCTTGTGCCACTGCAGGAGATGGCATCTGGTGCTGGGATCCCTTCTGTAGTTCCCAGCACATGAGCATGGTGGAGTGGGGACCTGCTGGTCCTGCTCACTGGGCTGTCACCTCACAGGCACTGGGGAGACCCCCACGCTGAGCACCCTGGACTTCTACATGGCCAAACTGCATAGTGCCATCGAGAGCAACCCCCTGCAGCACGAGCCGCTGGTGCTGCGTGTCAAGGAGATCCTGTCCCGGATTGCCAGGTGGGTGCAGGGCTGGGAGCGTGGCACTGCAGGGTTGAACTCCAGCTGGTGGTGATGGGAGCTGAGCAGGAAAGGTGTGGACAGAGATGGGCAGAGAATGGTGCAGCTGTTCCAGGGAGCTGTGGGAGAGGGAAGCCCAGTCCTTGAATCCAGGAGCTGTCCCCATGTCCAAAGGTGCTGATCTGTTGGAAAAAGTCCAGGGAAGCTCATGGAGATGCTCCAAGGGCTGGAGCCCCTCTGCTCTGGAGTCAGGCTGGCAGAGCTGGGCCTGCTCACATGGACAAGAGAAGGCTCCAGGCAGAGCTCAGAGCCCCTGGCAGGGCCTGAAGGGGCTCCAGGAGAGCTGCAGAGGGACTGGGGACAAGGCCTGGAGGGACAGGAGCCAGGGAATGGCTCCCAGTGCCAGAGGGCAGGGCTGGATGGGATCTTGGGAATCAGGAATTGTTCCCTGGCAGGGTGGGCAGGCCCTGGCACAGGGTGCCCAGAGCAGCTGGGGCTGCCCCTGGATCCCTGGCAGTGCCCAAGGCCAGGTTGGACGGGGCTTGGAGCAGCCTGGGATGGTGGAAGGTGTCCCTGCCATGGCAGGGGAGGAGCTGGATGAACTTTAGGCCCCCTTCCAATCTAAGCCATTGTGGGATTCTGTGACTCAGCTGTGCTTTTCTCCCTTCTCAGTGAACACTTGTGAGCGGACCAGTCCTTCAAGACCCCGGACCTGGCTGGATCCTGGGTCTGTCCCTTGGAGCTCACTCAGGGGACAGTCTCTGCAGGGGCTCTGGCTGCTCCCTCTGCCCCTTGCACCTTCCTGCAGCCGAGACCCCCAGCCCAGACCACCCGACCCACGGCTGCACCAGCTCCAGGGACCTTGAGCTTTGGGGAACAAGCGGTGACAGGGCTGAGAGCCCAGCTGGGGCAGTGCTGGGAGAGGGTCAGCATTGGTGTGAGCACCCCTGGCTCTCCCCTGGGCCCCCAGCCCTGCCTTGCCAACCAGGGGCTCCCTGAAGCCTGTCTGGGGCAGGGGAGGCACTGGTGGGTTTGGGCCTGGAGTGGACACATCCCTTTAGGGTGAACTGAGGCTGTGGGGAATGGGGGCAGTGGGGGGTGACTGGGACCCCCTTGGTTCTGGTGCTGCCTCCTGTCCCCTGGCCAGCCTGGGAACCTCTTGGTCCCATCCCTGCAAGGGCCTGAGGGCAGCTCCTTCCCACCACCTGCCTCAGCTTTTATTTGATACGTGCCTTCAGCCTCTGCCCCTGTCACCCTGCTTGGCTCCCCTCCTTCCCCTCTGTGTCTGGGACCAGGCAGTGAGCTCCTGAAAGCAATAAAACTCTTTAGACCAGAGGGAAGCTGTAACTGTGACCCCCTCCTGGGACAGGGAGCAGAGGAGAGCTGGGACTGACCCCCTCCCATGGTGGGGGACCCCTGGAAGAGGGGAGCTGGGACCCACCTTGTCCTAGGGTGGGGACCCTGTAGCAGGGGAGCTGTGACCAACCCCTTCCTGCCCCGCAGGGACCCTGGGTGTGCTGCACTGGCTTTTGCCTCCTGCCCCTTTTGCCTGAGCCCCCCTGCTCTTGTGGGACCACTGTGCTGGCAACCGGGGTCAGGCTTGGTGTCCCCGGGACTGCCTGTCATTAATCTCAGACTGTGTAATTAGAGAGTGTCTTATTTTCTTACTTAGCACTACATGGGCCTGGCCCTGGCCCTGGCTCTGCCGGGGACCGGGGTGTTCCCACCCCTCCCTCGCTTGCCGGGCCTGCGCTGTGCATCTGCCATTTGCCATCTCCTGCTGCCGCTGCGCAGGGGATGGAGATGGGAGCAAATAAATGTGGGAGAAAACCGCTCTGGTCCCTGTGTGTTTGTGCTCAGCGGGAGCTCTGGAGCTGATCCCGGGCTTGGTTGTGGGGTGGATCCGTGCGTGGCAGCCCTGAGCCCATCACTGCAGCCCCCAGCCCCGCCTGGGGGGATGTGATGGTGCTGGCTCGGGGCCGGGGCTCTTCCTACGTGGCAGAGCTCACCCGATCCCCGCGGGTGACCTGCACCACCGGCTCAGGTTCCCGGGTGCGGGGATCGCCTTACGGCCGGCGGGGAGCCAGCCCCATCCATAATTCAGCAGCGCCGCAGGGATGCAACGGGCGGGCAGGCACGGCCGGCAGCCCCCCGAGGGCGGCCCCATGGAGAACGGCGTGGGGCAGGAGCCGGGGACCCCCGAGCCGGCCGGGCCCGCAGCCCCCCGGGCTCCCCGCGCCCGGCCCAGGCTGGTGTTCCACACGCAGCTGGCCCACGGCAGCCCCACGGGCCGCATCGAGGGCTTCACCAACGTCAAGGAGCTCTACGCCAAAATCGCCGAGGTCTTCGACATCTCGCCCACCGAGGTGAGGGGCTGCGGTCTGGGGCGGGGTCACTCACCCTGAGGCACTGTCTGTGGCCTGTGCTCCCCCAAGTCCCCAGATGCTTGCAAATGTAGTCCCCAAAATTTTCTGCAAGACTGTTATGGCCTCAGGGTTGTATTGGCTCCTCTGGGGGGAGCTTGGGGGCTCTGTGCTTCACTTTACCCTCTGTATGTGGGCAGGGAGCCGTGGCTGCCAGGTCCTGGCTGATTCCAGCTGCCTGGAGCTGGGGGAAGGTGCACATGGATGGGGCAGTGCAGGGTTCCAGGCAGGCTGGGGGTCCCTGGGCCCCTCTGTTCTAGCGGTGCCCAGATCTGATTGAATCCCCCTGAGCCAGCCGTGGCACCTCTGTCATCTCTTGCCCTACTGGGGCATCCCCAGTCCCTGCTGACGGGGTTTCCTGGGGCAGATCCTCTTCTGCACGCTCAACACGCACAAAGTGGACATGCAGAAGCTGCTGGGGGGGCAGATTGGTCTGGAGGATTTCATCTTTGCCCACGTCCGGGGTGAGACCAAGGAGGTGGAGGTGACCAAGACAGAGGACGCGCTTGGGCTCACCATCACAGACAACGGGGCCGGCTACGCCTTCATCAAGGTGAACCCCTGGAGCAGCCCTGGGGACTGTGGCCCTGCAGGTGACATCCCCTGCACATCCTCTCCCTGGGACCAGGCTCCTCCCTGACTCCCCACACCAGTCCTTCCCTGGGTCTGCCCTGGCCCTGGGGATCTCCCATGCCGTGGGGATGTTTGGGAGGGCTTCCCTGCCTGACCTGGCTACCAAAGGGCATGGGATGCCCGAGGTGGTTGCGTGTGGGTTGGGATGGGGCTGCGTCTGACTGTCCCATTGTGCCGTGTGTCCCTGTCCCACCGTGGTCCCCAGAGGATCAAGGAGGGGAGCATCATCAACCGACTGCAGACAGTGTGTGTGGGGGACAGCATCGAGGCCATCAACGACCACACCATCGTGGGCTGCCGGCACTACGAGGTGGCCCGGATGCTGCGGGAGCTGCCGCGGGCTCAGCCCTTCACCCTCCGCCTGGTCCAGCCGAAAAAGGCCTTCGGTGAGTTGGGAAGGTCCCCCTGCTCTTGCCCTGGGGACCCTGGGATCGTCCCCAGCCCCCTGTGGCCCTGGAGTGCCTCCCAGGGTTCACTGCCCCCTGTGTGTGTGTACCCCACAGCTCTGGGGCACTCACATGGGGGTCCTCACACCTGCTCGTGCCCCCACGGGCACCCCCTTGCTCTGTGAGTGTTGTCCTGAGCATCTGTGAGCACCCCAAAACCACGAGCACTTCCCCCCTGCACCCCTGGGTGTCCCTGACAGCCCCCCTGTCCCACACACGGCTCACCCTGCAGTGCCCCTGGGGGCTGGGGGATGGCCGGGCAGTGAGCAGCGAGGGGCTGGGGACGCCCGGTCCTGCCCGGGCCCTCACCCCCGCCCCGGGGCACAGACATGATCGGGCAGCGGACACGGACAGGCAAATCCCCAGGCGAAGGCAGAGTGGCCAGCGGGAAGGAAACGCTGCGGCTGCGGACACAGGGCCCGGCCGTGCTGGAGGAGGGGGTAAGGCCCACCCCGAGCCCCCCACCCCGAGCCTATGGCTGCTCACCCTGTGCCGGGATGGGATCCGCATCCCCTGCGCTGCCTGGCGCTCACCCTGGGTGCCTCACCCCCAGCCCAGCCCCTCCGAGGAGGAAGCCGCCCGGCGGGTGGATGATCTTCTGGAGAGTTACATGGGCATCCGCGACAGCGACCTGGGTGAGGAGGGGCCTGGACCCCGACCCGGAGCTGACCCTGCCTCTGCCCCTACCACTGACCTGTCCTGACCCTCACTCCCACCCCAACCCTGCCCTAGCCCCTGCCCCTTCCCCAGCCCCTGCACTGCCCCAGCTCCTCCTCCTGCACTGCCCCAGCTCCTCCTCCCGCCCCAGCTCCTGCCTCTTCCCCTGCTACAGCTCCAGATCCTGACTCAGCCCCTGCTCCTGTCCCAGCCCCTCACACTGGCCCTTACCTCCCTCTTCTCCCCAACAGCCTCGACGATGGTGGAGGCAGCCAAGGGCAGCCCCAGCGCGGCCCAGCTTGCCCAGGGGCTGGACTCGGTGCTGGGCGAGTTCGCCTTCCCCCAGGAGTTCGTGGCCGAGGTGTGGGCAGCTGTCTGCCACCCCAAGGGGGATAAGGAGTAGCTGGGGGGCAGGTGTTGCCCCTCACTTTTGTCCCCTCCCCACGCCCTCACCTCATCCCCACCCCATCTGGGGCTGAGGTGCTGGTGGGGGTCCCCATCCTGTCCCCCACACCCTCCTGAGCAGCACCTAGATCTGTCCCTTGGCTTGGGGGGCAGAAGGCACCCAACCCACCCACCTTCCTGAGGGTCCCCCTTGCACAATCCCAAATGTGGTGGGCAGCGGCTGTGGCTCATTAAAGGACAGACAGGAGGAGAAGGGCTGTTGCTCTGATTGTCAGCAGGGTGGGTTCCCCCCAGGTACCCTCCCTGTGCCCCCCTCAGGTGGTCACCCCCAGCAGGCACCAAGAGCTGCACGAGCTGTGCTTTATTTGGGGCAGGGAGGGGGAAGCAGCCCCCTGACAGCCCCTTGGCTATCGGGCTTGTGGGGGGAAGGCCCTGGATGCAGGTGATGAGGATCCACCGTGGGTGAGGGGGGGGATGGCTGCGTCCCCCTGCCCAGTGCCCCTCACTAGGTGCTACTGCAGCACGGAGCTGGCGGTGAGCTTGCGGGGCAGGGAGGGGCTGAGGGAGGCGAGGGAGGGCCGGGGGGGCAGCCGGGGGTACACACGCTGCAGCACGGCCCGGCGGAACAGGATGTACACCCAGGGGTCCAGGATCTGGTTCCAGGTGACCATGCGGATGTAGATCAGCAGCATCTCCTGCGTGTCCGTGGGCAGCACCTGGGCCTGGCCAGGCAGGGGCTGCAGGACCATCTGCACAATGAAGATCTGGGGGGAGAAGGGGACAAAATGTCAGTGGAGGATCGATCCATGAGCTGCTCCAGGGTGGGGAAGTGATGAAGGTCAAGACACTGAACCCCTGGGAGGAGTCCTGGCCTGGTTTGGGGCACTGCTCTGCCTGTCACCAGGGGCCAACTCGGGGTGTAGAGAGGTGGCAGGGGGACACCAGCAGGGGAAGTCTTACCAAGGGGACACCTGCAGACCTAGGACCTCCCTAGCAGGGACATGGAGGGGACACATTGAAAGCTGGGACCTCACTGTGAGGGGTGGAGGACACCAAGCCCCAAGAGTGACGCTCGGGGGAGCACACCAAGACTGAGACCCCACAAGGAGGAACAGGGGGACGTGAAGAGCCAGGAGGGACACAGAGAGGTGGTGATGGGGCACACCAGGACAGAGGCCTCACCAGGAGGGGCATCCAGCAGATGGTGGCGATGATCATGATGCCCACGAGCTGCACCATCATCTCCACCTCGCTGTCACGGCGCCGCTGCACCGACTCACGGTCGTGGTAGACGCGGCAGAGCGTGACCACGCTGACGGTGTTGAGGACGAAGGAGAGCAGCACGGAGAGGATGCCCAGCAGTGCAAAGAGCAGGCAGAAGACGACATCGCCAGTGTCGGGCAGGAGGGTGAGGAAGCACCAGGAGCCGGGGAACTGCAGCGTGTAGCGCCCCAGCCCGAAGAGCGGCAGCAGTCCCAGCAAGCAGGAGAAGCCCCACACCAGCCCCACGATGGCCCAGGCGCGGCGCTTGGAGAGGCTGGTGGAGCGGGAGAAGGGGCGGTTGATGCCCACGAAGCGCTCCCCGGCCATGGTGGCCCCCAGAAGCAGTGGGCACTGCCCGAAGAAGACCATGGAGAAGCCGAGGAAGTTGCAGAGGTGGCAGCCAGGGTCGACCTTGGCCCAGGAGAACTTGGTGAAGTGGTAGGGGATGATGACTGAGGCTGTCACCAGCAACCCCATGAAGTCTGTGACCACCAGCCCACAGAGGAAGATGAGGAAGGAGGAGCGGGCCTGGCTGGAGAGCTTGCGGGAGGAGCTGACCAGGACGCAGAGGGCAAAGAGGTTGGAGCAGAGGCCGATGAGGCCGAAGGCTGTGGAGAACCAGGGAGAGGCGATGCTGTTCTGTGCGCTGGCACGGCCATCGCTGGCATTGAACACCCCGAAGCACGAGGCTGCCTGCCCGGCCGTGCTGCTGTTGGGGGGCTCCATGTCCTGCACCCCCTCCTGCTCCTTCCAGCAGCCTCAGGCCCCGGCCTGGCTCTGCTCCATGGCTGGAGCCCCCCGCCGCTGCCGGCACCAATCCTGCCTTGCCCTGCAGGGGAACAGAGGGAATTTAGGGCTGCTCCCTATGGCCAGGCCCACCCATCATCCATCCTCAGCCTGCAGATATGGGGTCCTCCAGGGGCTGTGGAGAGGGACACCAGGGTGGGGCCCCAGCCCATGGAGGGGACACCAGGGCGGGACCTGGCTTGTGCCACCCCCAGGCGCAGCTGCAGAGGGGGCCAAGGGCTGCAGCCCTCCAGCTGCTGGGATTAACTGTCCCGGGCCAGGAGCCACATGGGGCTGCAGCCATGAGTCTGAATCCCAGCACAGAAGGTGCTGGGGGAAATTCAGCATTGACAGCCTGGCTCCCTCCTGCCCGGGGGGACTCAGCCAGAGATCCCTGGGCCATCACCCAGGCTGCACCAAGGCATGATCCTGAAACTCTGCCCGCCCCTGAGCGTAAACCCCTGGCTCATTGTGAAGATGCCCCATTCCTCCAGAGTGCTGGGGAAACCTGAGGTACAGGTTTGAGGCTGTTCTGCAGCCCTGGCACTGTGTCCAAACCACAGCCAGTGTGGGTGACAGAGCAGCTGTGGCTTCCTGGCATCCCTCACAGTGGGAGCTGTGGGTTTGTCACCAGGACAGGGTGTGACAGGGATGGCTGTGGTGGTTGACAGCCTGGTCAGTGCCACGCTGCCTTGCTTGGGCCAGGAAGCATCTGGAAATCATAGAATCATGGGGTATCCTGAGTAGAAAGGCACCCACAAGGTTCATCAAGTCCAGCTCCTGGTCCTACATGGCTGTGAGCATTGCAAATTAGTCCAGGCTGCAAACGGGATGATGTGGGACAGGACAGAAACATGGCAATAGTGGGGACTGGACAACCTGGGGCACAGACCCCCACAGGGACCACACCCCTCCTCTCCTCCCAGGACCCATTTCTCCAGGCTGGATGTTCTTGCCACCTCACTTGCCCCAGCCCACCCTCCTGGCTGACATGGTCCTCAGCCCAGTGGCCCCAGTGGGATGCCCAGCCCTACCCCAACACACCAGCCCTGTAAAGCCCCCACTGCAGAGCTCCTCCCTTGTGCACGGTGGCACTGCCACCTGTCTTCTGTCCCTCACAGAAGTCAAACCTCACACCAACTCTGATCATTGCCAGCCCTGGCTGTTGGTCCATCACTGGCCTGGCTCTGGGTCCCCATGCCCTGTCCCTCACCCAGACACCCCTCAGTGCCAGCCCCTCTCTGGCCCCCGCACACAGCCGAGCAGGCGCTGATCCCACAGCCCGGCCGGGCTGGGACGGGGCCAGGCATTGCGACATCCTCTGGGGCCTCAGCCCGGTGACACACGGGGATAGGGACACACAGGGTGCCAGCACCCTGCCCGTGGTGCCCGTGCCCCAGCACCGGCCGTGCCCCGGGACCGGCAGCCCTGGGGGCAGGGAAAGGGCCAGGGATGGCGGTGGTGGCTCGGCCCCATCCCTCTGCTGTCCTGTGTGGGGGGCTGGCAGAGCACGCTGGTGAATCACTGTGAGGGTGAGCCCGGCTTTTTCCATGAGCCAAGAGTGAAAACTCGCTGCTGTTTGTTCTCACTGCTCCCCGAGGGAGCGCCTCAGCCCCAGAGGCGTCGGCCCTGCAGACACGTGCTGAGGCCTCAGCATGACGTTCTGAGACCCCGAGGAGTCACCAGCCTTTCCCACGTCCTGTGAGAGGTGACAAAGTCACCCCTGCCCCACAGCAGTGCCACGCGAGTGCCTGGTGTGCCAGTCCCCCTCCAGCTGTCCCTTGCCACCTGCCTGCCCACGCTGCTCAGGGGGCTGTCCCCAACCTGTTCCCCTTGTCCCAGGGTGCTCCCTCTGCTCACTGGGGTCCAAGAGCCCCCCTGCTATCCCTGCTACCTCACAGGGGCAGGGAATGACCCCTCCTACAGTGTCCAGTGCCAGGGGCGTCTCCCTGCAGTGGCACCTTGGCCAGGCAAGGAGGCAGCAGCTCCAGAAGCTCCAAAATCTCACCATTACCCACATCCCCTCCCTGTCCTCCCTGCACCTCCTGCCCTGACAAAAGCACAGCCTGGGCCCCACTGGGCCTGGACAGGGACCCTGGGGCTCGGGGGGCTCTGAGCTGGGCTCAGGGGCTGAGCACTGGGACCCCCCTGCGCAGAGCTGCCTCAGCTGGGCACAGCACTTGGAGGAGCCCAATATTTACAAGGGGCCACCCAGAGCTGCAGGGCTGGGAGCGAGGGAACCCCTTCTGTGCCAGAACACACCAGGGCTGCCTCTGGGAAGGGGCTCCTGTGGGGCTGGGGGTCCCCACTTGCCATTTCCCCCCATCACAGGCAGCCACTGCAGAAGAGAAATCCTGAGCCCAGTGACTGCCCCCAGTGACCTCCTGTGCTCAGGTTTGGGGTTCTGGACCCAGGAAAATGGACATGTCAGGGAAGCAAGGGTTTGGCAAAGGGTGCTGGGGTAAAACCCCAGAGGAGAGGAGCAAGCTCTAAAATGTCCTGCTGGAGGCTGTGAGGCACTGGCAGCGGGGTGTGCAGGGCTCCTGGCAGGTTTGGGTCCTGCTGCAGATGCACCAAGGCTGCCCTGCCCCTGCTGGGCACTGCTTCCTGCCCTGGCCACATCCGAGGGCAGTGAGGGAAAGGCAGATGGGGAGTGTGGGAGGCTGCTCCTTATCAGCCTCTGCCCCAGCCTGCTGCTTCCCCAGGCAGGACTGGGCATGGGCCTGGACAGGGCTTGCAAGATCAGGCTGGGGTGGGGGCAGGGAGAGACACCACACACCTGCAAAGGGACCCCCAAAGCAGACAGCAGCGACTCCCCCCACACCCCATGGTACCCTCGGCCTGGGGTCTGCCCCTGGATGTGGTGCTGAGCCACAGGGCAGCCATGCAGAGGATGCTGCTGGGTGTCTGCTTTTATCCCTTGTGTTTGTATTTATCCCACATCCCACTTGCTGTCCTCTCCAGGACAATGCCCTTCCTGCATGATCCCTTCTCTCTGCTCCCGCTGGTGCAAGCGGTCCCACGGGACACTGCGTCACCTGCCAGGGATGGGTGCGGTCCCACCGCCACCTCCCTCCAGCCTGGGGCTCTGGGGTATCAAAGCAGTTCGAGGTCATCAGCCAGGACAGGAAAGGCCGTGGGGATGAGGACTTGGCAGAGCATCAGTGTTCCTCCCTGGACCCACAACAATCACAAGGACTTGCTCCTGATGAAGTTGGCTTGGCCTAGAGCAGAAACATCCCAAGGACTCCCCGGACAGAGGACATTTCTGGGAAGCAGTGACACACGGGATGGTTCCTGCCAGGCATGGTAACCGTCCTCGCCAGGGTTTTCCCTGTCCCTGCTGTGGCCCAGGGCAGAGGTCCCCAACCTCTCGTCTGACTGGGAAGCAGCTGGCACCATCCCCATTCCCCAGGGCCCTGGAGCCGGGCAGGCCGTGTCGGGAGGATCAGCCCGGGTGTCCTGGAGTGCAGAAGCCCGGGGGCACCCGGGCCCCCGCCCGCAGCGCCGCGGCATCTCGAGGGCTTCAAGGCTGCTGGGCCGCCCACTCCTACAGCCCGAAATGGACCCTTCCTTTCCCGGCCCTTTCCTGAGCCTTTCCTCGTCCTTCTCGGCTCTTCCCAGAAGAGACAGCGGCACAGGGGGCGGGCGGGGGGACCCGTCCCGGCGGGGGAGCCCCGAAAGCAAATCCTGGTTCCGACGGGACGCCGAAGATGCCTGTCGTGGACCCTCGGTCCCGGGGACAGACAGACAGACAGACAGTGGGGGCAGCGGGGTCACCACGTGTCCGTCCCCCACTATGGGGTCTCCGCTTCCCCTCCCTCGAAACGCCCCTCGATCCTCGGGGCTGTGTGCGAGGCCGAGCGCGCCGGGAGCCTTGGGAGCCGCTGGAGACCCGACCGTCCTACACAGCCCCAGGAGCCGCGCAGAGCCATCCCGGCGGTCTGTCCGCCCATCCCCGTCTCTGTCCGTCCATCCCAGCCTCCCGGGCTCTTTGTCCCTTGGCCCCGAATCTCTCGCCCCCTCCAACGCCTTCCCTCCCCGCGCAGACCCGAGCCCTACCTCGCTGCCGGCGGGACCCACCCGGCTCGGCTCGGCTCGGCCTCGGCTCGGCTCGGCTCGGCTCGGCTCGGCTCGGCTCAGCCCGGCCCGGCTCGGCTCCGCCGCGGGGCGGGGGAAGGGCCGGGCTCGCCGCGCCCCCCGGAACCGGCCCCGTCCCTCTCCGCTGCCTCCCTGCTCGGGCCGGGCCTTCAGGCGGGGGTGGCCCCCGGCCCCATCGCCCCCGGTCCGGGCAGCGTCCCCCGGTGCAGCCCCCCCGGTGCCGGCGCCCGGAGCCCCCCCGGCGGAGGCACCCGCGGCTGGGTCCGGTCGGGGCTGCGCTCCCGCCCCGTTGCTCGCTGCTTTACTCGGGCGAGTCCCTGTGGAGGCGGGGGTGCTCCGGCCGTCCCCGCCGAGCCCCGCAGCGACCCCGGACCCGCGAGGGGAGAGGCGGCTCCGGGCGCCGGCCGGGCCGAGGGCTGGGGTCCCTGGGTGCTCCCGCAGCCCCGGCCGTCCCTGCCGGGATTCGCCTCACGGCGCTTTTCCCAGCCCGGCAGCTCCGAGCTCGGGATGTCGCTGCGCTGTCCAAACCCGCAGTCAGCGGGGGTGACACGTCCACAGGCAGCGTTCCCTCCCTCCCATGGTCCCAGGAGCGACAGTCTCCGTCACTGGTGCTCGTGCTCCGCCGAGGAGGGCAGAGCTCGGCCCTGGCCTCGGAGCTGGGAGCGCCTGGGCCCGCGGGGACACCCCGAGCGAGCAGGGGGCACAGCGGCTCGGCGCTCAGCTGTGGGTGGGATGCCCGGGCAGGTTTTCCTGGCCCCAGCTCGGCAGTGCGGGGCTGCAGAGCCATCGTCCCGCCACCCCTTGGGCTGGAGCAAAGATTGTGGCAGCGAGAGCCGCGGCGGAAGGCAGGGCCGGCCCGCGGAGCCGGATCGCGGCTGGCCCCGAGCGCCGGAGCAGGAGCGGCCCCGCCGGCAGCGGAATGCGGGGCTCGGCAGCCGCTGCTGCCCCAGGTGGGGCCGGGTGTGCCCGGGAGAGCTGAGCCCATCACGGATGATGGGACACGGGGCAGCTCCACCGACTGCCCCACCCGGGCACCACCGTGGCAGCTTGTCCCGAAACGCGGGGGAAACGAGGACTGGGAGGAGCACTGAGAGCAGCCAGGTCAGGGGAAAGCCGTCAGGGGCTTCAGCCGGATCCAGACCCTGATCTGGCCCCAGCACATGCCTGGAGGCTGCAGCAGCTCTGTGTGGCCCCATCCAGGACCTGCAGTCAGACGTGCAGGGAAAGGCCGTGCCTGGAAGAGGACATGGACCCTGCTCTGGCTGGAGATAGAGTGGGACAGTTTTGGGGGAGCTCCCCCACCTCTGTGTGTGCCCAGGAGGGAAAGGGACGGGCTGTGGGGAGGGAGGCTCTGCCTGGCAGCTGAGCAGGGAGGGCACTAACCACCAGCTTTGGGGTTTGGGTTTTTTTCCCCATTTCCTCCTCCCTGGCCAGGCCTTCACTCACTTCCTGCGCAGAGCCCCAAACCCCCCCTGCACAGGGAGCAGCAGGAAACAACTGCCAGGAAAGAGAGGCCAGGGAACGTGTCCGGTGCTCGCCCTGGGGATGTCCGGTGGGACGGGGAGGGGGTACCCACGTGCATGACCACGGCAGTTGGGGTCCTCCCCCCCAACATCTGCAGGCAGGCCAAGCCCCACAAGTGTGGGCGACCAGGGCAGGAATGGGAGCCTCCTGAGTGCCAGCTCCCATGGTGGCTCTGCAGCTGGATCCTGCCAGCAGAGCCAGGAGCAGGACAAGGCAACTTCCCTGAGCCATGGGGCAGCCCCCAAGGGCTTGGAGGCCCTTGCACAGCAGGCTTGCCTCTGTCCTAGTGCTGGGGGACCTGGGCAGACTCCTAAGTCCCTGCACCATGGGCCTGTACTGGGGAGAGAGTGGATGCAGGTAGGAAATGGTCTCTTGGTGAAGCCAGGGCAGAGGTTTCCTGCACTCCTGAGCACTACTCACCAGCACCTCATCCTTCCTGCCTGAACAGGCATACACCCTGGGGTTTGGGGGCTTGTGGGGATGGAGCCATGTGGGGTGATCCCAGAGGAGTGTGGCTGCGCCCTTGGTCATCATCTGGTGGGACCAACACCAGCCATCCCAGCCCAACCCTGAAGTGCCCCTAAGGTGCCCAAAACCCATCTGAACATCACTAGAGGCCCTCAGGAACTCCCACCTCATCAACAGGATACTGGAGAGTGCAACTGCTTCTTGCCCAGGGCAGAGAGAGCCTCACAGGCATGGTGTGGGAGGGACTGCAGGCTCTGGAATCCGGATTTTCCCCTGTAAGGAAATATCTCAACCAGCATCCCTCTCCTCTGCTCCGCCAGAGCAGGCGCCGTGCAGCACTAAAGCCTCCCATGCCCCAGCCAGGACTGAGTGATGTGGCAGTGCTCCCAGGCTGGGGAAGCAAGATCCCATGGGAGGACGTGCCAGGAATGGGGCCTGGGGGAGGGTGAGGGGCCCCTTGCTGAAGCAGGACACAGGGCAGGGCTGAGCTGGTGCAGTCAAGGGCCCTGTGACTTCAGCTGGGGAGCAGCAGCTGGACTGGTCTGGCACTGGTAAGGGGAGATGGAGGAGGCTGGAGTGGGGCAAGGAGCACATGGGGCTGATTCTGTGGGGATGGGGTGAGGACACCCAGCCCAAGCACTACCCAGTCCCCAGGAGAGTTCCCAGTGTGGCACTGGCTGGTGATGTCATGCAGGAGCGGTGGGGGTGCCCATGCCCAGGATCTCATGGCTAAAACAATCCTTGTTTTATTTATACCAAAGTCTCAGTGTTCTTCAGGATAAATGCAAGGGCAGAGAAAAGCCTCAGGAACGTGCCCAGCGCTGGGCCAGGCCTTGGGGCCATGCATAGAACAGTGTCTGTGCCCTGGGATGAGAGCCCCTGCCCACCCCTGCCGGGTGTCCGAGGGCGGTGGGCCCTCAGCGGCGGTACCGGTACCGCTTGAAGTGGAACCAGAGCTGGAAGATGCCGTTGGCAAACTGGCAGCGGAAGCCGTGGCGGTGGGAATACTCCCACTCCCTGTTGACGATCTTGAAGGCGATGTCCTCGTAGGGCGGCCCCGCATGGAAGCGCAGGATGGCGAAGTCCTTGTTGTCCTGGCAGGCCTCCAGGAAGTACTCGGGTGTCGAGCGCTTGTCAATGAGGTCGGGGTAGAAAATGTTGAATTTATAGCCCTGCACGATCTTGGGGGGGGGGTTGTCGAAGTCGTAGTGGGTCTGGTTGTACTTGTTCCACTCGAATCCCGTGTGCACACGGTTGAAGAAGCGGGGCTTGCGGGGCCGGTACTTGTCGGCCCACAGGTAGGCCTTGCCCGTGAGCGGCATCTCCACGCTGAACTGCGCCTCGTCCGCGCCCATGCCCTCCTTGGCCTTGCGGAAGAAGATGTCGTCGGTGCTCTCGGAAGCGTCACCTACAGGGGAGGAGAGGGGACATCAGGTTCTGCAGTGCCAGCCAGGCCTGGGCCATGCAACACTGCTCCAAGGCATGCAGAGAGAAGGAGGTGCTGTGCAGAGCATGCAGAACTGGATACGGGAATGCATGGGCTGCCCTGTGGGCTCTGAGTGGGCTGAGTTGTGCTGGAAAACTCAACCAAAACACCTCTCCTGCCTGTCTGCACCCAAACACCTTGGTGGTACTGAGGGAGGTCTCCAGGGAGCACCAGCAGCCTGAGCACCATCTCCCTGCTCCTGCCCAGGCCACAGCACCCTTTGCTCCAGGGGCACCCCTCTGCCAGGTCAGCTCTGGGTGCTGGACCCAGATCCAGCTCTTGCCCTTCCTGAGGGCAGTGTCCCCTCCAGTCCTGCACCCTGAATCACTGCACACCCCCCATGCTGGGCAGGCTGCCCTGGGGCTCACCTGTCACCTGGAGCTGCTGGCGCAGGAGCAGCAGCCGGTGCGTGTCCTCCTCGGCCTCCAGCACGTGGGCGTCGAAGGGCAGCTCGTTGGGGCCCAGCAGCCGGGGGCTGTACTTGCCCGCGTCGTAATCATCCAGGCTCTGCTGGATCAGATCCTCCTCCATCAGCACGGCCTCCCCCTCCGCCTCTCCCTTGGCCTCTGTGTCCTGCTCTGCCTCTGCCTCTGAGGATGGCCCTGGCTGTGCCTCAAGGCTCTCCTCGGGATCCAGCCTGCATGGAAGGGAGAAGAGAGGACTGGACGGGGATGGTACCCTCGCTGGCTGCTCACCTGAGCTCTGCCTCGGGAAGGGTAAGGGCACAAGACTGCCTTTGTGCCCGGGGACAGGCCCAGGTGTTTGCTCACCTGTCACTGGGGGAAGCCGGCTCCCGCTTGATGATGGGGAAGAGCGGTTCACTCTCCACACCCTGCTCCTGCTTCAGCTTGTACAGCTTCTGACGCAGCACGTCCTGGTGCCGCTCCCGCAACCTGAGAGAGGAGAGGAGCTGTTGGGTCCCACCCAGCAGGAACACCTCACTCCCACTGCCCAAAGCTTTGACACCCACCTCCATGGGCAAAAACCTGCCAGGCTTGGATGGCTTTGGGCTGAGTAAGCCCCAGGTCACTTCCTTCTTGGAGACCTCACTAAACATCACCACTGCAGAAGGGCCTGTGTGTCCCTGCCCTGCTCCCCTCTTGGAAATCATCCATCTCAGAAAAGGCAGAACACCCCCTCCCCATTCCCTCCTCCAACAGAGCCTCCCCAGCTCTGCCCACGGCAGGGTCTGCTCTGTTGCTACTCTCTGCTCTCACCTGGCCCGAGCCATGTAAGCCTTCAGCTGCTGCAGGAGGCTCTCCCAGTACCCGATGTCCAGGTTGGGCCCTCCTGCCCGGATCTTGCTCTCGATGCCCTGGTACAGAGCTTGCAGCTGGTTGTACGTCTTCCCCTTGAACACAGACTGCACATCTGAGCTGACCGAGGCGTTGACACCATCCCGACGCTCCCCTGGACAGGCAAGGGCAGCCGGTCAGTCTCCAGGCACCCAGCTGCACCCATCCCACTTCTGCTGACAGCCAGGGACAGCTGCCAGAGCCACAGCCCGCATCCAGCAGGTCTGAGAGAGCCTCTCTGAGCCTGAGCACACAGGGTGACCCCAACACCCACACCAGGCTCTGCTCTCCTGCTCACCTGGTCCTCCTTTCCCAGAGGCCTCCAGCTTGCGGAGCTTGGCTATCTCATCCTCTGTGATGATGGTCATGTCCCTCCAGAAGTCCACGTTCTTTCCTTGCTCCAGCTCCATGTACACCTTCAGGGAGAAGACACATCAGGCACCTGCTCCACACCAGGGGCAGGAGAGCAGAGCTGGTAGAGAAGCCCTGAGCCCAGGCAGAGAGCCAGCAGAGCAGGCACCTGGATGTCCTCCACCAGGTCCTCCATGTCAGAGACAGTCAAGCCGTTGAGGAAGGTGTAGGGCTCATGCATCTCCACAGCCAGGTCATCGTCCTCTGCGCTGATGTACTTGGCCAGAAGATCGATGGGCTTTGCCCTCCCATCCCGAATCCGGATCTTAGACCTGGCAAAGGGACAGTGGGGGACACTGAGCAGTGCCATCCTCTGCTCCCTGCCAGGCCTGGCTCTGAGCAGGTGCACACCTACCGCAGCTTGGCCTGCTGCAGGTGGAAGTTGTCCTCCTGCTCTTCCCAGGTTTTGAAGTGCTCCGCCTCCTTCTCCCGCTGCAGCATCTCCAGCTCCTGCTCCCGCATGGCTTTTTCCCGCTCCCGCTCCAGGCGCAGCTGCTTCACCTGCCCAGGGTGACAGAGCTGTGAGGCCACTGTGGATGGGCCCCTGTGCAGACACCACAGACCCCTGCTCGAGGACACAGCCATGACATGACCTGTCCCTGAGTGGCCTTGACTCCTGCCATCAGCCTGAGCTCCTGAACAGTGGGGAGCCAGCGGGGCCAGGCCGCCCGGGCTCACTGCCAGCCCTGTGGGAGACAGGGGACACAGGCACAACTGAGTGCCTCAGTGTCATGACCTGGCATTGTCCTCCTCAGCACCTCCTGAGCTCACACCTAAGGGAAGAGGTTTTTCATCCTGGAATAGCAGAAGCCAAGGTTCTATAGCCCCCCACGATCCTACAGACTGGACACACCCAGGAGAAGAAAATGGGGCCTTCCCAGTGAGAACCAGGCTGTAAACAGGGCTCTCTGTCAGACAGTGACATGGAAAGGACATCTTATCCCACCTTCTGCAGCTCCAGGCGATTGTCCTCCTGGATTCGCTTGTTCCTCTCCTTCAGGTCCTTCTCGTCCAGATGGCTGATCCCTTTCTTTTCCAGTGCCTTAAACAGAATGGCCAAGGGAAGCTGTGGAACCCAAGGACCTCCACAGCCCCTTGCTGGCCAGCAAAGGCTACTCCCTTCACCCGTTTCTGCTGCTCCACTGAGGTCTGATCCTGTTGAAAGTCCCTAAATCACTGAGACACAGCTCCTGAGCCCCTCAGCAAACCCAGGCTCAGCCCACATAGCCCACCCAGCCTGGTCAGGTGAGTGCCAGCACAACAGTGTCATGGAATCCTGAGGGAAAGGGACCTTAAAGATCATCTCATTCGACCCCTGCCACGGCAGGGACACCTCCCACTGTCCCAGCTGCTCCAAGCCCTGTCCAGCCTGGCCTTGGGCACTGCCAGGGATCCAGGGGCAGCCCCAGCTGCTCTGGGCACCCTGTGCCAGGGCCTGCCCACCCTCACAGGGAACAATTCCTGTCCAAGATCCCATCCAGCCCTGCCCTCTGGCAGTGGGAGCCATTCCCTGGCTCCTGTCCCTCCAGGCCTTGTCAAGTTCTGCTCCATCTCTCCTGAAGCCTTTGTAGCCACTGGAAGTAGCTCTAAGGTCTCCCCAGAGCCTCCTCTTCTCCAGAGAGCCTTCTCTTCTCCCTAACCCTGAACACTCCCAGCCCTCTGTCATTCCTATAGCAGAAGTGCAGCACTTCCATTACCATCTCCACATCCCTGACTCAGTAAATGCTGCCCAGCACTCAGCCTGCAGCTCCCAGCAGCTCCAGGACCCTCTCCTGCCTCTTATCTCCCCGCCCTGGATACAGACCCCACCTGAGGGACAGATCCCCCTGGCTGCCCCTGCCTGTTTCATTTGGCTGCAGGGCCAGGGCAGAGCTCACCTTGCTCCAGATGAATGTGCCCAGCAGGTTGTTGTCCCCAAAGGGATTGTCGGTGTTGGTGTAGCCCATGTACTCCTCGCCCCAGCCCATCTTCTCCCGCTTCTTTCTCTCCTTGGCCTCCTTCTTGGCCAACCTCCGTGCCCGCTTCTCCTCGGGTGTCTCCAGGGCCTTCATCAGAGCCGCCTGTTTCTTCTTCTCCTCCCTCAGCCTCAGCCGCTCCTGCAGGCTCAGCTGCTGCCCCGGCTCCTCCCGGCCGCGGGGCCGCGCTGGGGAGGGGGAGCTGACGGAGGACACGGAGGACTTGGATCCATCTCTCCTGCGGCGCCGCTCCCGGCTCCGCGCCGCCCTGTCCCGCCCGCGCTCGGGGCTGGAGCCGGAGGAGCAGCCCCGGGACCGTGAGCGGGACCGTGAGCGCTGCTTCCTCCGGTCCTTACGGTGCCGATCCCGGCTGCGGCTCCTTTTCTTCTTTTTCCATTTCTGTCTCTCATCGCCGGACTCCGAGCTGGGGGGGCACAGCCGGGCTTCAGCGGGAGGAGGGCACGGCCCTGCCGGGCACGGGTGAGGCCGGCCCAGCACCGGCGCCACCGGCAGCACCGAGACAGCGAGGGGTACCTGACTGCCCCCGGTACCTGCACCCCCACCCCTGACCGCCCCCGGTACCTGCACCTCCATCCCGGTGTCACGACAGGAGCTCCCCCTCCCGTCCCCGGCCGGGCCCTGCGGTGCGGACAGCGGCCGGTTCGGGCCGCACGGGCCCGGCACGCCAGCCCGGCTGTCCCGGGCCCGCTTCCGCACAGCCACGGCGCGGCCGCTCCGGGCCAGGCGCGCACTCACCCCGAGCTCGGCTCCCGGCGTCGGCCCCGGCTCCGGCTCCGGCTCCGGCTCTTGCTCCGGCTGCGGTATCGCCGCCCGTGGCTCCCGGACCGCGAGCGCCCATCCCTTTCCCAGTCCGGTCCCTATCCCTTTCCCGGTCCCGATCTCGTTCCTTTTCCCGATCTCGTTCCTTTTCCCGGTTCCGGTTCCGGTCCCGTTCCTTTTCCCGCTCCCGGTCCCGGTCCCGGTCCCGCTCCGAGCGGCCGCCCCGGCCCGGGCTGCGCGACCCGGAGCCCATCGGCAGCGGCGGCTCCGCCCCGGGGCCTCGTGGGGCCTCAGCTCACCAGGCTGTCCCGCCGCCCGCCTGCGCCCGCCCCGCCCCAGCAGCGGCCCCAGCAGCGGCCCTGGCGCGGGCAGGCGGGCGGGCGGGCAGCCCCGCGGGGGCGGGGCCTGGCCCATCCCCGCCGTTGCCGGCCCGGCCGTGCCCGCGGCGCACGGAGGGAGGCGGAGGGCGCGGAGCTCGGCACAGACTGCGGAACGCTTTATGGAGCGGGGACAGAGCTCTGGAGAGGGGCTCCCCGGAGAAGGAGGGGAGAAACCCTCAAAACAACCGAGAAAAGAAAAACAGCGCCCACGCCTCGAGCCCGCGGAGCAGAGGCGGGATCGCGCCCCAACAGCGGCGTCCCCGTCCGGCCGCGCCCCCTCCGCCGGACACGGACACGGACACGCGGGGGAACAGCGACATCCGCGGGCACAGCCACCAGGACACGTGGGGACAGGGACAGCCACCGGGACAGACCTGGCGCGGGTAGACACGGACAGAAAACCCCTCAGCCGTGGCCTGGCTGTCTCCTTGTCCGCTCGGGAAGCGCTGGAGCAGTGGCTGCCAATGAGAAGGGGAATGCGGGGGGCGATGGAGCCCTGCAAACGCCTCTGCCCGCCTTGGACCGAGGCCTGTGAGTGCTCTGGCTTCACTAAAACACTCCTCACCGTGCAATTCCAGCACACGTGGCCGGGGATGCAAACGCTGCATCCCCTCTGTGCCTGTCGAGGGTCCCTGCGAGCTCCTGGGTTTGCCCCAGAGCCTTTACAGGAGCCTGATTGCAAACTCAAGGACAGAGATGCCCATTTTCTCCTGCCAGCCCCTTACCTGGCAGGGAGACCTCACCTGCAGCCCCAGCACCAGGCAGTGGTCAGGGCATGTCCCACAGAGTCCGAGATCCCAGCTGGGACCGTGGGGGTGAAGGACAGCAGTGGCACAGACCTGTGTGGGAAGGGGCTGTCCTGCGGGGTCAGTCTCAGAGTACAAGACTTGTGGTGCCTCCTTTAACGATGGAGAGCCTGGACAGCATCTGCTGGGTCACTGAAGGGAGCCTGGCAGAGAACAGCACCCCAAGCCCAGAATGATCTGAGATGCAGAGGGAGGAACACTCAGAGCAGGGATGCTCTGTCCCACGGGCAGGTGCTGTTCCTGCCCAGGCAGCACTGGCAGTGCCTGGGACACGCTCCAGAGCTGCTGCTGCTGCTCCCTTCAGTGCCATGCACAGAATGAGCTCTAAAATCCAAGGTGCTTTCAGCCTCCCTGGGAAGCAGTTCCCCAGCACTGGGAGCTGCTGGCACAGGAGGTGACACAGCAGGGATTGTGCCAGCCTGAACAGGGGCAGTTTCCATTTCTGATCAACATCTGTTTACAGGAAGGTTCCTCCTTGTCCCCTTGACAAAGCTGTTCTAAGCCTTTGCCTGTCCTCTTACAGGACCACCCCAGCCCATCCAGACCTGCTCCAAAGGGTCCAGCATTACAGAACTGCACAAGGATCATCTCAAAAAGGGAACACAATTCTTTGATTGAATGAACATGCTACAAGAGCTCTGGGTTCACCCCCTCTCTCAGGACCCAAGCACAGCTCCAGCTCACAAAGCTCATTCTCTGGGACACCAAGCAGCTTTAAAGACCCCCTAGAAATGAGGGGAAGGAGTAAAATCTCCACCAATGATGCCTGAACCATCTCAAAAAAGATGCTTGATTTCAGATGGCTGGAAAGTCCTGATGAGGCCAAACCCTTCAGCCCCTGACTGAGGTGGTCCCAGGGCAGGGGCCTGGCTCAGAACAGCTGAAGCCAACCCTGGTTCCCCCCCAGAGCCCCCTCCTCCAGCACAGCACCCAACAGCAGCAGCTGCAGCAGGGATGTGGCTTCCTCTGGCCATTCTACACACACTGCTGGAGGAAAAAGATGTTGAATTTTTAGCTTTTTGAAGCCCCTTGCCTTGAGCCCAAAGGCAGGTGAGGCTGTAGGTATTGCATGGCTCCCATTCCCCTCCACCAACCCCTGAGCCCCCCAGCCTGCAGAGCCCCCTGGGCGGCACAGGAAGGTGGCATGGGACAGGAGCTCAGCTGGGAGAACGAGCTGCCAAGCAGCAACAGAAAGGGGAGAGTTTCTCAAGAGACTTTTGATAGACTATTTGGTAAATACATGGATACATGAACAGCAGCAACTTGCACAATCCCCCGACTGTGCTTCCAAGAAGCACAACTCACAGCCTTCTGCATCTACAGGCAGGGGAGGGAAGTCCAGGTCCTGTATTCTGGGCAAGAAAAAAACATCAATTCCTGAAGATTCTCACGAAGTTCAGTACAGTACAGAAGGAGGAGCTTCCCATCAGCCCAGCTACCTTCTGGGACCCAACATAACCACTCCTGAGTGCTGCTGTGAAGAGATTGTGGGGGCTGAGGCCTGAGAGCAGGGTCCCGCTTCCCCACCCCTCTAGCTGGAATCCCAAGGACAGTGAAGATTGTAAAGGGAATAAAGAGACTTTCTCAAGCGAGGTTCATAAAGCACACAAACAAGACCTGTCTCCCTCTGGTCTAAAGGGCTTCCTGTTTTCTCTCTGGGAGATGAGGACAGGATTCCTGGATTCCAGACTATGCTGTGATATGTGTCCTGCTGATGGATGAGCCTGAACACTACCCCTGACATCCAGTCTCTCACCTGTAGCCCACAGCCCTTGCAAAGCAAACCCTCTCACCCACAGCAGGGATTTCCAGCAGCAGATGCGACCCCAGGCAGCACCCCAGCCACCCAGCTTTCTGTCCAAGAGTCCGTGAGCACAGCAGTGCTGGCACAATTCCGTGGCAGAGCCAGGCTCCCATTGCTGCCTCCAGTGACTGGACGTGCCCTTGTGTCCCTGCCTGCCCTGCGGGGCAGAGGGGACGTGTGAACCCAGTGTCCGTGACCCCAGCGTACACCCACGAGCACGTGAGGGGCTGAGTGGCTCCAGGAGGATGCAGGGTCTGGACAAGCCCCACGTGGGCTGGGCAGAGTGGGGAAATCGCCCTCCAACGTGGCCGGGCTCGGGAGGTCCCAGTTCCATCTGTCCGTGCCTGCGGGGCTGGAGCAGGCGGTGGCCACGTGGATGAGGTGTGGACTCCAAGCACAGAGGGAGGGGTGGCAGCAGTGCAGCACAGGGGGAGCTGGAACCCATCACGACTTCGGGGAGAGCTGAGGAGTCCACGTCACTGTCACCAGGAACTGTGTGCTGGCCCGCACGGTGTCACAGACAGGAGAAGTCACTAGAGAGTTTGGATCCAAGTGAATTGGCATGGCTGCTTTGGACTATGGTAACATGGGAGCAATTCTATTCCATGGCCTTTAATACATTTCATTTTCATAGCACCTTTCATCCCAGGGTTTAAGTGCTGTAACGGAAGCAGGTACTGTGCACCCATTAGCACGGGAGAAACCGAGGCACAGAGTGGTTTAGTGATTTGCCTTGGGCCACTTGGAAAAACCGTGGCAGTGTCTGGACAGCCTTAAACCTCCTGACTCCCTCGGCTGGTGAGACCACACTGCTGCCTCACATGAAGCCACTCCGCTCCCTGCCCTCCCCAGCAACGTGCTCCTACCCATTCTTCGGTGAAGTCTCATGCTCCTTTTTGATGCACAAATATATGACCAAAAAAAGAAAGAAAGAAAAAAGAAAAAAAAAGTGCAGTAAACTAAATGTTTAAAAAAGCACATTTGTGCTGTCTCTGTGCAAAGATAAAAAGAAATAAATACATGATTAAAAAATTAAAAAGGTTCACAGTATCACACATGGATAGGTAGCTATGGTAGTGCACATCTGGAAAACACTGTGTTACTACCCAGGATTCTCTACACCCAGCTAGAATTCTCTGCTGGGAGCTGCGGGTGAGCGGGTGGTTTCTTTGCTGCCCACGTCTGGGGTGAGTAGAAATACATGGTTATAGTTTTGCTCCATTCTGAAACGCAGTGCCCGGGATCCTGCAGTGCAGCAATACTGGTGCCAGCAAGCTCTTCCCCATCCCACTGGAATGGCTGCATCAATGAAAAGGGAACACATCGACCTGCAGAGGGAATCGCTGCTCTCTGGGACTTCTGTGTCTGCATAGAGATTACTGCAAGAGGCAGAGAGAACAGAGTCACAGAATCATGGAATCGTTAAGGTGGGAAAAGACCTCCAAGAATACCAAATTCAGCATCAGCCCAGCACCACCACCATGTTCACCACTACCCCATGTCCCCACGTGCCACAGCCAGATGTCATTTGAACACTTCCAGGGACCGATATGCCACCACTGCCCTGGGCAGCCTGTTCCAATACCTGACAATCCCCCTTCAGTCAAGACATTTTACCAAATATCCAAGCTAAACCTCCCCTAGCACAGTTTGAGGCTGTTTCCTCTTCTGTCCCTTGTTCCCTGGGAGCAGATCCTGACTCCCACCTGGCTGTCCCCTCCTGTCAGGGAGTTGTGGAGAGCAAGGTCCCCCCTGAGCCACCTTTTCTCCAGGCTGAGCCCCTCCTAGCTGCTCCTCATCACAATTGTGTTCCAGCCCCTTCCCCATGTCCACTCACTTCTCTGGACATGCCCCAGCCCCTCCATGTCTTTCTGGTTGTGAAAGAGGATCAACCCCTGAGCACCAGTGCCCACATCAGTCAGGTCTCTGTCCTGCCAACTTCCCAGCACAACCAGAGGCTGTTCTACATCCTCCAGAAATGGCAACATGTCTGGGAAACCTGTGCTCCCCGAAGTTTTTCCTGCACCAAACAACTGGGAATAAACCACAGCCCTTGCTGTGCAGGCCAGGGCTGTGCCAGCGCAGAGCTGCCCTGAGAGGCAGCCGGGCTCTGCCGCAGCCGTGCAGGAGCCCCGCGCTGCCAGAGGCCGAGCTGACCCTGCAGGGGGAGCACAAACTGCGAGCCCAACACAGCGGGCACCCACACACGGCTCTTGGACACTTACTGTATCGCTCTCCTCATCGGAGACAGAGTGCAGCTGAGTGCTATAGTGGAGCGGGGAGTAAACCCAACTCCTCTCGTCTGTCGGCTGCCAGAGTGGCCAGAGACGGCAGGGAGAATGCAGGGAGAGCAGCAGCAGAGCAGGGAGCAAAGGAGAGAAGAGGAAAAAATAAAAGGAGAAAATAAAAAGAGCAGGAAACAATACAGTAAGAACAGCTGTCCACCTGGAGGGAGAGCACTGAGCCCAGAGGCAGCTCTCAGCAGAGGAGCCCTCTTCATCCTCAGCACACACCGGCTCCCTGCCAACTGGGACAGGGGATCTGTGCCAGCTGCAGTGGGGGTGGCACACCCTCTCCTCTCACAGGGACAGAGTTTAGAGCTTTTGAGATGTCAGGGAAACCTCAGCTCCTGGCCATGGCATCATCCTGGCTGCAGAGAAACTGAGAGATTTGGGAAGTGACTTACCTAAGAGCAGTGACAGCTCTGGGCTCCTGCTACCTGTGACCAGCTCTCACCCTCCCATTTCCAGAGCCCTGTGCATGCTACAAACTGATATCCAGGAGGGCTTTTCCTGGGAAACTGGATTTGTTTGTTGTGCCTTTCTCCTTCTCTGCAGAAGGCAGTGGAGCTGGGGTGAGACCATGGAGGATGGTGGCCACAGAAAGGAAACAGTTTTTGCTGGGATTTTAGAGACAGTGGGGTGATGGGAACAAGTACAACACAGGAGGCAAAACACAACGGGACCCTGGAAAGAATGAGGGGAAGGAGGTGTGCCTTGAGGGACAGTTCTAATAGCACTGGGCACTGCTGTGAGAAGACACACTCTGCTGCCTGCACAGCACAGATTCAAGGGCTGGTCTCTGCTGCCAGTGTTCCCAGGGGGGCCCCCATTTACATTGCAAACAGGCTCTTTTGTCTCCAGAGGAGCTCCCACAGAGAAGAGACTGCCCCCTTTGACCCAGCCTGGCATCTGCAAAGGAAGGTAGTGCAGAACTGGGTGTTTGGAAGAAGCCTGCAGTGTTCCCAGCCCAGGAACTGAGCATGACAGCCTACAATGTACAAGGAACTAAAAGAAGCCAGAGAAGCTTTGAAGCACTGGGCTCCACATGCTGAACCCCCCAGTAACTGCAGCTCCATTAGCAGAGACTGCTGGGAGGAAGGAAGGCTGAGAAGCCCCTGTCTGGAGCTTCTCACAGGGCTCTGTCAGAGGTACAGGAAACCTCCCCACCACATCAAGCTTATCCCACATCCTCTTTTTCATCCATGATGGTTCATCCATCCTGACTGAACCATATGCTCCAGCCAGTCTCTTTCAGAGCCTTTTAGGAGCTTGGATGCATGCAGGGAGCTGCAGGAGATAAAGGAGCACCCAGTGCTTGGCATTACCCCTCCTGGTGCCAGAGCAGCCAAACCCAGCTGAGGCACAGGAGGGGCTGCAGGAGGAGTTGCCCGTTTGCCCAGCAGCACCTTCCTCATGCCATCAGCAACAGCCAGGGGCACATTCCTGCCCCTGCTTCCCCATGCACCCTGCCTGTACCCCAAATGGGAGCACCAGGCTGCACCAGCGAGGCTCCAGCAGCGCTGCCACCACTCCCTGGGGACAGCAGCTCTCCCAAAGCATGAGAAGCTAAATGCTAAACCCCAGAACAATCTCAGCTCTAGATTCAGCCCCTAAAAGCTCAAATGCCTCCCTGCATCTTTTGGAAAGGAAAACCCTGCCTGCTCACAGAACCCCTGAAAGTGAGGAGGGAGCACACTGGTGATACTGAGAAGGGCTGGAGAGCTGAAACCAGCCCTAACTCAGTACCAGCTCCTGTCTCATTTGGTTTATGAGATGCTCCCCACAAGCTAAAACAGTTCTGTTTGCTACTGGAGTTTTAGAATCTTCAAAATATCTTAATGGTGTCTTTAAAACCCTCTTCCTGGGCTGAGGGAGCTGAGCCTGACATCACCTATGGAGGCCCCAGTGCCTCTATGGCCAGATCTGGTACTAAGTCTCACAGAACAGTTTGGGATGGAAGATGACCCAGCATCCCCCCTTGCCATGGGCAGGGACACCTTCCACTATCCCAGGCTGCTTCAAACCCATCCAGTCTGACCTTGGACATTTCCAGAGAGGGCAACCACAGGTTCTCTGGGTACCCTGTGCCAGGGCCTCACTGCTCTCAGTTTTTCCAAGGGCTGGGTGACACTACAGCCCATGCCAGGGTAGGAGCTGTGTCACCACTCTGCAGAAAAGGGACAGAGCTCATGATTCTCTCAGATCCTACAAGGAGATCCACTGGTGTCATTTCAATATGCTTCCCCCATTTCTGCTGGGCTGGTTCCTAATGCCCACTCAATCCAGAGCCCCAGCCATTGAGAGAAATGGGATGCTGGCCCCAGTGTTTCAAAGCTGCAGCTCTGCTCCCCTACATGCTGTGCTGGTGTGGTCACTTACAATCCCAGAGGAATGCGAGGTAGTTCGGAGTCTGCGCTGGCGGGGAGAGTAAATCCAGTACCTCCCATCTGTGAACTGAGTGGCCCCAGGACAAGTGAGGTGAGAAAGGAAACAGAGGAAAAAAAGGGTGATGTGAAAGAGAGGATGAAAGAGAAAGCAAAAAACAAGAGGTTGGGCAACTCCAGGCCTGAACGGGTGAGCAGGTGGGAAAGCCGTGCAGGGAAGAGCGGCGCCCATGCCCTGCCACACTCTGCACTTTTATTCCCTGGGGATAAACAGGAGAATGAAGAGCTCTCCAGGAGCAGACTTCAGTCATCAGACCACAGCCTCCTGGGACTGGGCAAATCCTCCTCTGCACACACCATCCCTTCACCCACCACTGCCCCTGAGCACTCCTGCAGGAGCAGCTGTGGTGCTACTTGAGCGCACGTGTGCAGCCTCACCTGAGCTCCAGCTCAAGTGGTTTTCCAAGGAGAGTGCCCATGGGAACTCAAATCAGCTTTTCCCTTCATCCCAGCAGTGAAAAACACTCCACAGCACACGACACACATTTAATGCAAAACTCAGACTCAGATGAAGTATGAAATGCTGATGAGCAGTCAGTCACACTCTCTGTGAACACACTCTGCAGAATTTTCTCTTGGAGAGAGGTGCCCCTCAAGCTGGGGGCAGTCCATATGCCCAGGGACAGGGAGGAAGAGCAGCTGACCCTCACCAGAAGACACTTGCCAGGGGAGCAGGCAGGATCTGCCTGCACACAGCTGCCATCCACAGGCAAGGAAGGGGCAGTGTTAGAGGAGCCGTTTGCATTTTGAACAGCATGCATCCAACCCCAAACAAGCTGTAAAACAGGGCTGATTCCTTCCACAGCTCCCACAAGCCTCAGAGCGACTCGGCAATGAGTGAGCAGCTCTGCAGCAGAGTCACAAGAGTCCAGGGGAAGGCCAATGCTGCATTTTAGTTTAGCCTGAAGGAGCCCATTGCATGGGCTCAGGTTGTCTCCAGCACCACAGAACTAACAGCAACAAGTCCGAGCAGGGAGGAGCCGGGCACCTCTTTTAATGAGGGTTCCAGTGCCCAGGCACAAGAGAGAGCTCAGCTCTCACGGGACAGGCACTCAGCTGTGCTCTGGGAATCCATGGGACAGGTACATGTTGCTAAAAAACCTCTTCTCTGGTCTGCAGAAGTTGCTCAGCCATTGTGGGAGCTGAGTGAGGACCAGCGCCAGGCTCCACGGCACTCTGCTGCCAACCACCAACTTACTCCCTGGCTCAGCACTAGACTCCCACTGCATCACCTAATGCAGCCTGCAGGGAAAGGAAAAGCCGGAGTTCACCAGAGCCCAGTGTCGCCCTCTGCAACCACCTCCCTTTGGCTCTAGGCCATGTTTGTGTCAGGAAAGCAGCCAGGATCTCTGGCTGAGGAAGAAAGAATCTTTCTGTTGCACCCACATCACCTTGGCTTGTCCCAGGAGCAAATGTGCTGGCCTTAGACAAACACTTGTGCTTGGAAGTAGAGCAGCACAGCTACAGCTACATCCACAGCAGGAGTGCCACCTGTGTGAGCCCCACTAGATGGTGTTCTGAGTTCTCCAAGTTTAATCCAGTTCCCTGCATTCAAAAACCCACCCAGCACCGAGGTCTCAAGGTGCTTCACACCAAGATGGTGCAGGGCAACCACTGCCCACCTGACTGCCTGGAATGATACTGACAGCCCTGTCCAACCCTTCCCATCACCCCCCAAGGGCCAGGTGGAGAAGGTCTCTTACAAAGTAAATGTCTGTGACTGGCACGTCGTCTTCATCCGAGGCCTGGCTGGCTGGCTCCGAGGCCTGGCTGGCTGTCTCCACCTCTACGGTGGCTGTGGATGTGACAATGGCACAGGCTGAAGAAGCTGCCTCTCTGCACAGGGGAAAGAAATGACAGTCTAGTCACTGCAGTCAGGACAGGAGCAAGCAAAACGGATTTATTACAGAGGAGCTTCTGAAGATGTTATGCTATCACATCCTGAAAGGTCACGTCAGGGCAGGTCAGGTCAGTGCTGTGCTCAGCCTCACTGAACACCCATGACTTCAGCAAAGCCTCCAGCACAAGCAGCCACAGCTCAAAACCCACTGTGTGGGATCTGCAACACTCTAAAACACTCACTCTTTGACTTCTTCTTCTTCAGGAGCTACAATCTCAACGTCACACTTGGGCTCCAGCTCGACACTGATTTGCTGAACCTCCTCCTGGACCCGCACCTCCTCGTGTGACCTGGAAACCAAAGGGGAGACAGGCCCAAAGACTCAGCTGGACATGAGTTATGCATAGCCCTCCATTTTAAGTCAGCCTGAATCAGTCCACAGCCAGCCAAGCCTCTTGTGCAGCTTTGCCCCAGCACACAGCTGCTGCTGCTGCTACCGTGGCACTGGCCTCCCAGCACAGACTCATTTCAGCTCAGAGGGAGCACTCAGATCTCCCAGGACTGAGGGTTTGGATAACCAAAACTCCCAGGAAAAAGAGAGGGAAGATTACAGCACTCAGGAATAACAATGTGGGAAAAGAGGACAAGAGCAAAGGAGTTAAACAGCCAGTGCAGCAGGAAAGATGGGCAGTGTCAAATGGAGCATGGGAGCAAAGAGAAGTGACCTCCAGGGAAATCCTGCGTCCAGAGTCAGCCTGGCACCAGGCCAGAGCCTCTGACCTCCTCCAACACTCCCAGCACACCAAAGCTGTTCCAAGGTTGAGATTTATCTGCACACTCTGGAACTGTTTCTAACAATCTTCACTTTAATACCTCATGCTATTAAAGTAATTACTTGTGCCAGCAGGGCTAGCTGCACTGTCCCCATGGGAAGGAGGAGCAGGAACCTGCCCAGCCCAGGGGCAGCTGTCAGAGAAGGGCTGAGCCCTGGGTTCACTGACAGCACTGCCCTGCTCCAGGCTGGCTCTCACCAGTGGGCAGCACTTGAGTCCAGCTCCATGCACAGAACTTGCTACACTCTTCCTCACAGGGCTGGACCTCAAACCTGGACTGAATTCCCCAGCAGACCAGAATAACCAGAGGCATGACACATTCTTGAGCAAATTGGGTAAGGTTTTTTCCATCTCAGCTCAGGAACATAAATTCTTGCTTTAATAAATTTGTGTCTGCACTGGTTTTCACCAGGGGATCCCAGAGAGTTCCACAAGTGCACAGGTCCCCTACTCTCCCAGGAAGGGCACATGGAAGCACTGGTATTAGAAAGGGACAAATTAGGCAAAAAACAGCAAAACACCTGCAGACAGTCAGTGTAGCTCTGGCAAATCTGTGACAGACAGATCTACTCTGACCAAGGCACTGAGCTCCCTGAACGCTCCCAGGTCACTCTGACTCACCTGACCCATTTCTGGAGGAGCAGTCACATACTGCAGCAGCTCCCTCCCTCCAGGAGGTACCAATGAGTCTGAACTATTTTGGATGAAGTCACTGCATTTGCCACATGGGCACCACCACTGGGGCCTGGGTTTAAGTCTCCAATTTTCAGCAATTTCTAACACAGGATATGAGGTGCTTCAAAAGTCCCTGACACTTCTCACAGTGAGCAGGTCCCTGCCCTCCAGGGCAGGATGCAGCAACATGCAGCATCCAGAGGTATTTTCATTAGGAAATACCATAGAAAGGGATTTTTTTTCACAGTGCCTGTCAGCTGAACTCAGTAAATCACTCAAAGCTTGGAACAACAACAGATGCCTGTAATGTGGGGCAAACCCTCATCTTCCAAAGACCTTTCCTTCCAAGCACCAAACACTGACTGCAGGGAGAGAGGACATCAGCCTGTCAGGCTTCTCTGGCTATGGCACATCCTAGGACTGAGTCTCTGATGCCATTTCAAAGCCTACTACACCTACACAATGTCCTGGAAAGCGAGGGCAGAGGCAGCAGCACCCGCTGGCTCCTCGTGCAGATCCTGCTGACATGGGCAATGGGGTAATTTTTACTGATGCAAAATAATTCCACGATAATGCACAATAATTTAATGATAAGAGCCTCTAAAATCAAACACCCCTCTGCAGCACAGCATTTCTGTCCTACCTTGCCCTTGGCTCTGAGACACCACAGGAGGAAAAAAGATTTCTGAAAACACTGGAAGCTACTTCTGTGGGGACTGAGGGTGCTCAGTGCCTCATAAAGTCAAAGCCCTTTCACTTTACCCAGGCCACAAGCAGATGCTCAGAGGAGGAATGTTCCTGCTGTTAGGGCTCACTTACTTGCTTAAAGGGACTTAAATAACCTTCCTTGACTCTGATGCTGAGTGGGTGGGTAAATTTGGACAATACTGTTGTCCCCTTCCCTATCAAATAAGCAGTATTTTCAAAGCACTAAGAGATCTGCTTTGCAAGGAAAATTCCGTGTAAGAAATGGGGATCATCTGATTGCAGAAGCAGCTCAGCATCCAGGCCAAAATCCTGGAGCTGCTGAAATTCCCACTCAGCCCTCTAAGCGACCTTTGCACAGGGATAAACATGAGGTCTCTGCAGCAGAGAGAAGATGAGACAAGAAGACAGGAGACCCATTTCTCACCTGCCATCCTGCCCTGAGGAGTGTGTACGCCTCCTGTGGAAAGAAAACAGGAGAGTTTGGAGGAGCAATTTAAGCCAGAAATCCTGCACTGTCCCCAAATCTACCTCCACATCCCATGAGGGAGATGTTCTACTTAACAGCTGACACTTCTTCCAGCAATAATTAATCCCATCAAAGCTGTGTCTGCTTGCTCCCAGGAGAGATTTAATTAAAATCGGTCATTAGCATTGCAGAGTGCAGGGCAGCCTGCTGGGATCTGCAGCACAGAGAGCCAAGAGCAGCCACTCAGCACCAGTGGGAGCAGGGAAATCTCCTCACCTGTACCTGGGCTGCTCAGAGGTCTCCGAGGGGGATCGCTCGGGAACAGACAGAGATGTTGACGATAGTGTCGTGGCTATGGAGGCCGTGGTAGCTTCTTCAAAGGAAGGAGGAGTGCAAGGGAGCAGGTCTGGCCTGCCTGCTGGCCCAGAGCAGGGCAGGGGAGAGGCAGGGAGAAGAGATGATTAAGTCAAACACCAACACTTCGCCTACACCAGCCCCGTGCGAGGCTGTTCCACCATGAACCCGCACACCCACATTGGGACTGGGCACTCAAACCACAGACTGGCAGAAGTTTAGTTGGGTCATGACAGCCTCTCCCAAGGCATCTCTGGGGAGAGCCAGTCAGCACCACTTCCAGCACAACAGGCAGGGAATAGAATGCCAGTGAAGACTTCTTACTGGTGACCAAAGCTGGATTAAAGGCTTGGATCACCAGCGATAAATATCCAAGTGAATTAAGAGATGCACTGAGTGCTCAGTGCTTTGCACAGGGAGCAATCCAACACCCATGCACTGGAGGAGCTTGTCCTCCAGCACTCAGCTGTAAATGCAGCCAGATGGAAGTGAAGGAAAGGCAGCACAGAACCAGCCCATTCCTCTGTTTTCCAATGGCAAGATCCTGCCTGTTATAACTGCCCAAACACTGTCATTGGAGTGCTGCAGTTCCCAGTCACCCCCCCAATCTTTTTTTTTAAGGGTAGAAAATACAACTTTCTGTTGGCTTTGGGCTATGACTTATGGTGCCCCCTGGCAGCAGCTGTCTTGCAGCAGTGATGCAGGCGACCATTTTTACTGCAGAACCCCAGAGTGCTGCAAAGAAGGGATCTGGTCTCCTTTGATGCAGAGGTGTCGCATCAAGTACCTGCTGGTGCTGCGACAAAACAATGCACTCTTACCTTCTTCCCTGTCCTGGTTAGGTTTAGCACCTGCAAAGCACAGCAAGACATGCAATGAAGAGCTATCCATGAGGAAAGATCTGCAGTTGGTGCACAGTGGGGGACTTGATGAGAACAAGGGAGGATCCTAAAGAACTGCTAGGAAAGAGAGGGTAAGCACAGAGGCAGCGCCCTGGGCGGGGCTGTCACCTTCATCGTCCAGCGTGGGGTAGCTCCTGGCCGCCCGCAGGTCGTACTGGGTGTCGTCCTTGTCGGAGGCCAGCTGGCTGGCTGAGAACGCGGCCGTGGGACCCGCCGTCTTCACGGCCAGCAAGGCACTGCGCCCTTTCTTGGAAGGGGACGACTTCAGAGCTGGGGGAGGCAGAGAAGGGCAAATGTCGGTCTCGGGGTTTTGCTGGTCAGAGTGACTCTGAGATGCGTCAGAAAGTCTCTTCTCAGCTCGGTGGTTGAAGAAGGAGTCAGAACTCTTCAGTTCTCATTCTCAAGGTTGTTTATTGTTTCTTATCTATAAAATTCTTTCTTCTGGCCTGCTGAGGTCCGCTCAGCAGGACAGACAGAAGCACTCTGGCCACCCTCGGAGTGGTGTTATCTTTTTATACTAAAAACTACGTGTATATTATTTACCATAACTTTCTAATACCTATCACTTATGTTAATGGTCACTCCTCTGTCGGGTTAACAAGATATTTAATACTCTGCTTGTTTGATTTTTCGTATATTGGTGATTTGTTAATAATGTACGGATGTAAGCTTGCGTCGTAGAGGGAGGACTCTGGTTACTCATTCTAGCATTAATTCTCCTATTTAAATATAGGTTAGCCTGTTAATGGGGAGGGAGTCATAAAGTTCTTATATTTTTGTAGTGTAGAGCTTTAACACACTCTTTGTTGATAGCTGCTTGAGGGCCCACAGTGTAATTGGGAAATTAATATTTATCCACTCGTAGAGATTGTATTCTTTTTTAAAGGAGCTGTACCCCCTTTAAATAGCCCTTAATTCCCTTCATTAGGGTTCATGGGTTTTCCTTGGAGAAGAATTAAGAGTGAACTTAGATTCATATCACAGGCAACCAGCTATCACCCAGCTTGGTTGGCTTTTCACCTCTGCTAACAAGTCATCCCACTCTTGCCACAGAGACGGGTTCGCTCAATAAAGGCTGCTCGTAAGTAGCTCGCTTGGGTTTCGACTTACGGTAGACAGTGAGCTTTTACTTTAAACCAGTCTAAAAGTGCTAACATTCCAGCAGAAGATGGAGGCTAAGAAGAAGGAGAAAGGCTGGACACACTCAGATTCTTCTATCTTGCTCTCTGAACCCCCATTCTAAAAACCCCCAAAAATCTATTTTTTCACCCCGTGACAAACTAATTATTATTCTACTTAAACTTTTGTGGCTTGCAGATCTTCATATAAGGTTGGTAATTTGCTCCATGGGTCATAATCAAAATCACAGGTGTCTTGGGCTCTGTGCCAGGGTCTTTGAGCCCTCTGGCAGGGGTTCTGGCAATCCAGGACAGCCAGAGGGATGTCCTGAACTCGGACATGTCAGAACCCAGGACATTCCTCTGACTGCCCTGGAGGACTTGAGACCTTGGCAGGGGGCTCAGAGACCTTGGCACAGAGTCAAAAACACCTGTGCCTTCCATTTTAGCCCATGGAGAAAATTACCAACTTTGTGTGAAGATTTACAAGCCACAAGAGTTTGAGTAGAATGATGGTTAATTTGTCACAGGGTGAAAAAGTAGAATTTTGGGGATTTAGAACGGGGGCTCAAGAGGCAAGATGGAGGAATCTGGGCGTGTCCTGTCCTTCTTCTTCTTGTCCTCCATCTTCTGCTGTGATGGTGACACTTCTGGGTTGGTTTAGAGTAGAGACAGACTGTCTAACATAGGTGATAGGTATTGGAAAATTATTGTAAATAAAGTAGAGGTAGTTTTTAGTATAAAAAGCTAACACCACCCCAAGGGTGGTCAGTGTGCCACAATCCAACCTGCTGGACAGACTTCAGCAGGTCAAAGAAAGAATGGAATAGATAAGAGAAAATAAACAACCTTGAAAACCAGAGCTGAGGAATCTCGACTTCTTCGGTCATGGGGCTGGGAAAAAAGACTCTTTAATACCTTGGGAGCCATTTCAACCACAGAAAACTCAAGAGTCAAAGTACCACCACCAGCTACTGTCACACCAAAGGTGTTTTTCCCTTCACAAGGAGAGGCTCTGCCCTCACACACATCCCTTCAGGGCTGAACACAGGTCAGGTGCAGGGACTGGGTGGGAGCCTGAGCAGACCAAGGCAAGCTGTGACAATCTGAGGGCTCTGCAGTTCTTAGTTTTGCTCTGTATCATGGAATGTTTTGGGTTAGAAGGGACCTTAAAAATGCATCTCATTCCATGCCCCCCATGGGCAGGGACATGGGCACTAAAGCAGGCTGCTCCAAGCCCTGTCCAAGCTGGCCTTGGGCACGTCCAGGGATGGGGCAGCCAAAGCTGCTCTAGGCACCCTGTACCAGGGTCTCCACCCTCAGATTTCCTAACTTCTCATCTAACCCTGACAGCTCAAAACAATTGCCCCTTGCCTGCATAAAAAGTCCTTCCCCCTCCTTTTTCTAAGCCCCCTTTAAGCACTGGAAGGGGCTTTAAAGTCTCCTAGAGCCTTCTGCAGGCTGTACACCCCCAGCTCTCACAGCTGTACCACACTGGAAAACCCTGCTCAGGCTCCAGCCCAGACTGCTCATGAAGCCTGCAGCAGCAAGGCCAAGGTAAAACCTCAGAGCACAGCAGCCCCAGAACTTGGTACTTACAGGAGTTCTTTCGAAACACCGTGTTGGTCATGAATTTGAAGAATCTCTCTGCATAAAAGCTGGGTCTGTGTACTGACACCGTGTCCTACAACAGCAAGAAGCAATTGTTTAATTTTAAAATGATCCCTCAAGGCAGAATTTCTGTAACAACCAACACAGTCTTTTTTATTCCAACATTTAGCACTGACATAGCCTTAAAATGGAAAGGCTTAACTGAAACACTCTAATTAATGCTATAAATAACCCTGAAGCATTGCCTCTGATTGCGTTTGATTATATTCTTGCTGTGATTTTATAATGGATTTTGGTGATTTTATTCCTTTGTAGACTTCCTGGATTTTTTATAAACACTGGCCTGATTGCATACATGAAATTTCTTCTGGCTTTGCTGGCTGCCATTCCAATCAAACCTGGATACTTTTGCATGTCACACAGACACCCAAATTCAGCCAAGGGTCTCCATACATTTCAAATGTTCTTGTTTAAAATGGTAAAACTGAAGCTCTTTCTGCTTCTGATGTTTGACTGTGCTTCCATGACTTGGCATCTCCACATTTCCTTTGCGACTTTAGGGGAAGCCAGGAAATGCAAGGCTGAAAAATGGTTTCCACATCCAAGCTTCTTTCAGAAACACACACCTGGCTGCTGCAGGAATGAAGGCAGCAAGGAAACATGGAAAGGGATTTGCTGGCAGAGAGCTTGCTGAGGTGGAAACAGCCAGTCACCAGAGAGAACAGCCCAGGGCTCCTGCCAGCCCAGGAGCACACACACACACACCTGGGTGTGTGCTCCTGGTGCCATGGGAGACAGAGCAGGGGAGGAAAGCTGTGATCACAACAGCTCAGCGTGTGAGGAGCTGGATTGAGTAAGGAAACCTGGCTGGGAATAAGTGGCACCACCCTGCTGTGCAGGAATGAGGGGCAAGAACTGCTCCTTTCATCAGCTGCAGCTGTGCTAGGGCAGGCTCCACAAACAGACACCAAGTACCCTGTGAGGCTTGGACAACTCCTGCCTCTGCACAGGCACTCACCCCATCATGGACAAGGGCCTTCCAGGTGTGCTCTAACTTCTTGATGAACCTAATTCCAAGGAGAAGTGGAGAGAAAAATAAAGATTCAGGCATGCACTCTGTACCAAGCCCCCTGTCATATCCTACAGGGGAGATCCCTGAGTTGCCAAGGTCACCAGGACTGAGCTTTCTCCAGCATCTCCCCCAGCAGGTCAGGACTGCCTGGGAACACCACAGGGAAGGAGGAGCTGGGCTAGAAGAGGTACACCTTACACCCCTGGAGATATGCTTCCCACACTGAGGTGGAAAACTACTTCTTTATGAGCAGCTCATCATCCTGGACAAAGGGCTGAGTGTCCCCAGCTGTTCTAAGGACATGATGGAAGCCCATGGCCAGCTTGGGGTAGATTTACCTACTCATCCTCACAGTCTCCAGGAGAGAACATGCCCCCTGCTTTCATTTGGTACTAAAAGAGATGTTATCAGCCAGAAAAGACACACTGTGTGGTGGTTTCTCTCCTCACCAAATATCAATTTAATGCAAAGCCAACCCACACTGCCAGGTTACCTACCTGTATGACTGCAGGATATCTATGATTCCCACGTGCAGCAGGAGACGCTCTCCTTTGCCGTTCACTGCTGGGATCCCTCCCATCCTGCAGGCAGAGCAGAACCTCAGCAGGTGCAGCCTCAGCCAGAGCACCTGTAACACCCAGCTCTGGGGAAGGCAACAGCAGCCATGCTAAGGGGCTCTGGTGTGGTCAGACACGTTGTAAAACCGGTGTGCTCACTTTGTGCACAGCCATGGGAGTGACCTGGCCTGACCCCAGTGTCCCAGGGTCACTGCCTGCATGGCCAAACACCATTGTTTTGCCAGAACCTGTGTTGTGTGGCACAGCTCTGCCTGGGCCAGAAAGCACCACGGAGCTTTCTCCTGCCTGCTTTATTCTGGGGATCAGGTTATTTATTGGGTCAGTGAGAGCTGTCTGCCATTAAGGCAGTAAATCCTTCAGGACAAAGGATTCCAGTCCTGTCCACACTAATGCCATCCTGCCAAAGTGCAGCAACTATAGGCACCAGCACATAACCAAAGCACAGGAGTGCCAGACACTCCTTCAGGCAGCCACTGCAATTATTGATGCTGCTTGAAGGACTGGAAACACCACAGTATTAGCTCAGCTCTCAGGACTGACCCTCCATGAAACCCACAGCAGCTGGTTTCAGACAGCAGCAAGCAGCAAACTTCACCATTCTTGGCCCAAGAGCCAGGCAGAATCCCAGGTCAAGCACAGCACAGGCTTAGGGCAACCCCCAGCCTCCAGCTCCAGCAGTGACCCAGCACCTGGCTACACTGCTGTCTGCTAACCCCACTGGGATGGCCTCAGGGAACTGCCAGGGATTCCAGGGGTGGGAGTGATGGAGAACTCCAGGCTCCTAGGGACAGACTGATCCCTATTCTGCTCCAGTATTTGGGTGCTGAGTGAGAACTGTCTCCTCCCCAGGGAATGGGTGAATATTTAGAGGCTGTTACACCAGCTGACAACCTACAGCCTGCCCTAAGATGAGAGACTGCTGTGAGGCCAGAGCCTTACAGAACTATCTCCCACCCTGGCTTCCCTCTTTCCCACCACAATGGCAGCACTACCAAATCCCCAGGAGAGCTGCTCCCTTGAACAGTTCCTCTGTGTGGTGTTACATTTTAGTTCAGTGGTACGCTCTGTATCACCCCTCGAAAATGTAGGGTCTATTCCAAGCCTGTGATCCTCCCCTGAAGTATCATGGATCTGTATCCCATTGGCCCAAATCTAATTCCGTGCCCACCTTGAATCTCCCTGTTAAGCTGTGGGGGGTGATGAGATTCCCTCTTGGCCCCTTTTCTCCCCAGGCTCTCCCTCTCTCCCCCTCCCTTCCCCTCAGAAGCCATGCTGCTCCCGGGGGTGGGACCCCCAATCAACCCCCATGTAATCAGCACCCCCAGAAGCCGTGTGGAGTCTCCTTGCCTGCCTGCTGCTACCAGGGAACATCCAGCTTAGGGGGACCCCCAAAGGAACAGCAACACCTGTGGGCCTCCTGAGGCATTTCTCACTCCAGCCTCCCCCTCCCAGCAGCAGGAGGGAGCCCGGGTTTCACCTACGTGTCGTCGGTGTCGATGGCCTCGCCGCGGGCAGCCCCTCCCTGGATGGACTCCATGGCTGTGGAGTACAGGGCCTTCTGCCCCACGGGACGCTTCTCATCCGACGTGCTGTGGGCTCCCTCCGACAGCTGCTCCCGCTCGTGCTGGTCTATGTTATGAACCCCAAGCAGGAGGCTGTAGTCCATGATTTTAAAGCTTTCCAATACCTACAGGTTAATATTGAGTTCAAGAACAAAGAGAAAATATCAAGCCAGCAGCAGAAATACAGAAGCCGAAGCATGGAATCAAAGCAATCAAAGCAAAGCATCCCATTCACATCCCCACTAACAACTCATTTGACACAGCCTGGAAGTTTCTGAACCAACAGTGACCTCTGGGCTTGACTGCACAGAGTTTGGCCATCCCACAATCACAGCAAAGGCCTGAAGGCTTGCAAACAACACCACTGTATGTGCTGCACGGTGATTGGGAAAATGCTCCAGCAAAGCAGCTACAAGGGGAGCATCTGCCAAAGTGTGATGCACCAGGCAAAGGAGCACAGCCTGCCATAAGATCCAAGTCTACTGCCTGGCTTTCAGGGAAAAGTGCAGGAGAAAGGACTGATCCTACTCTGGGCTCATTTGCAAGGTTTTCAATCAGGAACTGCTCTTCCTCATGCTCGAGAGCCACAGAGTTCCTTACCCTGTCCCTGAGCTGCCCCCTCCTTACCAGACAGTCTCGCTGCAACGTCTTCACCAAAGCACTGAAGGTGTCTGCATCCAGCATCAGGCCCTCAGGCATGTCTTGGATGAAGTCCAGATCCTTGTACGTAGGGCTGGACTTTTCTTTTTCCTTCTTGGATGCCCGGCGTTTGTAGGTCGAACCCTTGAGGTCAAATTTCAGGTGCATTTTCACCACTCGAGGCAGGATGTTGTTCATCACCACCACGCGGATGTTTTTGCCCCCGGACTGCACACAGTACAGTCCATAAAACTTGGGCAGCAGAGTCCGGGGGTTCTGGTTCAGATTCTGTAGCAAGGGTGGAAAGAAGCACAGAGAAAGGTCATTTGAGCAGAAAGTTCCTGCTGTGTTCACCACAAAGCATGTCAACACTTGGACTAGGGATTCTTTGCTGAGAGGTTTTCTGAACTTAACAGGAGCTCAGTGTATGCATTTGACAAAGTCCTGCATTTCACAGGCTTTAGGACCTGAAAACACAGGGACTGAGATGTTCAGCACTCTCTGGGCAAATAACCAAGTCCGGAAATCCCCTGCTTTCCCCAAGTACAGCAGCTAAAAAAAGGAAACCAAACTGGGAGAGAAATAAACACAATAAGTGGGAACTTCAAGCTTAAAAATAACAGCTCTCTTTATCTCTCCACCAGTGTCAGAATCAAGAACTGTTCTTCAGCCCAGAATAAACCATGGACAGGGTTATTTTTTAAACAAAACAACATAAATGTTTTCCTCCTGTTGCAGAGTTGCTTTATAAAGCAGTCAACCAGAAAGCACGGATATCCTGTTCTGCTGTCATCTCCTTTTTTTAGGCAGCAGAATAATTAGGAATGACATGACAGGCAGGATTTGCTTGTTCAGCTTTGGGCACATTTGGGAAGGAAACAGAACTTCTCTGCACACTGTGGCAGGAAAGACAGACCTGACAGGTTCTGACAGACAGCAGAAACGTGATTGTATTAAAATTTCATTCCCCTCAGCTCACCCACCTGGGCACAGCAGTGAGCCCTCTTGGAGAGTGCCAAAAGTAATGAAGGCAGGTAAATGGAAACAGCTTTAAAGTAATTCAGGATGAAACCACCCTGCTTCCTTTCCCTGACTCCTTTGACATAGGTGGTTTCAGGAGCAGCAGGGTGATCAGGGGTAGCACCACAGAACCCACAGACAGTGGAAAGCTGCAACAGGTCACTCAGAACTCTGCATCAGACAGGTAAGTTCAGTTTAATTCACTGACTGATGATGGCAGGATTAACAGTGCAACTCCATTCCCACTCAAAACCCCACACCTGATTTACCACACACATTAGGCAACAGGCAGTGCTTTCCAAGAAAACTCATCCTGTCCAGGAATGTGTCACCTGCAAAAGCAAGTGATTAACAGAATCTCAGGATGGTTTGGGTTGGAAGGGACTGTAAAGATCATTTGGTTTCACCTGTGCCATGGGCAGGGACACCTTCCACTGTCCCAGGGTGCTCCAAGCGCCATCCAACCTGACCTGGAACACTCTCAGGGATGAAGCAGCCACAGCTGCTCTGAGCAGCCTGTGCCAGGGCATCCCCACCTTCACAGGGAACAATTTCTTCCTGGCCTGGCTGTTACTCACACACAGACATCCCATAACCTGCCTCTCTTGGGTAAATTTTCCATGGTAAATATTGAGTGAGGAAAGGATTTTCACAGAACCAATGTAGGATCACATAACCACACTGCACCAGGCACACAGATGGGGCAGCAGCATTGCTCCTCATCCCCTTCTCCTTGGCATCTTCACAACAAACAAATCCCTGGTCGTTGTAACTGAATGTCAGGAGTCCTCATCCATAAATCTGGAACTTCCAGCACAGTTGTGCAGGGAGAACAGCTCCAGGTTTTTACACCAGAACAGCAGGTTTGGGTCCAATTTACTTGACCCAATGCAAGTCTCTGGGTCCCAATATCCTGCCTTGCCAGACTGATATGCAAAGCTGGCTGGTACCTTGGGGACCTCCAGCTTGGAATTGCTGCCAGTGGGAGTCAGGACAATCCTCAGAGTAATGGTCACACAGCAGGAATGGGAGAGATTCAGGGACAGCAGTGCTTTCCCCACAAAACCAGGGTGGTTGCATTATTGCCTGGAGAAAAGGAGGCTCAGGGGGAACCTTTTGCTCTCCACAAGTCCCTGACAGGAGGGTGCAGCCAGGTGGGGGTCGGGCTCTGCTCTCAAGCAACAAGGGACAGGATGAGAGGAAATAGCCTCAAGTTGTGCCAGGGGAGGTATGGGTTGGATATTAGGGGAAATTTCTTCATGGAAAGGGTTTAAAGGATTAGAACAAGCTGTCCAGGGCAGTGGTGGAGTCACCATTCCTGGAAGCATTCAAATAATATGTGGCTGTGGCACTTGTGGACAAGGTTTAGTGGTGACCATCATGGTGCTGAGCTGAAGGTTGGACCTGATGATCTTGGTGGTCTTTTCCAAACTTAAGAGTTTTACTATTCTATGATTGCAATCAGCAGCCATCCCCAAATGCAGGCTTGGGCAGATGAACTCTGCCAAGTGAAAAAGGAATGAACTAGTTCTGGGAAAAGGGCACTCACAAGCAGACATCTGGGAAGCCATTCTGAGGCCAGAATATGCCTCCAAACTACAGCACGATTATCTGCCTCATGTTTACCCACAGAGTTTGCAAATAATCAGTAGGATTTGTGCTTCTGGGACTGGCTCATGACATGCTGCTAACACTGTCCCTGGCATGGGGGCAGGTGGAGGACATGCCCTGTGAGATGCTCTGCCATGACAAAGCTGAGCTGGGTCTGAGCTCCTGGGTGATACGCACCATGTAGTATCCAGGAAGGAGCTTCTGCAGGAATTCAGCCTCCTTGTGCATCACAGTTTTGATGATGAATTCATCGTCACTGGTGACATAGAAGAGGGAGCCGCTGGCGCCAGGGTTGGACAGCTCGATCAGAGGCTCGTTACATAACGAATACTGGCGAGAAAAAGAAAACAAGGTGATGCTTCATCCCCCATTTACTGCAGATTTGAGTTCTATGCCCTCAAGGGCCTTCCCCATCATGTCATCTCCCTGGGAGATTAAGGGGTAGCAAAGCTCAAGTGAGAACTATTTTCATTATAGGTTTGGTCTGAGCAACCAAACTGATGGACAATTTATAATTAGAGACTAAGATTACAGTTCAGAGCATCCCAACTGCTCAGTATCCAACTAATCATCTGCTTCCAGGAACATCCAGCCTTCATAATGACATCTTATCTGTTCCCATTGTGCCTGCATGCACGTATCACGTTCAGGCTCTTTGAGCACAGCCCAGCACACACTGATGGGCACAGAGGATTCCAGGAGCCACCACAGCCTGCTCAGGGAACCAGATATCACTGTGCTGGAGGGAACACAACACACTGGCTGTTCTCAGCAGCCTCCCCTGGCCTTGTGCTCCCCTGTTCTCTGCAAAAGTCAGTGCCAGATTCACAGAATCCCAGAATGGTTTGGGCAGGAAATGACCTTAAAGCTCATCTCATTTCATACATGGGCAAGGACACTTCCACTAGACTAGGTTGCTCCAGGCTCCATCCAACCTGGCTGTAGTTTTACAGCCACACCTCACTCCATCAATCCTGCTAAAAACACATTACAGATCTTAGCCCAGGTGTGCAATGAAAAGGGACAAGCCCTGCTCAAGCACAGCAAAGAGTTCTGCACTGGGACCTGAACTGGAAGAGCACATCTGGTCATCAGGACACAAACAGGTCCTCAAATAAGGACTTGCCCAGCAGCAGAGGAAATAAAAGGAGAAAGCAAGGCAGGCAGATGCACATTTTAGCTCAGTGCCCACCCAGACAGTGCAGGGGTCAGGTGGGTTCAGGGCAGGATCACAGAACTGCTCAGTGAGAAGTGAGATGGGGAGAGGGAGGTGATCAGAACAATAAATTAAATGCTCATCATTATGTAATGAAAACAGCTTTCAGCTCTGCACAGATTAACAATCCCAGACCTGATCAAGCTAATCATCTCATGCATAATTAAAGGCATTTGCTGCTGTGGCAGGCAAGAGACAGTCAGGAGAAGCAGAAACAACAAATCAGAGCCATGACCTTTGCAACTGAGACAAACTCCCTGCCTGTCCTCAGTTCTGAACACTCATCCATGAGGCAGCGCTGCCTTGGCTGGCACAGGAGGAGATCCCTGTTACCCTCCCACCAGGCCCTGGCACAGGTTTGTTTCACTGGCAGGTCCTCAGCTGTGACCACCCCTACCTACAGGTGAAGTCACACAAAAAGGGCTGTTCCTAAAGGGGAGGATGTGCACTCATGGATGTGTTTCCTTCTCCAGCTCACACAGAACAGGATGTCACATAAAGGCAAGGGCCCAAATTCAATCACAGGGCACTCGAAACCCCAACAGCTTGTACTCCAAGGTATTTGAAAACCAGCCTTTCCAGCTCTTAGGAGCTTTTGAAGCACAAGAATAATCTGTGGTTTATTGTGTCTTTTTAAGATGATTAAAATAATTACACTCACATAGCTCTCCAGTGAGTACACAAGAAAAAATTCCCATCTTTGTCCTTAGAGTCACAGGGGACATTACAGGGTCGCACCCAGCAGAACACAACTCCTTTGGCTTGTAAACACAGTAAGTTATTGTTACCACAAGGAGCAGAGAGGGAAGCCCATTGCAGGGCTTACACAGCTCACACTGTGTGCAGGGCATGGCCTCCCTCCAGTACAGGCTGGCAGCTGCCATTCAGCAAACTCAGACTTGGAATCATGGAATGTTTTGGGATGGAAAGGATCTTAAACCCATCTCATCCCACCCCCTGGAAGGCATCAGTACACCTTCCAGTACAACAGGTTCTTCCAACCCCATTCAACCTATTCTGGAACGCTCCCAGGGATGGGGCAGCCACAGCTTCTCTGGGCAACCTGTGCCAGGGCCTCACCACCCTCATGGTAAAGGTAAATAAAGGAGGACAAGACAGCAAAATCTAAAAATATATCCATACCAAATAATCATCTGGACGAATCCCAAAGAGCTCTCGGAAGTAGCGGAAAGCCACGGGGGCGTAGGTCTTGAACCTGAAGTCGGCGTAGTGGTGAGCTGGGGTGAGGTTACTGCCCTCGCTGCACAGAACACACACATGGCACAGCCTGTTACCACTCACCACACAAGGACAGTCACACCAAAGCTACTCTGTGCTTCCGATGCACTGAGCCTTGCAAAAAGACATCTTGGGAACAACAACCACCACCTTTCTTCTGTGGTAGGAAAACAGGAAAACAGGTTTCAAACTATCTGCCAAAATCTATTTCCAGAGATTAAAGGAACAACCACTTGCCAAGCAGAATATATTTACACAGAGAACATAACTTTTATGAGCTTTGTTTATTCACAGTTAGAGAGCTCCCAGAAGGAGTTGCTTCCATATAAAACATGGTATAATTTTGTGGAAGAAATTCTAGATGGACAGCTAGGAAGACAAGCATGTAGGAAGGGTAACAAACTGGAGTGCACAGTACTGCATCCTTCACTGTGCTTCCCTGCAGGCCAGTGCACTGCAGATTCCAACACTTCCCACTGTTCTGTTTGTGTATCACGGAGCAGATTTAAAACATTCAGAGCATGCAACTCTGATCTAAAGACAGATGGAAGCTCTCTTGAAAAATCAGTGAGAGGAAAAGAAAAGAAGTAATTCATGCATTCATTTTTTTCCTTCTCCTTTACCTTGGGAAAAAAATGCTCTCCACCACGTAGAAGTCCTGCATCAGGACATCCCTCTCTGGTTTGGAGCTCAGATTTCCCACAGTATATCCAATCCCCAGCTGGATGGCCCCCTTCAGAGTGGATGAGGTGGTCTGGCAAAAGGAAAAGAGCAGTCAGTGAGCATTTCACAGCAGATAATAACAATAACATCCCCTGTGTTACAACACAGTCATGTCTGTGACTTTTGTGTGGTCATCTCAGGCACCACACGCTGCTAACCAAGTTTACCCAGCTGCTGAAGAGATCAATTAGGGCTTCAGATTTGCTATTTGCAGGACTGTGCTGTCCAAGAGTGCTGCATAAAAATCTCAACCAGATTAATAACTACTGGGCCAGAACTTCTCTCAGCCTGTCACCCACTTGGGTGCCATCCCCCACTCCCCAAACCCAAACCTTTTTGTAGGTGGTTTCCCCAGAAGCATCCACACTTCGATGACCAATCCTCTTTCCTTGGCCTGGCTGTCCTGGCAGTGAGGGGCCCTGCAAGGAGAGCACAGGGACAGTCAGGGCACAGGCTGAGCTGCCACCAAGCACATACAGAGCAGCACAGCCACACTCCCACACTGTACTGCACACAGGGATCATGGTGAACACCCTGCAGAGTGCCAACAGGTGAAACTGAAGCTCTTTGAATTACACCTCCACCCCTGAAGATGAGTTAGAATAGCAACACTCCACCTGACACCCCCACTGCTCGCTGCAGAGCCCTCAGCGAAGACGCCGAGCTCGGAAAAGATCCAGCTGCCAAGGTTCCCCTGGTGCTTGACTGCAGTTCCCATTGATTTAAAACAGTGATGTATTAAATCAAACAGCCACAGAGACTTATTCTTAAAATCCCACGCCCTCAGGTGTCACACTGACACCTCGGGTTTTGCTGGAGAGATCAGAGCCAGCTGATGGGGACAGCCCAGCCCCACTCACACTGAGATAATCCATTTAAGCAAGATCTCATCTGTTTACAATTCCAAGGCTGAGCCCACACAGGGTGAACCACAGCAATGTCTCTTCCACAAGTTCTGAAGTTTACAGAAATGCTATAGACTGCCAGCACTTCAGGGTGACAACAAACCTGCTCCTGTCCCCTTCTCCTCTCCTACCTCTGAGTCTGCCTAGGCCTTTCTTTGCCAACCCAGAAGGTAGCAGGTTGTGGCTGCTCCTTTAACAGCCTGGTGTAACCAGGTGTTGGAAGTTCCCTGCAGCTCCTTTTGCAGCCCTAGGGACTCTCGGCTCCACCACCAGTCACCACTGCACCCACACCCAAGCTCTCTGCCAGCTGATCCCCATGGATCCTGGAGCCCACCAGACAGCTAGAAATGCTGGTTAGAGACCAGCACCATTTTGGGGGTTGCTACATTGCAGAACAGCTCTGGATGTTCCTTTGAATAACATGCAGAGATCCAAGGTCACCTCCCAAGTGACACTGTTCCATCCCTGTCCCTCTTGAGTTCTGCACAGACCCAGCTCCAAACCAACTGTTCCAGCAGACAATGGATAATTTTGCTCAGACTAAGAAGTTCTTTGTACTTGAGCTTTTGATCAAGAGCTTGCAGTTATTTCTGGTCAATCTGCTCGTACTTCTCACACTAAGGGGCAGTCTGAGCTCTCCTTCAAAAATCCCATTTCCTACCCGATTTTATTGGCAGGGCCAGCCTTGCTTCTGAGCACTCCCCCTCCAGCAGCTGTGAGCAGCAGCACAGCTCAGCCTCTCCTTCCACCAACCCCTCGGATTTTACTCCATGCAAGCCCCAGCTGGGCTGTCCTGCCTTGCCAGTGGCTCCTCATCATCCTCCCAACATGATGAGCAGACACAGGCAGGGGACGGGACTGCCATCCTAGGAATTGCAGTGACAAAAGTCTCTTCCAGTCTCCTGCTCTGCCTGTGGCTGTTTCCAGGGCAAGAAAAAGTGGCCCTGTTTGTGCATTGAATGATGCAACCACAGCAGCTGAGCTTCCCAGTACACATATTCCTGTGCAGGTACAAAAGAATCAAGTGTCACATTCCAGGCAATTTTCTGGGGAGATTTTGCTGTTCATGTATACAAATGCTCATCATCACAGGTGAAAAATGGGATGGGGGATATAAAAACATTTGATCAAACAAAAATCATTTGAACATGATGCCCTAAACCATGAGTGTGGGTTTCAGGGAACAGCTTTCAGGCACAGAGCCTCCTACTAGATTCCCTGCTGCCAACTGTGAGGAGTTTTGCTCCAGAAGGTAACAGTGACTCAGAACCTGTGACCTGGAATATCTACAAGAGAAGATGAGTCTCTGGAGATGTTCCCCTGTTTAAGGGCTTCAAAAATCACAGCCTCCCCAATTCACTCCCAGTGGGTGAGTGTGGGAATAAGAAAAATAGAAACTTCCACGGACATGGAAAGGTTTGATTTGCAGCCTTGGGAGAAGCTGGGTTTGATGTAAAAATACAATACACAGACATTAAGCAGAAAAAACATGAACTTATGTTTCTATAGCTGTAAGTAGGAATATGCCTTAAGTAAGTGAGAAACTGTACTGGGTAAGGTAGTGAAGGGTTTATAATGTAGGGGTGTGGTTGTATAGAGTAAGTTAAGAGTTTAGAAGTTATAAGAAGCATATGTGTATATGTGTGATAATAGCCCACTGGATAGAAGTATCCACAGTGCAGCAGAAGTAGGTAAAGGTGATAGGTTAGAAAAGCAAAATAAACCCTGCGGCAACCGTCTGTTGGTTTAGAAAGTTATGTATTGTCTTGTAACAAAGAGCTTGCGACTACTTTGAGCTATGGCTGACTGCCTGCTCCTCTAAAATCTCACAGCCTCTAAGACATGTTCATCTGAGCAATAAATCGTTCTTAGCCAGAAAATAGTCCCATCCCTTCATTAAAAGCAGTAACAACGACAGGTAAGACTCACCACAGAGGCCTGGGGATGCCCAATGCATGCACTCTCCAGTTCCCACCTCCAGGTGCTGGTGTGGGAGAGGTGCCCCCAAGTCACTGATGCAGAGGCATCATGGATCACACAGCCAAAACTGGCCACATGATGGGCACAATCCCCCCACATCCCTTCTGTGGCTGCACTGATGCAATGAAGGGACCCCAGAGACCTGCCATTAATTTTATTTCTCTGAAATAACAGATACAGATTTTGTAGTAATCTTATAAATATTTTGAAATGCAGTTTTGCTCAGAAAAGGCAGGCAGTAGAGTTTCCTAGAACTCTGTGTTCTCATTTCTCAACACAGGACTGACAAACCCAGCTTTACACATCTCACCTCAGTGATGGCTGTCTTCTTTGGGCCCAGACCTGCAGACAAAAGGGAAGAGCATCAGGAGAAGTAGGGACATCCAATAAAAACTCCCAACCCAACCACCAAAACTCCTAGAAAACAGCTCAAAGCTTTGTCTTTTCAAGTACAGCAGCCAGCCTTTAGAGCAGCTGGTTTTATTCAGTTTTCAGCTTCACCAGTTCAGGAATCTGATGGTACAGGAGTCACCCGAACAATTTCATATTCAGAAGCACAAAAATGCACATTTTTTCCCAGCAACAGCATTTCCTAGAGGCTTCAGCAGAGAGGTCGTGCAAATCTCTGCTGCCCCATTAGGCAATGGGTCCACACTACACTGAAGAGTTGGATCCACACAGAAACCCAGAGACACTCCTAAAACTGTTTTCCAGCCACTCAGAAGGCACTTGACAAACTACATTGATAATTGAATATATTTATAGAATCCTATGTCCAAATATATCACACAAATGAATGCATCATTTATCTTTATCGCTGCCTCAGGAGAAGCCACTGCTGCTCCATTACAGCCAACAGTGGAAATCAGGGTTTTGCCTTAACCTTTTAGGTATAAAATCAGAGCTGGAAACACATGCCCAAACCCTCTGACATGAGGCCATCTCCCATTTCCTAGCCTGAGTTTGTTTTCCTGAGTTTTTCTGAGCCCAAGTTTGCAAGAAGTCCCTTAATTTCAGACAGCAGGGAGCACAGGCTCCTGTGTGGAACATGAGACTGTGAGATCCAGCCCAGATGGCTCCTGAGAGTGACCATGAAGGATCAAGAGCTACTGGAGAGGAGCTCCCCACACCACCCCAGCACCTCTGTGTGCACAGAGCAGTTCTCATGGGGGAGACTCCTGCACAGAACACAAACCCAAGGGACAGCTGTAAGGCCTGACTTCCACATATGAGTCTGCCACTCCCTGCTCCTGTCCTACAGTGTTCCTAGAGGCACAGATCCTTAGCAACCCATAATCCTTCAGAAAGGGCTTAAATTTGCAAAAGACCATTGCGTGCAGTTTTGCGTTCATCTACATTCAAATTAGGGGGTGGTCTTCTCTGGGAGGGAGTGGATGTCCTCTGTCCCTCCTGGCTGGAGAGCGGGAAAAGCCCAAGAGCCTCCAACCCAACTTCTGCTGCTTCAGCATCTCCCCCATTTGGTGAAGGAAGAACTTTGAGGGTTTACCCATGGTACCTGTTCAAGCCCCTCAAAGAGAAGCAGTGACGCTGCTCCAGGGCTTGTTTCAGAAGGAGCCTCAGCAAGAACCTGGGCATCAGAACCTGAAGGAGCTCCAGGAGAGCTGGAAAGGGACTTTGGACAAGGGCCTGGAGAGACAGAACAAGAAGGAATGGCTTCCTACTGCCAAAGGACAGGGTTAGATGGGATATTGCAAAGAAATTCTCCCCTGTGAGGATGGTGAGGCCCTGGCACAGGGTGCCCAGCACAGCTGTGGCTGCCCCTGGATCCCTGGCAGTGTCCAAGGCCAGGCTGGACAGGGCTTGGAGCACCCTGGTCTACAGGAAGGTTGCCTTGCCCATGGCAGGCGGTAGAACAAGATGAGCTGTAAGGTTCCTTCCAACCCAAAACATTCCAAGATTCCACGATAATGGGATGACAGCACCAGGGAAGTGTGTGACTCAGTCACATTTTGGAAAATATTTCAGACTCCGGAAAGCAAATAAACAACAAACCCACCAAAAAACCCTTGGTGATCACAGGGGAGATGAAGCTGCTCTGACTCAGAAGTGCTGCAGGTGTCTCACCATCCTGATCTCCACAAACTGGGCAGTTCCTCACATGAAACAGGTCTTGTCAGGTGGCATTTGGAGCTGTCTGCAGAGCACCCCTGGGCCTGCAGCCCGGCCTGGGGGCAGAGCCAGGGTGGCACGGGAAGAGTCACTTCTTGTTATTCTCTTTTAAACAGAGCCCAACTCCTACCTCAGAAATAGCCACTGAAATGCCACTCCCAGTGCTGCACAATCCCACTGCAAAGGGGCAGAGAGGAGTGAGCAGAGTGGGACCCCAAAGGGTGCAGAGCAGCTCCCTCGGACACACACTCAGGCTGGGCCCTCAGTGAGGGGTGTCACTGACACGGGTGGGTGACACACACCACAAGGGACACAAACCCTGTCACTCCTCCAGCTCTCAGACTGCAGCACCACATGGCCCAGGACCACTGCGAGCTCAAATTGTGCTGAAAAATTCCTTCTTTGGCCTAAGCCAACACAATTTTGTGATCATTGAACAAAACACCCTGCAATGGCCCAGAGAGTGGGAAATACGGCTCTGAGTGAGCATTTAGCTAATGAACTTCCAGGGCACAAGCTGAAGCAGCACTTCCAGACCATGGGGGAATCCAAAGGAGCTAATGCTGCTCCAGACTGAGCACTGGAAATCACTGTGAACACAGCACAGCTCAGGGCCCTGGGCTGGGGGAACACGCTCTCTCCTGCATGGCTGCCACTGCTCTCCTGCTGCACTAAGCTCGTTTCTGCACTTTGTCACAATTCCAGAACAGGAGATTATCTTTAATTTTGTGATAATTACCACAAGCCACTTTCATTCCCAGCTTTTAAGTGTCTGCTGCTGTACACGTACCAAACGTGGAAACAACACCAACCATCCACACAAAGGAAATGTATTGGAGGGAAGGAACCACAGATCTCAGGGAGGGATGATGCCTGACGTGGGCAAGAGCAACCCCAGCAAAACTTCCCTCTGCCCCTACCACTAATAAAAAGTAATCAGCTTTATAAAATCAACTTGTCTAGTCAGAAAATGTAAAAATCATCCCCTGGCTCCTCTGTGCATGGCACATGGCTGTGCTCGGCTCAAACAAGCTGACAGATGGTCTGGCAAAATCTGATTTAACTCCAGCTCCAGGGGTTATTGAGCCACGAGGCAGCGCTGGGGCTTGCGGGAGCGCTGCTGCGGGAAGTTTCGACACTTAACGAGCTAATTGAAATAATTCTGATCCGATTTGGGGTGGCTTACCAGGCCGTGCTCAGAAATGGGATGAGAGGCTCTTGGAGGGAAACCCTGAGATGAAACCCCAACTTTCTGCCCTGCCTCCAGTCTGTGCCTGGGCTCTGCCAGGCACTTCATGCACGCTTGACCTGCTGCCTTCAGTTCTGTTCTCATCCATGCAGGGCTTCGAGTGACCCTGTCCCAGTGCTTGAGCCTCTGTGCAGCCTCTGAAATAAACACTTCAGTTGTGGCATTCAGCATTCCCATCTCAGACTTTACTTGTGTTTTTTCCATATTCACAGTCACATTGGATGTCTCCACCTCTAAGCTGACGCCCTGCAGGACAGGCAGGAATTTCCTCCTGGAAAGCCTCTGCACAGGAGAAGGCTCAAGTTTCAGCTCTACCAGCCAGAGGAGCAAAACCTCCACAAGGTAAGGGTGGGCAGGCCCTGGCACAGGGTGCCCAGAGCAGCTGTGGCTGCTCCTGAATCCCTGGAAGTGTTCCAGTCCATGTTGGATGAGGCTTGGAGCAAACTGGGATAGGTGGAGCAAACTGTGGAAGGTGTCCCTTCCACTCCCTCCAAACCAGCAGAGGCAGGTTGACTTGCCAAAACCCTTCATCATCAAAACAGGCATTAGAGGCTTCTGTCCACTGGAAAGGAATTCCTTAAAAGGTTTACAAAAATCCAGCAGAAGGCAAATTTAAGATCACAGAATATCCCGAATATCCTAGTGGGATCCTAGAATCCTTCCAGAGTGGGAAGGCACCCACAAGGACCACTGAGCCCAGCCCCTGTCCCTGCACAGCCACCCCAACAACCCCACCCTGAGCACCTCTGGGAGCGCTGTCCAAACGCTCCTGGAGCTCTGGCAGCCTTGGCACCATTCCCTGGGGAGCCTGGGCAGTGCCCACATGATCGAATAACGAAGTTTTCTTTATATACACAGACATATATTTATAAATTTTAAGTATTTGATGCTTTATGATGCCCTAGAGAAGTCAAACAAATCTGAATAACCAGTGGACTCCTTTCTCTGATCAGAACTGCTGCTGCATCTTTACTAAAAGCTTCACTTTATTTAAGGGTTTATAAGGACATCCAATGTGACTGGAACTAAAAATACATGAAAATAGAAATGCTACATAAGCTCCTTGGCTGGAGGCTGCAACAGCGTGACGCTCCCAGAAATCCAGCACACCAGAGACTTGCAGTTTGCCACTTGCACCCAGCCTGGTCTGGTGGAAGGTGTCCCAAAGGAGTGTGCCTATCTCATTTTTCACTTTCTCCATTGAGAACAAGACAATGTGACACAGCTGAGCAGCCCATTTGGACAATGAGGGGATGTGGAGACTGTAACCAGGACATGATTCCCTGCTCCATCTGACCCCTAATATAGACTTGCTCAGTCAATGCCTTATAGGCAAAGGCAGGAACAAGAATGCCAAGACAGGAGCTGTGGAAGTTGAAGTCCCTACACATGTATTGCTATATATACAGGCAGAAGGGATGGAAATTAAACATATCCATCAAAAGAGACCACTGTTACTACCTGTAAGAGACTGCTGGTAAAAACAAATTAAAATTAAGGGAGACTGGGGGAAAGTGATTCAGCAAATGATGGAATGGTATGGGTTGGAAGGGACCTTAAAGTTCATCTCATTCCACCCCTTGCCATGGGCAGGGACACCTTCCTATAGACCAGGGTGCTCTGAGCCCCCTCCCTGGACACTTCCAGCAATGGGGCAGCCACAGCTGCTCTGGGCACCCTGTGCCAGGACCTCAGCACCCTCACAGGGAAGCATTTCTTTGCAATATTCCATCCATCCCTGCCCTCTGACAGGTCATTCCTCCTTGTTCTGTCCCTCCAGGCCCTTGTCCAGAGTCCCTCTCCAGCTCTCTTGTAAGCCAGAAAACACTCCTGAGCTGGGAAGCAGTCCCTGAGCCAGAGCAGCAGCCAGCAGAAGCATCAGGCTGTGTCTCAAGGCACAGACAAAAGCAATCCCTGAATTTTTTCTCACATGCCACACATGTGGCTCCAGCTCCCAGCACACGGAGCAGCAGCACAGGGCAGTCCTGGGAGGGGAGGGGACACCACAGGGAGCAGGAGCTGGCTGAGCCACCCCCCAGAGAAGGCAGCTGAGTACAACCTGCCCTTCCCAGGCATCTACATCTGATCAATAAACATATTTTCTTCCCATAATCCAACACAATTTTATTCAGATGAGAATAATCAAGTAAGGCACAAAATTAAATTAAAATGTTGGGGGTTTCTTTCCCCTTATATGTGCCATCTCTTGGTATTATAAAGAGCTGTGGCTGTTCAGCACCCTGGGCGTGGATCACTGCTCCTGCCATCTGAGAACTTGGAGAACTAAGACAGAAATAAAGCAACCTGAGATAAATTCTGCTTGTTATGTAGAACCTACACAAAGCTTTACCATCTAAATGTATCTATTTTCCCTGCAGCACTGCCAGACTGACTTTTGGGATCATCCACACAAAACTGGTGCTGGTCAAACCCAGCCAAACCTCTCTACTCCCTGGTTCACCCCAAAACTCATCTCAGTGCTCAGGCAAGGCTGGCTCCATCCCTATGGGCAAGCACACAGGGGGAGGAGAGGCCTGGCTCTGATGCACCTGCAGCACAGGTAGCTCAACATTCCTCAGGACACTTCAGCCAGCATCCACAGTCCAGCAGCTATCTGCAGCAGAAATGCTGGCAGCACCGGGCAGCAGCCAAACTGGGCTACCAGGAGTAGCCAGAGAGAAATAATCCTGTTTAATCCCACCTCAGCCACCCTGACCTCCTCCCTGTCCTCTGCTCCTTCTTGTCACCCACATGGGCTCTGTGCCTTGTTTGAAGCACACAGGAGCCACCTTCACACAAAACAACATTTGCACACCAGGATCTGCTGCCCCAGCTCCGTGTGCTGCGCTCTTCCCATGGCCTTTGTCTTGTTTTCCTCAGCAGAAACACTGGGGATGGGAACAGCAAGGCTTGTACAAATAAATGGCTTGTACAAACGAAGGGAAAGAGCTTAATGTGCAGGCTGGGCCTCGGGGCACTGCTGTGCTACCTGCTGAGAGCAGTGACACGGCTGACCCCTCCTTTCCACCCCGGGCATGGACATGCTCTTCCATTAAGCGGAGACAGACAGGCACAGGGAGCCCCAGCCACCCCCTCAGGTTTCTGACCCCCAGACTCCAGAAGCTGCTCCCCTGCTAGCACTGAACCTGTATTTTACAGCCCAGCTCAGCTGATCAAAGCAAACTTCCAGCTTATGGAGCATCAGCACTGCCAGGCACTGCCACAAAAGGATGTTCTGCAGTAAAGGCATCTACCAGCCTGGTTTATTTTTGGGTTTATGCAGAAACTCTTTCTGCCTCAAAAATAAATCCATTTATCCCAGCTCAAGAGGCAGGGCAGGAGATGAAGACGCAAGCAGGGAGTTAACACGTCCCTTCCTCATCGTCAGCTGCAGGTGCCAGCACATCCGGGGGGCAGCATCCCGGGTGCAGCCCTCCCCAGGCAGCTGAGCCAGGACATCACCACGCTGGAACGTTTCCTTAACAACTCCCTGGAAAAGCACTTACAGCACCAAAGCCCAATTACAGTGAGGAACAAGCAGGACAAGACCAGGGAAATGAAATTCAAAAAGAACTGATTTGTTTTCTTGTTTTGGATCAGCTGCATGTAGAAAAAGGACAATTTTGGAGTGCTGAGCCCAAAGCGTGTGACACAGTGACAAAAAGCACAACAAAAATCTCATCAAAAGCAGCACACAATAGCTGCCACCCAGCAGCAGAACAGGCTGCAGCCGCTCGCCTCAGTAATTATGCAATCCAGTGGGATGTTCGGGCAAACATCTGCTCCATGGGAAAGGTGCAGCCTTATCTGAACACCGTGTTCCTGCTCCCTTCCACACGCTGGCCACAGGAGGATTGTGCAGGGAGGAACACAGGCTCCCAGCACGTCCCCCCCGGGCAGTGGGGGCAGGCAGGGGAGGCTCCCAAGGTCGGACACCCAGCAGCAGCCTGGGAATGCCTGGGAATATTGGCCTCTTCCATCCTTCTGGCCTTTTCTATCCTTCTGGCTTCTCTGTTTATTACAACCTGCAAGCCCTATCTGCCTACCAGCACTCACAACAAAGCTGGACCAGGATTAGAGACGGCAAACATGGAGCAGGAAGTGTCACCTCTGCAGGACCGAGCCAGTTCTGTGCCTGTGATGACACTCAGGCACAGAGGTGCCGCACTAAAACCACGACGCCAATTTAGAGCAGGGCCATAAAAGGCTGAAGGACTTTGAAGCCACATTCCTCACAATCATCCAGAAGAGCCAGAGCAACATTCAGCTGCCCTTACCTTTGTTCAAGGGAAGGATAAGCTTCAAATCCCCTACTAGCAGGTTACAACCCACTGACTCTGCTCACTCCAGCATGTCCTGCCTGCCCAGAGCTGTGGTTTGGCAGCAAGAGGACACAGAACCTCCTGCTGCCTTTCTAGCTGTGTTGCAAAACCACTGGGGACCTGAATGTAGCACATGACCCCAGGAAGCCCCTGGGACTCTATTCTGTGTGCTCAGATGGAGTTTCCAGCTGCCACAAGGTCCCTGAGATCCACTTCCAAAACCCAGGTCAGAGAAGCACAAGGCAGTGAAGAAATTCACTTCCCTCCTTCATTTTCCAAGCATCCCCCTGCCTGCAGACTCCTGCTGAGAAGCAGGATCCAGGACCTTTAACACGTCCTACCTATGTGCAAGGAAGGAGCCTCACCTCCATCCTCCAATATGCTGCTCTCCCAATGCCACTAATAAAGAGGGAGAAGCTTGACCTGACTAATCCGAGGTTACACCCTGCCTGCCACAGCCAGAACAGTTGTTCTGTCCCAAATACCCAGGGTTTCCATCGTGGCACAGCTCAGGGCTTTGGCTGCTTGGGGCTTAGTGTCAGCCCATAGCACCTCCCAGCCAGGTAGGGATTAGTGCTGTGGAGCCTCTGCACCAGCCAGGCTCCTTTTGGAACTTGCTGGCTCTGTGAGGACACCTCAAGGCAGGTGCCAGGCAAAGGACACGGAACTGCTAGCTGGAAAAAGGATATATTCACTGTGCTCAATCCCAAAATTTCTTATGCTGATGAATACCACAGTATTGTAATTGAGAGGACAAACCCCCTTTAACTAGAGCAGGAGGATGCCTTTGCACATCAGCTCGGCTCCCTTTCCAATATTCCTTCTCTGGGTATCCTGCAAAGGATTTCAGCCTGTCTGGGGGAGCACTGGCAATGCAAAGGAATCATTCCAGCTGCCTGCAGGAGCAGCAGCACAGCAGACACCACGAGAGTTGGACTGCAGGCTGCATGAGACAGTGACAAACTATCCCCCCAACTTTATCTCTCTGCCCTGTCTCCCTCCAGGAGGGCTCCATCAGATAATTCATAACTTCCACTATTTAAAAGTGTGTTCCTCAAACAAGACTGGCCCCCTTGCTCACTCACCAGCAGGAATTATTCAAATCTAATTTAGCCTGAGAATACAAGACTGCAACCCACGAAAGATATCCACCATTTTCTGACATTCTAAAAAAACATGTTGAAGTCCAGTCACTTCAGTCAAAGAAGGTAAGGAAATCTATTTGATGTTTCCCAATAATCACCTACCACAACACCAGGACACAGAGATGTCACCACAGTCAGCACAACTTTAAATCTGTGGTATCTCAGCATCTCAACCAACAGCAGCCCCCAAAGGGAAAACAGCTGTTCTGACTGCAGGCCACCCTCCACAGACATCCCAAAGGTGCACCTGGATTTTTACCTAGTGGGGCATTTCCCGATTTACTCTGTAGCCAAAGCTGCTCGGCTAAATCCTGTGAGATTTAATTCCACTCTGGCTAACATCACCTGACAGAGATTTTCTGAGGGTGCTCAAGCACTGGAGACTTGAAAGGGGATTTCAGAGCAAGGTTACGTACAACATGCGTCACTGGAGATAAAGTCCTTGTACCCAGCCCGATGGGAGCAGCCAACAAACTCCTTCACCAAACACTTCCAGGCTGCCACAGGTGCTGCTGACAACACTGCAATGTGGAGCTTTGCATCCCAATGCTGAGGACAAGGCCTGGATTGGAAAGGAGGCAGGGACATGTCTAACTTCTACCTGTTTAAAAAACAGATGTCCAGGCAAAAGCATTAAGTTGCATTTCCAGTTTTTAGAGTGTGAGTTTGTGATACAGCCCTCTAAGAGCACATCCTCTGCACAACTCAGACATGGTTTTCAAGTTGACCAGGTACCAATGAAAACACACAGCTAAGAAAACATGCTTAAAAAAGCAGAGCAGTGACACATCCAGTCAAGGTTTGACTTGATAATCTTGCAGGTCTTTTGCAACCTAATGGTTCCATGATTCTATGACCTACTTCTAAATAAACCTGAGTTTTGCTGATGTAAAAAGGAGAAACCCGAGCTCTCCAGGCTGCAGATACAGCTCATTTGAGTCGGTTTCTTGGCCTCATTCAAAACTCACTCTTCCAACTCTACTCCTTCCCATCAGCATGTCCTGTGCCTGCCTGGCAGCACCTCACCACCCTTGCGGCCTGTGCCTCTCCTGCACCACCCATCCAGATCCCAGAGCACAACAAAGTGAGGGCTGGCCAGCTCTTCAGGTGCAAACTCTGCTTAATCCATCCCAGCTACTGCAAATTCTTTCCTCCAGGTAGATCCAGATGGATCCTGGGCTGCATTGATAGAATTGTGACCAGCAGATTGAGGAAGGGGATTCTGCTCCTCCACCCCACTCGTGTGAGGTCTGGGGTCGAACATCAACAAGATATGGAGCTGCTGGAGCAAGTCCAGAGAACCTCTGGAGCAAGAGCAGGAGGCCCTCTGCTCTGAAGCTGAGGGTGTTCACCTGGGCAAGGCTCCAGGGATATATATCTCTGGGAGAGCTCAGAACTCCTTGCAGGGCCTAAAGGTGCTCCAAGAGAGCCAGAGAGGAACTTTGGACAAGGGCTTAGAAGGACAGGACAAGGGGGAATGGCTTCCCACTGCCAGAGGGCAGGGTTACATGGGATATTGGGAAGAAATTTTTGGCTGTGAGGGTGGTGAAGCCCTGGCACATGATGTCCTCAGGAGCTGTGGCTGTCCAGCCCTGGCAGTGTTCAAGCTCAGGCTGGATGGGGCTTGGAGCAACCTGGTCTAGTGGAAGGTGTTGCATGGCAGGCGATGGAACAAGATGAACATTAAGGTCCCTTCCAACCCAAACTATTCTGTGATTCCATGATCCCTCCCCTCCCTGGACATGCCAACACCTTCTCTCTTCCCCAGACTGAGGGGGCTGGTAGCCAGGAGGGGTCCTGAGCCTCCAGTCTTCACCCCAACTGGGGCTCTGTGAGCCAACATTCCCCAGAGCTGCAGCAGCAGCTCTGGACAGACAGGTCACTGTGCTGTCAGACTCAGGAATGACCTCCAGGGCAAAAGCTACTGACACAAGGTGTGAGGAGTTGGAGGTTAAGAATAAATTTACATTATTGCTCATTACCATGTTCTTTTCTCACCAGCCTAGCTAAGGCCTTCTGCTCTCTGTGACTCAAGTGTTTGGGTCAGGTGCTCCTGCTCTGCTCTCACAAAGGCACCTGAACAGATGGAAGAAAACAAACCACAGCACAACAAGCTCCAAAGATGGAGTGTGCTGCCAAAAATTGTAACTCAAAGTTTCAGCAAGTCTCTCCTCTCCCTGGGATCCTGGCTGTACCATGGTAGCCAGTGACTCAGCTAGGAGCTGGAAAGGAGATACCTAAAAAACAATGACATTTCAAAAAATACTTCTAGAGCTCTTACTAGGAAATTTGAACAGGTGAAACACACAAAGAGGGCACGAAGAGACAGCCTGCTGCCCACGCTGGGCTACAGGGATGTCTCAGTTGCACTGAGACCAGGGACAGCCTCCTGCAGTGCAGGCAGCCAGAGCTGAAGGACAGGCTGGCTCTGGCACACACCTGCAGCCTGCTCAAAGCTGGGGCAGAAAAGAGCTTCTTCTGAAGGACTTGCACTCAAGAGGCTGAGCCAGGAATTTATTACTTCTATTTAACCAAGTGCAGCAATGCCCATTTATTTATTCATTTGGGAACCAGATCTCCAGACTCTGCACAGGTATGTGCCCAAACAAAGATGCAAAAGAAGAAAGAGCAAAATCCAAAAGAGCACTCAGGCTCCCAAAGTGCTGCTCAGGCAGAACTGAGGCTTTGCTGAGCTTGTTCTCCTAAACTCCTGCAGGCCCCCAGGTGCTGAGGACCCTGCAGATTGCTGGCACTGTTTTCCCCAAGGCTGAGCACACACTTGTACCCAGCACAGCCACAAACCACTCTGGGAGCAGCACCAGCTTGGGTTGAGCTTGCAGAGGCCACGGGAGTGCCTCACCTTGGTATTCCTGCATTGCACAGGACAGAGGAGGGGTCAAGGTCTCTCTGAAGTGATGTGGTTTCTAGGATGAGTCTGATAGATGAAAGACAACAAGTTACCTTGGATTTGAACCCCAGCCAGCTGGGTCACCTCTCTTCCCAGCTTTCCAGAGCCTCCAGATCTTGCGCTGTGGGTTTCAGGGCAGCTCTACTCCAGCGAGGAGGAGGAGGAAAGGCATGCCTTAAACAGAGAGAACTACAACTAGAGAATATTGACTGACTACAACTAAGAATATTCCTGTCCCACATAGGATTGGCAAGACCGCTCTGCCCAGGTAGGATGTGCAGGTGGGGTGAACCCAGCCTTAACCAGGGAGGCAGAAAGCAAGTTTGGGCATCAAGCTTGAATTCCCAAGACAATGACTGCAAAAACACAAGTGACCACCTCAGGAAGAGCCCAGGCTGGCTGCCTACACAGCTCATAAATGTGCACTGAAATCACTTTGTAAGCTCCAGATGCAACTGGGAACAACTTCTGATCTCCAAGGTTCTCAAACAGGGCCCTGAACAACTTGTGCCCTTCTCAGGGCTTTACTCAGCATCTGCCCAACACAAGGAGAAACTTGAGATGCCATATGAATCATAGAAACATTAAGGCTGGAAAAGACCTCCAACATCATCAGGCCTAACCTCTGATTGAAGCTCATCATGCCCACTAAACCATACAGCCAAGTGCCATTTCTACTTGTTTTTTGAACACTTCCAGGGATATCATCACCACCACTGTTCTGGGTAGTCTGTCAAAGCCTGACCACCCTTTCAGTGAGGAAATTTTCCCAGTGTCCAACCTGAACCTCCCCTAGGCCACCTTGAGACCGTTTCCTCTCCTCCTGTCCCTGTTCCCCTGGAGCAGAGCCTGATCCCACCCCAGCTGTCCCCTCCTGTCAGGAGCTGTGCAGAGCCACAAGGTCCCTCCTGAGCCTCCTTTGCTCCAGGCTGAGCCCCTCCAGCTCCCTCAGTTGCTCCTGGTGCTCCAGCCCCTTCCCCAGCTCTGTTCCCTTCTCTGGACACGCTCCAGCCTCTCAATGCCCTTCTTGTTGCCCAAAACTGACCCCAGGACTCGAGGCAGGGCCTCAGCAGGGCCCAGCACAGGGGGACAGTCACTGCTCTGGTCCTGCTGGCCACACAACTCAAGCCAGCAGCATGGAGTGAATTTCAGCTTAATATTTCTGAACTACACAGAAGAACCTCATGAATTCTTTAACACTGTTTGCTAAGACTTCAATAAAACAATAAATAAATTCATTCCCCTGAACCAGAACACTTCAAGTTTGGATCAAACAAACACACACTACCACTGACCTGCAAAAGAGAGGGGGAACAGTACAATCTGCTCCTCGGTTTGGAGACAAACACAAGCCACAGCCAGGCACACTGACATCAAATATTCTCTCTGAAAAGCATCTCCAGGAGGACAACCCAGCTGTGTGCTCAGGCTTCTCCTCCCAACCACCAGCTCTCTGGTTTATGGTGCCGGTTGTGGAGGCAGGAGCAGACAGAGGTGTGTGGTGACGCTGGCCAACATTTACACAGCAGTTCTCAGTGGGGAGTAAAGGATTCTGCAGGCTGACATGGGCAGTCTCATGGCTTAAGGTCTACATTTCCTGGCTCCCGATCCAGATGGCTTCAGCCCCCAGCTCTGTCCCACCAAGGCACAGGTTGAGCTCCTTTCCCACAGCAGGGCAGGAGGGCAGCTGAGAGGCTCAGAGCAGCAGGGGGAAGGTGTCCATGGGAACAGAAGGCAGCTGTGATGAAGCAGAACCATTCTGCAGCTACCACAGCCCCTTTCAAGGATGGGCCTGACCAAGCTCTACGGTTTTGGATGGGTTTCAGTCTTGGCTTCCTCTTCACCAAAATGGGTGCCTTGGTTTTGCCTGCACTTAAAGGTGAGTCATAAGGCAAAGGAGGTTTGGAGACTGTTTTCCTGTCAGGTCAAAAGCAGGCGCTCTAATAGAAAACATGAAGTACTAGGCAGCACTTGCTACTTCTGCCTGCAACACACTCCTTTTTCCTTTAGATGAGCAGCTGCCATTCAGACACATCTTATCCCTCCCTCCCACAGGCCTTGAATTAAGTCATTTTTCACCCCACCTCACCCTTACAGATTAAGTTTTTAACCCACTTCACAGCAAAACTCAGCATTTAAATTTAATTTCTTCAGCTGCTGTAAAAACCGACCTTGTTTCTCTAGGTCACAGTTTGCTCTTCATGCTGGGCACTTCTAGCCTCCTTTCACTCCCAGTATTCAGTTTAGAAAAGATTAAAAATAAATCCAATCTTTGTGTTTTAAAATCTGGGAGTTCAGGGTATGTCTCTGAGATTGTTATAAACCTTAAATCTCATCCCCTGTGGAAGTGCATTGCCATCCCATCCATGCAAAACCAGAGCCTGCACATATTAAACCAGGTTCCTCCCAAATTGCCACGTTTCTCATTTTCTTTAATAAGCATTTTCTGGCATTATCAGTCCAGAAGCCACTTACTCAAAAGAGTGTCCCAGATAGTTAATCCACCAGTGACTCCTGCCCAATACTGAAATGAAAACAAACATCCAACCCTCAGAGACTACAGAGGAGAGAGACTGTCAGCAGTTCTCTACCATCAAAATTAATTTAAGCCTGAAGAGATGCTGGGTTGAGAAGAATTACCTTGGAATTTAAAAAATCCATATGTATATCAATCAGTATGAGGCTGCAGCCTCACCTCCAGTGCTGGGGGCACTTTGGGCACCACAGGATCAGAAGGATCCAAAGCTGTTGGAGAGTGCCCAGAGGAGGGACACGGAGCTGGGGAAGGGGCTGAGGAGCAGCTGAGGGCACTTGGCTGGTTCAGCTGCAGCCCAGGAGACTGAGGGGAGGCTCCTCGGGGGCTGCAGCTCCTCCCCAGGGCAGGCACAGGGGCAGGGGCTGAGCTCTGCTCTGGGACAGGGACAGGAGCCCAGCAAGGGCTGGAGCTGGGCCAGGCCTTGGCATGGAGCTCAGGGCAAGGTTCTGCCCCCCGAGGCTGCTGGGCACTGCCCAGGCTCCCCAGGGAATGGTGCCAAGGCTGCCAGAGCTCCAGGAGCTCCCAGGGCTGCTCAGGGTGGGGGTTTGGGGTGCCTGTGCAGGGACAGGGGCTGCACTGATGATCCCTGTGGGTCCCTTCCAACTCAGGATATTCCAGGAATCTGTGAAAAGCTACAAAACGCAACACAATATCCACCTCCTGAAAAACTTTAATGTCTTGTAATGTAAATCAGAATTACAGGGGAGAAAAACATTCCATTAAGCAAAGGCAATTGTTAACCTTCCAGATTTCAGCTCTAATCACTGAACAAACAGTCCTCACCAACCACAAAAATCACCCCATAACATGTGCTATTTCAACTCCCAAATAATCCCCACCTGTTAGGCAAGAGTGAAACCCAAGGCCTTATTTCTGAATTCCACCTCAGCAAGTGTCTGTAACTAAGCATGTCATTAACAGTGACAAGCACAGCTTTGAGACTTCATTTTCTGCTCCCTCTATTCCAGCTTTGAAGTCAGGGACTATTTTACATCTCTACAGTTTGCATTTCTGCCAGCATTTTGTACACTGCCCCCGTCAACACAGCCAGCCAGATGGAGAGAGCGGCACCCAACACGTACAGAGAGGAGGAAAACTGTCACTTTGCAGATGACACCCAGTTAAAAGTGACATTTAAAATGCAGACAAATGGTTTCAGGTATTACATCTGCCCTCTGGGCTGTATGTGGGACTGAGCACACCCCCCCTTCATCCTGGCACAGAGATGCAGAACCAGCTACACTGACAGAAACTGCAGAATCAAGAACGCAGAGAGACAACCAAGTTCCACATCAGCATCCAAGTGGAGTGACTGTGACTGCTGAAGTGCCATCAGCACATTCAGGGAAGGAGCACTCAGCCAGAGGAGGATTTTAGCCAGCTCCCTCCCCTTGAAAAATGCAAGAATGGACAATTTTTTACTGAAAATTCCACAAAATCTGGTCCATCAGATGTGCAGAGAAAAAGAAAGAAAAACAGAAAGAAAAACTACTGCAACATCTTTGTCCTTGGCTGCTGCATCCTGCTCAAAGCAGAGGCTTTGGCAATATTTCCTTGTGTCTTGGCCCAGGTCACAGAATGTGCCAAACATGACAAGGCAGCAGAAAGATGGGCAGATCTTCCCTGGTATTTCAGAGCAGCAGACTTTTAACAAAGTCACTTTTGCCTTGCAGAGAACTCTTCCCTCTCCCCCATCAGTGTCACAAAGCCAGGGTGAGCTCCAGTTCACAGCCCTACACTGGGATGAGAGCTGCACATCCTAAAGACCCAACCAGAGGCCATGGCAGGCTCCAGCTCATCACCTTCACTTTACTTTGTACAATGTACATGTGTGTTTCTAGGCCTTACGCCAAGCCTGAAGGTTTTTCTTAAATCCCTCAGTTTTTCAGGACCTCAAGTAAAATCAGTAGACACCAGAGGTAACAACTGACTTAAGTTGGGCTGTCCCCTCTGTGGGATCCACTGTGGAAAAAGTGGTAACAAAACCAAGCAGGCTCCAAGGGCAGAAACCAGCCATGTCCCACTCAGCTGTTGTGACTACCAAAATTTTATCAAGTGTGTTGGACAAAGCAGGATACAGCACTGCTGGTGGCTGAGCCTGAACTCTGCCAGAGTTCCCAAGTGCTTGGACAATGCTCTCAGGCACTCGGTGAGATTCTTGGGGTTCTCCTGCAGGGCCACGAGCTGGACTCAATGATCCTCATGGGTCCCTTCCAACCCAGGAGATTCTATGACTCTGTGGTTTCCAGCACTGTGGTCTGCTGGGAGCCTCACAGGACTCAGGAGATGAGTCTTGAGTTTTGAAAGGACTTCATGAAACTTCTCAAAACTTGCCAGTTACATAAAAATACTCAAGTGCTCTGAACCCTTTGTGAGTTGTATCAATGCACCAACCCAAACTGCTCCACTCAAGTTGCTCAAATTGGTGCCAAGTGGCCTGAATTACCTGAGCTCAGCTTTGAATGAGATAAAAATCCATACACAGCCATTCTGAGCCAACTCCATCACTGGAGGGCTGACAGGACCAGCACTGAACAGCACCTGAAGCAATGCTGTGACTGTACTGCTGCTCAACTATAAATGGTGAAAAACCAGGTAAATTCCTAGAGCTCTAGAGGATGCTTGTCCTTAAACCAGAATCACAGTTTTATCCATAAATCAGGAATTCCATCCCAAAAAATAATTGAAATAATTGAATTAAATCACCTTGAAGTCATTCATCTCATGCACAGAAACAACACTGTTTTGCTGTACTATTGGAGAGCTATATTTAATTATTTTGGTAGGTAATAAACAGGTAGAGAAGCCTCCCAAGGCCACAGGAATCTCTACAGCTTGACAGCAGCAAGATGAAGGTGGTCCCCCCTCATCATACCCCTGCAGGACACGTGGCTGGGATATTCTCCCATCCCACAGGAAGGGGAGGAGGGAGAGCAGATTAAGGTGACCTAAATTACTACTGCTTTAAATATACAGGAGAATTGCTTTTATTCTACCTACTTCATTCCTCCCTGGCCTTCCTGTCCCACATAGGGTTGGCAAGACCCCTCTGCCCAGGTGGGGTGAACCCAACCTTAACCAGGGAGGCAGAAAGCAAATTTGGGCATCAAGTTTGAATTCCCAAGAGACTGACTTCACAAACAACGCTCTTTCAATGGACATGACACATTTCTGTGTCAGTCCTCAACTCCATCAGGTTGCACTTCACCAGTCCCAGTGGTTGTCTCAGCCACTGGAAATCCAGACCTTCACTTGGGGTGACAGAAAATAAAGCAGCAACTGAGAACAGCAAATGCCAAGGGAAAGAAAAGTCTAACCAGCAATTTAAACAACATCTTGTCAGGCAGCAAATGAGCAGGCAAAACAGTCTTGACTAATTCTACTCCTGCAGAAGCACAACATGGTCACCAGCACAGTCTGACACATCCAAGACGCCCATTTTGAAGGGCAGCATCCTGATGTGCCCAAAGTTTGGGTCACACTAAGGACATGGGACATGCTTCTAACACCAGCCCTGCTAAATGACTGTGAACTGAGGTCCCTGGCCCCAAAAGCAGGAGAACACTTCTCCTATGGAAAAAACCAAGAAACAGCTGGGGAATTACTCTGATTTACTAAATTCAGTGAAGGAGTAGAGACCCGACTGGCTCCCAGCCCAGCACTCCTTCCTCTGGTGAGCTGCATTTTCTTCAGGAGATGGCTGAGGTCAAAGCGCTTCCAGATCTTCTGGAAAAGAAATTAGGAGGTGTCTGCCACAACACAGGAACACAGACAACTTAAATGTGAAGAGTCAGCAGTTAGAGAGAGCTTTGTCCAAAAAAGCATTATTGAGTTTAACTGAAGAGTTAACAGCTGCTGTGCCTAAACAGGCCCTCAGAGCACAAAAACTCATTTTGCAGGAGCCACTAAGACCCATGCAAGAGCTCCCACAGGAGAGCAGAAGCAGGAAAACTTTAACAGCAGCAACCAGAGCACAGGGCAGAAGCTGAATCAAGCCTCATTCCCAACGTGGCTGGGAGAGGTGAACATTATGCAGGTGAAGTGAAAAGCAGAGGTGAACATTATGCAGTAAAGTGAAAAGCAGCGCTGGAGCTCGGTGGAGTCTGACCAGTCTGACTGAGCTCCCCAGCAGCCACGGCACCAGTGGCACCGTCCCAGCAGCGCTGCTGTGTTTTAATGACCACAAAAAAGGCAAAGATGCCCTTGTCTTGTAATCCATTAATTCCTCCCAGTTCAGGAGACTGAGCTGTTTCACCCAGAACAAAGACAGGAGCTGCTGCCTGTGCTGTTCCCATGTTCAGCTAATCTCCAGGCCCTTTCAGTCATGGACGTGGATGTGCCCAGGCTGGTCTTGTGACAAACCCCAGGCCATGACCTGCTTCCCTTTCCTGGATCAAGGAGTGCCTTGGGCAGCAGGAGCAGCTACAGTTGTGCTCCTGGAATGTGGGCCCTAGCCTTTCAAACACTCCTCATGCAACAGGCAGGTCTTCAACGATGAAGGCAAAGAGCTGGTTTACAACTTCTCTTTTCTCCCAGGAAGTCTTCCCCACCCTCTCTAGTAGCAATTTCTGCAAAGAGAACATGCAGGTTCTGCTGATTACAAAGGAGATGAGGACTGGGCTGACTTGATGAGTCTGCAAAGCATGAATGCAAACTGCACAGGCAGTGGATGGACACAGCAAAGTTTGTTTCCTGTAACTCCAGATCCAAAGTTGAGCACTTATCCAGAGGAACAGCACTTCTCATAGGCATCTGCCAGAGGTGCAACTGTAAAGAACATGCCAGTTCCATGCTATAAAAGAACACAGCTCTTCTACACATGTGGATTGTTCCAGCCTGCTTCTGTGTTACAGTGAGTACTGAAGAGAAACCTTCAAATCACACACCAACTCCTTAGCTGTACACATTTGTGGTTTTTTCAATAGAATTAGAAAACAGCAGTATGCTTGCTACAGCTGAAAGCTTGCAGCTTTCAAAGAAAGCTGAAAGAGAGGCAAAGGGACTCGCAGCCTCTCCCCAGAGCTGTGAGATAAAAATATGTCATGGTAAATGGTGACCAGTGGCATGGGCAGGGCTGGGAACACTGGGACAACCCAGCACATTGCCAGCTTCAGATTTCCTCCCCACCACAGCATGTCCTCTGACTCAGCCTGGTAATTCACCACAAGCCAGTGCCAAAACCCACATGTAAGCTGGGGAAGCCACAAGAACACACCATGGAAGATGATGACACTTAATTTGGGGTTGACAGCATTTTCTGCTAAATATGTGGGTGAGGAGACAAAGTAACAGAAAAGCTGCTGTAATCACTTTAAGCTTTTTAATTACAAAAAATGCTTTCCAGAAAGTCTGAAGGTTAACCCAGCTGTTGGCATCACTGAAAAGGTCAAGCAAACAAGTGCCAGGCTGCTTAGGAAGTGAGTATTTCAAAGACCTACCTAAGAAGGAAAAGCCCCAACATCACTGTTTGATTACTGGCTTGTACAGGGCTCTTGGAGAAGCCAGGCTCCTGTCCACAGACTCAGTCTGACAGCTCTCCCAGGAGGGGGTGAGCCTGGGATAGCCAGCAGTTGCTTTCCATTTGGCACATGCTCCCCAGGAGGCAGGTGAGCAATGCTGGGCTCTGCTGAGGTTTGCGCTGCCGGGGATCAAGGCCAAGCCCACTTCACAGAGGCCACAAGTTTGGTTTTTACATGATCCTCTTCCTTCTTGTGCTTTTGTTTTATTTCAGCATTGAACAATCTTTGGGTCCCAGGCAGTGCCTTGATTTCCTCTGTGCTGTGCTCATGTGTTTTCCTGCCTGCGAGTGCATTCCCGTGGCAGAACAGCAGCAGCAGGGGCTCAGCATGGTGAGTGTCCTCACCCCAGCATTCAGGGAAACACGAGCAGCTGCACAGGCACCCTCAGCCAGCAGCAAACATCCAGACCATGCTTGGCCAGGAATTCTGCTTTGCCAAAGACTTACGGAACACAACAGTACTTGTCTCCTTTGAGTTCTTGCACTCACCATGGATTTAGAAATGGTGAAATACCACAGAGGTGTGTCTGTCTATCTATCTAACAGTAAGTACTTACAGGGAATCCACCCCAAACAACTGGGGCTTTGCACCTGCACAATGCTTCTGCCTGGTCCCGCAGACACGATCAGACGATCAGTTTGATGTGACTAAAAAATTATGATGTTGGGCACATTCATGAGCTGACCCAGCTTGTAGGCCTGGGAAGGACACCAACACTGTCACTGGGTTGGTGAAGGATACCAACACTGTCACTGGGTCATTAAACAAATCAAAGAGGACTATCAGAGATCTTGGTTAGAGACTTGGAAAGACTTAATGGGAAATACCCCACCTTGCCACCTGCTGTTCTGCTGGTATTTATGAGCTTCAAGGCCAATCTGGATGGGGCTTGGAGCACCCTGGTCTACTGGAAGGTGTCCCTGCCCACAGCAGAGAGTTGGAATGAGATGGTCCCTTCCCACCCAAACTATTCTTTCATTCTGTGATTCAAACATTCTGAATCACTTCTCTCTCACCATAAGCATCTTGGAGAAAGGGAGGTTCCAAGGCCTCTGTGTTAAACCAGAGAGTGTGTCCCAAAACTGGCAGCCTACTCCAAAACCAGCTGCTCCCACTGTCTTCCCTGGGGTCCAGGGGAAATCTGTGAGTGTATCCATGGGATCAGACCATCTAGGGAAGGCAGGACCTGCTTTGGCTCCCACTTTCCTGCAGCCAGGATTCCAGAGGGAGCATCTCATGCTAGCAACATGGGCAGCAGCTCCCTCCCCATGCTGTGGATGGGAGCATTGAGCGTTCAATTCCACCTAAACAAAGGCAACCCTCCTTGCACTGGGATTAGCAAATATTTCCCTCTCCCACTCTGCTTCTGACATTCCCCAGTGCAGTGCAAAAGGTGCAGTGATTTCTGCTTTTTGAGTCACAAGTTAGTGACCCCTACATAACATCTGCAGTTCCCACATGCACAGATGAACAGAACTCATACCAGTAGGTCCCAGCAACCACATGGTTCTGCATCCATGTCGGGAGTGAAGAACCTGCCAGGCCTCTAGAGATTAATTATGGTACATGGGAATAAGCTTGGCAGACCAAGAGGATGGATGGGAATAATCAAACACTGACAAAGCTGAAGCAGCAAGTGATGAGAAGAGCTCTCAAGTCTTTATCAGAGTATCACACAGCCATGGCAGGACTATTTCTGGAGTCAACTGGTGCTAACTGAAAGATGTGTCCATGAAGGAAGAGAGTGCTGGAATTCCTGCTGCTGCCTTTCAGGCTATAACCACCTTATATGGGAACACCATATTTCTTACGATTGTGCATCTGGCAAGAGCCCATAATGGTCATGTCAGTGAATCACTTCAATCATAGTTCCCAAATTATATACTGCTCATACTGAATCCACTCAGGTCACTCCCTGAGGAGCTCTTCCAGAGAGGCCCATGTGCCTCCTGAGTGGGACGGGGCAGTGGCAGCTCTGCCCAGCAGTGGTGGAATGGGCTGTTATACACAGGTCAATGCCAAGTGCTGGTTAATGAAAATGAGAATAATCATTCCCATCCTGTGTGTTCTCAGAAACTCGTTCTGCAGCCTGCCCTGACACCGACACAGGCAGGCTCAGCATCCTTAGGGCAGTGCCCACATCTGCCTGCTGTGCACACTGCCTTTCCCAGCTCCCAGGCTCCACCATCCCAGCTTCCCTACGTGCTTCCAACCGATTCATATCTTAAAGAACAATTAATTTGCCAGAGCAGCCTGAATTCTATTTTCATTGCCTTCCTCCTTCCCTGCAGCTGAGCTGTGACTTATTGACTGTGAAGTGACTGCAGGGTCTTTAAGAGTTCAAGGCACAGGGTGTTTTTCTGCCTGTTCCTGCCTGGCTGACTCCCTCTGTAATCATCCTCGCCAGCACCATTTCACGCCACAGAGGCATGTGACATCCAACTAAGCTGTGAACCATAATCATGCTGGGGATGATGTTTACATTTGATTTTTCCTCAAGCTGATAAGCTCTCTTCAATTTCCCCTCTCCATCGAGTTGGTATGAATTGAACTGCTTATGCCCCACAGGGTGGAATTCTTCTCTTATCTCTAATCTGCTCACTGAAAAAATTGCTTCCAGCAACCCTTCAAAAGTCACTTCAAAGTTATCACTGCTAAGAGGGAAGAGCTGCAATCCTGTTCCTGGGCTGTCGCAATCAACGCTCTGCAGTGTTTTGGAAACAGCCACACAGGTGCCACCAGCACACAGCACACCTGGCTGGGGCTGGCATCTTCACTGAGCTCCTTCAGCCACAGGTACAGCAAGACAGTTGTCCAACACAACTGTGAATCCTTGTTAAATCATTTCAGCTCCCTAAAGCATTAGAATCCAACCTTGAAGAACACATTGGAGGCTTCTGCTCCAGCTGTGGACCATAAGTGATGGGCAGACTGAAGCCCGTGGAATAGGAGACCTGACCAACGGAAATAAATCCAACTTCAAGTCAACTCTACTTCCCCAATGAGAATTCCCACTTTAGAAAGGAGATGGTGGAGGCCAGTTCTGCTGTCCAACACTTGGATGGCGCCAGTTCTTTTGTAGAAACAGCTCTCCCATAACCCAAGCACCCTTGAATAAAAGGTTTCCAGACCCTGTGTCTCGAGACTGCACCTGGCTAGAGGAATGGTGATGCACCCTTTGCTTACCCAACCACCCCTGGCATCAGGGCACCCCAGCCTAAACAAGCCCAGTACTCACCTGTCACCCCACAGCACCATACCTCCCCACACCACCCCTGCTCTTGCCCACAGCTCACCAGAACCCTGGAGCAGCCCCTTATACTCCCTGGAGTCCCTTCCCAGGCCATGAGGGTACAGATTCAGGGAGAAGGCACAGCAAGCATCTGCATCCATTAGATTTTAAAACTCCCTTTCAACTAGCTGGTCACAAACTTTTTAAAACTTTGAAGCCAAGGTCTCAGGAATGAACAAACTGGGCCTGTATGCTCATGAATGAGCCCTGCTGCTGGCAATAAGTGAGGGTTTCTCCCTCAAAGCATGAGATTTCCAAAAGTTCCCTTCAGAACACTCTGTACCTTAAGTCAACCTACTGCCAAGGCCTCCCCGACTTCCAGCCCTTCTCCAGGCAGTTTTACTCCTGTACCAGACTAGCTGTAATTTTTCTATAATTACTGGGGGTTTGGGGAAGGTGTTTGCTGGCCTGACCCAGTCTGGATTAACCGTGCCATGTTGTTCAGGCAGAGCACAGCACCCAGATGCCTCCTCTCCCACCACGTTTCAGCCATGCTGGTGACCCTTCACCAACAGCACACGCAGAGCAGCGAGCACAAGGGGAGCAGCACAAAGCACCTGTGTAGGTGGGCCATGGGTACTTCAACACCTCCACACAGGAGCACAGGCACCAGTGCTATGGGGATCTGTCGCCCAGTTCAGACCATGGAGCACAGTGACAAGCCCAGACCCACAGCACAGCCTACCCTGTGTGGGTGCAGCCACGCCCTCCCACAGCCCACCAAAGGCCACCTCCATCCCCCAGGGTTTGCTCTTCTCCAGCAAAAACTCATTTGCTGTTGAGCACGTTGTCCCCAGCCCCCCGGGAGCTCCAGCTGCAAGAGCAGCTGAGGCCAAGTGACACAATTTGGACGCTACCCAAGTGAGGAGTAAGCAACTTGACTTGAGAAATCAAAGCATTGGTGAGATTACTGGCTCCGTTTCATCTTTTTTACTATCACCGTAGAGGTAAGACAGCCTACAGGTTCATAAATTCAGATTTACTTGTTCATGGAAGAAGATAAATACACTCTCCCTGCTTAAACCCTTCCTGAGCAACAGTCTCCATAAACACTTTGCCTAGTCCTGAGCAACAACCCCCTGTCCTCCCCAAAAACCAGATATATGACAGAGAAATCAGAAAGACAAACTGTATTTTAATTGTTCATTGGTTCCCTCCCCATGCAGAAGGAACAAGATGGGCTTTAAGGTCCCTTCCAGACCAAACTGTTCTGTGAGTGAGCAGCAAGAGGCTCTCTCTCACTCCTTTGGCATCACCTGCCACCCCTGCCCGTGCTGGAGAACACTCCCAAAAAGATGTCCAAGGCTGTGTGGGAGCACAGCAAGCAGCCTTATGAAGGCAGGCTGCAGGCTGCCAGCCCCTGCATCTCTTTGCAGCACCGAGGAAGCACAGCAGGACGGCTGGGGCAGCTTCCCCCAGCCCAGACCTCGGCACCTTACCCAAAGTTACACACTACACCCACAGCCCCAGCAGGGCAGGGGACGTCTGCGAAACGAGCACGGCTTCCACTGTAATTAGCTGGTTCTCAGAAGATCTAATGATGCTCATTTAAAGGCCTGACGACACGGAGATCGCTGTCATCACACAGCCAAGCCCTCTGAGCAGCCCGGACTCCGGCAGGTGCCTGGAGCTCCGCGTCGGGCCTGCGCAGGAACGTGTCAGCCCGGCAGCAGCAGGGCTGAACATCACGAGCGCGGCTCAGCCAGCAATCCTGAGGCTGTTAATGAACTAGAAATAATTAGGCAGCGGTGGAGGCGGGGGCAGGTGCACAGGCGCAGCCCCATGGATCCATCCTGCCACTCAGGAACCCCAAACCTTCTGCTAACGCCGCTGCCGGGCTGAGCCCTGACAAACCGGCCCCCTCCGGCGGGAGGGACCCCGGCCGGCAACAAAGCCCCTCGCCCCCGCTGCCAGGGTCTGCCTGGGCCCCCGACCCTGTGATCTCCGGGGAGCGACCCCCGAGAGGGGACGGGACAGGACGGCCCCGCCACGGCCTTCCAGGCCCAGCCGGGGCCGGTTCCGGGAGTAGTGCCGGAGGTGGGCGGCCTGTGCCTCGCGCGGTGGTCCGGGCGTCGCCGCTGCCCCTCGCAGCCCCGAGATTCCCGAGGCCAGAGCCGGCGGAGCCCCATGCCGGTGTCCCCGGTGTCCCCGCCGGGGCGGAACCATCCCGGGGCCGGGGGAGAGGGGGGGAAGGGAAGCAGCAGTTGGACGGGACCACGCGGTGTCTGGGGGGGGAGGGGGGGCGCACTCCGGGGAGGGGGGGGCGGGCTGGACCGAACCACTCCGAGCGCCCCGCGGGGGGGCCCGGCCGGGGTTATGGCTGGGATGAACCACTGCGGGCCAGCGGGACACGGGGACACGCCGGGGCCCGGCCGGGTGGGGGACAGCCAGGGGCGGCCCCCGGTGCTCGCGGCGCGTTACCTCCTGACGCGTCCGGTCCCCCTACGCCGGCCTCCGGAGTGATGGCACCGGCACTCGCCGCGGCCGAGCCCTCCGCCTCCTCAGGCACCTCCAGCTCCATGGCGGCCGCGGGCAGGCGCAGCCCCGGGGCAAGACAGGCCCCGGACAGGCCAGCGCCCGCCGCCGCGCTCCTCCCGGCTACCGGCCGCGGCGCGGGGGACCCTGGGAGCGCCGCGGACCATAGAACGCGGGTGGCGCCGCGGCCAGACACGCCCCGAACAGCGCCGGAAGCACAGCGGGGCTTTTCCGCCGGAGTTAATTGCGATGCGGCGGAGGGCTGTCGCGATAACCGGCGGGCTGTGGGATTCGACGGGGGCGGGGAGGGACAAGAGAGGCCACAGCAACTCCGGCCGATCCCTCACGGTGCGGCGGCCGCGACACCTCTGGTGGAGGGGGAAACACCACAGGGTCGGGGGGCGGGGCCTGCGGTCACCATGGCATCGGGGCGGGGCTCCGCGGGGGCGGGGTCTGCATGCCAGTTGCTATGGCAGTGGAGGCGGCGCTCCCGGGGGCGGGGAGTCTGCCGGTCGCCATGGCAGGGGGCGTGGCCTGTGGGTACCCATGGCAGCGGGGGCGTGGCGCAGGCGGAGGGGCGGGGCCCGGGGGGGCGTGGCCCGCCCTGCAGGGCAGAGCCCGCGCCCCCCGTCCCGTCCCGGTTCGGTTCTCACCGCGCTGCCCCGGGCCGGACCGGGGCCCTCCGCGAGCCTTCCCGGTGCCGGGTGGTGCCTACCCACCCCTCGCTCCGCCCCCAATCGTCTCCGAGAGCTCCCGGTAGCAGGGCAACCCCGGGCTGGACCGGGACTGCCGTGCGCCGGGACCTGGACACGCTCCCTCCTCCCTGCGCGGCCCCGGCGCCGTTCAGCGCCGCCGATTCCCAGCCCAAGCCGGGGCCCGGCTCCTCCCGGCCCCGCGGCACCATCTAGTGGCGCCGCCCGGCCCGGGTCAGCCCCGGGGCGCGGGTCAGCCCGGGCCGGCCCCGCCGGTTCTCGGAGCCCCGGGGCCACGCGTGCCCCGCATAGGGAGCCGCTGCTGGGAGGCAACGCCGGGGCCACCGGCACTAATGAGGCTGCTCGGCGGCGCCGAGCCCCGCCAGAGGGGCTCCCGACTGTGGCTGGTCCGAGGGAGCGGCGGGAGCCGCTCCAGGCTCCCCGCGGGGCTCGGGCGGGAGCAGCCGGTGCCGAGCAGCGAGCGGAGGGGCGGGCGGCGGCATGGCTCCGGCTCCGGGCTGGCGGCTGCGGGCCGGGGGCTTCCACAGAAACTGGTCCCCCCTCACCGCTTCGGCGCTGGGCTGGGAGCGGTACCGGCCCCGGAGGGAGGCGGAGAAGCGCGGCGTGGACCTGATCGCTGTCAGCGCCGGAAAGCGGCCCCGCGGAACCAGGGATGACGGAGGCCTGGTCCTCAGGTGCGGACAGGGGAACGGAAGGAGAGGGGGCAGCCGCCATCACCAGCTTCCCCCACACCTCCCAGAACAGAGATCTCAAGGCTGGCCCCCGTGTCTGTCCCCTCTTGGGACGATGGGTAACGCTGGGAGGGTTTGGGAGTCTGGGAAAGAGTCCCACCGCTTCCCTGGACAGGACGAGGACTGGGGCAGAGGAACCCCTGTCCGCAGGCACCGCCAGCATCCTGTAAGCCTGTCCCGGTGCAGCGCTGGGACGGCGATGAGTGCAGGTGGCTGAGCCACCATCACGGGGAGGACACCGGGGACAGCCCTCCGGGAGACCTGCTGTGCCCGGGAAGCTGCCCCCGGAACCCCCTTCCTGCTCCTTCCCCGCTGCAGGCAGAGTCTGGGCCACAAAGGGTTACGCAAGGCACCCTGGAGTGACACCACTGCCACCAGCCCGGGAGCTCAGCTCCTTCCTGGTCGGATCCCAGGCTCGGTGAGTGCCTAATTCTGTCCCCTGAGATCTGTCAGACCCTGCTTTCTGGCTTTCAGCTGTGCTTTCACCTGGGGAACTGGCCATGCTTTGTCCCTCCCTGGCTGGCTCCAGGACCCAGTGACCCTCCTGGAGCTCTGCCCCACGGCACGGGGATACCGGCGGATCGGAGCTCCCCGCCCCAGGGCTGCAGGACGTGCCGCTCTGCTGCCGGTTTACACTCGGTCCGGGGCAGCCCTTCCAGAGACCAGGGCAGGGGGTCGGGATCAGCCCATCGCTCTCCGGGTAGGGTTGGGACAGAGCAGACTCTGGAGGGATCCAGGACCTCAGTGCTGCATGGCCAGGACCAGACAAGGGACGAGTGGTTTTGCAGCACTGGCAGAGAGCAGGTGCCTCGCTGATCCCAGGAAGGCTTTGAGGTTCTCAGGATGAGGAGCTCTATCAGGGGAGGGGGGTTGGGAAACATTTTGGGTGGTGGGGCTGGCTGTGTGCACGGCTGGGGTGGACTGTGTATGTCGCTTTCCGATAAAGGACCCCCCGACTCGTTGCTGTCCCCAGGGCGGGCGTTGTTGGGGGCGTCACCCGGCGCCAGGCACAGCCCCGAACTGGGGACCTGGCCGTGGGTTGAGCCGCCCCCGCACAGCTTGGCTTTGTTTGGCTTCAAACCCCTGGGAAGTGGTGCCACGGTGCGTGTGTGGGGCGATGTGGGCTCCCGGCGCTGCCGGTGTCCGGTGCTGGGTGTGTCGCGGTCAGCTCTGCCCAGATACTGCCTCTCCCTGCGGGGCCATTCCAGCTGCGCGCTGGTTTCTGTCGGAAACCGGCTCAGCCGGCTCCTCCTGCTGCCAGCCTCGGCCTTTGGCAGGTGCAGGCCCTGCGCCAGGTCTTGGGGGCAGACTGGGGACAGGGACAGGGCTTGGTGGCACCGTAGGCACGCTGCCTGTGCCGCTGGAGCTGCTGCCATCCCCGTGCTGCTCCAGCCACTGCCTGGAGAGAGCAACGGGCAGCAGTGGAACGGGCAGCAAGTTTGTGGCACCATGGTGGTGGGACAATAATGGGAGCCAGCTGGGGACAGTGAGGGGCTGTATTGGGTGGCATCAGGGGTGGCTCTAGCCCAGCAGATGTCACCACCCTAGGGAGGGGGATGATCTGGCTCTCCAGGTTGGTCTCTCTTGGACCTGTAGCTCACACCGTGTGACCTGTAGGTGTCCAGGGAGCACAAACAACACTGGTGACACAGCTGAAACCACCCCAATGTCACTCTGGGAGTTCCTGCTCATTATCAACTTTCCCAGTGCCTGGACAGTGGGTGCTGCCACACTGGGGTTCTGCCCAGCCCCAGCTCCCCCTGGTCCCACGTGTCCCTGGTGGCTGGGAGGCACTCAGGCTGGTTTCAGCAGCTGGTGACGCACAGGGGACTCTGCCCTCCACACCCGTGGCTGCAGCCTGCCTGTCGGGTGAATGATTACCCCCGGCCTCCCCCAGCCCTCCCTGGGCTGCAGTGGGCTGGGTCTCGTTTCAGGCTGGTCTCGTTTTGGGGGCTGCCTCAGCACCGCTCCAGCCGGGGCTGCCCATGGCATGTCCTTGTGCCAGGGCTGTGCTGCCTCACTTGCCCAGGGCTGGCTGCCCACTGCCACATCCCTGATGTGGCATCACCCTGACATTGCCTACGAGGTGTCTCTGTCCCACCAAAGCTGCCCCGTGGCCAATTCCCAAAGGGCTTGTGGGGGTTTTGAGCTCCCTGTGGCACCAATGTAGGCATCCCTGGCAGGGCTGAGGGTGGCTGAGCTGTGTTGGGGGCTGTTAGGAATGAGCACAGGCACTCCAGAGCCCTCAGACACCACAGCTGTGTAGTGCCATGGGAACTGAGGGTGTGCAGTTTGGAGAAGGGTGCTCAGGGGACCTCATTGCTCTCCCAAAAGGAGATAGAAGCAAGGTGGGCATCAGCCTCTTCTGCCAAGTGTCCAGAGGAAATGGCCTCAAACTGCACCAATGGAGGTTCAGATTAGATACTAGACATTTTTTCTTCACTGAAAGAGTGGTCAGGCAATGGAATAAGTTGTCCAGAGAGGTGCTGAACTCATCATCCCTGGAAGCATTCAAGAGGCATCTGGATGTGGCACTTGGGGACATAGTTTAGGGGTGATTATGGTGGTGTTGGAGTGACAGTTGGATTTGAAAATCTTGAAGGCCTCTTCCTGCTTTGATGATTTTGTGATTCTGTGATGCCCTGAGCAAAGTGGCCTGTGCCTGTCCCACCCCACGAGAACGGGTGGGAGGCTCTGGTCCTGCTGTCTCCCACCATGTCTCTTGGGGTTCATGCTGACATTACCTACAGGGAGCCAGGAGCTGGTGGAGATCCCTGGGCCCATCCCAGAAATTTCAGCCTCAAAGGGACGTTATTCTGTCAGTCAGGTTTGTTTGCCTTAGGTGGAAAACATTGGATTTGAGGAAAACCCAGAGAAATCAAATGGTGAAACTGGGGCAGTGGTGTTACCAAACCAGTTGGCCGAGCTGCCGAAGCCCAGAGTGGGTGGACAGGCACTAAAACACCACCCAGAGCAGTACCCCAAGGCCTGCCAGCTCCAGGAGGACAGAGGGGAGTCAGACCACGAGGATGGCATGGACAGTGGGTCTCAGCCATGCAGATGAGTCCTGTGCTTGCCCTGTGTAAAGCCCCCCTTGCATGGACCCATGTCTGAGGGGATGGAGATGGATCCCAGGGGAGATGTCGTGGTGCACAGAGGCAGCTCCGGGTGCAGAGCCGTGCAGGGTTAGCAGGGGTGTGCCACAGCTGCCAGTCCCAGTGTCCTGGCACCGTGGGGCCCTGCCCCCTGCAGCCTCACAGTCCCTGGTGCTTATGGCTCAGTTTTGCTGCTGCTCTTTGTTGCAGCCTGATGTTGGATTGAGGAAGAGGCCGGCGCCTGCGAAGAGGAGCCGGAGCCAGTCAGAGCCCCCTGGCCGTGCGGCTGCCACCGAGTCCCTGCCCAGCTTGTGCTGGTGGGTGCCCACCATGGAGGAGATGGTGATCTGGGAGCAGCACACGGTGACACTGAGCAAGGTGAGTCTCCCCTGGGGCGGCCCCACTGTGGCAGGGATGGGGTCTGTGGGGTCAACTCTGCCTGACCCCCTTCTGCCCCCGCCCACCAGGACCCTCACCGGGGCTTTGGATTTGCTGTCTCCGGAGGCCGTGACCGTCCCAACAGGACAACTGGGGACACAGCGGTGTTTGTTTCAGATGTGGTGTCTGGGGGACCAGCAATGGGTCAGCTCCAGTGAGTGCATGGGGACATGGGGCCAGAGGGGGTGATCGCTGCCAGCAAGGGTGGGAAGGATGGAGAATCGCTCCTGCTGGGACAGGGCCAGCACCACTGCCCTGCCTGGCTGGAATGGGATCCCTTGGGGTACACTCACCACCCCACCAGCTCCCTGGGCTGGGAGCTGTGCCTGGGACAGCATCTCAGCTGCATTTTCCCTCCCAGGAAGAAGGATCACATCGTGATGGTGAATGGCCTTTCCATGGAGAACGTCCCATCCTCTGTTGCCATCCAGACACTTAAAACCTGTGGCAAGATCGCCAACATTGTGAGTGTGCTCTGAGGTGGGATGGGGGCTGGCGTCATACTCATGCTGGTGCCTGTCCCCATCCCAGATCCCCTGTCCACATGTGCCCAAGGTTTGGGGCTTGGGAATTGCTGCAAGGACATCTCCTGGCAGCCACAGCTGTACCCACCATCCTCTTCTGCTCACTGTGCACCTGCAGACACTGAAAAGGCCAAAGAAGATTCACCTTCCTGTGAGCAAGAGCAGCCCTGGGTCCCCTGCCGTGCCCCGGCACTACGACTCAGATGAGGAGTACAGGCTGCACCGCTCCCAGGATGACCTGGATCACAGCCAGGGCTACGATGGGGACTCGTCCAGCGAGAGGAGCTCTGGTCACCAGCGCGATGAGCATCGCCAGCACAGGCTGGTGTCACGGAGCCGCAGGCGGAGCCAGGACAGCAGCCACCGGGTGCAGAGCAGCTCAGATCGGAGAGGCCAGGGCCGGCATTGCTCCTTTGGCCAGGACGGGGACACCAATGGGCTGGCCCTGGTGTCAGGCTTCAAGCGGCTGCCGTGCCAGGATGTGCCAATGAAGCCCATCACCTCGGTCCTGGTGAAGCAGAAGCAGAATGAGGGTGAGGCCCTCCTGCTCCTGCTGCCCCTGGGTCTTGTTGCCTGATTTCTGGCCATACCTTCCCCCAGGGAGGAGATGATGGCTGGGTGGGTGCCAGGGCCTGGCTGCAGCAAGGGGACAGTGCATGCCATGCTGGGTGCACTAAACCTCCTCCCCTCAGCCGGGGGCTACAGAGCTCGGCTTTGTGGCTTGCCAGTACCCCAGGGGGAGCTGGGGCTTTAGGGGTGGTGCTGAGCAGGGACCTGGAGGGGGTCTTGCATCTGCCTGACTCTGCTACCCTCACGTCTCTCTCTGGTGCAGAGTATGGCCTGAAGCTGGGGAGTCAGCTTTTCATCAAGCACATAGTGGAGAGCGGGCTGGCGGCCAAGGGCAACTCCTTGCAGGAGGGAGACCTCATCCTGAAGGTATGGGGGCCCCGGGGTGCAGGGCACTCACAGGGAGTCTCATCTGCCCCTCTTTGGAGGGCTCATCCCTGGCTGGTGTCACTGCCAGGGCCCAGCCACAGCCATGCTGGAGGCAGTTCTGCCTGTGCCCACTCCCTGCTCCAGCCCCCCTGGCTGTCCCAGGGACCAGCTCCCTGCTGCCAGGGCTGGTGGCATGTCCTGCTGGAACACTGGGGTCATGTCCACCCCACTGTCCCCACAGGGTGTGGTCCCCCACTGTGTGTCCATGTCCCACTGGATGACAGTCACAGGTGTTTGTCAGATAAAACAATGCTTAAAGTATTCGGGGAGGAGGAAATAGAAGGGAGGGAGACCCTTTGTTTGCACACCTGGTCCAGGCAGACCCATGGCTGCTGGGATCTGGTGCCAAAGTGACTCTGGGGTAAACAGAAGGGATTTCATCCCACAGTCTGTTGGGAAAAGCAGCTGCCACTCAGGGAGATCTCAGCCCCAGAACCTGCCTGGGGCCTGACTCCCTGCATCAGGCCAGGGCATGGAAGGACAGTGCTGGGCCCAGGACAAAGGAAAACTGAGGTTCAGGTGTCTGAGGAGTCCTGCAATCCTGCCTGCAGGAAGAGCCCCAGGCAGGTGGAAGTGGGCGTTAACAAACCATGCTAATGGTTTAATGGTTTCCTCTGTACAAAATGAGGTCACACTGGGAAGCAGCCAGGAACGGGGACACAGAATAGGGGAAACTGCAGGAGCTGGGGCTGGCCTGGAGGAGCTGGGAAGGGACCAGGAAGATGGCAGTCAGATTATCCCATCCCCGTGGGATGTTCCTGGGGGTGACTTTCCCAGGAGCAGGTGCCCTAAGTTCTCCCACTCTGCCCCTCCAGATCAATGGGGTAGCCAGCCAGGACATGTCCTTGGCTGAAACCCAGCAGCTCATTGAGCAGACAGAGGGGATCCTGACCCTGCTCATCCTCCGTGACCACCGGCAGTTCCTGGTCAACATCCCTGACGTTGACAGCCAGAGTGACAGCTCCCGGATGGACGGTGAGGGGACACAGTGCTGGGGCCAGGGTCAGTCACACAGCACAGGGACTGCATGGCCACTGCTGCACCTCCCTTCCTGTGCCTGCAGATATCTCAGACATCGACTCAGAGCTGTCCCATCCGCCATCTCCAGAGGCCTCCCCACGATCTCCAGCTGCTGCCAGGACAAAATCACCGTAAGGCCCACATTGTCCCCTTGAGCCCCTCTGTCCCCTGGCAGATCCTTCTGTGTTCTCCACCTGTCTGGGGATGCTGGTTCTCCATTCCTAAGCCAATATCCCTGGAGGTGGTGCTGCCATGCCCAGCTTGCTCTGCTCTCTCCGCTGCCCTGCCTAAATCCTGCTCAACCTTGTTCCAGGGAGAGGGGACGATCAAACAGGGAGCCTGTGGCCAAGGTGACTGTAGCTGATGCTCAGGGCCCAGGTGAGTGGGCACTGGGGGGCTCCAGGCTCCTGTGCATCTCCACTGCCCAAAGCCCTGGCAGAGCCATGCCAGGGCTCCCAGTGCCTTGGCACAGCCACTGCTGCTCCTAGACCAGCTCTCCTTCCTGCAGACCTTCTGGAAGCCATGGAGCAGGATAGGCACAGCCCCCACACCAGCCTCACTGCCCGAGCTGCCCACAAGGACGGGTATGTCTGCAAGAGGCAGGGGAATGGCTGGGGGACACGAGGAGCTGCTGTGTCACAGGGTGACAGGGTCAGCGCCTCCCTGTCCTGTCCTTGCATGTCACCACTGGGCTGACTGTCCTTCCCTGTGGCAGGTACAGCACCAACTCCCGGGTTGTGCAGTTTGTGAAGGCCAAGAGCGTGGGGCTGCGGCTGACGGGAGGGAACGATGTGGGCATCTTCGTGTCGAGCGTGCAGGAGGGGAGCCTGGCTGACAGCCAGGGGGTTCAGGAAGGTGACCAGATCCTGCAGGTACCCGAGGCTGAAAATGCTCCATATGCTGCTGCACCTGGACTGGCCCCAGCACTTTTGGGTCCAATATCTCCCCAGGGTATCACCTCCAGGGTGACAAGGACCACTTCCCTCTCCCACTCTGCCCTGGGCACTGCTGTCCCTGGGTCCCCTGCTGGTGCCCATGCCCTCTGTCCTGCTGGCAGGACCATGTCCAAGTGCTTTTCCGTGGCAGGTGAATGACACCAGTTTCCAGAACATGACCCGTGAGGAGGCTGTGGAATATCTCATGGCCCTGCCCCCAGGCGAGGAGGTCACACTGTGGATCCAGAGCAAGCAGGACAGTGAGTGGTGACCAGGCTCATCCTGGGCTCGGGCCTCTCCATCCTCTGTCTCTTCTGGGCAAGCACCAGACCTGCTGGACTTCCTGTCCCTTCAGGGTGGTCCTTCTTCCCCTCCTCCTCCAGAGTGCTGATGGGAGGGGACCAGACCATCCCAGCCTTGTTTGTGCCTTGGCTTCCTGGAGCACAGGGGCTTTCTGGGACCATGGCTCAGCCTGGGGAGGCCAGTGTGTGCTGGCGAGTCAGATCCTACTGTTCCCAGCATGCCTGAGTGTGCCATGGGAGGAAAAAGCAGCCCTAATACCCTCCTTAGCAGCAAGGGCTACTGTGGAGCCTCCCAGCCAGCCTAGTGCCTTCCCAAATCTCTCCAGCATCTTCTTCCTCAGCCATTTCCTCCCCTGATGGTCCCTCCTGCCCTGGGCTTCAGTTTACAGGAAGATGGTCTCGTCCAACGTGGGTGACTCGTTCTACATCCGGACACACTTTGACTTTGAGAAGGATACGCCATCAGGGCTCAGCTTTGTCCGTGGGGACGTGTTCCACGTGCTGGACACCATGTACCGGGGCAGGCTGGGGAGCTGGCTGGCTGTGCGCATGGGCAGGGACCTGCAGGAGCAGGAAAAGGGCATCATCCCCAACCGGAGCAGGTAGGGATGGAGCCAGGAACAGCCCCTGGCCAAGCAGAGCCAGAGAAGGCTCCCAAGTGAGCTGGGGACAGGGATGGTGGGCTCAGTGAGAGGCAGGGCTGGTGGGACAGTGGTGGGAAGCGGGAGCTGGTGAAATCCCTTCTCAGGGTGGTGAGGCAGCTGACCGTCAAGTTTCCAAAGTCCCAGAGAGAGAAGTCTAGCATGGCCTCACCTGGCTGTGCCACCAAGCAAAGGTGCCAGCTTCTCCTGAGCTGCTCCTCAAACCCAGAGGCTGCAGGTCCTGAGCCCTCTCCTCTCCCAGGGCCGAGCAGATTGCCAGCCTGGAGTCGGTGCTGAAAGCCACGTCTGGAGCCAACCCCTCCGGGGCAAGGGCTGAGTTTTGGAAGCTGCGGGGCTTGCGGGGAGCCAAGAAGATGCTGCGGAAGAGCCGGGAGGACCTGTCTGCCCTCACAAAGCAGGGGCACTACCCACCCTATGAGAGGGTGGTCCTCAAGGAAGGTGGGCACCAGGACAGCCTGACCTACCTTGGGGACACGGCTCCTGGGGCTGCCCTGCTGTGGCTGCTGATGGGCCCTCCTCTCCTGGGAGGAGCAGGGTGAGGTGCAGGCCTGTGGGCACCACGAGGAGCGGGGCTGGGTGCTTGGATGCTGGGAGCTCTGCCCTTGCCCCCAGCCATCCTGAGCACCTCTGTCCTCCCATAGCCAGCTTCAAGCGGCCCGTGGTGATCCTGGGCCCCATCGCAGACATCGCTGTGCAGAAGCTGAGCAGGGAGCTGCCTGAGCTGTTTGAAATTGCCCGTAAGTGCCCCCACATTGGGGAGAAAATGATACCCAGCAGCCAGACCCTGTGAGAGTTCTTTACCTTGGCTCCCTCCCTATGACACCCCAACACCTTCCTGGGCTAATTCACCCTTTTCCCTGCTCTCCTTGAGGGACACAGCCCTGGGGCTGGGCACGGCCATGCCCAGCCTGGGGCTGTGGGAGGTGCAGCCCCTCTCATGCCCCATCTCTGTGTCCTGCAGCGAGTGTGCCCCGAGATGGGGCATCGTCCAAGGTCATCAAGCTGGACTCAGTGCGGCAGATCGCAGAAAAGGTGAGACCTTTCCCACGTCCTTGGAGCCAGCTGGGGCCTGTGGAGAGCCCGTGGCCCTCATCCCTGCTCCCAGCAGGGCTGATGGCTGTGCCCTGCCCCAGAACAAGCACGCCTTGCTGGACATCACGCCCTCGGCTGTAGAGCGCCTCAATTACGTGCAGTACTACCCCGTGGTGGTGTTCTGCGAGCCCGAGAGCCGCCAGGGCATCAAGGCCATGCGGCAGTGGCTGGCACCCGACTCCAGGAAGAGCTCCCGGCGCCTCTATGCCCAGGCCAACAAGATGAAGAAGTATTGCAGCCACCTCTTCACGGCCACCATCAGCCTCAGTGGCAGCGGCAATGCATGGTATGAGCAGATCCAGGACATCGTAAGGACACAGCAAAGCCAGCCAGTCTGGACAACAGCAGAGCAGGTACAGGGCACAGGCTCTTTGTGGCAAGGCTTGGCCTCCTGGGGCTGCAGCCAGGCAGGTGCTGGGGCTGCACGTGGCCCCCCATGGCTGAGTCCCATGTCTCTGTCATCCCCACCCCTCAGGCAGATGTAGCCACCGAGGACAGTCTGGACCTGCTGAACCCACCAAGCAGAGCGCCCTCAGGCTACCTGACCTGTGACAGCCGTGCCAACAGCGACTACGACGACACCACGGATGGGGAGGCAGGCGCCTACACTGATGGCGAGGCAGAGGAGGCCTATGACCAGCCTGGGCTGGCCCGTTCCTCTGAGCCAGCACAGCTGGCCCCCAGCCAGGGCCTGGACTCCTCTGAGCCAGCACAGCTGGCCCCCAGCCACAGCCAGAGTGAACAGGTGAGTTGTCCTGGACTGGTACAAGAGCCTGGTGGGGCAGAGGAGGGTGGCACAGTGCCCAGCTCTGGAGCATAACTCCCATTCTCATGGCACAGGCAGGGTGTCACCTTTGGCTGCTGCAGGGTCCAGCTGTGTGTCTATGCCCAGCTCTGGGTGGCCAGGGGCAAATGCCCCAGCCTGGGGCACAGCCCCTGTCCTGCCCCTGACCTCTCCCACCTCTTCTTCCCCAGGTGCCCAAACAGCCACGGCAGGGCAGGCGCTATGACAGCATCAGGTACCCTGTGCCCCGGGGTGGGGATGGCAGCTGCCCAGGGCTGGGGACAGTCCCAGAAGGGCACTGTCCCTGTCACACAGAGCCATCACCACCCTTCTGTTCCCCAGGGAATATGAGCATGAGGCGGTGAAGAGGAGGTTCACACGGGCCAGGGATGACTCAGACCACAATGAAGGCTACGAGTGGGGCCCAGCCACAGATGTGTAGTGGCACAGCTGGCCTCTCCCTCCAGGCCAGCCCTCCCACAGCCCTGCACAACTGGGTGCAGCTGGCGCCTCAGGTGGTGCCCCTGTGGCCAGGCTGGGCTGGGCCCATTCCTGCTATACCCTGCATCACCAAGTGCCTGCACAACCACGTGCCTCCTTCCCTTTTGGCCACAGCCACTGCTACTGGAATAAAAGGGATGTTTGGATCGGGATGGGCTGTTTCTGGGGGTGCTGGGTGGCAGCATACAGGGGACACTGTGCAGCAGGGAGGTCCTGCTGGGACCCAGGCACCTCCCTGGCCAGTGGCCCTGTGTACAAGGAGGCATCGCAGGGGCACATGGGGCCTGGCACCACGGCAGGCTTGGGATGTGCTCCTGAGAGCTGAGCCTCTCCTCAAACACAGCCTCCCATATTTCCCAAAATTTTTATTTTTAGAGCAACCGGGCACACAGGCACAGCCAGGTCAGCACTGCTGCAGCCCTGGGGGCCCAGAGAGCTGTTCACAAAAAAGCTCAGAGCCCCAAACTGCCAGGATGTGAGGCTGGGCAATGCCATGTTCCCTTCTGCTGCTCCAAGGGCTGTGGCTCTGGGCTGGGCTGTGCATGCAGAGCGATTCAAGGCAGCACCAGGGAAAAGCTGAGGCAGGTCCCCAGCTTGGTGCAATGTGTCTCACGGAGAGTTTGCACCATAACAAGCCTCTGGCCAAGCCATGGGAGTAGAGAGGTGCCAAGAGTGCTTCTGGCCTTAAGGCTGAGTCTGGGAGTTGCTGGGTATCCCTCAGGGGTGCCAGTGTGGGGTCAGTGCTACTCTGGGGCTCCGCTGGCTGAGCTCTGCAGTTGAGCTGTGCTTGCAGCACCATCCCCACCTTGGGAAAGGCACTGTTGGTGAGTGTAAAAGTACAATAGTCAGTGACTGGGTGGGGGGAACTTTCACACAGAGCCCCCTCACCTCCCACAAGCACAACGCCAAGGTGAGGGACCCTGTGCAGCAGCAGGACAGGCACTGTGCAGGCACTGTGAGGTGGGGAGAGGTAATTGGAACGCGAGAGGTGCCCAAAGCGTGGCAGCACAGGCCTTGATGCTGCTCAGGCTGGGTATCAGCCCCCAGTGTCCCACTGTGTCCTGAGTAAAACAAAAGAGGTGCAGACTTAGGGCCTGCTGAGGGCTTTGCTGCAGGGCTGGGGCGGAAGGCAGAGCCAGTGCTGCCCCTGCAGCCCTGGGCTCGCTCCTGCCTGCCCCAGGCACGGTGGCTCAGAGGAAGAGGGGCTGCTCCTGCCCTGTCAGCAGACGGTACGTGGAGGCTGGCATGGTCTTGATGTGCACCTGGACAGAGAGGCAGAGATTAGAGACCCCAGCCTGGGCTGGAGGGTGCTGGTGCACAGCTCTGAGCCCAGCAGCTCCGTGGGGCCCAGCTCACCTCGCTGACAGCCTCGGTGAGGATCTGGATGATCTTCTCGTGTGGCGTGGCCACCACGCTCTGCCCGTTGATCTCGATGATGCGGTGCCCCACGCGGATGCCGCCCCGCTCCGCGATGCCCCCGCGCATCAGGCTGCAGATCTGGGAGGGGGGAGGGCTGTGAGAGCAGGGCTGTGCCCACAGCCCGGCCCTGCCACCACTGCTCCAAACCCTCACAGCCCCGTAGGCTCTCGGCCAGAGCTCTGCCTGGGTGCAGAGCTCCTCCAGCCCCTGGGCACGCAGTGAGGGCAGGGATGTTCCTGGGCATTGCTGCCACCAGCATGACATGCTGAGCTGGGGCCAGGGCAGCCCCCAGGATTTTGTCCCCCAGCTGACTCACTGAGCCCTCCTGCTCCCCTCAGGCTGGGGCTGCAGAGACTGAGCTGCTCCCTGGACATCTCCAGTGCTAGGGGGAGCACCAGCTGGTGTGCGAGGTGGCCATGCCACCCACCCACCCAGCTCCCACTGAGCCCAGGAATGTCCCTCTCTGCCTTCCCAACACAGCCACACAAGAGCCCACGGCAGGGACTAGCTCAGGCACAGGGGACAGCAACAGCTGTTACTGAGGTCATGCCCAGAAAGCCAGAAAGAAGCCACCACCCTGAAAGCAAACAGCTACAGAGCACCAAGAACAGGGATACAATCACCAGTGCTGCAGAAAGGCTGTGAGGAGCTTTTTGCTGTGCACAGCAGAGCCCTGTGACCCCTCGGCCTGGGCAGGCACCTGCAGCGTGGGAGCTGGATGATGGTCCCTGGACACAGCTGGCTCTGCCTGTCCCTCAGCAGACCCTGGCCCAGCTCCCATCCCACGGGCACTCACCACACCGTTCTCAACACAGAATCCCAGCTGGTACTTGGAGTCGGGGCGTCGGATGACAGCTGTGGTGACAGGGGGACAGTGCACAATGTTCAGTGTCACCTCAGTCTGGTGCTTCAGCTCCTGGAAGGTGGGATGGGGCATGGTCAGATTTTGGAGAGCTATTCAGACTGGGGGATGCAGTCCTCCTGGGGGAAAAGACAGACTCCCACATGGATTTCTGTTTCACAACTTCCCCTGGTTTCCCCTTTCCCTGCCCCCTCACTGGCTTGGAACCACTGGTGGCTGCCCCCCCTCCCCTGGAGACCAATTCCTTTTGCCCTGCCCTTAGCTCTGCCCCCCACCCCTTCCCCTTTTTAAGCTGCCTGCACCACGTGGTTGCTCTCTTTCTTGCCGGGTTCCCTTCAGCCACATGTGATATACTTTGCTGAACTAAAACCTTGCAAAAAGGAGCCTTTCCAGCCTCTCTCACTGAGCCAGCTGTGGTGAGTGTTGTGTGTGGATTTGACTGCATTGCCTAAATGTTAACCCAACCTACTTTTCTACAGGAGAGGTTTGTTGGGAACAGATAATAGGCAGCAGCACCCACCATCCAACATCAGCATTGCTCATGCGAGGGCTGAGGATTAGCAACTTGTTTCAATGGGGAAACTGAGGCACACAAAGGGATACTGCAAATGCAAATGCAGGGACAAGAACTTACAAACCCAGCCCAAGACATCCCTGCCCCTGAGGCTATGCTGTCCTTGCTTTCAGCTCCTTCCCATCCTACTGAAAGGTAGATGATGCAACAGGTTCCCTTCAGGACAGGTGCCCTCCTCCTCCTCCACCCTCCTTTTCAGGCAGGGCCACAGCAAGTACACTGCCCAGCTTTGTCCCTTTGTCCCCTGCCTTCCTCCAAGCACTCTGAGCAGGAACTGCCACAGCCCAAAGGACAGGTATGACCTCTGTACACCTGTCTCCAAAGCTGGGGGCCCCAGAGGAATCCTGGTGTCACAGACACCTCCAGATCATTCAGCCCAGTCCCCATCCACCCGTGGGGTGAGGCAGGAGGTCACTGTGCCCTGGCTCACCCGGATGATGCTCTGGCAGGTGCCCAGGGGCAGCCCCACCAGGCTGGTGCCGTTGACCGACATGAGGCGGTCCCCGATGCTCAGCTCGCCCGAGCGCTCCGCGGGGCCCCCGTGCATCAGGTTGGCGATGACCACGGTGGGCAGGATGGAGCCCCAGCCCGACTCCACAACAGCGATGCCCAAGATCTCCCCCTTCTGCTTCCGGATGCACACCTGGGGGGTGAACGGGTGGGTTACAGTCACAACCTGCACCAGATCCGTAGAGTACATGTCCCAGCCCACAGCTGCACCCACAGCTGGCTAGGATGGGGTCTGGTTTTGGAGGGAGCACCTCAGCTGCACAGGGAGCCACAGAGTGGATGACACAGAGGTGCCAGTGGGTTCCCCACATTGTCCCCACCCCTCGGAGCAGCTCTTACGTCCTTGCAGTTCTCCTGCCGGGAGAAGTGGGTCAGCTCGGTGTTGTGCTGCTCCTGGTCCTGCAGGGCACGGCTGTACTGCTGTGGGCTCAGCTCGCTGGGGTCGATGCTGTTGGCCTCCAGGAAGCGCTGGTAGGCCACGCCGAACGCCTGCCCGATGGCCTGGGCGATGACCTGGGCCTGGAGAACCACAGGGGCTGTTCCTGCCTGTGCCTCAGGGCTGGAGCCAACAGCTCCCAGTGCCCTGCGGTGCCCAGCACAGGAACCGTGCTTGGGAGCTCCAGGGTGTCCTGGCTCCTTCCCTGCTGGAATGGGCCCCTGTGTGGAGCCTCCCTCCCCTCCGCTTTGCTCGCTGGGGCTCTGCAGGGCACAGAGATGCTCAGGCCGGGCTTCTGCCTCTCCTTAGTGGGGAGGGAGGGCTCTCTGCTGCAGCCCCAGCCCAGAACACCCAGTTATTACACTGGGATGGGATCAGGCCCCCAGGGCCGCCCGCCCACGCCAGGGACCCGTGTGCTGCCTCACATCAGGCGAGTGGAAGACGTGGCAGATCATCTTGTAGAGCCGCTTCTCCTCCGCCACCTCCGAGCGCCGCGGCAGCTTCCGGCGCGCCATGAGCACCACGAGGGAGCCAATGTCGGCAATGTAGGAGATGGTCTGGAGGGAGTGGTCCATCATGGCCTCCTGGCAAGGGGAACAGGCAGAGAGTTCAGCCCCCTCGTCAGACCACGTGGGCACCGTGAGCCTGTTGGCACTGCAAGCAGGAAGGGTTTGGCTACGGTGCTGGGATGTGGCACAGCTGCCCAGCACATGCTGGGCAGAAACCATGTCTGTGCCAAAAGGTACAAACAGATTCTTCATCAGGGACTCATTTGTGTCCCTGGGTGTCGCCAGGGGACAGGGCAGCTCTTCCCTTTCGCTATAATGCAGAAATTAATCCTGAGGCAAAGAGCTCTCCAGATTTCAAGCCTGGGTTCCCCAGAGCCCAGTCTGGGTTCCCAGCAGCTCCACAGGGTGCAGGTCGCATGGGAAGCCTTGTGCAGCCACACAGAGAGGCAAGGACATGACACAGGATGGCTATGAAGTGACATGTCCCCTCCCAGACATGTGTCCTCATCCATAAGCCATCACTGGGCAAGACCCTGCTGGTGTGGGAGCAAAGCTGAGATCCTGAGACCAAACAGGAATGTTGAAGCAGCCACAGAGGCACGAGGTTACTGCTGTTCCTACTCACCTGAGTGTCGGCAGTGAGCACCTTGATCCTCTGTGTGGAGACAAACAGATCCACCTCTGTCATGGGCTGGGACTCCCCCTCGGGTGCCTGCAGAATGATGGAGAGGTCACAGGACCCTGCTGGGACTCAGCCCCACAGCCAGGTGCTGTCTGGCAGACCCTGGGCGCTGCCCCACACCCACAGGGGGCAAGGCTCGGGGCAGCCGTGCCCCCCATCCCTCCTGCACCTTGATCCTGTCCACGGCCTCCTGGGCCTGCGCCATGCGGACGCTGGTCGGGGGGTTCCTCTCCGAGGCCAGCTGCGTGGAGCCCAGGTACTTGGCCCCAAAAATCACACCATCCAGCAAGTCCTCTGGGTCACAAGGGCCTGGAACTGAGGCGTTGGGAGCGACTGAGCAGAAGCTGCTCCCCCACCTCTGAAACTGGGGGTTACCAACTCCTGCTGCCTTGTTAGCTGCATTCCTACACACAATGAAGCAGCTCAGTGCTTGCTACATGGGCACCTGGCATCACTGGGGGACCAGGGCTGCTTCCCTGCTCCCTTGGGAATACATGGCATCCTGTTCCCCAAGTATAGCCCCTCCCTGATCCCTGACACACCTCCATTTCCTCAGCAAACCCTCAAACAAGCCACGTGGAGCCTGGTGCACCTGCTCTGGGTGGGTGCAGAGTGGCTGTTCCCTCCCTAACCGGGACCGGGGACCACACCCATTCAGGGTCAGAGCAGGTGAGGCAGGACTCCTGGATGCTCTTGCTGCTCAAGAACAGAAGCAACTCACCCTCTTTGAAGGCTGGGCAGCATGATGGGGATTCCCTGTTCTGCAAAGCAATGAGAGAGCAAGTGAGGCTGTGGCTGGGACCTCAGGGATTCAGCCTGACTGGCCCTGGAGCAGTGGGACAGCAAAGGCAGAGTGTCCCTAGGGATGGGGGATATGGCATAGGGTCCCAGGTTTGTACAGGGAGGAACAGGGTCCTGGGGCTGGAGGGGAAGATGGCACAGGATCCCAGGACCAGAGGGGCTCAGACCCACCAGCCTCTGCCCCAGGGCACACATGAATCAGCCAGCCGTGCAAGCATTCAGGGCCCAAGCTGGTACCGAGGGTCTTGTCCGGGCAATCTCGTAACGCAAGGCCCTGTAAGACCTGAGAAAAGTCGTCCCTGGCTGTCCTTTGCCCCCATCCCAGACCCCAGGAGGGACCAGAGCCAAGGGGCATGTCCTGGCTCCTGATGCCCCAAGGCAGCGCAAGGCACGGTGCACTCACGGTCACAGCACCCTGAGGTGGCTGCTCTGTCCCAGGCACCAGAGCGGAAGGCAGGGCTGCCCACGCCGGCTCTGGGGAACCTTCCCGAGCACCCTCGCAGGCAGAATCGTCCTCACAAAGCCCCTCTCGGTAACACCAGCTGCCAGAAGGTTCTTCCTCTGAGCTCTCTGGCCTCCCCAGCCCTTCAGGCTTCTCCACAGCGGCTGGTTCCTCCTGAGCCTGCAGCATCTCCAGGTTGGCCCCAGCCAGGACATCGGAGTGGGCCAAGGGGGTCTCGGCACCAGCCTCGGGCAGTCCCCCCTCGTAGCACAGGAGGCTCAGCAAGTCCTCCCGGTCAGCCTCGGCGAAGAGCAGCCCGTGGCAGGGCCGGTGGCAGGCGGAGTGCTGCGGGCAGCAGGGACGCGTCGCCAGGCCCCGGCCCGTGGCCACGTGCAGCGGGCACGGCCGGCACCGGCCCGGGCACTGCCCGCGGCCCCGCGGGCCACCAGCGCCCGAGCGGCATGGCCAGCCCTGCTCTGGGGCGGACGGGCAGTCACGGAGGTTGGGGTCGAGGGTCTCAAGCTGAGCCAGCAGCCCTTGGATCTCCGAGGGTTCGTCCTCCACATCCTCGGTCCACTCGGCCCTCGGCGCGGGGGCGGGCGCGGGGGCTCGGGGGTCTCATCCAGCTCCATGCTCGCGGGGTCGGCGCTGCTGGGGGTCCGGGGGCGCCCCGTGCCCCGAGGGGCGCTCCCGGCGCCGGGCTCCCAGCGGGCAGAGCCCTGCGGCGCCTCGGGCACCGCCGCCGCTTCCATCGCCCCTCCCAAGCCCCGGCACAGCTCGGTCCGTCCGCCCGCTCCCCCTGCGAGCTCCGGGGCTGCGGCGGTTCCCGGCCCCTCCGGCCCGGAGCCGCTGCCGGGCTGCGGGGCGGTACGGGAGGGCTCCTCCGGCCGCCCGCCGCCCCCACAGCGCCCAGGGGCGTCCGGTCCGTCCTCCGTGTCCATGGCCCGCGGCTCCGCGCTCTCATCGCTGCTTCCGCCGGGGGCAGGGAGCGCGGCCGCCTGGAAGTCCATGGTGGTGCCGGTGTCCGTGGGGCCGACGGCCCGGGAGGGGCCCGGGCCGGGTGCACTCGGTCACTACCGGCGCCTCCGGCCGGGACGGGACGGTCCCGCCGCCGTTTCCGTTCGCCCTGCGCAGGCGCGGCCGCGGCCCCGCCCCGGTCCCGCCGTGCCCCGCGCCCATGGCCGCCCGGGGGCTGCTGCGGGCGGCGGGAGCTGCGCTCCGCGCCCCGGCCCGGGGCTACGCCAAGAAACCCGGTGAGGCCCGCACGGGCACCGGCCCGGCCCGCGCTCCTCGGTCCCGGCTCCGTGTGTTCCCGCGTCCGTCCTCCCGTCCCTCCGTGCCCCGGTCCCGCGCTTCCCGGCCCTGCCCTGCCCTGCCCGAGCTCTGGGCCCCGTGTCCCCCTCCCAGGGCGCTCCCCGGTGGTGCCGCCGGCCCAGCTCCATTCCTCGTGCCCCCCACTCTCACCCGGCCCCGGTCCCTGTTGGGGCCCCGCGATGCCCTTGCCCTCGAGTCCCCATCCCTTCCCCTGCCTGCGTCCTTCACCCCCGGCACACCCCCTGCCCTCACCCGGCCCTCACCCTGCTCTCATCCTGCCCTCACCCTGCCCTCATCCTGCCCTCACCCTGCTCTCACCCTGCCCTTTCCCCACAGCTGCCAAGTCCAAAGGCAAGGGTGTGCCGAAGGAGGCGTTGAAGGGGCCGGAGGTGTGCACCGACCCCACCATGCTCGCCACCCACGCCATGGGGGTCAACTACTTCAAGGAGGGTTCGGAGGTGGCCCTGAAGCCTGAGTCCGAGTACCCCGACTGGTGCGTGCTGCCCCACTCCCCTCTGTGTCCCAGAGGTGCCATCCCAGGGGCACAGAGCTGTGTAAGAGGGACAGGGTAGTGTTCTGCGAGGAGGCAGACTGCCCCTCTGCACCCCAGACACCTTCCCCAGGGTCAGGAGACGGGAGTGGGTGCACTGTGGATGTGGGGTGAGGGATCTGCACATCCTGGTCACTCATGTCCATTGCTCCGTCCTGTGCTTGTCCCTTTGTCCTCCTTCCCACAGCCTCACACCCTCTGCATTCACCCCCAGGCTCTTTAAGATCCACCTTGGGCCCCCCAAGAAGCTGGAGGAGCTGGACCCTGACTCGCTCGAGTACTGGAAGCGCCTGCGCGAAAGTACAACACATGGCAGCGCAACAGGTTGAAGAAGGGCAAGAAGCTGTAGGTGCTGCTGAGCTTGGGGCTTCCCTGTGTGCCAGCACAAGTGGCACTGGGACCTGCCCTGGCTTTTGGTCTCTTCTCCTTGCTGTAAATAAGAAATAAATCTCTGGTGAGGCTGATATGTGTTATAAAGGCTGTGACAACCAACACCCTTTGCAAGCTCATGCCGAGGGCTGAGGCAGCACAGGCCACGAGGTCTCAGTGTGTCTTTTCATACAGAAGCTCAGGTTTTGGGTCATGGAGGGAGCCCGCACTGCACACGGGTCCTGCTGCTGTACCACGGTGGCTGGGGCTGAGGGCTCCATGGGGATGTGGGGTGGGGAATGACCCACCCGTGTCACTGCGTCCCTGGCCAGTGGATCTCGGGGCCTGAGCAGCCTGTGCTCCCTGGGGCTGGAAGGATAGGGGCCAGGCTTTGGCAGTGCTGTGGGACATGGTGGCCTGTTTGCAGTGCCACCCCGACACCACGCTCTCCTTTCCTCCTCCAGCAGCAGGAGCAGTGGTGCTGGGATGCTGGGGCTTGGCTGGGCTGGACAGTGAAGGCAGGGTCTTCCCCACAGCAACGGGGGCCTCACTGCTCTATCTCTGCTTCTCCTTTGGCAGCTTCAGCTTGGCAAAGCCCAGCAGCTTCCCCTGGCCTCGGTTCTGGCTGCGTGTTGGACACACCTGGCTCAGAGGTGCCACAGTCACCTGAGCTAACCTCCACCTTGGACTCACTGCCCTGCAGCTCCCTCTGGGCTCGAGCTGGGCTCTGGGGAAAAGGGGTGCCTGTGGGTTCCTGCAGTGAGGAAGGGACAGTGCAGCCTCTGCCTGGCCTGGCAGTGGCCCGGGTGCCCTGTGACAGGCTGTCCCCTGTGACAGGCTGTGCCCTGTGATGGGCCGGGCCGTGCCAGCTCCCCCGGGGCTGTGGGCGGGGGGTGGCAGCTCTGCACCCACGTGCTGCACAACAGGAAGGAAGAGGGAGGGAAGCAGAAGTGCTGTGCTGCAGCGCGAGGAAGATTTTGGGCTGAACCCTCATTTCCTCTGTGTGGGGTCAGTGCACAGCCTGGGAGCTGATGGGGCTCGCCCTTACCCTGCCGTGAGTGCCCATCCCTGCCAGGCCTGCAGCTCACCCTCCCCTCACCACCCCCAGTGTGTCCAGATCCCAAATCCAGCAGCAGGTGAGCAGACGGAGCACCTGGGTCCCTGTCCTTTGTCTTGGAGCCCCCTGCCTGGGGTGAGTGTCACCCAGCTGCTCTGGGCGATAAAAAAACAAAAGGGGCTGAGGCTGGGGCTGGGGCCGGGGCCGAGGCTGGGGCTGGGGCCGGGGCCGGGGCCGGGGCTGAGGCCGGGGCTGAGGCTGGGGCCGGGGCTGGGGCTGAGGCCGGGGCCGGGGCCGGGGCCGGGGCCGAGGCCGGGGCTAAGGCCGGGGCTGGGCTGGGGCTGAGGCCGGGGCCGGGGCCGGGGCCGGGGCCGGGGGCGGGGCCGGGGCCGGGGCTGAGGCTCGGGGCTGGGGCCGGGGCCGGGGCGGGGCCGGGGCGGGCTGGGCTGGGGCCGGGGCCGGGGCGGGGGCTGGGGCCGGGGCCGGGGCCGGGGCCGGGGCCGGGGCCGGGGCCGGGGCCGGGGCCGGGGGCCGGGGCCGGGGCCGGGCCGGGGCCGGGGCCGGGGCCGGGGCCGGGGCCGGGGCCGGGGCCGAGATTGGGGCTGGGGCCGGGGCTGGGGCTGAGGCCGGGGCCGGGGCCGGGGCTGGAGCCGGGGCCGGGGCCGGGGCCGGGACTGAGGCCGGGGCTGGGGCTGAGGCTGGGGCCGGGGCTGGGGCTGAGGCTGAGGCTGTGGCTCTGACGGCTGCGGGCGCTTGCAGTGTGGAGGAGCTGGAGATGTGCTCGCTGAAGGTGCTGGAGCCCCGCGGCAGCCCCACACAGTGCCTGCTGCAGCTCCTGGCCGAGCGTGACTGCACCCTCCGCTACCTGCTGGGCTGCCTGGAGCGCATGGGGCACGAGCAGGCCTGCCGGGTGCTCAGCTCCGCCGGTACGGACGGACAGAGGGACCGGGGGGTGCGGGGGAGCACCGGGGGCAGGGGCTCAGCAAGAGGAAATGGGCGTGAGGGTGAGAACAGCAATTCCTGTTAGGGGTCTTGCTCTGGTGGCGAGGTGCTGGGCATGCAGGGTGGGGTGGGGTAGATACAACAGGATGATATAGGATGGGATGTGGTCTGATTGGATAGGACAGCACAGATTTAGACAGCATGGGATAGGATGGGATAGGGTGAGATAGAGCAGAGTGGGATGGGATAGGCTGAAACAAGATGCATAGATGGGATAGCACTGAATGTGCCAATGGGACAAGGTGGGATGAGATGGCTGGGGCAGGACAGAGGTGTGGGATGTGATAGGATGGACTGGGCTGGGAGAGGAGAATCTGTGGTGGGTGGGGATGGGGCAAGATAGGATGGCACTGGATGGTATGGGGTGATGCAGGACTCAGCCCAGGCTGGTCTCTCCTCTCCCGCAGTCTATGATGGCATTCGCATCACGGTGCAGCCAGAGTCGCAGGTGGTGGCGGAGGGGACACAGGTGTCCCTGACCTGCGGTGCAACTGGCCCGCCAGGGCTCGTGTACCAGTGGTTTTGTGGGAGGCAGGAGGTGAGGTCCCACTGTGCCACATTGAGCGGGGCCCCCACAGCCTGGCTGTGGTGAGGGACCCGCATGGGTGAGGGAGCACATTATTCCTTGGCCTCCTCCTGTCTTGTAGGTGCCTGGAGCCACATCCCCAGAGCTGGTGATTGACACAGCCACTCCTGCGGGCCAGTGGTACATCTGCCGGGTGAACTGTGGGGCCACATTCACCTTCTCCAGGTGGGCTCATGTGCAGGTGGAGAAGAGCAGCAGCCCCAGCACAGGTGGGTCTTGAGATCTCTGTCCCTGGGCTGGCAGCTATGGGGCACCACTTGCTTGACTGGGACATCTCCTGCAGGGCACCTCTTGCCCCATCAGGACAGGGATGGGTCCTGAGTGGTTTCATTTGCCATGTAAGGCCCTGGCTCAGCTGTGAAGGTCTCTGGGCTTGCTGGGGTGATGGTGCCCACAGAGGAGTCACATGCCCTCCTCATGCCTGCTGCCTCATGCCATCCATGGGTGCCAAGGCCTGCCACTGCTGCTGGGGCCTGGAGCAGTGCTGCAGAGTGCTTCCATGGCTGGGTGCCTCATTTCCCACCCTTCCCTTCCCCAGGCAGTGGCTACTGCCCGAGCATGGCAGGGCTGCAGATCCTGCGGCAGCCGCGGCCGTGCCGCCTGGCTGAGGGGGACACGCTGGCCCTGGAGTGCAGAGCCATTGGCAACCCCCCGCCCCAGTACCAGTGGTTCAGGAACCAGCGCCCCGTGGAAGGGGCACAGGCACCCCAGCTCCAGGTATGGAGGGACCTCTGGCATGGCACGGCATGGTACAGCATAGCACAGTGTGCCACGGTGCAGCGTGGTCTGGCACACTGCCCCAGCCTCCTGCTCTGCCCTGCTGGCAGGTGAAACTGGTGACCACGGCCGAGCGGGGCAGCTACTCCTGCCACGTGTTCAACCTCTTCCATGAGGTGTGGAGCCAGGAGGTGGACGTGGAGATTGGTGAGGGCCCCAGACAAACCTCTGTGACCCCCCACCTGCTCTGTTCCCAGCAAAGCCCTCATGGCTGCTCAGTTTTTGGGGAGACTGCAGCCCATGCTGGGAGGTGATGTCATACTTAGGGTCCCTGACATCCCCTCTGCCACAGGCCCACGGCTCTTCACCTCTGGAGACTCCTGGCAGGAGGGGGATGGAGGTAGGTGGGACCAGAGCGGACAGGTCTGCGCTACTCTGCCCACTGTGCTCCCCTGGCACTGAAGGACCATGGCACAGCATTTCTCTCTTCCCAGGCTCCCTAGAGCATGGCAGCCCTGGACAGCTGTATGGTAAGAACCTGCCCAGGAGGGGCTGGTGGCCCTGGGGGGCTCTGACTGTAGCCAGTGTCACCACTGTCACCCCATAAGGCTTTAGTAGGCCAGGAATGCTTTGGATGCAGCATACTGGAAGAGTGAAACAGCAGCCTGGCCCCAGCCTGAATTAGGAGAGCAGATCAGCATCTTAACCCTCAACCCAAATCCCCAACCCCAGCCCTTACCCATAACCTGAGGGTTCAGGGATCAGTGAGCCAGGGATGCCATAGGGTACCTTGGTACCCAGGGACCGTGATGCTGGCCAGAGCTGGGTGTCACCTCTGTGGGCTGTGTGCAGCATGGAGAGCAGGTGTTTCCCACTCTGTAACAACACCTCCCTCTCCTGTCCTTGCAGCTACGGACAAAGTGGCGCTGCTGATTGGCAACATGCACTACCTGCACCACAAGCAGCTGCAGGCGCCCATCGTGGATGTTCACGCCCTCGGTGCTCTCCTCTGCCAACTTGACTTCAAGGTGGTGTCCCTGCTGGACCTGCGCAAGGCTGAGATGCAGATGGCCGTCGATGAGTTCCTCCTCCTCCTTGACAAGGGCGTCTACGGTGTGACAGCACCTGCCAGGGTGGCTCCAGCCCAGGGGGAGCTGGGTGGTTTTATGCTGGTGGAGTCTTAGGGTGCAGCCAGGCAAGAAGCAGGTGCTGGCAGGTCAGGGGATGTCACCGTGTCACCTGCCCTCTGTTTGCCCAGCAGGTTTGCTCTACTACGCCGGGCACGGCTATGAAAATTTTGGCAACAGCTTCATGGTGCCCACCGACGCGCCCAGCGCCTACACGTCAGAGCACTGCCTGTGCGTGCAGCGCGTGCTGCAGGAGATGCAGCAGCGCCGCACCGGCCTCAACATCTTCCTGCTGGACATGTGCCGCAAGAGGTGACCCGGCCCTGCCACCCACCTGGGGACAAGCTGCCGCTTGGGGAGAGCCAGCACAGGGACCTGTTGGTGGTGGCTCCTGGGGGCAGGTGGCGGGGCACCCCCAGGGTCCCATCTAAACCCATTGTCTTTGTCTAAATGCCCCAAGGCTTTAGCTTCACTGCCCCTGTGAGCTAGCAAACGCTGTAGTGGGTGGGCAGAGGGGCACAGAGCAGCCCTCAAGGTCTGGTGTGCTTTGGGGTGGGTTTTGGGAGGGGAACAGGTTCTCACTCTGTCCAGCTTCTCTTCTCTTGCAGGAACCTCAATGATGACATCATCCCACAGGTTGGGGCGCTGGAGGTCACGGCCAACATCGTCTTTGGCTATGCCACGTGGGTCCCCTCCCACCATCCCCTGGCACAGGCAGTGGGGCTGAGTCTCCCTGCCTAGCTCAGGGGCTCAGACCCCCACGGCTGCCTCCCTCCACCCTTGATGCTGGAGGGGTTGGGCAAGCAGCAGCTGCCAGTCCCTCACAGGGCAGGGACGTGCCCATGGCATTGCTTGGCTTTGGGCAGCACCTGCTGGCATGAAGCTCCAAGACTCCTCCAGAGCACAGGGGTTTGGGCTGGTGATGCTTTAAGCATCCAGGATCTGGCCATGCTCTCCTGTCCCCAGCACAGTGGCCAGATGGTGTGATAGGAACAGGAAGAGTGCTGGGCACCCAGCTCTGGCTTCCTTGGGGCTGTCATCCTGTTGGGGGCCAATTCCCAGGGAGTGCCAGACCCCATGACAGATCCAACCACTGCCCTGTCCCCGCAGGTGTGCAGATGCCGAAGCCTATGAGCTGAGCCAGGGTGAGCTCTCCAACGGCATCTTTGTCACCTTCCTCAAGCGCTGGCTGCTGGAGGATGAGAAGATCACGGTGCTGCTGGACAAGGTGGCCGAGGGTGAGTGAGGAGCAGTGGGGAGCAATGACCCCCCTGGTGGCCCATGCCAACCCCCTGTGCCCCTGCAGACATGGGCACTCTGGAGATCACGCGGGGCCGGCAGGCACTGGAGCTCCGCAGCAACCTCTCAGAGAGACGGGCTCTGACAGACCCCATCCGCCCCCCGGGCCAGGACGAGTCCTCTGCCAGGAACCTGCAGTGGGCCAAGGCTCATGGTGAGTCATGGCCAGCCTGTGCCAAGCTGGCATCTGGAGGGGGGACAGCCCCAGGACCAGAGAGAGGCTGTGAACAACATCTGCTGGGTTCCTCCCACCTGGAGGAGAAACTGCCGGCACAGAGCCACCAGCATGGAGACAGCAACAACGTGTTGGCAGCCCTGCTCTGGGGTGACCCAGCAGCCACCTCACCTGTGGGGACAGCTCAAGCCCTGAGCCCCTGCAGATCCCATCTCTGTGCTCCCTGTCCCCTCCCCAGTGCTGCCGGAGAGCCGGCACCTCTGCTTTGACTGCGGTGTCACCGTCCAGCTGGGCTTCGCTGCCGAGTTCTCCAACATTATGATCATCTACACACGTGTGGTGGCTGCCCCCAAGGACATCACCAAGTGTGAGGCCCGGCTCACTGATATTCCCGAGGTGGGAGCAGCTGCCAAAGCCCCACCAGGGCAACGCTGGGGAACGGGGAGGAAGCTGTGGTGGTCTTCACGTGGATGCTGTCATGGCAGGAGCTGGATGTGGACCTCAAGTGCACCAACAAGGAGAGCCCAGAGGAGCTGGGCAGCCCGCTGGCACCCGTCTGGAGCCTCGGCTGCCCCTCCTGCTGCCTCTACAGCCGGATCTGTGGCTTGCAGAAGCTGCAGGTAAGAGCCATGGCGAGCGATGCTGGGGGCACAGCGTGACCATGGCCGTGCCAGGGCAGGAGCCCATGGTGCTGCTGTCCCTGCAGCAGGAGCTGGCCTTCACCGTGTGCCTGCAGTACCGCTACCAGGGCATGGATGACTTTGTGGAGGAGCGGCAGCGGGTGAACGTGGGGCGGCCGCTCATTGCCAAGCTCAACCTGCAGTGGGCAGCGCCCCCCTCCCCATCCCACAGCCCCCTGTGCCCCTCTGCCCCCGGGAGCTGGGGCGTAGGGGAGAGCTCCTGGGTCAACACCCCTGAGGAGAACCTGAGCCCCGAGGGCCCCAGCTCCCACACCCTGTAGAGGGACACTGAGGCCCCACCCCATCACTGCAGCCCCCTGGCACCATGCCTGTCCTGCTGGGGGGCCAGGGCATGGACGGGGTGCAGGTGACATGCACAGAGGCTGGCCTCCACCCTGGCCTCTGCCAAGGGCTGCAGGTCTCACAGCACAGCACAGCACGACTGGGACTGTGGACTCCAGCTGCACGTCCCTGGCATGGCAATGCCACCCCCCATCCCTGGGTAGTGCCAGCCCCACATCCCTGAGCAATGCCAGTCCCATGTCCCTGGGCGGTTCCAGCCCCACATCCCTGGGCAGTGCCAGCCCCACATGCCAGGCCACCACCAGGCAGTGCAGGGGCAGAGTGCCAGAGACCACGGCTCAGCAGGCTCGAGGCGTCGTGCCGGGGCAGGGCTAGGTTCGTTCAGGCCTGGGAGAAATAGAGAGAAATAAGCAGCTTAGGGGGCAAATCCCGCAGGAGGAGATTACAGGGGTGGGAGCGGGAGGGCTCCTGCTCGGCCACGAGGGGGTGGGAGCACCCCCTGGTACCCCCAGCGCTGCCAGCAGCACCCACTCCTCACAGTACAGCCCCAGGAATCGGCCCCACTGGGCAGTGAGCGATTTCAGGACAGGATTGGGATCGAAGGGGAAAAAAATCCCTTTTTGCTTGAATTTTTCCCACACAAACTCCCACATGCTGGGGCAGGTTCCAGTGGGTGTCCAGGGGGAAAGCACCAATAAAGTGGTCCTGCCAGGCGGCTCAGTGCTTCTGTGCCCTCCCTGCGTTTAAATGGCATTTTTGGGGTCAGAAATCTTCCTGCAGGAGATGCAGCGCCGCACCGGGCGCACCCACGGGAGGGAAGGGGCGTACCAAGTGCGGGTACATCCTCCGAGCCACCCCAAGGAAAACAGCTCATTTCCATCACCCGCACAACCCGCAGCCCCAAGGATGGGGAGGAGCATCCATCCACCCTCCCGCCGGGGCCCCTCCGCGCTGCCGGGCGGCGGTGGCGGGGCCGGCCCGGAGCACCCTCGCCCCAATTAAGGCTCCGATCAAACGAGCCGGGGGTGCGGCGCTGCCGCTCCCAGCGCCAGCCGGCCTTTGTTGGCGCTCGGGAGGCCGAGGGGTGCCCCGGGCTGGCGCCAGCCTCGGCAATTATGTCATGTGAAAAGCGCAGCCCCCATTGAGCGCGTCCCGTCCCCCGGATCAAACCCCATTACTTCCGCAGCCGTTGCTTCATTATCTGCCGGCCGGAGCTCGCCTCGGCCGGGGCGCTTCGCCCCATTAGCTGGGCCGGGGAGCCGGGGAGCATCGATTATGCGTTTAATGGGTTGTTAAAGGTTTAATTGTCGCTAACGAAACGGACGAGCAGCAGCAGCCGGGGGACGGGGCACAAGGAGCAGGGTCTCGCCGGGGTCATGCCTCGCCTGGCCCGCTGGCATCCCGGGCACACCCGCCCGACCCCGGGGCTCTGGAGCCGTCAGAGTCCGGCCCGGGGGGTTTGGATCGGGGTGAGACCCCGGGCTGGGGGCGCTGAGCGGGGCCTGGGCCGGGGGGACACGGTGGGGATGGGGCTACCCCAGCACAGCCCCGGCTGGGGACTCTGGTCAGGTCCGGAGTGGGAAGATTTTCTGGGGAAAACCTTTGGTGGGGGATGGGTTGTCCCTCGTTTGGCTCCTCCAGGAACTGGGACACCCCAGGAACCTGGGACACTTCAGGGCATCCTAGGGACCCGGGGCATTCACCTAGGGATAAGCCCCCTGTCTTGCTGTCCCAGCTGTGCTGAACACTTTAAAGCCCCTGTGGGCTCAGCCGCGTGCTGGGGCCATGCTGGCCTTTGCCATCGGTGAGGGTGCTGGGGCCTCTGGCTGTGCCCCGAGCTCCAGCGGGTGGGCAGATGGGACGGAGCTGCAGAGCCGCTCTGGGGACCCCTGAGGACACGGCACCTTGTCACCACCCCCCAGCTCCCAGCTGGCAAGGAACACTGGCAAGGGATAAGCCAGGTGTGGTGTGCCCCAAGAACCCTGTTGTGGTGAGCCCAGGGCTCACAGCCAACCCCCTCCTCTCACCCCTCTCACCAGGGCTCTCGGGGGTCCCACTGCTGCCCATCCTCCCCCCAGCACAATTCCAGCAGCCCTCTGGCACCTCTGGGAGTGTTGGGGCAGGGGGCAGTGGGCACAGCCCCCAAGGGACAGTCAAGCAGGGGACCTGTGACAAGCTGTTGAGGCCACGGAGCAGCACAGGCCAGTCCCAGGTCACCCGTGCCTGGACCTGGCCCAGCCCTGCCTGCAGCGTCCCGAGGGAGCGGGGCAGGAGGGTGCACAGGGATGGTGCCCCCACGGAAAGCTCCGTTCTGGCACAGGCTGGGCAGCCACGCCGTGCTGAGGAGGGCACGGCCCCACTGAGCCCCGCAGCACCCGACTCCAGCCAGCAGCAGCCATCCAGCTCATCTCTTTACTCACAATACAGCCGAGCTCTCGGTGCACCTCCTGGCACGACCACAGTGTGCCCCAACGCAGCTAAAAGATCCCCCCAAGTACTCCCTACAAAACTAGAGCTTTCTGTTCACTTTTGTTTAAATCTGCAGCATTAAAAAAAAAAATTAATAATAATGGAAAGGGGAGGGGATGTGGAGAAAGGAGGTGTCCAGCTGGGATGTGGTGGGTGGCCTGCTGGCACAGTGGGATGCCTGAGCCTCAGCCAGGTCCTCAGCTGATCTTGGTGCCTCAGAGAGGCAAAGGAGCTCTCCTGGAGTGCTTCCCCGCAGCCGTGGGGCCCTGCCAGCACCCCTGACACCATGGGTGCTGGGTCAGTGTGGCGAAGAGGCAGCCTGGCATCCCTGCCCGGTGCCAGCTTGGTCCTGCTGAGCACCCGCTGTCCTCCCTTGCCCACTGCGGGGCCGAGCCAGCGCCGGGGCAGGAGCGGCGGACGGGGAGCTCGGAGGGGAGCGTTCATCAAATGGGCTGCCAGGTCTTGTCAATGGTCTGAATGTGCTCCTTGGCTTTCATGCGGAGCGAGGCGATGCTGGAGCTCCTCTGGTCCACCTCCTCCAGCGGGTACTTGTCCACAAAGGGGGTGCTGCACTGGTAGGGCGCGGGGGCCATGGGCTGCATGCCCTGCGCCATCGGCGGGGGGGTGTTGAGGAAGGAGTGCCCAGCATAGGGGGGCTGCAGGGCCTGCGGGGCTCCCATGAAGCCGGGGATGCTGTGAACCGTGGTGGCACTGGAGATGGGGGACGTCAGCCATGGGTCGAGTGGCAGGGAGTTGCTCATGGGCCCCACGCTGGGGGTCATGGGGGGCCGGTTGAAGGAGAGCACAGGGGTGTCATGGAGCTTCATGGAACTGGCCTCCATCTTCTCCTGCCTCCTCCACTTGGCTCGTCGGTTCTGGAACCAGACCTGCGAGGTGAGAGCCAAGGTGAGTTCACTGTGCCCAGTCGGGCCCTTGCAGTGTGCCCCACACGCTGTGTCCCATGCAGGGTGCCCCATGCCTCTCCCCGTGCCTCTGCCCCAGGCAGCGTGCCCCATTGTGCAGTGTCCCATGTGGGGTGTCCCACGGGGAGTGCTCGAGGTGGGGGTGTCCTGTTTGAGGTACCCCATCCCACAAGGGGTGTCCTACAGGGCTCCAGCAACCCCAGCACCTCTGCCAGACCTTTCCCACAAGTCCCAAGAGACCAAGGACATCTCCAAGGTGTGGAAGGGAGAGGTGTAAGCACACAGCCCCTTTGCCTCCGTGGGAACGTGCACCCTGGCCCTGCAGACTCCCAGCAGTCCATGGGACGATGTTGTCCGACCTTCCCAGCCCCTTGGTCACAGCTTTCATAAGTTAAACAGCCACAGTTGTGCCAAAACCCAGCAGGAACGACAGGGACTGGCGACCCAAATCCACTGGGGATGTCTGGCCCCGTGGGAACTGCTCATTAAAGTGCTGGTCCCCATGTCCCCAGAGCAGCACAGGGCACAGGGGTCTGCTGCAGGAGGCAAAGGGGAGGAAAGATGAATGGCTGGGTGGGAAAGGGGAGGGTTCCACGGGCTGCTCACGGCTGTTTGTGGACACTGGGCTGTGCTGGTGCAAACTGCGTGTCCAGAGGAGGGAATGGAGCTGGAGAAAGAGCTGGAGTACAGGTCGGATGAGGAGCAGCTGAGGGAGCTGGGAGAGCTCAGCCTGGAGAAAAGGAGGCTCAGGAGGGACCTTCTGGCTCTGCACAGCTCCTGATAGGAGGGGGCAGCCGGGGGGGGGGTGGTCAGGCTCTGCTCCCAGGGAGCGAGGGAGAGCACAGGAGGAAACAGCCTCAAGCTGAGCTAGGGGAGGGTTAGGTTGGAGATTAGTGGGAACTTCTTCCCTAGGGCAGTGCTGGAGTCCTCATTCTTGGAGGGACTTCAAAGATGTGTGGATGTGGCACTTGGGGACATTGACTGGTGGTGGCCTTGGCAGTGCTGAGGGAGCAGTTGGATGGACTCAGAGCGCTTTTCCAACCTGAATGATTCTGTGATCCTGTGAAACCAATTGTTGCTCAGAGAGCTCAGCAGAGGTGTCTTCATGGTTTGGACCCCCACAAAAAAGGCTGCATTGTCTTCACTGGGGCTGAGGCCTGGGGAATTCAGTTCATTTGTTTGGGGGCTACTGCTTTCATTCACAGTGGTTTCCTTCAGCTCCCTGACACTTTCCCCCTCCCTGATCTCACCCTGTCAGTCCAGGAAAGGTGGGGAGAAGACTGGTGGGACCCCAGGCTCTTCCCAGCCTCTGCTGTTCCCCCATGAACCTTTTGCTGCAGCCTAAGGAACAAAACATCCCCAGCCCCACTGCCCCGCCAATCTGCCTGCTCCAACAAACTTAAAACCCTCAGATCCATGAGGATCTTGTGCTTTCCCAGCCCAAAAACCTGGAAGGAGCCACGATCAGCCAAGGTGGGTTTTTTGGCCACTTTCCCATGTGAGCAGCAGGAGGGATGGGAGCAGCCAGCACCAGAAGGGGGAAAAAATTCTGAAAACTATCTCTGTGCCCTGTTGGAGCCTCTGGCCCATGGGCCCAACTGCAACCTTGTAAGTCAAACTGGGACCCCATGGAGGAACAAGGCTCAGCCATTAAACCCCTTCCCTGGCTTTGTCAGGAGCAGCTGGCTCTGCAGAGACGCCACTCCCGTCTCGAGCTGTGGGGAAACTGAGGCACAGAGTTGAGAGCTCTCCAGCACCTTGGGGTACTGTGCCACGGCTCAGGGACAGGTCGGGGGGGGTGTTGCCCTCCCTACCTGCACGCGGACCTCCGGCAGGTTGACCTTCATGGCCAGCTCCTCGCGGCTGTACACGTCGGGGTAGTGGGACTTCTCGAAGGCGCGCTCCAGCTCGTGCAGCTGGTACGTGGTGAAGGTGGTGCGGTTCCGCCGGTGCTTCTTCTTGGGCTGCTCCTCCTCGGCGGCGGCCGGCGGGGAGCTCTCGCCGTCCCCCGGCTTCCGCAGCTCCCCCAGGTCCCCCTCGCACTTATTCAGGAACATGGTGGCACCTGGGGGGGCACCACAGAGTCAGAGGGGCCTGGGGGCCTTGGGCCCCGCACGTGTCCCCAGCCCAGGGATGGACAGACAAGGAAAAGGAGGGATGGGAAGGTAGGGTGGCCCTAGGACCAGGTTATGCAAAGGCATAATCCTCTCTGCCGCAGCAGAGGATCCCAGGGCTGTGGTGTCCTGGGGGCTGATCCACAGTCCCGGGGACTGACCCGGGGTCCTGGGGACTGACCCAGAATCCAAGGGATGCCTCATACTTGACTCTCCTGTCAGATCCCACCGGGCCACTGAACCCGCTGGTGCTAAAAGTCAGATTTCCTCTAAAATTGAGGATTTATGGAAGTGCCATCACTGAGAGCCAACCTGATCTCTCTTTGCCCTGGCCTGGAGGGGACCAAGCCTAGGTTAATTCCCTCCTTCCTCCCCAGCTCCTCTTGTCCAGCCTCTTCCATGGAGAAGGCTGGCCCTGGAACACTGGGGGACCCAGTGTAAGTCCCCAGGCTGGGCGGGCGTGACCCGGCGCTGTCCCCCAGCTAATGACCGTTTGGGTGACGCTTATAAGCATTTTCAACCCTCACAACGTTTCATCTTTAAGCTTTTTATCCGGCATCTGAAATCTTCCTGCAGTATTTGCAGGGGATTAAGGGTCTCTTTCCACCGTGAGGATGTCAGCAGACATGGAAATGGGGCAGAAAACTGTAATCCTGGGGCAGGGGGAAGGCACTGCATTGCCCAGACTCACCAGCAAAGGCTCACCTAATGCCTCAGGGGGAGTGGGGAGGGAAAAGGAGAGTGAGTTCATGCTGGGAGGGGGCAATGAGGGTCCTAGAGGGCAGCGAGCAGGGGCTGGGTGTTGGGTGTTGCCCAAGCTGCACACACAGGGGTGTCTGTGTGGGGTGCTGTGTGCGCAGTGGGGGTGTGAGCTGTGTGCCTGCGGTGGCTGCGGCTGTGCCTGTACCTGGGCACAGGTACACCCACCCTGGGCAGGGCCCAGGGGTGCTCAGGGAGGCTCCCAGTGAGGCACAGGCGTCTGGGGTGAAGGGTTGGGCTGGGCATGCAATGGAAGGTGTGCAGCAGTGCAGAGCGTGGATGTGCATGCGCAGGGATGGGGATGTGCAGGGATGGGGGTGTGCAGGGATGGGGATGTGCAGGGAAGGGGGTGTGCAGGGATGGGGATGTGCAGGGATGGGGGTGTGTGGGGATGGGGGTGTGCAGGGATGGGGCGCGGATGGGGATGCAGGGATGGGGCTGTGCAGGGATGGGGATGTGCAGGGATGGGGGTGTTCAGGGTGGTTTGCACCACAAGGGAGCAGTGCCAGGGTGCAGTGCCTCTGTGCCATGCATGCAGCACGTGCTGTGCAGTGTCTGCACTGCTGCACAGAGGGCACAGTGTTTGTGCACAGTGCTCATGCAGGGTGTGCACAGCACCATGGGTGTGCGGGGAGCACAGTGTGTGTGGGGCATGCACAGCCTGTGGGCACAGGAGCTGTGGGCACCCAGTGTACAGTGTGTACAGCATGTGCAGCGTGTGCAGCGTGTGCAGGGTTTGCAGCATGTGCAGGGTGTGCAGGGTGTGCAGGGTGTGTAGCGTGTGCAGGGTGTGCAGGGTGAGCAGTGTGTGCAGCGTGTACAGTGTGAGCAGGGTGTACAGTGTGTGCAGTGCATGCAGTGTGTGCAGTGTGTGCAGTGCATGCAGGGTGTGCAGGGTGTGCAGGGTGTGCAGTGTGTGCAGGGTGTGCAGGGTGTACAGTGTGTGCAGTGCATGCAGGGTGTGCAGGGTGTGCAGTGTGTGCAGGGTGTGCAGGGTGTGCAGGGTGTGCAGGGTGTGCAGGGTGTACAGTGTGTGCAGTGCATGCAGGGTGTGCAGGGTGTGCAGTGTGTGCAGTGTGTGCAGTGCATGCAGGGTGTGCAGTGTGTGCAGGGTGTGCAGGGTGTGCAGTGTGTGCAGTGCATGCAGGGTGTGCAGTGTGTGCAGGGTGTGCAGGGTGTGCAGTGTGTGCAGTGCATGCAGGGTGTGCAGGGTGTGCAGGGTGTGCAGTGTGTGCAGTGCATGCAGGGTGTGCAGTGTGTGCAGGGTGTGCAGGGTGTGCAGTGTGTGCAGTGCATGCAGGGTGTGCAGTGTGTGCAGGGTGTGCAGGGTGTGCAGTGCTTGCAGGGTGTGCAGGGTGTGCAGGGTGTGCAGTGTGTGCAGTGCGCATGGCACAGGCAGCAGAGGCACGTGCAGAGCCTGTGGCACTGACCATGCAGTGCAGCACATGCAGTGTGTGCATGTGTGTGGCAATGTGCAGTGCCTGCCCAGCGTGTGCTGTGTGTGTGCAGTGCAGCCAACACGAGCAGCGTGTGCCTGGTGCTGCTGTGGTGTGCTCAGAGCGTGGGCTGTGGGTGTGTGCTGTGGGCAGTGTGTCCAGGGCAATCAGTGCATGCCCAGGGGCTGTGTGTGCAGGGTATGCAGGGTGTGCAGGGTGTGCAGTGCCTGCAGTGTCTGCAGCGTGTGTTGCACACCCAGTGGATGCTGTACACATGCGGTGCTGTGTGTGCAGGGAGTGCAGCACAGGGTGTATGCAGGGAGTGAAGCACAGGGTGTGTGTGCCTTTGGAAGAGCAGCACAGGGTGTGTGTAGGGAGTGCAGCACAGGGTGTGTGTGTGCAGGGAGTGCAGCAGTGTGTGTGTGTGCAGGGAGTGCAGCAGTGTGTGCGCCTTTGGGAGAGCTGCAGGGTGTGTGTGCCTTTGGGAGTGCAGCACAGGCTGTGTGTGTGCCTTTGGGAGTGCAGCAGTGTGTGTGCCTTTGGGAGTGCAGCAGGGTGTGTGTGCCGGGAGTGCAGCAGGGTGTGTGTGCCTTTAGGAGAGCAGCAGGGTGTATGTGCCTTTAGGAGAGCAGCAGGGTGTGTGTGCCTTTGCGGGAGCTGGAGGCCCACCCTGGCAGGGTGGCTGAAGCCCAGGGGCTCTGGGTCCAGCCCGGCAGTCTCAGGGGGCCTCAGGGGAGCCACAAGTCAGGGCAGTAGTGTTGGGTGCTGCACCCTGGGGTGCCCCAAGGCAGCGGTGGGGGGGAGGGGGCGCTGGGGGGAGCAGGGGCCCTGTGGTCTCTGTGTGAGCATCACAGCATGTTCTGGGGTTGGGGACACAGGGAAGGGATGGGGTCCCCCCACAGACATCCTGCTCTCACTTACCTGCTTCTCATTTGCGCAGTTCCACACCTGCAAGGAGAGGAGAGAGGGGGGCTGAGCACCTCGAGCACCCTCCTGGGGCACGGACCCCCCCAAGGGACCCAGCACCCCATCAGGATCCCCATCTGCCCTGCCCAGCCATGTCCCACGGTCCCATGGAGCAATGGGGGGGAGCCAGAGCTGGGGGAGCTGGAAGGAGCTGGGGCAATGGGAATGGGTGAGATGGGCACTGGGGGGATGAGTGAGAGAGGCTGGGGGTAAGATGGGGCAAGCGGGAGAAGAAGAGGGGCAATGGTGGGGGACAGGGGTAAGGTGCGGGGACAGAGCCCCAGGGTTCACCCCCTGACCCCATCAGAAAGCAAAGGAGGCAAAAACTTCCCAGGGAGCAGCAAACCCCGGCCTGGGAGCAGAGATGAGCAGCAGAACACTGGAGCAGGAGTGACCCCGCAGCAGGGCAGCACCCCCGGACCCTGCGGGATGGGGGCCAGGGCAGGACCCCCCCAGTCTGCCTCGGCCTGGCTGGGGGGCACAGAATGCCCCTGAGTGGGGAACGGGGGCGCATTGCAGACCAGGCTGCGGGGACATCAGCAGCAACCAAGCACCCCATTTTCCCCATCCTCCAGGGACTGGACTTAGGACTCCCAAGCCTTTGCCACCAGTGTTTTGGGAATCCTGCCTGGAAACAGGCCACGCTGAGCTGGGGCTGGGGGAACTGCTGAACTCTGGCTCCCAAAGCACACCTTCCTGCAGCCTCTGTCATGCTAGCAGCAATTTTTGGGTTTAAGCCCTTAAGCTGCAAAACTGTGCTGGGAACCATAAGGGCCCCGTACCTCAGGAGAGTTCTTTCCCCCCTCTCCTCGATGCTCCAGCCCATGGTTTTCCTGTGGGGGCTGCTAGCTAGGGGGAGGGAATAGCTGCTGGTAAAGACACCCAAAAAAGCAACAGAAATGACATTGAGCCCTGGTCAAAGCGGGTAAAACCCCTCACTTCCTGAGCACTGCAAAGCATCAGTGAGGACAGGTGGCCTCCCCTGTCAGCAGGGGATGTGGAAGAGACAGTCCAGGGACAGCCCCACCTTCCACTGGGACCCCATTCTTTGCCTTTGGAAGCCCATCTGGGTGCCAGGATTTGGCTCCCTGGGCTCAAGCCCCCAGGATGGGTGGTCGGAGCCCGGGTGGCTCCTGCCCCTGGCTCTGTGTGACTCAGGGCGGGTGACACTGGCAGGCGCCCGACCCGCTCCTGAATCCCCAGGGAATGGTGCCAGCCCCGTCCCCAACACCGACCCCAGGCACACCCTGGGGACACCCACTCCCTTTCTCAGCATCTTCCCTCGGCGCTTTGTCCCGAATTGGAAAAAAAACGGCGTTACCTGCTGGGCCCAACTCGGCTTTTCCAGGAGTATTTAACTTTGCTGGTCCCTCCCGGGAACCAAACAAGCGGCTCAACCTCACCAATCTCGCAGCTTTGGCAGCCAAAGTTGCCTCTAGTCTTCTTATTTGTCACAGAACCGCCGTGCTAAGGCTCGGGAGAATCTTTATTTAGTGTTGCAGATGTCACCAAGGCACCGCAGATTGGAAATGAGTCCAAAGGATTAAGACGAGGTTATTAATTGGAGGCCTTCCCCTTTAAGAATGATTGACAGTTACTTTCTGGACAAGTAATTGCTCTAAATGTCCCCCCAGCACGGGTCCGGGGGGGCAGTGGCGGACAAAGCCCCGAACTGCCTTCCCCACTCGGATTGTCTCCCCACAAAGGCGTCCTGCTGGAGTTTGCCGTGTAATCCCCTCATTACGGGCGAGGAGAAAGAATTAGAAACAGGGGGAGCAGAGAAGAAAGGATGGAGGGGGAGGGGGCAGGATTTCCTTGGACTGTGGAGCCTCTGCCCCAGGGATGGGGTCTGGGGCAGATGCCCCAAGCCTCGGTGGGATGGGGATGCTGCAGTGATGGGTGTTGTCCCCCCTGGACAGGGATGGCGAGCCTGGGGGTGGCCCTGTGACAGCGTGGGTGGCCCTGTGGCTCCCAGTGATGCTGCCTGCAGAGCCCTGCCCGTGTGGGGAGCAGAGATGGGGACAGGTGTGGGGACAGGAATGGGGACCAGGCATGGGGTCCAGCGTGAGGCCCCAGGGTGTGGACACGGCCTGGGGACCTGCTGTGGGGTCTGGCTGTGGGCCCAGGTGTAGGGACCGGCCATAGAGACCAGCCCCCTGAACACCCCTGGGGACCTGGTATGAAGATCAGGCAGGGAACACTCACGGGGACCAGAGCAGGGGACCAGGCAGGGCCAAGTGTGGGGAGCAGCCATGGGGCAGTGCCCATGGACCAGGCCTGGGGATGACTCATGGACATGGGACTGAGCACTGGGGCCAGGCATGGGAACACCCTGTGGGGACCAGCTGTGGGATCCAGCCAAGGGGACAATCCCTGGGGGTGCCCCATGGGCCCTGGCCTAAGGGGGTGTGGGACAAAGGCAGCCAGGCTGAGGGGCAGGGCTACCATTCTTCTCCTCCGCCCTCCCACTGCTGCCCCTGGGCCCCAAATAGTGATGGAAACATCATGGTGGAGGTCCTGGGCTCTGCTGGGGCATGGGCTTGGTGCTGCCCACAGCCCCCATCATGTGGGGTGCATTTTGCCCTTTTCTTTCTTTGCTCACTTTCACTTTCTCCCAAAACCATCTTCCTGCCACCTGCAGCCGCCGCCACCCCCGGGCCTGTCTCGGCTTCCTCCCACTCCCTTCCCCTCCTCGCCACGCTTCCCCTTTCGGATGGCAAATGTCACTGTGGGGGTTTTGGACCCTGTGCCAGGTGCTGGGGTGCTGGCCCCGGAGTGGGTCTGTGCCCTCCCCACCAGAGCTGCTCCTGGCCAGACCCCGCAGCCCCTCTGTGTCCTGGTGTGGGCCCCGAGGCCATCCCATTGTCCCCCACTGGGGTTGTGAGGCTTTACCTGCCCTGTCTCACAGCTCTTTGGGGACAGTGTGACGTTGTGTTGGGGATGGCACACCACTACCCTGGGGACAATGTGCCACCACTGCAGGGACAGGCTGGCAAGGGACCACACCCCAGGGATGGCAGGACCTGCACAGACAGGCCATGGAGCCCCGGGGATGAGGCGACACCCTGTGCCAGGCAGCGCTGCAGGAGTGCAGGGGAGAGAGGGAGCTGCTGGGGACATCCCCGGGCAGGGGTGCTGTGTGGGGCAGGGCCATGTGTGGGGCAGGGCCATGTGTGGGGCAGGGGTGCAAACTGGACCCCGCTCACCCAATGCCCGTGCTGGCCGCTGTGCCGAGTGCAGGAGCGTGTGCCCCACACTGATGGCCCCCGGCAGGTACCCCGGGGTGCCCCCCCCTGGCCCGGGGGCGTGGGACTGCCCAAGGCACCGGGTTTGGATGCAGGGAGGTGCCCAGGGTGCTGGGTTTGGGTGCAGGGAGGTGCCCAGGGTGCCCGGTTCGGGGTCGGGGGCTGCCCAGCTGCCCGCCCGGCGCTGTGTGTGCCCTGCCGGCCCTGTGGCCGCCACAAGGTGTTGCCTCGCCCGGGGGGAGGCAGCAGGCTGATTTGCCAAATGATTATAATTGCCTTTTAGGAGCAGATAGCAAATTGATTTGCTTCCTTGTCCAAGGCCCGTAATCGCTTCATCACTTTAAAATATTAATGCTATACTTCTTTGCTAGTTTCCCAATTACCCTAATTGAAGGCAAATTGGTTAAGAAGGTGCAATGCAGAGTATCAGGGGGTTTAGTTCACTCAAATGACAGTTTTAAACCTCCCTAATCCTATTAGCGCGCAAAGCTGCTAACGCTTAGAGACGCTGCGTCAGCTTACCGGGGCGGTGGGGCCGGAGGCGGGGGTCGGGCCGGGGGGCGGCCGGGGGCCACCGGCCTCACGTGACCAGCTCGGCCGGGGATTTATCACTTTTTTAGTTCATTAAGAGGCCTTTGGCAGGCGGGGAGGCAGCAGGGGTGACCCAAAAGGGTGCTGAGCGGGAGGCAGGTGGCAGCATGGGGAGGGCGGGGGGGAGGACGATTAGCCAGGGAGACCTGGCGGAGGGTCCTGACCCGAATCCCAGCTGGCGCTGGGAGTCCCCCTGCAGCCCCACTGGGAACACTGGGCTGCCCGTCAGAGCAGGATGGGACCCTGATGTGGAACGGGGATGGAGGACTGAGGTGGTGCTGGCAGAGCTCGTTGGGGACCTCAGTGCCACCATCCCAGCGGCTGGCACTTGGTGGCGATGTGGGGTGGGATCAGCGTTGTGCTGGGTGCCACAGCTGCTGACGCCCTGTCAGGATCCTGGCGAGGACTGGCGTGGCACACACGGTCCCATCCCACAGGTGGGGTTTGTGCCTCAAGGGAGATTTCCTGAGTTCTGAAGAAAAGCTGGTGAGCAGGGATGAGGATGATGGCAGAGACAGCAGGGATGATGAAGTCAGCTAGGACAGTGGGGCCACCGAACATCCCGAGGCGCCCCGGTGTCAGGCCCAGCCCGTCTCACGCTCCCTGGGATGCTCCAGCAGCCACCAGCCCCTGGGCTGGTACAGGGAGGGGTTCCAGGGGGAATGGGCACCCCGCGCATGCAGGGTGCGCTCCCTGCTCCGAGTGCTCCCGCTCCTGAGCGGCGGCTGAGCCCCCGGCTGCGGCGGCAGCGCTGAGCTCGGGGACAGCTCCGGGCCCACCTGCGCCGGCTCCGGCCGTGGGCAGCCCGGGCAGGGCCGTCCCCGCAGCCTTTCCGGAGCAGATGGCAGCGGCGTGGGGAGGATGGAGGCGGCTCAGCGCGTCCTTCCTTTCATGCACACACAGCGTGATTCCCGGCGGCTCCGGCTCCGGCGGGAGGTGCCGCTGGGGCCAGCGCTGGCCGAACATTTTACACGGGTTCAGCGAGCTTATTCCTCGGGGACAGGCGACTCAGGAAGATTAGAGCTCGCTAAAATAGGCAGGTATTAGTGATCTCAGCAGCCCCCGGCCTTCCGGCGCGGCCGCATTTAAGCCAGCGCTGCTGCCGAGCGCCCAGGACAGAGTCCCCGGCGGGGCAGGAGGCGCCGGGCACCCCGGCCCGGCCGAGGAGATGCCCCTGCTGCCCGCACTGAGGATGCTCGAGCACGGGAGTAAATGCTCCACACCCGCCCCGGGGCTGTCCCCAAGGGGTGGCCAGGGGGATCACTGGGTCCCAGTGAGGGCTGCTGCAGAAGGGGGGCACGGACCCAGTGGCCGAGCATCCCGGGCTGGTTGGTGGCTCAGAGGACACGGCGCAGCCCGGCTCCAGCGCTGTCATCGTGTCCCCTCACCCACCAGGACAGGGACTGTGTGGGTGCGGGATGTGGCAGGACAAGAATGGTGCTGGCAAATGCTGTATTTATTGAGCCAAATGGTGCACGGTGCCAGGGCTGGTCAGGGGGCTAACGGTGTCAGGGACCTGCCCCATGTGGGGGCTCACACCAGGAGCACCACGAGAGGGACCTGACCATACCCAGGCATTGTGCACCCCTGCACACCCTGGGAAAGCAGCTGCGAATGGTTTTGGGGAAGAAAACCCACGCCTAACGTGTATGGGACCCGTACCCCAAGTCAAGGCACCCAGAGCCTCGGCATGCCGTGGCTGCCGGGGGCAGGGGCTGCCGATGGCCCCTGCAGCGCTGCTACATCAGGGCGCACTTCTCCCTGACCTGATCCACGCCGCCCAGGGCGCGGTCCCGCAGCGCCGGCAGCTCCACCTGCCGCAGCTTCGCCAGGAAGGCGAAGGCCCCGGCGCTGCTATCCTCCTCCTCCTCCTCGCCGTGCACCATGGCTGCCAGGTCCGGCGGCAGCTCCACCTCCCCTCCGGCCACGTGCACCTGGGCGTCGTCCCGCTCGTCCTAACGCGGGTGGGAGAGGGTGTCGGGTGGGGACAGTCGCGGTGCCCACCACGGTGGAGCGGGGGAAGGGGGACAGAGGACAGCCAGTCCCAGGGGGCTGGGGACACGGCGGGATTCCAGGGCTGTCCAGTGCCAGACTCGGACGCTGGATGGACAGAGGGCGGCAGATAGACAGAGACAGTGGCCGTCTGCTGCCCTCTTCAGGAATCCCTCAAGCCCAGGGGAGCACGGCAGCCGTGGGCCTGGGGCTGTTCCGGGCGATGTAGGGTCAAGGGGAAGCCCCCGGTTGCGCAGACAGGCTGGTTCTTACCTGGGCCAGGTGGTACTTGTCCCGCAGGTGCATCCGCACCGTGGCCCGTTCTGCCTTCCTCTGTGCAAACGCCTTGTCCCGCTCGATCCTGCAGCAGGTGCCACACCATCACCCCCTCCTCACTGAGCCCCCCAGGACCACCCCACCCCCCGATCACCCTGCTCCTCCTGCAGAGCAGGTCTGGGGCAGGAGGGAGAAGGTCTGAGACCCACAAGAGGGTTAAAGTGGGGATCTAGGAGCAGGAGCCACATCCTGTCCACGCAGCTCAGCACCCAGATTCAGAGGTGGTTGATGAAGGCGCCCATTGCAGGGACTCGCTCCTCCTGCAGCCTCTCATCTCCCTGATGCTGAGCTGCTGGCTTCCCACAGCGCCCAGTCCTAGGGAGATGGGACCTGAATCCAATCCCATGCTGACCCCCATCCCTGGGCTCCAAGGGTGCTGGGCTGGAACCATCCCTGGGCTCTGACACCTGGGGATTCCCCTTGTCACCTGTGGTGCACAAAGGCGCTCTCACAGCCCTGTGCCAGCACCTCCATGGACCCCCCATGCTGTAGGGGAGACACACTGAAGGGCACCCGCTCTGCACCGTCTCTTGCCCCAGCTGCCTCTGTGTCCCTGTCCTGTGCCACCCTGGGGAAAGCCCACAGAATCAGATCCTGATTCTGGAGTGTTGGGGGACCTTCGTGACCCGCTCAGCCCCAGCAAAGCCTTACTTCTCCTCCAGCAGCTGCCGCTGGTACTCCTCAAACTCCTCACGGGCCATGCTGCTGGGCAGTGCTGCTGCCTTGTCATCCTTGGGGGCCCCCTTGGGGGACTCGTCCTTGCCCCCCTGGAAGCTCTTGAGGGTGGCTGTGAAGAAGGAGGCCATGGTGGCTGGTGGCAGCTCCTGCCCCGAGGTGCCCACCGGGTGCCAGTGCCTGCAAGGTCAGTGGGCCCAGCCCCAGGGGCACCGCGGATCAGGGGCGGATTAAGGCATTAGGAGGGGAAGGCACAGCCAGGGTGGAAGGACCTTCCCTTTGCTGCACCCAAGGGTGCTTGCAGGGGACAGTGGCAGTGCAGGGGGACAGCAGGTGCTGCCTCATCAGCATGACAGGGAGGTGGAAGGAGTCACTGAACTGCAGCACACACCGGGTCAGGCTGCAATACCCCCCATTACATGGGTCCAAAATTGGGTCAGCACCCATGGGGCCATGGCAAGCCCTGGGGAGAGCCCCATGCCGTGGGCACCCAGAACCATGCACTCAGGGAGATTGGGGGTGCAGAAGTCAGCATAGAGGAGACACAAGAGGATTAGCCGAAAAACCCCAGCCGAGGGTCAGAGGACTGGCAGCAGATGAGGCGGTGGCGGGGCACACCCACCCGTGTGCCCCCGCTAATCCCTGCTCCACCGAGACCGAGATTGCTGAGATTGCTGAGGCAGCCTGCGGGGCCGGGGGCTCCCCATGGCTGGGGATGTGCCCCGTGCCCGTAATCTACAGGAAAGCAATTCCCATACAGGCTCTGATTAAAGCATAATCCCCTGCTGCAGAGAGCCCCGATGGGAGAGGGGCTGGATGGCATGGGGGGTTCCAAGGGCCAGAGCTCCTGGCCCCCCCAAAGGCTTTCACTGGGCTTTGTCAGGCCCCAAGTGAGAGATAGGCCTAATTTCACTCCAGAGGCTTAAAGATGCTGTTGAACTAGATTCTTTGGTTTAATCAAAAAGCCCAAATCCATGTGGTTTAGCTGGCTGTGCCAGCACCCCCGTGTGGGGCTGGGCGCTGGGGCAGGGCTGAGTCAGGGTGGGGTCTCATCCTCCAGTGAGTGGAGATGTCCAGTCCTGTCTCCCATCACTGGGAGTCGCAGCTTGAAGGGACCCCACATGCAGCATCTGCTCCTGGGGCTGAGCACAGAAGTGTGGGCTTGGCTGCCTTGGGGTCTGTGCTCCCCACTGTGGTGGGCAGGGGAGATCAACCCCATGGCAACCTTCTCTGGGCTGTGTGGTGGGTAGAAGGACCATACCGGGATGGAGGGAGGCTGCTGCCCCATCTCCACAGGGAGAGAGCAGCACCACAGGCCTTCCTGTTCCTGGCCCTATTGCCCTACCGCTCCCAACCCTGGAGGGTCTAGGGGCTTCAGGTCCTGTGTCCTGGTAGCAGGATGGGGGTTAAATGTCCCTCAGGTGCTTCAGCTCCTTCTGCAGCTTCTCTGTGAGTTTCTTGAAGGACGGGCGCTTGCCTGGCTCCAGCTCCCAGCAGCTCTTCATCAGGGCATAGATGGTGGGCGGGCAGCCCTCGGGGGGGTCCATGCGGTAGCCCTGCTCCAGCAGCTCCGTCACCTCCTTCAGGGCCTGCCAGGATGGAGAAGCCAGCTGGCAACCCCCTTCCCTGCTGCTCAGGGAGCAGTGGGGTGTCCCTGTACCGTCAGAGCCAGTGGGGTGTAACCTGTGGTGGTCCCTGGCACAGTGCTCACCAGCTTGGGGTAGGGTGCTCGTCCAAAGGAAAAGGTTTCCCACAGGAGGATCCCGTAGCTCCACACGTCCGACTTGGAGGAGAATTTCTGTGGTGGCAGGAGAGGGGAGGCTGAAGCCAGCTGAGAGCTGTGCTGGGTCCCCATTGCTTCCCGGGGGCAGGACAGAGGACAGTGACCACCCCCTGCCCCCCTCAGCTCCCCAGGGTGTGAACACCTCCCAGTCCCATCATCCTGCCCCAATTCCCACTGCATGCCTGCTCAGGACAGAGGCAGAATTTTGGGAGATGCAGGGCTGACTGTGCCAGAGGCCACCATGGGGGTGGGTCAGTGGCAATGGGAACAAGCAGGGGCAACCCAAGGGCGTGAGATGCTTTGGAAGGACACCCTGGCCAGCCCTGTCCCTCTCACTGTCCCTCACATTGTGTTTCAGGGCCTCTGGTGCCGTCCACTTCACAGGGAGCAATGTGGCATCTGCACCCTTGGGGTTGACCCGGGCCAAGCCGAAGTCGCTCACTTTGGCCACGTTCTCCTCAGAGATGAGGATGTTGCGGGCAGCCAGGTCCCGGTGCACCAACTTCTTGGACTCAAGGTAGTCCATGCCTTGAGCCACATCCCTGCCACAACCGAGTGAGACAGAGCCATGTCACCAAGCGTTCCCTGGGGCTGCACAGGGGCAGGCAGGGCCCTGGGTCCCAGCCCAGAGGAGGAGGAGGGAACTTACAGAGCAAACAGGAGGAGCTGCTGGGTTGAGACGAGCGCCCGGCCCCGCGTGCGCAGGAAGTTCACCAGGTTGCCCTGACAGAGGAGGATAAAATGAGTCAGGACCAACAGGATGGGGCTGCCAGCAGACTTTGCCTTCTGCAGGTGCTGCAGTGCCCGGCATCTGTGATGACTCAGCCCCTAGGCAAGGATATTGTTCCCAAATCTAAGTGCTGATGGGTCCCACTGGCTGAGGAGCAGCCTGGTGCTCTCACCTTGCTCATGAACTCCATGACAATGTAGAGGCCATTGTGCAGGATCACTCCCAGCAAACACACCAAGTTTTTGTGCCGCACCTTCCTGGAATGGAGGGGATCTGAGTCAAGAAGGTGCCTGCTCATCCGGGGCCACAGGCAGGGTTGGGCCACGCCTGCACGGAGCACTCACGTCATGGCAGCTGTTTCAGCGAGGAAGGCCTGGGCAGTCACATCACACTTGATGTTCTTCACAGCCACCCTCTGCCCCAAGTACTCGCCCTGCAGGACATCTGGGAGAGCACGGGAGAGTCAGGCTGAGCCCCACACCCGGCCTCCTGCACTCCAGGCTGAGCCCCCCGTGCCATGAGCTGGGGAGGGGATCAGGCAGTGCCATCTGGGGAACCTCCAGCCCCATCCGCTCACCTACCTCCAAACTCGCCTTGCCCAATGCGCTCTCCCAGTGTGAGGTGCTTCAGGTTCAGCAACCAGCCAGCTGGGCATGGGCACAAGGTTAGGTTAGCAGAGCCACCAGTGGGGCCTTCTCCCTAAAATGCAGACCACAGCCCCCTCCCACTATCCCCTACCTTTGGCCAACTCCTCCTCAGCTGACTTCATCCCAGATTTTGTTTTGGGCTTCACCAGCTTGGTGCAGATGGCTCCCTGCTCCTTCATGTAATGCTGCCAAGGGATGAACAAGCGGAGGTGATGCCAGCTCTTACCCTCAGGGTTGGGGTGTCCAGGGAGCAGCTTTGGGATGCTCCACAAGACCGCACCATCGCCACCCTCGAGGGCAGCCCATGTCTCAGCCTTGCTCCCCTCCAGGCACAGCCAGAGGAACACCACGATGGACCACAGGGGATGTGGGGTGCTACTGGTGTGGTTGAACCCCTGGCAGGTGCTGCAGGGGCAGCTGGCAGAGGCGATGGGAGAGGAAGCAGCCAGACAGGATGGGTCAGGATGGGACAGGATGGGACAGGATGGGACAGGATGGGATGGGACAGGACAACCTTCGGAGTTTTAAAGTGGGGGCCGGGGCAGCTGAGAAGGGAAAGGAACCACCCAAAAGTTGTGTCTAAAAAGAAACCAGGAGAGTGCAACTCCCTGAAGAGGAGACAGGGTGAGGGAAGGACCACCAGGAAAAACTCACTGGAGGGGTGAGAGCTCACACAACAACCTGGGAGCCCTGTGGGGTCAGCAGGTGAGAGGGGGCTTTGAGTGGAAGGAGACACAGCAAAACACCTCAAAGTCCAGGGGAGGCAGAGGCCACCAGGGTATTCCTGCTACGTGAAGCACTGAATAAGCAGGGATAGGGGTAAAATGTGGCCTTTGGCTGGGGACTGTGACTGCAGCTGGCACAGCTGATTTGCAGAGACATCCTTGGGATATCCCAGATCTGCCCACTGCACCCCAAACTGAGTGGGAACCACGAGCCTTTGAAGGGCATAGAGAATTACACCAGGTAAAACACCAGTGAAAACCACACAGAACAGGACAAGGACCTGCCTCTGTGTGAGCCCATGAGGTCCCTGCCCTGCTCTGGCACTGCTGGGACCCTCTGCCCCGGGGTCTCACCTCAATCATGTCAATGAGGTTGGAGAAGTACTGCTGGCTGTCGATGCTGAGCGTGTTCTCCTCGTGCACCACGCGGTAGTGGATCACCTCCTTGCCAAAGCTCACGCACAGCACGTAGTCCCCGGGGTGCCGCACAGACTCACGCACCAGGAACAGCCCGTCCTCGGGGGGCTGCAGCTCCTGCACCGCCTCCAGCCCTGAGATCTTCCCGTGGAACCAGCTGAGGACAGGGGCGTTGGAGAGGGGGCTGAGCCAGGGGCAGCGGCGAGATGGGGAAAGCAGAGCCCCTGCCGAAGCCGCGCAGATCCTACTGCATGAAAGCCCTCTCCACGGGGTCCGGCCAAGCTGGCTTGGCACAATTAGGGGTCCTTTAAGCCAGGTACTGGCCCCAGCAAATCCCTCCATGGCCAGGGCACGGCTACTGGGTGCTCTGTCCCCAGCTGCGCCCCCAAAACATGGATGGGGGAACACGCTGGACTCATCTGCTGTTGCAGCTCGCAGGGGCTCAGCGGGGTCCCCCCCCCAGTCACCCCAGCTGTACTCACGGCATCAGGCTGAGTTTGGGGTCGGCGCGGATGGCCCCGCGCTCCCGCAGGGCGCTGGCGGCCAGCAGCCCCTCCTGCCCCGTCTCGTTGTGCCTGGCGCGGTACCAGCCTTTGCCCTGGGGACGAGAGGGTCTCAGGGCAGGGCAAGGAAGGGCGGATCCCTCTGGAAGGGAGGGACTGGCTCTGGCAGCTCAGCAGAGCGTCCCTGAGCGCCCGCAGGTCTCACCTCCACGGCCTCGATGATGGTGACCATGTCCCCCTTGCGGAAGGCCAGCTCCCGGGGCTTGGGCTTGCTGTGGTCATGCTTGGTGACACACTGCGTCCCGGGGGGCCAGTGCTTCTGCAAGGACAAACAGTGTCGGCGGGGACAGCGAGAGCTGGACCCCTCTGCTTCCCCCCGGCACTAGGGCCAGCCCCAAGGACCATCTGAAACCCTGGCCGGGGACCAGGGGCACTGGGCAGGAGCCCTCCTCCACCCCAGTTCGGTCCTGGGGGCACCGCGGGGTCCCCCCGGTGTCAGCTGGCATTGCTGGTGTCCCTGTGCTGCCCCGCTCACCCCAGACATGGCCAACCGTCAGCGCATCAGGGCCTCCCTGTCCTCTCTTGCTGCCACCTGCAGAAGAAACCAAAGGGGCTGTGGAGGGACAGGGCTGAGCTGGCTTGTCCCAGGTCACGGCTGCTGTCCCGCAGACTCCCCTGGCCAGTGCAGCTCCTGTCCCTCACACAGCCTCGCACCACGGGATGGAGGGAAAGGCTGCAAACTCTGCCTGTGCCAGCTGTGTCCTGGGGACACTCCTGCCCCACACACAGACGGGAGCAGGACCAGCACTCCTGCTCTCTGCCACCAAGGAGAGGCCCCAGCTCTCAGCAGCTCTGCTGGCACAGCAGGAGCCCAGCACCACAGCTGTGTGGGAGTAATGTGGTTTTACCAGGAACTTGCTTTTTCACCTCCTCTTTCAGGAGCTCCGAGTCACCAGGGGAAGCAGCAGCCATGGCCCTGCTGACGTGGAAAGCAGCAGGGCTGGTGCGGGGGCTGCCCGGCACTGGGAACACAGGCCAGGCTGGGCTGAGGTGGGACTGTCACATGCACTGCCTGTGGGATCATTGCACAACGTCCCTGTGCTGTCCTGACACCAGCTGGTCATGCTGGGATGCATATGACATCTTTGCAATTTAAAATTGTGCATCTTATCCTCCTTCATCCCCACTGTCACCTCCTCGGGAGGATCGTAGAATCAGGGAATGGTATGGTTTGGGAGGCATCTTAAAACCTTCCAGGGACACCTTCCACTGTCCCAGGCTGCTCCAAGCCCTGCCCAGCCTGGCCTTGGGCACTGCCAGGGATGCAGGGGCAGCCCCAGCTGCTCTGGGCACCCTGTGCCAGGGCCTGCCCACCCTGCCAGGGAACAATTCCTGCCCAAGATCCCATCCAGCCCTGCCCTCTGGCAGTGGGAGCCATTCCCTGGCTCCTGTCCCCCCAGGCCTTGTCCTCAGTCCCTCTGCAGCTCTCCTGGAGCCCCTTCAGGCCCTACAAGGGGCTCTGAGCTCTCCCTGGAGCCTTCTCTTGTCCAGGTGAGCAGGCCCAGCTGTGCCAGGCTGGCTCCAGAGCAGAGGGGCTCCAGCACTTGCAGCATCTCCGTGGCTCCTCTGGCCTGGCTCCAGAAGCTCCACGTCCTCCTGACGCTGGGGGCCTCAGAGCTGGAGGCAGCTCTGCAGCTGGGGTCTAATCAGAGCAGAGCAGAGGGACAGAATCCCACCCTCCCCTGCTGCCCACACTGTGGGATGAGCTCCTTGGAGCAGAGATGACTTTGCTCTTTGGAAGGTGACTCACAATCACTGCTCTGCATCACTGCTGTAAACTCCTCTCTGTGGCAGTGTGGATCTAAGGACTATCTGATCCCGCCAGCCCATATCCACAACAACAAAACAGGGACAATTGCAGCTGCTACAAGGTTAGCACTGGAAGGCAGCAGTTTTGTCTCTGGCAGAAGCCATCCCCTCGCCATGCAGCCCATCCATGGCACACGGGTTGTCTTGGTGAAGTTGGGGCTGCACAGGCAGCCACGGTGAGCTGCTCCCCAGCTGGCACAGCCAGAGGCTGCTGTGACTGGGTGCAGCTCAAATCATTTCCAGGATGCTGAGGACCTCATGAACACAGAGCTTCAGCACAGGGTCTGCTCCATACCCCTGCCGAGGTACATCCTGTCCAAGGAGGGCTGGGCTGGCTGAGCCAGGAGGGCTGATGGTAGCTCTGACAACTCTCCTTCATTTTCTGCTGCTCAAGGACAGAAATTTCAGGTGAAAAGCAGCAACTGTTTGGTCAGTCCTGCCCCAGTGTGCGGGACAGCAGTTGGTGCTGGGAAGGGACAGATCCTCCACTCGAGTACCAAAGGGAAGAGCTTCTCCTCTGCCCAGCCGGCCCTGGGGCTTGGGGTGATGGACACACACCCCCAACGGACACCTGCTGCCAGCAGAGCCTGGACAGCAGCCATTGCCTCGCCCAGGCACCAGCAGGGACGGCAGTGAATCACCTCCCTCCTGGTGACACTCACATGCCTTGTCCTAAAGCAGCTCTTTGTTCCTGGAGGTGTTTGATCCATGAGATTCCCATCACTGGAATGAATGCTCCCACAAGCAGAGTGTGCAGGCAGGAAGCCTGAGAGGAGATATTTGCTCTCTTCTTTGTTTTGGGGCTGTTCTGTACTTTTATGAATTGGTAAACCTGAGTAATTGCAATGAGGTTGAGAAGCACAGAAACATAGTGGAGGTTGGTAAAGCTGTCCCAACCCTGGACTGGAGAGCTCAAGCTTATTCCCAGTGCACAGAGTCACCCCAGGCGAGGAGGTGCCAGAGCTCATGGTGCAGTGACAGGAGGGGACCCGGCTGCGATGGAGCCGCGCTGGGCTCTCCCTGGGACAGAGGGCAGCTGCAGCTCCCCTGCTGGACAACGGGGGACACCCAGGCATTCCCCCCCTGCCCACCACACTCAGCACCGTGCCCATCCCTCCCTGTGCCCGAGGGGACAGCAGGACCGACACCTCGTCTGCCCTCAGCGCCCCTCGGGCCTGGCTCTTACCTCAGCGGTGCCCATGTGGGGCCGGGGACAGCGATGCCAGGGAAGCTCACAGCTGAGCCTGGGCTTGGATCCCTGAGCTCCTGGGGAGTCTCTGTCCTACACAGAGCCGAGCACTACGTCCTAGAGCAGCTCCCAGGCAGAGCCGGGGCTGATTTCCTGATTTCTCTGCTGCCGAGGCTGTGAGCAGTGCCCGGGCGGTCCCTGCGCTGGCGCCGCCTGCGCCCTCAAACCTCCATCAGAAATGAGTCATTATTTGACAACACTGAGAGCAACTTCTGCCCTTTGAGGGCACAGTCACACACCCTCCCTAGTAGGGAACTGGAGCTCACCAGATCCTGTTCCCTGTGGCTCTGTGTGGGAAGCAGGATCCCCCTGCAAACAGAGACAGCTGCTGTCACCACTGCTGGCCTGGCCAGAGCAGTGACAGTGGAGTGGGTGCCTCTGGTGGCAGCAGCTTTCCAGGGGGACCGAGTCCCAGGGGAGGAGGAGGAGCTGGGACCAGGAATCCTCGGGCATAATCTTGTCTCAACATCGACTCTGTGAGCCTCAGAGCAGGTTGATCCAGGCCACGCTTCACTGTTCTTCTGGGGGTGACAATCCAGAGGCACCAAGGGTTGGAACAGGCAATGGCACAGAAAGCTTTAAATGAGTACTGCTGTCAAAGAGAAGCAGCTTATCTGTATCCTGCAGCATCCACACAAGTGAGGAGGGAATAACTACCTCTGCAGCTCATCATCCCAGCCACAAAACCAGACACCAGTTCTGCACTCATGTTCAGCATTTCCAATATTCTAAGCAAAATGGTGAAAAAGAAGAAAATGCAGTTGTAGGCAAACACCAGATTCATTCAGGGGTCTTGGGATCTTTTTGGGTGTACTTAAAAAAAAATTAATGAAATGGTGTTTAAGCCTTCAGAAAACATTGGCAGTGCAAGGGCAAAGGCAGTGTAGAAGAAAACTAATCCAAACTAGCAGGTACTTTCAGATCCTGGTTATATTTTTCCATACACAAACAACTTCCCCAAGCCATTCAAGCCAGACTGTTCATAGGATTCTTGGGGTGTGTTTCCCCAGGAGCACTCCTTGCATTATTCCCTGTATTTGTAGGGATGGATCCTTAGAAACGTGGTCTGTTCAGGCTGGAGAATAAACACATGAGTTCATCCTTACAGCTCTGTGCTGCACTCCCAGGATCTGCAGCAGGCTCCCTGTGACAAACAGAAATGTTTTGTGGTTTTGGCTTTTGCCACATCCGGACGTTGTTACAGACACGACCACGGCCGAAGAACTCAGCGTCATGCACAGGGAGCCACTCCCTCAGATGCACTAAATGGGCTTTTCCCATCCTGCTGCACAGCCAGCAGAGATTCCCATGTGCTTCTGCCTGAGCTGGTGTCCCCTTTCCATCGTGGGGCATGCCACCCAGCCAGAGCCTGAGCCTTTAACTCACAGAACCTCAGCACTGCCTTCTCCCTTCTCTGGTGCAGCAAAGGCATTGCCCGGCTCAGTGGGTGCAGCTGAACCCACGTGCCCAGGTGCCTCCCAAAGCTACAGAGCCAAATCATTGGGACTGTGCAGCCCTTCCCAAGTCACTGAGTAATGGGAATAGGATGGGAACATTTGTCTCACATTCTAGGCTGAGGCTTTGCCTACTCGCCCGTTTTCCTCCTGACATCTTGCATTTGGGCCAGGGAGAGCGAGGCTCAACATCCTACAGAGCAAATTACTGAGCAGGGCCATTCCTGGCAAAATCCAAGTTATCCAAAGGAGCAGAGTTTGGAGGTGGAGAGATGGGCAACAATATTCATCAGGAACAGCACCCATTTTGTACGAAAAACCCATCTCCTCTCATCTCAGCAGGATCTGGGCATTAGCAATCCCAAATCCAGAGGCTCTCTTTTGGCAACTGAACCCCTTTCAGTCCTCTTGGACAATACCATTGGATTCAACAGAAATGTACCTTCCAGCCTGAGGAGTCTGCCCTGCATTTCATTTTCTGGTTCCCTTCGAAAAGGGAACCAGAAAATGGAAATAAGTCATAAAAGCAGACATATCTCTGACATCCAATCTCCAGCATTTAAAGGGAACATCACTGAGGTCAAACATGCCTTATCACAGCAAAGATTTATATTTCCACCCAGAAATATAGAATCACAGAATTGCAGAATGATTTGTGTTGGATCAGACCTTGAATAACATCTCTTCTAAACCCCTGCCATGGGAGCTCCAAGCCCCATCCAACCTGGCCTTGGACACTGCCAGGGATCCAGGGGCAGCCCCAGCTGCTCTGGGCACCCTGTGCCAGGGCCTGCCCACCCTGCCAGGGAACAATTCCCGATTCCCAAGATCCCATCCAGCCCTGCCCTCTGGCACTGGGAGCCATTCCCTGGCTCCTGTCCCTCCAGGCCTTGTCCCCAGTCCCTGTGCAGCTCTCCTGGAGCCCCTTCAGGCCCTGCAAGGGGCTCTGAGCTCTGCCTGGAGCCTTCTCTTGTCCAGGTGAGCAGGCCCAGCTGTGCCAGGCTGGCTCCAGAGCAGAGGGGCTCCAGCCCTTGGAGCACATTTGTGGCCTCCTCTGGCCTGGCCCAGCAGCTCCACATCCTTCTTGTGTTGGGGGCACAGAGTAGAGGGCAGCTCTGCAGGTAATTGTTGGTTCATTTGCAGAGAGAATAATTTGAAAGCCTTTTTCACCCTGAATAAGCTCCAGGTGGTGCCTTAAGCTCACCCTTCTGTGAGGGGCCGTGTTCAGCACTGGTTCAGGCACTCTTGTACACCTCTTCTCCCTCTCTGCATCACCAGGAGCCACTCTGCTGCCTCCAGGAGCGATTCCCCTCTGTCCCCAGCAGCCCCATGGAACAGAACTGACAGAAGAGGTTTTTTACCTAATCCTGTGCAGAGCAAATAACAATGCCCAAATCTCTGCCCCAGCATGAAAGCAGAGCCTGTGCATGCTCAAGGGACAAGTGGAAGATGCTCAGGTGCAGCTGAACAGGCAAGTTGGTGACACCCAGCCCCCATGTCAGGGCAGCTGTTTCATGGGACACACCAGGCCTTGGCTGCAGTGCTGGGGGGTTGTGTGCAGCACACAGAGGCTTGTCCCACATCTGGTTGTTTTTTTCAGCCATCTGTGCCACTTGCCCTGAGTGGGGACTGCTCCATCAGTTAAAATCTTCAGTATCTGGCATCATAACTTGGCTCCCATTACTAGCAGCACTTGTGGCAGTATCCAATGGCTTTACTTCCGAATTTCTAATGAGGAAATATTTTTGCAGCAGATTAACCTTTTCATCCTCTTTTGATCTGACTTAGGTCAGGATAGAAAGTGCTCAGGATATTTTAACACTTCCTAATCTTTCTGGTTTACCACTAACAGAGGATGATAACTGAATGGCAAAGCAAAGATCACAATCAAGGCATGAGGTTATGGCAGCACTGAGTGTACAGGGGACAGCCACAGCTCCAGCAGAGCTCAGGACATGCTGCACTGGGATAGTTCATACAGTGGTCATGTAGTGATGGGACAAGGGGGAAAGGCTTTAAACTGAACAAGGGTGGGTTTTGATGGGATATTAGGAAGAAATATTTTTGGCTATGAGGGTGTTGAGGTCCTGGCACAGGACGTCCAGAGCAGCTGTGGCTGCCCCTGGATCCCAAGGCCAGTTGGATGGGGCTTGGAGCACGCCGGGACAGTGGAAGGTGTCCCTGTCCAGGGGGTGGAACTGGATGAGCTTTAAGGTCCCTTCCAGCCCAGCCATTCTGGGATTCTGATTCTACAAAACAATGCATCTATGTAAACATCCATGGAAGCTTTGAAATACATCCCTCTCCAATACATTTTTGTATGGCCTATGACCTTTATCCCAGAATATCTAAACAGAATCTTCTTTACACCCCCCAGAAATGTACTTAAAGAAAAAACAGCCTCATTTCACAATAAACAATGTAGAAACAATGTTTTTCAGTAAGTTCTAAAAAGCCATGCAAAATACTCCAAAAAGCCTGAAGGAATGTGAAGAGTGATTTAAAACAGAACTTTAAATGAAGAATCACTGAATTCCACAATGGTTTGGGTTAGGTTGGACCCTTAAAGATGATCCAGTGCCACCCCTGCCATGGCAGGGACACCTCCCACTGTCCCAGGCTGCTCCAAGCCCTGTCCAGCCTGGCCTTGGGCACTGCCAGGGATGCAGGGGCAGCCCCAGCTGCTCTGGGCACCCTGTGCCAGGGCCTGCCCACCCTCACAGGGAACAATTCCTGCCCAAGATCCCATCTAGCCCTGCCCTCTGGCAGTGGGAGCCATTCCCTGGCTCCTGTCCCTCCAGGCCTTGTCCCCAGTCCCTCTGCAGCTCTCCTGGAGCCCCTTCAGGCCCTGCAAGGGGCTCTGAGCTCTGCCTGGAGCCTTCTCTTGTCCAGGTGAGCACCCCCAGCTCTCCCTGCCTTCAACAAATACATGAAGCTGAAGCCTGTGGCAATTCTCTTGCAGTTTGCTAGCGTCACACCCAAGAACCCAAGTGTCCAGCTCTGGTTCTCTTCATTGCACTCCTTTTCCAGGTACCACTATGACCAAAGCTGTGTTACAGCTCAGCCAGCTTCGTTCCAAACCCTGAGAAGGAAGTGTCTCCAAAGTGTCTGCACCTCACTGTACAAAGAGCTCCCAAGCAGCCCCTGGAGCCCAGGATCCCTGCTCCAAAGGGTGGGGGGAAAACCCCAAACCCACACAGCAAAACCTGGCAGCTTCAGGCACCTCAGGCCAGAGGGCAGAAATCTAAAGTGACAAAATGTTTAAAGGATACACATGATACCAGAGTGTGTGTGGGATTTATTTCTCTTTTTTTTCTTTATTATATCTCTCTATATGTTTTGCTGTGGGAAGAGTTTCTTCTAGAGCAAGGAGTGGGAGGGAAGGAAACATAACAGAAGGAAAGGAACTGTTGCTACAGGCAACTCAATTCTTACACAACGCTGCAATTTCTGTGATGGTTATGGAATCACAGAATCATTAAGGAGGGAAAAGACCTCCAGGATCATCAGGTACAACCATCAGCCCAGCACCACCCCCATGTTCACCACTAACCCATGTCCCCAGGTGCCACAGCCACACTTCTAGGCATGGTGACTCCAGCACTGCCCAGGGCAGCCTGTGCCAGTGCCTGACCACATTTCCATGAAGCTTTCCCCTAGATCCAACCCAGACCTCCCCTGCTGCAATTTGAGGCTGTTTCCTCTTGTCCTGTCATTTGTTGTACAATTTTGGAGAATTATAGTACAACAAAACTACCTGCAATGAAAGATATCAGAGTAACCTAGGACTTATTACAGGTAAAATTTGCAATCATATGAGCATTATTTCATACATGCAATATGATTACTGGGCAGCATTTCTTGTTTGTAATTTTTTCCACTTCCTTCACCCTCTGCTCTTCTACCTGTCTCTCTTCTTTTTACTGTGTGCATCAAATGTATTCTTTTAAGATTTCAGGTGCCCTGATTATGGCTTTTTTCCCCTCAAAACCATCAGTTTTAAACCATGCCAGGAGAAGAAGGAGACAAAATGGTAACAACTCAACTGAAATGAAGGCAGCTATATGGAGGAAATGCACAGAAATCTGCAGTTCTTCCCACACACTATGGAAGATGGAATTCTAAGTTATTTAGAAGTTCACCACCATCACTACACTATACACAGAAATTAAGCTTATATTGCAAAACCTCACCTAAAGCTACAGTAGCCAGTGCCTTTGAAAATAGGAAACCAAGAATCTGGTGTCTAAGCTGAAGCCTTCTTCATCAGCCTCCTGCCCTGAGTCACAGAGGTTTCAGGCAAGACCAGCTACTGCAATTTTAATTTAATCTCAAACTGGGTTCCCTTTCATAATATTTAACATGAACAACTGTAGGATTTTAATGTTTGCTTATTCGATATGGATCAAGAAAGCCAATGCTCTCATTGCACAGTCAAGAAAATTGCAACTGTTAATGAAAAAAAAGTAATTACAGGTAAATGAACTTTCCTGCTGCATATCAAACCAAGAACAACTGAGCAAACAGGATGGGAGAGGGCTTGAGTCATGCATTGTACAATAAATTCTTTGGTTTTCCACATAGGCAATAAAAAATGGGACAGAGGAGTCAATCAACATAGAATCACTGAGCACATGTAGCACTTCACTTATGGACAGGATGACTCTCCTTTGGTGGGACATCCCAACCTCTCACTGTCAGTGTGGAGAAGCAAATGAACCAGGACCCTCCTGCCAGGCCTTGGCATGGAGCTCAGGGCAAGGTTCTGCCCCCCGAGGCTGCTGGGCACTGCCCAGGCTCCCCAGGGAATGGTGCCAAGGCTGCCAGAGCTCCAGGAGCTCCCAGGGCTGCTCAGGGTGGGGGTCTTGGGGTGGCTGTGCAGGGACAGGGGCTGCATCAATGATCCCCATGGGATCCAGCTCAGGATTTTCTATGGTTTTATGCTCCTCTCACTTTGATGAATCCCTTCACTTAAATCTGAGCAATATCAACAGAATTTCTGGAGTTATTAATGATAGAAGTATAATAATGTAGTCCACATCTCTCAGTACTTTAAAAGTGTTAATTGCAGTGAGAATTTTCAGTAGCCATTGTCAGGGACATTCAGCAAACTGGTATTAACTGCGCTTCTCTACCTGTCCATCATTTCATTACAGTCACTGAATCCCAGAATGGTTTGGGTTGGGGGTGGACTTTAAAACCCCTCGAGTGCCACCCCTGCCATGGCAGGGACACCTCCCACTGTCCCAGGCTGCTCCAAGCCCTGTCCAGCCTGGCCTTGGGCACTGCCAGGGATCCAGGGGCAGCCCCAGCTGCTCTGGGCACCCTGTGCCAGGGCCTGCCCACCCTCACAGAGAAGAATTTCTTCTTCTACAGTAAAGAGTTCCTGGCAGCTTACAGTCTCTAAAGCATCCAACTTACCTTCCTAACAGGGATCTTGCAGTCCAGATTCATCTGTCAATGCAAAAGATGAGGAAAAAAACTGATCACAAAAATGAATATATTGCAGTCAGGTTTTTAACAGCAAACATCAGCAGGCAAAGAATTAAAAACATTAAAAACTATTTAAATAATTCTGAAATCTTGCTTTACCTGAAGTAAGAAAATGTGAGAGGCTGATCAACTGAGCTTTAGATTCTCTGGAATGAGCCCACAGTTACAGCATCTGAGACTTCCCTTAAAAGCTTTTCTATAAATAACAACTGTGAGTGTTCCGAAAAGCAACATGAGCTTTGTAGAAGTCAAGTGGGAGTGCCTGGGGCTGGAAATACAGTTCTGAAAAATCCATAGAATCACAGAATCCCAGAATGGTTTGGGTTGGAAGGGATCTTAAAGCTCATCTTATTCCACACCCCTGGGCAGGTTCACCTCCCACCGTCCCAGGTACTCCAAGCCCTGTCCAGCCTGGCCTTGGGCACTGCCAGGGATCCAGGGGCAGCCCCAGCTGCTCTGGGCACCCTGTGCCAGGGCCTGCCCACCCTGCCAGGGAACAATTCCTGGTGCCCAAGATCCCATCCAGCCCTGCCCTCTGGCAGTGGGAGCCATTCCTGGCTCCTGTCCCTCCCTCTTGTCCAAACTTCCTCTGCAGCTCTCCTGGAGCCCCTTCAGGCACTGGAAGGGGCTCTGAGCTCTCCCTGAATCCTTCTTTTAAATCCTTGTTTACAAAATGTCCCATTGTCTCTGGAGAGGATTGAAGTGACACGTTAGAAGTAAAAAATCAGACAAACATGCTTCCCTTTAACCAAACCTTGCTGTTTCTCTGGACATTTGCCCATTCTTGGGACTCTGCCTTGGGGTTTGCAGCATTTTGAAATTAATTACTAGGCTGCTTTGTCACAGGTCATCAAACTACCAGGAATGTATCCACTTCTGTGGGAATTTAGATTACATAAATAGCCAAATAAGAAATAATATTTATTCTTTTATCACCCAAATGCACACACCCCCCAACAAATCAACTCTTCTACCTGACCTTGGTCGCAGAGCTTCCTTGGGATGAATGTCAGGAGAATGAAGAGCTGATTTCAGAACTCTTTTCTGAAAATGTTAATGTTCTCAGACAACTGAGTGCATGCAGGATTTTACAACTGCCTGGTAATCTTCTTAACTGCAGCAATCATACAAGAAATTCTACCTCAAATGCACACCAAGAGCTGAATCTATCACCTCTGTCACTGAGATGGAGTTTTTGGTGCTCTCCATGGATATTTCTGTTCTTTCCTGGCATTTCCCCATCACTCACCTGCTGCAGTTTGACGGCCAAGTGCAAGAGGAGAAGTTTTTTCCCCACCTCCTGTCACATCTTTTATCTGAGTGTAGGATTCTGGCATTGCTGTCTGAATACTAAACACAAACCCATTGCAGCTGCACTCAGAGCTTACAGGGAACTTGGATGTTTTAACCTTCACCACTTCCAATATGAGACACAAAGCACATCCCTCAGGATAACTAACCATGACAGTGACAGCAGGAATTTCTCACTAGGATGTATTTTCTCAAGGCGCACATACTTATTCCTTAATAAAATGTTGCCACCCTATTGAGTAACAGTGACTTTGAAAGCTCCCAGCCACCTTACACTGCAATTCAAGACAGGAAGGAAATGCAGCATCCATTGAATCTGCAAAGGGCTCTAGAATAAGCCAACTGAAAATCCCACAGAGAAATTTAACTGGAGCACAATTCAGTCACATACATTGACAGGGTTTGTCACCACCATGGAAATGTCTTAATTTTAAAGCTTATGGGAAATAGCAATCATTTAATAAAGCATTTCTTACAGCAGATTTTTTTTTGAGTCCATTGTGCACTCAGGTATGTTCTCTTGAAGATTATCCCCCCTTCCTGGTGCCAGTGAATCACCTGCCTGTGTTATCATGGGCATTTTCCAGGCATAAATAATACTTACATTTGGGTTTTTTTTCTTGTATCTGCCCATGCTTATAGTAAGAATGGGAAGAACAAAACTGGATCTCACCAGAAATGAAGATTTAATTTAGATTTTGAATCTTAATGTATGATTTCATAAGTAAAAGCAAAGTAACATTTTCAGGAATTCACAAAATGCAGATAATCTAAATGTGTCATCATCTGTCCCAACATTGATAACAGTATTTGCACAAAAAAAAAAAAAAAGCCTGACTAATACAAAGCCCTACATGAAAGCCCATAAATGTGTATTTGAAAAATCAGACTAAGATGATTATGCACAAAATAAACCAGCATGGCATGAGTTCAACAGCTTGATCAAGCATTGTTGAAAAATAATGCTGCAAAAGAGTTAAAAATCATGATGAATATATGTGAAATCAAAAGCCTCACACAGCAATTTGTCCTGCAAGGAAAGTGTCAACCTCTCCTACCCAGTCTTGTCAAACAGGATGTACACCCAGCAGGCCTCAAGGTACACTTTCAGAGACAGTTGTAGTCTGCTTCTTTCCTCTATTTTTAGCAGTTTGTGAATGAAGAAAACTGGCTCAGTAGCTCAATTCTTAGCTGTTTAGGAAGACTTCCCTAATAGCATGTAAGTTAAAAATCCTTCATACGATTGGCAGCTGTTTGTTCCTATGAAATCTTCCCCAATTTGTTCTATTCCTTCTCATTAGAGCAATTATTAGAGCAGCTGGCAGTGGTGGATTAAATTTATGACATTTACACCTCTAAGCCAACCCTGAAGCAATGCCTCTGCTAAAAGCTTTTCTTTGTTAAGCAAAAGCTTCTGCTTGAGCACCTGGCTGGCACTCAGGCTCCCCAGAGTGCAACAGGTAATGCTCAGAAGGCACACCTGGCAAAGTCAGAACCTCTGCACAGATGGGCTGGAGAGGCGGGTCCGAGCCAATCTCATGAAGTTCACCCAAGGCCAAGCACAACTCCTGCTCCTGGGTCAGGGCAACCCCGAGCACAAACCCAGTCTGGGCTGGGAACAGATCAGGAGCAGCCCAGGGGGAAGGACTTGGGGTGTTGGTGGGTGAGAGGCTCAGGCTGCCCCGGCCATGGGCACTGAGCCAGAAACCCCCCCTGTGCTGGGCTGAGCCCCCAGCGTGGGCAGCAGGGGAGGGGGGGATTCTGCCCCTCTGCCCCTGTGCTCAGGTGAGACCCCACCTGCAGAGCTGCCCCAGCCCTGGGCAACAGCAGCAGGAGGACGTGGAGCTGCTGCAGCCAGGCCAGAGGAGCCACGGAGATGCTGCAAGGGCTGGAGCCCCTCTGCTCTGGAGCCAGCCTGGCACAGCTGGGCCTGCTCACCTGGACAAGAGAAGGCTCCAGGCAGAGCTCAGAGCCCCTGGCAGGGCCTGAAGGGGCTCCAGGAGAGCTGCAGAGGGACTGGGGACAAGGCCTGGAGGGACAGGAGCCAGGGAATGGCTCCCACTGCCAGAGGGCAGGGCTGGATGGGATCTTGGGAATCGGGAATTGTTCCCTGTCAGGGTGGGCAGGCCCTGGCACAGGGTGCTGCCCCTGGATCCCTGGCAGTGCCCAAGGCCAGGCTGGACAGGGCTTGGAGCAGCCTGGGACAGTGGAAGGTGCTCCTGCCCAGGGGTGTGGAATAAGATGAGCTTTAAGATCCCTTCCAACCCAAACCATTCCATGATTCCAAATTTTTCCAAAGGTAAGAAATCTTTCAAACAAAAGGCACTCTAGAATCTTTGTGCACTACAAATACAAATTTAATTGTAATTATTTCTTTGATGATGGTTTTATCAACTATAAAGGTGTAGTTAGGCCTGAGAGATTTTAAGCTTTTTATTACAAGTGGACATGAATGTCTTCATGATGCTATACATCAGATGGTTTTAATATTGCAGAATATTTCTGAATGGGTTGTAGCTCACACCATTTTCTCCACCCTTAGCATCCCTTTCTCTGTGCAGTTCTCAGGATCAGCTCCTGCTAAACTTCTGTTCATGCCACTTTTCCAGCCTCAGTAAAGAACAGTAACTGCTCAGTAACTTCAGATGCTCAGCTGGTCCCACAGACCTCTCACAACCTCTCTGAGTGAGAAGTAAGTACTGGCACTCTGCTGTAAGTACTCTACTCCAGAAGTAGACATTGGGAAAAACTCCAGTAAAGACTACTCTGAATGACCACACTGTGATCATGTGCATGATCTTCTTCCCAGGCCACATAAAAAATCTGACAATTCTTGTGCTCAGACATTTTCAAAGCCATAACTCAGAGAAGACATGAAGTACAATGTCCAAAGATGAATGAACGCTTGGAGCAAAAGGTTTTTAGAGACATCAGTCTGAACAGTCAAAACCAATTGTGAAATAATTTTCAAGAATATTTTAAGAAATAACACTTGAGGTTTGATTGTGGTCTGCTTTAGTTGTCGGGTTTTTCTGAAGTGTTAAGTTTATTTCCCTGTTAACTGTAACATCAGTCTAACTTTTGAGGAAAATGTGATAGAAAACCTCTGTGAAATGGTTTTGTTTCATAGCATAGATGACAACTTTAAGCTAGGAACTTTTGGCAAAGCTAAACAACACAGATCACGCCAGGTTGTCCCAAGAGCTTGTTTACTGCTGTGAACAGACTTAAAGCATATACTTCTATCACAGCTTTTATCAGAAATGTTTCTGAAAGAGATTTTCCTTGATGTAGACCCTTCTGAACCGTGAAGAGGCTCTGTGGTGTTCGCGTCCCACCTCCCGAGGCTCCCGGATCCGCTCGCACCTGCTCCTGCAACACCGAGCCCCACCACAGAGCCCACATTGACGCCGTTTGCATCCTGCAGGGCTCGCGTTTCCTCGGCTTCCTGCCTGCTGAACAACGCCTTTCTTGTTGCACTTTTGTCATTCTAAATGTCCCTGGTATGACAGGGCAACAGATTCATTTCCCTTTCAATGAAAGTACTGTTTTTCTATTAATCATTGTGTCCTCTGAATATAAATGGAAAAATTTCTTAAACGCTTAGATTAAAAACAAAAAACACCCTTTGGAGTCACATTAAAACCTGCAATGTATAAAAAGCTCACAAGCACTGGCGGTTTGATGAGTTTCTCCTTCACTGCCCTCACACTGCTGGTGTCCCTAAAGCTGGGTTCTGTCACCCCGTGTGCAAGAGCCAACCCACATGCTGTGTCAGGATACTGGTTTTATCACCATCCTGCAGAACAAGGTGCCAGGGCCCTCACAATGCTGGCACACCTGGGAAACAAGCACAGGCTTGTATACAAAAAGGTAACACAGAAAAATGGCACAGAAACGGGTGATTGTTCACTCACACTTCCATCATGTAATTCTTAATGTGCATCTGATGTCTTAATCCAGCTCATTACACCCTCGTTTACACAGACAAATTTCCCTAAGGGGCTGTTTTTTAGCATTATAATAATCTAAGGTAACTTTCAGCTGTATTTTTATCCAATCAGCTACCACCAAGTTAATATTTAACCTTAGCCTTGATTACAGTTTCTGCATGAATCTGTTTGAACAATTGTCAACAAAATAGAGATTTCTGGTGTTCTGTTCCTAGGGGCTCCATTGCCCTGCACTCTGTTCTCACGGTGTCAAGTTGCTGTGAACTTTCTGTGAATTTTGTAAACAACATCTGACATCACTACTGCAAGAATTCACGCAGAACTCATTCATTTTATACAACCAGTGCAGTCTTGGCTGCAAGACTTGCATGTGGCAAGACTTGCATGTGGCCTCTTCATGTTTCAGAAGGGTGTACATGCAAGACATGCACTGAGGGGGTCCTTTCCCACTCAGGATATCCCAGGAATCTGTGATTCCCCATGTGGAAACCTGCCTGTGTCATCAGCTCTTTGCTGCCCTGCAGAGCACACCTGCGGCAGCTGGTTCAGATCCAGGTGACAACATTGCTGGCACGTGTGCTTGGTTGGATGCACTGACCTTACTAAGTATGAAGACCTAAAGACCCTTCTGCCCCAGCCTGTTTGTCATTTAAGTTTTCAGTAAGGGACAGAGCGAAGAGCGAGCACTACAACAAGCTGAGAGCAAAGTTCAAAGAGGCCAAGCAGTTACTGGTACATCATGTACTTGCTCCGAAAAATGTGCAGTTTTAGATGTGGTAACTCCTGGGTTAAACACTTTGTGAGATGTTGTAGCTCTTTGCAAACTGCCCTTTTGTCCCACCAGCTGTCACTGAGGTGGCAAACAGGGACAGCCACCCAGCTCAGGGGGAATTCCCCCCTCGAGGTTGGTGTCTCTCAGCTGGCTGAGCTCCACACACCCCTCCAAGGGGCTCCAGGCATCAGTGGACACATCAATAACCAAGTGCCAGACTGAAGGTATCCCACAAGATGTATTCCCATACAAACTAAGTTAGCAAAGAGATGTTTAGCACATCAATATACATTGCTTCTTAAAACATAAGGAGGTTATTTAAGAAAAATCATAAGAATTCAGGTGAAAAAAGAAAAAACATCTAATTTTAAGTCTAAACCAGCACATAATTATTCCGCAAAACTACACTTATCATAGCAATATTTGCATTTTATCTGGAGAAGAAAGTTTTTCTCATTACTAAAAATAAATCTCAGAGGAAAAGAGAAATATGAGCCGGTTTTTAGTGCTTCTTGCTTTCTCAACAGGACAAATACAGCAATTTAAGTTACAAATATACTGCTCACTATCTCCTGTTTTTTCAATATATAGATGTTGAGGAAGGTATTTTTAGAGTCCCTCAAAGACTGTACCTGTTGAAACCTTCCCTTCCCTGCTCATCCCACATAAAAAAAAATCTGTGATGGAGTCAGATAAAATTCATCACATCTTAAAAAGGAGAAATGCTAATTCTGTAACAGTTTAATTTCTCAAATTCAGTGCTACAGGAATATCACCTGTTCTAGCATAATTTCAAGAAATTAAGGAATAATACTTACAGTTCACAGTTCATCTCATCATATTCTTTCAATAAATAGAAATGGAAAGATATTGCTTATGCACTCAAGGTACTTCAAATCCTGTTTGGAGATATGATTATCACAGAATAATAGAACCATTGGGATGGTTTGGGTTGGAAGGGACCTTAAAGCCCACCCAGTTCCCCAAGGACAGGGTCACCTTTCACTAGACCAGGTGGCTCCAAATCCATCCAGCAGATTTACTGCAGAAAATGCATTAAACACAACATATTAATGAGAACTGAATTTCTGACAAGAAGGAGATGTTTGAGCAAGAAGGTGGTAATTTCACACTGAATAAATGATTTTTCTCTTTACATAGAGAGAGGCTTCTCCAGAAAGAGCCAGCCTCTGGGCAGGAAGCTCAGCCCCTTCCGTGACTGAAGGAAGTTGTTTGAAGTGTCTAAATTGAGAACCAACTACCTGCACTGCAAGAACTTTCAGATAAAACACAGACATACAGAAGCCATGGATGCTGGATTCCAGCAGCAGTGGTCCTGCTTGCTATTCACTGTTGCTCACAAATGTTTGTTGTTCATAACTAATTATCCTGTATTTAGAATTCCAACAGAAAAACAGAAAAAAGAGGAATTAAGCCAACTGTAGTAAAAATTAGTTGTTTTTATTTGATTGCCATGGCAGAGGGTGGGCAATTCATACATTCAATTTCTTATTCTGCCACAAATAGAGCATAATTGTTTCTAGAAAAAGACCAAAGAGCATCTTTGTGGTGTTAGAAGGGAATGGGTGGGGAGCAGGAACAGGATAATTGTGCTCACTCCAGGGAAGCAGAGAAACAGGAAGAATTACTGACAGCAACTCTGAGCAAGAAGGTAGTTTTAATTCATCCCTATAAAAGGTCCATTCCATTTCCAAATGATTTCCAGCTTGAATCGACCCAAAATTAGATTATGTTGCAAACTTCTAAAGCAAGATACGCCACCTCATTAAAACTTACACAATCCAAAGTTCTTGCCAGCATGACAGGTACCAATTCAAAGAAAGTAATTTTGCAGTTGGGGGGGAGGGGTGTGGAAGTAAGATGTGTTAATTTTGACTCTCTAGAAATAACGAGGTCAGGAACACTGATAAAAAAGAAACACAATCTCACCATTCAAAGGAAGCAGGTGAGGTGCTGAAGTCTAGAAGAACTTCTTACATTTATTAGAGAGTCAAAGCTGATTCATTAACTCATTATACTTCATTAACTCTGGCAAAGCCTAGAGATATTGTATTACTGAAAAAAGCTCATCTCTGAAAAACGGAGGTTTGGGATCAATCCCACACACAGCAACTCCTTCAGTCACTTCAGTCAGGGATGGGGATTGTCCCACTCTGCTCTGCCCTGGGGCAGCCTCACCTCCAGTGCTGGGGGCACTTTGGGCACCACAGGATCAGAAGGACCCAAAGCTGTTGGAGAGTGCCCAGAGGAGGGACAGGAGCTGGGGAAGGGGCTGAGGAGCAGCTGAGGGCACTTGGCTGGTTCAGCTGCAGCCCAGGAGACTGAGGGGAGGCTCCTCGGGGGCTGCAGCTCCTCCCCAGGGCAGGCACAGGGGCAGGGGCTGAGCTCTGCTCTGGGACAGGGACAGGAGCCCAGCAAGGGCTGGAGCTGGGCCAGGCCTTGGCATGGAGCTCAGGGCAAGGTTCTGCCCCCCGAGGCTGCTGGGCACTGCCCAGGCTCCCCAGGGAATGGTGCCAAGGCTGCCAGAGCTCCAGGAGCTCCCAGGGCTGCTCAGGGTGGGGATGTTGGGGTGCCTGTGCAGGGACAGGGGCTGAGCTGATGATCCCTGAGGGTCCCTTTCAGCTCCGGCAATGCTGTGCTTCTATGGCTCAGGTACCCTGATCGCTGTCATGGAGCGAGAGGCTTCACACAGGCGGCAGTGCAAAGGCAAAGCGAACCCTGGCACCCTGACTGTCTGCTGGCCACCAGCCTGAAAGCATCAGCGTCACCAGCGCCATCCGTGTGTCCGCACAGGCCCGGGAGCCGCAGGGCCCTGAGCGGTCTCGCCGGGGCCGCTGCGTTCTGCGGCCTCCAGAGGGAGTCAAGGCCGGCCCGGGAGCCCGGGAACCGCAGCAGCGCCCACACGGAGGAGAAAATCATGCAGTGCTGATAAAGCGACTGTGTGAAGTCTGACACAGAAGTACTGCTTGGTAAAAAGCACATTGCTGGAGGTTATGAATTTCCCTTTTGTTTTTCTTTCTGTCAGGGAATTTTCTCCCATTTGCTGCCTGATGGTTAGTGGCGATACTTCAGAAATAAAAAATGTGCTGGGAGGAGGAGGAGGGGCAAGGGTGCAGTTTGCTGCCACCCCTTAGCTGGGGGGTTTCTCTTGGGAAGGGCAGAGACGCTGCGGGATTTTGGCTCGGCCGGAGGGGCTGGGCTCAGCTCTTTGCTCGCTCTCGGGCCGTGGCTGTGGGAAGAATTCGCTGCCACTGTGGAGTTCTGTCCTGCACGGCTTTCTCCTTGTGGGTGAGCGGCTGCTCTCAAGAGCAGCTGTTGAACGGGGACCTCTCCAACACCCGACCTCGCTGGGAAGGGGATCCCGAGCCCGAGCCCGAGCCCTCAGGAGGGAGCGTCTCTGGCCGCTCGCGGCAGCTGCTCGTGTGTGTCCTTGGCAGACACCTGTCCTTAAACCAAGGCACATTCACGTCTGTCCAGCCCGATATCCTGTCTCCAATGGTGCCTGCAAGCAAATGCTGAGGAAAGAGGCAGCACAGAATCCTCCCTCACAAGTCCCTTTGCTTCAACTGTCAGCCCCCAGAATAACCCAAGCCTGTCATAATTTGTCCTTTGGTAAAGCTCAGAACATCTCTGAGCCCTTGCTCAGCCTGCTTTTTTCCCGTTTAGCTTTCTGTAGGCGCAACATCCTCGAGCATCCCACAGATACAGTGCCTATTCCCAGGATCCTCGCCCCCTCCATCTGCGTGGAAGCCATCTCCTCACAGCCTCACTGGCAGCCCAAGCTCGTGCAGTACAGCAAAAGACAGCAAACAATCAGTTCCTATTCAGTGGCTTTGTGCCTTTTCAGATTCAGTATTTGGTTTAAATCATCTCTCCAGGTTGAAGAGTTCCAGCCTGCTCAGCCATTCTTGCAGTGGCAGCTCTGCTCTGCTTTTGATTACCAAAAATGTTTTTTGTTATTGTCACCGGCCCCAGGCCCTCACCACTTCCTACATCTCTTCTCCATGAATCACAGAATTGTTAAGATTGGAAAAGACACCTAAGACCATTGAGTGCAACCATCTACCCAGTACCAGCACCATGCTAACCACTAACCCATGTCCTCAGGTGCCACATCCAAAAAGTTTTTGACCACTTCCAGGGATAGAGACTCCACCTCTGTCCTGGACAGCCTGTGCCAGGGCCTGACAACACCTTCTTGAAGCAATGTCTTAAAGACAAGAGGAACAGAACTGCGTGCCATCTGTATCCTGAGCGCAGGTGAATCCCTATAATTAAGTTAAATAGTAGCATAATGTTCTCTGTCCTCTATTTTTGTTCTTAATGTCTGACATTTTATAAGCTAATGCTCTGCAACATCACAAACTCCAATATTTTGATCCTGAGTGGTGATGGCCAGTATAGTTTCTCATCTTGTGGAAAAGCCAGGAGAGCTTGCCCCAGACTTTACTTCTGTATGTTAACTATTCAGACATGCTTCTTGTAACTCCTCACATCTGCCCTACAGAACCATGGATTATGTCACCTCCCCGCTCATCTATTTCTCAGATAATGAATATACTGACCCAGACCTCACTGTGAAGTTTAAAGCACACTGTGACTCATGCCACACCATGTCACCAGCATTACTTCCTATAACCTGGCCGAAATAGTTCCTCACACAAGAGGAAGAATTCAACATAAAACCCACCAGAAACAACCCAAATATCTTAATCTCCAACCAATTAATTCCAAATTTCACTGTAGTTCTAACAGACATTAATGCATAGAGGCAATTGTGTGCTGGATCCCAGCACCTCTTACAGCCAAGAAATTAAGATTCAATTAATATCATACTATTACAGAGCTGTAAGTGATATATGTATTCTGAGGACAAAATGTGTACAATTTTGTTTTCCTAGTGGTCCATGAAAATGATGGGAATTGAAGTCTTCAGTCCTAGAAGGGATTTCTCCCTGTATGAACCACACAGTTTATTCCAAGAGGTAATCTGGTGGCCCCATGGTTCTCACCCTTCTCTACACTACAGGCACAGACAGCATTTCAAACACCTTTTCCTAGCTTAAAACCCTTACTGACAAACTTGATTTGGAGCAAGAATAGCAAAATGGCACATCAGGTCTACAGACTTGCTATTAGTGGCATTAAACATGGACCAGGGAAAGAATTGTTGTGGTGGGCAAGGAGGGAAGTGTTTATTATGGGGGCTGGATAATGGTCCCGTTCTTCCCCTGTCCTCTGCAGAACTACTCCTGTGACCATGGAGCATCCAACAAAGGTTATGAGCATTTTCTGTTATAGCACAAGTATCTCTGCCTTTGTCTGGAGCTCCTTGACAGCTCACAGGACTCCTTCCTCCTCCAAACATCCCATCCTATGCTTGGCAGTAATTTAGTACTTGTCCTTAGAAGTAAATCCTTTGGCTTAAGACAAATATCTAACCTGTATTTTCCTTTTATTTCATTTCTTGCTATATCTCAACTTTGTAATCTTCATGGCAAAAGATGAAGTAGGTCACTAGTAGATATGTCAAATTAGCCTGGGGAGGAGGAGGCTCAGGGAGGACCTTGTGGCTCTCCACAACTCCCTGACAGGACGGTGCAGCCAGGTAGGGATCAGGCTGTGCTCCCAGGGAACAAGGGACAGGAGGAGAGAAACAGCTTCAGCTTGTTCCAGGGGAGGTTCATGTTGGATATTAGGGGGAAATTCTGCCTGGAAAGGGTTGTCAAGCCCTGACACAGGCTGCCTAAGGCATTGGTGGAGTCACCATCCCTGGAAATGTCTGAAAAACATGCGAATGTGGTACTTAGGGACACAGACTTGATGATCTTAAAAGTCTTTTTTAACCTAAACAATTCTGTGATTCTAGGAAATGCTAATGACGGAGTGGGTTGGAGATGTTACAGCGCCATGTGTACTGATGGTCAGTCTAGGCAGTATTCTACTCTCCCAAAGCTTCACAAGCTGACATTTTTTTTCTTCAAGATGTCAAATCTTCAAGAAAAAAAATCTACTCTTTTATCAGAGCTCCTGGCCTGTACCCAGTGCAGGCAAGCCTCATGCTTTCAGAAAGAGAACAAAACATTGATGTATCCTTATAGACTAAAAGCTGCTGATGAATTTATTCATCCTTGATGCCAAAGCAGATATATTCCTATGAAACTGATCAAAAACTTTCTATGAGCTCCATTGTCTGCTGAAGTGCTCTCAGTACATAGATTAAAAGAGCAAATCAAAGCAACTCCCTCGTTAAGCAAACTCCCAACCAACCCACTAGTTCAAAGCCACAAGTCTGAACAAAAGGTCTGTTTTTTTCCTTGGAAAGCATTAGCAATGTATGTCTGTAATAAATCACATGAGATATAAAGACAATGACTCACTTTATTATCTTCAAAGTATGAGAACAAAATATTCTGCTGAGACAAAAGTCCCTCAGAAATGCTGATACCCACTGCACTTTGCTCTCTGGTGGCAGCAAGGAACAACAAAACAATTCCAATAAACCTCCGCAAAAACAGAACTGCAGAGATTACAGGAGTTTAGTCTGGATTTCTGTGTTGTACACACTCATCTTACAGCTCGAAAAAGGCTCCCTTTGAGGAACAGGCCTGCAAATTAAACCTAACATCTCAAAACTAAATATGTGCAGAGCTGAGGAGCAAACATGGCAGCAGTAAAAGTTCTGGTGGCCAGAGGGAAGGAACCCTGTGGGACATGGCAATCATTTCTGTGGATAATCACAAGGTTAGTTCAAGACATTCCAAAACTGACACCTCTACTACAAGCAATAAAACCCTGCAAAATCTTCATAATTTGACACTGTGCCATACCAGGAAATTTCTAATTTAATTCACCCAGAGCCCTTACTGCCCACAAGCCACATCCCTTCCTTCTTGAAGCTGCCTGAGTACTTACATTGGACAGGTCTGTTTTATCTGCTCTATCAGGCAGCCACAGGTAACAGGAACCAATTTCTCCTAAAATGATCAAAAATCCTGACTCTAATCCAGGAAATAAATGTCGTTGATGAAAGCTCAGAAACACAACCATGATGTCCATGGGCAGGACCACAAAGCCCCTGCCAAAGGACGCAGTGCTGCTGGTGAGGCATTCCTGTCAGGAGTCCCAGGGAATTACTTGGAATAACCTAGACCAAAAGCTGAGATTTATTAATCCTGATGCACTGTTATTTCCAGAGTTACACAAGGAGAAATATGCAGCAGTAAAATTCAAACTGCATTGAACTGTGGTGTAGCAAAGGAAGTTGGAAAATGGGGTTTTATTTTTACTATCCCATCATTGGAATGCCAGGATGAACTGTAAAGGCATGGAGAACATTGAAGTTAGTGACAACTAAGTCTTTTCAATTAAACATTTGCCACACAAATCATAGAGGATCTTAATCTTTGCTGCCTTGACTGTGTAATTGGCATACAAGAAACCCTGCGGGGCTGGAGCATGTCCAGACATGAGAATGGAGCTGGAGAAGGGTCTGGAGCACCAGGAACAGCTGAGGGAGCTGAGGAGGCTCAGCCTGGAGAAAAGGAGGCTCAGCGGGGCCCTTGTGGCTCTGCACACTCCCAGACAGGAGGGGACAGCTGGGTGGGGGTCAGGATCTGCTCCCAGGGACAAATGATAGGACAAGAGCAAACAGCCTCAAGCTGTGCCAGGGAAGGTTTAGTCTGGACATCAGGAAGAATTTCTTCCCTGGAAGAGTGGTGAAGGGTTAGAACAGGCTGCCCAGGGCAGTGGTGGAGACATCAACTCTGGAAGTGTTCAAAAAATGAGGCCCTTGGGGATATGGTTAAGTGGGCATGGGGGGATTAGCTTGAAGGTTAGACTTCATGGTTCTGAAGGTATTTGATGATTCTGTAATAAGCAAATACCATCAATACTGGTTGCCAACTAAAACTGCCCCAGGTTTTAATCCATGTTCCATTCCTGAATGTTTGCTGTTAGGACAGGCTGGGGAATAAGTTCCTCTGCTGCCAGGCAAGACCACAGCCTGGCCAGTGGCCTGGACTGGACAGGGCCAGAAGGGACAGCTCACCTGGGCCAGCAGCCACAGATGCGTACATGGGAGTTTGCTCTCTGGTAGAGCTCACTCCACTGATAGATTAGACTTAAACTGCACATGGCTGAGTGCTTAAAAAGACCTAAAAAAGCCAACAAATCAAAAAAGTTGTATTTAACAGACCCAGCTTCCAGGCAGGGAATGTAGCAATATACCAGTCTAGCATCACCCCACAGCCGGGCAGTTTGTAAAGACAGACTGACTAATGCAGGTCAATCCGTGATACAACACTGAGGCCACAACTGATTAGACATGGAACTGAGATAAAGTCACACAAATCAGACAGGAAATTCCAAGCAAATAGATAAACAGCTCCTGAATTCCTAGCAATTAAGGATTTTAAATTGCAAAAATACTTCTTGCCCAGCATGACCAGCCCAACTCTGTAATAACAAGTAAACGCTGGATTTTTGTAGGTATTGTTTCAGTTACTGTCTCAGTTTGGAGGCAAATTGAGGAGAAAACGCTCTGAAATGAGTGTTTCCTTTAAAGAGAAGGGCTCCAGTAATCCTTTTTGCTAATGAGAAATGGAAACCAGTGGGTGAAAGTGAAAAACCCCCAAACTGCTTATTAACGAAGAAAAAAACCCAAGAGGTGTCCGCAAGGCACAGAAAAGGATTGTACAAATGCCAGATGTGGAAGTTTCAACCCTTAACCCCCATCCCCAGCAGGGTGGGGAGGCGCCGATGGCGGCTGCCCCCCTTTGTCTCAGGGAATGGGAGGAGCAGGAGCCAACGCAGCCACTCGGGAGGAATAGACGGGAACCTTCCTGGCACTGGACTCTTCCTCACAGCAAGAATTGTTATAAGTAACTAATGTTTGTTCATCAAAATATGGAATGTAACTATAGGAGCCTGGATGTTAAATGTCACAAGACTTTGTATACTTAACAGGAAATCTTGTAACTGCACGAGCCTTGTTTAACAGGAATAGCACAAACCCACGATAAGCACAGCAGGAAGTCCCACTCAAGATAAGAATCCACTCGCTTGCAAAAACAGGAGGGTCAGGACCACCAGAAGGCAGGAAAAGACCCCCCTAGCAACAGCCCGGAGCAGGAACAGAAGACATGCACGCAGGAACAGAGAACACGCACAGAAGACATGAACGCAGGAAGATGGAGCGGATAAAAAAGGACTCAGGAGCCTTGGGAAATTGCGAGCCTTGGGAGAATGGAGACTCCCGGCCACCAAGCGTGCTGAACTTTCTTGTTATCCTTGCCCAATAAATTCTCAATTCATATTCTGATTGGCTCAGAGAATTCTTGATTGGCTTAGACAATTCACAAACCTTACTTATAACAAGAATGACTTGTGGTTTTTAGGGTCCTCTCTTGTGTTGGTTCAGCTTCTCTTGAGATCGGTTTGGGGCAGCCCAGCTCCCTGGATGGGCTGAAAAAACCCCAAAATCGAAACAGTTCAAGGAAAACAAACAAACAAACAAAAGCTGCTGTTATAGATGGATAATGAGATTATTGGTTCTCACAATTAAAAGATAACTATTGTATGAATATTAAGAAAAGCTTTAGTGATGTATAGTTATGTTATTGTAGTTTAGATGTCTTTTGTTCTCCAAATAGTCCCCTTTTTCCCCCTGTATTGTTGCCATCAGACAGACTGGGTTGTCTAGGACAGGTAAAAAGAAGGCATGCACGTGTGTCCCTTGCATGGGGCAGCTGGGAATGGAAAAGCTCAGGGGGTGCTTAGGGGGTGCAGCATGGCAACACCTGACCTCCAATCCAGTTACAAGAAAGCAGTCTCCACCGATAAATGGCAAAGAAGAGCAGACTGAAGACTTTGAGAAAGCGCAGGGCTGGCTGATGCAGCCCCCAGGGGTATAAAAGACTGAGCATCCATCCTGAAGATGAACCAGCCACGTGGTGTGCACGAGGGGCAGTTCCCAGTGCTGCAGCTTTTTCCGTATGTAGTCCTTTGTTGTATTTTTGTCAAGGTTTAACAAACCTCTTAAACTTTTCAAAGTGAGCAGTTGTCTCTCATAGCTGCCAAGAGGATTCCTGGTACAGCCTCCAGGCTAGGGGAATGGGGAAAAAACCCCTTCTTGTTTCGAACTGGCAAAAAAGGAATCCAACAAGAGGAACAATGAGGTGTCCCGGCCACACCGCAGCCCAAGCACCCGGGCAGAGAGGGTTTGAATGGACCCGTGCCCCTCCCGGCTCCATCTCAGAGCTACAGCAGCCCTTTTGGGGCACAAAGCAGACGATTAGGGAATAAAGTATCATAAAATCAGCCCACCACAATTGCAAAAAAAAGCTGCTCCTTTGTTTATGTGGACAAACCAGCATCAGCTCAGACCCCAGGAGTTCCCACAGATATGCTGAAAGAAAATATAACCCTGCTGTCGCTACCTTGGAAATTTTATGGCAGAGGTGATTTAGAAAGTGAATAAATGATCTTTTCATGTGTCCCTAAGTCATTAACTTAGAACCCTATTTCTGCATTCAGCAGCTCTAGTTTGCTGCTAGATTTAAATTAAAGCCATACTATGCAGATCAGCTGGGTCATGGCAGTGGGGAAGCTCATGTAGAAACCCAAAACTGAAGGAAGGAAAAGCATTAAGGTCCATTCGTTGTAACAGCCAACAGAAGAAGGTCCCTAAAATGATGCTGTTAAATTGAATGAGGAAAACTGATTTAAGAACCTGCTCTAAAAGCCTTTATCACATCATACACTCTCTCCTTACTGAGGAAGACAGAAAATTATCAGAGCATTTCTCCTCTTGCTGTAGCTCCATCTCTCATGCATATTCTATTCTGAAACCATGGTTCACATCAACATTCAAATAATAGAAATTTTATTTTTAAAAAGTTAACATTTGCAAAGATTTTACAAAAATTTTATAGTGCCATTTGTTTCCATGCTTAGTTATTTAACTGCAAAGGTGAAGTTACGGCAAAAGTTACTTCCAGCTCCAGAAATTTTTGACATTTGGTCACTAGCAAAAAGTTACATTTAAAACAAAACATTTTAAAATTTGATACTAGTATTACTGTAATAATTGCAAGTATTAGTTTCCATTAAAGAAAAGAACGTTGAAGACAGAAACAAGAATCATCATGCCTTGTAAAGAGACTTCAAAACAGAAGAATTTGTACACCCAAAAATCCATAAACTCAAAAAGCACTGTGCTGTAAGTCTTTAAACACTGACAGTTTTCCATCCTCCCCAGATACAGGATTCTGTCATTTGAAAAGAAATCTGGGTCTGCATCGTAGCCTTGACTTCAGTTTATTATCAAATTTAGCTCTTCAAAGAAACCAAACCTTGAAGTCTGGGTAACCTCTAATGAGCAGGGTAACACCTTAAAAAAATAAAGCAATGCAGAGGTGAAGATCTTGTCACATTTATAAAGAGAAATTATTTAGTCACGTTGGCTCCCCCCTCCCCTTTTACACAGCACTGTTATTAAAAGCTGTTTTAGAGTTTTATCTAATAGCTATAGGTAAGTAGCAAAGATACAAACATCAAATGCAGGAGCTTAACCTATAAAGTAGGGAAAAGTTCTTTATTACTCTCAGGCAGATCCTGAGGCATTGTGATGTCACAGGAGAGAGTCTGACTTTCTTCAGCAGCCCCGTGCTCAGCTGGTTCAAACTCCATTGCACCTTTTCCCACACCAATCCTCCAGGCAGCAGCAGCAACACACACATCCACTGCTGAACTCTGACTGAAACGAGAGCTCATGTTGGGACACAGCAGACCAACAGTACAGGACAATTAATTATCATATAATTGTCATATAAGACAGGTGACAGTTACCCACATCACAGCCAGCTCAGCAAGCTGCAGAGGAAGGATGGGAAGGGCCTGTCAGCACCATCACTGGGAAGTGACACCATCTGAAGGCCATGCTGGAGTAGCCCAGGGCCATTTCGAATCAGTCTGGGTCACAGCTGAGTGCTCACACATGACCATGGTGGCTGATATGCCTCAGCTTCAACTGGGATGAATTTTCCCCAGGAGCTCCAGTGCTTTGCAGCATCTCCAAGCTGTTCTTGTGAGAGATTTTTGAGAGATTGTGCTTGGCTTCTGTCATGGAATCTTAGAAAATTTTGCCAGAGGAGGTTTAGACTGGATATTAGGGAAGGGTTCTTCCCCCAGTGGGTAGTCAGGCACTGAACAGACTCACCAGGGAATGGCAACAGGCCCTAGGCTGCCAGAGCTCCAGTAGTTTTTGACAGCAATCGCCAGGGGGGGATTGTTGAGGTGTCCTGTGCAGGGCCAGGAGTTGATGATCCATTTGCTCCCTTCCTACTCAGGAGGTTCTATGAATCTACAATGCTATGAAATAATATATTCAAATTATATTTATTTTGTAAGCCGTTTAAAGAAGATAAATCAATTAAGGCTTAGCCAGCCTTTGAATACAAATTCGTGATGTCAGACAGAGCTGGTGCTGCCCAACTGACTTGAGAACTCTGAATATTTTAGAACACTTAGTCCAGATACAGAATCCCTCACACACCGAGGCAAGGGCTCTCAGCCTCCAGGAGTTCCCTTGGGCATCCCAACCCACAGAAGAGTCCTCAGCTGCAGACCTACTGCTCCAAGGAGGGCTGACCCCACTGAGAGCCTGGCAGGGCTCCACCACAGCCTAGTCAGATCTGACTGATGGTCAGGAATGGTCATGCTCACGCTCCCTGGTGGGCTCTGACCTGCTGCCCACCACAGCCACTCTGAAATGTGGTGGGGTCCAGCCTGCACAGAGAGCTAGTGATTCATCCCTGGAGCCACGCCACAGCTCAGGCCAATCCAGGTCCCTGCTGGGGGAGCACCTGCACAGGTGCTGAGGACATTGTCTCCTGACTGCTCTAACACCTAGCAAGCTCCTGACCGGATGACTGGAATTTCTGAAGTTAACCCCTTTGAGGGCCACAGCTAATGTGGGTCATGTGAGCAGACATCCTTAAGACACCCCAGCTATTCAGAGAAGTGTTCAGCATGTAAACACAAACCATATTGCTGGAAACAGGAGCAAAATATCCCAGCCATCAGCAGTACCACTGGACAGCCACACACATGTGACACAGCAGCCAGCACAGCCACACACGGACCAGCTCCACGTCCTCTTGCTGCTGTTGCCCAGGGCTGGGGCAGCTCTGCAGGTGGGGTCTGACCTGAGCACAGGGGCAGAGGGGCAGAATCCCCCCCTCCCCTGCTGCCCACGCTGGGGGCTCAGCCCAGCACAGGGGGGGTTTCTGGCTCAGTGCCCATGGCCGGGGCAGCCTGAGCCTCTCACCCACCAACACCCCAAGTCCTTCCCCCTGGGCTGCTCCTGATCTGTTCTCTGGGTTTGTGCTTGGAATGCTTGACCTCAAGGCTAATAAACCACTCTCCAATAACATTATTAAAGTGCACATCAGGCCCTTCAAAACTCCCCACTGCTAGTTCATACTACCACTCATAGTGCCATAGCAAGTGGTAGGTTTTGTCAAACATTCAAAAGTACCAAAAACAGGTGCTTTCCCTAAGCTGCTGGAGAAACAAAAAACATAAATTAATCAGTGTGTTTACTGTGCATTTTACTACTGCTTAATATCTTTCTGGAAAATTATTATAAATGTAATTAATATTGTCTAACTGACAGTCTGACAAAGTGTTTTCCCAGCAACATCTCACTGGACAGATACAACTATGCTACAAATTCATTCACAACCAGAATAAAACCACACACAACCACATGCTTCATAAATTATGAGCTTGAAATAAAGATGACTCCTGGCAACCAGGAAAGCTTCTGGCTTGCTTCCTCACATTTTGATGTTTTTTCTGTTAAATCTTTTACCTACTGATAAATTTTAAAGGAGATTATTTCAGAATCTAGGCTAATAGATGGTGGCTGCTGCACAACAAACATCTGGGGGGGGGGATATTTACCGACGTCATTAATACATAAAGGAAGAGAGAAACCAAAGAAAGAGTGAGGGAAAAATCAGCTTCAATAACAACTTATAATAACTGCACATTTAAATTGAATTAAAACTTTTCCACATTTATCTGTAAGATTAAGTGTGGCTCATTTAATTAGAGCAGCTCAGTGCAGAGAAGCCTGAACCAACACATTCCTCAGCCATTGTCCTGCTGGTGGCAGCTGCTTTAGGGCTCACACACCTATGCCTGGTGTTTTCTTCAGTGACCTCAGGAAATCCAGAAAATGTTCTACAAGTCACTGGGAATGTAAATGGGGGTGATCTTTCTGCAGCACAACTAGAGACAAACTAGAGACAAATTATGCTCCAGGTGACATAATTCACCTTACAAGTGAAATGACAGCAGAGGCAGAACAAGAACAGCAGCTACAGGTAACCTCAGGGAAGGTGACTGTAGCAGTCTCTATGGACATAAGCAAGGCTCCTTGGAGGATTTGAATGAGGGAATGAGACAGCATTTTTACTTCCTGACTTCTTGACCCCCACCCTAGAGCATATCCCTGTAACCCTATAGGTTAGGACTTTAACCCTTTGCCATTGGTTCAAACTCAATTCTTCTAAATCCTATAAAAGGGGCATACTTTAGCCCACTCCTCAGAACAAGCGCTGACCAGGACCCCTTCGCATCAATAAAGACATCTCGCGGAACCTCTAGTCGCCTCTTCTCCTCTCTCTCATCTGCTGTGCCTCTCGCCCTGGGCTAACCCTGCCTAGCAAGCAAGCTGAAATCCTGAGCTGAATCTCACTAGAGCTGACAATCACCTATGCTTGCTGGCAGATAGCCCTGCGGCCACGCCTGTGCTACGCCGGGACTCCGGGCGTTCTGTTCTCAAGGGAACAGGGCTCCTGAGGTTAGCTAAGGCCACACGGAGGCTTTATTAACAGGTGACTCCCATGGGAGTGAAGCAACAAGAGTGAGTCCATCCTTCTGCAAATGGCCAGAAGGGAATTCCAAAGAGGGCAGACTGCTCCAGACAGTGGGTATTATTCCTCCTGAGGGGAGGAAATGACACTTGGAACAAAGACAAAAGCATCAAGGAACAGGACACCAGGAACACCTAGGAGAGCACAAGGAAACACCACAGAAAGAAAAGAGTTATCTAGAAGGATGCTGTCAGTGGAGCAATACTGACAAGAGGAGCCCTCAAGTCTGGGTGATGGAGTCACAAACCCAAAGATGAGGGATCAGAAAGGGTCGATAAGCAAAGCCTGGGAACAGAGCTGGGGCATGTGTTGAGAGAGGTGGGGTGAATCAGAGAATAATGGAGAACAGGGGCTGAAAGCCTGTGGAGAGGAAGACGCAGGAGAGTAAAGGTGATCTCATAAAGGTGAGGAATCAGAGAACAACATGCAAAACCCTGAAGAAGGGAAAGAAATTCAGACACAGAGGAGCCAAGGAGGGGTGGCTGGAAGGTGCCAGGGCATCTTTCCAGGGTGAATCATAGAATCAGGGAATGGTTTGGGCTGGAAGGGACCTTAGATCCCATCCCATTCCACCCCCTGCCATGGCAGGGACACCTCCCACTGTCCCAGGCTGCTCCAAGCCCTGTCCAGCCTGGCCTTGGGCACTGCCAGGGATGCAGGGGCAGCCCCAGCTGCTCTGGGCACCCTGTGCCAGGGCCTGCCCACCCTGCCAGGGAACAATTCCTGCCCAAGATCCCATCCAGCCCTGCCCTCTGGCAGTGGGAGCCATTCTCTCTTGTCCTGGCACACAAGGCACTTGACCAAAAGACTTCTCCAGCTCTCTTGGAGCCCCCTTAGGCACTGGAAGGACTCTGAGGTCCCTCCCCTTCTCTTCTCTAGGCTGAATATTCCCAGATATCTCATACTGAATAAGGGCGGGAGATCAGGGCAGTGGCAGCTGCCCAGGACGCTCCAACGCCCGCAATACCCCTGTGCCCTGCGGTCAGCAGCCGGTGAGGGGCCAGACGAAAAGTGCCAAAAAAATTCCACGGCCGGGCCAGCCGGTGCCGCCATTTCACTCCTGAGGGCTCGGGGAGAGCGGAGCGGGCGTGGGCGGGGCCGTAACAGACCCCGCCCCCTCAGCCGGCCGCCATTTCAGAGCCGTGCTGGGACAGCGGGCCGGGGCGCCCGGCAGCGGGTGAACGGCACCGCCCGAGCGGCGCTGCCCGAGCGGCGCTGCCCGAGCGGCCCTGCCCGAGCGGCCCTGCCCGAGCGGCGCTGCCGGGGGGTGACGGCGCTGCTCTCCGGGGCTTCGCAGTGCTCCCAGCCGCCGGAGCCTGGGGCCTCAGCGGCTACGAAGCTGGCACTGCCCACTGTGAGCGTGTCGGGGCGCTGCCGCTCACGGGTGTAGCCGGGAGAGTCCACCCGAGATAAGGCGGCTTCTGGAGCCTCCCTGCTGTTCTCTGTGTGGTGTCTGCGCCGTTAGGCATCCATCCATCCATCCATCCATCCATCCATCCATCCATCCATCCATCCATCCATCCATCCATCCTCTCACCTTCTATAACCCGGACTGTGCAGCTCTGGGCACTTGGCTGGTTCAGCTGCAGCCCAGGAGACTGAGGGGAGGCTCCTCGGGGGCTGCAGCTCCTCCCCAGGGCAGGCACAGGGGCAGGGGCTGAGCTCTGCTCTGGGACAGGGACAGGAGCCCAGCAAGGGCTGGAGCTGGGCCAGGCCTTGGCATGGAGCTCAGGGCAAGGTTCTGCCCCCCGAGGCTGCTGGGCACTGCCCAGGCTCCCCAGGGAATGGTGCCAAGGCTGCCAGAGCTCCAGGAGCTCTCAGGGTGGGGATGTTGGAGTGCCTGTGCTGGGACAAGGGCTGGGATCAATGATCCCTGTGGGTGCCTTCCAATCCAGAACATTGTGATTTTATGATTCTGTGTTTATTCACAGCCAGGTACGACCATTTGTACTTATGGTGCTGCTTCCATCTGTCAATTTGCACTGCACATTTCCCTCCTGTGTCAGAACCACGTTCACCAAGGGCTTCCTGGGTCACCCTGTTTTCACTGAGCTTTTTTCATGTTTCAAGATATCCCAAGAAATGGCATGACCGAAAATACCTGTGGCATTCATGTTGCATTATCTTGAGATGATTTCAGACATGACACTTGGCTGTACCTTGCTAAAGTTCCACATTATCATGAAACCCTCAGGCTGATGTTTTCATATTGAACTGAAACACTGTAACAGACCATCAATATAGAGCAAAAAGCATAATAACAAAAAGAGATAATTCCTTTAAAAACTGGCACACTGTTTCAAAGGACACCTTTTAACTGCCTGCACATCTTAAATAAGTGTTTATGGTGATAGATGAAATTATGAGATTGCAAATATGCTGTCAAAAGATAAAGGCATCAACACTCTGTGCAGTGTTGTGCTCATGGCCTCAATTTTTGAAGATTTGAGATCCACCTCATGTCCAAGAATGGGATTGTTAATTAAAACCTGGATGATACAAGGAAAACATCAAATTTTCAGTAAAAGAAAGCTGCCACTGATGTGAATGACAATATTGTGATTTTGGGGCTGGCAGGATGAGCAAATAACAGATGCACAAACATCTTTAATGTTTTATGAGGCCTTGAAGGATATTTCCAAACCTGTGAGGCTTGGAATTTTCATGTGAGGATTCCCCATCTGGCACTGAGCTATTGTAGAGAGGAAAAGAAAATGGCAATGTTTTAAACATTGCTCTTAATCTAACATCCTCAGTAGGCTCTTGATGGAGCTGAACATTAGGATCTCTGTCATGCTGTGCCCATTGCATATGGCAGAGGCCGGGCTGTCCCTGGCTGTCACATGTGGAAGGTTGGGGCATGGCCCAATGTAACAGGGCCACTTGAAGGGGTTTCTGGGCAGTTAAACCAGAAAACATCAGTGCAACCATGTTGGGAATTTACCAGACAAGGTCTTGATAGAAGCCACATCAGGATAGGCAGAGGAAGATAATTGTATTTTCATGGAGTAATGTGCCACATATTCCAGTAGACAGAGTATTTCCACGTGTGTGCACGGAAATACCAAAGAACACAAACTCCTGTCTTGCTGCAGTTCCCATCCTTCAGGTGAGATCTCACTTTTCTAGACTCAAGAAAGGAGCTAGATGAGGAGAAATTTGATTTTCTGGTATGTCACTCAACTAAGTGAATGAAAAGGAACATCATGTATTGTAATGCAGAAGTATTCTGATTTTTCGACCTTGAAGGAGAACACCTTAATGCAGGATTTACAGGCCTGAAACTTACATGTCACACACTAAGCATGCTGCTTTGTACTGGGGTATTATTGCAGAGTACTGTTGGCAATGACAAAAAGACTTCTTTTTCTGCAGAATAGTGGAAATTTGCTCTCACAGATGTCTCCTGTGCAGGGAAAATAGGTGCTGACGTAAAGGGATGCCCTTGGCTACAAAAAGTGAAAACGGAAGAGGGAAAACTCTTGGGCGGCTGGTCCCTTCAGGGCGCTGCAGAATTTCTCAGAGCACAGCCAAGCGCAGGCCACCAGTTTCTCTGACAGATCATCATTTGCATCTCATTTACACAGAAAGCATTTAATCTCCTAACTGGCATTCCTGTGGGTTGTGCCCGGGCTCCGGCAGTCACTGGCCCTCAGCCGAGGAGAGCCTCGGCTACCGGGAGCGCTGCCCACAGCCGCCGGGCCCAGGGCTGCCGTGCTCCGTCTCCCACGCGAGCCTGGCTCCCTGGCACAGGGCACCACTCGCGTTCCTCCTGCTCCAACAGCCCGGCCGGCCACAGGAGGCACGTTCTCCTCCGGGCTCCTCTCCACAGAGCAGCCGGACCCGCGGCCGGGGCGCACCGGCCTTTCCCGAAGCCCCGGGCCGCCCCGGGTAGATCACTCTGTTTACGCCGCCGGGCCCCTCCGCCCCGGGCGCTGCCCGCTCCGCGGTGCCCCGCTCCCCGGCCCCGTTCCCCTCCCCCCGGCGCACGTAGGCTCCGCCCCTGGCCGGCACTTGACGGACGGGCGGAGGAGCCAATGGCGCGCGGGGCACGTGCGCGTGGCAGCCAATGGGTGTCGGCGGGCGGTGCGGGGGCGGGGCTGTGGCGCTGGAGCGGCTCGTTGTGCGCTGCGGACCGATCGCCTCCCGCTGCCCGGGCCCGGCCGCCGCCGCCGCAGGTGAGGCCGCGTGCGGGGCCGCGGCGCCGCGCCTGAACAGCCCCGGCGGCGCCCGCGGGGCCGGCGCAGGAAGGAGCGGGCGACGGGGACGGGGCGGCCGGGCCGAGGCCTGGGCCTGGAAGGGTAGCCCGGCCTGTTGGGGAGGGGCCGTAGGGCTGCGCGGGCCCGGGGCGGCGGGCGGGCGGCGGGGTCGCGGCCTGCAGGGCCTGCGGGGGCCGGATGGGGCACGGGCAGGGAGCGGGTCCTGAAGCCGCCGCGCTTGCGGCGGGAAGGCCGCGGGTCGCGGTGCCGCGATGCGCGGCGGGTCCGCGCCGCGTCTCAGGGCCTTTCTCCGTCCGGTTAATGGCCTCATCTTTCATGTTTATTTTTCCCGTGTCTGTGCGGATACAGCTTTTCAGTCTCCCACGTTGGTTAGGACTGGCACGTCGTTGTTGACTGGCGGTACCCGAGGGTCCATGCCAGCGCCGGTTGGCATCAGTGCTGGCAGCGGGGCCGGGACTGGTGTGGCGGGTGCTCGGGGCCGCAGGAATCGGGGCTAAAGCGGCAGCCACTGCTGTTTGTGCTCGTGGGAGCAATTCAGTGCAGAGCGTTTGCTCGCTTTTAGCGGCTGGAGGAGGCAGGATTGTCCTGGGAGCGCTTTCTCGGCAGTGGGACAGCCGTGGGGAGCCGCGCTCCTGCCGGGTTCTGCACTGCTGGGAGTGCGGATGCGTTTCTTGGGCACAGAGTTGTATCCGAGACTTGCTGGGAAAGGAAGCTCGGTTTGTTTCATGAGGACTTGCACTGGGATCCTGTGATCTTTTAATGAGGCATGTGTGGAAAACAAAAGAGGAAAGAGTTGGGAAGGGTAGGGATGAATTCCTTTTGTTAACGCCTGTTGTTGTTATATTTGATCACTTTTTGAGGTGTTTGTAGTTTTGTTCATTTTACTCCCTGATGGTGGGTGTTTACTGCTCATGTTGCTCGGCTCTCACCTCTTTACGAGTTGTTGTTTCTCTGTACTCCTGTTTTAACCACTTTTTTTTCTGGAGCTGTGTGAACCGTTCTGTGACTTGTTACATTACAACTAGGGTGATGCACATGTTCCATAGTCTTTATCAAACCTGTAGAGTTGATGGGATTTCTTAGATTCCTGTTGACTCCTGGGTTATGTCTATGTGTGTGATGAATAGTAAAATCAAGAGTCCTGAGCCTGTAAGTCTGTCCTGCATGAGATGTTACTGTGAGTGTCCTGTGTTTTGTTCTGAGGCAGAGTAACTGTATATAATGATCCCAGTGCTCCTGTGGTTTCCATGATTCAAGGGGTTCAGCGGTCAGGAGTTACAGCTGTGGTTGCAGTAGGCTCTTTCCAGGCCTGACTGGAATATGAACAGGAACCTCTTAAGCTGGTGTGATTGTTAAATGTGTTGTGCAGTGAGTTTATAGCCCTGCTGTGAGTGGTTCTGCGGGACCAGATGAACTCCTTAGGGAGTTGTCTTGTGTGGTACCAAGTTTGTGAAAACAGCAGCAGCAGTAAGCACAGTCTGAATGGAGATGTGAATGTCGTGTGTAGCAGCTTACTCATCTGTGTTTGTTGAACAGTGTTTGGTGCTGACATGAACCTAATGGGAAATGTGCTCTGTGCTCTGAATTCAAGTACTATTCTCTTTCTGTTTCTTGAATGTTCTATCACTTTTTTTCTTCTGGAAAAAGCCCTCCATGTCGTGATCTGAGACATTTTACTTTCAGAATCCATCTCTTTCAGCTGTTGTACCAGCCTACTTTGTCTCTTGAAGCTTTGGTCTCTGTCTTGTTTCTTGCTTATTTGTTGTGAGCTCTCTGAATTGATTCCCAGAGTTACTGGCTGTCACTGACCACATGTGGATAAGCTGCCTGTGAAGTTGGTAGACTTTTAGTCATCAAGTTTAGAAAGCTCAAACTTGCTGTGTATTTAGACTTCAAGAAGAAGTTCAGAGAAGCTGTTCTTTCTGCACTTCCAGGTACTTTAGAAGCGGCCTGGAAGGCATTTAGGGAGAGTGACAGGAGAGATGATAAATTTTGGCTTGTGCTGAAAATGATCAGGGCGTTTCTGTCTGATGTGCAGTTCTGTATTCAGGCACCTGCAAGCTTCAAACTGCTGGCCTAAATGATCCATTTGAGTATACAACCTCATTATATGTAGGTGATGTATGCAAAAATAGATTCTAATTTTTTTTTTTCTGAGGAGATAGGGTGGAAATAAGCTGTACTGAGAAGGCAGAGATGTTTTTCATGTGTGTGGGTTTGCTGCCTTTGGGGGGTTTTTTTTGTTTGTTTTTAAAATTAGTAGCAGTAGTATAGTACTACAAAGGTATAATTTTCCTGTCTCCTACTGCTTCCATGGCCTCCATGTAGGAACACAGCAGCAAACTACAGTGTCTCACCAGGCCCTCAGAGGTAGATTTCCAGCTAGTTGTTTTGTGCTGGTGAACAAGTTGGATGCTGTCTTTTCCTCTTGCTATTACTTGTCTTCCTGACCATTCTGAAGATGGGTCAGTGTTATAAAAGGTTGGATCAATGTGTGGGGCAGCTGTTGTCAGAAGGTGTCTGGAATCTACAGTTCTTATGTCCACTTCTTCTCATCTCCTGCCCTCTCCCTCAGAAAGGAATCATTCCCTCACAGCACAGTTGTCTCCCATTGTGTAGGTGAAAAATTGCCAAAGGCAATTTATGGACAATCTGACACTGTCTAGAAAAAGGAAGATAATAAATTATTTCCTTTTTTCAAAGATCTGTTTATCATAACTCTGTTTGGTTTTGGTTTTTTTTAATACCAGTGCAGAAGGTGAGATAGTCCAGGCTGCGCAAAGTTCTTTGCTGTTTCTTCCCTGTATAGGAACTTGCTGGTGGTAACTGGCAGCATCTTTGACCCAGGGGCAGCAACTGTGGAATCACAGAATGCCAGAATGGCTGGAGTTGGGAGGGACCTTAGAGACCATTTCATTCCAACCTGTGCCACAGGCAGGGACACCTCCCACTGTCCCAGGTGCTCCATGCCCTGTCCAGCCTGGCCTTGGGCACTGCCAGGGATCCAGGGGCAGCCCCAGCTGCTCTGGGCACCCTGTGCCAGGGCCTGCCCACCCTGCCAGGGAACAATTCCTGATTCCCAAGATCCCATCCAGCCCTGCCCTCTGGCAGTGGGAGCCATTGCCTGGCTCCTGTCCCTCCAGGCCTTGTCCCCAGTCCCTGTGCAGCTCTCCTGGAGCCCCTTCAGGCCCTGCAAGGGGCTCTGAGCTCTCCCTGGAGCCTTCTCTTGTCCAGGTGAGCACCCCCACCTGTGCCAGCCTGGCTCCAGAGCAGAGGGGCTCCAGCCCTTGCAGCATCTCTGTGACCTCCTCTGGTCTCACTCCAGCAGCTCCATGTCTTTCCTGTGCTGAAAAGTGTATTGTGATGTGGAACTCAGAGCAGAGCCTGCTATCCTCTGTCTGTCAGGGCTGGCTGTTAACCTGGGGAGATGGGGAAATGTGGATCTGGCAGCAGATGTTCAGTGTCTCAGCCACAGGTTTTCTGACTGCCCTTGTTCTTCCTGCTCAGGCTGAGAGGGGCCCCAGTCCCTGCTGGGTGTTGGACCAGCAGTGGATGGTAATTACGGCCAGCCTGTATCTGATTTCTGACAGCATCCCAATGATGATTAATTTTGTTCCTAGGAATTGAGTGCAGTTCATCAGACTGGTAAAGTAAGGTCATTGCTCTGAAGAATGCAGCTTTGTTTTTGGCCTCAAATGCTTTTGTCTCTGAATGGCAATATAAGCATGGACAAAAACACCTTGATGATGTTATTATATGCACATGAATAAAAATAACTAAGGGAGGCAATTCCAGACAATCTGATTGCTAAAACTGCTTTGCTGAAATATTAAAATTATGACAGTTGAGATTTGTAAGACCAAAAATATGCTCAAAACTAAGTTTATGCCCAGTGTTTTTAAAACAACATTTAAAAAAAAAGCTTAAAATATGTTGTACTGAAATGAGTGATTCAGCATATGGAAATAGAATTTGTGGAAATGCAGCAGCAGATTTTAGTAATGGCTGCTTCTGGTGCTGAGCTATTTTTACTGGCAAAAGTGTTGGAATCTTAGGTGCAGTCAAGCTGAGGAGAACAAGGGTAATGTCCTCGTTTCAGGCGTGCAAAGGGGAAAAGAATCAAAGAGATAAGATCTGTTACCTCTGGAAAACCCAAAGGGCTGGCAAGTAGAAAGGGTTTGCTTTTTTTCCCTCATACACTGTATAAATGCTGTTCTTGAATTTAAGAGACAATCTGGATGTTGTGATTTCTCCACCCCCAAGTGGCTTTTGATGTTTGGTCAAGATTTGAGGGGAATTAGAAGGAATAGTGCATGAATGTGTGGTGAATCAAATACCAGCAGGGCTTGCACTGCCCTTTCCTTGTCCTGTGGTCTGTGTGTTCATGGAGAGGTCTGTGCTTGTGGGGTGCAATATGCAGAGCTATTGGGGCCATGAAAAGAGTTTGTATAAAGAATAAAAGGTGTTTTCTTGTAGATTATGGGGAAAGGCTCTGTGATGTAGAGAGGTCTGGATTAAGTAATGGAGAGAGATGTGTTCTGACTGTGGAGCGCTGGGAAACTTTTTTTCCTTTGGGAGGCAGGTAGGCCTAGGGGAAGGTCTTCTGCTGGTGTGGCTCTTCAGGTGAAACCTATTCTGTTCCTTACACCAATTTCAGAGAAGACAGTATGTTGCTTTTTCTTCCCCAGTGTCTGTCCTACTCTGTTGAGATTAAACTCTTCCTTCTCAATCCTGGTATGAAGCTGCCTGCAGAGCAAGTTTTTGCATGACAACACTGTGTTGGATAGTTTTTGAAAACTTTTCCTGAAGCAGTTTAAATTCATAGAGGCTCTTCAGGCCCTTCTGCGTGTGGCATTGGTTTTGACATTCCAGCCTGGACATCTCAACACCTCTGCACCTGCCTTCTGGATTGGTTTGGCACTTGCCTAAATGTAGTAGTGTTCTTTTTGTTCTGTTTCAGGTGTGGTCTCCAAGAAACAGCTCAGCAGCTTAAGACAAGATTGTTGCCTTGTAGTCAGCCATGACTCTGGGGGCGTGTCAACAAAAATCCCTGTGCTGGAGAAGCAGAAGGGCTCTAGTAACCTTGGGGTTCTGCTGGAGAAGCAGAAGGGCTTTAGTAGCCTTGAGGTTCTGCTTGAAGCACCCCATTTAGATTCCTAAGTCCACAGGCAGAGCTCAAGAATAAGCCTATGAGACTGTAGTGCAAGTTGATGAAACGGCTCATGGGCAGAACACTGCAGCATCACTGGTCTCAGGGCTCCTGTTCATTTACCACTGACACCATCAACAAGGAGATTTCACCAGTTCAGGGACTTTGTCAGACACTGTCCACTGGAGCCTTTCCTGTGTAGAGTGTCCTGGGTAATCCTGACTTGCACTTCATGGCAAAGAAAGATGGAGGTTTGGGTGAGTAGCTGGGTCAGCAGCTTCAGGTCTGCATGGTTTAAAGACCATGCTGTGCTCACTGAGGCTCATTCCCAGTGCTCCAGTCAAGGTGCCATGAGCTCTGTGCCACAGAAATCATTGATCCAGGAAGAATTTCCCATCTTAAGTTCTGCACTAGCTGATCCATCATCCATCCCACCTGAAGAGCTGCCTCCATCTCTGGGGACCCCAGCAGAAGAAGGACATGGACCAGTTGGAGTGAGACCAGAGAAGGCCACAGAGATGCTCTGAGAGCTGGAGCCCCTCTGCTCTGGAGCCAGGCTGGCACAGGTGGGGGTGCTCACCTGGACAAGAGAAGGCTCCAGGGAGAGCTCAGAGCCCCTTGCAGGGCCTGAAGGGGCTCCAGGAGAGCTGCAGAGGGACTGGGGACAAGGCCTGGAGGGACAGGAGCCAGGGAATGGCTCCCACTGCCAGAGGGCAGGGCTGGATGGGATCTTGGGCAGGAATTGTTCCCTGGCAGGGTGGGCAGGCCCTGGCACAGGGTGCCCAGAGCAGCTGGGGCTGCCCCTGGATCCCTGGCAGTGCCCAAGGCCAGGCTGGACAGGGCTTGGAGCAGCCTGGGACAGTGGAAGGTGTCCCTGCCATGACAGGGGGTGGAATGAAATGGTCTCTAAGGTTCCTTCCAACCCAGCTATCCTGGGATTCTGTGAGCATCTGTTTAAATGTCTACATATGAATTTGTGACCTCAGTAGTGGTCTGGTGCCTTTTTAGTCCTGTGAACAAGGTGAAGGTGGACAAAGCCTCTTGCCTGATGTTGAAGGCGGACAGTTCTTGCCAGTGTTCCCATTTCACATGATCTCCACAGTTCCTTACAGCAAACATCTTGAAGTGAAATAATAGCAGTGATTCCTAGAAATCTGGATGGAGGTACAGAGTGTCATTGGGAAAAAACTTCTAGTGGTCTGTTGCCAGAACCATTAACCCTGTGTGATCTGGTGTGCTTTTGTGAGAGGGTGATTGTCATGGTCAGTGCAACATTTCTGCAAATAATGCTCATGAGAGCTTTTCAGTCCAGTCCTGGGAATGCTGGCCTGGCTGAGGATGCCTGAGCAGTCACTGTCACAGGTGGTGAAGTGTTAAGCTGTGTACATTCGAGCACCTCCAGAATTAGTGGAAGATTCGGGCACAGCACATGTGATTCCCTTTGTTGCTTTGTGCACCCTTGGCATTTTAATTTTGGGGCACCTTACTCAAGGAAGAAGGTGGCTGCTGCCTTTTCAAACATGCCTCTGTAGCATTTGGTTATTTTTAAAAAATTGTCATTTTAGGAAGTGCAGTTCAGTGGAACCTAGTTTTAAAGTTTTCGTTTTTTGGGACATATAAATGAAGGCCTCTTTTGGAAAGGTTGCAAACTACCAGTCTCTTTTCAATCAGCCTTCCCAAATGGAGCTGTTGGGCCTTCTTGCCATCATTGACCAGTCCACTGGGAATATAAATGCATTCAGTCTTTTGATTTATGTCATTGTGGATTGACAAATGTCAGTTACCCAAGCTCTCACTTGCAAATAGTGTATAGGCCAGGTTCTCAAATCTGGAATATTTACTGATAGAAATGGATTGTTATCTCTTTGGTAGAGAAAGATCAGGACATTCCCTCAGTGTGTTTCAGTGAGAGCAGAATAAACTTGTTTTGCGGTGTAGCATTGCTTGTTTCATCCATCCTATTTTATAGCTCCTTTTCTTTTTGGAAATCTTGTTGGTATGCAGAGGTTACAATTCTTCAGGGGCTCTTTTTAACTTTGCTGGCATGAGAGCTGTTCACCTGTTGAGGAATACACCTGGTGCAGGTCGGCAGCAGCAGTGTGAGCTGCAGGTTATTCTGGGAGGGGGTTCTTCAACTCTGACAGACTTGGGGCCATGACCATTTCCCTGGGGAGCCTCTTCCAGAACCTTTTCCTAATATCCAACCTAAACCTCCCCTGACGCATTGAGAAGACCCTGGACTAAACATCAGCATCAGAATGGGCACAGCCCGGGGGGGCTTTGTCTGGAGTCCCCCCTGAGGGCACCAGCTCGAGGTGTTCTGTGTCCCTGCACCACAAAGGAACTGGAGTCTGGGACTGTGCTGTGGGAAACCTGGGGCCGAGCTGGTGAGAGGAGCTGGCCTGACTGGGGGACTGTGGGGTGTACAGGGTCTCACACGGGGCCTGTGGGGTCACTGGAGCCACTGCTGCAAAGGGGCTGTGATCCCAGCACTGCCAGTCTGCTGACAGTGGGACCCCCGGAGTGGCGTCAGACCGGTGGAGTGCTGGAGTTTCCTTAACACCTCAACAGCAGAGGAAGTGGTGCCCACTAACTTCCAGGCTGGCTGGACAGTGTTAGTCCTGCAGCCAGTTGTGTAAGTGCTCAGCAAGAGATTGGGAAGAAAGAAACATCTTCTCTCTCAGCACTCTGCTCCTCCAGCTCTTCACTGTGCCTTTATTGCTCCTGCATACTTGGTTCCTGGTCTCCCATGGAAACCTTTGCCAGGCCTGTATGCAAGGGCTTCCTATGTTTACTTTCTAAAAGCCTGAAGAAAAGCAGGTGGAAGCTTCTTTCCCACCTTCTGATGGCTCTGAATCAGCACTGCCCCAGGCACTGCTTCAGTATCCTGGGAGGGCAGACTGTGAGCATTGCAGCAGGTTAGAGGATGTGGGACAATGATGGAAAGTCAGCAGCCACTTGCCAAACACTTGGCAATTCTGCTTTATGCCAGATACAAGTGTGGTAACTTGCCATCCTGGTGTGCTGGGAAGTTTTCTCTGCTTCATATCTGACTGTGGTGCCTCCTTTTCAGATACACCCTGGAGAATTAAAAAAAAAAACCCAAACCCCAATCTTTTAAGTATCTGTTCTTGAAATCAGTAGAATTTATAGCAATTTCTTAATCTCAGCAGCAGGAAGGATTTATATCATAAATAAATGGCAATAAAGGGCAAAGTTGGTTAAAATGAAGGAAGTGTTAACTCTTTCCTCTTATAGGTGGAAAAATCTCAACATTTCTTCCTTTGCTTACTAGATATTCTAGTTGTGCCATACAACTTGCAGTCATCAACATATTGGTGTGTTCTGCTTGTAGGACTTGAATTTTGTGGAGTGCAAAGGCAAGCAAAGCTGCCTTCTATTCAAATTATTCTGAAAATGTGTGTTACGTGGTTTTATAACTTAGACATGGTGACTACAGATGGTTCAGCTGTTTGAGTGTTGTTTACCAGAACAGGAAACTTCTCTGAGATTGTGCTCAGCAGGTTCTGACACAGCCAGGAGGGAACCTGTGTTTAATGACAGAATTTGCAGTACAACTGAGATGACCTGGCAGCTTAAAAATTGTCTCTTCCCTTGCTTCCAGCTTTGCAGTGCCTCCTCCTGCTTTCCTATCCTGTGGCATTAGCTGGTGCTTATCTTGCTGCAAGGAAAGCAGATTAAAACTGCTGACACAACAGAAAGGGCTTCCCTCCTGTGTGGTTTTCCATTGCTTTCACAGTACAGATTGGTTATCCCATGGGCAGAGGGTGCTGGAATAGGCTCATGTTGACACTTGAAACACAAAAATGAGGGTAGAAGCTGATCTGTGGGTGAAGAGGAGCAAGAGCTGCCAGCTCTTAATGCTTCAACACACACTGAAAAGATAAAGATTCAGTTCAAATCCATACTGTGTTAAATCTCAAATTAGCACTAAGTCTTCTCATGGTTTATTCTATAATCATGTGCTCAGGTATTTGTTTAAAAATTTGACCTTCACTGTCAGACATGAGTTAGCAGCAGCTGCTGGTGAGGGGCCTGGAAGTCCCTTCAATGCAGGGAGCATTCCCTTTCTAAACTGAGGATTTCTGGTTGCTGTTTCTGACTTCGTCTGTTATTCAACTTCTGGCTGTCAGTCATGATGCAGTCTCTGGAAAGGCTTATCCTTTAGCAGATCCAGATCTGTAGATCCTGTTGCAGAAACAGGATTTAGATATCTTGATTTTGACTATTTCAAAGCAGTTGAAGGGCTTTAAAAACTAGGATTTTGGCAAGCCATGAGCAGCTTGAGTCTGGTGTGAGTTTTAGTTGTAGGTCAACTAAAACATCAGGATTCAGTCCCTGATGGTGAACTGAGGCAGAGAGTATCTTCCTGTGATAGGAATTCTGTATGTTTTCTCAAGGCTTTCTTTAAAAAGCTGCAAAAATAGAAACTGTCAAATACTCAATATGCCCCCAGGTCAGTGTGCAGCAGACTCACCAGTTTCATACACACAGTAAAGCAGCACCAAAGGCAGCAGTAAACAGTAAAAGGCCTTGAGGTGCAGGATGAACAATGTTTACAGGGGAAAACATTCAGAAAATTAATAGTTTCCAGTTGAAACACTGAACTGGATCAGATCTTGCTGTTCTTGTCTTCCTGTCTGAAAAAGTTCTGGGCATAAGGTTGGAATTCAGATCGAGGTGGCAGTTTGGTTGTGGCTGGTTAAGTACCTGGACATGGGGGACCTGATTTTTACCTTGGCTGTTGGGAATATTTTGGTGTTTACAGGAATGTCTTCAAAATCTGTCTTGATGCTTTTTATTAATGTAAAAAATTAGAAATCCTGAAGAGCTCTTTAATGGTACATAGTTCTGTAAAATGTCATGTTTATGCTTTTGAAAGAATGAATTGTTCTGGAATTTTCAACAAATAGCATTTTGTTTTCTGAGTTGAAAAAATGCATTGCTGAAGCAGTGGTTTGTTCTTAGTTTTTAAAATAAACATTCAAACTTACTTCAGGTGGAGGAAGTTTGGTTTATGGAAATGCGAAGATCTAAACCTCACTGAGGGTTTTTTTCACTTTGCAGATTTATTGTAAAATGTCCAATGGTTATGAAGATCACATGGCTGAAGATTGCAGGGATGATATTGGTAGGACAAATTTAATTGTGAACTACCTTCCTCAGAACATGACACAGGATGAATTACGGAGTCTGTTCAGCAGCATCGGTGAAGTGGAATCTGCAAAACTTATTCGGGACAAAGTTGCAGGTATGATTTAATGTTTCAGAAATTGTCACCTTGTGCTAGACTGGGTGAGCAAATACTTGATTGAATACAACTTAATCTAGAAATACTAAATATTTGTGTGTGTAATCAAACTATTGACACGTTTACCTGGAGCTCCAGTAATGCCAGGATTGGGCATTGGGAGGATGGAATGCTCGAGGCTAAGTTCATGACTATTGTGTGTATGGCTGAGAATTCTAAGTACTGTTCCCATATTTGAACATTAATAGACAGGTCTAAAACTGGTTTAGATTTAGTCCCTGGTTGATTTATTCTTCCTACAGTCTGAGTGTTTTTGACTCTGACAGATCTCTGAATATAAAAACAAACCTTTTGTTCTTATTCTGATTATTAAAATAAAGGTATACTGGAGTTCTGAAGTGGCTGTAGGTCTTATCACTGTTGCAGAATTTAACTTGTAAGTTCCCTAAATAGGATTGATAGTAGTAGCTTTGAAATATGAGAGGAATGAATTGTTCTGACTTGTGAAACTTAATGTTTCCTTGAAGCAAAACAAATGCAGACAGAGCAGCTGCTTCCATGTCTCTTTAGTTGCAGGAGGGTTTTTAGCTGCTCTCTGAAGAGGTTTTAATCCTTGCACTGTTAAAATACCAAACTTTACAAGTTTTGGTTATCGTTGCAGAATCTTGGATTCAGTGAGAGCACTTGGTTGTTTCTGGAGGGGAAAAAAAAGTGCTGTTGACTGGCTGTGCCCTGGTGTTTGCTGTTGACTGGCTGTGCCCGGGTGTTTGCTGCTGACTGGCTGTGCCCTGGTGTTTGCTGTTGACTGGCTGTGCCCTGGTGTTTGCTGTTGACTGGCTGTGCCCTGGTGTTTGCTGTTGACTGGCTGTGCCCTGGTGTTTGCTGTTGACTGGCTGTGCCCTGGTGTTTGCTGTTGACTGCCTGTGCCCTGGTGTTTGCTGTTGACTGCCTGTGCCCGGGTGTTTGCTGTTGACTGGCTGTGCACGGGTGTTTGCTGTTGACTGGCTGTGCCCGGGTGTTTGGTGTTGACTGCCTGTGCCCAGGTGTTTGCTGTTGACTGCCTGTGCCCGGGTGTTTGCTGTTGACTGCCTGTGCCCGGGTGTTTGCTGTTGACTGCCTGTGCCCTGGTGTTTGCTGTTGACTGCCTGTGCCCGGGTGTTTGCTGTTGACTGCCTGTGCCCGGGTGTTTGCTGTTGACTGCCTGTGCCCTGGTGTTTGCTGTTGACTGCCTGTGCCCTGGTGTTTGCTGTTGACTGGCTGTGCACGGGTGTTTGCTGTTGACTGCCTGTGCCCGGGTGTTTGCTGTTGACTGGCTGTGCCCAGGTGTTTGCTGTTGACTGCCTGTGCCCTGGTGTTTGCTGTTGACTGGCTGTGCCCGGGTGTTTGCTGTTGACTGGCTGTGCCCAGGTGTTTGCTGTTGACTGCCTGTGCCCTGGTGTTTGCTGTTGACTGCCTGTGCCCGGGTGTTTGCTGTTGACTGGCTGTGCATGGGTGTTTGTTCCCAGTCTGCAGCACAGTGGAATTCTCTGCTGCACATGCTCAGTGTTGTATTTCAGAATCCAGTGATACTGATCGTTATCTAATCCCTAACGGAGACTGCTCCCCAGTCTGTACAAGCTGCATGGGAGCTGCTGGAATGCCTGAGAGCTCTTTGTGCGTCATCTTTAGTGCTTTATTTGCTTGAGAATACCCATGAGAACTGAATAACTAAAAACTTCAGAATTTCCCTTCTGAGTAGCCTCTCTGATTTCCATGCCTCTGGCTTTCCTGATATCTTACAGATGAGGTATCTTGTGATGTCTCTGTCTGTATCTCTACTTAAGGGATATATATGTTCCAGTCATGGTAAAATAGTTACATAAATACTGATTTCTTTGAATGTTTTGGTAGGTGAGTGTTTGTCCCAGATGTTGTCATGTACTTTGCAGCGCTCAGAAGTTGAGGCTTACTCTGCAGGCTGGTTTTGCAAGGAATAAGATCCCTTGCTGATAGCAGGTCATATCTGACCCACACCTTAGACTGTAAAATAAGCACAGAATCACCTGCATGGGAGGGAAGATATTTTCAGTGGGAAGCAAGAGACTTAATCAGTCTCTGAAGTTGAGACCCTACTTCACAGGCACCTGTAGCATCAAACACTCTGGTAAAGTCTGGTTAACTTTAACTTGGAACTTGACAGTGCTGGGTAGTTTAAAGTCCAAAACATAGACTTGTGTGCTCAAGGTTGTTCTTAACCTCAAGAATGAAAAGTAAAATTGCTGTTATTGTTGCAAGAGCCCTTGAGTGCCTGTGGACAGAACATTGGCTTTTCTCTAAAGTGGTTGCAGGTACTGGGTTCTGTGTGGCTGCTGTGGTCAAGCCGCTGAATTTTGTTGCTACCTAATTTTTCACTAGCTTGCAACACTATTAGAAGCAGTTACCAGTCATCTCCATGCTTACTGAGAGTTCTGGAATATCAGTGCCAAAGAACTGGCTCATTCTGAGCATTTTTCCTTCCTCTTGCTTTTGTTTCTGCCCCTTAATGTCAACATTATATTCTTTATTCTCAAACTCTCTGTTAAACACATGAATGTGCAGCAGTTCCTGAACAGAAAAATCCTGTGGCACAGTTCTGCTTTTCTTATGCCTCCACTTGAATTTCTCTGACCCTGTGGTAGACAGCAGGAAACTGGAACTGCAGAAAAACCTGTTCAGCTCCCTGACCTTGGTTTCTGGTCAGATAAGTCATAATATTGGCATGTGAGATAGAGTGGGTTGAGTGGCCTGGGCAGGAGGGAGGGAACCTTTTGCTTTTGTTTGAGTTAGACTTTTTGGATCAGTTTAGTTCTTTTCAATGAAGTCATAGCTTTTTGTGCCCCTGTAAAGTTTTAATAATCAGAGTATTTTGTCTCTGAAGTTCCCTTTGTTGTTTGTGTTTGCAGAGTTAAAGTCAACATTTAGTTGATAATGCTTGCTTTTTGTAAAACATTGAGTGATACATACATTTCTTCTCAATTTATTGTCTGGTAATGAAACATGGGGCAAAAAATACTTCTGCTTGGAATGCAGTTTTTCATGACTTATTGAACTGGCATAAGCTGTCTGGAGACTGATTACTGGGATTCAAGAACTGATTTGAAAGGCAAAGTTTGGGTTTGTTTGAGCAAAATATTTTATTATGATCATTCCATATGTTGTTGCGTTTTGCTTCAAATGCAGCAGAGTATTGAACAATCTGTGTTCCATGTGTTAGGTTGTGGTTATAAAATGTAGAGAAGCTCCTTGAAGCCTCCAGACTGATTACCCTTTATCTCACTACTGATGAGCATTACAGGAAGGTGAAAGTAGCAGCAAACCATAGTGTCAATTCACATTTCTTACCAGGAGCTTTTGGGGTTGTGTATGGGTTATAACCATTGATAAAGGTGTAACTGTGTGTCTGGTTTGTTGTTTGAGATGTGACAGCTTCTTTTTCTGGTTTTTTTTTCCTTTATTTCAGTACCTGTACAGAGAAACTTGTGCGCAGTAGATGAGCATTAGAAAGATGCAGGGCTCCTCCTGATCATACTGGAGGAATAGAGTGCTGGGCTTTGCATTCCCCAGTTGGTGTAGTGCACTCCTCAGCACTTCCAGCTATGGCTTTGCTTGGCATGTGATGAGTGAATCAGTACTGGGGGTCAGCAGGCAAATACTGGATTGTTGCTATGCTGCTCACTGTACTTGTGCTTATGGTGAGTGTGTCCTGGACATCCAGGATTTTCATAAGAGAATTATAGCATTCATTGGACACTGTGCTTTCTGACAAAATTAAGCACCAGCCATGCCTTTGGGCTTTGAACCCTAGGGAAATGTTAGAAGGCTGATTCCCACTTCCCAATATAGTATGGCACAGTGTCCAGCCTGCAGTGTAACTTTTCACCGGTGCATCTTCTGGCCTGTCATGATGATTGCTGAGGTCTGTGAGTAGCCATTGACCTGATTCTGTCAATTAAATCCTCTCTTCCTGGGGCTCTGGCTCATGAGGCTGAGAGCAAGAAGTCTGGGATTGGTCCAGTAGCCCTGCAGCATTGACTGCAGACACAGCAGGGCCAGACTTGTACTCTGCACTGATTCCCTCTCCATGGATGTGTGTATGATTAGATGTGTGTATGATTAAATGTCCACTTCCTTGGAGCAACTGCCTCGTGCTGGAGATGATCCAACAGAAGAAATCTGTCTTGTACTGTATTTTGCATGGTCAGTGTTTCACTTTGCTGCAGCATCCAGGTTCTGGGGTGTGGGTTTCTAGCCATTGTGCTGGGCTAGACTCCTCTAGCAGGTGAGTTTTTAAAAAACATTTCTCCTTCAGTACCTGTTAATGTAGGAATGCAGAGCTCTGGGCCCCTCTGGGGGTTGCTCAGTTTCTTGCAACTTTTTGTGTCAGGATGTCTGACTTTGTACAGCACAGATGCTTCTACTCAATAGCTCTAAATTTTCCAAGAGAGCCTGGTCACCTCTAGCCTGCTGTCTATGCAGCTGTACACAGACTGTTAGTCCTTCTGGACCAAATGCTGAAGCTGAAAGTCATGTGTGTTTTAGTTTCTCTGTCTTCCCCTTACTCTGCTGAAGTATTTATAACTTTCAAACCTGACTGTCCTAAAGCTCTGAAAAGGTAGAGTTAAACTGCTTTTTTGTGTAATTATTAAAAACAAAAAGCTGCTAAACTCATGTGCTATGGCAGCACATGGTAATATTAAAAATAGTATTCCTTATTGGAATAATTGTGTGAGCTGTGGGTGCTCCCACCTGTGATACTGTATGTAACTGTCCTCAGAGTGCAAGGGAAAAGAGTTCATCAAAACTACCACAAAGCTGTGTTGGGGGAGTTTAAACTGGGTATTAGAAAGAGTTTCTTCCCTAGAGGCTGCTGGGCACTGCCCAGGCTCCCCAGGGAATGGTGCCAAGGCTGCCAGAGCTCCAGGAGCTCTCAGGGGTGCTCAGGGTGGGGCTGTTGGGGTCTGTGCAGGGACAGGGGTTGGAAGGGCCCCACAAGGACCATCAGTCCAACTGAGAATATTCTAGGGTTCTATTCTAGTATTCTGTGAACCTTTTCCCCCATGTGTTTATGGTCTCAGACATCTTTGGGATCTATTTATTGCTCCTGACACCATATCCCCGCTCGGAGTCCCTGGTGACAGGTTGCTGTGCACACCTTATTCTGTGATGGTTCCTTCTGACAGTGATTGATTTTGGTAAGGAGGCATCCAGCTTCCTGAGGGTTCCTGTTCCTTCCCTCACACCTTCTGTACTGCCTGAGCAGGGAGTGTTTTCCCTCTGGTACTCACGACTGCCTGCTCTAGGAAGTGTAGGATATGATCCTTGAACCTGTTCCAAAGGCTCTGTCTGTACCTGTCATCTCCCCAGATATGGCCCCCTCTGTGCAGAGGCTGGGAGGGAGGCTTGGCTTTCCTCTGCACTTTCTGCATTTGCTGTGTCAGTGTGAGTTGTGATGGAGGTCGCTTAGGTGATCAGCAGCTGTCGAGGTAAAGGGATCTCTCCACTGCTGCTGGCAAGTGTGGATCAGAAAGGACATTTTGGGGTGACTTGTTGTTAAGGTTTTATGCAGGAATTTGGGGTCCATCTCAGACATTGCTGTAGTGATGGCTCACTCTGCAGGTGTGCCTGGGACATACATGTTGCTTACAGGACCAAAAGAAGTCACTTTCAGATAGTTGCAGTTCCTCAGGAATGGATGTAAAGCTTTACCCTTTCCCGGCCTTTTTCTTTTCTTGTCTTCTCTCAGACCTGAAAACTCATTCTCAGAAATTACACAACTAAAAAAGAAATGAGTGTCCTTGTCCCTGTGAGCTTTTCAAGCAGAAAGGGGAGGAGGATTTTACTGCCCAGCTGTCAGGTGCTGCAGGGTGGTGAGTGGCTGAAGTTCATGTGACAGGGCAACTACTCATTACACCAGTGCAGTGAACTCAGTCTAGAAATGGAATTCTGAAGTGTTCTTGTTTGTGGAAAATACTTAAGTATTCTCTTTGACTGAAATAGTTTCCTTTTGCATGCAAAACACCCATGAAATTGTTTATGCAGGTTTGCTGTTAACTGTGGAATTGGAATGCATCATTACCTCTGAATTTTTTTTTTCTAGCTCTTTAATCACATTTGGTGGTATGTGATTTCTTTAAATGTTCATTCAAGAATGCCTTGTGGCAATGGTTAACTTAATGAGAAGTGCAAATGGTTTGCAGACAAATTGCCCAAATACTGGAAATGTGAACACCAGCTTTGCCAGCTCCACTTAACTCCCTTTGTCATAAAGGTGGCCACATAAACTGCCTCAGAGGTAGTAACTGAGTTCTCTCAAGGGTATAGGAATACAGTTAACCTAAATCAGAGAATTCTGGAATATCCTGAGCTGGAAGGGACCCACAGGGATCATCAGCTCAGCCCCTGTCCCTGCACAGGCACCCCAAGAATGCCACCCTGAGCAGCCCTGGGAGCTCCTGGAGCTCTGGCAGCCTTGGCACCATTCCCTGGGGAGCCTGGGCAGTGCCCAGCAGCCTCGGGGGGCAGAACCTTGCCCTGAGCTCCATGCCAAGGCCTGGCCCAGCTCCAGCCCTTGCTGGGCTCCTGTCCCTGTCCCAGAGCAGAGCTCAGCCCCTGCCCCTGTGCCTGCCCTGGGGAGGAGCTGCAGCCCCCGAGGAGCCTCCCCTCAGTCTCCTGGGCTGCAGCTGAACCAGCCAAGTGCCCTCAGCTGCTCCTCAGACCCTTCTCCTCCAGATCCTTCCCCATCTTTCTAGCCCTAAAGCTTGCCTGGGTTCTTTCAGAAGGATCAGAGCACAGCCAGTAGAAGCAACAGATCTAGCAGCAGTTCTTGGGCTCTGCTTCTCAACACTTGGGGCATATCTCGGGTTTTCAGTGGATTTCTGGTACTCCTCTTATGACCCAGAGAGCTGGCTGCTGTCAGGATGGGATAGCTGCAGGACACCTGGACTTGGAGCTGGTTGCTCTGAGCTTTGTCAGGTGTACTTGGCCAAAAGGAGGAGTTTGAAGTTTTTGTTCTGGTTGACCCCTGTTTGGGAACGGTCAAGCGCTTGTTTAGCTGTTGCTGAAGCCAGGCCTATGTACCAGTCTGGCCTAGAGCAGATCTTCTGGAGCTCTGTGAGCTGGGACTGTGCACTCAGGGCTGGTGATGATGTGCTGTGGTCTCCAGCAGTCATGGCAGCACCTATTCCTGGAACAGCAGAGACCTTGACAAAAGAAGAGCTGCCTTTGCTGAAAAGGATAGCGGAGCTGTGCAGGGAGTGCCTGGGACCTCTCACTCAGGCTGGGCAGATGTGTTCTCCGTGAGGAGGACCTGTGTCACCAGGTGAAGGGCCTGTGAGCGTATTGAAAACCAGTCCTCGAGTTTGGGGTTCATCAGCAGCTGGAGGGGAGCCTCTAGTGAAGTAACCAAAGGTTTGACATCAAGGGTTCTGTTAGAAAGTTGGTCAGTGAGCTGGCTGGTGGCTCTGACTGCACACTCTCTGTGCATACTGGGTGTGCAGTGATGCCAGGCTGGGAGCAGTGCCTGGTCACTGGTGGTGGTGCTCCCACTCAGAGGGACCCTGAGAGTGTTCTCTGGAAGCTTTGAGGCAGGGCTGGCACAACAGGCAGTGACTCCCTGCTGTTTTGGGGTCATGTGTGTCCTTCCACTCTGGATACACTGAGAGGGTTAAATACAACCCTCCTTGCCATACAAGTCAAAAAGGCCGAGAGAACTGTACAGACCATTCCATGGCTCTGCTTCCTTTGCTTTTTTTTCCCTTATGAAGCCATACAAATGAGCTATGTAGCAACATCTTTGGTTGTGCTTTAATAATTTTCAGCATGCTTTTAGTGGGAGTTATTTTTCTACATCTTAGAATACTTTCATTTTCTTCCAGTGGAGCAACTGCATTTCTGCAGTGTAGAAGTTGGGTTCAGCTCAGCCTGTGATTGGGGTGACTGAGCACTTGCCGAGACTTTTGTACTGTAATGTTTGCAGCTAGTGTTGTTATTTCAAAATTGAAGTTTCTTCCTCAAAAGAAGGAAGAATTGAATTTTTGAGCCCTCAGCATCTTGAGCAGTCAGATTTTTTTGTTCCAACAACAGGTGAACAAATTTGGTTCTGTTTAAAGAAATGAGATCTTGCAGTAAGTGGACAGGCGTTTTCCTCCCAGACTCCCTCCAAAAAACAAGCCTGTGGTATTTCTGTACAGTTTTGGGCCTGGTGTTTTCTGTGTTCAGTTTACAAATCCTTTTCACTACACAGAATCTTGGATGCTGGCAGTTCATCTGGAAAAGGAGCCCTGGAGCAACTGAAATTAAATCTCAATAGAGAAATGTTCTGGAACTGAGAGAAAGGAAAAAAATAAAAAAAGAACATATAGAAATGATAATTATGCAGAGAGGCTTTGTGAAATAAAATTAATTACTAAAAAGCCCCTATCCTTTTGTTTTCAGACTGTAAAGCTGTTACTCTTATGTAGTAGTATTTTTATAGTATTGTGGAGATGGTGAGATCCCTGTAAGCTCTCTGAACCAGGGTTGACAGCAGACTTTTGTCAAGTTAGCTTTGTAGCTGTTGACTTTTCCCCAAAGAAGTGTCTGAGTTGTTTGTATTCATCTTTGTTTCAAGGCAAATATCACTGATTTTACGTAAGAGGGAGAGGAAGCTTTATTTGTAATTTGTAATGTTTTCCTGAGTTGTTTGAAGGTCAGGCTTTTCAAACCAGTTAAATGTGCTTTTGCCCTTAAACTTCTATAAATGAGACTCTTTATTGTTGAGCCGTGAACCAAAATAGAGATTGTGTCCTAAAGCCGGGGGAAGCAGTGGGGATGCATTCTGGATTGGAAAGTCATTATCAATATAACGACATATTTCTTTGTTTCCTTGCTAGTTCCTTTCTGTTGCCATCAAGTGTCTGTTCAGTAAGATGTGCTGCTTTGAAGTCTTGAGCAGAAGTGGAATTGGCTTAGTGTGCAGTCTGGGTCTCAGTCACAGGAACTGCCACAAAGCTGGGTTCAGGTCCTGTAGGAAAAAGATCCTGAGCTGCTGCACAGACTAACAGGAAAGGGTGAAAAATCATGCAAGTGCTGAAATATAAGCCTAAACTTTCTGCTCTGTACTCTGTGTAGGTGGAGCAGGTGCAGTAATTGCCCGTGAGGTGTTGGTGTGACTGACCCAGCCCTACAGGAGCACAGTGCTCCCCAGGGCTCTCGAGGTTAGGCACAGCCCTGGGCTGTTTGCCCCCAGCCTGACACAGACAGGACTCTGTGGGGTTCTGGTGCTGTCCTGGTGTTTCAGGGACTAAATTGTGGGAATTGGAAAAACAGAAACTTCCACAGACACTGAAAGATTTGACCTGCAGCCTTGGGAGAAGCTGGGATTGATGTAAAAATACAATACACAGACATTAAGCAGGAAAAACAGAAACTTATGTTTCTATAGCTGTAAGTAGGAATATGCCTTAAGTAAGTGAGAAACTGTACTGGGTAAGGTAGTGAAGGGTTTATAATGTAGGGGTGTGGTTGTATAGAGTAAGCTAAGAGTTTAGAAGTTGTAATAGAAGCAATATGTGTATATGTGTGATAATTGGATAAAAGTATCCACAGTGCAGCAGAAGTAGGTAAAGGTGATAGGTTAGAAAAGCAAAATAAACCCTGTGGCAACTGTCTGTTGGTTTAGAAAGTTATGTATTATCTCATAACAAAGAACTTGTGACTACTTTGAGCTGTGGTTGACTGCCTGCTCCTCTAAAATCTCACAGCCTCTGAGACTGATGTTCCTCTGAGCAATAAATTGTTCTTAGCCTGACTATGGTCCCACCCCTTCATTAAAAGTAGCAACAATGATACTCAATTATAGTTTTGGGCAGCATTTATAGCTTACCTGGAGATGAGGCAGATGAAAGAATTTCAGAATGATTAATCGTTCCTTCAACAAATTCTTTGGGTAAACAAAAAAATATTTGCTTCCATTTGGTGGAATATTTTTGGTAGGGAAAGTAAAAGTGAAATTTACTTTTAACTGCTTCAGTACCTGCACTGAAGCTTCTGTACTCAGTTCTGTCTCCAGTAGTGCGTTTTCTGGAACCCACTGTGGTCACCACAGCACAAATGGTTGTGTCAGAGACAGGTGCTCAGTGGTGGGGCAGATGAGAGGACATCCCTGAACTGTGGGATAGGGGACTGGATAAGAGAAAATTTTTGGTTCAAACTATGGGTTTTAGCTGCAGCTTCATGTGTTTCCAGAGTAGCTGAGATGCATAATCTATACCATTAATGAAGGACTGAGTGTGAGGCTGGAGCCCCTCTGCTCTGGAGCCAGCCTGGCACAGCTGGGCCTGCTCACCTGCACAAGAGAAGGCTCCAGGCAGAGCTCAGAGCCCCTTGCAGGGCCTGAAGGGGCTCCAGGAGAGCTGCACAGGGACTGGGGACAAGGCCTGGAGGAACAGGAGCCAGGGAATGGCTCCCAGTGCCAGAGGGCAGGGCTGGATGGGATCTTGGGCAGGAATTGTTCCCTGTGAGGGTGGGCAGGCCCTGGCACAGGGTGCCCAGAGCAGCTGGGGCTGCCCCTGGATCCCTGGCAGTGCCCAAGGCCAGGCTGGACAGGGCTTGGAGTAACCTGCAATAGTGGAAGGTGTCCCTGCCATGGCAGGAGTTGGAATGAAATTGTCTCTAAGGTACTTTCAAACCCAAACCATTCAATAATTCCATAATTTCCTGTATTTTAAAAAACAGGAAATACTATGAATTATGTGCTAGAAGTTCTTCTACTTATTACTGTCTATGTTGTGATGATGGAATTTGATCAACATAGACATGGAATGGAGAATCATGCCTTTAATTGTTAGTTTTGAAAATTGGTCATTAAATACTTCAGATGTTTGTGTACAAATGCAGAAAAATGTTTTGACAGAAATCCTTCATGCGGCTGCTTTCTTTCTGATATAAGGACACCTTGCAGTATGAAAACAAAACCTGTTAAGGATGTACCAAATAGCAGGTCCTTGTCTCCAGAGCCAAGTGTTCTGTCTTGTGCCTGTACAGGATGCTGTTACCCGTCTCCCTTGGGGCACTGCTGGCTCATGCTCCATACCCTGGTCCCCAGCTCGTTTTCCCTAGAACAGTCTCCAGCCAGTGAGTGTCCAGTCTGTTGTGGCCGGGGTGTCTTTCTCCCATGATCAGGGCTCTGCATCTGTCCTTGCTGCATTCCATGAGGTGCTCTTGGCCTGTCCTCTTGGCAGCCTGACCCTTCAGTCTGTGACAGGTCCCTCCCAGCCTGGTGGGATCTCCAGTCTTGGTGAGAGCACATTCCCATCACCTCCTCCCCAACGTGGATCACGAGGTAAGCTGCAGGTCCCAGTAAAGACCCTGCAAACTCCACTAGCTCCAGGCATACAGTTGTGGGGGGGAGGGAGGGTGTTTTTGTCTCCTTTTGAAGATGAATGTGGTGCTTACCTTCCTTCTTCCAATTTCCTGATCATTCAAAGATGAAGCAGTTTTGGCAGGGACATGAGCCTGGTGCCTCATCACGCTTACATAGAGCCCATTTCATCCCCCATGGATTTGACTGGAACCAGTTCACTCAACCAAGTCAGTCCCTGGCTCAGTGTTCATCCACTGGCCTTTCTCTGGGAGCTCTTTCCAAAGTGAAGAGCCTGTTAGACTCTGCTGGTGAGGTGAGGCACAGAAAGCATCCCGTGCCCCTCTGCTCAATCACATATTAAATCTGCTGTCATACTTCCAGCCTTGTGCTGCTGGGACAGCAGTAGAATATTTTCTTGTTACCCTTGATATTATTCTTTTCTTTCCATTCTTTTCAAGTCTGAACTGCATTTGAGCTCTGCCATTCCTCAGACGCAGTGGACAGTGTTTCCAAATTCCTCCTGTTGTAGCTGTTACTGCTTCTATCTCCTGTGCTCTCTGTTTCCCTTGGAGCTCTGCCATGGCTCCCTGCTCAGCCAGGCTGCTCTGCTCCCACATCTGTGTGTTTTCCTGGCTGTTAGGAAACAGAGGATGCTGTATGTGTGCTGGGACTCACTCAGCAGTCAGGGTGCAGTCTCTTGGTCACCTGCTCTGCCAGTCCTGCCTTGCTGCGCTTCTCCCCTGTCATAGCCCTTGAGGGAAGTTTGATGCAGGATGATTGTGGGCTGATATGATTGTGGAGCCCTGGTTGTACAACAGTGGAACTGTGCTAAAGAAGCCCACACAAGGCACATCTGAGTGCTTTAAACTGTTATTGTCCTCAGACAGCCACTGCTTTGAATTCTGCTGCCTGGTATTTTTGTGGTACTTCTCGATGCACTCACACCTATTTAGGCTCTCTGGTTATCACTCCTGGCACAGTTTGTAAAGCTAGACAAAAAACTCAAACCCAGCTCACATCCTCCAAAAACTGATTCCCAGTTCAGAAAACAAGTTCTAAGCTAAGTTGCCATCATGCTGAGGTGCACTGACATAATGGGAGCCAGGTTTGATTTTGGGGTTTCTTGTGGAGGACAGGAGGGGGAGGATCTGAGTTAGCTGCTGTCAGTGAAGTGCTCTGGTGTGTATCAGACTCCTCAGTGAAGCTGGAGTTGTCAACACTGGGCTGGGAATAAGGAAGAAGCTGCTGACTGAAGCTGTGTGTCTCAGGAGCTGGGAAAGGAAGCAGGGACATGGACAGAAACCCAAGTGATGCACGGAAAGAAAAGCAGTGCCCTCTCTCCTGAAAGGGCCTTTTATCATGGAAACAAAACTTGATTCTTTCTGCTGAAGGAGTGTAGTATTTTGCTTAAAACTAGGTTTTGTAGTTACTTTGTTAATTGTTTGTGCAGATAAGGACCTACTTGTTGCTCTTTTTTAGCTTTCTCTCTTGAGTAAATTTATATTTATGTATATGTAAACTTTTAAACTATCCGCTAAAATATTTTGAAAACTGTTACAGCACCAATTTCTTTTGTGCTGCCGGTTTCTATAGCAGGCGGGGAACATGAGGAGAAAGCAAAAAAACTTCTCTCCTTGCCTGGGGTAAACACTTGACAGCAGTCATAATACTGTGTAAATGCCAATTCCTTATATATTTCCTGTCATCCTTAGCACATAGGTAGATTGTACTGTTTTGGAGTAAAATGATGAAGCAAAGAGCATTCCTGCACAGGCATCTGTGAGGTGGACATGTCTCCTGCAGTGACAGGATTGCTGTGTGTTGGCCCAGCCTGTGTAGAGATGAGCACTGGGCACTGAGTGGGCAGAGATGGCTGAGGCTGATGCTATTGGCTATTTTAGAGCAAGATAAGTTAACATATGTACTCAGTTTGCATGGTTTGGGTTTTTCTAGCACTTAAGGACTATAAGGTCATGTTATAGTACTGTAGTTTAGAGGTGGTAAGTACAGATGAAAAGGGATGGTCTGCATTCTAGATTATTGTAGAGAAATACAGGTAAGTGATAGTTTCTTACCTATTGTCAGGTAAAAGCTAATAGGACTGTAATATTGGGGTTCAGTACAAACTTACTGTCAAATGCCTAGAGGGAATATGAGAATGAACCTCTGTGATCCTGCCACTTTCAGAGCCTTCTTTTTTTAGTCAGTGTTTGTTTGGGTAAACCGCATTACGTCCCTGCCCCCTCACTTCCCAGGACATTCAAATTGTTGGATAAGGAATAGTCACTGAGGAACCTGTATAAAACTGGAAGTGAAAAAGATGCAGAATTTTGCTCTGACAGAAACAGTAAAGAAGGCCAGACAAAAACAGTAAAAAATGATGCAGTTGCTGTGTGATGGCACTTTAGGGACAGACACTTGGAAGGACAGGTGTAAGGTCCAGGGTAGGACTTGTACAGGAACAAGTGGGGACAGAATATGTACACCTGAGTTTGTAAAAGGAAAGCATTGGCTGGATGTTGTAGAATGTGCTTTCAGAGTGCCTGGCAGACTGCTTTTAATGTGGGCTTGTGTGTGTGTTAGGGCACAGTTTCTGATTTTGGGGACTGGGCTCAGGTCACGAGGTGCATTTTACTCCTGGGTGTCCATGGGTGTTGCAACTCAGGTCTGGTTTTATCCCGTATATAAGTAACTTCAAATTCCTTGTCACTGATCTCAAACCATGCATAAACACATAACTTGTGTGATGCTTTGGAAGGAAACAAAGGAGTGTGGGAAGCAGGGGAGGGGGGGGGATTCTGTCCCTCTGCTCTGCTCTGATTAGACACCAGCTGCAGAGCTGCCTCCAGCTCTGAGGCCCCCAGCATCAGGAGGACGTGGAGCTTCTGGAGCCAGGCCAGAGGAGCCACGGAGATGCTGCAAGTGCTGGAGCCCCTCTGCTCTGGAGCCAGCCTGGCACAGCTGGGCCTGCTCACCTGGACAAGGGGAGGCTCCAGGCAGAGCTCAGAGCCCCTTGCAGGGCCTGAAGGGGCTCCAGGAGAGCTGCAGAGGGACTGGGGACAAGGCCTGGAGGGACAGGAGCCAGGGAATGGCTCCCACTGCCAGAGGGCAGGGCTGGATGGGATCTTGGGCAGGAATTGTTCCCTGTGAGGGTGGGCAGGCCCTGGCACAGGGTGCCCAGAGCAGCTGGGGCTGCCCCTGGATCCCTGGCAGTGCCCAAGGCCAGGCTGGACAGGGCTTGGAGTAACCTGCAATAGTGGAAGGTGTCCCTGTCTGTGGCACAGGATGGAATGAAATGGCCTCTAAGGTCCTTTCAAACCCAGACCATGCTGTGATCTGCAATTCTATGCCTGCTGTGTTCTCTGGGAACTTGTTGCAAGGGAAGGATACTCAGTGTACTGAAGACAACATAAGAAATTTATGAGTGGAATCATTCTCTTCTTCACCTGTCAGGAAAATAGTCCCCCAGTCCTCCCCAGTGCAGCATCCATCCAGGCAGTGAGAGTCCTCCAGGGCTCACTGTGGGTCACACTTATAGGGATTAGTCTTGTTTGGGGTATGTTTCCCTGGTCTTTAAGGGCCCATTTCCATAATTTTTATTAGGACCTGGTTCTGTTCATTAGTTTGCTGGAATATTCATGCTTATGTGGCTTTTGGGACAGACTGAAAATATCCATAAAGCAGCTATTGCTCTGAGCCTTCAGAGCAGGACAGGACCTGTGACAGATGTTGGATCCTTCCCATCCTTGCAAAAGTCATTGCCAACTGTCCACCTGGTATCTTTTCCCTCTTAAGCTTACTTTTGTTTTCTTAGTCTGGAGAAATAAGGTAGGGTCCAGGTGCACAACATTTTTCTAATTGTTCAATTACTCATTTTCTGGATCAGCGGTAAATAATCTCATTAGGTAAGTGGGTGGGAACTAACTGTATTTGATGTCAATGACTGACCATAATAAACAAAAGGAATGCTATAAAGGAATCACAACAGCCATGCTGTGGGTACATGTTAGAAACATTGATCAGAATTTTGCAGCTGTTGTCTGTAGGTCTCCAGAGGATGGAGTTAAATCCTACTTGGCTGGCACAGAGCAGTTTGCTGTTAGTTGTGTTGTGTGTCTGGTGTCACGAGAGGCTGATTTGGAGCTGCTTTAACACCAGGTCTCTAAGGGAGCACGATGTTGTTTCTGTGTGAGGCTTGAACACAGGGGATCTGGCTTCTCTAAGAGTTTTAGCAGATGGCAGAAATTACCTGTGAGTGTTTATACAAAGGGTGTATTAGACAGCAGGCTCTGACATTGTGTGGGTTCAGCTGAGTTACTGCTGGATTAGGTTTCACAAGGAAGCAGCCAAAGGCAGAGGCCGTGCCAGGAGCTGGTGCAGCTCTGCAGTCAGTCTGTTGGCATGAAAACACTGAGGGTTATTTGGGCCTTCCTTCCATTCCCCTGTGGATTCTACACTTGCAATCTCGATGTCTCAGCAGACTGGGCATCCTTGTTTCTGTATCTGAAGTTAATCTACAGTTCTCTTGCAGCCTTTTTCTTCATTTCCTCTGACATTTGTGCCACGATATCATCACTGGACACCCGGGTCTGTATTTGGCGTTCTGAAATGTCAGAAAAGTGTAAGGAAACTTCCTTGTCAGCTAAGACCGTTTCAGAGCCAAGCAGTGTGATTAAAAAGGGCTATTTCACCACAGAATCCTTTACCATAACAATTAGCTTTGACTTGTACTGTCCTTAAGCCTTACAATAGAACTTAATAACTTCAACGTAGCATATTGTTAGAGGAAAATAGCACATTTTCCTATGCATGCCTGCAATTTTCTTTAGAAAATCCCACAGATCTGACAGAGACAAGGGGAAGCTGGCTAAAAGAGGTGTGTTTTGGGTTGAATTGCAGCTTTTTTATTCTGAGACAGTCTTGAAAGCATTTTAGTTATTTTTAGGCCTATGCTGATAAGAACTTGTAGGAAATTGCAACCCAAAATGATCTTAATAGTATGTAATGTTCTAATTGATAGTAGCAATTTTGGAGATTGGAGGTAGAAGCAAAACACATAAGTATCCAAATAAATATTCTTTTTCTTGAATACTTTGAGGATTTTTATTATTAATATCAAATTATTCCTTTTAGAGTAAGCTTAATCAAGGTAACAGTACATGGATTGTCTGCTTTAAAGAGAATTTTTCACTCTTCACTATGATGCTGTGTTTGGGAAACTGGCTGCTTGTTAGCTCTATTAATGAAGGATTGGGAACTTCTTTTTCCTTCTTGTCCCCAGGGGTGGAGGTTGGAATAGCCAAAGAAATCACAAGGGTCTTCATTTCATACCTGACAGTTCATCCGTTGACATTTTCTCACTTTCTGCTCTCTGTCCACGAGACTGTACTGATGAACTTGGTTAAGTCACTGCCTTTGTTCCACACCCATGAAGTTTGCAAGACTGGTCAGAGTTGGTGTTTTAGCCCTAAATTTCTTCCTGTTAAAGGGTGCTCTGTCCAGTGCCTGCTCTCTGTGAAGGCAGAGGGATGTCCAGAGTGGAAATAAAAGCCCTCTGAATTACTCATGATGTGTGCCAGCCTTGGGAAGCCTCCTTGGCTCACTGAAATATTTGCTGTGTGAATTGTGTATGTTAAGTTCACTTCTTGTTTGCATTTCCTTTCAATTTAGTAGTGATAACATAATTTTGTTAGGGTGAATTTAAAAAAAATGTTCTTTCCTTTAGGACACAGCTTAGGCTATGGCTTCGTGAACTACGTAACTGCAAAAGATGCTGAAAGAGCAATAAACACACTGAATGGCCTCAGACTTCAGTCAAAAACTATCAAGGTAGGAGCTCTTCAGTTGGCTGTGAAAGCAGCATTGTAATAGACTTTATTCTGAGGGTAAAGTTTGTGTGCTCCCAGCTGCAGCAAGCATGAATCTGGGAAGAGAATAGTGAAGTGTTTTGAAACAACTTAGTATTTGAAGGTTTCCTTTCTTTATATTCCCACCATTTTTACTGCAGTAGAGGGGCCATTATAGATGGTTGCCAGGTGTTTAACTCATGCATATCTTGGATGCTTCATAATATTTATTGTACATCTTGTTAGTACACGTGCAAACAACAGCCTGTGCTCTATGTGTAGGATTCACTCCTGCTTAGGTGATTTATGCAGCTTTCTCCAGTAGTAGAAATTAGGACAGAAAACTGCACCCTACTCATGCCATATTTTTATGAAGCTTTAGAAGATATACTGATAGGACAAGTTCCTGATGTGAGCTGTGGCAGGTCCAGTGGCTGAGTCAGAACTCGGGATTCTTGGCGTGGCAGAAGCGTTTGCTGGGAGCATTGGTATTGGTCTGTTGCGGTCTCCTTACAGCAATGCTAGTATAGTTGTTATCTCTTGGGTTAGCCCAAAATGAATGGCATTATGTAGGGACATGCCCTTTCTCCTGTTGTTTGGTTGATTTTCCCCTACTGTCTCGGTTCCATGTTTTTTTAATTCCAGTCAAAATGCATGTGTTGGGAATGGGAGAGTTAATTAAATTGGCTCATGACAATAAATTGATCTTCACTGTTAATACCCTGAGCATGTGTTTTTATTTCTTTTAAAGGTTTCCTATGCCCGCCCCAGTTCTGAAGTTATCAAGGATGCTAATTTGTACATCAGTGGCCTGCCCCGCTCAATGACACAGAAGGATGTAGAAGATATGTTTTCCCGTTTTGGACGCATCATCAACTCACGTGTGCTTGTGGATCAAACCACAGGTGAGTTCTGGGACCTTGGCTGTGGAAAACTGGAGTGTACAGCATGTGTTTGGTGTTTTCTGAGACTGGCAGTACCTAAACTTCAGAAATTAGACTGCCACAAGCTAATCATGACATCTGCTGTCAACCGGTGATAGAATTTTGACAGGATATCCATGTTCAGTGATTTTTTTAAAGCACAGAATGACTCACACTGCCTTTTCCAGCTTACAACCCAAACCTCAGACCTTATTAAAATAGGATTATTGTCATTTTTATCAGCTACTGATTTGCCAAATTACTTTCTTGCTCTGATGCTTGCTGGCACTGCAGTGCACTGTATTTCTGGGCCATGTGTGTAGCCTGGAGTGCTGCCCTTACTTTGGCTTTACACACATGCAGCTCTTATCCACTGGTCAATTCCAGGCCATAGTTAGAGATTTAAAGCAAAACAAAAATTGTTTTGTCTTTGGTGCCAGCCTGGAACTCACTCAATTTTCTTATATTTTAGACCATGTGAGATGTCTTACAGGCTTCTGTGGTTACTGCTAAGGAAGGGAATTAATTTCCTACACTTAGTACTGCCCTGAAAGTTCTAAATGTATTTTGTGTATTAAAAAAGAAAAAAGGAAAAAAAAAAGAAAAAAAAAAAAGAAAGGGGAGAAGTCACTTACTTAGGCACTTGGCTCAGGGGAAACCAAAGTTAAGGTTTTCTTTGTGATGGCAGTTCTGACTCTGTTGCAGTGTGTTTTCAGAGTTTTAAGTTCTTACCCTCTTATTTCAGACAGTATAACTGTCTGGCTTATCCGGTCACCCAGCTGTTCTGTGATTTTACTGGTAGCCCATATGTCATGTATTAATCTGGAGAGAGCTTTTACAAATACACTTTTTCATTGATTATGCATCTGGTGTATTGGAATAGAAGACAATCTAATTCTAGCAATTCCACATTTAACGTTTATAACTGGGATTTATGCACTTCAGTTCAGAAGCAGCTTTCTTGCTCTGTGAGGAATCTGCTGTAGTTTGGAGTGGGCCACCAGCAGCTCCTTGTGGGCTCAGTCTGAGAGCAGGCTGAGATCTGCAAGGCTGTGTCCCCATCAGAGCCACCTCCTGGTCCAGGCACCACTTGCAGGTGTTTGGTCAGATGGTGCTGCAAATGTGACTGTGCCTCAGAGAAACCTTGGTGAGATCTGGGGACTGACATGACATGGTTGAGTGAGGAAAATCCCATCCTGCCTGGAGAGTGTTATTTGTTTTGACCAACTCTGATACCTGCATGGCCCTGTCCCTAGAGCTGGTTATCTAGGAATGCAGCTGTAATGAGAAGCAAGAAAAAGACTGGTGGAGCACAGCATACTTAGTAATGCAAGTCTCATAACTAGTCATCCCTCTCTGACAATCTGTGGGATCTGGAGAACATCTGGATTTGACAGAGCTGTAAAATGAGATGACAGAAATCATACAAATAAAATCTCCAGAAGAATACTGTAGTTTTCATGGATGTGCTGAGGCCTGATGCTGTGTAATTCAGCTCAGAACACACCACCTGCTTTCCCATAGCCTTAATAATTCATTGACTGAAGAGTGGGTTCTGTTGCATCTCACAGTTAATACCTGAAAAGCCTGGCTTGCCATCCCACCAGGAATGTAGCTGTGCCTTGGCTTTAAGCCTGCCTTTCATATCTTGATCTGCTCCCACTTAAGACACATTTTGATTTGTACTTAGCTGTACCTTCTCACAGAGATGGTACTCCAGCTTTTGAAAATTATTCTGTTTAAAAATACGCTTTCTAAAATATTTACATTTTAAACGAATGCTTTGAGAAGCACTAGGATGAGAAGCATGAAAGTGGAGGAGTCACAGTAAGCTGAGCTCAGAGATAGCCTTGCTGAGTTCTGAGTGAGGCTGCTGCCCTGGGCCTTCCCAGGGTGGGCCATACCCTTCCCCTGGCACGGAGGCTGATCTCAGTGGTACCTGAGCACACAGGGCTGTCGGCTCTACTCTGGTGAGCCCATGTGTTGTTTTTTATCAAAAGGCAATCACACCTTGTTTGCTTCAGGCCCAGGTCTTGACATGTAGCATTTCCTTCTGTGAAACAGAAAATGATCCTCAACTGTTACTAACAACAGTTTATGATTTTGTGGTTTATGATAAGATTAACTTCTGTATCTGGCTTTGAAGATGTTCCTGGGTGGATGTGAAGAAAACAAAGTATCTGATATGTCCCTTTCTGAAACAGAGCTAATGAAGTCCTACATTTACAGTCCTGGCCACAATACCTCCTTTGGAATGGCATTTAAACAAAATGTACCCTTTTAGCTTCACTGTGATAAACGGTGTTTTCAGCCTACGGTCAAGTCACAGATAAGAAGCAAGGGGAGGAGAGGAGAGCTCACAAGGCATAACTTGTACCTCAGTCAGAAGGAGACAGCATCCAGGGACTGGGACTAGGAAAAAAATACACAAATTTTTAACAGCTGTGATATTGGTGCATTCAGTACAGCTACCAAGAGGTAATTCTTCATTGATTTTAATGAATAAAAATAACTTAGGTGCCAGCTGGAAATAGCGTATGTGAAATTCTGATCTCTCCATTAAAAAAGGTGGAAATCCTTTATTATAGTCAGACATTTGTTCCCTCATCTCTGAACCTGAGTGTGTTTCTAGCATGGAAAAATGAAAACATTTGAAAAAATGTTTATATTCTGTGTTTGCAGATGCTCTTTAGTGATAAAGTAATTGAAACTAAGGGGTTTGGGTTTGTTTTTAACCATCTGGAGTTAATTCTTTTATTTAATTTAAAATGTTGAGGAGTTTGTTGTGAATGGAAATGTCGGTTGATGATGAATATAATGGAATTCTACCACATATTTTTTAAGTGTTTAGTCACTGTGGTTGTTATAGCTGAAATGAGTACGTTAATTTGTCTTTGGTTTCTTGATTTTGTACTTTATCCTCCAGCTGCCAAAGAAATATAAATGTAGAGAACTTGAAAGCTGTGACCATAGAAATATTGAACTTTTTTGGGTTTTGTTTTCAAAGTTATTTTGAGTTTATCCTGAACTTCAATTTTTTTTTTTTGTTTGTTTGTTTTTTTATTGGTTTGGTTACAAGGTTTGTCCAGAGGGGTCGCATTTATCCGGTTTGACAAAAGGTCAGAAGCAGAAGAGGCAATTACAAATTTCAATGGTCACAAACCCCCAGGTTCCTCCGAGCCCATTACAGTGAAGTTTGCAGCCAACCCTAACCAGAACAAAAATGTGGCACTGTTGTCGCAGCTGTGTCATTCACCAGCTAGACGGTTTGGAGGGCCAGTGCATCACCAGGCACAGAGATTCAGGTAGGTTAGGAGGAATAAATGCATTTAAGGCTTGCTCCTGTTCCCATGGTTGTGTGGGGAGCTCTGCCCCCCCAGCTGGGCAGTGATACCTTCACTGCAGCGTGTGTGAATGAATACATAGTGCACTATGTGTCCTCAGTGTTATGTAAAGAAACTGTTGCATTAAAATATGATTAAAGAAAAATCTTACTTGTAAAATTTATATTGAAATTAGTGTTTAAAGGTACCTGCACTCTGGTGTCTGTTTCCACTACTGGATTACAGTGAGGGGACAGCAGCAGCAGGTTCCAGGTGGGTGTTGGTAGGTGCCTGTCTCAACAGATCCCCGTTCTGTGGTTTATATATCTGAACACAAATAGAATTTGGCAACTAAATTAAAGCTCTGAATGGTTGGTTCCAGCAGGGAGGTGTTACAATAAGAGAGGAAAACCTTATTTCTGATGAGGAGGTTCTGTGGGATTCCTTCCTGCATTGCAACCTGTGCAGGGTTCTGCCTTCCCTCAAGGCCTCAAGAGTTTACTGATGAGAATATTGAGCAGTTGCAGCTTCCCATCTGCTCCCAGGGCTGTAGAAGACACTGTGCTTTTGCCATAGAAAATTGCTTTGGTTGCTTTGAATATGAATTGCTTGAATTGGAAGTGCCTTGGGTGTTCATGGAGGAAGCTGATGGTCAGAGGGTGGTCTGGAAAATGCAATGTATTGACTGGCTTGCAGAGAAGCAATAGGCTTTGAGATGATATATGTTTCTGAGAGTAGTGGTTCCCTGTTGAGAATTTACTCTTTTTTTTTTTTTTATGTTCTACTATAAGAGATCCAATCAGCTCAGTAAAATTGGGCTGAAGTCTCAGCCACCTTTTAGCTGTGCTGCTGTTCCAGTGTTGCTGTCTCCTGTCCACAGTGCTGTAGCTCAGCATTTTGAGCACAGCTCTGTGTAATGGGTCTCCAGCGAAAATTCGTACTTTGTAGTCAGTTGTGGTTTTATACTGAGAGCGGTTGAAGAGTTTGCCCAAGGAGACAGTGAAGTTTCTGTCCTTGGAGATGCTGAAACCTGCCGAGAATTGATACCAAAAGGGTTCATCTAATTTCTACTGTGCCTGTGAAGTTTTAGCAGAAAACAGGGTATGTGGGATCTGCTTTCTCAGCAAGGATGGTTGGAAGATAAGGGGAAGACATCTGGCTTAGGGATGCAGCCACAGCCAAAACAAGGACTGAACCTGGGAAATTGGGGAGAGCTTTATGGTAATGAGCAAAATATGGACGTGGTGACTGTGTATAAGCAACGCACTTGTGGAAGATCACGTGCACACAAGGTGGAGTTATCCCCTGTGCAACCAGGCCTGTAATGAGTAATGAATGCCCTTCTGAACACTACCTTGGTGTTAAAGAGTTTTATTTGACCAGTTTCTGGTGAGTTTCAGTGACAGGATGAGCCTGAACAACCTGCTCCAGGTGCCTTGCTTCGAGCAGGGGGTTTATTAGAGGATTTCCAAAGGTTCCTGCCAGCCTCAGTTGTTCCTCAGTTCTCTTCAGCTGTGGCCCAGGGAAGTCAGCTCAGGCAGCTCCTCGTTTCCCTGAAGCAGTCACCCAGATCTCCACACCAAACCTCCTAAGCCACGCCGAGGAATGAAATTCTGCATTGTTTGCATTTAGGTGAATTATTAAAAAATGAACACACCTGCCCTTTGTCTCAACCAGCGCTTCAGTGTGTCCAGATCCTACTCAAATCTTTTTCATTCTTAACGTTCTTAATTTACTTGGACATTTTCATCATCATTCTTCCCCCTAAAATCAAAATACCAGGATCAAAATGCATCAGAATAAGGAGTGCAAATAATATTCACATCCATAATTAAGAGGCCAAATACTTTTAATTCAATCCTGTAACGATCACTCAGAAACAATAAAAACTATTAATGTATTTATAGTGAGAGTTGCTGGTGAAACTAAATTTAATAACCAGTTTATTCATTATTCTCTTAATGTACCATTTAGAGCAGCATTAATGTCAATTGTGTGCATTTCATAGAATCACAGACTGGTTTGGGTTGGAAGGGACCTTAAAGCTCAATTCATCCCACCCCTGCCATGGGCAGGGACATCTTCCACTATCCCAGGGTGTTCCAAGCCCTGTGCAACCTGGTCTGGAACACTTTCAGGGATGGGGCAGACACACAGAGTGTTTCTGTAGGCTTGGGGTGTCACAGTGGGGGTTAAGAGGAAGAAAATGCTGTGTCTCTGTTCCATTCCTGCTGCCCTGGGAGCTGTGTCCTGTGCCCAGTGCTTGTTTGGCAGCACACCTTGGCCGGCTGCTGCTCCCAGTGGCAGATCTGCTGGTGGGGAAAGAGCTAAAGATTTTGGGGTCCACAGCCTTGCAGAGGTGGGAATAGAGCAGTTGAGGTACGGCTGTGCTTTCAGGAATACGCTGTGGACACAAGAGCCCCCAGTTGACCTGCAGACACAAGCTCTTCATCTCTGCCTTGTCACAGACTTGTGAGAGCTGCAGCACTTACTGCAAAGCTTCCTTCTCTCAGTCACTCGTGCAGGCACGTCTGTACACACATGCACAATGCTTACACCATGGGGTCATGGAATTATTAAAGTTGGAAAAGACCTCCAACATCATCAAGTCTGTCCCACAACCCTTTGTATTTTTCTTTAGTGTTAGCTGCAAGTTCTTCTAGTGAGTCTGTCTGCCTTGAAGGATGCTGAACTGAAGGAGTTGTGGTTACTCATGCTGTGGTTGAGCTCAGGAGTTTGGGCTGAGTCTTGTTTGTTTTGGTAGTGAACAAGACATGATGACTGGATAAGCAGCTTCCACAGAGCCCACAGTCTGTATAAATTAAAGTTGTGATCTCTGCTCCACAGAGGTTGAATACGTAACCTGATATTTTGATTACATTTCATCTCATTTCATCATAATCCCTGTAAATCCAGGTTTAAACCTTTAGTATCTAATTTGTAATTATTCATTTCCTACAGATATTTCTCCAACCCTTTGTTTAATGTTCTTTTAATCCTTTTGAGTTCCTGGGGTGTTTGTGGCTCACATCAGGAGCTGGTCTTAGTGCTGTGTCCCACTGGATTCTGGACTAATTCAAAGACCCAGACTCTCTGCTTCCATCCAGAGGGAATGATGCCACAGCATGAGGTTGTGTCTGGAGGACAGATAAAACATCTGGGGTGAGGGTTTCTTTAGAGTGTAAGATTGTTTACTTCAGGAAAATAGCAGATCTCCAGGTGCTGAACTGTGATGAAATGGAGGGGTTTAGCTCCTATAGCTTGAGGAGGCTGCTCAGGACCCCTGGAAGTCCTGTGCTTTTGCAGCTCACCAGAGCTTTATACCAGAACAACGTTCTTTCAAACCTCAATTATTGCCCGTTCAGCTGATACTGCTTTCAGACTTGTTCGGGGTTGGAGCCAGTTCCCAGATCCTGTAATGGGCATAACTATACCAGTATCAGCCATGAGTTCTGCCCTGAATGCCTGAAGGGAGCCATTTCTGATAGTTCTTTGATCCACAGGGAAATGGAAGAAGATTGTTTAACCCTGTCAGTGATACGGTTGCTTGGACACCTCCTGTACACCTGCTTGTTATCACTCCAGTGAAATTGTTTAAATTTTCAGTTTTTAAACCAATTTATAATTTGAATGCAAGCTGTGTGTATTGAGTAGAAACCATTTCATCAAAGTTCTGGAAGAATATGGGAGTGAAACCCCAGTTGCTTCTGTTCTTCCTTACATGGTTGTTTGACCCAACACCCTGATTTTTTTCAGGCTTAGAGCTTGTGTCACTGAGTTCTCAACAAGATTTGTGTTGGCCACAGCAGATCTTTTCTGTCTGTAACAAAGACAGCAGAACAAGTTGCTTGTCAGAAGGACATTGTCAATGTAGCTGAACTCCTGCTCTTTGTAGAACTATTAAAAAATAAAAAGCTGCCAAGCTCAAGTGCAATGGAAACACAAGCTGGGATTAAAACTAATGTTCCTGCTTATTGGCATCCCACCCATGGTGCTGTATGGAACTGTCCTCAGAGTGCAGGTAAAAGAGTTCAGCAAAACCAGCACAAAGCTATGTTAGGGGAGGTTTAGGTTGGATATTAGGGAAAGATTCTTCCCCCCAGGGGTGCTGGGCACTGCCCAGGCTCCGCAGGGAATGGTCCCAGGGCTGCCAGAGCTCAGGAGCTCTCAGGGTGCTCAGGGTGGGCTGTTGGGGTGGCTGTGCGGGGCCAGGGGCTGGGCTGATGATCCCTGTGGCTCCCTTCCAGCTCAGGAGTTTCTGTGGTTCTATGAAAAGAATTTATAGGACTTGCATATACCTGAAAAGAAACTGCTTTAATTTAGGAGTATCATTTCTGAGATTACATCCTCCAGTGAGTTAATCTAATCTCAGGATCTGTTAAATGAAGAAGGCTGTCTGTCTAATGGCAGAGGGAGCAAAAGGTCATTGATAGAAACGAGAAGCTTATAAAGTAAAAAAGAATTATGGAAAATACACTCTTGTTGATACCTAATGCCCCAAGATGTTGGTGTATTAGGTTAGCATGGCTTGAAAGAACCATCCACAAATAACACTGGCTACAGACTCTTTGGGAGGTTTGAAAAAGCAGTGTGGAGGAGACAGTGTAAATATAATTTCAACAGAAATGAGGACACCAGCTGTAAGTGTGCTAAGACTGAGATTGTTCAAATTACAGTATTAAAGGAATTTTAAAACTACTTTCTCTGCAACATCCTGGATCTCTGTTGGCCTTTGTGTTTGCCATGGTAGGGCATTCTTCTAAAGATCCTTAATAAGTGTATCTTCCTAAAGGTCATCTTAAATTGGCGTGGCCACAAAAATCTGTCCCAGTAGGACAGAGAGCTGTGTGTCAGCTGCTTCAGCCCTGCTCATGCAGGCTGTTACCCTGAGCTGGGTGAGAGATCTGGGGTCCCTCTTGTGCAGAGTGAGAACAGACGTTCATCAGATTAGCTGAATAATATTTCCTACAGGTTGTTTTGTTTTGTTTTTGTTTTGTTTACTTTTCTAATCTTTTAGAAACTTCTTTGGTTTTACCCTGTTTTGTTTGGTTTGGGTATTTTAATAAACCTGTAACATTTTTTTGAGACAAAGCGGGAAGGGAGGACAATCTGTTTGAAGATAAGTGTATCCAAAAGCAGAGGTACTTGGTATTTTAAATAATTTTGTCTGTTACAAGCATTTAGATTTGTTTTCTTGCATTTAACACCATTGCTCTTCTACAACTGATTGCATGGGATATGCAGTATCATGATATGGTGTTACCTGGGCTCCTGGGCAGAGCCTGAGCCTTTGGAGCAGGCAGGGGCAGAGCTATACTGACTGCTGGAACCAACATCAGGCAATTCCGAGCTCAGTGGTTTGAGAAGGGATTCAGGACTGGTGATCTGTTGAGATGGAAACTTGACAGATATTAAGATAAATTCATCCTACCAGATTATTACTCACTTGGAAAGAAGCTACAGAACTGAAGGTGTCTGTCAGAACAAGTAAGTGTATCAAGCATGCAAGCACAGGAACGTTTTTATACAAAGCCAAAAGAAATACCAGATGTGTCACCTCTTCATCAGATCATACGGGTTGGTATGTCTCATTCACCTTGTGGTACTTCTAACTGCTTTTTCAGTTTGGCTGTAGTACAAGGCTTCCCAAAGTTCTTTTTTCTTGGGGCTGGCTGTCAGTGAGCTACTGCAGCTCAGCACTGTCCCACTGTGCTCCGGGAGCCCCCAGGGCTGCAGAGCAGCACCGAGGGAGGGATGGAGTGACATGTGCTCTGGGGACAGGAGAGTCCAGGAGCTCAGGTGTCCAAGGCAGGGAGCTGTGAACACCAGAGAGCCTGGGGGAGATGGGCACTGAGTGGTTCTCGTGTGTGAGTGCACAGTGTGTGTGTGAGTGTGTGTGTATGAGTGTGCACTGCCATCCCTCTGCTCCCCTCCCTCCCCGTACTCCTCGAGCCCTCCCTCCCCGAGAAAGGCAGCAGCAGCTCCTTGATGCAGGGCAAGAAAGAGTCAGAGGGGAAGCATTTGGCACTTACTGCAGCATTCACTGCCCAGACATCCCTTCCCTGTTTCCTCCAGGTCAGCAGAGAATCAGGATCTGCCACCGCCCTGCTCTTGGCAGAGAGCAGCTCGTGTACCGCTTTTAAGGGGTTTGCAAATCACCAGTGGTACACCTCAATTTGGGAACCCCTGGTATAGTATCATTATATTTCTATGATCACATGACCTCATATTTTTAAATAATAAATAAGCACAAGGGTTCAAAGTGAGTTTTTGACATTAACCTTCGCATTTCCTGGCCTTTGAGTGCTTAGCTGTGCAACCCTAATATTGCACTAAAATATTCAGAAGCTTTGATTTTCTGGAGTTTAGGCCAGAAATAAAATAAAGGGGAATTAGAAATGTGGGTTTTAGGGAAAATAAATTAATACAAAATGAGACATAAAAAGGAGAAGATTTTTGCTTTTTGTTATGCATGAATCCTGCTGAGGTATTGTGAAGGAGGCAGGATTCAGGAAGAATGGGTAGGTGATTTAAAAAATCCAGTTCAGTAAAGTCAGATCTGAGTTTTCCTGGAAAAATTATTAAAACCATCCATACACACTGGAATAATAAAGCTGCACTGAGCCTGCTCATGTTGTGAGTGTTTGCCTGCACCTGCTGCCTTTGGGTGGAAAGGGAGTAGGTTTTGTTCTGCTTCACAAAAGAAGAAATTAATACATACAATCTCTACTCCTAAGAACCCAGAACACTCATCCCCTGCCCGAGCAAATCCAAAGAAACTCTTTGACTTAAAGAGTTTCCCAACATGTTCTTTTAGAGGCAAGAAAAGGAGCACGGGGTGAAAGAAAATCTCCTTCTGTCAAATAAGTGGGAGATGCCTGGGGGTATCTGGGGCCTCTGGGGAGGTGCTGCCTGTGCCCCTGAACTCAAGCAGTTCTGCAGCAATGCCCTGGACACTCAGAGCGGCCTGGCTGAGTTCAGGCATCCATCCAGGTCCCCTGGGAAGGTGATTATGTAAGCTTGCCTTGCCTGTTTCTTGCCTATTTCTAAGGATAGTTCCTTGTTGATAAAGCAGTTGGAATACTTAACTTTTTTTTTTTTCTGGCAGCTGTCAATTTGATTGTCAATTTGAATGGGGAAACATTTATGTGGCGGTTTTGATGTGCCATGTATAAAATATTCATTCTCAGTTGCTTCCCATTCAAGTTAATTTGCTTAATTGAACATGAAATATTGTGCTTTTTATTTGCTAGGTTCTCTCCTATGGGTGTAGATCACATGAGTGGGCTTTCTGGTGTAAATGTTCCAGGAAACGCATCTTCTGGCTGGTGTATCTTCATCTACAACCTTGGTCAAGATGCTGATGAGGGAATCCTCTGGCAGATGTTTGGCCCCTTTGGTGCGGTTACCAATGTGAAAGTTATTCGAGATTTCAACACCAACAAGTGCAAAGGTTTTGGTTTTGTGACCATGACAAACTATGAAGAAGCTGCAATGGCCATAGCAAGTCTTAATGGCTACCGCCTGGGGGACAAAATCTTACAGGTTTCCTTCAAAACCAACAAGTCCCACAAATAACTTGCTCGTGCTTTTTGTATGGAATAGATAATGGAGTGACAGAAGTTGAAACATTTTTGTTAGTGTAAAACTCATTTTGCGCCAATTTTCACAAGTGTTTGTCTTAGTCTAAATGAGAAGTGAAAAGGTTTTATATTCTGGGATGCAACTGACATGTTCAAATGTTTGAAATCCCACAATGTTAGACCAATTTTAAGTTCCTTTAAGTTATTTCATTTAAAACATGTTAAAAATCCCCTGAAATCTTAAGTAGATTGCATTAACTAGACCCTCTGGATGGTGGTAAAATTGAAGCATGCTTTCACTTATGAGACTAACATTTGTTTCATTGAATGTTGTCTGCAAAAACTGGAATTTTCTGAAAAATATCAGGATGAATTCATTAATTTTCTTTGGGTTTATGTTGTTCTTCCTACCCATCCCCCTGTCCTTTTGTTCCCCCTCAGTTTCAGTAGTATGGAAGAAAAGTTGAGAAATACTAATGTTTTAGTTGACAGTAAATTGTTTGATAAATTAATATTCATTACTCTGTGTCTAGTTGAGGATCAGGCTTTTTAAAGTCAAGGTCTTGTAAGTAGTAGCATGCCAGCCTAACTTTAACACCATTGAGGAGGTAAGTTGCACACTGAGCAGTGGCCAAGCTGTCCAATTCACAGGTTTTAGAAACAAGACTTTTAAAACCCACTTTGAGAGCAATGGACCAAAGAGTTTCAAAGAAACTCCAGGAAGATTTCAGAGTCAAAATGAAACTCCAAAAAAGCGAGTGTGAATATATGTTGCTACTTTACCAGACTGAATCTCTTCTGTCCAAATACTTAATGCATGGTGCACTACTTACTGGTACATTATAATGCAGGAAGATACTTACTCATTTTCCAAGATCATTGTAGTTGGAATTCCTTTGGCAGTTCTATTTTGTAAAGAAAAACCAGTTATAAACATTTGAGCATTGTATTTCTCGCATCCCTTCTAATGAGTGCTAGTTTTTCTATTTTAATAGGATTTTGTTTTGATAACTAGCTTTACTTACTGAACACTCAGCAGAAAAGTACTTACAACTTGCAAGTTAGATATTAACCAAAAACCCCTTTGATTTGTAGATTTAAAGATTAATCCCCCAGGTTTTCTGCAGACTGCCTTGAAACTTTGAGTTGTTCTGTTTCTGTTAATTTTCTTTTGCTTTTTTGTGTTTTTTGTTTGTTTTTACTTTTGCATTTAAGAACATTAAATTTGATTTTGTTTTGCTCAAATTTTGTTTTGTTTTTTATTTTCTGTTCTTTTTTTTGCTAAGTATTGCACAAAGTGTCCAGCTTTCAGAGTGCTGTTTAAGGAACTGTAGCTCCGCTTTAAGAGAATTTTAATTTACTGCTTTGACAGATGAGTAGAAGAAAAGAGTTTTGAAACAAGCACCACAATAAATCTGTCACATAGAAATGAGTGTCACAGACTGATGTAACCCTCAGGTGTGCTTGGGTAGGAAACGGGGAAGGCTGACCATGCCCGTGCAGGTGTTTGAGCTGCTGTGCACAACTAGAGACTTGGCTCTGGTGTTTTTGTAGGCAGGGCAGGTGTGGAAATGAGGTCTGTGGCAGTTTAATGCGGTGTCTCCTTGTTTTGCCTGAATCTCTACCAGCCCCAGAGTTCATTTCCAAACTCGAGAGGCCAGTCCATGCTCCCTGCTTGTCTCACTCCATCCCAGCTGACCTTGCCTTCTGCTTGCCGCCGTTTGTCTTCTCCTTGTCCTCTCCCTGCCATGGGACCTGCGCAGCCTGAGGGCTCCCTCAGCCTCCGCATGTGGCTCAGCTGGTGCCCAGCTCCAGGGAGGACCTGTGGGAGCTGCTGATGTTCCTGGAGCTGCCCAGGACATATCTAAACCCTACAGATAGGCCTTGGCCCAGCGAGCAGCCTTCCACTGAGTTTGAGCTTGTGTGCACTGAATGCAGGTGGGATTTTTCCTGTTAAAGCATCCAACCTTGCCTCTCCTGCCAGTCTGTTCCCTCCCCATCTCTTGAGATGCTCGGTGGAACAGTGACTGTGACACAGCAGCCAGGCCACTCCCACCCCCCAGAGCTGCTCTTGGCTGTCAGAGGTTTCCTTCCATCAGTTCATCACCATCCATTTATCACGTCTGTGATTATTTCCTTTCTGCGTACAAGGAGAGCTTGGGAAGCGTTCTGGGTGTCCTCCCAAGTTAAAGCTGTGTAGTACAGAGAAGTTCTCTTACATGTCCCATCATTGTTGAGCCCTGCACTGTCCTGTTCCACAGGAGTGGGCTGTAGTCATTCCCAGTTCCTGTCATTTTCTCTTGCTTTATTCCATTTAAGATAAATTTGCTGCTAAACTGAAATGGGAGCTGGTGTTTATCACAATATTTAGCGGGGGTTCAGACTTCCATCGAGTGACCCCCTAAACATGACTCTGTCAGTACTGGTTCCAAGCACACTGGCCATGGCAGCAGCGCATTGCTGTGCTGCCACTTTTGAAGAACCCTGTTCTCTTGAATGCTTTCTGGCATCACTGTTCCTTTCTTTTTCCACTGCTTCCCTATTTGTCCATCTCTCATTCTTTGCTAAGTAAGAAGGAAATGCAGGATATGGTTTAGTACTGCTACTACAACAATCTCTTTTAGGAAAGGTCTGATTCCAGCTTTCTTTGATAGTTGCCCTGATAATAATATTCAGGCAATTGGTATGAGCAAAGCACTGCTGCTCAAGTCAGGCAAAGAGGAAAAAACTCCTGCTAATATCCAGAGCTGATACCAGAAGTAATGTATGATTTGTGCTGTTCTAACAGTCAATAAAATCTTGGCATAAATAGCTGAAGTCCAGAAAAAATTATGTATGTATACTCGATGATTTTGGTCCTAAACCAAAATGCTTGTGCATCCTACTATTAAAGACCAAAAGGAAGCTTCTGGGCGTGGAAGCTAAATTCTAACAAGACATCTACCAGGAGTTTTTCTGCCCCAAAGGTAGGAGCAACTGGTTTCCTCCTCACCCTGCTTTGAAGCTCTCACTTGAACAGACCTGTTTCGAGAGAGTTTTTGGCCTCTTAATTCTCAGAGTGCTCTGCTTTTTCATCCATCCATTTGGTGGAAGCCAGGTGTTTCTATCAGGTGATGCCTCTATCAGTAAGCACTTACAGGATCTTAGTAGAACCAAAGGCTGTCTCAAAGCAGGGGTCTCACATTGCTCGTGAGATTCAGTGGTCTCATTGAGGTAGAGAGTTCTGAAAAGTCTTCATTGCTGGACTAGGATGTGATAATCAGATTCTGGAGACCTGAATTTTTTGGTCTGTACTGTGAGATGTGCTACAGGAACAGCTGAGATGGGAGTGTTTTAGAGTCCTTTAGAGTAGGTTAAGAGTCTCTTGGGACAGCCCCTGGTGCAGGTTCTGAAGGACCAGGTGTAATTTCTGCTGAAAACACAGCTGTCTCAGGGTCTCGTGTGTAGATGCTGAGGGGAGTCTCTGCATTTGCTTCCCAGATGTCCACATGAATGGAATTCACCCCAGTGCAGAACGCTGGCCATGAGCCTCAGCACCTGTAAACCTCCTGTTAACCCTTAGCATATAGGGAAATCCCACATAAATATGGAAGAGGAATCTCTGTATGTGCTTGGTGTGAGCTGGCAAAGGCACATGCAGATCCTTCAGGTGAAGGGCTGGCAACACCAGAAATCCAGATGTGAGCAGAATCAGAGCAGCTCAGTGTGTTCAGTTCTCAGTTGATTCCCTGTTAGGTGGTGTCTGTGCACTGAAGTGTTGGATTTATTTTATTTTATTCTTCAAGCTGCATTATCATAATATTTGATTTACTTGAGCTGCTCCACTCTCCTGTCAGAGACTGGCCAGTGCAGTTACTGTTGCCTCCTGAGCCTTCCTCTGCCAGTCCCTGCATCTGTTCTAGCTCTGGGGCTGGGAAAGGCTTCAGGATCCAGCTCTTAGGGTGAGGGGAGAAGTCACATCACCACAGCGGTGTGTGTGGCCACACAGCTCTTCCTTCCATTTGCTTGGATATATTTTTTCTACATCTGTATCATGTGAGTATGAAAACCATGGAAAATCCAGAGACAAGTCACTGGAGCAGGATAAATTGTCACCTCAGTGAACACTGGTTGGTCAGTGTGTGGTCACTTGCCCTTGTCCAGATGACCAAAGGGTATTTGCATGGAGAGGACACCTATTTTTATAGGGGGATTGAACATTGCAGTAATGTTATTTATACAAAGCAGTTGAAAGTCTTTTTTAAAAAAGTTTTTTAAAAAACTTGGTATCATTTATAGAAAGAATATCCAGCAGTCAAAACCAAAATGATGAACTAACTGTAAAGGTGATCCATTATTTTAAGGCTGAGTTTGGAAAATGAATAGTCCTTAAGGTCCTTCAACATTTGTTACAATTCTATGTTGCTTTAATGTTCTGGGTAAGGTAAATAAAGTAGAAATTCTTCAAATATTTCAGGAGAGATTTTTTTTCAGTGCATTTTAAATGGCAATAACTCAAGTTCCTTTTTGGATAGTTTATAATTACATATGTGCTTTAAAAAAACAAACTTGGAGAATGTCCCCATGTTTACTTTTCTAACACAATATACAGGTCATATGATAAACTGTTTATTTAAAGTAGCTCCTCTGATAGCTCTGCCTGCAGAAGGTTAGAGTTTGTGGGAGATTTTTAACACACAGCTCTTGTGAGCTGCTGGTAGCCTGATTCAATCACATAAACATGGAGCAGTTTGTCTGGAGGCTGCCTCTGCCAGAAGGTCACTGTATTTTTTATTTCCATATTGAAGAAATGTGTCCTTTTTAACTCTGTCGATGAAGCACCTTATTGTTACATTTCTATGTTTAGGCATCTACAAGTAGCTTTAGAGGGAAGGGACCAAATTCACCTTTAGCATAAAGAAACACCAACTCCTTGAGCTCTCTGAGTGGAGCTGCATTGTGTTTTGGCTTTTTCTCATTTTGTTTTTATTTTCCAAGAGCTGAATTTGTCACCTGAGGTATTCTAATCTCTATTTGGAAGGAGGAGAGTCTTTTTGTGCCTTCGGCAATTCCTCTAACGTAGCTCTGTGCTTCTCAAGGTTGGCTGCTCAGCACAGTAGGATGGATAAATCCGGAACTCAAGAGGCCAGTGGTTATTTTCTCTGATTATTGTATTTATTATTACTGGGTTTCTCCTTACTAATATAAAAAATGAAAAATGTGGAGTTCATAAAAAGGGTCTCAGTTCCCTCCCTCTCGCTCGGAAGAGGCGGTGCCTCCATGACAAGCAGTGGATTGAAAATCGCCGGTCATTCCTGAGCGGCCGCTCGTAGGTTGATCAGGTACAGCGTCATGTCAGTGCTTGCTGTTTGTAGTAGTCTCATGTAGTCAAACAAAACCAAACTCAAAGTGTTACTTTCTCATTCTACATGATTTAAAACCAGTCCAAGTCTTTATGATCTCTACAGCAGAACTCACCACCCCATCGGTGGGTTTGACATTCAGCTCTGGAGATTCCTTCTAGATCACACTCGATCCAACAGCAACAAAGGTTTAGAAATATTTTTCTGTTGAGTGGAGTTTTCAGCACTGAAATTCTCTTTTGTTGCTAATGATGGGAAAACAGTAATGGTAGAACTGCCACCTGAAACCTTGGAAAATTGCTTCTCTGTTCACATTTTAGAATCTCAATATTCTCCTACTGTTGTTCCTTATTTCTGAACATTTTTGAGCAAGTTTTTAGTGGTATGGCTGAACTTTTTCACTTGGTCATTGAGAAGAAAATGACTTGAGACATTTGAAACATAAGTTGGGATAAACCTTTATTTGATGAGTAATTTGAATAATATTGTACTTCTAGTCTTTTTATTGATTTCCTTTCCTTTAACTTATGTAATCTTTTGTTTATAAATTAATCTGTTTGTGGGACAGAAGGTTTTATCAATTGCTTTCCATACTGTACAGTATATGGTTACACATTTTGTATATTTAGTGTGTTTTTAAGTTATTGATTTGTTTTATATCAAATAATTTATTTTTCAGGTACCATTTTCATTTAAACTTTGTTTTTACATGGGTTTACTTTAAATAAAGTATGACACTGCTTTCCAAATGTCGAAAATGAAGTTGAATCCCATTGTGTTATTTTGAGATGATTTATGTAAATTAACTTATTTTAGAAATAACTGCAAAAATGTACCAAGTTCATACTTTGGTTGTGCTTCAATTCAAGTGCTTGGAAATTCTCTGCAATGATTTTTGAGCAGTTTGAAAAAATTGAGTTTTCATATTGAAACAGTTCAAAGATTTGTTGATGAAGCAGCAGTTTTGTAGAATCCTGTGGATGGAGTTATGAACATTGTTTTCTATGTGGATTTTCAAAATTAAATGAAACAACTCATAGATATTTTACACTGGTGTTAAGACTTAAATGACATTATCTATGTTAATAGTGCAAGGAGTTTTTGTACTTTTGCCACATGTTCATGGCTGGTTTTGTTGAGCACTTGTTTGGAACGTACTTGGGATGCTTTTACTTGAGCCTTGTTGAGGGGTGATGTACTTCAAAATAGAATTAGGCTTTTACGTAATTGTTCATATTTTGTCTTTTTTTCCCTGCAGGATTTGGATTATTATTGTGCAGTTTGGAATTTGACATGTTTTCAGAAGAATCTGAACTGTGTTCAGGAATAGGCCAATCAAGGTTCCTCCACTAAAGATTTTGTAACTTGTGGCCTTGTTAGAAAGATGGAATTAAAAGAAGGGGCTTAGTTTCCTTTTTATTTTTCAGGGAAAAAATTGTTGTCTTTATCTTACATTTTTCTTCCTGATTAAACCAAACCCAAAGCCCAGCTATACTGTTACTCAGAAATGTGTGTGAAACTTCTTCAGGGAGCTTCTGGGGAAACCCCTCATGTTGGCCCATTGGAGGTTTAGGTTGGATGAAGATTTTCTGTGATTGTGCCGGGGTTGTCAGGCCCTGGCAGAGGCTGCCCAGGGGAGTGGGGAGTCGCCATCCCTGAAGTGTTCCAGAGCACGTGGCTGTGGCACAGGGGTCGTGGGCCAGTGGTGAACACGGTGCTGCTGCCAGCTTGGTGCTTGGGCTTCATTGCCTTAGAGGATTTTTCCAACCTGACAGCTGTGATTTCATGGGAAGGGACCATCAGTGCAGGTCAGGCTCCCTGGTTCCTTCCTTGGGTGAGGCTGGGGCAGGACAGACACCCCAGGTCAAACCCTGGGGGAGGTTCTGTAAGGGGTGTTTTCCAGAAATGCTTCTGAGACCACGTCCTTTTGGTTGAAGGATCGCATATAACCCTGCTGGCTCTGCACAGACTGGGTTCCAGTCTTAGTCCTTTCTTCACCAAAACAAACTTTTAGTTTTAGTAAACTGAAATCTGTCCTGCTGTGTTTCAGCAGGTGCCTCCTGTCCTTTAGTAACAGAAATAATCCCTCTGAGAGCTGGGCTAATTGTTGTACCTTCGACACATTGCCTCTGATTTTTCTCTTAAAGACTTACTGAGAAAAATGATGTAAAGTAAGAGATATAGATAGTGTTTTATGTATGATGTCATGGAACGTGTGGCAGTGCTGCCTCAGCTCAGGATCTCTTCCAACTCGGGAGTTTTTAGATTTGCAGTTATTTTTTCTGTGATGGGAATTTCTCAGTTCAGCACTGTTTGCCATATGGAATTATTTGTTGAGCTAAATTGGTAAAGAGCAGAATTGAGAATTTCTGTTCATACCATTACATCAGTGGATTGTTGAATGTGCAGCATCTGGTGTATTCAGGAATGCTTCATCAGTACTTAGACCTTTCCTGGGTTTTCCTTTGCATGGAGTTGGAACACCTTCCCCATTTTTGCTCCCACCAGAGTTACCAGAGTTCATCCCATGTGGTTGACTTTGCTCATGTTCATTTTGACCACTATGGTATTTTCTATGTTTTTCTTCTATGAAGAATCATGAGGAAAAGATATATTAAATTCCAAAAAGCTTAATAATAGACATGGCCATGTGAAGTTCTAGCCCCTCAGAAATGGCTCTTTTTTTAAAAGCAAACCAAAAAAGTTTGTGTAGACCAATTAACACCCAGACAGGGACTCTGGTTTTTGCAGAATTCCTGGCAGACTCCCTGGCTTTTGACTGTTCCCCCTCCTTGCTCTGCTCTTGTGGTGTCCTCCCTCCAAATTTCACCCCCTTCATTTCCAGAACAGCGAAAGAGGGAGGGAGGGAGAAAAAAGGTGTTAAACTGGTATGTCCAAGAAAGATGTCTGAACCCTTTTCTCTGTATTTCCTATGCTTTAAAAAAAAGGGAGGAATATGGCTGTAAGAAGTGTCCTGGGTCACGCTGACAGCGCACTTGCTCCGGATTCTGTCCCAGCAGTGGCAGTGAGCAGCTATTTAAGGAAAGCCTGGCTGCCTTCCCCCCCTCCCTTCATTCCCCTTGTGCTTCCCCAGCTCAGTGTCAGGGGGGGCCTGAATACCTCCTCTTCTTTAGAATCCTGATTTTTGAAACTGCCTTTCTTTTCCTTAAACTGTCCTCTGCTTCTTCCTGTACTGACAGCAGGAAGAGGAAGTGGAGCATTTGGGAGTGGTTTAACACATCTGTATTATCTGAGTAGCTGAATGAAGGTGAATAAATCACAATGTTTTGCTATTTGCACTGTGACACACTTCCTTTTTTTGTCTTTTTTTTAAGTGTTTATGTATAGAAACAGTGATGAGCAAAATGGGACTCTGAACCTGGTTTGTCAGAACATAACTTGTACTAACATCTCATTAGCAAATAATGTTTCATTGCATCAAAATTCATTTAAACCAAATTTGGCAGTTAAAATACAGATTTTCTTTATTTGAATTTTAAGTGTGGTTTATAACGTTCTGAAGGTTGACCTTTCCAGAGTGAATTGACTTCTTCCTACAGGGCTGGAGCTCCATACTTACAAAGGAGCATGTACTCAAACTAGAGCTTACAAAGAACTGAGTTTAATAAAAATAAGTTCGAGGCTTCCTGTGTTCTCGGCATAGGAATCGGAGGAGCTGTTAGACCTACTTTAACAAACCTGTTAAACCTACTGTTTGAATGTGTTGGAACAGATTCTGCCCCAAGAGAAGGCTCCTAGAGGAGAGCAGAGCAGGAGTGGTTTGGCTTGGGAGCAGAGCTGGGGCAGTGTGAGCAGTGCTGAGCTGCTTCCTGCCATGGGCTCCAGCTCTGCTGTCATGGGAGGAGGAGGCACTGGCAGGACTCCAAGGCTGTCTTGCAGCCCGTGAACAGCTGTGGTAAGTAGCTTGTGCTTCTCAGTCTTGGCACAGAGGAGTTTGGTCTTGGTCTAACCAGACTTGCAGAATTTGTGATTAAACACTTTTGTGACTGTGTATCCTGCTTTACCTTTCTGTCCCAGCTTGTTCCTTCTGCTTTTCATCTTTCAAGAGACACAGAGTGCATATATGTTTGTATGTGTGTGTACACATACATCTAATACCTGTGTGTAATAAAACGTGTAGACTGGAATGACACAATTAGAGTAGGTACACATCTCTGTCAGTTGTGTGTCACTGTCTCTGCTGTTTAGGTGCTATATATAGCACATGTGGAATGACACATCTGCACTGTCCCACATCCTGCACAGTGCAGAGATATATGTCCTTGAAAAAACAAGATTATGTGAAGCTTTCTAAGGCATTGGTCACAACTCTACAGTGATGTGAGGAGCAGGCTGTGGAGGTTTAAGAAAATTAATGCCCATCTTAGGAATAATTTAACATCCCCATTTTTCTAATTCTAGAAAACTGCCCTATCTGTATGTTGTGTCTCAGTGTTTTTCAGCAGTGGTCCTGTACTGTACCATATCACTGCTGCTCAGGGAGCACCTCCCATTCCCTCCTCCCTGTGAGATACAGTGCTGTCACTGGGGGAGTCAGTGACTTCAGAAATCAGTGATTTTGTTTTAATAAGCCACCTTTACTCTGTATTTTCCCCTTTTCTGTTTTTACTGTATTCCATGGGTCTTAATGTTTTAATCTTTTCTTACTGCAGGAGCGGAGGAAGGAAGACAGTTCAGCTGCAAGAAGGACTGTGGCTCTAGAGGGATGGCAGTGGTTGAACTGCGCCTGCCACAGCGCACGGCACAGCAGCCTGGGCTGCATGGCCAGGCCCCCCTGCCCCCTTCACTGCATTCCCCGAGGGACAGCAGGGCTGCTCATGCTTTTTTAGATAAAACATGGCAAAGCTTTGTTCCAGTGTGTTCAGGGCTGCTTTTCTGAGCAACACAAAGTTCAGGTTTGAGGTTTGACTCACTGTGATGTTTGTGCCTTGTTTAGTCACTCAGGTAGCTCACAAAGACTTGCACCAGGTGTTTTATTCCAGGGCAGTGGTGGCGGCAACACTGTAATAGCTTCTGGAAACATTCTGGCTGTGCTGATTTGCATCTGATCTTACTTCAACACAGTGATGCTCAATGCCAGAACAAGAGCTCTGTGATGGAAACTGGTTGAGAAGCTTTGTGCTTCTGTTTCCATCTTGGTGCTCTGTGCTCAACTGTGCACGAGAGCCTCATGTCCTGTTGGACTGCTGGGGGCCTTGAAGAATGAATATTTGCAGTGGAATATTTGCCCTTATTTTAGTCTTTCCACGTTCATATGACAAATCCTTATGTTACAGAAGAACATCTCTAACGTCCACTCCTTGGCATTGGATGTCCAGCTTCTTTGTCATTATCCATTCTGGGTTTTGGGTGAGGGAATAATGAGAGCTGCTTGTATCCAAGAAGGAATAAAACAAGAAAATGACAGACTTGTTGAATTGGTGAGATTAAGGCAGCCTGATGTAATTTGTGAAACATGACAGGAAGGATCCCTCTTGGGAGTGTTGGGGTCAGCACAGGGTAGGGAATTGATTGATAGGAACTGTGTCAGCCCTTTGCTCAGTGAGGATGGTGAACAGCATCTAGTCCTAACAGAAGGTTTGCTTAATTTGCTGCACAAATGAAAGGAGGGAAGGAGGTGTGATGTCTTAACGTGGGCAAGGATTAAGTGATTTTGCTCAGAAATACTTTGGCATTTGGTGCTACAGCTGGGAGGCAGTGGGGCCTGTGTGGCAGTGTTGCTGACTGAGGTGTCATCTGGGCCCTGTCCATCTGCTGTTCCTTACTGGAGATGGGGGAGGAGTTCCTTGCACTGGGTGCATTTTCATCCCATGTGAAAGCTTAACAGGTTATTAAAATATTGTTACATGGTACAGCTCCATAAATGTTTTTGTATTATAAGATTTTAGATATTGAGGTCCTAAAAAACCCCCATAATAATAGTAATCATCATCATAAAATGTCTTTGAAGATGTAAATAAGGCTCCAAAGGTGAGCTCTGATATGTTTTAGGTGCTGGTGTTGTTCCGGTGTCCAGAATCTTAGACCAACCCTCCACCATCATCTCACTTGTGCTGATAAAACTGCTGGTAGGCATTTCTTTAGTTAAAAGAAAGATAAGTCTTGCCAGTGGTTCCTTTAAACCTGGATCAGTTCTTGGATCTGGTTCTCCTGTAGTCCCCATTCCAGCCATGCTAAAGGGGCAGTTAAAGTGTTGGGATCAGGCTGTGTAATATGGCACTTTTATCAAAAGGTGCACTGGATTGTGCTTGGGGTCAGCTGAGGGCTTAAGAAAACAGTAGGAATTAATTATTCTGAAAAGCCAGCTAGACTAGAGTGTGGACTGTGGATGTGAAGGACAGTTCTTGGAGTCACTTCTTAGTCAAAACTGGTGGTGTCATCATCAGTGCATGTACCTGGCAAAAGCCAAAAAATCTGCACTGGCAAAAATCCAATCCAAGGTATTAAAATCACAGTAAATGCCATAGTGGAGGACTGGTGAGAAACCAAAGGTACTTCTGAAAGGTCAGGGAGGAGATGAGCTGTTTGTTATCTGTGAAGTGGGCAAGGAAGCAGCTCCATGTTCAGCCAAAGGGAGAATGTGGCGTGTTGGTTACAGAGGGTTGGGCAGTGGAGCTGCAAGGACCTGCAAGGTGCAAGGTAATGGCCACACTAAAACCAGGAGAGATGTGATCTTGAACAGAAGAGTTCTGGTAGGAAGTACATCAGCTTGTCCCTCCTGGCAGTGTCTCGTGTGGAAAATCTCCCATCACAGACAAATGGGTATTAGCAGTGTATGGCATGGGCTGGTACACCCCTGTTAAACTGATCCCTGTGCTGCACCATGTGTTTCCATAGACAGGACACTTCCCCCTGCAGAGTGCTGAAGTGGGGAATGAAGGCTGGGGCAGCTTCTTCCAAGGGGCTCTCAACTGAGGAGGCTCCATCCCACCAAGGCGTGGTCAAAAAACTTCTCTAAAGCCATATGCTTCAAATTCTGAATGACAGAATTTAAAGGTACGGAGTTAAATGAAAATGTTCAAATACATTTTGTCACAGAAGAATTAATTTGGTAAGTTACTTTGAGAATAATAAGTAAATAGATTTTTAAAATTCAGTAACTCCCATTTACATGGAGTTTTGTAAAGCATTTCACATGATGTTGCATATCACTAAATAAACTGGTAGTTACAAATACAGGAAATTTAGGGTGGGAGTTGCTTTAAAGAAGGAAGGCAGCATGGAAGGGTTAGCAGGAGGTTTTCAGCTGGTGGGATAGTACTAATTTCCCAGATCTTTGGGATGCATTTTCAGCATTTACCTATGTTGAAGTGTCATGTATGTGCTATGGCATCCTCTGCTGGAAATCGTGGAGAGATGCTGTAGCTCTTCCCTGACTTGCCCATTCCCACTTTCCTGAATGAGGAGAGATTTTGGAGAGGCAGGAGTGTAAATGCTCTGGCCCAGAGCATGGGTTGGGTGTGATGCAGAGTGCACAGACAGGTTCAGGAGCCAGGAGCTACCACAGGGGTAATGGGGATGTGGGACACAGCTGTGAGAGGGAGCTTTGGGTGCGAATTGTTCAGGGCCTGTGGGAGTAGGAGAGTCCATGTGAGTCCTGTAGGCTCAGTCATGTGCTTTTTAGCAACTTGTGACACAGGACTGCAGCTCTCCAGAAGAGCTTCTTGCTGGGGTAGTTCATTTACATCTGTGTGTGCTACCAGTCTGTATCCTTTGGCTGGGAGTGGGGAAATCCTTCCAGGACAGGATCTGGCAGTCCACTGCCAATATTGTCACTTGTTTATTTATAAAAATGCAGTGGAAGGGTGTTGATGAGAAGTTCAAAATCTTGATGCATCTGTTGTTCAGGGGTTGGTGACACAGGTGACATAGGAGGCTCAGAATTCTTTCTCCCAAAGAAGCTGGAGTAGAGAAGCTTTTTGGATGTCCCGTTCTCAGGTGCAGCATGTGGCACTGCTGTTGAGCTCTTTTTGCTTATGAGGAAATAGATGGAGAGGCCCAAACCCTGTGCTGTGTGTTTGTGCTGAACTGAGCCATCCTGCTTTGCTTATTGTGTGGTGGTGTTCACAGGGGTCTTAGGATGAGGGAAGAGATGAGAAAGTTGACTCAATGTTTCAGAAGGTTTGATTTATTATCTTATGATACATATTATATTAAAACTATACTAAAAGAGTAGAAGAAAGGATTTCATCAGAAGGCTAGCTAAGAATAGAAAAGGAATGATAACAAAGGTTTGTGACTGACCGAGACAGTCTGGACAGCTGGACTGTGATTGGACATTAATTAGAAACAACCACATGAGACCAATCGCAGATCCACCTGTTGCATTCCACAGCAGCAGATAATCATTGTTTACATTTTGTTCTTGAGGCTTCTCAGCTTCTCAGGAGAAAAAACCTTAAGGAAAGGATATTTCATAAAACATGTCTGTGACACTTACTGTGACAGGGAACCAGCTGAGAAATTTGGTGGTTTTCCTCATGGGGATGGGAGATGAGGGAAGTGAATGTGTTGTGTAGGGTAATGATGCAGTGATGAGAATGAATTGTGCACACCAGAACCTGCCGGTGACAACTTTGAGCGGCTCAGCACGTTTCTCAGGTGAAGCCAGTGCTGGCTCTGCGGTGATGATGGATGTGGCTCTTTGCTGTCCAGAGCCAGCCAAGGACTTGTGGGGCTTGTCACTGAATCACATCCTCCTGAGAGCAATCTTTGCAATCCTGGGTTAAAGCAGTGTGTTCCTGCTGGTTGCAGGTGAAATCCAGCTGAGGGGTGGTTTGGTGAGGAGGGCAGAGCTTACCTGCTGTGTGTGGCTGCCAGGAGCATCAGGGCTGTACAGCCAGGGCAGCCCCATGAGCTGCACACACAGGAGGGGATTGGCTCTGCCCTGGGCTCACTGCCATGGCTCTCTTGGTACAGGCACCCAGCCCTGGCTTCTTCCTTCTGAAACGGTGGTGTTACCTGGCCGTCTTCTTTGGGCACCAGGATGTGGTGGTCCTTGTCCCCAGCCCAACTCAGAGCAGGTGAAATCATGTGGCTCTTGGTGCTGGCAGCAGTGGATGTTCCTGGTGGGTGCTTTTTCTTTTCAGCTGTGTTTGAGTGCTTGAGAGTGTGATGGACAACGGAAGAGGACTCCTGATTGTTCATATCTGCCCATTTGCAGGGTTCTTGTGTCTCTGGTTGTTCTATATCTGCCAGTTTGGGGGGGTTTATTGCCCCAGTAGAGCTGTTGGGGGGAGGTGTGGTGTTCACCCTGAGCAGTGGGACTCACCAGGTTGTTTCTGTTCCCTGCTGCTTGGCTGTGTCACTGCTGAGACTTACGTTGACTCCTGCCTTTGCTGGATCATGAAGGGAAAGGCAGGTTTTATGATTGTGGCTTCAAAAGGTGAAATAATTCAGGTCCATAGGTGAACCCAGAGCCCGAGCACTTCCCTGTGTGGTTTGCACCTTGTTGGGAAGGTGAGAGGGTGAATTAGAACAGAGTTCTGCTTTGGTAGCCAGTTGTGAGCAAGTGGGTAATTGCTGCTCTGGAAGGATACATATGAATGTTTTATTTCCTACTTAAGGCTTCATGTCTAGGAAATGCAGATTGGTGCTCAGGTTAGAGGGAAGCATGGTTGAGAAGAGCAGCTCATAACTCTGAATAGCAACTGGGTGGATGCTGCATCCTGTGGGGAAGAATCACTTGATTCATGAGCAGTAAAACACAACAGTTAAAGGTCAGGATTCACATTTTGTTGGCATTAGGAGAAGAATTGTGAGGATGTTAGCCTGGCTTGAGCTATGACACGACCAGCAGATGTCTGCCAGGCTGTAAGTGCAAGGAGCATGTGCTTTGTCTGTCTCTAGTGATTGCAACCTGTCAAACTGCTGGGGATAGAGAAAGCAAGACAGAGAAATGGAGTGAGATGTCTAGATACATCACAGTGTTCTGAAGTTGGGGTCATGATCCTGCTCTTCTCAATGTTTTAGCACCAGAATCTGGTTTAAAATCCTGCTTTGCAGGTGGGTGAAGACTCCAGGAATATTGAAAGGGAAAGAAGGAGGAGAATGGCCAAATACCCATTTTGTTGTGTTTCCAGGAAGGACAGTGCATAGAAGATCTCTGAGGTCAAATGGCCAGGTAAGTGGAGCAGCAAGTTGTGGGTTGGGTGTAATGTTTCAGCCTTACTGTTCTTTCCTGTCTGCGTTGAGCTGTGATTTGCCCAAGTCCATGGCTCAGAGTGAAAACTAAAATAAGGCCTTTTAGAATTTGAAGGCTCAGGATTCTAAAAATAGGTCTCTTGCTCAGACATGTAATTTAGGGTGGGATTCACCTACTGACTCGAACTATTAAAGTCTTAGCACCAAGTCCAAACCCATCAGTAAGAGCCTTCTGAAGACATCTACTCCTAAAGCCTGAGATGTACTGCTCAGGAAGGTGCCTGGCTCTCACTGTTGGCTCCAGGGCACTTCATCTGTGTAGTTAAACTGAGACATGAAGCTTCCAGAAAACAAAGGTGAGTGCACATTGCACACCTGGGTGCCAGGACCTCTGCACCTGCAAAAGTCTGGCTACTCCTGACATGGATTTTGGAGCATCTTACAGAGGGATGTTACAGCTTCCTCCCCACACTGAATCCTATGAAGTTTGCATCTGGACAACGTCCAGCACAGTGAGGTGGAACACGCTGCAGAACTGCCCAGGCTGGTGGAGGCCCAAGGTAAAGAGTCCATGGGGCACCTCTGCACCCTGTGCATGGCTGGGGGCTGATGGGGTCTGCAGAGCACTGGGGGGAGTCTAAACACCAGACCTAAGGGCCCAGCAAAGGTGCAGATAAAACTTACAGGGAACCTGCAAGAGACCCAGAGAGGGACTGGAGACAAGGGCCTGGAGTGTCAGGACAAGGGACAGTGGCTTACCACTGCCAGAGGGGGCAGAGTTAGATGGGGTATTGGGAAGAAATTCTTGCCTGTGAGGGTGGGCAGGCCCTGGCACAGGGTGCCCAGAGCAGCTGGGGCTGCCCCTGGATCCCTGGCAGTGCCCAAGGCCAGGCTGGACAGGGCTTGGAGCAGCCTGGGACAGTGGGAGGTGTCCCTGCCATGGCAGGGGATGGGATGAGATTCTCTGCATGTGAACATTGAATGGCAGTTTAGAGCTAGATCTGAACTGTTAACTCTTGTACAGTTTGCAAATGGTCCCATGAACACAGGCCCTGATGTGCCTCACTGCTCTCGTAGCACCACGTTCTGCCCTGACCTGGCTGTGGTGTGTGGAACCCTGGGTGATGGACTTGGCTGCACCTGCCTGCAGGAGGGACTGAAATAATTCATTCAGATCTTCTAGAAAATTTTATTATCATGTCAGACAAAATTAGGAGTTCCTCAAGGAAACAAATGCATACAGTGAATTGGAAAAGGAGAGGCAGAAAACACATCCCCAGGGAGGCACTCACTCTTTAGAGGAGCACTGAGCATTTAGTGGAGGTTATATGCTGTGATTGTCAAAAAAAACTTACTTGAACCATATCTGTTGTTCAGAGCTGCTTTAGAAATCTGGTTTTACAGAGAAACCTGGGATTTTAATATATTTAAATAATTACCTTAAAAAAATTGTGGAAGGGTCTTTTCAAAATTATTCTAGAAAACTGGCAGACTAATTTTGAAGTGGATAGTATTTTAAATTAAAAGAGAGCTTTGGGCTGGTTTTCACATCTGTTGTTTAGATTGTATTTTGCCATATGCTACAGCATTGAGTTATTTTGTTGTTTTTTTTAGTTTTAGTAAAACACAAACCGAGGCACATTGTGATCCAAAGGAAGGATGTCAGCAGTGCTGTGCTGACAGTGCCCTTCCAACTCCATTTATACATCCTAAAAAGGTGTGAAAATAATATAAAAGCAAAAGTCTCTGATCAAAACTCATCATTTTATAAATTCAGATATGTAAAAATAATTTGTTCTCTGGAAGACAGCTGATGCACAGGAAAGAACCAATCTGTAGGATCAAGGTAACTTATCCACGGGCTTGTAGGAGCAAGCCAATGTCTTCTGAATAAAGTATACACTTGAGTCATTCTGTTCAATGAAAATTCACTTTAGCTTAATGTTTATGGCCAGTCACATCCTCAAATTCCCAAATACCATTGCAGAAATGTCATTCCCCAGTCAAGGCTCATGTGGCCAACAGGTGGGTTTTCTGTCCCGCTGTCTGGGAAGTGCCCCAAAGCCAAGGGCTGCTTCAACTTTTCCTTTTGCTCAATACCCCATAAATATCTTCCACATGGATTTTAGTTCACCAAAGTAGCTTTCCTTCAGTGTTTTTTTCCTTCAATTTTTTTTTCAGTAAAATAACACTTTTTGTGTAACAGCCAAATTCCTTCCCCCAGTTGCTCTCCAACTTTATTACAATATTATGCACAGCAGCCATAACCCAGGGATCACCTATATTACCATAGCAGCTGAGATTTTTTGTTTGTAATGTAAACAAAGATTTCCAAGGAAGAAATACAGGTTTGAGCTTGTGTGCTTTCTGGACACCAGATTTCTGTGCTGTAGGGTGTATGCCTTGCACTGCCTGCACTTCTCTAATTGCATGGAAATAACACAGAGTTAGATTTTCAGTGCTAGAACAGAGAGAGGCCCCTCTTCTTCTTACAGATGCCTGGGAAAATAGTTTATAAGACTTTGAAGGTGCAGTGTGTCAGTCAGTAGAATTTAATTACGGAACCACAGAATATCCTGAGCTGGGAGGAACCCTCAGGGATCATCAGCCCAGCCCCTGGCCCTGCACAGCCACCCCAACAACCCCACCCTGAGCAGCCCTGGGAGCTCCTGGAGCTCTGGCAGCCTTGGAGCCATTCCCTGGGGAGCCCGGGCAGTGCCCAACTCCCTTGTTTTTACCTTTTTTGAGGCTGTATTGATGGGTTTCAGTTTGCCAAGCAAGACACCTCAGGTTTCCTGATGTGGGACACGTGGAACTTCACCTCCCTCCCATCCTGGTCTCCTGAAGATAGTTGGTACAAAATAAAACTCCTCCTGGTGGTGCCCAGTGACTTTGTCCAGAGTCTGCTACTTTCTAGTCTTCTAGAAATCTCTTGTTCCTTGCCCCTGGTGAGTTTGTGTTGCTCTCTACAAAAGCCCAGCTGGCATTCTGGGGTCCCATGGGTGCTACCAGCTCTCAGGGCTGGCGCAGGTAGGCTGCTGTTCCCCCCTGAGCAGCAGATAAACTCTGGTGTCAGTGTTTCCCCAGCAGCAGATTATTGAAAACACAGGTGGGCTTGGGATGGTGCCATCCCAAAGGCATAGTCTGGGACAGTGGGCCCCTCACCAGCTGGGCCATCTCATAAATCTGCTTCATTTACTTTTCTGCAGTTTCCACCCTAAAGGTGTTCAGGTGCCTCTCCTGTGCCTGTGTGCAGTGCTGAAGATGGATTGTCCTTGCTGCCTTTGGGTTTTCCCCAGCAATAACAATGCCTTCCCTCTATACCAGACCACAAGAGATTTTCAGAAGCACCTGAATTATTTTTCCCCTTGTTTTATCCTGTTAGAAGGGCACAATGATGGCAGCCCAGTTTTGAGGCTGCTGGACACAAAGGTCTCCCTTGCTGTATTTTTCACAAGGACAAGGCTGTGTGGACTCCAGCATGACACTTTACCTCACTAGCACCAAAATACTTCCTGCTGATTTCCAAAATCCAAACATCTCTGCTAATGTGAATCTCACCAGGTAGTAAGAGATGTTCCAACACTTTTAAGGCCACGTTGATCAGGGCTTGGAGCAGCCTGGTCTAGTGGATGGTGTCCCTGCCCATGGGAGATGAGCTTTCTGTTCTTTTCCAATGCAGCCATTCTGGGATTGATAAAGCACAGGACTTGCAGCTCCTGGGGTGAGTTGTACAGGTGGGATTGGCTTCACCAGCTCTAGATTTATTACTGAGATATGATATTCAGTTTTTTCAGTAATAATTTTTTCCTTGTTGCAGTGAGCTCAAGGATGTGCTGTTTAAGTTGTTTTAGTATGACTTGCAGTTTCTGGGGCAGGAGATAAGGTCTGGTCTGCAGCAGCCAGAGCCCAGTAATGGGAGTGACTGCCCAGAGGCTCATCCTGCAGCCCCAGCACTCACTCAAGGACCTTTAGTGTGGATATTGCATCCTGCCTTTTGTTGTAGGGTTAATTGTGTGCTGTAATATCCAGAGCTCACCAATGAGAGGAGAATGGATGTGAAAGTGGGGCTCGTCTCTGCTGCCTGTGCTGGTGTCTGTGCTGGTTGGCCTGGGCTCATCCAGCGAGGGATGTGGGTGCTCCTATGCACCAGTGCCTGACCAGACAGGTCTCATAAATCTTGCCTGTTTTAATTCCTGTGTTGGAGCATGTGCGTCTGTCCGGCTGTGTCTGTGGGGTGTGGGTATCTTGAACAGGACAGGCTGCTCAGGTCCTTGTCCAGAGCTGGGGCTGCCTGGAGCCTCCCCAGGGGGGTCTGGGTGCCTGAGCTCACTCCTGCTATAGAGGAACCACCTCAAAGCCCTTCAGAGGCAGTGATGCTGAACCAGTGTGTGATGTATCAAGGTGATCATAAATGATATGGGAAGGAGGGAGGGATGTCTGGGGAAGCTGCAGAGATTCATTTGAAATGTGATTATTTTGGGTTTGCCAATGATGCGAATGCTCCTTGAAGAGCAGCTGAGCTGTAATGTTTAAGAAAGTATTAATTAACCTCACCAAGGAGAAAGGGTGAAAAAGGCCAAACTTAGCAGCAGTGTCTCAAGCTTATGTTGCCCAGGATTCTAATTATGTGAAGGCTTTCATAAGTTAAACAAAGACAATTTTTGTGCAAAAGCTGGTTTATGATATTTAATAGTTTCTGCTTTTCATTTGGCAAAACTGGAATGAATATTTCTTCTAAATTAGAAATTTTTTTACAACCTCTGGCTTCAGCTGGAAAGAATTCTGCACAGAAAATGTTCTCTTTATGTACAGTTGGAGAACAGTTCAGTGATGTGAGTGGGGGGTCTGAGCTGTGTTACGGTTCCCAGTTCTATGTCAGAAAAGATCAAGAAGGAGAAAAGGGATGAGTTGACATTTTGAGAGACAAATTAATTCACTGACATGAATTGTTGATATAAAAGGCTTTTGTGTAGAAGGCTGCCCTGGGAAGCCTGAATTTTAAGGCTGTAATTGGAATTTGAGCTTGGGGGCAGATCCTTAGCTGGGAAAATCAACACCGTTGCAGTTGGGCCTGGTTAATTAGTTCTCTGTAATAAAACAGCTGTAGAAACAGGTGTACAGCTGGGCCTTCCTTCCCTCCAGCCAGTGGATCCCACTGTCCCTGAGAGTGCAACAGCTCAGCCATCCTGTCTGTAACCTGACAGCTGGGAAATCCAGTTATGTCCAACTTGGATTTTGAGCTCTAGACAAAAAATCACTTAATCTTAGTTTTTATATCAGAACCCAGTAGTAAAATAAAAAGCATTGATTAAAAAAATAATCTCTATAATAAGGAAAACAAAAGGTTCTGGAGCACAGCCTGGCCTCCAGGGAAGAGCTGCTGGCCAGAGGGTTCAGTGTTGTATCCCATCCCTACTGCATTCCCACCAAATCCAGTCTGCTGACACCTGCTCACCTCCCTCGCTTTCAAAAACAGGTGAGCTTGGAAAAATGGGAGTTACAAATCCTTCAAACCCAGCCATGTAAGACAGGGCAGCGAGCTCCCAGCTGTGTCCCCGGGCGCAGGGAGGAGCTGGCTCCCTGCCCCAGTGGCAGAGCCTTGCTCTTTGGGTGCCTGCTGGGAGTCACATGGCCTTCAAAGGGTAAGAGAGGTTTTTCCCATTTTTTGTGCCAAGTAAGGCCTTTATCTTGCAGAGCATCCACATGCGACACTCACAATGTCAGTGTTTAGCACCAAGATGCCATTTCTGGGAGCAGGAATGCTGTTATCTACACCTGGCAGATGTTGTAGTGAACTCCCGTCTGATCCAACAGGATTTCCTCAGTCATTTCAATCCCCTTGTCTTTGGGATGCAGGTGTGAGGTCTCTGCAGAAAGAAACTTGTCTGTGTTGCTCATTGGGTTTTGCTGCAAAAATCAGAGCACAGTTTTAATTCCTGGAGCGAGCAGGTGCCTCGTGCCCATCCTGTCCCACACCCCCCCGCCCTCCCTCCATGGCACACGTACCGGGGGGGGCTTTGGGGCAAAGTCCTTCTGGCAGACGTGCGCTATGATGCCGGCAGCCAGCGCGTCCCCGAGCACGTTGGTCATCGTGCGCAGCCGGTCCCTGCGGGAGACAGCGCCAGGATGCAGGGGGTGGCCACAGCCAGGGTGCCCGGGGTGCTGATGGCTTTGGGACATGTCTGCCCCCATCCTGAATTCCCTCCCACTGGTGTTACCAAATGCTGTGTTGGTTTTGGAGATGTGAGCCCTGTGCTGGGGCAGCATCTGCGTGACCCTGTCTGTGTGAGCATGGCAGGGACCTGCCAGTGCCACCTCCCAAACTGGGACAGGCATTGTTGTGCTAAGTGCAGGGAGAGCTGCCTCAGCAAGTCATAAACTCCTTGAGATGCCTCTTGAGGAGAAATCCTGTAGATCCAGATACTGATCCTCTCTTGTCTACCCAGGCACCTCTCACATTAGTAGAAGGTGCCAGCAGTGCTGGGTACCCTGTGGTGCTGAAGGGTTGAACTGGTGGTGTGTTAACCTTCCTTTGTTGGGGGAAAGAGAAAAGCAGCCTTGGTACTTGGCACTGTTCCCTCTTTTCCCTGGGGGGCTGGAAAGTACAAACCAGCCACCCACATGTCACTTCCCTAACTCAGCATCTGCTCTGTGGTTTCTCACCTAATGACTCACTTTGTTTTTATCTGAGTACTTTAGAATGGCACATTTCACAAGCTGTGAGTTTATTTGTCTGTGACAAGTGTAATCCAGCACCAGTTTGTGTCTTGAGAGCAGTCTGGTTTCATCCATCAAGATGAAGATACAGCACCATGAATTGACACAGGGCACTGCCCACAGCAGTGGCCTGGAGAGCACTTACAGAGCCCAGTCGACGGCGATGATGAGGGTGATGTCCTCGGTGGGCAGCCCCACGGAGGTGAGCACGATGACCATGGTGACGAGCCCAGACTGTGGGATCCCAGCAGCCCCAATGCTGGCTGCTGAGGCCGTGATGCTGCAATGAGAAGGTGGCTGTGCAGCTCAGACTGGCGTGTTTGCATGGCAGAGTAAATTCTTGCTGTGTGGAAGGACTGGATTGGATCTGACTTCCTCCACCTTCCTGCTGCCAGGTGCTATCACTAATTCCCCTGTGCACAGCAGGGGCTGGCAGCAGGTGCCCTGGCTCTGTGCTCTCCCCTGCCTTCAGGGTAGGGACTCCCTCATTAAAATTACTAAATATTTGCAAACGTACTTAATTATTATTTAGTTACATGCTTTATGTCCCTGCTTATAAAATGAGAATATCCCACTCCTGAAAGGGAGTATATACACCTGTACAAATGCTTCTGTGCTCAGCCCTGCAGTGCTGACCTGCTCCAGCCACATGTGTGTGCACCTAGGCTTTTCCCTGCAGGCAAAGTCCTTGACTTGCAGCACTTTTGGGGGTGCAGAGCCAGCCCAGCTTTCCCTGGTGCACAGCACAGGGACTGGGACATGCTGCTCCCCCCCTGCTGCTCCACTTCCCAGCAAAGATCAATCTGCATTAACAAGATCTCTGCAAACACGAAAAATGCAAGAGGTTGTCCTAATGTCCATAAATAGGAATAGAGAGAAATAATGTGGCTGCTGCAGAGAAACTTGTACCTGATAGTTATAATTTGTCCCAGGTCCAGTTCATACTCGTTGACCTGGGCGATGAAGATGGCAGCGACGGCCTCGTAGAGCGCGGTGCCGTCCATGTTGATGGTGGCCCCCACGGGGAGCACGAAGCGCGCCACGCGTCTGTCGATGCCGTTGTTCTCCAGGAGACACTTGAGGGTGATGGGCAGGGTGGCTGAGCTGCAGGACAAGAAATGAGCAGGAATTGCTGTTTGTATTGAGCTCTGTAAGTTGGAGTCAGTGTGATGGGACAGAAATACCAGCCCTCCTGGGGGTGGATGCCACAATGTCGCACAAATTGCTGTAGCAATGAAAATCTCTTCAGCTCTCACCACCTGGGGAATAGACGTTATCAGCAAAGTGAGCTGCAGGCTGAGAGAGAAAATGTCAGAATGTCATTTCAGTGGCTGAAGGCACCACTTTAACCACCGGTGTGCCATGGCTGCAGCTCTCTTGACCATCCCTGGTGCCCACGTTAATCCTGCAGCACCTCCTGGAGTGTGAGACAGTGTGTGCCAGCACTGGCTGGGTTGGGGTCCAGCCAGACCCCCATCATCCTCACCTGTCTCCTCCATGAGGGGTGCCTGCCTCAGCTTCTGCAACCCTGACCTCTCTCTCTTGTTTCTGTCTAGCATGAAGATGTCAACTGTCCCACAGGAACTGGGATGAGGAATGGAGGAGGAACAGGTTGAAGAAAGGAAACCACAGAAAAGAAGTCCATGGGATTGCAACAGACTCTGGGAGGGGGGGACTGCATTTGGGAAGGGCTGTGGGTGCCGAGCAATGGCCCCAGCCCACAGACCATGGGGCTGGGACACGGAGCAGGGTGTTCTCTCTGTGACAGTTCTCCCTCCCTTAGCTGGCTGCAGAGCAGAGGGAGGAGAAGCCTGATGGAGACAGAGATGGAGACCAAGGTTCAGGATGAGACCAGGTATTAAGAGTTGCAGAAGCAACAGTTGCAGCAGTGGGCATTGGGGAAGGGAGGCACAGTCCACGTGGTTTTATTGGGATTACATGGAGAAGCAACAGAGAGGCCAGAAAAACCCTTTGCCTGGTCAGATGTGCTCCAGGAAAATGTTTGAATTTGTGTCACCTGGAAAGGATGCTAATTTATAGTGTGAATTTTTTTTCATTGTTATAAGGAATGTATTTCAATGAAAATAGAATAGGTAAATATAATCTAAAATTCGGAGTAGGCAAGATTTCTCTGTGGATGAACTTGGGATACACTGTAGTTCATTTTAGATTGTCAGTAAAGTGTTCAGAAGAGCTTTTGGTGTTTTCAATTAAACTCCAGGATCATAACCCCATGCAGTTTATAAAGCACCTACAACAGTCCTAGTTTGAATTAATGGGAAGAAAACTGCAGCGATGGAATGGAGTGTGCACGCACCCACACAAAACCATTGCTGGTTTGCCCTGGGAAAACCCTGGGAGAGGGTGAGTGGAAGAGCACCAGGAGCTGCCCAGGTTGGCTGCCCAGGGCAGGGCCAAGCATCTGCTTCCTCCTAAAAGCAGGAGCATTCCCATTTCAAAGTGCTGGAGCATCATTTTCTTTTGAGTTCCACCTGTCCCCCCAGAGCTCACCTGGCCAGGCACAGCCATGTCTCCCTGGCTAAACCACATCCCTGCTCTGCAGTATCCACAGGTTCCAGCCACGTTTTCCTACCTGGAGGATGTAGCTAAGGCGATCAGCAAGGCTTGCAGTATCCCCTGAATGAAAGCAAAGGGGTTTTTCTTGGTGATGAGCACAAACAGCAGAGGTAAGAGGATGATTCCATGCACGGCAAGCCCTGACACTACTGTAATGACATACAGGCCCAGCTTCTGTCCAATAACCGATGGATCTTCCATCTCCAAGATCTTTCCAGCTATGAGAAATACAATGCCAAAGGGGAAGTACCTGCAAAGAAGAAGCATAAAAAAATATAAGAATGCAGCAATCACTGTAGCACTGCAGACAGACAAGGCAGTGTTTAGTACTGTGCAGTACAGTTGTACAAAAACAAATTCAGTGCTCACAACAGACACTTGCAGACGTGTGACTGGCACTGCCATTAGATAGAAGGAAAAAAATCAATCAGTCAATGAATCAATCAAAACCAGATTTACCAAACAGCCATCGAGACAATTTTCATAACTGCTTCATTCAGACACTGGCACACGTTTACCAGGGGGGCTCCTCGCTCGCCCATTTTCCCCAGGAGAAGTCCTGCAAGCAAGCACAGCAGGTTATTTTACTTGGGAGCAGCACGGAGCAGCACCTGACAGGCCAAGTGTCTTGAGGGTCTGGTGGCCACAGAATGGGGGTCACCATTTAAACCTGATTTAGTCCTGTTGCCGTGTGCTCTTACAAGTCAGAGCCATTCTCTGTCCCAAGCAAACACAAGTATCTGGCCTTTTCTCACAATGCCCCACCAGACCCAAATCCAGGATTTGGACTCTTCCTTGCACAGAAAACAGATAAACTTCACTGCTGCTCAATGCTGGAAGAGTAATTTCCTGGGGCAGATAAACTGTGGATTAGCTGGATTAGGTGGATATCTGGATTGCTATTTGGTAGTACAAGAATAATGACCTCTGGAAATAAAAATGGAATTCTTTGAAGGATAAGGTGTGGTAGGGCTCTCTGTAGCTGAGGATGTGATGCTGTGCTGCATCCCTGCCCTGCTGTGGAGTGAAAGGGGCCCCAGCTGCCACAGGGACTGAGCAGTGCTCAGGCCCCGTGCCTGGTTCCCTCCTGGGCTGGGCTGTTGGTTGTTGGTGGCTCACAGGCTGTGCCATGGTGGTGACAACACACGTGGTCAGGAAGGATCTGAGTGAGTTGCTTAGATACAGGCATTAAGCCTTCTCTCCTAAATCTGTTTTTTTTTTCCTTTGATGTTGCATTAACCTAATCCAGTCTAATTTTCTGTTGAAGGAATACTAGAGCAGAAATACAGGCTAGGGTTTGAATGGTTGGAAGGGATATGGTGCTGTCCTGCCTGCCAGTGCTAAACCCCATTGCTTTCACTGGCTGGGAGGCTTTCCAGGAACCCATCAAGCAGAGGGAAAAAGGAACCTTTGAGCATTTGCCCATCTTGTTTCCAGCTTGGTGCAAGTCCTTCTTACTGTGTTGGCTAAAATTAATTTTGAAGCGCTGTGCAGTTGTCTGTTTTATCTGGAAAACAAGAATATAGACAGGATCTTGTCCTGTTTATCCCTCCTCAGTCTTCAGGGTTGAGGACTCCAAGAAGCCCTTGGTTGGTTGGTTCTCTTGCCTTGCTCAAAAGAAAGATGAGGCAGGGTTGCATTTGCCAGAAATGAGACAAGGCTTGGCATGTTTAAATCTCAGCTCTGTGGACAAATCCAGTATTTGGTAGCCACAACAGCTGCTTTGGAAGAAAGTAATTTCTCTTCAGGTCCTACAGAGCTGATTTGGGAGACATGGCCCAAGTAAACAGATCAGGATCTTAAAAGCTCTGCCCCCTCATGGATTTCAAAAGCAACAGAGAGGCCCTCAGTGCCAGTGAAGAACTGTCAGAGCTGTGTGTGGTCACCCCTCATAGCAAAGTCACTCTGGGTACCTGGTGGGTGCTGCATGGATGCCTTGGTCTCAGCCCCACAAGCTGCCTGGTTTTGGTGTTGGACACAAATACACTTTGCTGAGAGCTCAACCACCTTCCAGCTGCCCCCACCGTGCTGCATGCAGGTGATCCCTGTTTCCCAAGGCATGGGGTTGTGGTGCCCTGCCTGTCCCTCTCCTGTTCTCTGCCAGGCAAACTCAGTTCAGCCTCTCCTCATAAGGAAAGCCCCCTGTGGGTGTATGAATGGCCTTTATCAAGCTGCCTGTGCCTGGTGCAGGTGATGCTGTGCCAGTCTGTGGCTTTGTGGAGCTCTAATCCTGGGCAAAACATGGGAAGTGCAGGTGGTGGCTGAGGCTGGCTCAGGTGATCTCCCACTGCCTCCTAACTCTGGCTGATCCCACTCCCACGCTAGAGGGGTCGTGGAGTGTCATCTTAGAAGAGAAAAGCAGCTTCTCCTTGCAGGTTTGGCAGGGCTGGAGGGGACACGTGTCCTGTGGGCAGGAGCTCAGCAGCTTTCCTGGGTGTCCAAGGTGTGCAAAGGCTGTTGGTTGCTGGGACAGGAGGTTGCCAGAGACACCTTCTGGCTGTAGGGATCTGTCAGTGGCTCTGGCTCTGCCCAGTCTCACTGTGGCCACCTCCTCTGAGGTCTCACATTTGGAGCTGGCTGCTCCCTGAGGCTCTGACTGCAGTCCATCACACTCCAGTGCTGTGCTGGCTGTGCTGCCTCCACACCTCAAATCCTCTAATTGGCTTTTTGGTTCCTTATACACAAAGTTCAAGCTCCTTGCCCTCACCTCTTAATCTACACATAATCCTACCACCATGCTCATCTCACTGCCTCCCACTCTTTTTCCTTTCTGATCCCTCCTTCCTCCCTTTCTCCCTCAGCCTTGCCCCTGTGTCCTCTTACGCTTTGAGGCAGCTTCAAGTTCCTCCTTTCAATGACTTTCTCCCCCTTAAACCTCCTCTCTTGCACGTGTGTCTCCACAACCCCTGCTCCTTCTTCCTTCCCAAAATTGCTGCCAAGCACCTTTTCCACACAGGACTGCAAGCTGTTCAGTGCAGGGGGTGCTGCCCTACCCCCTTCAGAAAGTCCTGTTGGGAATCCTCATAACAGCCCCAAGTCTGACCCTGCTGTGACATCCTGCCTGCTCAGGGGCTGAACACTCAGCATGAAGAGTTTGGGGCTTTGTGGTGAGCTGTGTCCCAGGCAGCCTCTGCAAAATTACACCTCGCTTCAGACTTCATTAAAAGGAATCCCCAGCTGATGTGATGGTTTGAAAACCCTCAGGACCGGCACGTGGGCTGTGAGGGAAGTACGGGGTAAAACCAGCCTTGGCCATGCCTCCAGCTCAGTGAGCTCCAGCACAGGTGCTGCTGGCTGGGCCTTGGTACGAGCTCTGTGCTGGGCCCAGTTCCCAGGGGCTGGGGCAGTTGAAACTAAAAGAACCTTGTCCCACATCTTTCGCTCTGTAAACCGTGGTGATGCAGCAGTAGCACCCTGGGCTGCCCTGGCTGTGGAGGAGCAGGTACCTATGGTTGCTGAGAAGATGACAATGCCCAGGACATTCATCTCATTGCTGGTCCCAGCCAGGGTCCTGTAGGTCATCTCGGGTGATGGTGTCAGCTCAAGGAACACAGGCCGGTGGATTTCAGGGTTTTTGTCATCAGGTGCAAAGTAAATAAAATTAACAGGTTTTCCTGGGATCTTTGGAAAACCAGGAGATTTCACCACCGGGACAAGAACAGTTCGGTACTGGAAGAGAAGCAAAGGAGGGAGGTCAGTGTGTGCTGGCATGAGCTCTGTCCTGCTCTCAGCACCGAGGCCAAGCCAGCCCTAGGCTGCTGCTCCTGGAGGTCAAGGTTTGGTTTCCAGGCAGTGGAAGGCTGGTGGAAACAAGGAGTGAGAGTCGGGCAGGGGGAGCTGTGGCTGTTGGCTGCAGACCATCCTCAGCTAAGGCTGCAGAGCAGACTCGTGGTGTTGGTGATGCCAGCACAGCGCTGGGGTCCCTCTGTCCCTCCATCCCTCCTCCTGGGAGCTTTACCGATGCTTTCCCAATGCCAGGAGTTTGTTTTCCCTGTCCCTCCAGCCTACCTGGCCACTCCAGCTGTCCCCTTTGACCACTCTACCTTCCCTCAGGCATCTCTTCTTTGTGTCCCTTCTCTGGGTCCCCTTCCCTGCCTGTGCCCACCCCACGGCCGCCCCTCCCCTGCACAGGAGCAGGGTCTGAGGGGTTTGTGCTGCTTCCTTGGAGAGCCTGGCAGGCAGAGGGCAGGCTCAGGGTCCCTGTGAGCTTGTGCCCCCCCTGGCACCCTCCCACCTTCTGGTGCCCACCCTGGGTGAGTGTGGGGGGATGCAGAGGAAGGGAAGGGGAAGTTCAGGGAGGGGAAGGAGCTCCTGTCCAGGCTGTGGGTGGGCAGAGAGGCAGCCCCATGTGGAGCTGAGCACCAGAGGGGTCAGGGCAACTCACCTGCTGGAACGAGGCTTCAACCAGGTTAGAAGGAAACATGTTTCTGTAAGAGACCAATTACACAGGGTTAAAGTGTTATGAGAGCACAGGGAGCGTCCTGAGAAGCACTTCTGGTGGGCACAATGTCCAGATGAGGACATGAAAGCCAACCACAGCTTATGACAGTTGTGCAAGCTGAGAGCAAAGAAAGGCTGGAAGGTGAACGCATAGCAGGACTGAGAACCATGAGGAAATGGGTTTGGTGGAGAGCCTGAGCCTGGGATGGACATCTGCCATCTGCAGCCCCCTGCTCAGAGCCTGGTCCAGTCCATCCAGTACCTCCAGAAATGGAGATTCTCCCCCAGCCCCTGGGCATTTGCTGCAACGCCTCCCCAGCTAACCCCATCCACTGCCTTAACTGAGCTCTGGGCTTGGCATGTCCCAGCTGGGGCTGCAGAGCAGAATCCAAACCTTGCTGGGAACACAACTCTGCCTGACCTCTGCTGCAGGGCATCTCTTTGCTGATGGCTTTGGGAGAGCAGTGGCAGTGCCAGAGTGGCCAGAGGGGAGGGGTGGGGTGAAATGAACCCTGTGTTGCTGGCCTTGAAGGTACCAGCACCTGGCCAGCGGTTCTCCTGTTCCCCTTGAGATCTCAGGGTCTTTTGGGAACTCAGAACATTCTGGGGAGATTTTGTTATCACAGCCTTGGCTCTGCTGAATTCCTGTGACACACCTGATTAAATCCAGTAACGCGTCGGCGGAGCTGAGCACCACTTTCCCCACAGAGTAGTTGTCCTTCTGGGCAGCTGCACCAGGATGGATGCTGACCACGAGGATGATCCCCACGGTCACTGCCATGAAGGTTGTCCAAAGGTAGTAGGTGATGGTGATCACCCCCATCTTCCCGCAGGCCTTGGAGTCCATGGTGGCCAGCCCAGACATGAGGCTGCAGCACAGAACAGAGTGGTCACTGTCTGCTCCCCAAACTGCACAAGATGCACCTGATGGGCAAAATCTCCAAGGTGGGAGGGGTTTCTGTAGGTTTTTTAAACCAAAGCCTAAGGGCATCACTGAGCTCTTGCACATTCCTGCGCCAGTACCCACAGGATCTCACACCCAGGATGAGCTTGTGACAACCCAAGCTGAGCTGTGAAGGGCAGGAGACACCGCCAAACCTCTTCTCAAGATCTGGCTGTGTTTTCTGTTTTCTGTGAGGGTTAAGAAGTTTATTTTCTTAGTTGTTCTAAGTTGTTCTGATGTTGCTCCTTTTTCATGAGATGCTGTTATATCTCCATTGCCTCATGCCACTGCTGTGTGTCATTGTGAGGAGCAAAGGAAGGTACCAGCAAGGTTCATAAAATCCTGCTGGGGATGGACCCCATGGCCCCAGGAGAGACCTGCAGGTTCAGATTTCATGCACACATAAGCTTTCCTAAGAAGTAACCCATAAGCTACTTCTCAGCAAAACTGGGCTAAAAATAGAGAGGGCATTACAGGCTGCCCCAGCAGGGAGAGCAGTGCTGGTGGTGGGGACAAGGTGGGGGCAGGACTGGGTTTGCTGAGGCTCACTTGGCAGGAACTGCTGACATTCTCAAGGGCAGAGAGGCCACACAGAGAGACCCTGACAAATGTGAGGACTGGGAAATCCCCAGCCGTGTGGTGTTTAACAGGGCAAGTGTTGGATCCTGCCCTGGGATGGGGCAGCCCTGGGTGCAGGGACAGACTGGGAATGAGAGGCTGGAGAGCAGCGCCACGGGAAGGGCCCTGGGGGTGCTGGTCAGTGGCAAGTTGGATCTGAGTCACTGCTGTGTCCTGGCAGCCCCAAGGGCCCCCCTGTGCTGGGGGGCACCAGGCCCAGGGAGGGATTGTCCCACTCTGCTCTGCCCTGGGGCAGCCTCACCTCCAGTGCTGGGGGCACTCTGGGCACCACAGGATCAGAAGGATCCAAAGCTGTTGGAGAGTGCCCAGAGGAGGGACAGGAGCTGGGGAAGGGGCTGAGGAGCAGCTGAGGGCACTTGGCTGGTTCAGCTGCAGCCCAGGAGACTGAGGGGAGGCTCCTCGGGGGCTGCAGCTCCTCCCCAGGGCAGGCACAGGGGCAGGGGCTGAGCTCTGCTCTGGGACAGGGACAGGAGCCCAGCAAGGGCTGGAGCTGGGCCAGGCCTTGGCATGGAGCTCAGGGCAAGGTTCTGCCCCCCGAGGCTGCTGGGCACTGCCCAGGCTCCCCAGGGAATGGTGCCAAGGCTGCCAGAGCTCCAGGAGCTCCCAGGGCTGCTCAGGGTGGGGTTGTTGGGGTGCCTGTGCAGGGACAGGGGCTGAGCTGATGATCCCTGAGGGTTCCTTCCAGCTCAGGATATTCCAGAATTCTATGCAATGTGAGTGTTTGGGGGCTGCAGTGTGCCCCCCATACACAGACCCACACTGAGCCCCTGCAGAGCCCAGCCAAGCCCCTGACCCTGAGGCAGGACATGATCGAAGGCTGCAAGGGTCAGTGCCAAGCCTGGGGACACACAGGGTGGCTGAGGTGGTGGTCAGCCCATGGATCCCATTCAGCAGCCACACATCCAGGAGAAGAAGGGCCTTGGAAACTCAAGTCCAGAAATGTAACCCTGGCATAGGTGGTGCTTTCCAGCTTAGGGCTTGGGGATCTCCAGAGCTCCATCCCCAGAGCATACCAAGTCCCCTCTAGGATGGTGTGTACAGGGAAGACACCACTTTGTAGCAGGCACAGGGACTGCAAAGGCCCCGTGGAGAGCAGAGGCCTAAAGATTGGAAATGCCAAGTCATGGTGAATAGCAAGAGGCCCCTCTCTTCTGCCTTTTGGACCTCTGTTTATGTCTCTGTAACCCTATAGGTCACTTCCCCTTAACCCCTGCTACTGGACAATTTCTGGTCCCCCTATACCCTATATAATGGGCTGTTTTAGCCTGGTTCTGTAGAAGAGCTGTCACTGAAACCCTTCACAGAACACCCAGTAAAGACATCTCTGTGGAACATCAGAACAGCCTTCTCCTCTCTCGCCCTGTGTCTGCCTGCGGCACTGAGCAAGCTAAGAACTGGAATCACAAAGAGCTGGAATCACAAAGACCAGATAATCACTAAAGAGCTGATATCCCTTAAGCTCGCTATGGTTGCCAGCAGCTGAGAGCTGCTTGGGAATGCGGGCAGTCTGTCCCTGAAGGACTGAGCTATCTGGACCTCGTGCAGCCTGCTCGGGGCAAACCCGAACCCAGCAGGAGGCTGAATTATGACTTCACCATCATTCAGTAATTATAGAAAAATCCCTGGTTCAATCCAACGTGAAAGAAAACTCCCAGGAGGCCTCTGCAGACCCTGCACCCACAGACAGCAGTGATCAGAGGAGAGCACTCAGCAACTGAGCTGCAGGGAGGGCTGAGAGCAAAGGGAAACCCCAGGCACCTCAGGGAGGGATGTGAGGCACAGACCTCTCTACAAGGGCTGGTACTGAACAGGCCAAGTGTGGCCAGGATAGAGACCACTCTGTTCTCAGAAATGAACCAGAGGCAAATGGGACAGCAAGCAAACTCTGACAAAAAATAGAGAAAAGACCCATCCTCCAGGGAACGAGGACTTGATCATTTGTGTGTGTCTGATGAGCACATGCCAACATATTGTTTGCAATGTGTTAATCCATGCAAGGTTTTCAAGACCTTGCTTAGACCCCAGTAGGACTGCTGACTCTGTTCCTTATTTCTAGGTCTGTATGAGCCAATAAAATGGGAATTTTCAAACACAGACACAGCACTGGGGAATACTTATGACTTTTTTACCCAAACTTTCTCAAATCTCTCTAAGAGAATCTGCTTTGAGGTTAAACAGCCCATCACAACTGCCCACAGATGGTCCTGGCATCACCAGCTGCCCAAAAGAAGGGAAACACCCCACCCAGTGCAGGTGTCTGAGATGGGTGCAAGTGCCTACCAAATCCAGATGAGGATTTCTCCCAGACTGCTGCTGGGAAATCATGGGGTTTGATGGACACCAAGCCATCTGCTTGACTGCCAGCTGCCTGGAGCCAGGATTATTCTCACCCCATTCAGTTTTCGAGTAATCTCCTCACCAGGGGGTTGCAGGGTGATGGAAAATGGTGCTTTAGAGCAGAAGATCATGTCTTACCTGGAGGTGATCAAGGGCAGGATCAGCATCTTCAGCATCCTCATGAGGAGCTCTCCAGGAAAGGAAAAATACTGCTTCTCCTGCACATAGAGCAGAGCATGTGTCAGGCAAATTATTTCAGGCTCAAACTTGATCAATTTGCCTTTTTTTCCCAACTAGACCCAGCTCTGAGCTTGGTTCTGAACTGGCAGCCCCTCCTTGAGGCTCTCCATGAGGCCATTTCTCTGCTGTCCCTTACTGGGAGTTGGCTCAGGGATGGGGAATACTGGCCACAGGGCAAACCTGGCTATAAACAAGGGAGGAGCATGTAGGGGTTGGTCCCCTCCCAAAACCATTCTTGATTCTGTAGCCTTCTAGGGAATGGTCCCCATGCCCCCACCACTGGCTCCTCCCAAAAGTCATTGCACTCATTAGAGAGCAGAGGCTTGGCTGCATCTGATTTGGGGCAAAAGTGCCCCAAAGCTGTTGGCAACAACAAAAGGTGGGATTTATCTCATGGCTGCAGGTGGAAAAGATGAACTCAGGGAGAGCCCAGGTGTCTGGCCCATCCATGGGACACCTTTGGTGCCATGGCATCTCTCCACCCCCTACACCCCTCACAGGGACATGGGGAAGGGCTGCAGAGACATCCCCCAAAGTCTGGATCCCACAGCCATGATCAAGGGGAGAGTGAGGGGTCTGTGGGACCAGCAGCCTGGCCAGCATCCCTCCTTCTCTCTATCCCTATCTCTACCCACCATCCATCTCTCCATCCATCTCTCCATCCATCCATCCATCCATCCATCCATCCCCACATTCATCTATCCCCTATCCATTCCTCCATGCATGCATGCATGCATGCATCCATCCATCCATCCATCCATCATCCTTCCATCTCTGATCCCCCTATTTTGCTGTGCCACTGTAGAGGTGTCAGGGAGGGATCTGAGTTGGCCCCAAGACAAGAAGGTAATTTTGGTTACTACAAAGTAGCCACCACCTCATGCTGGGGCTTTGAGGGGTCCCAAGGCAGCTGTTCAGTTTCTCCCCTGTGCTGTCCCTGCACTGTCCCAGTGTGTGACCTGGACGTGGCTGATGCCCCCAGGGAGCTCCGGCAGAGCAGAGCTGTGATGGGACCAGCTGAGTGCAAGGGGTAATGCCAGATCTGAACAGCACCTCTTTGCCAGGGGGTCTCCCAGCTTTGTGACACTTCCCCATGGCAGGGAGGAAAGCAGGGACTGGCCACCTCTCCAGCTCTCCTCCAGATTTTGTGACAAAAGTCTTTACTGGGGACAGTCTCCAGTGGCTGCCGGGCCCACAGCAGAGCTGTGGCAACAGGGCAGGGTGGGTTGGAGCAGAGGATGGATAAACTTGATGCATGGCAGGACGAGGGGCTGGAGCCCCAAGACTCTGCCAGCCTCATGCCCAGCACGGGTGTGTGCACTGGGAAGCAGGGAGATTACACCCAGCTTCAATTAAGTAACGAGATCATCCCTGCTGCGCTGATGCTGAAGGGCCTAATTGAAATGACAAGACTTTGCTAAATCCTAGTGGGCAACACAGGGATGTTCCAGCATCAGCTGCGCTCTCCCGGAGCGGCGTTCCCCCTCCTGGGCTCAGCAGCCTGGCCCAGGATCAGGGCTGAGCCGTGGCCCAGCTGCCCCAGGGCAGAGCTCTCAGCTCGGAGCCGTTCGCGCAGCGCGATGCTCCTGGAAGGGGCTGAGCCAAATGTGCCTTTCTCATGCGTTTTCTCCAATGAATTTGTCTCCAAGGCTCCACAAAGCAAGGTGACTCCTCAAAGCCCTCCAGGCTCCCCACCAGCCCTCTATTTATTTGCTGGGTCCTCTCCAGATCATGGAAATGTGCTTTGATTGCACACAGCTGGGGAGAGTAATGGGAGGACCCCATCCCTCAAACCTCATCCCCTGGACCCCATCCCTCAAACCCCATCGCCTGGACCCCATCCCTCAGATCCCAGTGCTGCTGGTGGTGTTGGAGGGAGCCTGTTTACTGAGCATCTAGCCCCTGAGTAAACATTCCCCCCTTTCCCATCCTCATCCCGCCTCGAGCTCCTGCAGCCCCATGAAGTCCATCCCAGAGCTCCCCGCTCTCATTGGAGGGAGGCAGGATTTGTCCTATAGCTTGGGCATTTGTTGGCACCTTCTTGGAAAAAAAAAAGGAAAGAAAAGAGAAAAGAGAAAAAAGCCATGGGCAGAAACCTGCCTTGAGGTGGTTTTCTTGGGCAGGTGCCCTTGCTTTTGGGGCTGTGCCCATCTGTGACCCTTCCTGGCACCAGGGCTTTCCCCCTGCCCCACTCCATCCCCCTCACTCCCATCACCATTCCAGCCAGGCTCACCAGGTCTGTCAGCTCCAGCGCCCGCAGCAGGAACCCCAGGAGGCATCCAGTGACAACCGACAGCATGGAGAGAGTCAAGAGGCCATTTTTGTACCAGAAAGCCCGGAGCCACTTCCAGAGGCGCAGGAGGGCCGTGGACAGCGAGTGCAGCACAGCTCTTCTGACCCACTCCCACATGGTCACCCTCAGCTGCCCAGATGCTGCCCCGGGGAGCAGCTCCCAGCCCCGCTCATGGCCACGGCCCCGCAGTGCCAATGGAGCCCTGCTCTGTGCCCGGAGCTGAGTGCGCTGCTGGCTAATCCCCAGAACCAAAAGCTTCAGGGATATTTGGGAGCCTTTCCCATAATGGAAAGTGACGTCTTCAACTGGTTAATCTGGACTTGGCATCCCGCCGTGAGGTGCTGAACCCTCCCAGTTTAACCCTCCAGCCCCTGGGATGGGGCCAGTGTGCAGACTGAGAGCAGGGACTCAGCCCCAGGACTTCTCACCGTTCCTGATCCAAAATGATCCACCAAAAGGTGGATCCTGCCACCAGATCTGGGTCCTGCACTAGATTTGTGCTCCCCACTGGCTGTGAGTGCACCCCAATCCTGCCTCCATCTGTGAGGGCTTCATGAGGGCAGGGTCAGCAAAGGGAAACTTTCTCAGTGAATGAGAGAACCTCCCATGGCATCTGCAGACACAGCCCAAGGCACCAACAGGTGATGCTGAACATTCCCACACAAATATCTGCCCCAACGGATCCAACCTCCTGCCAGCTCTCCAGGGAAGCGGCCCCATGGCCATGAGATGCTGCTGGAGCACCTGTTCCATAATTCATGATATTTTAGAGTATTTCTCTGTCCAGTTTGCCTCTGGTTCAGGCCACGAGTGGCACTGGGGCCAGAGTGTGGTGCAGAACAAAAGGGCAGGTGGGGCCCAGGCTGAAGATGCTCTGGAAATGGGAAAATATTAAAACCTTTATGGGCCTGATTTTACCCCTCTCTCCCCACCTCATCCCCCCCTCCAAAAAAGGGCCATAAAACCCACTTGAACCATGGCTATATTTTACAGGCAAAACAGAGCTACAGTTGATGGTGTGACTTGAGGATCTGGGGCCCCCTGCCCCACGGGACAGGACCTGTGCAGCCCCACGTGCTGAGCAGCCAGGCTACTGTTCTGTTCTGGCAGGGACACGGTGGTTTTGCATTCTCAGAGGAAGCAGAGCTCCTTCCCAAAAGGAGCCTGGTGTCTGGTGCTGTTGGTGTTTCAGCCCTTGGGGTCTCTGTGGCGCTGTCTTGTGCCTTTGGCCTCAGCGTGGTTGGCTCAGCCTGCCAGAATTAGGGAAAGTGTGTGCTTGTGAGCACAGCTGAAATACAGTTGTCTCTATTCAGCTCCACCTTCAGAGCCAACTGTGGAGCCAGCCAGGGATGGAGTTTGCATGTCAGGAGACAGCAACTGCTTGGGAAAGGGAAGTTTGAATTGTCTGGGAGATCAGAGACACCTCAAAGGACATTGAAGGGGTCCTGGGGCTGGCAGCAAGTGGAGGGAGCAAGCTGAGAACAGGATGCAGAGAAGTCCAAATAATTGGGAACAGAGGAACATGAAGACTTTTAGGGAACCCTGAGTAAGTAAAGGATACCTCAGGGAGAGGAAGAGGAATTATACAGAGGGAAGAGAGAGAGGGAAGGCAGCAAAACAGCAAAGGGTCAGGAGGAAGGGAATCCTGGTGCTTGGTGTGGTGGTAACTGTGGCCAGTGAAGGGGTATTGCAGCAGTTCTGTGCACCTACCATAAATCTCAACGTCATCATAGATGTCAGTGTCCCTGCAAGGACAATAGACAGGGTGCTGTGGGCAATGTGGTGTCCCATGTTCCACCACCTCCCAACCCCGAGGCAAGGGTCAGCTCCTGCTGTTGTGTCTGTCTCAGCTCCTCCTGGCCCATCTGTGGACTCCGGTGTCCACCTGCAGCCCTGTTTCCCCCTCCCAGTGCTGTGCTCTCCCTGCATGGCTGGGACCATCTGGAGTCGGGTTAAGGTGACTCTGGCCCCTCTCAGGATGGTGGCTTCATCCCAGACTGCCAGGAGCTGCAGACCCAGCTCTGCAGAGGGACTGCACCCTCATCCTGTCCCAGCAGCAGCCTCTGAGCAGTGTCTGGGCAGGTCCCACACAAGGGACCACAGCCTGGGCAGTGCTTCCAGTGTCCCAGTGACAGAATGTCTCCTGACACCAGAAATGGCAGATTCCACCCCAGGGGAAACTGCTGGTCTTAGGCTTATGGTCCCAGCCTGAGCTGGGTAGTTTTGAGTTGTCAGCCAGGACTAGTTTGGTACTGGCCACTCATGGAGCAGCTGTTGTAGCTGATGGAGTGGAGATGAAGGGGCTGGGAAAGGGTACTCACAGAGGCAGCACCACGGCCCGGGGCACGTAGCCATCTGCAACAGAGCGAAGAAAAACACGTCAGGTTGTGCTGGGAACCAGGGCATGAGCAGGAATCACCCCAGCACCTGCCCCTGCCCAGGGTTTAGCAACACCTCACATTCCCAGAAAGAGCTGGGACAAGGAGGAATCCAGCTCTGGGCAGCCCAGCTGGACCCTCAGCAGGAACCTGCTCTGGGCAGAGTCAGGAAGGAGCTGCCAGGCTGAGTGGCAGCTGGCAGGGAAGAGCCTGAACCCTTCCCCTCTGCCTGAGCCATCTCCAGCCCATTCCACCTGGAGGCTTCCAGGACTGCAAAAGCTTTTAGCAGAGGGAAAGGACAAGCCCAGCTCACAGCAGAAATGCTGCTGCTGAGTGGAAGGAAGAGCAGGATATTTGTGCACAGAAAAGTGGGAACCTTCTCAGGATAGCAGGGTACCTGTCAGGTCTGTCTAACAGGTGGAGGAGATCTGTCAGCACGTCTGTCAGGGGATGTTTGCATGAAGAAGCTTCTTCCCAAAACTCTGCTGTGCTCCCTGCTGTGTGCGAGCCCCATCCCCCTGCAGACTTACACCTCCTCTGGCTGTTCCGGCAGAGGATTTGCTCCTGATTTGTGAACTGAATGACATCAAGGATTTCTCCCGGTCTCAGTGGCAGGTTCTGCGCTCTGCCCCTCTTCTCTGTCGCTGCAGGGTCGACCATCATCTGAGTCAGGACTTTGATGCTGCCTTCGAACTGAAACACAAACAGCAGTGCCCATGGGGAGTTGAGTCAGGCAGGTCTGACCCTCTCCCTCCTTGAAAAAGAACAGATTCCTCTCTGGCCAAATGGTCTGTGGGACTGGTCTGATCTGGGGGAATGGGGCAGGTGTGACCTGGGGGAACAAGGCAGGGTGTGATCCGGGTATCACTGGTCCCTGAGGAGAACAGTTCCTTTCTGCCATTGCACTGCACCCTTCCCAGAAGGGGAGAAGAAGCTCAAAGGGAAAAGTGATCACTCACTGCTGCTCACCTTGAATTTCTTCTGAAACCCCCTGTCCATCTTCTCTTCCTTCCTGCATGCCTTGAGTGTCATGGTCTTCATCTTCTGAGACACCTGGGATGCTCTGCAGCCATTGAAAGCCATGGGAAGGTTCAGATGACCCCACCCCATGCTCTGCTCCCTCCCATCCCCTTCTCCCTGCTGGCTGCTCCCCATTGCATTTCCCTGCACCAGCCCTGGGGCTGTGGAGACTCTCAGGCCAAGGGGTACAGCCTGCAGCTTGTGCTCTTCACCACAGACCCGCCTATTGCAAGCCCAGCAGAGACAATTAAAGCAGCAGCTTTGTCAGAGCAGCAAGGAGCCCTGGCCATTTTGGGACCCTTAGAAAGAATAAAAAAGCCCTATTACCTCTGTGTAGCTGCCAGCAAGGTAACCCTGTTAGAGGCTCGGCCAGCATTTCCACCTGTAAAACCAAACCCGGGGAGAGGTGCTGCCATGAGGCTGCTGTGAGGTGAAAACACTTGCCAAAGCAGGATACGAAGAACAGCAAGAGCTCTCTCCTCCTGGGACCAAATCCTGAGTTTGCCCCCACGTGTGGGGGATCAGGGCTTCCTGTGCCCATTTACAAGAGGAACCCACTGCCCTGCTGTGTGGGGGAGCAGCAGGCTTAGCACAGACCCTGCTGCTGCCCATGGCTCACTGGGGCCTTGCAGCTCTCAAAGCTGCAGCTCTCACCCCAAACAGCATCCAAGCTGTACTCACCTCCTGTGGGGCAGGGACACACAGACAGCTGGGACACAGAGGGCAGCAGAAGGCCTGGGCTTCTCCTGGCCACCTCAGCAGGCTCAACATCATCGTATATCTCATCTTCATCCCTGCGGCGAGGCAGAGCACGGTTGGGAGGTGCTGCTGCAGTGGGGGCTGAGGGCAGAATCGGGGCTGCCAGGAGGAGGGCGGGCTGGCCATGGACTGGCCCTGGCTCTGGGCCAGAGCTGGACAGCAGCTCCGTGCCCTGCGCCAGCAGCTCCTCACACAGCTGGATGTGGACAGGCAGCAGGGTGCAACGGCCACAGTGAGGCAACATAACCCCAAGGGATGGCCATACTTCACACTGTGGGAGCTGTTTCCACACCCTGGGCTCCAGCAGCAGGCAGGAAACCCCAAACTTCCTCTTGCTGTCACATCTTGTGCCCTTCCCAGTGGCTTGGCACAGCCTGGAACAGCCGTGCTGCCTCAGTGCTTACCCTGTGCCACTCGGAGCATCCTGCAGTGGGAACCGTGCAGGCACTGATGCAGCACAGCCTGGTTGCAGGTGACCTGTGACAAACAAGAGAACAGGAGGGAGCAGGGAGGGATTATTTCATATTTTCTCCTCAGCTCCGTCAGCCACCCTGAGGTCAGAGCCACTCTGGGCTGGATTTAGTGCAGGAGGAGGTGGAGAGATAAAACTCACTACAGATCTTGATAGAGCAAGGAGTTTTTTACTCCATAGCCCATCCAGGGATTTTCTTCCAGCACACCAGTGCATGGCTCATCAGGTTCATCACTGAGGACCCTGAATACATATTTTCCTGTTTGCATATTTCTAATGTTTCCTGTTTGCATATTTCTTCCCAGACAAATGATGGAAGAAGAGGGGAAGAAGCCAAAACAGGTATCATGAATGTGGAAAACCCCTAAATTTCAGATATGTACCAGAGCTAGGGCAAGTCCCGGATATGTCCATATGCTCAGAAGCATCATCAGTCAGAACATACTGCTGCCCCTTTTAGGATTGCCAGTATGACCACAGCCCTGCCAACAAGCCCTTATTTGTATCACAAGCCCTGTCTCGAGCCTGGTCAACCAGACCAACCAGAAATGGCCACAAAGACCTGACTACAACATCAAATCTCTGCTGGCTTACAGTACCAAGTAACACACAATCAGATAGTTAGCCCTAAAAATCATAAGATTGCCCTAAAAATTAACAAAAACAGTAAAATCAAGGCAAGGTGTGACTCTAGATGTTGCAGCTTGCCTCAGGACCCATGAGACAAATAAATACTTGTAGCCAATCATGTGAGAATCTCCCAGCATAACAGCATGGCCAGCCCTGATAACACATTTTAATTATAACATAGACCAGCCTGATTTTTCAGTTCTCTTAAGGAAAGGAAGGGAAGTCTACTCTCATGGTTAGAGAAACTGAGCAAGAAATGGTATTTGAAACAGCTTTCATCACCTGTACTGTGGATTAGCAGAACAGCAACTGTGAGAAACCACCACAGCAGCCTGGCTCTGGAAGGCCACTGTGAGCGTGCTGGGGCAGTGTCTGACCGGCACCTCCCCTGCTGCTCCTGCCCATCACCCCAGGCCTGCCCCTGGGCACCTCTGGGCCCAGTCTGGCCCCATTTTCTCCCTGTTAGGTAGCTGTGGGCAGTGAGATCTCCCCTTCTTCCCTCTCCTCCCAGCTGAACAAGCCTGGGTCTCAGCCCTTCTTTCTCTATGTGCTCCAGTCCCCAGCCATCTTGGGCTCACTCCAATTTGGCAATATCTCTCACGTTACGTACTCCAACCTTACTTCCTACAAAGACTCCAGAGATGGAAACTTGTGCCCAGCCAGGGACAGGACACTGTTTCTTCACCTGCCCTTCTTCTCTCTCATTCTCATCCTCGTGCTATTGCCTATAAAAGCCCCTTTGGTAATAAAAGCCCCCACCTTTCCATAAGCCCTCCCAGTATTTCCATCTCCCAAGAGCTGCAGGCTCTAACTGGGGAGATTTTCTTTCCTGAATGAGCAGTGCCCTTTCCTGAGGGGCTTTCCTGTGCCTGGCCATACCCAGCTGAGCACTCCTTGGTGGTTCTGTGGCAGGACAGATGGATGTCCCAGGACGTGCAGCTGCTCTGAACTTTGCCAAATCCACATCAGGAGGGCGCCGGGGCTTGCCTGGCTTCACTCCCAGTGCCCTGACATGTGGCAAAGGCTTCCTCCGGGGCAGAGCTGGGTGCTCCATCCTCTGGGGGCTTCCCACGGCGAGCAGGGGCGCTGCAGCAGCTGCACCTTTGACAAGAACCACTGGAGCCCCCTTGTCTTTGGCAGGTGGCCGTGTCTGCTGGGCTGGCTTCCTGTGGGGAGGATCAGAGCTGGCTTCCACCTTCTTCAACACATCTCCTCCTGGCTTTGCAGGTACTGGGTGGAAGTTGGCACCTGGAGCCGTCCCCTTCTTCCGACACACTGTTGGTGCCGGGGTCTCGCAGGCAGAGTGAGGTGAATGCTGTCCCAAACTCTGACCTGTACTGTGAGGCGGAGAGGCCCTGCTGCAGTCCCTCCTGCTCCAGGGGGCCTCCTGAGAAGGATCACCCTTGGAGGCCATGGCAGAGGTCTGTCCTGGCTCTGGTCCATGAGAGGCTGCAGGGTGACTCTCTGGCCAGCCACCCACTTTGGGAGGTTCTTTCCTGTTCTGTTGGAACTTTGCCCGAAGGTCCCTCAGCACGGCGTCTCTCCCCTCCAGAGGCACCTGCAACCATTAAGAAAAACAGTTCCAGTTGAAACACCATTGTTGTAGTGTGTTCAGTGTTCAATGGTTTGCTCCTTTTTATGTTCTTTTAATGGTTCTGTCCTGGTTCTCCTTCCTGCTCTTTTCTGTATTTGGTACTTGTCATTTAATCGGTTACTATAGTAATTAATTGCTTCCCCTTGCACCCCTCCCCGGTTTCCATGGTACTTAATTGGTTCTCTCTCCCCAGTGCCCCGCCACTCACTTTCAGTTCCTGCCTTTATCGCTAGAATCTTCTACCCAGGGCAGAGGATGAGTGGCTCAGAGGCTGGGGCCCCTCCTTTGCATTGTTACTATTGGTTTGCCTGTTATGTCTGTTATCTGTAGCTTATATTTGATTTGTCCGAGGACAGGTGCCTCCCCTACCCCTTAAAACTCACCTGTACCTGCCCCTCGGTGCTCTTTTTCTGTTGCACCCCACTGGATTACAATAAATCAGGACTTCACCACAGATTAAAGGTCGCTTCTTTTCCTTGTTGGCCGCAGCGGACTCTAGTCCTGTCCCAAGGAGACGTCTCGCCACTGTAACGTGGGGGATCTCCTTAGGCGCTGTCCCTTGAGCTGAGGCTCCTGCGAGTGGGACAGTGCCCCGACAGGCTGCTGGCAGTGCTGGCTGCTGGCCGGGACGCTTGACTGTTAGGCAAGCACTGCTGCACACCATGGAGGAAAATTAGTCAAAATTCCCAGTGCAAAATGTGGTACTCCTTCAACATGGTCTCACACTAACTCTTCTGCACAACACGAGGTCTTTGCTCAAAAAGGTCCTGAATATATCTGAGTAAACAACATGGGGCTGCACCAAACTGGGAGTGGTTACCCCATGAGGGCATCCAGGAGACCTTTCATGGAGTTTTTTGGTCTGATCCACCATCTGTCCACTACCAAGAACCATCACATCACAGGGACTGTGTGGCATTCACATTCTCTGAACAGAGAGAGAGATAATTCTCTCTCTCACTTTTTTTTTCCGGGGGAAGCACAGAGAGAAGAAGAGACAAAAATTCTTATCTCTACTTGCTGCTCCTGTTGTTTTTACACATGTGGAATGTATTAGGAAGATTGTTTACCTGAAGGGATTTGTCAATTGATTCTGCTGAGGATTGTTATGTTTCCTTGGCCAATCGCTCAAAGCTGTGTCCTGACTGTCTACAGACAGTCACGGGTTTTTCTTTAATATTCTTTATAGTATATTATCTTTATTATAGTATAGTATAATGTAATGTAATATAGTTTAAATAAAGCAATTGTTCAGCATTCTGAATCAATTGAGTCAGGTGCCAGTCATTCCTCACCTCACCCAATCAAGGGGCGCCCTACAATACTACCAGTGGTGACCTCCAATGTTGGCTGAAGAACCAGGACCTGGATGGAACCGCCGGATTCGCAGCCGAGGCTGAACACGACAAGGTTTGCTGCACACTCACAGGAGTGTGTCCGGGGCTCCTCTGGTGAGTCACGAGATGGGAGACACCCCTCAAACCTTGGCTTAGACCCCGCGGGACCCTGCACAACCCACTTGTAATCTGACACTGGCTCCCCCGAGAAGGGACTGTTAACCCTTCCCCTCCCCATGATAACAATACCACAGGACTGGATGGTAGTAGCAAAGCTCCTGAGGGCAGAATCTGAGATCCAGAGACTCCCAGGGATCAGATGGGAGCAACCTGCCTTGCCCTGGTCCTGTTTTCTGGGATGAGTTGGTGGGGGAGACTGCATAGGGCCATTGGATCCCTCCCTGGAGGAAAAGCAGGGACGGCACTGCTGGGCCTCATCCCACCAAAGGCTGCGTGCAGACAGAACAAGGCCAGGAGGAAGCAGACTGCCCTACTTCTCTGACATGTGTCTTTCCTGTGTGGTTCACACTGTGCACACACAGCCAGGACACATCTGCTCCACCACAGAGCTGCCTTTAGCTTCCTCAGTAACCAAAATTCATCTTTCTCTAGAGCCTCCAGAGAAATGCTGCCAGGAGGAGGCTGTGAATGGCTCTTGTAAAGACTGCCAGGTTGGAGGTATGGTACAAAGCTCAGGGATGGGGCTACATTTTTCCTAATCTTCTCAGATGGACCTTGTGAGAGGGGAGGGATCAGCTTACCCTCCCCATCTTTCTTCCATGCCCCAGTCCCAGACCACAGTGTCCCCTTGCACCAGAGCTGGCTGCCGCGCTGGAGCTGTACACTTTGGTTTTGGAGTTTTTATCCTTCTGGGATTTCAGTTTGGGTTTGTGAGTGCATAATTTTTATTTTCAGAGAAAAAATAAAAAAAGGGAAAGGCTGATATGGAGAGAAGCTGATGCAATATTTTTAGACATAACCGATCAAATGTATATATATACAGACTTACAAAAGTGCAAATTCCCCAGGCAAACACCCCAGTTTTCCTGGTAAGCCCTCAAATGCAGCACTTGGTATAGCAGTGGTGAAGCAGCATGAATATGTTATTTCCTGTATACCAGCACTGGGGCTTTCACTCAAATTAGTGAAAAATCAATGTTTTCCAGACTCCCAAACATGCTAGGATTTTTGACACCTGAATCATTTGGTGGTTTGTAATGATCATTTTTGGGCCTGTTCCATGAGCTAGGACTTGCTCAGAGCCCTTGGATGTACAGCACTGCCATTACTGTGATCAGTTCCAGGTTTTCCAATCCATTTTGTGCTGGTGGGGGCTCTCCTGGACTCGGTGGGAGTGTGGACTCCTCCTTTCACAGATGTTTATATTCAGCTTACATTCACCCAGCAAACCTTCCTCCGAGCCCAGAAACTGGTCAGAAACCTTTGAAGCTCCATCCAGCTCAGATGTACAGAAGGACTTTGCCTTTCTGGAGGAGTGAGGTTGTTGGCCAGATCCAGCCCCTCACAAGGACATCCCCAAAACCCTTCCAACCAGGACGTACAGCTCCCAGTGTCCCGTCCCCATGTCCACTATAGCCCAGGTCTGGTTGTTACTCACCATCTTCCATCAGTGGATGCTTTCCTGTGTGCTCACCTCCTTGGTGAAGACCACCTGAAGCATTCTGGACAAGCCTCTCTGAGGTGCCCTCCCTTGAAACCAGCAGCTCTTTCCTAACAGCTGTGAGGAGCTGTATGCAATTCCAGGAAGTTGCTTTTGCCTGATGAGACGTGGTGAGACCGCACGAGGAGGAGGAGAAAGAGGAGGAGAAGCAGCTCTTGGTACGCTGCTAGTTTGGCTCTGCTGCTGTTTGACACTTGCCGCCCACCAAGTCCGGCTGGCCATAAGAGGAGAGCCCCAGTTTTGGGAACCGACTGCAGGATGCGAGGGGATGGGAGCAGGAGGGTGGGCAATGTCCTTGTGTGATGGTGGCCCAGGATTCCTCTGCAGGTCAGGTCTCAAAGCTGCACAGGACTTGCAGGGTGGGTAGGTGCAGAGGGTGCACAGCTGAGCTCTGCGGCAGCACAGAAAAGCTGGGTGAGGGCCTGTGGCTTCCTGGAATTAGGCTCTTCATGGGGGACATGAGCTCGGCTGAAAAGCCTAATTCCTCTGGGAAGCAAGGGGAAGCTGTGCACCGCAGGGTGCTGTGTTGGGCCATCACAGTGTCACCGTTTACTGCCTCTGAGGCAGGAACGGTCTGACACCCTGGCAGGGGTGCTCTGGCCTGCTGGTTGGTGCTGGTGTCCCTGCGCCAGGATCTGTGCGTCCCTGCAGCCCTTTGGGACCGTGTCCCACCAGCAGTGCCCGAGGCGGCTCCTACCTGCAGGTGGTTTAAAGATAAGACACAGTTTGAGGACATGGGGAAGGCTGGGGCAAACACCCGTTGGCCAAGGGAGGTGGTCCTGGGGGTCCTGTGGAGGGTGGTGGGTGCCCTGGGGAGCATTGGAGGGCTTGATCCCACCAGCTGGAGATGGGATGGAGAGGGGCGCTGGGAGATCCCAGAGGGGACCCACGGGGAGCTGACTCTGGGGCACAGCACGGACAGACCGCAGTGACGGCCACCCCCTACCTGCCCCACTGCTCCTGCCGCTGCAACGGGGAGGGCACTGTGTCCCTGTCCGTGCTGGGGCACGGGGGTGGCAGGGAGGCACCGAGGGCCGTCTGTGGGGAGCACCGGGATGGGGGTGGCGGGGAGGCACCGAGGGCCGTCTGTGGGGAGCACCGGGATGGGGCTGTGCGGGCTGTGTTAGGGGACATGGTGAAGGGGAGGATGAGGGGCCGTGAGTGGGGATGGGGTGAAGGGGAAGCTGAGCCGCTGTGTTTGGCGCCGGCCTGAAGGGGAGGAGGAGGGGCCGTGCTCGGGGCCGGCAGCGCCGCGGGGCCCGGCCGAGGATGCAGCGAGGCCCCGCCGAGCGCGGCCCGGCCCCGCGGCCCCGCGCAGGCGCAGCGCTCGGGCGGGATGGCAGCGGCGGCGGCCGTGCCGGGGCCGGGACCCGCGGAGGCGGCGGCGCCCGGGGAGGAGGCGGCGGCCGCGGGGCAGCTGGGCCCGGGTCCGGCCCGCCTGGCCCGGCTGCCGCTGGCGCGGGTGAAGGCGCTGGTGAAGGCGGACCCGGACGTGACCCTGGCCAGCCAGGAGGCCGTGTTCGTGCTGGCGCGGGCCACGGTGAGGGGCGGCCCCGCGGGTCCTGGGCCCGGATCGCTGCGGGGATGCTGCTTGGTCTTGCCCAGGAGGTTTTCCCTTCTCTCAGGGACCCGCGGGGCGGTTGCGGCCGGCCCGAGCTGGGGAAGGGTCTGGAGCTCTAGGAGCAGCTGAGGGGGCTGGAAAGGGGCTCAGCCTGGAGAAAAGGAGGCTCAGGGGGGCCCTTGTGGCTCTGCACAGCTCCGTGACAGGAGGGAACAGCCGGGGGGCTCGGTCGCTTCCCCCAAGCAGGAAGGCACAGGACAAGAGGAAATGGCCTCAGGCTGCGCCAGGGGAGGTTTAAGATATTGGGAAAATTCCTTCATGGAGAGAATTGTCAAACTCTGGCACAGGCTCCCCGGGGCAGTGACCATCCCTGGAACTGTTCAAAAAATGTAGTGCTTGGGGACATGGGATGGGAGTGAGCGTGGAGGTGGTGCTGGGCTGATGGTTGGACACAATGATCTTAGAGGTATTTCTCCTCCTGAAGGATTCCATGATTCATCTCCTGAGCACAGGACACCTTTCCCCCTTCAGAAGGTGCCCTGGGAGCCCCTGGTGTGGAGTGGGCCTCCCAGAGAATGTGGGAGCTTACCAGCTTTCTCCCTCACTGCTTGTCCTGTGCATCGCTGTCCAGCCATTTCCTTTGGTATTTTCAGACCTGTTTACTAAGAATGGGTAATGTTAGGATGAAGATTCTGATCTAATCCTGAAGCCTTGTAGGACCTTTCTTTTTCCTCGGGGTATTCTCTCTCTCCTCTCCTGTGTGAACCTGTTCTGTTTTGCCTTGCAGGAGCTGTTTGTTGAAACCATAGCCAAAGATGCTTATGTGTATGCCCAGCAAGGGAAAAGGAAAACCCTGCAAAGAAAAGACCTGGGTATGGGAGCATGTTCTGTGCTGTTCTTACCAAAGGGTTGCTCTGATGGGGGATTTGCCCCCGTGTCTGGAGGTGCTGAATTATGGATTTATTCTTTCCCTGAAGATGGCAGAGAAAAACTTCTACCAAAGACTACAGTAATAATTTCACACACCATCTCCAGAACAAATGAATCTCTTTGAAATTGGTCACTGTGCTGTGATGTAATTTCAAATGCTGCAGTTTGAAACAGATGCAAATATCGAGTTGGTTTATCTATTTTAATTGTTCTCAATTTGCTTTTCAGATAATGCCATTGAAGCTATTGATGAATTTGCTTTTTTGGAAGGTGAGTTTCTACTTGATTTCAGTATTTTGTGTAATAACCTACTTAGGAGAGAAAGAACTGAATCATTTGCAAAGCTCTCTGTGTCCACATCCTCAGTAATTCCTAGTGTGGCTTGCAGTGCCCCTCTGAGCACTGGAATGGCTGAAGCACGTGCAGTAGTTGGGGTTTTTTTGCTGGATTTGGTTTTACTCATGTGATTTGCTTAAAGTTACTGCATTTTCTTTTGCCAGTTTGTAAACAAGATTTATTTGTTCACAGAATTGCCCTTCTAATTCTTGAGACTATAATATGTTTTTTCATTTTCAGGTACTTTGGACTGAGGTGGACAGAAACAGAGCTCTCTGGAGAGACTGCAGAGGTGGTGTGAGATGGAAAACAGGATGCTGAGAGTTCAAAAATAATTCCTAGAATTGAGACATGGCAACCATGATATTTTTTATAAAGTTGAAGTTATTGTAAGTTCTTTATTTAAAATGGATATTTTTTCATAACTGTTTTGTATGTCCCTTCCCATGTGGCTGCCGTGCAGCTCTCTGCTCTGGCCAGGTTACACAGCAGTTACTCCCAGTAGCAGTCCCAGCCTCTCTGGATACTCAGCAGCACCACGGAGCTGTGAACAGAGAGTGGCTTGGCTCAGGTGCCCAGGCACAAGGAATTTTTTTTATTTAAATGTGGATTTTGTTAATATGTTTGTCTCTTAACACAATTAAATTGTTGATGTTGTTGCTGTTGAGCAGCTGTGCTGATTCCTGCTCTGGGCTGGGGTTCCTGTAGCCTGGTGGGAAATGGTTTAGTTTTGATAGGATGCCTTCTCTAGCATTTTGGTTTTGCTAATTGTTTTCTCAAGGCATCCATTCCAGAGAAACCCTCCAGGAGCTGGGGATGAGCAGGGGAGCTCGGCTTGGCCCGAGGCCTGTGCAGCTTCTCTAAGTGTCTGTGACTGTTGCACTTGTAAGTAATTGTAGGAAAAAACCCCAACCCAACCCCGCAAACCTCATTTTGAATGCCAGGGGAGTGTCCATGATGCCATCACTGTTCTCCTGTGTGCTCTCACTCCTGAATCTGGCAAAACGTTTTCCCTGGGACCTGCATCTGTTCCCTGCCCTGTGCCCTGGAGGAGCTGGTGCAGAGACCCTGAGTTCTTGGTGAGGAGCTGAGTCCATCCTTGTTCAGGAGCGCTGCTGCCACCAGCCCTGTCTGAGGGGCCCTGGCAGCACATGGGCACCAGCACTGCCAGGAGGTCACTGGGGCTTTTCCACATTAGCTAGAGCTTTCCTAGCTGGAGTTAACAGCAGAACTGTGTGGCTGTGGGGGACATGCTGCCATCACTGCTGGGACATGTCCTGCTGTGTTCCCAACATTGTCCAAGTGCCAGCTCTGACTCCACTTGGTGTGGGTTGTCCCCAGATAAAACCATTGAATGGGATGAAGGAGGATGAAGGATGCATGTTCTTTCAAATGAGGGTATTTGAGAGTGGCTCCCAGTCACCACAAACTTAAATTAGTTTGGAAGTGGTGATAAGAACAAGGACCCCTCAAGGGAGCTTTCCCAGGCTGTCAGAAAATCCAGTGGCTCTCAAGAAACACTCAGAAGTTTGCTAAGAGCCTGATCCAGGCTGGGAGCACAATCCTGATCCTGTGGGAGAGATGCTCATTTCCCAGGCTGCTGAAGTGTTTGTTCAGCTCACAGTCGGGACATTTGCCAGGACATGTGAGCCTGTGTGGCTGGGAGCTGTTCACCTTCTCACCTGCCAGGGAGGGCAGGGGTAAGTGTCAGAGGTACTGGAGACTTTCCTGTGCTTCCCAAGGTGCAGCATTGCAGGACCCACAAGCTGTGCTCTTCCTCACAGGGCTCTTGCAGGTTCCCATCTTTGCCTGTAAGTTCCTTTTCCCTTCTTGGCCTTGGCACTGCTTTGGCCTCTGGCTGGGAGAGCAGGGCTGTGCTGTGGGGCTGTGGTGGGCTCTGCTCACACGTGGTGCTGCTGTGGTTGGTGTGTGCTTTCCACAGTGAGCAGCACGGAGGGGTGGCTGCCCTTGGCAGGCAGTGTGGGGTTTGTGTCAGGAGAAGCTGCTGTGCAGGAGTCTGGGGGTTTAGTGCCCATGAGCTCCTTTGTGCTGTGGGAGGGGACTCCTTTCACCCAGCTCTGCAGTAAGGTAGAAATAAAGAGAGCAGATAAACAGTGAGAGAAACAGTGCCAGAGTGTTTTCCTGGAGTAACTAAACAGGGTGTTTGGCCCACCCAGCCAGGGTCAGATGTGTCATGTCTATCTGTAACAAAATTTCTTCTTTGTGCTGGAGGCATTTTGTTCAGGACAGGGAGCAGCTGGACCTGTGCTGGGCATTGAGTGCCTCATCCCAGCTCAGGCAGAAATGGCGGGGAATTGTACCTAGGGTAATGCTGGGCTCAGGGGTTTGTGACTGCAGGTGCAGGAGCTGTCAGCAGAGTGCAGGAGCATGGGAATCTGTTTGCAGAGAGGGGCTGCTGCAGGAGGCAGAGCCATTTCCTCCGTGTTGGGCACGGTGCGTTCACAGAATCATGGAGTTGTTTGGATTGGATGGGACCTTAAAGCTCATCTTGTTCCACCCCTGTCACAGGCAGGGATACCTTCCACTATCCCAGGTTGCTCCAAGCCCTGTCCAACCTGGCCTTGAACACTGCCAGAGATGGGACAGCCACAGCTCCTCTGAGTTCCCCTTCACCCTCCAGAAACCAAGATTCTTGATGCTTCTACACTCACATCTTGCCCATCCCTCAGCTGTTTTTTTATGTTGAAGTTTTCCAAATGGCTTTTCCCTTGGGGGATTAAGGACAGAAGTGTGCTGGGGACCTGTTGCCCAGATAAGCCAACACTTAAACATCTTTCATAGCACGGGAATTGATGAGTAGCCTGACGCCAGTGTCTATTCCTTTGCACAAAGGAGCTCAGTTCCCTGGACCTGAGCTGTACCATGGTTGATCCTGTGTTTGAATTCCCTGTTTATTGCTGCATAAGTTTGAGGCAACTGCAGGCTTTTGCTTCCCAGGATTGATGTTGTAAGTGCTATCAGTAGGTAAACAACAAGATGCCCTGTAAAAGTAGAGAAAGCAGATGAAGTATAAAAGAGCTCCATTTGTTCATCAGAAAAAAGTCTGTGGCCTTCAGGAGCAGTCTGTGGGCCCTGTTGCCCTTTGCAGTGGCTGTAAGGACACAACAGCTTTACTCTCTGAGGTTTCTTAGGATTTTTCAGTGCACGAGAGTAGCACTTGCACAAATTTAACCTTTAGTGTTTGCCAAATACCAGCTTCTTGTGTACAATAGGAATGATAAAATTATCCAAATTAAGAGCTGTTACAAGCAGTGACAGCTTGTCAGCTCCAGAGACACCAACTTTAGAAGAGTAAATAATGATGAAAATGTAATCGTAGAATCACAGAAAATGCTGAGTTGGAAGGGACCTGCAAAGATCATAAAGTCCAAGTCCCTGCCCAGCACAGAGCCATCCCCAAGAGTCACATCATGTGCGCCAGAGCGTTGTCCAAGTGCTCCTGGAGCTCTGTCAGATTTGGTGCTGTGACCATTCCCTGTTGCAGTGCCTGACCTCTGTCTGGAGGAAGAACCTTTTTCTAATACCCAGCCCCAACCTCCCCAACATGACTTCAGCCCATTCCCTTGGGGCCTATTGCTGTCACCACAGAGGAGAGATCAGTGTCTGCCCCTCCTGTTCCCCTCACAAGGAAGGTGTAACTGCAATGAGGTCTCTCTTCAGTCTCCTGCAGGCTGAACAGACCCAGTGCCCTCAGCTGCTCCTCAAATGGCTCCTGCTCAAGCTCTTCACCATCTTTGTTGCTCTCCTTTGGGCACTCTCCAACAGCTTTGGGTCCTTCTGATCCTGTGGTGCCCAAAGTGCCCCCAGCACTGGAGGTGAGGCTGCCCCAGGGCAGAGCAGAGTGGGACAATCCCTCCCTGGGCCTGGTGCCCCCCAGCACAGGGGGGCCCTTGGGGCTGCCAGGACACAGCAGTGACTCAGATCCAACTTGCCACTGACCAGGACCCCCAGGGCCCTTCCCGTGGCGCTGCTCTCCAGCCTCTCATTCCCAGTCTGTCCCTGCACCCAGGGCTGCCCCATCCCGCTTGCGGGGTCTAGCATTTTCCCTTGTTGAACTGCATATGGTTGGTGATGATCCAGCCCTCTGATTTCCTGAGGTCTCTGCGGTGTCTCCCTGGCTTTGAGGAAGTCAGCAGCTCCTCCCAGTTTTGCATCGTCTGTGAATATGCTCAGTGTCCCTTCCAGTCCTGCATCCAAGACATTTATGAAGCTGTTGAAGAGCACTGGGTGAAGGATGGAGCCCTGCAGAACCTCACTGGTGACTTGTGCCAGCCTGATGTCACCCCAGCCACTGTCACCCTTCGTGCCTGACCCATGAGCCTGTTGCTCATCCATCCCATGATGTGTTAATCTGGCTTTGGGATGGACAGTTGGTCCAGAAGGATCCTGGGAGAGACAGTATCAAAAACTTTACTGAAATTCAAAAAGATTACATCAGCTGGCTTTCCTGGGTCAACCACGTGGGTCAACTTGTCATAAACGGTATGCAAGCAGTGTTTTGATGTGGGTGTGTCCCCTGGCCCTGCCCTGTGCTGCAGGTGAGAGGAGAGCCCTGCGTTCCTGCCCCGGGGTGCTGTGAGCCGGCCCGGCTGCACCGGGGTGGCTCCTGCTCCTCGGAGGCCTGAGGGAGGTGGGGGTGGTGGAGGTCTGCCACTGCAGCACCTGCCCTGAGGGATGGCTTCGGCTCCTGGCCCTGAAAACCTTTCCAGACTCTCCTTGGGAGGTCACAATTACCGTGAGGCAGTGCTCTGACCCAACCTACAGCGCAGGGAGAGCTCCTCTTCCTCCCTTGCTCCCTCCCTCCCTCTGGGAATATGGGAAGAAGCCCTCTTGTGTGATCAGCACCAGTGTCCAAGCTCAGGGCACCCAGTCTGCTGAGCAGAGCCTCTGCCTTTGGGAGTATTGGGGTTGTGTTTTGGGGTTGAGTTTCCTGTTGCTGGGCCTTTACCACACAGGTCTGCAAGCACAGTGATAATTCTCTGCTGTGTGTGTGGGTGAGGATGGGGATACAGGCACCTCATATACAGGGAAATGTCCTCTAGCCAGAGATGGAATCAGTAACCCAGGCTGGGAGGGACCTCGGGGGTCTCTGCTCCAACCCTCCCAATCAAAGCAAGGAAACCAACCTGATGATAAAAGCTCTGCTGGAAGCAGAGCACTGGAAAATTCAATTTCCTTACTGACACTCTAAAATGCCCTTTTAGTACCAGTGAACTACACTGCTGGTTCAAAAATCACTTGGAAATGGAGACTCTGAAAGAAATAATTCCAGATGGATCAAACCCTCCCACTGGGACAAAGCTGAACTCATTCATTGTGCACTGGTGAGCTGTCTCGTGAGTTCACTCATAAAATAACCCAGACACGTCAGTGGAGATGAACTGATTTTATCAGAATTGAAAGTGGTGTTGAAATGATTTACCACAACTGTTTGACAAATTCCATAGTCCTGGAATTTACTGATGTAATTTTTCTGGCATTTCTGAAAGCCAATCCGTTCAAAGCTGCCAGCAGCTGCTGCGGCAGGGCTGTGGCAGCGCCACTAGAGAGGGACAGAGACCGCGGCAGGGCTGAGCCGAGCCCCGGGAGCAGCGCAGGGCCCGGGAATTCATCCCACGATCCCGGGAGCCGGAGGGGCCGGGAGTGGCTCTGCCTGAGGCCGGGTCCCCTCCTGGGCAGCGCAGGAGGGCGGCACAGCTGCAGCAGCTGCTGCTTATCCAGCTGCAAGTGGAAAAGGCAATTAGGCAGCGTGAAGTGCTTTCTTCCAGAGCTGAGAGAATCAGCATTTACTTCCCAGACGTGTTAGTGGAAGGTGCCGGACAATTCTGTTGCCCCGGGGAGGGGAATTAATGGAGTGGGGAGGGAGAATCTCAGTCACAGTAATAGCCCAGGGCTGGCAAATGTGGACTCGCCGCCAGCTTCGCCTCTGCCCTAGGGCAGGTCTCTGCACTTTCCTTTGGCATCTTCCCGCATAAAGTCGGGCTGATACTTTCAGTGTCATGGTAAAAATTTGGAATCATCAGAGGAACGGAGCGGTGGTGGGGGGCTGGAGGAGTATGTTAAAATCTCACCCAGAATCACTGACGTCCAGAAATCCATTGTCATTTTGTGTCCCACCCTTAAGGCATCCCAGAGATACTTGCTTTCAGAAATCACTTTTCCTTCCCCTGGAAACAGCTCCATCCTGGAACAAAGAGATCTCCTCCAGCAGCTGCTGAAGTAGTTGTGAGGGGGCAGGAAACTCTCAAAACCCGTTCAAAGCCAGGAGCCAAACAAACCCCGAAGGATGTACACCCAAGGGCTGGGGCAGGGCAGGACCTAGATAGAGCCCAAACGCACTTGGCCATCAGCTCAGCCATCCTTCTCCCCCTCCTCTAGCTCATGCAATGCAGATTTTTAACCCTAATTTACTTGGTGAAGGGAGAAAAGCCAGGAGATTTAGCACAGAAACAATATTGTTTCTTTCTGCACAGAACATCAGCTCAAGGCTGAGCCACGCAGGACAGTCAGTGCCTCTGCCCTTCCAAGGAGATGTCATTGCAGCTGGAGGACCCTTGTCCCTTCTCTCCAGTTGCTGAGCCCCTGCCTGGGCCACCCTGCAGTGGTGGCATGTCCTGGTGTGGTGGTGACACAGCAGCAGGGATGTGGCTGTTGGTGTGTCCACCCACAACCCAACCCCCAACCAAACCGGGAATGTCAAATCCAGACAGAACTGCTTTGTGCCCTGGGAATTTTCATTGAGTTAAAGCTGGAATAGGGAAAGAAAAAGCAAAGCAGGATTTTGTTCTGCACCCCCAGAGCTGGGGTCACTGTCCACCTCCCCCTTCCAACCCTCTGGTACCAGCCTTCCTTTATCCCACACCCCAGAACTGGGGCATTCCCTTCCCCTTCCCCTTCCCCTTCCCCTTCCCTTCCCTTCCCCACCCTGGCAGATGCCACGCCTGGTGCCCATTCAGAGCAAACCTGTGCAGGTGCCTGGGGAATGCATCTCCAGGAGAGCCCTTAACCCTGGCTCCAGCATCAGAGAAGCCCATTCAGGGCACAGTCCCTGTTAAATCCAGAGGGAAATGCTGAATGAGTTAATGCTAAATCACATTCCCCCATCCCTGGTGTGAGAGTGTGGCTCTGAAAATGTGCTGCCTTCAATATTTTGTGTTCAAATACAGTTTTTCTCAGCGATAACGTGCTCACTCCCCACAGCTGGGGCTTTCACAGGGTCAGGGACAGCAGTCACAACTTGCATCCACAATAACCTCCCTTTCCTCATGGTCTGAAACTGGCATGGAGGAACAAAACCTACCACTAAGGCCCCAAGCTGGTGAAGGAATGAGCCCCAAACTCCCAGCTGGGACCCTGACACAGAGAACAGCCTTTTGGCACCCAGTGGGTGCTGGATGCCTAAAGCTGGGTGGTCTGTGCTGCCGCCACAGGAAACTTGGGTGCAGCTCCAGGTTCATTTTCCATTTTGTTTCCTTGCAGATGGACTTTTCTGTGTGCCCACAAAATTCAGCACTGCTCTGGTCAAAAACTCACGTGGTGGGGAGATGGTTTAGACCCTGGAGAACTGCGAAATGAAGGAAAAATGTGATTGTGTCTCCCAGGTGGAATACTATGAAGTTGTCCGGAGCTCTGCAGGACACAGGGAGGAATGGCTCAAGGTGGCTTTCCAGGGGTTTGGCTCCTCTCTGGTGGGCTCAGCTGGGCCCTCATGTGGGGTTTGAGCTCCTAGGTGGATGTTCTAACATCGGCAGCTTCACACTAGCATCAAACTAGAGTGGTAAAACCCTCACATTTGTATTCTCTTGTGCTATAAAATGTATTGTGCTGCCACTAATTCGTGCATGTATCAGGGCCATAAAGAAACAAATGGCTTTTTCTTTGGAGTGAGGATTTCTTTAATAAAGTAACTAAGGAACAATGATATTTATTTTAAAAAATATTTAGTTGTTAGATATGTCTTCAGTTTAACAGAGACCCGACTGTCTAGTTGAGTATACCTTTGTGCACAGGGGTTTCTGACTCAAAAACCACTGCTATGCCCCCAAAATACTTCTTGCCAGCCGTGCCTTGCTGCTGCCCTTCTTTGGGGATGAATGAAGAGCCTGAGGCTGGAGGGAGGGTGGAGGGTCCTGAGGTGTCCCTGCTGAGGTGCTGCAGGGGATTTTTGTGCCTTTGTTTTGCAAATCTTTGCAGGAAATCGATGTGGGAAGGTGCTTGGGCAGCTGCTCCTCGGGGGATCCCTGCTTGCTTAGGTAAGCACAGCTGCCGGGCTCCATCCGCTCTCCTCCCGCACATCTGCACCCGGGCCAGGCGGGAGCTGCCCCCGTCCTCTCACCCAACGCATCTGCGGCTCCCGCGGGGGAACACGGAGCAGGGTTTGGAGAGCACCCCAGCTCTCCCACCCCAGCAGGGTTTGGGGAGCACCCCCTTCTCACCCCCACACTGTGCCATGCCGGGGGGAGAGCCGGACCTGCCGCCATGGGGCTGAGTTGGGCAGGTGGCTGCAGAGCCTGTGCTGTCCCAGGACAGCAGACACAGATCCTGACAGTGGCTTCTGCAGCCTGGAATGTGCCACTCGTGTCCCTCACCTGCTGGCAAAGCTGCGTGGCAGGAAGAGCAGGGGGTTGCTGGGGCAGGGTGGGTCCAGGCAGGTGCTTCAGGCCGAAGGGGCAGGACTGTGTGTTGATTGTAGACATAAAAATATGTCCCCAGCACAGGAAGGACATGGACCTGTTGGAGCCAGAGGAGCCACGGAGCTGCTGCAAGGGCTGGAGCCCCTCTGCTCTGGAGCCAGGCTGGCACAGCTGGGCCTGCTCACCTGGACAAGAGAAGGCTCCAGGGAGAGCTCAGAGCCCCTTGCAGGGCCTGAAGGGGCTCCAGGAGAGCTGCACAGGGACTGGGGACAAGGCCTGGAGGGACAGGAGCCAGGGAATGGCTCCCACTGCCAGAGGGCAGGGCTGGATGGGATCTTGGGCAGGAATTGTTCCCTGTGAGGGTGGGCAGGCCCTGGCACAGGGTGCCCAGAGCAGCTGGGGCTGCCCCTGGATCCCTGGCAGTGCCCAAGGCCAGGCTGGACAGGGCTTGGAGCAACCTGGGACAGTGGAAGGTGTCCCTGCCATGGCAAGAATTGGGATGAGATGGGCTTAAGGGCTTTAAGGTCCCTTCCAACCCAAACCATTCTGGGATTCTTTGCATGCAAAGGGAAGCAAATCAAACCATGCAGGAAGAAAGAGCTGCTCTGCTCAGCCAGGGGGTGGTGACAGTGGAGTTACTCCAGGAGTAAGGAATCGATGCTGTAGGAAAAATGCTGCCTCCCTTCTCCCCCATCCTACTCCAGAGCGTCTGCCCTTCTCCTGGGTGTGAACAGAAGGTCCAGGATGTGGGGGCCGGTGGTGTACTGGGGATGCACTGGGGATGCATTGGGGATGCATTGGGGATGCATTGGGGATGCATTGGGGCTGTACTGGGGATGCACTGGGGCTGTACTGGGGATGCACTGGGGATGCACTGGGGCTGTACTGGGGATGCACTGGGCTGTACTAGGGCTGTACTGGGGATGCACTGTTTTTTCTCTAACTGCAGGGAGTTACAAGACGGAGAGGAAGGCCTGCTTTGGGCACAAGCTGCCCCGGGACGCGGTGCCTCTCACGGCTCTGACAGGCACAGGTTCCGGACCAAGTCCGCACCGTCGCTGCCATCCGGGAGTGCCGGGGTAGCGGGGCTGGAAGCTGCGGGTGGGGCTCCTGAGACCCCGCCAGACTGTCTGTGGGATATGTAAATGAGAAAACGCTATTTTTTTTTTTAAATAAAAGCTACTTTAACCAGCGGGTATAAATGAACCCTCTACAAAATGTTTTGCAGCTTGTAAAATAAACATCGTGAGCAATTTGCAGGTCCTTGGGGCTCCGCTGTGCAGCTCCACGGCCCCTCCGCATCCAGCATCCCCGGAGGATGCAGCCGTCTGGCACGGGCTGGGGGTGCTCGAATTGGCTGCTCCCGGTTGAAACTGTGGAGCCGGAGACAGGAGAGGGAACCGGGAGCTGAGCGTGTCGTGGCAGAGCTGTCTCCTCTGCAGGCACCCCCAGATACCCTGTGGGACATGCTGCTGGTGAGCTGGGAAGAGGAGGGACAGCATCTCGGGGATACCCATAGTTTCCTCTCGCCATTAACTCCAGCCAGCCGGTGCCGCTGTGCCTGTTCTGCATAATTAACAGCCCTCTGGGTTGGAATAAACTGTGGGCACCGCTGGACGTTAGCCTTCACCTTGTCTCCCATCAGGTGGTCCTAGCAGGGCTTCGGCCGGTTGATGAATTAGTTAATTAATGCTAATTTTTCCGTTAATTCCCATGGCAGCTGTACAGTGTGTCATGTCCACCTGCAGCAGCTTAGTTTCTCTGTGTGATTATGGAATAAGACCTAAAGCATTCGCTTTTATCCCACTAACCGGATATTTCGTAAAGTTCAAGTATTCAGGAATTAACAGCAAATGCCTTTTAATTCCCCGGAAGCCAATAGCCTCTTAAAAAAACCAAACAAGACAAAACAAAAAATAACAAACAAACAAACAAACAAACAAACAAAACCCCCCAAAACCAAAACCACCAAACAAACAAACAAACAAACAAACCCAAAACCAAAAAACCCCCCAAAAACGCTGGCTTAGGGTGCTGCTGCTGCTGCTGCGGTGTGACCCCACACACAGCCCGGGCTGCCCCCACCCTGCACGCTGACAGGGACATGGTGTGGGGACACCAGGGGGACACTGAGCCCCCGCCACGATCCTCGCTCTCAGCACGGCTGAGAGGGGCAGGACCGGCCCGGGCGGGGGATGCTCATCTTGATGGGCTGCATTCCTCCACACAAAGGTCCTCCGATTTGTCCCATTAGTGCCATCATTAAAATCCAGTTAGTCTCCTACGGAGAGCAAATGCAGCCCAGCCAAGGCCCTGGCGAGGGGCTGCTGGCCCCAGAGCCCCGTTTGCCTGGCAGCCCTGGGAGTGCCTGGTGAGCCGTCCTGCCTCCCGCTTGTGTACTGGGGCTAATTGATGCAGGGGGCCCGGGAGCCGGGCTTCTCACCTTGTTAGCATGGCAATTAGCTCTCTTTACCCTCCTGATTGCTCCTGTGCATATTTCACTCCAGTCCAGCTTTCCAGTGAGTTATAAATGCAGCACCAGGGAGGCCGGGGGAGTCGTGCAGGGACAGCGAGCACAGAGCCATGCTGCGGACTGTCCTGCTGCTGCTGCTGGCCCTGGCCCAGACCGCGTGCCCGAGCCCAGCCAGCGTGGCCATCCGGCGGGCTGAGGCGCTGAAAAAACTCCTGGAAGTCTTTGGCATGGAAGACCCGCCAGCCCCTCCAACTCACTTCAAGCAGCCGCCCCAGTACATGGTGGATCTATTCAACACTGTCGCCAACGCGGATGGTGTCACCAAGAACCCTGACATCCTGGAGGGCAACACCGTCCGCAGCTTCCTGGAGAAAAGTAAGGGCGGGAGTCGTCCCGTGGGGCTGGGACGCCTCTGTGGGGAGGGGCTGAACGCTGCCGGTGGCGGTGCCGCCCCTGGTTCTGCTCTCCTCAGCACATCCTTCTCTCCAGCTCACAGCGAGGAGATGCGGTTCCTGTTCGTCCTCTCCAGCGTGGCCAAGAACGAGAAGATCCTGACGGCAGAGCTGCACCTCTTCCGCCTCTGGCCGAGGGTCACAGATGGGCCCAAACGGCAGCACTTCTGCCAGGTGAGGAGAGGGATGGGGATGGGGATGGGGATGGGGATGGGGATGGGGATGGGGATGGGGATGGGGATGGGGACGGGGATGGGGACGGGGATGGGGACGGGGATGGGGACGGGGACGGGAATGGGGATAAAGCTGTCCCCCAGCCTGTGCCCAGGGGTGCCACGGGCACACTGTGGTCATTTGCCTGCAGTGGGAACACAGCCTGGCTCTAGGATCACATGAACAAATGTTTCACAGAGAATCATGATGATTTAACTGTGGCAGGTTCTTAAATATCCTTTTGGCTTGTGCAAACATCAGCAAAGGCACACCAAGGTTGTTACAAATCCATGCCGATAACTCCCCGTCTGCCCCCACACCTCTGTCCACGGTCAACCCCTCGGGCAGAATACGTCGGGGTGATCACCTTTGCCTTCCCCAGGTCAATGTGTACCAGGTGCTGGAGAAAGACAAGCCAGACACCCCTGGAGGGAAGAAGCTGCTGGCAGCACGGCTTGTCTCACTGCAAACCTCGGGCTGGGAGGTCTTTGCCATCACGCCAGCTGTGAGTCACTTTTCCTCTGTTTTCACCTTTTAGGCTCCAGTGTAGTTTCCTGTCTGCAGTCTCTGCAGTGACATGGGGGGAATACATCCTCTGGGAGGGAGAGGAAATAGTCCTGCCAAGAGCCCCGGGGCTGCTTCATCCTTCCCCAAACTTGTCTCACTGCTCTGCAGGGTGTGCTGGTGCTGGCTCCTGCCACAGTGTCCCCTGTGCTGCAGCCCCGGAGCAATCCCTTCCCATGGCACACAGAGTGTGGCCTCAAGGGGTCCTGGTTCACCATGTCTGGCTGCTGGCCTGGGGCCTGCCTGTGGGGACACCGGCGCAGTGCCTGTCCCGGTCCATGTGACACATGTGGGTTTGGCTCCCCAGGTTCATGACTGGACCGAAGATGAAAGCAGCAACCAGGGTTTGCTGGTGACAGTCCAGAGCCGGGGGGGGAGCCCACTCGACCCCCCACCGCTGCAGTTTGCATCTGGCCGGGGCCACCACGAGAGCAAGAAGCCCATGTTGGTGCTTTTCACGGACGATGGGCGTCGCGGAGCGTCGCTGCCCACAGCCGGCTCCCCAGGTGGGTCCCACACGCCTGGCACGACTCGCTCGGTGCCAACATCCCTTCTCAGGAGGTGCTCCCCACAAGTGGGCTCCTCAAATCCAAACCTCCTTCCCTGGCTGCTGGGAGAGGCTCTCTCCTTTCTGGTGTAGCCTGCTCAGGGGTGTTGCCTGCTTGCAGATGTGAAGCTGGATTTGAGTTTGCCCGTAAGACTGAGGCTGTCGCCTCCTGTTGCCTCTGTCTGGGCTGGTGACAGGCTATGATCAGAGGGTTGCAGACAAAACCTGTGGGGAGGAGTGGCTGGGGGGGCTGCAGTATCTTCTCCCTCCACCCAGGCTCACGCAGTGGCCAATGACATTGGATGCTCCTTTCTGACAGATTTAACATCTCAGACTTCCGATCTCCCTGCCAAGATGCCGGTGCCCAAGCCAGGCAGGTCGCGCAGTACACGCTCCCTGGGCCGGCTCCAGCCCTGCCAGAGGCATCCTTTGTCCGTGGACTTTGAGGAGATTGGCTGGTCTGGCTGGATCATCTCACCACGGGGGTACAACGCCTTCCACTGCAAAGGCTCCTGCCCCTTCCCTCTGGGCGAGAACATGCGGCCGACCAACCACGCCACAGTGCAGTCCATCATCAATGCCCTGAAGCTGAGCGAGGGCGTCAGCAGCCCCTGCTGTGTGCCCGACAAGCTCTTCTCCATCAACCTCCTCTACTTCGACGATGACGAGAATGTGGTCCTCAAGCAGTACGATGACATGGTGGCCGGGAGCTGTGGCTGCCACTGAGGCAGGAGGAGCAGGGGCTGGAAACACCTGCAGGGGCGGCAGTGGGGCCGCACCCGCTCCCTCCGGAGCATCAGTGGGGTCTCTGTCCCACAAACCCTCTAAAAGAGACTGGGACGAGCAAAGCAAGGGAGTGCTGGGTCTGCCCAGGATGGCGTCACCCCCTGACAGGGCCAGCCAAGGAAGGCTCAGGGCCAAGCTCTGATTAAGCCAACCCAAAGGAGCCCGTGTGAACCAGCAGCCCCAGGGCAGCAGCTCCATTTGGAGTGCCCTGTGCAGGGGCATGAGTGTCTCTGCCCATGCAGAGGCTCCTGCAGGCTGTACTATATGTATATAGCAAGAGCACTAATATATGACAGAAACCGCCTGTACATTGTCCTGTAAATGTCTGTACATTCCTGCATCGCTGTGACTTGTAAAATTAATTCAGAGCAACTATTTAAAAGTGCTGTTCTCCAAAGGCTGCCTGTGGACTCTGAACTGCTGCCAGGAGCAGGGCAAGCAGACATCTCACAGGCACAGGGAAGGGGGTGCACATGGAGGGATGAAGATCCAGCTGCAGCGCAGTCTCCAGGGGCAAGGGGATGAGGTGGGTGTCCCCATTCCTTGAAAGCTGAACGATCTCAGGACCATCAGCCTGCAACTGGGGGTGCAGGGAGATGAGCAGGCGATGGGGGTGCTTGGGGGAATGTGGTGACGGGGTCTGGGGTGGGATAGGGGTGTCTATAGAGGTGCCTGGAGATGATGCTGCTGGGGCGGGTGGGTGGTGGCTGTTGAAGTTTAACCCCAGATGGCAACTAAGCACCATGCAGCCACTGGCCTCCCCCTCCACCCTGGTGGGATGGGGAGGAGAATCAGAAGAAAAGGTAAAATGTTTGGGTTGAGACACCCAATTGAAAATTCAATAATGGAAATAAAATAAAATATAGTAATGTTTAATAATATTTGTAATGAAAAGGGAGACACCAAAAGGAGGGAGTCATAAACCCCAAGACAGACAAATGATGCCCAATACCCAGTTGCTCAGCAGCCTCTGATCTGTGCCCAGCCTGTCTCCTAGCAGCAATTGGCTGCTGAGAGGTCAGTTTGTGATCAAGAATATTCTCACCCTGAATCTAAAATACAGCATTGCACCAGCCCCTGCCAAGAAAATGAACAATATTGCAGCTGAAACTAGGACAGTGGGGCAGGAGAGCTCTGGGGAAAGATGGTCAGAGGAAACTGCTGTGCCCAGAGAGAATGTTCCTCATGGAAGAGAAATGGGGTTGGAAACCAGAGCTGCCCAAGGCTGTGGGGTCAGGTCAGTGCTGGGGAGGTGCACAGAGGGTGGGTGTCATTGTGGGTTACTGGGGAGTGGGTTTAGGTGTTGGTGGTCAGCACAGGGGTCCCCTCACACCTGGTGGCACAGCCCCCTGCAGTCCAGCTCTCAGTAGGAGTGTGGCTGTCCCTGACAGAGCACTCAGCTCCTCCAAGTCTCTTTCCAAGTTTCCAACATCAGCAGCTTAGCCACAGCCCCGGGCTGATACCAGGAGTCCCCTGGCACCTCTGCATCTCCAGCTCACTAGTGAGTGAATTGTACCCTGGCCTGGCTGGCACCAGTTTCCTCCCCCTGCTCACCTGGAAGCAGCAGCAGCAGCTCTTGGCCCTTCCCCATGCCAACCCTCCCTGCAGTCTGAGGTCCCTCTCTCCATCTCACCCAGAGGAAGGGTATATCCCTTCACGAAGCCCTTTCACTGGACACAGTCACACAGTGGAGGGCAAATCCTCGCCCTGTGCCCCTCAGATATGTTCCCCACTGCCCCCCATGATGTGAATACAGGGCAGAGCCAACTGGTGTGTCCTGATCATATGCACATCCCAGCTCCAATTCCAATACACCCAGGCCCAGGTGTCTCATTCCAAAACTAATGTATGGACAGGCTCATCTGCATCCCTGAGAGCCCTGTCCTTGCACTGAGGGACTTATGAGCCCTAGGGAGATGTCCCCTCCTCACCCTAAATGATGAGCAGTTTACTGAATCACACACAGTGGCTGGACAAGAATCCATGACAATGAAGGTTTGGGCCTGGTTTATTAAATCCTGTTCCTGGGGGTGCTCTGGCTACAAGTTCTGTGTGCCTATAGTGCCTGTGGGTCCCACCACAGCAGCACCCCAAGTCAGGACCCAAACTCCAGGGCAGTGGGAAGAAGAGCAGATTTGGCTGGAAGGATGCATGGCTGTAAGCCTTTCCTCTGGGCCTTCACTCAATACTCCACACTGGACCAGGCCTGGGCTGCTTGGCTGGGAGGGAGTCACAGGGCCCTGGGCAGGGGGAGCCTGTGTGTGTCCCACTCAGCAGGGAATGGAGCAGCACCTGCACATGAGTCACACTGGGCTACCTGCCTCACACAGGTGACAGTTCAGTCCCATCCTCACTCCCCGTGATGTGAGGGTGCCCCTTGCCTCAGCCCAGGGCAGACAAACAGCCCTGACTGCTCTGCAGGACAGCATTGCCCAGCAGCAGCAGTGAGAGAGGTCCCAGCTGGGAGCAGGCCCCTGTGCAGCAGCAGAGCCCCAGCACTGTTGTGACTCTGCCCATAGCTCGGAGCCTCCCTGGGGGACAGGAGCTACAGGGAGAATGGCCAGGACAGGGGATGTCTGGGGTGGGGAGCCTGTGCTCAGCGGTAATAGCGGGGGTCAGCTCTCCAGCACTCTGAGAACTTCCGCAGGACTCGCTGCTTCAGTCGGATCCTCCTGGAAAGCTGAAGTGACTGGCTCATCTCATGGGCCTTCAGCTTGGCATAGTAGTCAGAAAATTTGTTGTAGAGGATGGAGATGGGCATTCCATTGAGGATGATGCCGAAGGAGATGCAGACAAATGCCACCATCCTGCCGAGAACTGTGTCAGGCACAGTGTCTCCGTAGCCCACAGTGGAGAGGCTGACCTGTGCAGGGACAGAAAAGGATAAAATCTCATGGGAACAAGCCCAGCAGACCCCACTGGCTGGTGCTGGAACTCACTCCCTCCCACCCCTCTGTGGAGCCACCTGTCCCCTGTGACCAGTGCCAGACCCTGACCCTGATGGCAGCCAGCTGAGCTGTCCACTCTCCAGAACCTGCAGGGCCAGGGCTCCACTGTCCAGGCTGTGCCTAGCAGGCCTGCAGAGATGAAGGAAATGGCTGGCTGAACCCAAGAAACACAGATCAGAGGCCACACCCTGCTCCCTCACTGCTTTTGTGTGTGTCTCTTCAAAGGCAGCTGGACACTCCTGAGCTGAGCCTTCCCCAGCAGGCAGCATCTGCGGGAGCTTCCTTCCCCCTCAGAGCCGTGGCTCCAGAGCTTCCTGGCTGTGAGCTGCCTGGCCCCAGACAAACAAAGCTTCCTGGAGCCTCCCTCCAGGAGAAACAGAAGCATTGCCTGGGAATGAACCATGTTTAGTAAATGGGGAGCAGGGCTAGGGTGAGATCTGAGGCCAGAGAGTTTTGGGCTTGGCAGCGAGCTGTGCTCCCAGGGGAAGGCTCAGCCTGGGATGTTGAAATGCTTGAACCTGGTGATGTTGCTCTTCCTCGAGGAGGGATGACTTTGAACCAGACAGCCTTCAGCAGCCAAAGGGGATTATAAGAGCAGAAGTGATCTGTGGGATCGTTTAATCTGTAAATCAAAATGTCCTCATAACCTGTGGCTCTCAAGTGCTTTAGCTGCTCCCCATCTTGGAGGTAATGCCAGGTTTATTACAGTGCTCAGCTCTGCAGAGCTGCCAGCTCCTGGCACAAGCAGGGCAGTGAAGGGGCAGCACATGCCAGTGTGTGTCCACTCTCATGACACGGGCTGAGGCACAGTGTGACTGTGGGTGCTACACGCAGCCACAGTCACACTGTGGCTATGGGTTCCCCATCTCAGACCCACAAGCTCTTGTGCCCCTTGAGCTCAGCAGGGCTGCAATGCTGCCCAGGCCTTAGGCTTTCCAGAGTGGCTGTCCCCATACCCACAGGCTGCATCCACTCAGCACTTGGGTCCCATGACAGATAAAGCTGAGTCACATCCCGCTTGTTCAGCTCAGGCCTGGAGGTTCCCAAAGCACCACCTCTGTCCCACCATCCCACCCTAGCACCAGCTTTTGAGCCTCTGGGCTCAGTCCAAACCTCTGACTCCTTTTCTCAGAGCACCAGGACACTCCCACCGTTACTGAGCTGGTGGGAAGCCTGGGCCCTTCCTGCCTCCTGCCCAGCAGCAGCGGTGAATCCCCCGAGCACTGGGGCAGCCCCTCCCTTCAGAGCCTCCCCCACCCCCTGTGCAAGAAGCTGCTCACACCTTACCGCTGCCCACCACCACGCGCAGGGGATGCTGGTGAAGTCAGTGCCAGGGACATCATGTTCCACCGAGTGTATGAGAGCAGAGAAGGTGAAGACCCCCATGGCAATGAAGAGGAGGAGGCAGCAAACCTGCTGGTAGCACTGGCGCATGGTGAAGCTGAAGGCCCGGAGGCCAGTGGAGTGACGTGCCAGCTTGAGGATGCGGAAGATCCTCATGAGCTTGATGAGCTTGAGGACTTTGCCCAGCTTGCTCACATTCTCCACCTTGTGCAGCTCCTCATGGTATTGCATTTCTCCATCATCCAGATTTTCAAAGAGAATCTGGATGTAGAAGGGCAGGATGGCCACCAGGTCTATAGCATTAAATGCTGCCCGCAGAAAGTTCTTGAAGCTGGAGGAGGATATGAGCCGCATGAGGTATTCAGAGGTGAAGAAGATGGCACAGATCATCTCCATCTGCTCCATCCACATTTTCCCTGTCTTGTTTTTCATCTCCTCCACTGTGCTCAGTGTCATGCCCACAATGGAGATAAGCACAAAGAAGCTCGACATGACAGCAATGATCTTGGCTGGGACAGAAGAGTACGGGTTTTCAATGAGGTTCCAGACCATCTTCCGAAACTGACCCAGAAACTTGCCATCAAACTGCGTCCCTGATTCCAGGGGCTCCAGTTCTGCCTCCAGTTCCTTCTCTATTTTCAGGTACTCACTGACTTCATCTCGCTTTTCCTCTAACAGGATCCGGCAGCAGCGTTGGGAGTATTTCAAATGGATTCCCCAGTACTCGATTTCCTCCACAAAGTTACTGGGGCACATCTCATCCATCACCCACAGGACCCCACTGCGGTAGAAGTGGAAGATGTAGTGGAAAATGGAAGGATCTCTATCAAAGAAGTACTCGTTCTTCTGCACCAAGTAGTCATCACAGAGCTGCAGCTTCTTCACGGGGTCTGTATAGAGCGCCAGCTTCCCAAGCCGGGTGATGGGGTATTGGGCAAGTACCTTGCAAGCTATCTGGAACAATTTGCCACCCACATTAATGTTGAGCAGATACTTGTTCCTTTGGATGGGAGTCTGGCTCTTCTCCTGGTTACCATCTGCCACATTCTGCATGGAGTTCCATTGCCTTACTAGGCTATCCTGTGCAAATGGGATGTAGGATTCCTCTTCCTCTGGGCTCCGGCAGTGGCCCCGGTGATCCCTGATCTTCAGGCTGGCCGAGAGACTCGCGCGCCTGGTGCGCTGCTGCCTCATGGTGCCCAGGCTCCCGCAGCAGTGACTCCTGTTCCCGGCCACAGGACAGCAGCTCTGGCTTCACGGGAACGCTCCCATGGCCACACGCTGACTGGGACAGTGCTGCCTGAGGGGCACAGCTGTGTCCCAGTGCCACGTGGCACCTGCTGGGGTCCCAAAGCCGATTGCTGATCAGATTGGAGTTTGCATTGGAGCAGTTGGAGGCGGTCAAGTGCCCGCTCCTTAAGACACTAATGAGATTGAGGCACTAGTCCTTTATGTAAGGAACTATTTCTAGCTCTGCACTTCTCTTTTCCCTTATTCTGTTATTATTAGCTGTTTGCATTTGCTGGATGCTGTTTCCTGGAAGGACATCCATGACAGCAAACTGGAAACAGCACAAACTTGCCTCAATTTGCCCCCTGTTGATGGGACAGGAAGGTGCAGACATGCAGGATTTGTACTGGCTTTGTATCCCCACACCAGATGCTGCTCTTGGCACCAGCCCTTCATTAAAGGCTAATGCAGCTGCCCCCGCTGTCAGCTGTCACAGCCAGGGAAGGGAGATGGTCATGACCTCTCAGCTCATCCCTCAAGTCCCACAGTGCAGATTTAGAGGGGATGAGGTGAAGGCACCACCTCCACCTCCACAGTGTCTGAGAAGATTCCCTGAGGGACAAGCTGCTGCTGTGTCCCTGCCCTGTGCCATCACATCAGCCTTCAGCCCCACGACTCACCCAGGCAGGGACAGGAACAGGGAACAGGACAGTGGAAATGCAAGTGAAAGTTCTTCTGAAGTATTGGAACTGAAAAGGAGGAAATAATCCTTTGGATTTGCAAGAAAAAGGGGAACCAAAATTCAACAGGCTGATCTTTGAGGTCGTATCCTGAAACATGATCCTACTTCAACATGTAAAACATCACATTGATCTCCATGAACTTGTCTAATTAAATACAGAGACATGGAGCACAAAGATGCTCCTGGCCTGAAAAGCAGCTTGGGCTCCACTACAATTGAAGTCTCTGAGCCTGGGATTAGAACAACAAAAACAATTCCAGCACCGGACAGAGGAAGGGAAATTGCTGTCAGAAACACAGCCCCAAGTTTTGGCACAAATCCATAAAATGTTTTTCTTTCAACCCTGAAGCACTCAGCTCAGTGAGCAGCAAGCAAAACCTGCAATGTCTTGTGAGTTTGCCCCAGGGCCTCACTCCCCGTGGCAGGGAAGAACCACTCTGCCTTGTACCACAGAACAGCTGGGCTCAGCTCGGCAGCTGCAGCTCAGAGCACGATCTGGGACCTGCTGGTGACAGCTGACCTTGGCCACATGGCCCTGCCAGCACCAGCGCTTCAACTGGCCCCAGCTCAGCCCAGTCCTGCCAGGACTCCTGGAGCCCTTCCCGCCCCACAGTGCTCCCCACTTCGTGTTCTGATCTGGCAAAATCAGGCATTTTTTTCACCTTGTTTTTGGCTGAACTCCCCGCTTGTCCACGGTTCAGCAGTAGCAGCAGAGGTGCTACTGTGGCATCTGTTCTTCCTGTCCTGTTTGCTTTGTTCCCGTATTTCATTTTCTCTGCTACAGCTGGTGTGTGCTGCAGTCACATCTGTCCCAGGCAGGCACAGCTTCCTCACTGCACCCCATGCCAGCCCACCCACCCCAAGTCCTCTTTCCTAGGATGTGACAATCCAAAGGTCATGCAGCCCCTGGCCTCCCATATACAGAATCCATGCAAATGCACATATCCAGGAAAAATAAAAACTCCAGAACTTGTTAATTTTACATTCTTTATTCTCCTGTGTCAGTCACAACAGCTATCTCTGTCTGTCCCTGGAAACAGAAGGTTGTGTGTGCCCTTGCAAATGACTCCTTGGTACTAAAAACAGCAGCCCTGGGATAGCTCAGGACTCCACACCACATATAGAAGCTACTCCCCTGGGGTATGGCAGCACTCACACACTATCCAGGAGCGGAAGACTCTTACTCCAAGGCTGGTGACTGGTGTCAGCTTGGCAAGCCAAGTTCCCACCTTCAAGGCACAGAGGTCAGCAGTCAAGGCAGCAGCTTGGCGCACTCAGTGATCACTTGTGCAAGGTGCACGTGGCCAATGCTGAACCAGAGGCACTGGGCACTAATCTGCCCCTGCACAGTCAGTTCTGAGAGATACACAGCACTCAGTCCTTGGGTCAGACACTGTCTGTGTGGCACGTGGAGCCCTGGCCAAAGACATGACTTACTTCCAGGGACATCTCCACTAGACCAAGACGCTCAGAGCCCTGTCCAGCTTGGTCCCAGGGATGAGGCAGTCACAGCTGCTCTGGGCAACCTGAGCCAGGGCCTCACCACAAAAGCCTCCTTCGTGTCCTACCTAGGCCCACCCTCTGTCAGTTTGCACCTGCTGCCCCTTGTCCTTACAGGCCTTGGCGAAAAGCCCCTCTCCATCTTTCTTACAATCCCCCTTTTGGACAAGACGCAACAAGGCTCCCTGGAGTCATCTCTTCTCCAGGGTTTGCCCTAACAAAAGTGCAAACTTATCAAACTTAATGAGGTTCCTGTGGGCCTGAAGGTCCCTCTGGATGACATCCCCCTCTCCACCTGCACTCCTCAGCCTGGTCTCACCCTCAGACTGGCTGAGGGTCCACCTGATCTCACTCTACACGCTGATGAAAACACAGAATAGTGCTGGTCCCAGTACAGACCCTCGAGGGACACCACTCATGTCAGAACAGTTTTAAGGAGATGCCATTAAGAGTGTTAAGAGAAGCCCCATGCAGTATTCAGCACTGGGGTGGGGAGAGCAGCTCTGGCAAGCATGGATATGTTGTGGAAGGGAGTGTGAAAGGAGCTGCCAGCCCAGGGCCGAGGAGCTCCTTGCCCCACATGGGCTCAGGTGACTGCACAGCAAAGCCAGACCAACCGTCACCCCCACAGTGGCACTGTCAGTAAAAGCCTCTTGTGCATGGGACTGAGCAGCATCAAATAGTAGTGCAAACATGGAGTATTTGTCTGACCTGTGCAGCCAGTGAGTGCCTTTGGAAACAGGTGAGAAAGTTCCTGTTCCCTGACAAAATCCAGGGGGAAGAATGGGACAGACGAAAAAAGGCTCTTGGCTGGAAATGGAAGGAGACAGTTGAACAGCACGTGGCATTTCAAGGAGAAAAACATCTTCGAGTCTAAGGCCACAGTGGTGGGCATCAGCAGCAACAACTGTCATGCAGAACAATGAAGACATTTCTGACACCTTTGGGAGGGCTGATGGACAGTGCCAGGGAAGGTCCCGTGCTATTTCTGGAGCCAAGGCAGTCCTACAATCTAAGACCCATTTACAAAGGGAGCATCCTCTTGGTATTCCAGTGTAACAAGACAGATTTGAGAGCTGATGTCCAATTCAGTCAGGCTTTGTGGTGAGCAGGAGACAGACCAAGCCAGTCTCACCTTATCACCTTGGGATAAGGATCCCTGTTACAAAGCCAGAAAAACACCTGGTTATTGACAGTCCTTTGGGAAGAAACCTAGTTTGAATTCAATTTATGCAAAGTGGAGGAAAAGTCCCACACTAGAAGATCAGTATCTCAGCAGGACTGCTCCATGTCCTTGGCAGCAGGGAGGAAAGGGGAGAGTTCTGCTGCTGCAGGGCAGACCAAAACCCCATGCCCCTGGTTGGCAAGCATCAGGGAAGCTAGGAAAACCTAACCCCCAAAACCTCCCCCCCTTCCAAGGGGAAAGCTCTAGAAGGCAGAAACTCAAGGCAAGAAGGAATTTCTCCCTCGGGCACTTGGAGCACATGGGATGCAAAACACTTACCCTTCAGGGCAAGGAGGCTTTCTGGCTCTTGCCAGGCATCAGCTGTTCCCTGGAGGCTTTTTCAAGACTGGAGGTGTCAGATCTGCATTTTGCTTTGGACAGACCCCACACAGCAACAGAACTTGCCACTGCCAGGATAATCAGGAGCCCTAGAGAGTGCACAAGCAGAAACCCTCTCACTGCTCTGGTCTTGGGACAGAGCACTGCTGCTCAACACCATGAGCCAACAAGCAGAGATGAGCAGTGTCCCTCGAGGGCAAGGGACAGACAGAGAGGAGGTAAGCTAGTGCCAGATTGCATGGAACGGCCTTTCCAAGGACACAACACACCCAAGGCACAGCAATAGTTAAGCTGTGGTGTCAGGCCTCCCTTAGTCCTCCCAGTGCAGCAAAAGCAGCTCCTGATAGAGGTCTGGAATTGATCCCATCAGGATACTCAATATATAGGCCAAGGTAGGTAGGTCCAAGACCATGTGCAGCACTCTTGAGTCTCACACACCTGCAACAATCAAGATCCATGTGTAACCTGGAATCCTCGATGGCACAGAGGCCTCAGGCGTAGCTGAAGGCTCTGTGAGGAAAGAGAAACAAGTCCATGAGGCTTCCAACTCACCTTATGGTCAGCACTCAAAGCAGTCTGCAATCTACACCTGGCTGAGTTCCCAGCTCACCTCAAGAGCACCAAAAGGCCTTTTTCAATTTAAGCAAAACCTTATCTGCCGCTACTGGAGGAAAAAAGTTCTACTGGAAATGCATAGCAGGGAAAGGTGGGAAATTTCCCATCTGGAGCTGAAACTGCAGCATCCCAACCTGTTCTCGTGGCACTGAGAAGCCACACGTACAACCAAAATGCAGCTCTTCACCTCACCTGCCAATTGAACAGGTGCAGACATCAAACCCGAACCCAGTCTCTCACACCTGCAGTAATCCCCCTCCTCTCCACGGCCTCGGAAACCCCTGGGTGAGGGAAGCCAGAAGTGCCTTCCCAAGCACCCCAGACTGCCAATGGGTCTGACAGAGGATGCTCCAGGGCTCTGGTACCGACAGTACTGGGGTGCAGACACAGCTGGACACAAGCCCAGGCACTGTGTCTGCAGCTCCTGGCCAGCCCTGATGGCCCAGACTTCCTCCTCATCCTCTTCCCTTCAGCCTGCCCATTCCCCAGAGGTCAGAGGAGCTCGGGAGGTGGAGAAATTCCAGTGTCTTCTCGAAGCAGCTGCTGGGAATTGCATGTTCTGGAAGAAGGAAGGATGTACTTCAAAGGCCCTTCCCGAGGGAGCCCTGAGGGGTGTCACTGCGGTTCCAAAGGAAGCTGAAGGTTCGCGTCCCCCACAGCGCTTCCTCCACTCACAGTGACCCGCGGTGACCGCAGCTGCCCGGATCGGCCAGAGACGGCGGGGAACAAAGGCTTCGGTCCGGCTTGCCGCCACCCCCCGCACCCCGGGGCCCGTACCTGCGCTGCCGGTGGGCGGCACCGCCGAGCTCCTCGGCGCGGTCACCGCGGGGCCGCCGGGACTCGGCTCCGCCGCGGTCGTGGTCCCGCAGCTCCACTCGTCCTCGCCGTCGTCACAGTCGGGGTGGCCGTCGCAGCGCCAGGCCAGGGGGAAGCAGGGGTCGCTGGGTATGCACTGGAACTGGTCCGGGCGGCAGGGGGACGGAGCGGCTGCGGGAACGGGAGCGTGAGGGAAGACGGGGGGGGCCCGGCGGGGAGAGCCCCCCGCGCCCCGCAACCAGGGGAGCCCGCGCGCGGGGCGCACGAGGGCTCCGACCAATGAGAGCGAAGGGCGTGCGCGGGGAGCCAATGGGCACCGCCCGCCCGGCCGCTCCCCCAGCTCACCCGTGCCGGCAGGGAGAGGCAGCACCGGCAGTACCGGCAGCGCCAGCAGCAGCAGCAGCACCGGGAGCCCTGGCGGCAGCACTCGCGGCCCAGCCATGCCGCGGGCCCGCACCGGAGGCACTCTCTGGGGTCGCCGCACCGCTACAAACGCAATGTGCAGGAAAAGCGCGTGCGCTCCACCCCGACTTCCACCAATGGGGGGCTCGCGGGGGCGGGGCGCGGACGCGCGCCCTTGAGGAAGCCCCTCCCCCCTCGGGTGCCCTTCGGGGCGGGGTCACGTGACGGGGGCGGGGCTCACCCATGCCGAGCGGCGCTGTCGCAGCACCGGAACGGCCCCGCAGCACCGGCACCGGAACGGCCCCGCGGCCCCGGCCCCGCAGCACCGGCACCGGAACGGCCCCGCGGCACCGGCACCGGCCCCGCAGCTCCGGCACCGGAACGGCCCCGCGGCCCCGGCACCGGCACCGGCCCCGCAGCACCGGAACGGCCCCGCGGCCCCGGCACCGGCCCCGCAGCACCAGCACCGGAACGGCCCCGCGGTACCGGAACGGCCCCGCGGCACCGGCACCGGCCCCGCAGCACCGGCACCGGAACGGCCCCGCACCGCGCCCTTGGCAGCCCAGCCCCTTCCCAGCTCCAGCAGCGGCCGGGCGCTCCCGCAGCTCCCTGGAAATCCCCGAGCACCGCGGCCCGCAGTGACCCGCTGTCCCCGCGGAGGGCCGCTCTGCCGGACCGAGCAGGGCGCGGTCACGGCAGGACAGCGGCACTGGCGGTGGGGGCCACTGCCCCACGGCGCTGAACCTTTCTCGCAGAACCTGGACCCGGAGGGAGCCCTATGAGCGAGGCTGTGCTTTTACTCAGCTCTGCTCTTCATTGACTGACTACAGCTTACAAACACTCCTGTCCTGTGTCACTATTCCAACCAACCAAATACACTGGTATTAAACAGCAGTAACTGGAATAAATCAAATAAAACACACACAGAATGGGGGGTAATAATCACAGCTTTATATACATTTATTAATCAGACATCAGCACCCTCCAGCAGCTTGGAGCCACATCCAGCACAGCCTCCCCATCAGAGCTGCTCTGGAACCACCTGTGCCCATCACGCAGCCTCAGCTCGCTCCCTGCTCACAAGTAGGGCTCATCCCTGGAAATTTCCCACTTCCTCAGTGGCAATCCTGGTGTCACTGGTTTCTTCCCTGTTGTTGTCACTGCAGCAGCTGAACTGTGGTAGAGAAAGGAAGAGAGAGAAGAGGCTTTAGCAACATTCTGGAAATCACACTTGAATTTCATCAGAAGTCCAAGTTGCAAAGTAGTGCTGGAGGTGTTTGTTAATCAGTCCCAGAATGGTTTGGATTGAGTGGGACTTTAAAGCCCACCTCGTTCTAGCCCCTGCCCTGGGCAGGGACACCTTCCACCATCCCATGTGGCTCCAAGTTCCATCCAACCTTGAACACTTCCAGGGATGAGGCAGCCACAGCTGCTCTGGGAAACCTGTGACAGGACACAAGCCCAAACCTGTGACACCCTCACAGCTAAGAATTTCCTCCCAAGATCCCATCCATCCCAGCGGCAGTGGGAGCCATTCCCTGGGTCCTATCCCTCCAGGCCTTGTCCCCAGTCCCTCTGCAGCTCTCCTGGAGCCCCTTTAGGCCCTGCAGGGGTTCTGAGCTCTCCCTGGAGCCTCCTCTTGTCCAGGTGAGCAGCCCCAGCTCTGCCAGGCTGGCTCCAGAGCAGAGGGGCTCCAGCCCTCAGAGGATCTTTGTGGCTTTCTTTGGACTCGTTGCAATGGGTCCCTTCTTGGAGGCCCCAGAGCTGGACACAGATGATGCAGGTGGGATATTGCTAAAGCAGAGTGAACTTCCTCCCGCCTCACTTATTTGCAAGGAAATATAAACTCAAATAATCAGTTCCACAGTCTTCTGCCAATCTGGATAACTTCCCACTGCCGCTGGGCGCGTTCTGCGTTCCTGGTACAAATCAGGAACAAGGCTGACCGCGCTCCACGGCGGCTCCGCCCGCATCAGACCTACCTGCGGGCCTGTGGCCCCGCGGGCAGGGGTTTTAGCGCCGTCGCCACCACCACGGGCGGCAGCGACTCCCGGCGCCCGTCGCGGCTGCAGTAATAGTTATCGGCGAGCTTGTGGCTGGGGCCCACCGGGAGCCGCGGCGGCGGCTGGGACCTAGGCAGAGAACGACCCGAGCGTCAGCGGCGGGCCCGGGGTGGGGGCGGCCCAGCGCCCCGCCCGCCGCCCGGCCCGGCCCGGCCCCGGCACCTCTTAGCGATCTCCTCGTAGCGCAGCTGCAGCTTCGCCTGGAGGTCCCGCTGCAAGGCAAGGCCAGAGCAGCTCAGGCCGAGCTGCCGCCCTGCGCCGGAGGCTCCGCGGAGCCGGGGGCGCAGCGCAGCGTCCCGCGGGGCGGAGGAGCCCCGAGCCCGGGGCTGTTCTTACCCCCGCCAGGAAGTTGCGGAGCCGCTGGATCAGACGAGTCGCCGTCGCCATGTTGGCTGCGGTGAAGGGCAGGGGCGCGGGGGACGCCGGGAGCGCGCGCGCGGAACACTGGGTCTCGCGAGACTCGAAGATATATAAGGGGACGCGGGGGTTGGCCGCCCCTTTCCGCGCCCCGGAGCCGCCATGGACACGAGCCGCGTGCAGCCCATCAAGCTGGCCAGGGTGGGTACGGGACCGGGGGGCCGCGGGAGCCGCGCCGGGCCGCGACACCGCGCTCACTCTCCTCTCTGTCCCCGCAGGTCACCAAGGTGCTGGGCCGGACCGGCTCTCAGGGGCAGTGCACTCAGGTGAGCGGGCGGGGCCGGGCGGGCGCGGTGCCGCGGGCCGGGCCTGGCCAGGCTGACGCGGGCCCGCCCCGCAGGTGCGTGTGGAGTTCATGGACGACACGAGCCGCTCCATCATCCGCAACGTGAAGGGGCCGGTGCGCGAGGGCGACGTTCTCACCCTGCTGGAGTCGGAGCGCGAGGCCCGGCGGCTGCGCTGAGCTGGAGCCGCCCCCCTGCTGCCGATCGGCCGTCGGGGATGGAGCCTGGCGCAGCTCGTTCGGCCGTGGGCGCGCGTGGCGAGGAGCGCGGCGGCCGGGTCACTGCAATAAAGGGTTTTTCCAGTAGCCCCTTGCCCGGGTTTCACTCATCAAGCGCCACCCGACAACTCTGGTTTGTCTCACACCTGAGCACCTGCCGCTTTCCTCGGGTTCAGTAGCAACATGGCTTGCTTGTTACTGGGGTTACACATAGTGTCTGCATTGTAATATCACTCTTATTGCATCTTTATTGACCTGTCACGACAAAAGTAATTCTGTTTTGATTACAGTAGCTTTAATCCTGACTTTCCTGGTAAACAGTTTTCTTTATGTGGTAGTGAGGTGGCGTTGGAAACTTACTGGACCTCGGTGGAATTAAATCACAAGTTGAAAGTCGAGCTTGGTACCAGCTTTTAAAGCAACAGCCTGCTGCTTCTGTCTGTCTGTTCTCAGTAAACTGCTCAGTGAATGCTGCCATAAATAACATCTACTTGTTGTCCTTCCTGGCAGTCATCCACAGAGAGCAAGTGCTTGTCACCCCTATTGACTACTCCATCTCACTTTCTTTGGCTTTCCCTTCCACCACAAAATCAGTTAGCAAGATGTGTTGTTTTAGGATGTTACATAAATCAAAAGTAGGGCTGAAAAGTTTAGAATGAGCCTTAAAACTGCTGGTTCAAGGGCAGGTTTTTAAGGATTGGCATTTTTTATCTGCTTATAGAGTGGTCCAGGTTTGTGGTGTGTTTGGGCAGTCAGATCTGCAGCCTCTCACGTATGGTCTCTGATGGGAGTTTTGTCTACAGAGTCCTGAGCTTGACTGAGGCAGTTCAGTGGCAGGTGTGACTGAGGATTTGTGTGTCCTAAAGCTGAGCAGAGCACTGCTGGGACAGATGTGCATTATGTTGAACCAGGGCAGGCACTGAGGATTGTTACAGGGCTGATGTTAGACTGTTTGTGCGATTTGTCCCTGCTGCCAGTTTTAGTTGTGCCCTGGGTAGCTCATGGGCAACATGAGGTGAAGAGTTTGTGCCATGGAGAAAGCCCTTGTGTTTGTGCTGTTGCTTGATGTAGTTTGTGATTCTTTGAGGGTTTCAGTTTCGGAGAATTGGCACAAGGCTCTGCTCCCTGGCTCGTGTGATGCAGCAGAGCTCAGAACTGGGGGGTGCCAGAAATCCTCTCAGTTCAGTTTTGTGGCTGCTGTTCATTCCCCCACTTCAGCTTCACCAGTGACCCAAGAGTGTTGGCTCTGGCCCCTGCCAGCCCTCAGTGCTGGGTCCTGGGGACAGAGTGGCTTACAGAGCTTCTGGAATACCCCTGTGGGGTCAGCCTGGTCCCTGTCCACTGAGGAGGGAGGCAATTTACATCTTCACACTTGGTCTGGTGATTGTCCTTTAAGGATGCAGTGTAATATCAGCACCACAGAGAACCAGGGGTGGTGCAGGGCTGCAGAAAGAAATGGGCAAAGACACTGCTGCAGGTGCCTGGGACACTCCAGCAGGAAAAAAACCAGACAGGGATGTAGCCAGTGCATAAAATTGGAGTGAATGACTTGGAACGTGGGGTCACCTGGTCAGGTCAGGGGCTGTGCCTCTGCTGCAGCTCTTGCAGGGTTTGTTGTGAGCCAGACAAGAAGGCAGGAGACTGCACATGTCACTGTAATATTTCAAAATAACTTTAAATTTTATTTATATCTTAAAAATAAACATCAGTATTAAAATACCAGTAAACAGAGTAGTGTATTAGGGAGTGGCAGCAAGCGCTGTATATGAACTCCAGTGCAAAGCTGAGAGCAAGTTTCTGGGGAGGGCTGTGGGGCTCCCCAGCTCAGAGCAGGTCTGGCAGGGCAGAAGTGGGGAGGCTGGGCCAAGGAGCAGGGATGGGGGCCACAACACTCTACCTTTGTGAAGGGCTCAGAGCAGAGCTGCATTGCCATGCAAAACCCTTCTTCTGGTCCTTGTCCTTACACTGTTCCCACCCCACATGGTGCTCACACACTTGCACAGGCACATTCTCTGACATACATGTTCTCCTTTGCAGCCTCCACGTGTGTGCTCTGAGCTCTTCTGGCCCATGTGTTTTTCCTGGTGTTGTCTTCAGCTGCTCTCCCTTTTGGGATGAAAAGTGGGCAGAGAGGGACTTTGCTGTAGGCTCTGGCTGTCTGCACAGTCTGTGGGACTGGCTAATTAGGGAAATGTTTAGGAGGTAATTGGTCCCTCTTCCTTGGGAGAAGGACCTGCTCCCCTTGTGGGTTATAAGATAGGCAGATTTAGTCCCCAAATGCATCCTCAGCCCCTTTTTTCACTTGGCTGCAACCCTAACTGCTCAGAGGTTTTGCTCCCATTGAGCAAATTAAATCCCAAGTCATTTCATGTTGAACTTCATCCCTTGGCCAAGCAATATAATTTTTTTGCTTTGTATGCATGTGCTTGAAAAGAGGAAAAAAAAATCAGATTTCAGCCAGGAAAGGAAATGCCAGAAAAGAAGGGCAAGTATTTGAGTCTGGAAATACTCCCAGCCCCTGTCCAAGGCAGCATTCCCTCTCCCATTGCTGTACAGGATGTGCCTGCAGAGCACAGTCCCTGCTGGGGCCAGGACCCGTCACTTGCCCTCCTGGCTCCATGTCACTGGCACTGCTGCCTTCTCAGAGCTGCCAGAGGACAAACCAGGTGCTGTTTCTGCTGGGTTGGTTCTCTGCTGTTCCTCCTTGCTGAGGGCTCAGAGGTGGCACAGCTCCAGTGGTCGTGGCAGGGAGCAGAGGGGATGGGGTGGCTTCTGCTCCCTGCATGTCCTGCCCCGAGGTCACTTTGCTCCGGTCCCTTGGTGGCGAGGTGGCCCCGTGTGGGCTGCATCCAGTGGAGGAGACGGGTGAGGGAGGCCCAGGGATGGTCCTTGTGACAGGACTAAAGCTGCAGAGAGCAGTTTGGCACAGAGAAGTGGCAGGTGGGGGGATGTGAATCACAGCCCAGTGCTGATGGTAGCCCCTGGCTGGATCCCAAGGTCACTCTAATTTGGTTTCTTCGGACTCCCAGGGCTCTTTGTGGCTGTTGGTGACGTCCCCTGCTGCAAAGAGAGGAGTTGCCTGAGACCCCTGCGGTGACTCCTGGTCAGGGCCAGCAGGGCCGTTCTGAGCACGTGGCACCTGAAACGCTCTGCTCTTGCTCCTGCAGCCTCTTCCTGGAGACACCTGTCTGTGTCTCAGCCCTCTCCCCTCCCGTGGGGAGCGGCGTGGTACTCACGGGTCCCTGCACCTTCGTGCTGTTGAGGTGGGCGTGGAGGAGCGCAGCGATGTCACTGTGACCGGCCTCCAGCGCGATGGCAACAGCATTGTTACCGTCCTAGAAAGAAAGGAGAGCATGTAGAAAGGGCTTTGGGACAGGACATAGCGTGGGCTGCCCGGGCCCAGTGGCAGAACCTTACACTGTCCACAATGGAGATGTTGCAGGTGGGCTGAGCCAGCAGCAGCTTCACGGTCTCCAGGCGGCCGTGCTCGCAGGCACACATCAGCGCCGTGGAGCCCTCCTCGTCCTGCAGGTTCACATCGGCCCCGCAGGCCAGCAGGGCTTCCACCATCTCCTGCCGGCCGTGGCTGACAGCCAACATCAGCGCCGTCTGGCCAGCCTGCAAGGAAGGGACACTGCCAGGCCACCCCAGCACCCCTGTGCTACCCACGTGTCCCCACACCACAGGACCACTGCTGGGACAGCCCTGCTGCCAGGCAGGAGGAGCTCCTAAGGTGATGCCTTCCCCATGCACTGACACCTCCAAGTTTTGGAGCCATTGTTCTGCCCTCAGAAGAGCTGAGCGTGGCTCTGGCATCTGCCTGGGGGTGGGAGGATCAAGATGTGGTGGCCCTCAGACTGCACCAACCTGGCTGGCCTTGGCGTTGACGTTGCCCATGCTGAAAAGCCTCCTGACCACATTCATGTCCTCCTCCTGCTCGACAGCTGCCAGTGCTGCCAGCATCAGGGCGGTGTACCCAGCTTTGTTCTGGTGGTCCACGTTACAGATCCCTGCAGGAGTGGGCAGAGGGGGCTCAGGATGCTGTAGGGCTGGTGGGAGACATGGACCAAGCCACATGCCTGGCTCCCCCTCACAGTCCTGCCTACGGTGCTGTGAACCTTCCCGCAGGCACAGAACTGCTGATGGATCTGCCCCATGAAATCTGGGCTCCCAAACGGGTTGGGGTGACTTCTGACCCCCACAGCTATGAACAGACACAGCCCAGGGTAGCTCTCCTCGCCCTCTGCTGCCAATGCCTTTCCCCTGTTCTGACAGGGCCAGGACATGACCTGGGGTACCGTGGGATGGTGGCCAGGGGATGTTTCTGGGGCTGGGGGGCACTGACCCGTATCCAGCAGCAGCCACACAATGTGGAAGTTGGAGTGGGAGACACTGTAGTGCAGGGCTGTGTTGCCATTCCCGTCTGCCAGGTTCACCACGTGGGCCAGGAGAGCTGGTGAGACCTCAGCAAAGGCCAGGAGGTGGTTGGCAACCGTGTCAGGGATGGACGACTTTTGGCTGGACAGACGGAACCACTCCTGAAGGACCAGGCTGCTGCTGGCGAGCTGTGGGCAGAGAGGGGCTGAGCTCCCCATAAGCCTCTGCATGCCCTGGCACCCACCCCCTGCTGCCAGCCCAGGTGGCAGGGAGCAGAATCCCTGCTCCAGAGCGGGTGGGTGAAGGCAGGACCCTGGACTGCCCAAACCCACGCTGAGCATAGCTTGAGCTGAGTCCACATGGGTTTTGGGGCTTCTGGACAAAACCTGGAGCAAAGGGCTGTATTTTGGGGGAAGATGCTGAGCCAGGCTTTGCTGGCCCCTCTCTGAGTAGGGCCAGCTCTGGGGGATGTTGGCAGGGGCTGGGCAAGCCATCCCACCCCAGCGCTCCACTCACCACCTCTTTGCTCTTGGCAGCACCTGGGTGGCCCAGGTGGGTCTTGACAATGAGGCAGGCCTCCCTCATCCTGGGGCTCAGCTCGAACCTGTGGAGAGCATAAGGATGTCCCTGGTGTGGGGCTGCATCACCCCACCAAACCTGTGAGCTCCACAGTGCCTATAACTCTCCACAAGGTCCCCAGAGTGCAACCTCCAGCCCAGTGGCTGCACCCTGGCTGCTTCAGCCTCTGCAAACCGCCATAGAACAGAGCCTTATATGGATGTGCTCAGGCACGGTTCACCCATTCTTGGGCCACATTTTTTCCTTTTGTTGAAAAATGCTATTGAAGGCTGTTGGTTTTTTTGTCCCCCTCTAAATTAACTTCTGCAGCAAAGAAGCATTTGGGGCCTCTCATCCTTTCCTTAGCAGACCCAAGAAACTGGAAGGATTGTTCCTGATGAATGGTCTCTGCATCTGAATGGGTTTTCCCACTGGCAGCACTGAAACTGGGGCAGATGCCCCGACCTGGCAGGGCCAGTGCCATGGCTCCCAGCTGACCAGGGAGCAGGGAGCCTTCTCCACTGGCACTTACTTTTCCTTCACCTCAGGGGGCTCCAGCAGGGTCACATCAGTCCCCTTGCACTCCAGTCTGGGCTTGCACATGCCTTCCCCGGCCTCCTCCTCTGAGGTTTCGGTGTCTCCCTGCTCTGAACTGTTGGAGCTGTCGGCTGAAGCCTTCTCAGAGGAGCTGTTGCCTTCTTCATCCTCCTCACTGGATGTGCTCTCATACCTGCACAGAGGGAGGATGCTCAGTGGCAACACAGCACCAGTCTGGCCCCCTTCAGGCCCTGCCACTGGCCCTAGCCCAGGACAGGGATGCAGGGGACCAGGATTGGCTCATGGGGTGGCAGGAGCCCCTGAGCACGTACTCCCCGTTCAGCACGCCCACAAACTGCAGGCTCTTCTTGCTGCCCTCTGCCTCGCTCCGGGGAGGACCATTCCGCTTCTTCATGATGGACTTCAGGGCTCCTACAGGGAAAGAGATGGATACCAAGAGCCAGTGAGCAAGAATCATAGAATTTTAGAATCATGGAATGGTCTGGGATAGAGGGGACCTTAAAGATCATCTCATTTCAACTCCACTGCCATGGTCAGGGATACCTTCCATTAGACCAGGTTGCTCAGGGCTCCATCCAACCTGGCCTTAAACACTTCCAGGGATGGGACATCCACAACTTCTCTAAGTGACCTGTGCCAGGGCATCACCACTTCATAGTAAGGAATTTTTCCTAATATCTAATCTAAACCTACTGTCATTTTGATACCACTCCCCCTTGTCCTGTCACTACATGCTCATGTAAACAGTCTCTCCTGGAGCTAGCCAAGCACTCCAAACCCACTAGACCTCCAGGCAGGCATGAAAGGGACATGGGCAACTGCTGGAGCATTGGCCCTGCAGGCATTGTCCCCAGCAAGGCCATCCTCTCCCTTCCTGCAGGAACATTCCAACCCAGACCCTGGCATCATCCCTGGTGACACTCACCGGCTGCAGGGCTTGGGGCAGCTCCACTGTCCTGTGCTGGGGCTGGGTCCCAGTTGCTGTCTGTTGTCTCCAGCACAGCTGGCCCAGGGCCTTGGCTGTCAGGGCACATCCCGGCCATTGCTCCTGCACCCGGCACTGAGGGGCTGCTCAGGCCATCACCCAGGCCAGGCTCCATCACCTCACCTGCACTGGGCTCCTTCTCCTCTCCTGCCAGGACAACGCTGCCCACATCTGTCTGGCTGCCCTTGTCATCGCAGCTGGCAGCTGAACCGGGTCCGACTGCCACGTCCCGCCTGTCAGGGCAGCAGCCCACAGCGACACAGGAGGTTGGGGGGCAGCACTCCACACCTGCCTCCGCTGTCTTTGGGGGGTCGCCAGCTGCCCGGCTCTGTGTCACTACCACAGCCTCCACCAGTGCCTCGGCCACCTGCGGCACGGCCATCACCTCCTTGTCCACCTGCCCGCGGGGCCGGCGGGCGCACACCTCCAGCCGCAGCTCCTCCAGCTCCCGCGTGGCCTCCTGCAGGTGCCCCTCCATCAGGCTGATTACCTCCTTCTGGTGCCCTACCGTCTGCTGCAGCAGCTCCAGCTCCCGCTCTGCCTCAGTGGCCAGCCCCAGCGAGGACTCTATCACCCAGACAGCCACATCCCTGCGTCCCCGTGTGCCGCTGTCTGGCGCGTCCCCACTCTCCTGCTGCGACCGGTAGTAGAAGACGGCATCTGTCATGGCTCGATCCTCACCCACTGCCACAGAGCGGCACGGCCTCTCAGCCACCCTGGGGCTCTTGCCTGGCCAAGCCCTGATGTTCCGCTCCGGCACAGCCAGCTTCTCTGTCAGCTTCCTCAGCTCTGCAATTTTGCTCATTCGCCCCTTCACTGGCTCTGCTTCACTCTCTGGCCCTGTACGGGGCCCCTCCTCACCCCCTGCCCCTGCCTCAGCGCCACAGGGGTGATACAATGCCTCGCCAGGCTCTGCCGACAGCTTCTCCAGCAACTTTGCCTTCTCCCTCTTCAACTCGCAGATCTGCATCTCCAGGAGTGGGATGGTTTTCACCTGCTCCTCCAGGTCCCGGAGCTGCCGCAGGGCTGCAGCCATCTGCTCCCGCACGTGCTGCAGTGGGGCCGTGCCGAGCCCTGCAGCGGGAGTGCTGCGCCCTGAGCTGCCAGGGCTCACCCGGCCCCAGCCTGCCTGGCCCTCGGCGCCCACTGGCACCCAGTGGGGTGGCTGGCCCAGGGCACCCGGCAGGCCAACGTGGGAGGGACCACCAATATCCTGCAAACGGCCCTGCTCCTGCTCCAGCCTCCTGCTTGTCTCCAGCAAGGTTTTCTCCACCCGTGGGTTTGGCACGAGGCACTTGCGGGTGGGAGGTGGGAGCAGCCGCACTGGCGGCGGTGAGATGGGGTGGGAGGTTGTCTTGTTCGCAGGCTCCAGGGGTGCTCGGCCGTGCGGGGACAGCAGCAGTGCAGTCCTGCCCTCCTCGCTGGCCGTGGAGGTGAGGGACTCGGTGGAGGTCCAGGCGCTGGTGTGGCTGCTGGGGCTGCGCAGCGTGCTGGGCGGTGCACGGGACCCTTTCACCCTGCGAGGCAGTGGCACTTTCTTGAGTGTTTGTCCACTTTCAATATCATCAACATATTTCAGGAAATCAAGGTCCAGCAGGAAGCCATAAGGGGTTTCCACAGAATACGAGCTCTTCTCTCCATCATCCTGGTCCCGATACAAGAACGGGCCCCCAAGATCTGCAAGAGGAGAAGGGACAGTGAGTGGAGACAGGATGGCTTTTCTAACTGGGTTATACTGGAATTTACAGCCTGCAGGCCCATCTCCTCCATGATGTGCAGTGTGTCTGTCTCCAGCACCCCCAGTGCCGTAGGGTATCACAGGGCACACAGTCCATGTCAGGGTTGGTACTGGAGTGAGGAACTCCACTGGGATGGGACAGGACAGCTCAGCCCTGCCACCCCCCTTGCACCCCTTCCACTGTCACTACCTGGTGACAACCCTGGTCTCTTTACCTGGGAGGTTCTGGTTCAGGGGTGCTGGCTGAGCCATCTTCTTCCCAGATTGCTGCTGACCAGAAGACCATCAACCTGCAACGAGACCACATCCAGCCAAACCCTGTAACTGCAGGGCTGGTGAGCCCCAGGCAGCCACACAGCCCTGATCCCTACCTGGGGAGAGCTCTGTGGCTGCCCTCTGCCATCTGCCAGGTCCCCTGGCCTCCCCCAGCCCAGGGCTGACACTGGAGCTGGTGGCTGGGCGAGTGCGGTGCTGCCTGTGGTGCCAGGATTGTTTGTACATTTAAGGAATGCTCCACAGCTCAGCTGGGATGGCCCTGCTGCCAGCTCCGAGGGTCACGAGTTGGAGCTTGGCCATACAGTGGGAGCAGGCCAGGAAAGAAGAGAGGCTGAACCTTTATAGGTGCAATACTCAGTGTGGAGTTTGCTTTGGATAAATGGAAACGATGCTTTGGCAAAGGCACATGACTGCAGGGAGCAGCCAGCACCTGTCAGTGCTGGGTGTGATGCCCATTCTTGCCACCCAGGGTGCCCCACAAGGCCTCAGGAGTGTCCTGAGGGCCAATGACCCCCAGGAGGGACCTGACTGCTTTCCTGTCCGTAATGTGGGATAAGGCAGAGGGGAATGAAATGGGAGCCTGGTTTTCCCAGGAGCCAGGCATGGACACACTGGAGGAGGGCCAAGAGGATATGGCTCTGGTCCAGAAGGGAGATCATGGCTGGGGGTGTGACCAGCTGTGAGCACTGAGCTAGGACCTGCTGCAACATCTGGCAGCATCTGGATGCTGGGGCCCAGGTGTGAAGTGCTCCTGGCAGGAGCAGGATGGGACGACAGCACCTTGGGAGCACCCATTGCTGCTGTGCATGGCACCAGAGTTCTGATGGCTGTGCCCATGGGGCACAGGTGGCCACGGGGCTGAGCACCTGTTGGTGGGCAAAGCATTTGGCACTGGGCTATTTTCAGAAGAAAGCAGGGGAGGAGAAATTCCAGAGAGGAATGGTGGCTTGGGCACAGCCCTCAGGGAAGCTGAGGCTCAGAGCTGCCCAGGGAATGGCACAGGACATGGCCTTGGCTGCACAGAAACACCCATGTCTGCCCCTCACGCCAATGCTGCAGCCATGCCCCAGCCCCAGCCCTGCAGCCACCAGCCCTCAGCCCCCCTGACCCCGTGGAGCAGCTGAGGCAGCACCAGGCCAGGCTCAGGCTGGGCACTGAGTTCAACTGGGCAGAGATAAAACTCTTCTCACTAGGACAGATTCTGGGGCTTTCCCACTCCTCTGCCAACCCACCCACAGCCGATGCACATCCCAAATTCCACCTCCCTTGGAATCATCCCACCTTTGAGCAGGCACCCAGTCCATCTCCCTGGTAACATCCCGGCTCCATGCTGGCATCCACCATTCCCAAGCTGCTGGCTCCATGCCCAAGAGCGTCCACACATCTCCCACTTCCTCTAATCCCTCCCACCCTGGGAAGAGTTTGGCTTCCTCCTCTGCACGGCCCTTGCTGCAGGTAATTAAACAGTGCTGGGGCCAGGACAAACTTCCCGCTGGGCTCCACACACGTTGTAAATCAAAGAGGAAGAGAGAGCAACAGGAGCCAGAGCCAGCGGGAGCGTTTCCTCGGGGGGAAGTGGCCGGCAGCTCCCTTCCGCCGCCCAGCCTGGGTATTGTCCTGCCTGGGGACAGGGAAAAGCCTCCTCTGCCAAGGCCTGGAGACCTCCCACACCACTCCAGCAGCAAAGGGGCCCTTTGCACCAGCACTGCACTGGTGTTCCCTCCACTGAGCTGGGGACAGGCTGCTTGTCACCTGCCACCTCCTATGGCCCCTTCAGCCAATGTCTGCAGCTGCATCCTGACTGTGGGGGACATCCTCCCACTGCTTCCAGACCCCATTTCTTTTGGTCTGATAGGATGGGCTGGACCAGGGCACAAGTTTCTGTCTTCACCCAGCTCCAAAAATGGTGATGGAATCTGCCAGCTACCAACCATGTCCAAGTGGCCCCAGGGGCTCCATTGATGTTCAAACCCTCCTGCAAGGAGCAAAAACTGCCCAGCTTCCTTGGGCTGTGCAAACTGTCCCCGGGCTGGGGAAGATGTGTGGGGCTGGACTGGACAAGTGGGGGCAGATGGTCCCAGTGTGCAGCAGGTTGAGTTCTCACACCTGTGGCCCAGCCACTGTCTGCTGGACCTGCCTGCCACACCCATGGCACCACACAGACAGCCACCCTGCACCCGGGCTTAAGTCTTGCTGGGGCCAATTGTACCAGCCACTTTGGTGCCAAAGACTGATTTTCAGCAGCTTCAGCTGCTCCCTTGGGCACTGGTGCAGGTTGCTGAAGGGCCTGGGCACATGGACCCCTGGGGGGAGCCCTTCCATGATCCCAGCTCTCTTTGGAAGCAATGAGTGTTGTTTCTAGCACTGGTGTTTAAACAGAAAAGCAGGATGGTACAAGCAAAGGACTGGTAGAGAGGCTTGGCAGCGAGGGGGAGAGGAGGAGGATGCGCAGGCACCCAACCACCCCCATAGAGGCAGGGCTATGTTCTGCCCTGGGCTCACACCTGTATTTTCCCCTCATGCTGTTGTACCAATGCCAACCATGCTATTGTACCAATGGGAAACATGGGGCCAAAACTGTAGCTGCTCTGCTCGATTACAATCAGAAGTCATATCAGGGATGAGGGAGGCTGGGCACCTTGGCACAGCCCAGGTACCACCCGGGCCTCGTGCCCCAGCCCCAGCTGCAGGCAGCACCGTGTGACCCCTGGCCTCATGGGGCAATTTCCCCTTGGGCTTCTCAAGCTCCTGGACTGGCAGAGGAGAGGTCTGGGAGAGCTGTTCCTAAAGCTGGAGACCTTTGGGCCCTTTTCCTCCCCAGGGCCACAGCTGTAGCAGCCCTCAGTCTGGTCCAACCACCTGCTGCAGCGCAGCCCGAGCTGCTCCACCGGCAGGGCCAAGCCTGGACACAGAGAGGGCTCTCCCTGGCTCTCCTCCTGAGCCAAAATACTGAGGTCATGAGGAATGTGAGAAGAACAGAGTCCAGAGCAGCCCTGGCCAGCACAACTTGATTTATCTCAGCCAGGCATGCTTCCCTCGTAGCTGAGCAGGAGATAAGGCCCGAAGCTTGGAACTGAGGCTGTTCCAAAGTTAAGGGGAAACCACTGAGCAAGCACACGGCTTCTTCCACTGCCAGCAGCCTGCCAGGATTGAGGCTCCTCACACAGTCAGCTGTCACACGTGCTTGTCACCTGCAGTGTTACCTGCCAGCACTGTGGCTGGGGGCAGCAGTAGGTATCCAGGGCTCAGGCCACCTTCGTGTCCCTGTCCCTGCTGCAGGGGCTGTATGGGACAGCCTGTGCCCATTTGCCCAGGCAGCCGTGGCCAGCTGTCTATGCTGGAGCTGCTCCTGGAGGAGCTGGAACCAGGTGGGTGGGTGCACAATGCTGACCCAGGGAGAGAAAGGGAAATGATCATCTCAACAGCCTAACTTCAGGGTTGGACTGTTATTTCTGGAGTTGTCGTCATGGATGGCCCGGCTGGCTGGGAGGCCAAAGGGGCTGCCCAGGCTCTGCACCCACTCCAGCCCCTCAGGGACCTCCCTGAGCTCACACACAACAGGTGTAGAGTCCACACACAAACTTACCCATGTGGGATCAGCTCTTCCAGCCCCCTCACACCTACAGCACTACAGGCTCCCTACAGCTTCACTAGAGAACATCAACCCCACTCCTTGCTGCCCAGCAGCACCTTCCACCAACACCTCCCGATTCCCTCGGGGCTGCATCAGCAGCGATGGCCTGGGCTTGTCCTGCTGTGAGCAGGGGCTCGGAGATCAAACTAAACTTACACGCGGGAAGCCCAGTTACAGCCCGGGTACACACACAGCTCCGTGCACAACCCCGGGGTGGGATCTCCATGTGCTCCAGGCGCACCCCGAGCCCTCCTGTGCCGCAGCAGCCCGGGGCGCCATGTCCCACCACCGGGGAACCCACAGCACAGCCAGCCTGAGCCCAGAGCCCCCAGCCCTGCAGTTCCCACCAGCATCCCCTACCCTGGGGGATCCCCAGCGCCCCGGGGCGCCAGCAGCACATTCCAGGCACCCGCACGTCGGGGGCACAGCCCGTGCCCAGCCCCGGGGACCCGGGGTCTCCCCGCCGCCGCCACCGGAGGGGAGCAGTTCCAGCCGGGCCCTGGCCCCGGCCCCGCTCCCCTCCCGCTCCCGCCGCCGGGGCCGCTGGGGCGGAGCCCCCGGGGCGGCGGATGCCGGGGCCGCCCCCATCCCGCCGCGCTCCCGCCGCGTCTGCGGGGCTCCAGCGCGGCCCGTCCGGGGCCGCGGGCGGCGGCGGCTGCGGGGCCTGCGGGGCCGCACCGGGACGAGCCCGCGCCCCGCCGCCGCCGGGCCCGCCCGGCCAGTCCCGTCCCGCCCGGTCCCCGCCGTCCCTCACCGTGCCGCCGGGCTCCTGGGCTGCAGCCTGGACACAGCCCCGGGCCCGGGACTCTCGGGCTGCTCCGCGGCGCCGGGCAGCGCTGCCCGCCGCAGCCCCGGGCCGAGGGCGGGCGGGAGCGGAGCGGAGCGGCCGGGGCGGGGCGGGGGCGGGCGGGGACCGGCCCCGGGCCCGACGGGACGGGAACCGCCCCCGGTATCCCCATAGCTCCCTCTCCGCCCGGGGAGGGGACGTCGCTGTCCCCGTGGCCGCCCGGGGGGGGATGTGCCCCGTTCCTGTCACCTGGGGGAGGAGTGTCCCCTACCCTCGTCACCCCCAGGTCCCCTGTCCGGATTACCCCGGGGATGGGGCGCTCCTGCTGCAGTCACCCTGGGGACGGGAATCTCCCTAACCTGTCCGCATCGGGGATGGTCACCCCGCAGAAAGGGGGATCCCCTGCTCACATCGCCCCGATGCTGGGGTACCCTCTGCCCTGAGCTCAACCCCGCTGCTGGCTGGGGCCCGGCGGGTGGCTGGGGTCCAGCTCCTGCACCACCGTGCTCCCCCAGCACAGCCGCCCTCGCACATCTTGCCCTCGTCCCACCCGCGGCCGGGAGCAATGTGCCTCTGGGCCTGGCTGGGCTCCCCGGGCCTGGCCCCGCTGGGTTCCTGGCAGCCCTCCCTGTCCCAGCAGCGGCTGTCTGTCTCCTTTTCTTGCCAGCTTTCTTCCCCGCCTGCTTCCCGTGCTGCTCGCTGAGCCGCGAGCTCAGGGCTCTCCCCCATCCTGTAAGGACCCCGGCCATTCCCCACCTTAGAGCTTGCCCTCACTAACTGCTGCAGACCTTTTCAGCGCTGAAACCCTCAGCAAAGATTTTTGCTTCTTTTTCTTTCCTTTTCTCTCTGAACTTCATGGGTATTTTTCCATATCTGGCACTTCTTTAACGCTACTCACGGGAAGAGCAGGAGAAACAAGATGTGCTTCCCGACGTCCCTCCCAGCTGCTGGCAGGCAGTTTGGGGACTTCCTGGGAAAGGGTTTGCATCCGGACGGAAGTACCTTAATAGCTCTAATGAATCTACCTCCACTGACAGACCTCGTCCCTCTCCAATTCATTTGCATACTTGGCCTCCCCAGCATCCTGTGGTAATGAACTTGGTGATTTCACGCCCTCAGTTGGTCTCTAAAGCAGGTCTGGAATAGCAGGGCTCTTGCCGATTCACTGACTGCTTGGAGAAGAAATCGCTTAGGTTCCTTGCCCAGTGCGGCTTTACCTTCTCTGTCCAGGTCAGGAAAGGTGAAGTCTGGGGCGATGAGCCAGGTCCCAGCAGTGCCCAGCTGGGCTGTGGAGCTCATGCCCTGCATCCCAGCTCAGAGTTCCATGATGGGCCCACATCCAGGTCCCTCACTTCTGCTCTTCGACATCTGACAAAAATGTCACCCACCTCCAGGCAGCAATTCTAGTTTCCTCCCTGGAAAGGGAAAAAACCAGCAAAGGAGGAGTTGAGGAAACATGAGCTTGGGAAAGTGATGTCACTGCAGCTCTGTGGGTGCCAGACCCCCACGTGACTGCTGCCACCCCGGCACGAGGGCTGAGCTGTGGAAGAGTGAGGAGACTACACACAACCCAGCATCACCAAAGAAACACAGCCCTGGGGCTGCCTGAATGTGGTGCTGGATCACAAAACTGTGTGAACTCAGAGATATTTCCAGGCTGAGACTCACCAACAGCCTTTGAACAAGGGGGATGGTGTTGTTCCCTGCAGGGATCAGACTCCTCTGGCTTTAAGTTCTGGTCACTGAGAAGAATCAAACCCAAGGGACAGCCCTTGTTTCTAATATTAATTGTTTTCTGCAGAAACTACATGGGACTCCAATATGAGGCCATGGCCAGAGAACTCACCTAGGCTGGTTGATGTTCACACCCCATGTAAATCCCATCTGCATCCAAGAGCAGATCACTTGGAGCAAAGTGCTTCTGCTGGCTCGGCTGGCACCAGTGTGGTGGCTTCACCCCACACCAGGGACACTGAGCCAGGACCTGCCCGAGCTGTGGCACCAGCTGGCCCAGGCTGGCTCTGCCCAGCACGTGTGGCTGAACCCCAAGCTTGGAGGCAAATGGCAGAGGCTGCAGCCACACCTGTGCCAAGGTCTGCGTTAACCAAAGTGTAGCTGTGAGGTTGTGGGTGTTAGGACTGGTGCCTGTGTGGGTGAAAGATGCACAGATGCTCACTCTGGGAAAGGCTACAGGTAAGGACCAGGGGCTTCCACAATATGGGACCAAGCTCTTGTATTCAGCATCTCTCCCACAACCCTGCATGGAGGGGTGGAGAGGGCTAGCCAGGCTTCTGTTCCTCTTGTAGGGGCAGTTCTGCCAAAAAACTCTTGGTGGTTTCCTGGTGGTAGAGTGTTGTCATTCAGCTGTCTGGGCTCTGCTGACTTTCATGGCGTCATTTTTGGGTCTGGCACAGCTCTTTCTTCACAATGGCCATTGATATCAGCCCTGACCCTCGTAAGACTGTCCATCTGAAAAAAAAGCTCCAGGAGCTGATGAGTTTTCATAGATTCAGATCTACTGAAAAGCTTTTTCTTGGTTCAGAAGTAGGTCTCAAAGAATTACTTTCCTTGTGAGTCCCAATCCTTTTCTCTCTATCAGTCCCTGTGACTGTGAATGTGATTGCGCCTCTTTTCTTGTCAGAGCAGCAGGAAATGTGTGTGCACCTGTGTGCTTGTATTGTGACTCACACCAGCACAGCTGGTGCTTCTCCACAGTGTGCTGGGAACAGAGCCCCAGGAGCAGGAGGCAACTGCAGACTGACAGAACAGGCTGCATCTCTGTCCCTCTGCACACAGCCCAGGAATTGGGTGGTGCTGGCACATTAGAAAACACACAAAGCTTGTCCAGGCTTTTGGCAGGCTACAAGCAGGCATTCGCTGTCATTCTGTGTCATTCAGATGGCTCCTGGGTGGAGACACCCTGAGGAATGCTGGTGGGAAAGGGCTGCAGCCCCATGTGCTGCAGCATGAGCCATTCCACTTGCTGCAGCTCTGGATGGCTCCGTTTGTTCCCTGGCTAGTGGGGTCCTGATCCCTGGGCACCCTGGTCTCCCCCATGGGCAGCAGGAGCTTTCTGGTCCTTTCTGAGGCACTGGGCTCCAAAGTCCTGGGTGTCCAGACTGGCCAGTGGTGGCCCATGGCAGGGAGGAGCAGTGCGTGCTCTGGGCACACCTGGGAAACAGATGATCAGATGTGTTCCAGCCATCTCCTGGCTGTCTGAGCTCATCTCTGCTTGCCCCAGCTGCCCCAAGCTTGCCTGAGCTTGGCTCCTGGCTCCACCACCCCCTCCACGGCCCCCTGAACGGGCTGGCCAGGCTGGGCAGGGTGTGAGACCAGAGGCAAAAGCTGTGAGGCTCTGTCTGGCCCAGTCCCTGTAGGAAAGGGTGTTAATGCCAGCAATATCCCAGCCCAGCACACTGCCCTCCCCACAGGCACGGCATCCCTGCCCAGCCACCCCAGCAGGATGTCCTTGTTTTCTGCCTGCAGGTTTGGGAGTGAACAGAAAGCTTGTTTCCTCTCATCACCTCTCTGCTCAGATCTTTCCTCCCTGAGATGCTGCAGCAAAACAAACAGCCCAAGAGTGGAGCTGGAGCCACGTCCCCAGCAGTGTGGGATCTGGGGAAGGGTCCCTGTGGAGCTGTGGGTGCACACATGGTGCTCAGACCCGGCTGAGTGGGCAGGGAAGGGGCTTGCATGAAGGCTGAAGCCACTGGGGGAAGCCAAGCCCTGGCAGCAGGACAACCACCACACAGACTCCTTGCAAAGCCTCCTGCCTGGCCATTTCCCAGCACCCACCACCTCCTGGAGACCCCCTTGAGCCCAGGGCAGGGCTGTGCTGAGGCACCTGCACCAAACACAGACCACCCTCAGTGACCCCCTCTCCCTGGGGCCCTCCTGCTCCATGCCACCTCTGCTACCTTCCGCTGATGTACGTGACCCTCTTGTCCCCAGCACAGCCCTGCAGGCCCAGCCCTGGTCCAGGTGCAGGGTGCCCTCGTCTCCTGTCCCCAGCCGGTGTCCCCTCTGATGTAGCCGGCCGCAGGTGACATTGTGTGCCCGTCGGCACAGCAGGCCTGGCTTTTATCTCGGGCAATCTTTGATGTGCTTGGCACGGCACTTGGCCAGCCCGGGGAAAGCGGGGACAGCTTTTTTCGTGGCTGCGATTGCAGCTCAGCCTTATCAGCGCTGAGGGAAATGCCGCGCGGGTTTCCGCAGCTCGGGTTTGCCTTGGCCCCGGGCCAGCGCCCCAGGCCTGCCCTGGGTGGCCCTAACACACCCCAACGGCCAGGAACACCCGGCAGGGCGACCTCCCGCCTCTGGGACATTCCAGCACCGGGATCACGCTGTGCAGGGAGGATTTGCAGCCTGGGATGCCTTGAAGATTTGTAATCTTGGCTGAAACACTACGCTCCTGCAAAATGGCCATTTTCCTTTAGGGGCTCTGGACCCTCATGTCCTCCTGTAGCCAGCAGGCTGTAAAATGGGGTTTGAAAATAGCTGCCCAAGCTGAATGTCCCCAAAAGAGGTGACTCCTGGAAAGGGGGGGCCCTGCCTCTGTGAATTTCTGTAACTTCGGTCCCGCAGTAGGGTGAGGTCCCAGCTGCAGCCCTGTCCTCTGTGGAAAATGCTCAGGGGCAGCAGCCCTGACATCCCCAGCCCCTGGTGATCGGCAGGGACGCTGGCCCGCGTGGGGACAAGGATGTCGCCATCACCTGGCGGGTGATGTGGTCTCAGCTCCACCCACGGATTTCCAGCCCGACCCTTCGCCCTGCAGAGCAGGATGGGGCTGGCCGTGAGCACCAACCAGCCCCCAAATCCCTTCCGCTTCTGTGCTCTCTGCCCTCTAGCACGCAGCAAAGTTGCCAGCGGAGTCCTTAGGACAAAGAGGGAATTTCCTACCCAGCAGATGCCTCTCTGCCCTGCACAGCCAAACTCAGTTTTTCCCTGGGGAGTTATTTCCAGCTGCTTTCAGGTCTCCACTCTCCCTGCCCCAGCTTCACTCCCCCCGCCGCAGAGCCCCCGGGCTGACGCGTCCGGCTCCCTTTTGACATTTCCAGCGGAACCGGGCGAGGCCGCTCGTGCCCGGCACACAGAGCGCCCTTCTCCGGCCGGCGCCCCGCGGGTTCCCGGCTGCCGGGGGTCTGGCGAGGGCCGGGGGGCGCAGCGGGACCTTCCCGACCGGAATGGCACAGATCTGTCATTGAGAAGAGCAGAAAAGCCCCTCTGTGCCGCCGCCCGAAGCCGCACATCTGGCGCCGGCAGACAATCGGCCCTTTGAGCTGGCACTGGAGCGGGGCCAGGCAGAGCGGCTGTGCCGCTGCCCGCCTCCGGGGCGGGTCGGAGCCGGGATCCTCCTCCGGGCAGCCCTTCTGCCATCGCTTTCTGCTCTCGGATCTCCGCAGGGAACTTTCCACTCCATCTGCAGCACCGGAACACACTCCCCAAATGTGGATCCGTCGCCACCCCTTCCAGGAGCTCCCTCCCTCCTGCCAGACTCTGTCCCGGAGCCCCAGCGTGTCCAGGCTGGCCCGGTGCCAGCATCCAGCCGGTTCCTTCTTTGCCAGTGAGCAGAGAGAAGCTGGAAAGTGTCCGATTTACAGGAGTTTCTCTTGCAGATGCTGCACAGTGTAGGTGGTACCTGTGAACTTGCTGTTCTGAGCCCACCTAGACTGCGGGACAGGGACAGCCCCACGGGGAACAGCTGCCCCGTGTGGCACCTGCGCCTTCTCCCTCGAGGAGGAAAAGAGGAACAGCGCGGTTCGGTCCGCCAGGCACTGGACATGCGGCAGGGAGCACCTGCAGCGCTCCTGGCACCTGGGGACATCTGGGGCGCTGTGGGTGGCAGAAGTGCTGCTCCGGCCCCCGGCACTGCTCCAGACACGTCTCCTCTGAGAGAAGGACAGACACCTGAAATGAGGGACAATTGTTTGTGATTCAGTGTGTGTTTGAGGCGTGCAGCATAGGCCCTGGGTGTCGAGGTCGGGCAGGGTGTGGGGGGAGTGCAGAAGAAATGTCCCTGCAGACAGATGAGGATTCCGGGCGGTGCTGAGCCAAAGCCCGAGCAGCTGGGCGGTGGCTGGTGCAGCCCATCGAGCTCTGAACAGGAGGGTGGTGGTGGCCAAAGGTGGTGGTGGCCCCCGGGCAGAGGGGAGTGGAAGCGGTGGTGGCTGGGGTGGGGAGCAGGGCACTGCGGCACAGCCTGGGCTGGGGGACAGCAGGAAGAGGTGCGGGGCTCGCTGCTGAGTGGGCAGCACGTTGGAGTCTGCCCAGCGTGAACCTCTGAGGCTGGGCCTGGGGGAACTTTGGGACCAAGTCACATCTACCTGCGGGAGCGGCCGTGATGGGGTGACAAGTTGACAACAGCCGTGGTGGGGTGGCAAGGTGAGGCACTGTCAGGGTGATGGGACTACAGAGTGGCGGTATGAGGAGGTGACAGGGTGGCCGTGGCCCCGAGCTGCACTCCCGACGCTCCGTCCCAGCCCGGTCCCAGCCCAATCCCAGCCCGGTCCCAGCCCGGTCCCAGCCCAGTCCCAGCCCAATCCCAGCCCGGTCCCAGCCCGGTCCCAGCCCATCCCACAACCCAATCCACCCACACCATCCCACCCACCATCCACCACCCACCACCCAACAACCACCACCACCAAACTCACACACCAACCGTCCTCCCGTCCACAGCTCAGTCCCAGCCCGGTCCCAGCCCCGTCCACAGCCCAATCCCAGCCCGGTCCCAGCTCAGTCCCAGCCTCGCGTCCCCTCCTGCCTGCCCTGCTCTGACCGGCAGGGGGCGCGCCCGCCCCGGGAACCGGGGAGAGCCCGGGATGGGCTTTGGGATGGGTTTGGGATGGGTTTAGGGATGGGTTTGGGATGGGTTTAGGGATGGGTTTGGGATGGGTTTGGGATGGGTTTGGGATGGTTTTGGGATGGGTTTGGGATGGGTTTAGGGATGGGTTTGGGATGGGTTTGGGATGGGTTTGGGATGGGTTTGGGATGGGTTTAGGGATGGGTTTGGGATGGGTTTAGGGATGGGTTTGGGATGGGTTTGGGATGGGTTTAGGGATGGGTTTGGGATGGGTTTGGGATGGGTTTGGGATGGGTTTAGGGATGGGTTTGGGATGGGTTTAGGGATGGGTTTGGGATGGGTTTGGGATGGGTTTAGGGATGGGTTTGGGATGGGTTTAGGGATGGGTTTGGGATGGGTTTGGGATGGGTTTGGGATGGGTTTGGGATGGGTTTAGGGATGGGTTTGGGATGGGTTTGGGATGGGTTTGGGATGGGTTTAGGGATGGGTTTGGGATGGGTTTAGGGATGGGTTTGGGATGGGTTTGGGATGGGTTTGGGATGGGTTTAGGGATGGGTTTGGGATGGGTTTGGGATGGGTTTAGGGATGGGTTTGGGATGGGTTTAGGGATGGGCTTTGGGATGGGTTTGGGATGGGTTTAGGGATGGGTTTGGGATGGGTTTAGGGATGGGCTTTGGGATGGGTTTGGGATGGGTTTGGGATGGGTTTAGGGGATGGGTTTAGGAGGTCGGTGCTGGGGGCGCTTGCTGGAGGGTGTCACGGCAGGTGCCCCTGAGGTGTGGGCATCAGCTGGGGGTAGGAAGCATCAAGCCTCTGGGGGAGTGGGGGAAGAGCTTATTACTGCTGGGGACAGTGACAGGACAGACAAGAGCTCACATGGCCCAGGTCAGCACAACGGGTTTTCTTCCCCCCATCCCCACTGACCTATGCAGCCCCTCAATGGCTGCTCCCAATCATCTGCCACATCTTGGGATGAGAGATGGAGCGATGGGAGGAGAGAACAGGAGGCCTCCACTGCAGCTCTCACTCAAGCCTGCAGCCCTCCCCTGTGCTGCTCAGGCCAGCAAACAGCTCCCCTGAGACCCTCCCAAGACACCACACGAGAGCAGAGCGTCCTGTTCCCACTGGTGTTGCCCACAACAGGCACATCCCAGGGCCCTGGAGATGCTCCAGCACCTAAAACACCTTCAGCACACCACCAGCAGCTCTGGAGAGCTAATGGTGCCTTTTTGGGGGTCACTGCCATGCTGGTTTTTCCCCCAGGATGACGCCCAGTGCAGCACTGGGGGTGGCTGGGACAAGGACATGCTGGAGTCCTGGTGGAAAGTGAAGCTGGAGCAGCCTGAGCTCCTCCTCGGAGTGCAGGGGGCCTCAGCCATCAATCATTTAGTGCTGTGAATTTTTAATGTGTAAAAATCTCTTTAAGTGAGGAGTGGAGCACAGAGTGAGGCTGATGATTAATTCAGGGAGTGGTGCAGGGAGCCGAGTGCTGGCCTGGCCACAGCGGGCGAGGGTCCCACTGCTGGGGACCAGCCACCAGCAGGTCAGGGTGGGTGGAAGGGATGGGCCTCCCAAGGGCTGCTGGCACAGGCCCATCAGTCAGCGACGCCACTGTGACAATTCGCGCCAGGACATTGCTGACACAGCCCCAGAGGAGCTGCATGCACCTCTGTTGGAGTGCTTTGGAGGGTTATGAAGCTGGGAGCTGCTCAGAGTGGGGTCCCCCTGCTCAGCTGATGCTGCTGGTGGTGCTGAGGCCGGGGTCTGGCAGCCCCTCACACCATTTCCAGTCTGCAGCTGGGTACCAATGAATGCATAAACAAATAATAGCAACAGGAATAGTGCAGGGCTGGGGGAGCTGAGGGTCACACTGCATCTCCTCAGCCCTCTTGTCCCCTTCAGTGGGGTGAGAAAACCCCAATCCTCCCACAGTGGCCTCAGGGAAGATGAGCCAAACCAAGAGACCCTTAGGGGATGAGATAAGGGTTAGGATGTCACACCAATAGCAGGATGGGGAAAAAGAGCAGTGGCCAGGGGTCTCTTGCTCCAGCAAATGTCCTGGTCACACTGCTGCCACCGAAGCACAGCACAGCGTGGGCAGGGCTGCTGCAGGCACAAAGCCCTGGCTGTTGAGCACCCAGCAGGTTCGGGCATGGCAGGAGATGGAGATGTGTCAAAGCTCTCTGAGTCACCCCCTTCCCCAGCTCCTGTGTCCTGCCAGCACCCCCAGAGCTCCACCAGACCCTCCCTCTTCAGCTGTGGCAGGATCCCAGCAACATGGGGAGCTGGGAGCTGGGCCAGCAGGAAGAGACGTGGTGGTGCTCAAATGCAGCTGCCACCTTTCAAAAGTAGACAGACAAGGTGTAAATGTGCATCTATTTCATTGAAAACTGCATTTCTCCAACAGTGTTTGAGCCACCAGGTTTTAACTTCAGGTATTTGGGGAGCTGGGCTTGGTGTTCCTATGTTAAAAGGCAATTAACTGAGAATGTCTCATTAGAGGGCCAGGGAGGGGCTCTGCCCTGCAGGGAGGCCTCGCAGGTGCTCTCGGCTTTGCTGAGGCTGGGCATGGAGCAGGAGAGAGTTTTCCAGCATGAGCCATGTCAGTACAGCTGCAGTGCAGCGACACCAGGCCCTGCACGCAGCTCTGGGGGACAACCACCAAGAAGAGCCATGGAAATGATCAAAGGCACATGGGGAACATCCTCAGCGTTCGGGACCCCAGTAAAACACTGCTTTGCTCTGCCTTGGCTCTGAGGTTTCCATGGCTGAGGCCTCTGTGAACGTGGCCTGGGGCCAGGCTGGAAGGGAGCAGGGGGGGCAGCCTGAGGAAACGTTCTGCTCAGCACGAATGTGGAGAAGTTGAGTGGATTTGCAAGTCCCCGAATTCCACATACGCTTCAGAGGAAGGAGTGATAATGGAAGGACTCCACTTTTGGGAAGGCGAGTTTAAATAATTAAGAGGAATAGTGAGGTGGAAATGAATGTGCAGAAGGTTTGGGGCTCCCTGGAAACAAGCAGAGATGAAAGGAACGGCCTTGCTACAATATTCATAAAGCTCTGAAGGCAGCAGCACGAGTGCCTGGAAGAAGGGCTGTGCGTGAGCTCGGCTCCTCCGGAGACACCGAGCAGCTGGCGCAGGCGTGGGAGGAGGATGTGCTGAGGCCGTGTGCTCATCTCGTGTGCCCAGCCCGTGTGTGTGCCCAGCCTGTGTGCTCATCCCGTGTGTGTGCTCATCCTGTGTGTGTGCCCAGCCCGTGTGTGTGCCCAGCCGTGTGTGCTCATCCCGTGTGTGTGCTCATCCTGTGTGTGTGCCCAGCCTGTGTGTGTGCCCAGCCTGTGTGTGTGCCCAGCCTGTGTGCTCATCCCGTGTGTGTGCTCATCCTGTGTGTGTGCCCAGCCTGTGTGTGTGCCCAGCCCGTGTGTGTGCCCAGCCTGTGTGTGTGCCCAGCTGTGTGTGTGCCCAGCCTGTGTGCTCATCCCGTGTGTGTGCTCATCCTGTGTGTGTGCCCAGCCCGTGTGTGTGCCCAGCCTGTGCGCTCATCCCGTGTGTGTGCCCAGCCTGTGTGTGTGCCCAGCCTGTGTGCCCAGCCTGTGTGCCCAGCCTGTGTGTGTGCCCAGCCCGTGTGTGCCCAGCTGTGTGTGTGCCCAACCTGTGTGTGTGCCCAGCCCATGTGTGTGCCCAGCCTGTGTGTGTGCCCAGCCTGTGTGTGTGCCCAGCCTGTGTGCCCAGCCTGTGTGCCCAGCCTGTGTGTGTGCCCAGCCTGTGTGCTCAGCCCGTGTGTGTGCTCATCCTGTGTGTGTGCCCAGCCTGTGTGTGTGCCCAGCCCGTGTGTGTGCCCAGCTGTGTGTGTGCCCAGCCTGTGTGTGCTCATCCCGTGTGTGTGCTCATCCCGTGTGTGTGCCCAGCCCATATGTGTGCCCAGCCTGTGTGTGTGCCCAGCCTGTGTGCCCAGCCCGTGTGTGTGCCCAGCCTGTGTGTGTGCCCAGCCTGTGTGCTCATCCCGTGTGCTCATCCTGTGTGTGTGCTCATCCCGTGTGTGTGCCCAGCCTGTGTGTGTGCCCAGCCTGTGTGCCCAGCCTGTGTGCCCAGCCTGTGTGTGTGCCCAGCCTGTGTGCCCAGCTGTGTGTGTGCCCAGCCTGTGTGCCCAGCCTGTGTGTGTGCCCAGCCCGTGTGTGTGCTCATCCTGTGTGTGTGCCCAGCCTGTGTGCCCAGCCTGTGTGTGTGCCCAGCCTGTGTGTGTGCCCAGCCCATGTGCCCAGCCCATGTGCCCAGCCCGTGTGTGTGCTCATCCCGTGTGTGTGCTCATCCTGTGCGCTCATCCCGTGTGTGTGCTCAGCCTGTGTGTGTGCTCATCCCGTGTGTGTGCCCAGCCTGTGTGTGTGCTCATCCGTGTGTGTGCTCAGCCCGTGTGTGCTCAGCCTGTGTGTGTGCTCATCCCGTGTGTGTGCTCATCCTGTGCGCTCATCCCGTGTGTGTGCTCAGCCTGTGTGTGTGCTCATCCCGTGTGTGTGCTCAGCCTGTGTGTGTGCTCATCCCGTGTGTGTGCTCAGCCTGTGTGTGCTCATCCTGTGTGTGTGCCCAGCCCGTGTGTGTGCTCATCCCGTGTGTGTGCTCATCCCGTGTGTGTGCCCAGCCCGTGTGTGTGCTCATCCCGTGTGTGTGCTCATCCCGTGTGCTCAGCCTGCTGGGGGAGCAGCTCTTGTGGCTCTTTGTGCCACGTGCAGGAGATGCCTTAGCCCTGCCCAGGCCCAGGCAATTGAGGGGCTCCTGCCCACCCTCAGCACCTTTCCCTTCCTTATGGATTTAATTAATTCCTTCTCCTTTGTCAGGGATGAGAAACTGGGAGTATGTGCATGAATGGGTCAAACCCTAAACTGCTTTAATTGGACCCAAATTTGGCACACCAGCGCCTCATGCACTGGTGCTGGTGCAGGCTCTTTGCTCTGCAGATGGTGTTGAACATCAGCACTTCTGTGCTGGGACTCAGCACTGGGTGTGGGGGCTTGTACTGAGGGCAGGCACTGGGAGTGGCGCTGGGTATTAATCGTAAATCCTGGTGCCAGGGATGAGCAGCTGGTGTTGGTCCTGGCTGTGGGGTGCTGGTCCTGGGTGTTGGTGGTTGCTCTGATGCCTTGTGCTTTCAAAGCCCTCAGCAGCATCCTGCTCTCCTGTTGGCCAGACCTGCCTGCACTGTGTGGGGAGCACTGTTCCTCCGTGCAGCCCCGAAAACCAGGTCCTCCCCAGGCAGCTGTGAGTCCTGGGCAGTCAGGAATGTTCCATGGGAAATGACACTTCATTTTAGCATTGTCCACCTTGGACTTTGCAGTAATGTACTGCCAAGAACCAGGTGTGTTACACACCTCTGGTGCATCCCTGGTGTCCCAGTGTGAGCTGCTTCTCCCATCCCAAGTGGGAAGCGGGGTCTTCAGCCCTGCCCCAGTGGATACCCCCTTTCTGACAGCCCCAAGGGAAGAGTCTCTCCCAAGACCAAAGGAACTGACCCCAACATGAACCTTTTGATGTGGAAAGAGCAGAAACTTCCCCATTTTGCTGTGGGGAAGTGCTGCAGGAACTCCAGCCCTCCGTCTGGGACTCATGGAAGTGTTCTAAGGATCCAGGGGCAATTCATCAGCAAACAGCAGAAGGAAGGAGGGTGAAGGATGCTGACTCTTTGCTGGGAGCTGGGGCAGGAGCTGGGGATGCTCCCTGGAAGGTTGTGGGAAGCTCACAGAGGCCTCCTTGAGCACAGCAAGGAACCCCTTGCTGCCACCCCAGCTGAGGACAGCTTTGCGGATTTTCACTGCCCCTAACCAAACTCAGAATTTCCCTGGGCACCACTGACCTCACTCCCAAAATTCACTGATTTCCTGTCCAGACAGAGGGGTAGAAGCTTATACAAACCACAAAGAGCTGCTCTTGCCTGCATTTCTCCTCCCTATGCATTCCTCAGGCAGGGAGGTTTGGCAGAGCACAACACAAAGCAGGGAGATATGAACATCTGGAACATTTCTCAGCTGGAAGAGCCTGATGTGCCTGGCTTGCTTGGCTGCTAACTCAGCGGTGAGCCCAGGGTTTGGCTTCCGAGGGGTTTCCGTTCCCAGCACTGCCATGGGATGCTGCACCCACAAATGGATGCTGGAGTTGCTACTTTTCTCTGTGCTGACCATCCCCTCCTCATGGCCCTGGGTCAGATTGGAGTTACCACAGCTGTTCCCACCTTACAGTGCATTGACACACGCTGGGTGTGACAAAAGTGAGAGCTGTTCTCCTGAGGGCTGGTGGCTCGGCATGGCTTTAACTGTGCTATCTTTGGCCCTAAATCTCAACGTGGCATTTGGGGACATGGTTTAGTGGTGAACCTCGCAGGCCTGAGTTAATGGTTGGTCTCAATGATCTTAGAGGTCTTTTCCAACCTTAATGATTCCTTGGTTTTTTGATAAAAGCCCTTGGGAATTGCTTGTTTTTTAAATGTGTCCTTGTCTGTAGTTGCATTATTTCAGAGGAAATCCAAATCAGCTGCTGCCTTTGCTTGCCAGTGGGCCAAGGAGGGGTTTTGTTGGTTTGATGTGCCTACAGACATCTATCACTGTGTTAATGTGAAGTTTGGCACATTTCACAGTGGCCACTGGCTCAGAAAATCTCCCCAGTGGGTGCACATTCACTCCCCACTCACCAGGCTCTGCTCCACACCAGCCTGCTGGCCACTGGCCACCCCAGGTCATGTGAAACACCCACAGATTATTCAGATTATTGAGTGGCTGCTGCCATCCCGGAGCCCCAGGGAGTTTCTGCAGCAGAGGCTCAGCAGCCTGGCTGGCAGGGGATGGGGATGCAGCAGCCTGCTGGGGGGGTCAGAGCTCCCCTCTTCCTTCCCAGGCCAAGCTTTGCTTCCTGGGGGCTGTGGGTGCTTCAGGGCAGCAGAGACCTCCTTCAGGGAGAGGATGGAATGCTGTCAGAGGTGGAGAGGCTGGGGCAGGGGGAGCTGCTGGCCCAGGATGACACAAGGACATGTGAGAAGCACCAAGCTGCCAACGTCTTGCAGTATTTTTCAGGGATCAGCAGCAAACTCTGGGCTAAAGGGGGATCCCTGCTGGGAGTGACTGGAAATGTGGAGAGAAGGAGGAGGGGAGAGCAAAGCAGCCACAGCCCTGGGCGTGGGCAGTGAGATTAGTGATACCAGAGAGGAGAAGGGCTGTGGCATGAAGCCAGCCCTGGTTTTCCCCACCCCCTGTGACTGCCCAGGCTGTGAGCGAGCAGCATCCCCATGGAGATGGGCACTAATGGGGCTCAGGTGTTCATGGGGTTCCCAGGCACCTGGGCACCCTCCTCCCACTGTGAGCCAGTGCAGAGGCCGTGCTGTGCCTGGCAGCAGCCTCAGGGCTGCCCCTGCCTCACCCCACGGCCCAGAGCCCTTGGAAGGAGAATCCCCAGAGCCCAAGGGTGCCCTGAGGGCAGACAGGGACCCTCCCCACCTCTGTGCCCTCAGCAAGGGAGGGGGTGATGCCAGGGGCTCCAGGAGTGTCACACCAGGGGACAGGGGGCACTGCACCCTTGCACTGTGCCACATCCCCAGGGCACAGCCAAGGTGGACACCCCCAAATTCACACTCTTCTCCCCCAGATCTCCCAGCTGGGGACAGGACCTTGTGGAGGAATCCAGGAAGGGATTCCACCATGTCTGTGGTGTGGAGCCCTTTTCCCAGGCAGGGGTGAAGATCCCAGGGATGCAGCACCCCACACCTGGGGCCATGCTGTCCCTTAACCCCCTGCTGAGGCCAAGCCCTGGGGCTGAGGGTTCTGCCAGACAGGGAGCCCTGGCAGCTGCCTCCTGCTCCCTGCCACAGCACCCCTCGTGCTGCCAGCAGTCTTTGGCTGGGAACAGCACACCCACAGTCTTTCCCTCCATCAAACCAGGAGGACAATCCTTCTCCTTGAGTTTACTGCCCTGGATGCTGGGCCCTTGAAGCTGTCCCTTGCCTTCCAGTGAGCTCTGCTCTTTAAACCATGACAGATATTCCCAGGGGCACGTCATAAGGAAATCAACATGCAAAACTGAAATATAGTGGAAATAGCCTTAAAGTCCATGCTAAGTAACAGAGAAATGGTGTCAGTCTATTTATAGAAGAGTCTTGCAGTGGAGCACTTGCTCCTCAGCCCTGAGGAGTGTCTGATGCTGGGGGGACCAGCCTTAAACCCCAATGCCCAGCAGGACTCCTACCCTGGAGCAGAGGCTGAGCCCTGTGCTCTTGCGAAGGGAGACTCCAGGGGCACAGCTGAACTGGAGATGTTTATGGGGGTGCCAGAGCCTTTACCAAAGCTCATGTCAGTCTTGGATGGTAGAAGCCCCTCATGCTGCCCTGCCCCAGCCCCAGCAGATGCTCCATGTCCTGGGTTGGGATGGAGCCAGCAGTGAAACCTCCAGCCAGGCTCTTGGGGCCTTCCCTCCATGTCCCTGCTTCCCGCAGGCAAGGGGGTCCTTGGTGATGTGATGCCAATGCCCCTGTGCCCAGGGCCCTGCTGACGTGGGGGTTTCACAGACACTGTCCATGCCTGAGCGGGGCTGCCCGGGGGTCTCGGCAGTGAGGGGAATGAGGGATGGGGCTGCAAAAGCTGCTTAAGGGATTTGAACTCTTAATCCCCATTACAAATTAATGTCCAAATCCCTGGAGTGGGGGCAAATCCCACCCCAGAAATTCATTTTTCTTCAAAACAAAAAGAAACACAATCTGTAGTGGGCAGGGTCAGCAGCCCAGGAGCGGGGCTGGCCAGGGTCACCCCCAGCCCAGCCCACCCAGGGCCAGGCACTGTTTGGGCACAGCTGCCCTCAGCTCCCTCTGCGTGCTGGGACATTTTCTTCCGGGCTGGCTGTTTCAAAGCCTGGGAACACAGCTCGGGCTCATCGTGGTGACTGCTCTCCCCTCTGCCACCGAGCCATTACTGAATCCCCAGAACCCTCCTCCCACATTTTGGGAAAGTATTTCCCCTCTTCTGCAAAGCAGTAGCTGGTTTGAAAATGGTCCAGCTCCTGGGAGCCTGGGCAGGTTCCATTGCTTTGGAGTCAATTCCCATCTGAGGGCTAAGCTAATTTTACCCATGACTTACTTTCACACCTTTAGCAAGCAGCAGTTTCTTTCTCGATGAACCGTGCATACGGCAGTTAAATTGATTATTCATTGGGCAAGTGAGAACACACAGCACAGAAACTGCATTGGATACCCAAGGTATTGGAAAGGGGCTACAGAGAGGCATGGAAAAGCGCAAAGATGAACATATCCAAACCCACTGAGTCTCACTGACAGGGATCACATTTTGTGCTAAAGCTGGTGAAAAAATCAAGGTGTAATTTAGTTTTAAAATCTGGCTCAGCTGGCCTTTCCCTGGCATGTCCTGCCCTTCAGCAGCAGCGTTCCATCTGCCCACAGCCACAGGAAGGGGCTGCACAGCTGTGGGGACAGGAGCACCCAGGCAGGCTCAGAGCACTGGGGCACACAGGCTGGATTCTGCTCATGCCTCAGCTTCCAATGGAAATGCCTGACACAGGGCACAGGGACTGCCACTGGCACCCCCCACACTGCTCCTGGTGTGGGAGCCCTCAGGGGTTCCTGCTTGGAGGAGGATGGAGCTGCAGGACCCCTGCAAAATGCAGGACCCTCCACCATTTGGTCACTCACAGGGGCAAAAGGCTCAAAGCAATGCTCCTTGACCTGGCCATGCTCCTCCCTCCCACCATAAGGATTTCTCTGTATTTCCACTCACCTTTAAGAAAAACCACATCTTGGGCAGGACACAGTGGGTGCAGAGAGAGGGAAGGGTCCATCACAGCCCCATGAGCCCAGTGGCCATGGGATGTCCTGGCTGGTCAGACAGGGCCAGCCCCAGCACCAGGTCAGGATGGCCACAGCATTGTGCAAACAGGTTTGAAACCCCAGGCAGGGATGGAGATAGCCTGTGGCTCTGCAGCCCATCCCAGGGCTGTAACTCTTCCAGGGAAGGGGATTTTTGGTGGGTCCCACACAAACTCCAGGAGCAGCAGCTACTGCATCACAGACAGTTCTTCCCCATCATCCCTAGGCTGTATGGGGGTTAGATCCCCCTGGCACAGCCCCTTGCTCCTAGAGGCTCAAGGGGTTTTGCATCTGCTCCTGTTTCCAGCAAGCTGCATGGGAATAAGCTCTTTGCCATTATCCCAGCCCCATCCCAGGTTTGTGGGTCCTGCTGGTGGATCATTCCCAGACCTTGGCAGTGCAGGAATTTTCCTGTAATTTCCTTGCCCAGGTGGTAATCGTAATGAACATCCTTGCCGCAAGGAAGCCCAGCACTGTCAGCTCAAATGATGCTTTAATTCAGGTTAATTAATGGGTTCAGGCAAGAACAAACAAGCAGACAGGCTCCTGAGAGCAGGTGATGGAAGAGCTGCACCCGAGCTGACAGCCGCCCACGGGAGATGGCCACTCCAGGGGTGCTGGGGGGAGCTCCTGCTTGCAGCTGCTGGGGCACAAACCCAACTTGTCAATGCAGGCAGCCAGGCCACCAGCCCAGGACCCCAAACCACCCCAGCAAGCACACAAAGGTGCCAGGTCAGTCCAGGACCTGGCAGGTGCCCAAAGCACTGAGCCAAGGAGGTGTTTCTGCAGGACAGGTCTTTGCAGGATGTCCCCAAATGCTGGGGCTCTGTGGGTTCACCCCCCTCCACTGCATTTGTCTGGGGTGGGTGCCTGGACTGAGCCCCAGATTTTTAATGAAGTGTGATGTGAATTTGCTCTGACAGGCCAGCAGCTGGGGCTCAGGACCAGCCAAGCCTTCCAGGCTGAGACAACCTCCATGGAGCTGAGCTTTCTGTGTGCTCTCACCCACCTCAACAGGGATGGCTTGTGCCAACCTGCCTGTGGCATGCCTGCCTCCAAAGCACAGGACAAGCCCTAACAGTTTGTCCTAAATTTTCTGAGAAAGCAGGAGGGTGCCTGGGGAGGGTTTTCCTGTGCAGCAGTAAGGGCTCTGGCTGGGATGGAGGAGGCTGCTGGGCTCTGTGCAGAGCATGCCTTGCTCCTTCCTTTCACTGTAACAAACACTGCTGCTGAGGGACACACTCATGAAATATAAATGTGAGACCTGCTTTAAATGGGCAGAGCCCAGAGATGAGCAGCAGCTCTGAGCAGGCAGCAGCTCACAGCCTTTCTCTTCTTAGCTGCAATTAATAATTTATGCTTTTCATAACACGAGCTGTGATCTGAGAGCCCAAAAAGCCCTGGGGGCTGGCAGAGCTGACCCCACAGCTCACTGCCACCAGTGCTTCACCTTCACAGACAGGCACTGTCCCCACAGCCTCCCATGCAGGGCCACACTTTGCCATCACCACGGGGGCTGTGTCTGCTGCCCAGTGGGGGTGGGTGGCACTGATTGGGAATGGGTGGGCATGGGCCAGTGATGGTTTGGTGGATGGTGCTGGCTGGTGATGGGTTAGTGAGGGGTGGTGACTCCTTGGTGAGGGGTGGCAGTGGGTTAGTGGTGGGTGGTGATGTGTTGGGGGTAATGGGGATGGATATGGGATGGGTGGCAACAGATGGTGAGGGGTTGGTCATGGGTGGCAATAGGCTGGTGATGGTTGATGGCAGTACCATAAAACCTCACAGTTTGGAGACCATAGGGGTGAGGAGTAATAGCCTGCTGAGGGGCTGGGTAAATGTGAATGCAAACCTGTCTTCACAATCATCCCTGGGTAGGACCCTCATTTTTTTCAATGTCATTGTCTTCTGTGAGGAAGATGACCCAGAATAGTTAATTTTGAATGAGCTGACACTGTCCATGCCCAGGAGATACCATGTGCTGGGCCAAGGTTCAGAGCATTGGGGATCAGCTTCTGATCATGTGAGGACAGCACTGCGCCAAGCTAGGGTGAGGTCAGTGACTTACAGAAGGGACTGTGACACAGGCGTGGCCCCTGCAGCAATGGCACTGCCCTGCTGGAGGATCAGGACAGGAAGGGGCTGTGACGGGTCCAGGAGAGGAGACAGCTCCGGGCAGGTTGCCCAAGAGGCAGGGCACAGCTACAGGCAGTGCTGTCATACAGACAGCGCCGCCATTTCCGTGCTGGAGCCTGGGCCTGGCCGAGCATCCTTTGCCACCCTTGGGGGAGCAGTGCTGCCGGGGCCACCATCGCCCCCATGCCCAGGGACAGTGGCCTGAGTGTGTTCCCAGGCAGAGACTGGCTCTGGGCCAGGGCGGGGGTGGCACCAGGGCCAGCTGAGTTTTCCCAGCTCCCACATGCCCCTGTTTGGGCTGAACTTCCCCCTCCCGGCTTCTGCTCTATTTTCAGCTCAGCTAGCAAAAAGCCCTTTGGAGTTGTTGTTTTTTCCTTTGTTTCCTAATTTAGATGGTCCCAAGGCTCCACAGGCAGATAAAGACAAGTTTATTGCTTCTCTGTGTTTATGGCACTGCTGGAACACACTGCTCCCACAAATATTACATCAAAGGAGCATGGGGAAGGCTCAGTGTCCCCAGCACGGCTCAACCCTCACCTACATCTGCCCATCACTGCTCACCCTGCCGTGCCACTGCTGGCTCCCTCTGGGCTCCACAGCTGTGGCAGTGCCTGTGTCACCCTCGGGGACAACCAGTGCCCTTGGCTCCTGCTCTGAACCCTGCTGGTGCCTCGGCTCATCCCGTGACGTGGGAGGGTCCCAGAGCCAGGGGCCACATGGACCCCATGGACCCCATGGCTGAGGCCTCAGGCCCATCTCCCGTGCCTGCTGTCCCCACAGGGAGTTTAGGGGCAGCTCCAAAAGGCCCCTAGGGGATCAGCTGAGGGCCTCCACCCCCAGCAGCCCTGCTCTGCCGTGGGGCAGAGGAGAGACAGGGCAGAGCAGGTGCAGAGACAGGCAAGGCTGCAGGGACAGCACAGAACCCAGCTGAGCTCATCCTGCTGTCAGGAATGGAGACTGTTCAGGATGCAGGTCGCTTCCTTGGTCTGGGCAGCCACAGCCCAGTCAAAGATCATCCCTGAGGGAAGCAGGGTCGGTGTTTGCACCAGAGGAGCTGCCCCTGCCAGCCCCGGGCTGTGGCAGACAGTGGGGCTGTCCCTGGCTGTGCGGGCTGTTGCAATGGCACCGCGGCCGGGCTGGGTTTGTTTGCTGGGACAGTGTGTCACCGCCACCAGCACAGCTTGCATCATCCCAGTGCAGAGGGGAGAGCTGTGCCCAGCCTCCATCTGCTCCATGGCCACGGGCAGGTGCCATCCTGGGGGACTGCAAGGGGAGGGGACAGGCGAGGAAAGGCAGAGGACGGCAGTGGGAGGGCAGGGGGGATGGCAGTGAAGTTGGAGGGTTTCTTACCTGTATGAAAGGAGCTGGGGGTTAGGGGAACCCTGGAGGGAAGGGCTCAGGGCTGCGGCTGGAGGTTTTAGGGGCTGTGCTTTAATGCAGCCAGACTTACCCACACAATGCTGCTGAGAGAGGAATGCCTGTGAGACCTCTCCTGTCAAAAAGTCCAGAGACAATGGCACTGGGGATGTCAGTGTTTTTCAGGGAGGAGGTGTGATGAGCCCAAAGCTGCTGTCATAAGCACTGCCCTGGGCATGCTGCCAGTGCCTTGCCTCTTTCCAGGGTCTGGCAGAAAAATGAACTGAAGATCCCTCTTTGCGGGACGGCCAGACAGGCAGAGATCTCTCCAGGCTGGGGTTGATGGGGCCCATTCTCCCTGTCTCTAGCCCTGAGGCATGTTGGCTGTGCTGCAAAGCCAGGGGGGTCAGATCCCCTGTGGTAGCTGGCACCTGGCACAGCGTCCTTACCCCCAAGATTTGACTGCAATGCAAACGTTGCCCTGTCTGGTCTGGCTTGCCAGAAAGGTCCAAACCCCCAGGCCAGTCTCAGCACTTCCTCCCAGGCAAGGATGAGACACCAGACTGGCACTGCCTTACCCAAGCTGTGATGGTCACACTGGGCACAACGCTGACCACACCGGGCTGTGGATGTGTCCCAGGCAGGCTGGAGGGGGAGAATTCAGGCTGTCTGTAGCCATGGGAAGAGAGAAGGAACTCTGTCCCCTCCATGCCCTGGCTCCACGGAAAGGGACATTATTATACCCTGAAATGAGCCTGGAGGCTGGGAAACATGTCAGCAGTGAGGTCAGGGGTACCTGGAGAGGAGCTGGACCTTGGGGAATGGTAGTGTGAGGACAGCAAAGGAAATCAGAGATAGGAGCAGGAAATAACAAAAGTGAGTCAGCTGAGAAGCACACGGGCAAGGACAGCTTTGGGGAGCTAATCTGCAGGAGATAACACTGCCAGGATGGAGGAGCCTTGGAGAAAAGCTCGTGGAAAGGAAGAGTCAAGGCACAGACGTGTCTGAGACTCCAGTGGCCAACACAGTCCTGTGCTTTCAGTCAGCCACTTCCCCTGGGAGCTGGGGGAAGTGTGGGATCCAGCACCCAGCCTTGGGCACTCAAGACAGCATGTACCCTCTGGGATGTGTTTCAGCCTCCAAAGGTTTCCCTGAAATGCTGCACTGGGTGTTTATCCCCTGGCAGACAGGACTGGCTGTGGGTGCAGCCTGTCTGCTTTTAGTCTCGTGGAGATTAAGCCCTCCAGGGTCTAATGGCGATTCTTTTGGCAACCGTTCAGCAGGCCTTAATCCATCTTATCTCTGCTCTGAAAGGATGAATTAGGCGCCTCTCCAAGCACTCCATGGGGAGCAGGAGCAGCAGGAGCTCTGGCAGTGAACAAGCTGCTGCGGGCACCCCGGGGCTGCCCTACATACAGCAAAGAGCACCGGAGCCGCCAGGCTGGGGCAGTCTGGGATGTGGGGAAGAGGCAGCACTGCAGGATGGGCAGCACCTCCCTGCACCCAGCAGAACCCTCTCACCTGGCTCCCCCTCCACAGCCAGCTGCTGGCATCACCAGGAGTCTTGGCCTGAGCCATGAAGGTCCCAATTCCCTTGGGATTTGCCTGGGCATGAGCCAAGAGCAGTTTCTTGGCCCATGGGGAGAGACTGGCAACAACACGACCCCCCTCATCCTGTGCCAAGCTCCCATGCCTGGCCCAGTGCCTGGGCAGCCCATCCAACCCGTCTGGCACCGGGGATGTCCTTGCTCCCACTGCTCAGATGCAGTCCCAAGTGACAGAGAGGACACCACTGTCATCTGGGATTTGCTCTCAGGCACTGGGACTCTGAACTTGCCTTTTTCAAACCTGTCCTGACATTGCTAATAATAACTGTGTTAATTAGGGAGCTCTTACAGCCCTGCATGATTTGTTCAGTCAGTTATGGGGAATATTGTCAGGGTAACACAAATGAGGGCTGGCAGTTGCCTCTCCAGCAGCCGTCTCAAGTGCTGCAGCCATGTCTGACACCCAAGGCACCCAGTGCACAGCAGGGTGACCCCGTTGGTGCCAGGGGCAAGGGCACGGCTCAGTCCCACGTGGCTGCTCATGCCCATCTCCACACAGGGCGCTCAAAGGTGTGGTTTGGGGTGAGCAGCTGTGCCCCAGCTCTGCCCCATCTGCCCCAAGCCCACCAGCTGTCCCTGGCTCTTAGATCACGGCCTATCATGATGGCATCTTGCCTCTCCAAGTCCCTTCCAAGAGAAATCAGAGAGTACAGAGTCAGGGTTCATGGGCCTTGCAGAACCTGAAATCTCCCACTTCTCTGCATTAAAGTGCTGCTGTAGTGGGTAACTGGGGACTTAATTTCTTTTTGGCTGTGGTATCCCTCAGGTGACAGATGGCCTGGTGGCTCACTTGGTCACTTGCTGTCCCCCCAGCAGGGTTTAGTGCCACAGCACAGCACTGGGACAGGGTCTCTCTGAGGCTGCCAGGACTGTGTTACCCTGAGATCAGCTGGGGACAGTTTGCAGGACTGTGAGAGATCCCCTGTGACATCACCTGGTCTCATCCTGCCTACATCCCACAGATGGGAAATGCCTTTAGAGGGGTGGTTTCCTTCTTTTCCACACACGGTAAAGGTGGTGATGTGTTTGCTGCAGGGCTGCTGCCAGCTGGCACCCGCTGGTGCTGCCAAGGGCCCCATGGCCCCTGCATCACCCTGTCAGGGGCAGCTGGGGGGTGGTGCCACTGCTCAGCAGCGCTGCCATCCGCTGTCCTTGCTCCTGACCTCAGCCTTGTTTGCTTTGGGCCAAGCTGTGCTGCCATCAGTCAGTGCTCGAGGTGGCTGTGGAAGCTCTCCAGGCACTGCCAGGGTGACAGCCTGGCCATCAAACCCAGCCCACCACACCAGCCCCCAGCCCACCCCCACACTGCATCAGAGGCTCCGTGGGACCCTGGGCATCCCTCCTTCCCTGGAGGGTCAGGAGGGTCCTTGCTGGAAGACTTAATCAACGTCTTGTTTCTCTCCTTGGTTCTAAAGCTCCTTTTTGCCTCTGGAAGAGGTTAAGAATTAATTGAGCAGGAATGAATCTAAAAGCAGAAAGATGTAGATTTTCAAACAAGACATCAGGTGCTGCAGGTCCTGCCCTCTCTGTGCTTTGGTTCCAACCTCAGTTTGCTCTGCTCCAGCCACTGGCAGCCCTCGTGTCTATTCCTGGCCCCGAGCCTCACGCGAGCAGAAATCCCCTCTGCATTGCATCACTTGAACTCCAGTGCATGCTGTCTCCAGAGCAACAAGCAGCTAAAATTGGTAGAAAGTTTGATTTGAGCCTGAGCCAAGCTTAATGTTTAATTGCTTCTAATTTCACTCTCTGGGCTGGGTTTCCAAGCCAGGCAGAAAGGCCACAGGGCAGGTGTGGGCCCGGTCACTTGCGGGCAACGCTCGGCTCCCTGGTCTGGGGCCCTCACCTGCAGCACTCTGAGGGTGCTCAGGGCCCCCGACCTGGGGATCCAGCTCAGCTGCCTTGGCCTTGGCTCTCTGGGCCCCCAGATGGGCTCCCAGCTCCCCAGGAGACCCATTGGGTGCCTCCATGGCGGAGGAGATTGAGCCCTTGGACTGAACCAAGAAGGCAGTGGGACAGGTCTTCAGCTTTTGGTTTTGTGTGTTCAAAAGACTATAATGGGGTGAGGATTTGGTAATAAATCCCAAACACCCTGTGGCATTCCTGAGCCCATTCCCATTCCTGCAGCCTTTCCCATTCCATGCTTGCAGCCTTAGTTTTCCCGTCACCCCTGAAGCATATCCTTTCCATTCCTTCCATCCCATTCTATCCTCTCCCATTCCATGGTGGGTCAACAAGTCAGGGGAGTGTTTCTGGCATGGAGACACACAGGGAATCCTACAGTCAGCACTCACATTCCCTGGAAGGCACCTCCTCTCCCAAGTGTCTCCCTGAGCAGGGATCATGAGGCTGCATTCCTGGTGTTATTCACGGCTGCCAAACAGAGAGGCAAAAATGTCCTGGCCCTGGCTCAGAGCTGCTGGAACTTTGCACAAACCCCCAAACACTCTGTGCCTGTGCTGACACAGCAAACAGTTATTCAAATGGCAAAGGTCACTTTCCCCTTTCTGACAGCTATTTTTGCTAAATGTCCTGAAGTCCAAGGATAAAGAAGATGCAGAGCCAGGCAGAGTTCCATCCCTCACACCAGCTTAGGGTGTTAGAAAGGTTTGGGAGAGAGGAAGAACCCATTCTGGGGAAGAAGCCAGGAGGACAGTGTCCCTTCTGCCTGGTCCTGCTGATGTCCCATAGAATCATCCCAAGGAGCTCTGAGTGGGAGATGCAAACATTTACAGGATGTGGTTGTGCGAAGGAGCACTGCCTGGACCGGCTGCACAGCTGGGTTTCACCAAAGCCCTGAGGCTGTGCTGAGGCTCTTCCCCAGAAAGTCCCTGTGAGACTCATGGAATGGAGAGCAGCGAGTGCCAGCAGCTCCCAGCCCTGCCAGGCTGCCGTGTGTCACCAGGGAGCGCCTGGGATCCGCACCCAGGTGAGGCTGGGACTCCTCCAGCCCAGCTCCAGCTGTGAGGGCTGAGCCACAGCTGCTGGTGCTGCCACAGCTGCTGGCACAACTCACAAAGTGCCCCAGCCCGAGGGTGCTGAAGGCAGCCCTGAGCCACAGGAAGGTGCAGCCTTGCTGCTGTAGCGCACTCCTGTTGATATCCACATTTCCTGCAGGGTCCTGGGGGAGGCTGGTGACAGGATGTTCCTGGGGAGCATCACACCAGGAGAAGGAACCTGTACCAGAAACTGCTGGTGGGCTTCCTCTGCTTGGTCCAGGGGACTCTTGATGACAAAAGTCAGAAACGCATGGAAAGGCATCCAGGGGGACTTGCCTGGGGCCACTCACACCTCATGGGCAAAGGCACTGGGGAGGCTGGGACCAGCTCTCTGCACCCTGACCTTTCTCTCCCTAGAGAGTTTCTCCCAAGAGAGTTTCTGCCCAATCCAGGGCACTGATCTGGTGGGTTTGGAAATGTCCATTTAGCAAGAGGGTACCGCAAAACCACGGTTAAAAGTGACAATCCACAACACAAATCCCACTCTCCAGCTGGAATGGAGGAGCCAGGCTGCTCCATGCTCTCAGGTGATCACTGCCAGCTCATCATCATGGCAACCTCAGCCACTCTGACTGACAGGAAACTCCGCTTTTTTGACTCCTTTTTTATGATGGGAGGGTTTTCTTGGGCTCAGAATTTGCCTTTTCTCTGCACTTTGCAATGGGGAAACAATTTCCAGGCCCCCCTGAGTGTGTAGCTGCATTCTTGTCAACTGGGACATTTTTCTCTAGGTATTTGAATTCCTTGCATGGAGGATCACCAGATGTCAAAGCTGGGCACCTCCCAAGGGCACATGCTCAGCTCTGGCTGAGTGAGGCAGTTCAACAGCAGCACCCAAGCTCAAAGCTCAGGCACAAACTTGGACCTGGATCAGGTTTCTTACAGTGCAGAGCAAAGTCCTGGCAATGGAAACACCTGTCGGCCAGTTAGAAACCACACAGCCTTTGTATTTTTAAGAAAGTCAAACTAAACAGATGCTGCCCTGTCCCTGCCCTGTCCCAGCAGAACCACGGCACGGCACATGCTCCTCTCTGACCTGAGGATGAGGAAAGCTGTAGGATGCCCCTGCAGAGGTACTGGTGAGTGCTGGGGACTGGGCTCCAAGTGTGGGATGCCCCAGGCAGTGTCTGTGGGTGCTGTGTGCTGGGGTGGTCGGTTCTGGGTGTAGGATGCCCCAGGGGATGTCTCCCAGCGCTGGGAATGGATTCTGGCTGTGGGATGCCTCGGGGGAAGTACCTGTGAGTACTGGGTGCTGGGCAGCCCCTCTTGGGAAGACAAGTCCTGCAGTAGGGACAGTGCTGCTGTTCTGGGGAGAGCTCAGATCCACCCTGTGGGCAGCAAAACATCAGTTTAGGAATCCAAGAATCAGCCAAAGTCCCTGTCAGAGCAGGGAAAGAGTCAGGGCGGAAATGGGGCCGGTTCTTCTCTCCCAGCCCTGATGGGGAGCTGGAGCTTCCCCAGCCACTGTCAGTGTTTCACCGGTGAGGGGGGTGGGAAAGGGGCTGCTGGCGTTCTTGATGCTCTGGGGCATTTTCATCTGTTTCTCCTCCTAATGCCTGTATGTGCTGTGAGGTAGGGTGTAAATATCTAGAAAAATCCAGAATCTGAGCATGAAAATGCAGGAAAATCTTGACAAAGATATATTTCCGTTTGGAAAATGCATGCAACAGACAAGCCTCGTTTTCATCACGTTTTTTGGTCCCCACCCCGCAGACCCTTCCCTTTACTTTTACAGCAGGAAATATCCCGAGTTCCCAGCCGCAGCCCGAGGCTGCTGTTCCCGGACAGGCTGTCAGGGAGCTGAGCACGCAGCTGGATGCAGCTGGCGGGGGTGGGGAGACATGGCCGGACCCTGCGGGCACGGCCCTGCCTCTCCCTGAGCTTTGGCCGGCACAGCCAGACCAGGAACCCGAGCACCGCCGTGCCACAGCCACAAACCAAGCAGGGACACGAGTGGGAAGAGGTTTGATGCCCAGCTGGGGTTTTCAGGACGGTACCTCAAAATTTGCGTGCTTCTCTCATTGCTGTTGCATGAGGAACGTGCCCCGTCATCCTCCTGTATAAAGCTCTGCTGCACTTTCCTGCAAGTCTCTTCCCAGCAGGAAAAGCAGCTGTGGCCCCATGGGGACAGGCAGAGATCCAGCAGAGCCCTTGTGGATGTGGCTGCCGCTGGCTGTGGGTGAGGAGGCCACAGAGCTCTTACCCATCCCAGCACAGTGTTGGACAGGAGGGGACATCCCCAGGGGTTCTTGTGGACACCCATCCTGAGTGTGCTGGGACAGCCAAAGCCTTTCCTGGGCAGCAGAAGTGACCTGGCGGGTGTTCACACAGCGCAGCCAAAAAAAGCTGCTTGTGTTGCATCAGGAGACGCAGCCTGTGAGGGGCTGTGCCAGAGCACACAGGGGTCACGGCCACCAGCAGATGCTGCCTGATAAATGCCAAGCAGTGCCAGAGCTGCCTCTGTCCCCATCACAGAGGAGGAGATGGGTGCCCAGGAGTGACAACAGGGCTGTGGATAAACTCTGTGGGCTTTGCTTGTACTTGCCATGGCAGCTCTCTCCTTCCAGTGGCTCTGGGCATCTCCTTTCAGAAACCATGAAGGAAATGAAAGGATGTTCAGAAAATACTGCAGAAATCCCCTGTCATCCTCACACCCACCAAAGGCTCTACCGAATCCATTGCCTGTCACTGGCCAAAGGCTGCTGATAAAATAGAAGACACCACTGTCACACAAGAAGAGCAGAGCCCAGCCCTGGTCCCTGTGGTCCAGCCCTTCCCACATGGGCCTGTGAGCAGATTGAGTATGCCAAGGTGCAGCTTCATGCCCAGGAACCTGGAGCTCCCCAAGCCCTCAGCTGCAAGACCAGCCAGCCAGAGCCCCTAATGTGAAACGCATGTTGGTTAAACCAAGAGATGACTGTAAAAAATAAGGGTCAGATTTCTCTGGCTGCAAAGCCTCCCACGTTACCCCAAGCCCTCTGGTTTCCTGCCTTCTGGCATGTGTGACCTTCTGCACAGTAACCCCAGTGCTCCCCACAGAGCCCAGGATGGCAGGAAGAATAAAGGGGAGTGAAGCCTTGCATAACATTCATCCAGGCTCGCCAGGAAAATAAGGAGACTGCTTGGAATGAGAGCACTGCTGGCCTTTTATGTCAGCCTTTCAAACATGAATATGGATTTCCCTGCTCTGGGCCAACGGGCCCCAGGACCTTCCCCAGGTGAGAGGAGCCCCAGTGTGGCTGCAACCCTCACCCATCCTCTGTAACCTCTGAAGATATGGCAGCCTGGATAAAAACATCTTGCCTCACTTGGGCTGCCAGGGTTTACCCAGGGCTGCCCTGTGCTGGCAGGGTAAGCCAGGGGAGACGGGGTGGGGCTGGAGCCCAGGACATGGCTGAGCTCCCCATGGAGATGCTTCTCACTGGGGGGGATGGCTGTGGCCAGTTTTCCATCTTTCTGACTGACCCTGCTTGGAAAGTCACCTCTGCTCAAGAAGCAGCCAAGAGCAGATTTGGGTGTCCTCTGGCAGGGTGAGGGGGTGCTCCCAGTGCTGGGAAAGGATGAGGCTGTGCTCTGGCAGGCTGTGCCACCCTGCTGTCCCCTCGGGGCAGTGAGGGTTGGGGTACAACCAGCCTGGGCAGGTGGTAGGAGTCACCTGGTCCTTCTCCACAGTGGGGAGTGACAAAGCTTGAGGCACCAAACTTGCTTGAGAAGAGGGGGAATAGGTGACCTTGGGGGTGGGGGTTCAGCAAGCTGGGCCAGACTGGGGTGGCAATGGATGAATCCTTGCAGGACCAGGTGTGAGCAGGGACTGAGGGAGATGGGGTAACCCCTCTGCCCGGGAATGCTGCCAGTGCCTGTCTGGGTGAGACGTGCTGCTGTGCCCAGGGGGGAGGCAGTAGGAAATCCGTGCTGGATTTTCCCCGTCCTCTGCTGAATCAGAATTACTTTCCTCTGAAAAACCTAAATTTATCCTGGAAGTTGTGATGATGTATTTCACACATCCTACTCCCTCTCTCTGGAGTCTCCCTTACGTCTGCAATTTCTAACAACAAAGCAACACTGTGAGCAACCTTCCTGTAAATCATCCAGCCCTCCCTCCTGGTGATGAGATTTGGGGCTGAGCAGCTGCAGGAATTTGTGTGAGCTCAGACCAGGCTGAACTTTCACACAGTGACCTGCCAGGTCAGCCTGGGAAGGAGCGGGCTGGGGAAAGGCAGGGAACAAAGACACTGCCCACAGCCCACCCGCTCCCAGCCTGACGTGCATGGGACAGGGACGGGGATGGGGAGGTGCCACCACATATGTGGGGGCTTTTGAAGGAGCTACTTGTGAAGTGTGCTGGTGATGCTGCCTTTCCTGGGTGTCTGAGCTGGTGGGACTGCATGGAAGAAGGGATAGGGATGGATATAGTGATAGGAATAAGGATAGGGATTGGAGGGTGGGGCTGGGAGCATCCCTTGGTTCCTGAGAGAATCTCCACAGAAAACAACCTCCTCTGGAGCCTGCTGTTCCCTGCCCCAGGGCTGACCCCAGACACCCACAGAGAGCCCTGAGAGCCATTGCTGTGCCCTGCTGGTCCCTGTGCCGCTCTGGGTCCCAAGGCACTGGGCTTTGGCAGTGTCCTCATATCGTCCCTCCTGAGGACCGGCACGGGGGACAGAGTCCTTCATCCCCTGGGACCAAACCTCAATCCTTCCCTGGCCCCAAGCCAAGCTGGGCAGTTGGAACCCTACAGAGATTTTGACCACAGCCCTCTCCCACAAAGGGTAGAGCAGGGCATGGAGAAATGCCCCAGGAGCTCACACTCTGCTGGCCAGGCTGTTGTAGGCTCCATTTAAACTCAAGAGCACCTGGCTCTGTGGAGAGCACCTTCCCATCAGCCTGTGGTCATTCCTAGCCTGAGGCAGCTCATGGCCTCTGGGGGCTTTGCACTGTGTACCTTAAAAATGTGTATTTCTCAGGGCAAATTTGAGAAGTTGCAATAGGAAAACAAAGCCAAAGGAAAACACATAAATCATGCGGCTTCTCAACAGGCCTTGGCTTCTCACGTTCCCTCTCTGCTGCCACTGCAGAAAAGAACCAGTGGTAACATGTCTGCTGCTGCAGCACTCGGAGTAACCCCGTGGTTTCTCAGGACAAGCTGCAGTGTTGGGTAATGGTGGGAGGGAGCAGAGCTCACACAGGATTCATTTCGCCTGACGTCTTAACCCACAGCAACAGCCAACACATGAAACTGTGCTTCCCTGTTTGTCCCAGTGACTCAAGGGTTGGTGTTTTCCAGTCCAGAGGGCTCTTGGGGTGCCAAGTGCTCCAGCTCCTGGCTCCACGGGCATGACTCCTGCCAGCTCGCTCCCTCCTGGGATGCCAAAAAACAGCAATACAAGCAGAAAAGGAGAATTTTCATTTTTCAGATTCCATCTGGGAAATTTTGGCAGCCCCAACAGCGCTCAGGGGTGGTGGGTATGGTGGCAGATCTGTCCTTGGCAGGGGGGCCATGACCTGAGGGCAAGGGGGCACAGGCCAGCTGGAGGCCCCCCAAAGAGCCCTGCAGGGACCCCAGGCCCAGCAGAGAAGGCTGCTGGAGGGGGACAATGGAACCCCCTCCCCACCACCACCACCTCCATGTCCCCAGCTCCTCTCTAGCAATAGTGCCAGGGAGAGCACAAAGGGACAGCCCCAAAGCACAAAGATTTTGAAAGAAGAAGTTCACATTTTTATTGTTTCTTTTTCTCCTGCAGTGTTTCATACCTGGGCTTTTTTCCCTCTTTCCTCACTTGAAAAATTCCTTCTGACCATTAAATAAATGTGAAAACAGTGGCTGGGGAGGGGGCTTGGGACTCTCTGGAGTGTGTGCCTGCTGGAATTTCTGAAATTCCTCTTTAACCTCTGTGACTCCACCCTGAGCTGTTGCTGCTCAGTGCATTCTCTGAAGCCTCTCACTCACCCCTCGGACAGCATCAGCTTGGGAAATACTTGGAGATGGCGTGGAGACTCCTGGAAAGATAAATCCTCCTGCCAGGCATTTTCGGACATGATGAAAAGCCTTTCCCGGGGCCATGCCTGAGCTCAGGGCTCTGAGCAGCAGCGCTGGGATGGAGGCAGAAGTGCTGAGTGTTTGAGTGGAGGAGCTCGGCCCGGGAACCAGGGGCTGCAGCCCCGGGCCCAGGGGGCTCACATCGGCCAGACCCGGGAGCGGGGGGAAGCACGGATTTGGCTCCAAAATCCAGAGCGGGAGGAGAGGCAGCTCCCTGCTCGAGGCTGCGCGGTGCGGAGCAGGCACGGAGCGCTGGGGCAGCAGGAGGAAGCGCCCCGTGGGGACGGAGCAGAAGGGCTCCATCTGCTCCAATCCGAGCAGAGCCGACAGCAGCTCCATCGCGGTGTGTGAATTCCTTCACGGAGAGAAAACACAGAGAACTGAAAATCCCTTTAAGCCAGCAGAAAAGGGCAGAACAAGAAGGAAGAACCAGGGTCCAAGACATTGACAAATACAATAAGATGCGCATTTTTCACAGGGGTTGATTGAAACCTGTGGGGGGAGGGTAGTGAGAGATCGATCTATTCATCCTTGTTGCTCTTGGAGACCAGGAACGTTAAGAGGAGTGAACATTCTGCTTCCTTCAGGTGTACAGAGGAGCTGACCCTAAGCATGCCCCCTCCCCAGCTCTGGCAGCGCCCACCTGTGCCACAGGGCCCCCCAGCACAGCTCTGTCCCACAGGGTCCCTCTATGCCACCGGGTCTCCCAGCACAGCTCTGTGCCACCGGGTCCCTGTATGCCACAGGGTCCCCCAGCAGCGCTCTGTCCCACAGGGTCCTTCTGCCCGGGGCCAGCGCGTCCCGGAGGAGCACAGCCTCAGAGGGTGACACGGGTGCATCCACGGGAGGGGGGGACCAGGCACCAGGGCTTGGTGCAGATCAGGGGCCCCAGGGCAGGATGAAGGGCAGGACAGTCAGCAGGGATGGGATAGGGATGGGCATGGGGACAGGGATAGGAAAGGGGATAGGCATAGGGTAGGGATTGGAACGGGGACAGGGACCCTTAGGGATAGGAAAGCAGATGGGAATGGGGACAGAAATGGGAATGGGGATGGCATGAGGAGGGGAATGGGGACAGGGGTGGAGACGGAGATAAGGATGGGAACAGAGATGAGGACTGGTGCAGTCAGGGCTCAGCGACAGGGACCGAGGCTGCCCGGGGTGAGGGCGGACAAGACCGAGAGCGGGCGGTGGATACAGGGCCTGAGCCGCGGCCGCCGGGGAGGGCGAACAAAGCGGCGGGGCCGGTGGGCGGGGAGGGGCCGGTGCGGGGCCCTCCCCGCCACGGGAGCATAAAAGCAGGGCGGCGGCGGCGGTACAGGGAGCGGAGCGGGGCGGGTGCGATGCAGCTCGGCGGCGCGGCGCTGCTGCTGTGCGCGGCGGGGCTGGCCGCGGCCCCGCGCCCGCACCGGGAGCCGGGCCCGAGCGGCGGGCGGCGGCGGGAGCCGGGCGGGAGCGGCGGGTGCAGTTCGCCTCCTGGGACGAGGTGAACGTGCTGGCCCACGGGCTGCTGCAGCTGGGGCACGGCCTGAAGGAGCACGTGGAGCGCACCAAGGGCCAGCTGCGGGAGCTGGGCGGGCGGCTGAGCGCCCACAACAGCTCCCTGGGGCGGCTGCTGCGGCAGGCACGGGAGGCGCAGGAGCGCGGCGAGCGGCTGCGGGGCAGCGTGCGGGAGCTGGAGGGCCGCGGCCGGCAGCTGCTCAACCTCTCCGAGGCGCTGCGGCAGCGGCTGGAGGAGGTGGCGGCTGACAAGGACGCGATCCAGGGCCGGCTGGAGCGGCTGGAGGGCCGGGTCCGCCTGGCGCTGCAGGCGCGGCCGGCCGGGAACCAGAGCGCTCGGGACCTGGGGGCGCTGCAGGTGAGCGCGGGGGGCACCGGGGCGGGGGGAGAGCCGGGTGGAGAGGACTCGATAGGGCCCTGCCACCGGCACCAGCGAGGAACGTTGGTGGGGGGACACACCCCAGACCCGCTAGGGGACACCGGGAACGACTGCGGGAAACACCCGACTGTCCCGGGACATCGGGAGCAGCGGGCGGGGATCAGCGTCAGGAGAGCGGAGGGGTCTGGGGGCACTGGGAGCGCCCTCCCGGGGGTCTCGCACAGCCAGAGCTCCCTGGAGCGATGGGGCTCACCTGGCTCTTCCCCCGCAGTCCCTGATGGATGCTCAGAACCTGCGGATCGAGGAGCTTCTGCAGAAAATCAAGCAGCAGCAGTACAAGCTGGACAAGCAGAACCTGCAGATTAAAAGCCTGCAGAGCAAGGTGAGCCCCTGTCCTGTGCTGCAGCCCCCAGCCTGGCCCTACATGCTGTGGGTACCCTGGTGTGACACCCCTGCCGTGCCAGCCCTGGTGGCTGTGCTGGTGCTCCCTGGCCTTGGGGACTCCAAAGGGGCCCCGGCTCTGGTCCCCGTGCTGCAGGGGATCGTCAGTACGGGAGGGTAGCAGCCTGCACGCTTCCAGAGCGTTTGCATGGAGCAATAGCAGGAACTGGTGGGTGGGAACGGCCTCCCTGGGCTCTGCCTTTGCATTCATCTGCAGAATAAACTAGCTAGCATGGGTGTGAAAACCACAATTGCTCCTGGCTTTGCCAGGACTGGGTATCTCCTGTTCCTCGAGGTTTCTAGGCAAGTTCAGCCACAGCTCTGGCCACAGGGAGTGGCTGGTGTGTGGCTGACCTGCTTCCCTGAGTAATGGAATGGGAAACAAGCTGAGATAAAACCGTTCTGACTTGTGCATTTTTTTTAGGTCAATCTACTAATTCCCCTACACCACAACAAAACACAGCCTCCAAAGTGGAAGATAAACCTGAAGAGCCTCAACCTCACCAACCAGAGTCAGAATGGCAGTGGGGAGCCTGTGCAGACACAGAGTGAGTATCTGCTTGTGCTGCCCTGCTCGTCCGTGCCAGAGCAAACCTGTAGCAGGTGCAACCTTTTGGAAACAAAAGGCTCATTTCTCCTGAGCCAGGATGTGAGATTTGCTTAAAAAGCTGGAGCTTGGGAGTATGGCCAGAGTGAGGGGATCTGGAGCATAGGCAGAATCCTTGTCTTCTGGGCCAGTGTTAGTCCAGCAGGAATTTAAAGATTAAAGAGGCTTTTTGCTGCCTGTGGTTAGGCATGCAGTGGGAAGCAGACAAAGCCTGAGATCGGGTATTTGTCAAAAAGGGCTGGCAGGTGTGGGGTGAGGAGAGGAGGGTCTCAGCTCTTTTGAGTTAACTCTTGTTCACACCAGGCAGGTGAAGTGTCTTTGTCTGTGGGAGGAGGGTAGGGTTTAGGGAGGCCTGGCCTGAGAGCAGAGCTGTGTGCTCGTGTATCTCTCTCCCTTGGCTCATATTCAGAGCTCATGCATGAAACACAAGTGTCTCAGCTTGTACTACCCTTGGCTGAAGGTGCTGAGTTGCAGTGGATGCTCACAGCCCTGGGAAATGTGCGTTGGAGCAGGAGAGTGGATGCTGCCATCTGCAACTCCTGGCTCTGCCTGGAGCATCTTCTGCCCTGGCAGCAGGACTGGAGGGCTCCTGAGAGCAGAGGGCTGCAGAGCAGGTGTCCCCAGCTGTGCCATGTCCTGCAGCCTTCCTGCAGTCAGGAACTGAGGTCCCTGCAGGGGTTGCTGGCCAGGAGCAGCTGCTGTCGTGCTGTGTCAGCCAGATCACAGTGCTGCCTCTGCCTGTGCTGCTGTCTAGGGATCTTCAGCAGGAGTGAAACAGAAACCAGGCAGGATGAGGAGCCATGGGGAATTCCTGCTCAGGGCCTGACTAGCAGGGATGATTATGGTAAAACACATGATAACTTGTCTGTGGAGCCTGGAGCTGTCACTGGTGTGTCTGAAAGCTGGTTGGGCAGAACAAAAGGCTTGTCCACATGGACAAGAAGAGAAGTGGAATGTAGGGCTTCAAACTCTTCCAGGGTGCAGTTCAGTGGGACTGTGCAGGGTCAACCTTACTCAGAGCAGCACTTCTGAGCCAGAAAACTCTCTCAGAACTTCTCTCTCCTGTTTTTTTCCAAGCTCTGCTTTGTGACTTGCCTGCAGTAATGTGTGTCATAGAATACCTTGGGTGGGAAGGGACCTTTAGAAGTTATCTAGTATAACCCTTGATTCCACTCTTGAGTTATGCTGGGAGATGGGCTGGGACCTTTGCTACTTGCTGATGCAGATGTAGGACATTCTGGCTGACACTGGCTGCAGAAGTGTTTGTGATGCATAGTGGAAGGCAGCAGGAGCTACAGCCCCCACGGACGCTGTGTGAGCTCAGCACCTTCCAGTGCTGCTCTGTCCCTGATGGAAAGACCCTGGACACGCCAGTTCTGTCCCACCAGCTGTGAGCTTCCCCTTTCCTTGCCCAATCCCTATGTTGGTATCACTGACAGAAAACAAATTGGCTTCCTTTCGTTATCAAGTCAAGTGAGTTTTTTGGCAAATCTTAAAGCACGCAGGCTGGCCCTGTGCCCTCTGCCCGGGGGGACCTGTGGCTGCTGTCAGAGCCGGGCAGAGCTGGCGAGGCTGTGCCTTTTCTGGCAAATCTTAAAGCACACAGGCTGGCCCTGTGCCTTCAGAGCCGGGCAGAGCCGGCGAGGCTGTGCCAGCAGCTCCCGGCCGTGGTGCAGGCAGAGCCCGGTGCCAGCGCAGCCCTGGGGAGCGGTGATGAACTCCACCAGCAGCCCTTGCAGAAAGACCCTTTTATTTGCATCCAGTGAACACAAGTTTTTTCAGAGCAGAACTGGCGTGGGGCCAAGCATGTGAAAGTTGAAGGCTCGAAGCTGCCTGGAGAGTGAGACGTTTAATAGCTTGCAGAAAGAGGATCATGTCTTTGGGCAGAGCCTGTGCTTGCTGGCAGCCAGCCGAGTAGGGGAAAGGTAGAGCCCTGCTCACGCTCTCCCTGTGGCGCTGAGACTCCAAAATAATGATGGGGCGGGAGAGGGGGAGGCAATGCAGGCAGCTCTAGGCATGCCCTGCCGTCCCTGAGGATGGTGTTTATACCAGGTTAGTGACCTCCCCTGTGTCATGGCTGGAAATCCTGTTGGGTGAACACGGAGCCTGAGGCAGATCCAGCCTTGTTGTGTTGCTTGGCTAAATAAAGGGGGAGGGAAAAGGAAACACAGGAGCAGTCAGGAGGGCTTGTTCTGCTGGTGCCGTCTGGATGTGCAACGTGAACTGGAACTAACAAGCATGTTCCTCAAACAAAAAGATTGAGCAGAGGCTGTTCAAGCATCTGCATCTCGTTCAGCTGCTGGAGAGTCCCTGTGGCACCAGGGGAGCAGGGATTGAGTGCAGCCAGAGCCCAGAAATGAGGAACAGGCAGGGATGGAGTTGACTTGTGCATGCTGGGACCACTAAGCATCTGCCTGGCGCCATCCCACCAATGCTGGGAGATGCAGTGAGAAGAGGAGGTGAGGAGCTTGGCAAGCCCAGCACCTTCCTGCCGTGGCAATGTGAGCAGGGGCCTCTGGCTGTGGCGTTCCTTCCTCTGAGCCTGGTTTGCTTCCCTGCCTTTGCCCTTCCCACCCAGAAGGTGGAGATATTCAGGATGCACTCGGCCCCTGCATTGCTGGGGGGCTCTGTGTGGTTTTGATCCTTGATGCACAATGCCCTCAATCCCTGTGTCATGGGTTCAGGGTAGGGCTGGGGCACAGCTTGTCCTGTGGTGCGCTGATGGTGGCACAAGTCCTGCCCTGCCATTGCCCTGGGGGTGCGCTGGCTGTGGGAGAGGGGCTGCCCCTGCCAAGGAGGGGAAATTTTGTGGGGGGAGAGGAAGGAAAAGAGAGGAATATGTTGGAAATGGGTGAAAGGTGATGGCAGGTGTCATTTTTCTGTCCCCCTGGGTCCCCCCTGACTGTTCCTCCAGCTGGGGCTCTGCTCTTCACCCCAGTGCAGCATCAAGACTCCCAAGCACCCAGTGAGGATGGGATGGGGTGATGCTGTGCAAGGACTGCTTTTACTCTTGGCAGTTCAAAGGCCCTTTTTTCCCCCTTCCATCTGCCCCCAGGGAGTCCCTGGCTGTTGGAGGAAGCCCTTCTCCTTGCTGCTGCTCTGGATTGTGGTGTCAGCCCTGACCGTGGGGCAGCTACTGTGAGGAGACCCCCACAGCCAGCACCCCAGCACAGCCCAGGGCTTGTCTTGAGGTTTCTTGTCTGTCTCAGGGTCGTGCCAGCAGCAGCTGTGAGCCAGGGTAGCCAAAGCTACAACCCATCTGCCCTGGCCTGGGGAGAACAGGGCCCCTTTGTCTGGGGGTGACTGGGGCACCTGTCTGTGCTGACAAAGAGCCCCTTGACTGTGCAGCAGCCTGGGGCTGAAGTCCCTGCACATCCTTCTGTGGCCTTTTGACTCGGGTGTTGTAACAGGTTCCCCCCGCCTCATCTCTCACAAGTGCTGGAGGTGGTGGTTCTTGGATGGACTTTTATCAGAGCTGTTGAAATGGTGCTTTGCTGGCAGCTCTGGGCAAAGTCCCTGTGAGGCAGAAGGAGCAGTGGGAGCCCCTGGGGATGGAGGGGGATGAAGCGGGGTGTGGCTTCACCCTGGGCAATCCACTTCTGCAATGAGCTGGGGCTCCCAGAGTCCACCCCCCTTCCTTGCCTCAGTCAGTGTATCTGGGAAAAAGGGTCACCCCAGCCTGGCGCTGTGCCTGCTGGTGGCAGGCTGCCCAGCAGGATGTCTGTCTGGGGCCACCACAGTTGTTGGGAGAAAGAGGTCATGTGCTGAATGCTCAGCCACCTTCCTGATGTCAGGACTTTGTCTTTCTCTCTGCCTCTGATGCCCCTTGACCCTGCTTCAGCCTTGTGTGGGATGGGGATCCTTGGCCCTGGCATTGCCCCACCCCAAATGGGCCACGCCTGTCTGTGAGTGAAGAGGGACCTGGAAACTCCTCTGTCCCTCCTTGATGGGGAGCCCTGCTCTCCAGCTGAGGTCACTCCAGCCTGGCCCAAAGCCTGGCTTCTGCCTTGGATGAAAGCCCAAGGAGCTCTGTTTGAATAAAAGGGAAGATGTGGGGTCACAGTGGTTAAAGATGCTGAAGTCAGGGGCCGTTGTCCCCAGCACGTGTCCAGAGCTGCAGCCATGCTGTGCACAGCTGGCTGGGCTCGTGGCCAGGGCTGCAAGTGCTGGGGCTGTGCTAGGAGCAACCTGCTGAGGAAGTGGGGCTCATGACCATCTCCTCAGTTGCTGTTTCCTTCCCCTGCAGAGCTCCCAGAGGGTTGCCACCAGCTCTTCCTGGCTGGGCAGCGGAGCAGTGGCATTTTCCAGGTACAGCCCACAGGATCCCAGCCCTTCAAAGTCTACTGCGACATGAGCGCAGGTAAAGCCGTGCAGCGTCCCGAGCACTTGGCAGGGTGGCCTGGTCAATGGCAACCCCCAGTGACTGTTTCCCTTCCCACAGAGGGTGGCTGGACAGTGATCCAGAGGCGCATGGATGGCTCTGTGGACTTTGACCAGCTGTGGGATGCCTACAAGAATGGCTTTGGAGACCTTCATGGTAGGTGGATGATGTTCTCGCTGTGGGATAAGGGAAGCTTAGCAAAAGGTATTCCCTTGCTGGCCTCTGGAGCTCTCTGTGCTGGAGCACAGATGTGGGCTGAAGGGTGGGTGGGACAGTGCTTGCGGAGCAGGGGTCCTTGATCTTCTGGATGTGTCCTGCAGGTGCCAGACAGTGATTCAAACACTGCAGTGTCCTAGGTTTTCCCTGTTGTCTCTGGAGCTTGCTCATATCATGGCATGTTTGTGTCCCTGCAGCCAAAGTCATGAGTCTAATTTCAGGTGACTTCTGGCTGGGCCTGGAGAAGATACATCACCTTGTCCAAGAGGGAAAATACAATCTCCTGATTGAGCTGGAAGACTGGGAGGGGAATTCCCAAGTGGTTCAGTTTGTCTTCAGTCTTGGTGGTGAAAGCACAGCCTACACACTCAACCTGCTGGGGCCTCTGTCTGGAGAGCTGGAAAACGCCATTGGGGAATTCAGGCAGCTGCCCTTTTCCACTCGGGATCGTGACCATGACCTTAAAGCTGACACAAACTGTGCCAAACACCTCTCAGGTCAGTCTGAGGTCTTCTATCCCAGTATGTGCACTTCCCTTTCAGCCCTTCACTGTCGGGTGGTGGTCCAGTGGGACCCAGACCCTGTGGCACTAGACCCCTTTGCTGTTGAGCTGGTCTTGTCCCCTACTTCTCTGGGACAGCTGCTTCTTTGGGAAGAACTGTGCAGGGAACCAAGAGGGAAGGTGAAGCTGAGGGAGGGTTCATGATTCAGGTCTTGGCCCAAGCATCTGTCTTCATAGCAGCTTTGCTGTCTACCACTTTGCATGGAACCTTTTCAAGCAGAGCAGAGGCCCCCCTGCCCTGGCTGCTGAAGGGTTGGAGGGGGTTTTGCACACAAGGAGCAGCAGCCTGGATTTGCAGACGCAGCCTGAAGTCATGTCGGATCTGTGAGAGCTTCCCCAGTGCATGGGACTCCTTGGCTGTACATGAGGCAGTCTTTTAAGATCCTGAAGCTCTAGAAAAATGGGGGAAATAGGGGCATCAGCTGCATTGAACCTAGTTTTTTCTGTCTGGAATTTCTATGAGTTAAAATTGTCCCTTCATTGCCCTTGTAGGTGGCTGGTGGTTCAGCACCTGTGGCCATGCCAACCTCAATGGGAAGTACTTCCGCTCCATCCCACGGCAGAGGCATGAGCGCAAGCAGGGCATCTTCTGGAAGACATGGAAGGGCAGATACTACCCCCTGAAGTCAACCATCATGAAAATCCAACCTGCAGCACTGGAAGCAGAGCCCTAAAGTTCCTACTGGAGACTTTGTCTGTGGAGCATGGACCTGAGCTCCATCACTCGGTGTTTACAGAAAACAACCTCCCCTTCCTTGGTTAGAAGCCTTTTAGAGGCACAACACTGCTCCTCACTAAAACAGCTCCACGTTGCCACAACCTCTGGATGGGAGTTCCCAAACCTGAAGAGGAGCCCCAGGAGGGAGATCCACCTCCAGAGCATGCACAAGGGTTTTCTGACCTGCCATGTGCTGCTGCAGAAGTTCAAATTGTCCGGTGCTTTCTATCCTGTCTTAACATTTCTGTACTGTGTTGATGAGCTGGGCCTGGGGCAGAATGGGCACGGGAAGCGTCTCACTGCTCTGGACCACAGCGCTGGGTATGGAGTCTTGCTATGTCCTGTCTTTCGCTGTTGTTCCCAAATGATGTCCCAGGTACCCCCTGTGAGAGTCCCTGGAGCCTCCTTCCTGTGCAGGGGCCGGGGGCAGTGAGCCTCAGGCAGCTCCATCTGTGCAGCCCCTGCCCCCTGAGGTGCAGGGCTTGGTGGAAAAGCTGAGAAGAGTGACCTGTGCAGAAGGGGGAACCCCAGGGTCACTTGCCTTCCCTTTGAAGACCTGTATTTCTGGCTGTGCTGGAATTTGCTGGGAGGTGGGAAAACTGCTTCCAGCTCTGAGGTTGTTGGGTGAGATCCTGCAGCTGGTTGCCTGAGGGGCCAGGTCCTGGGGAGCTCTGCCTGCCAGTGCTGCTGGGGGTGGTAGGACAAGCAGTGGGACAGCACAGATCCAGAGCAGTGACTGTCCCTGGGTAGCACCAGCCTTGCTGTCACTGTCAGCCCCCAGAAGTAGGGGCTGCCTTCTTCCACCAGACACCTCACACTTCACAGAGTGACTGGACCTGTCCTGCATGCATGTCCCAGTGCTACAAAGCCAGGGGACAGCAGGGTTTCTTTGCAAGAGCCACACTTCATTAGGTGTGTACCATGATGTATAGCATCACCTCTGCCTTTGGGGTGCATGTCCGGGGAGAGGTGGCCAAAACAGGTCCCTGAAAACTTACAGGCCAAGCTGCAGTCTTGGGGCTTCCCAAGCATCCTGCCCTATTGAAGTCATATTGACTACTGTGCTAGAGCTCCTAGCTGCTAAATACTGTACATAGTTGTGTGTAGGATGTTGGACTCGTTGATGAATTCTGTTTCAATTTGTTTTGATATTTAAATGCAGTGTTAATAACAATGTGGTGTAATTTATAAATGTTGATGCTGGAAAGGAAAGCAAGTGTAGTTTGTGTATTTTAAACATTTTTTGTACTAAAATATCTTTTCTGAAGATGTCTTTTAATAAAAACAAGCCTTTAAGTGTCCTGCCTGGATTATTTTCCTGATGGTTTACCTGTGGCAGGTGTGTGGGAGCATTGTGATGAGTCTGCATTTGAAAACTTTATTGGAATTGTGACCTAAGCACTTGACTCCCTTCTGGCCTCCATGTTCAGCTATAGCCTTATGAAGCTCTGAGATAAATTGCTGGTATAGGGCCCAGGAGCAGGTTTTAATCTGCTTGAAGTTTATGGGCTCCTAAATTTCTTTTCTTCCTGGAAATTAGACTGTGGGGCAGCAGCTTTTTAAGTGCTGATGTGTTGGGTTTTCTTATTCCCTGATGACAGACCTTTGAAGGAAGGGGACATTCCTGGGAGGTGGCTGGAAAAACCTGTGCCAACTCTTTGAAAATGAGCAGAGGCTGAAGTCTGGATAATCCAGGCCAGCAAAGTCAGCTGATCAGGGTAAGCCCCACTAAATAGCAGCCTTTTAGCTGCTCATAACACGTCTGTGTAGTCACCTCCAAAAGCATTTATTGTAACTTCTCTGGGGGTGATTATAGATGTGGGAGTGAAATGAGCTGGGGATGGAGCAGGGGTCTTTAAGGTGATCGGGGTAGATTCCAGCGGTGCTCCCAATCCCATCTATATTTCTTCCTCCACCTCCAATATATGAGAGCTGGAGAAAATCCTAGGTGCTTGCTTGCTATGCAAGGAAGGAAGAGGAAAAGCTGCTTGGAAGGAAGAAGAGATGACACTGGTCTAGTCCCCTGAGCAGCTCTATAAATAGCTAATGTACCTAAATGTGGCCCCAGTTCCCACATCTGTCCTGCTTCCCTGGGGGAAATCTCAGGGTTGATGATAGCTCCAAGCACAAATGTGCAAACAGCCCATTATGCCCAGCTCTGTGCTCACTCCTGCATTCAGAAATGCATTTTTAATATTCTCTTTGCTTAATTCAAAATCTGCTTAGTCCTTGAGTGCAGCAGCAGATACCGGAGTGCATGTTTCAGTCTGGATGCTAAAGTGATGAGACCGAGGTGGGATTTATGCATCAAATAGAAGCTGGTGAAGGAGCTCTTCTGCAATGTCAGTTTTTTTGCAGACTTGGGGTTTGCTCCCCAAATCTTTGTGGTGCATTTGATCTACAGGAGCTGCCTGATGGATGGTACCAGCCAGTACCAGACACCATCCAGGGTTTAGTAAATGCCAAATGGGCAAATGCTAAATGCCCTAAATCCTGCCTATCCTAGGAATCACAACTTCTCCTTTTCTGTGTGTCTCGGTCTTGCCTGTTCTGCTGCACAAGTCTCCACATTCCACCAGTGTCAGTGCCACCCATGCCCCAGGGCCATCGGTGCCACACTGGAGCATGTGGCATCCTTGGGCCCCTTCAAGCTCCCTCTGTAGAAGCCAGGTCTGGGTCTGTTTTCATCTAAAACCCTCCACCTCTGCTTTTTAACAACCACTTCAACTGCAGCTCGTGGCAGCATCTCGGAGCTGCCTCAGGGCTCCCTCCAGCGCCAGCCCCGCACGGCGCTGCCCGGGCACAGCTCCTGCAGGACCAGCCCCGAGCACAGCTCCGGAAGGAACGGCTCCGAGCACAGCTCCTGGAGGAACGGCTCCGAGCACAGCTCCTGCTGCTCCTAAACCAGCTCCGAGCACAGCTCCTGCAGGAACAGCCCCGAGCACAGCTCCGGCAGGAACGGCTCCGAGCACAGCTCCGAGCACAGCTCCTCTGCCTAACAGCGAGCATGAACAGCCCGAGCACAGCTCCTGCAGGAACGGCTCCGAGCACAGCTCCGAGCACAGCTCCCGCAGAAACGCTGCTGCTCCCAAACGAGCCGCGCTCCCGCAGGGGACAGGACCTGCTGTGCCACCCGGTACTTCACCACCCCCCAGCAAAACCCCAGTGAGCGCTGGTGTAAGGGCTGCTTCTGAAGGTGGGGATGGTGTAAGACCAAAGGCCACAGGGTCTGGACATGGCGGGATGGGGTTTTTGGGGCCAGCAGCACTGTGGGATAGGCTGGGGCTGTGCTCCAATGGGTGGCACTGGAGCTGGCGTGCCTGCCCCTCAGTGCCGAGCTTGGAGCCGTCAGTAGAAGCAGATTGACCCGGGATTCTCACAAAGCATCATTAGGTCAAGATGAAGTTTTGCATTAGGCACCAACATCTCGAGCCAGCTGTGTTTGTGGCCCCAAAAAGTGAGGATAGGCTCAGCCTGCTGCGCAGAGCTCCCTCTGAACAGTAACAACAGCCATGTGAGACAGCAGAGCCTCAAGCTCTTTTTCATTCTTCAGTGGATACCAAATCGTTATTTGGCAAAAAGGGAAGGTGTTTGTGTGTACACAGAGCTGCACCAGCTTGGAAGGGCAGGCTGAACCCCTGCATCCATGGCACCCAGGTGCTGGAGTGCGTAAGCCAGAGGCATCACCTGAGCCCCCCACCACCAGTGTAGCACCACAGCAGGGGTACAAACCCTAAAAAGACAAAATGGCAAATCCCCACTGAGACCAGAGACCTGCCACACAGCCAAGGAACAGCAAACTGAAAGCAAGAGAAAAGTTCCCCACCCACCAACACTCTCCAGGCACCCCCAGCCCAGCACTCAGCCTCACTAGCCCTAGCAAGGGTCACACTTTCAAAGTCATTCCCGGGCTCCCAATGCCTCAGGGTGCGGGGTGCCAGGAGTCTCCCAGTCCTCCCAGTAGCTTCAGCTCTTCTGCTGGAGCTCAGCAGCACTGAGCACGAATTGAGTTTCTTGGGGATGTGCCAAGCAGAGCTTTGCACCTGCACCTTTACCAGGGACACCTCCCAAGCAGAGTGTTCTGGCGCAGCTCCTTGAGGGTGCTCGTGGACTCCTAGGGCTTCAGATCCCATTTAGAGGGTGGGAAAGGGAAATCCTGGCTCAAACATACCAAGCAGGCGTCTGTGTCTCTGAGACACTGCACCTCTCAGGACAAGCTTCAGCATCTCAGGTTATCATTTTGAGCAAGTTTCTATCATGTTCAAAAAAGAAGCAGATGGCATAGACAGCTCTTCAGGGTGTGGACCCCAGGACAGTTTAACAAAATATTTGGGGCTAGCAGGACCCCCGCTGGCTTTTGAGGAGCACAGGCAGTGCAGGTGGCTCAGTGGGATGCCCAGAGGGGCATTAGACTGGTCAGAAAGGTTTCCTTAATAGTTTGTCGATCCAGGTGGGACCCACTACTTTTGGAGTCTTCCTTCTCCAAGCACCCAAATGGGGCTACCAGGTGAGTTCACCTGCATCTTTGGAGCAGGGAGGAGCCTGAGCACGACTGTTCAAATTCCCTGAGCACATTCAATATAAACGCTAAGGGTGGCCCCTCTGTTGGGGCATCATTTTGTTCAGATTTGGTGACACTCCTGCGATGATTGGAGCCCCACGGGAGGTACACACAGAAGGTGGTAAAGTGTATTCTTTTGAGCGTGTAAAAGGTGGTTCAAGTCCCTCTTAGTGCTTGAAAAGGCGGGACAAGAAGCGCTGACAAGAAGCCGCCCTTGGCCGAGGCTGTGCAGAACAATCCCCGCTGGGCCGGGAGCGCATCCGCGGCCCCGGGCAGCGCCGGGAGCGGCAGCAGCGCGGCGGGGCCGGGGCCGTGTCCGCAGCCCTGCCCGGCCGGTGCTCTGCGGGGACTGAGGGCGCTCGGTGGGCTGGGCTGAGCCGGGCTCGGAGGAAAAAGGCTGAGGGAGAGTGCTTGAAGCATTTTAAAAGACACAGTGGGAACCTAGTAAAAATAGTGCGCTAGAAACAGCATTTAGGTTTGGTGATTCCTTCAAGACATTTTAATCTAAGAGTTGATTAAAAAAAAATTGTGGGCTTCTGGGAAGCTTTTGTTCCAGCTCCCAGGAGAGCTCCCAGGAGGGCACAAACATCCGCAGAGGGAGCTGCTCCCTCGGGGTCACTGTGCACACGGAGCCTCCTCAAAAAGGGAGATTCAGGTAGATCTGCAACCAGAGGTACCTCAGCTTCAAAATGTGTGCTGCTTGTGTCAGTTTTCCTGGAAAACTTAAAATTTTTGTGAATTCAGATTTAGTTGTAACTATTTGAATGGATTGTTGGGGTGTAAACACTGAAATACCACTGAACATGTTCTCCAGGTGTGTGTCAGCTCAAACACCACTTTATTTTTGTATGTATATGAGATTCCCTGTGGACATGCACTTGCTTATAACTTTGCTGTTTTGTATATTTCTAAAAGAACATTTATAAAAGCACATTTTTCTCCATGTTCATTTATATTAGGTGAAGGGATGGTAAACATACCATACAAGTAATATTTGAAGACTTCCCTCAGAATAAGGAGAACTTGTAGCTGTTCTTGAAGATCTGCTGTGTTCTATTCATGAAGGGAGGGCATCACCTATGGCTGGGACTAGTGGCATGTGCAAAGCAGCAGAAAACCTTCTTACACTAATATTATTTTTATTAACTTGGGAAAACTTTCATTTTCTTCCAGGACAGTGGGCAAAAAGTCCTGCTGAACAGGAAACTGGTTCCATTCCAAATGCTTTGTATTTTCCCTTCACTGAGAAGGAAAAGATTTTTGCTACTGAAAAAATAGTTATATATACATATATGTGTGTGTGTGCATGTGTGCACATGAGCATAAAGAAATGGCCACTGGAGTAGTAACATGGGATGTGGGACCCTACCAGACTGGTCACACATTCCTCAGTTCATCTGGATCCAGTTGCAGGGGGAGCACCAGCCTGTCATAAATTGGTGGTGGCAACGGCAACAACATTAGAGAAAAGCCACCCCCTCACCCTGGGACACGCTGCAACAGTCCACGTCCCACATGAGGTGGAGATACTGTTGAAACAGCATCCAACCCCAGCTCCATCACAACCAATCCTCCTACCAGCAGATACTCTTAAAAAGATGCAACACATTGAATCCAGTGAGACGAATGCCTCTACCTGACAGTGGAGAAGCACATCTCCAGTCTGAGCAAGGGATGAAGATTTCCATTAACTGATGTTCCCTCACATAACCAAGATCTAGTTCTGGGCTCATCCTGCCACCTGCAAGGACAGCGATGGTCTGGGTAGACCACCCGTGGGGATGCCAGGGACAGGTAACAGAAGCTGAACCACTCCTAGCAAGGAGAACACAGGGAGCAGCCTTGGCTCATGCTGCACATCTGGGAACAGGGAACTGAGTTAACAGCTATACATTTGATATTTGCTATGCTTTTGGTGTTTGACATGCAGCAGGAATGTTATGGAAAGAGCAGGGATTTTTCACATCAGCAGAGTATCCAATGAGAGAAGAAATATGCAGTCTGCTAGAAGCTGTGCGATTCCCTGCAGAAACTGCTGGAGTGCCTTGCCCAGCCCACACTAGAGGCATTACAGGGGTTGGCAGAGGCAATGCACCAGCTGATGCAGCTGTGAAGGCACAGCTAGGCAGCCTCTGGGATGATGGGGCACTGTGACTCTGTCTAATGGTTGTTGAGAGTGAAAGGCCCAATTTGACAGAATTTCAAACTATCTAAGAGAAAGATGGCTCAACAGAAGGAAAGAGATGGGAAAAGTGGGAGGCAACTCAAAATGATGATGGAATATTGACCTGGAGAAAAACTGGGCTGCCAAAGAAATGTTTAGTAACTGTGGTCAGATGGTTTCAGGGTAAAGCCCATGGAGGGACAAAAAGTGTGGGCAGCTCCAGGAATTTAGACTGCTGCAAAATAAATTACTAATAGCTGTGCAGCTTGGCCAAAGCTGTCATGTAACAGACCAAGCTCAGAGGTGGAAGGGTTACCATGGGCCTGCTTCCCTTTCCAGTGGCTGCACAGATCCTACAGACACATCACCTCCAGCTGGGGACAGGAGTTGTCTGGTGAAGGTAGATCAGCTGCCAGGCTCGGCAGGAGCCTTTGCAACATGAAGGGCTGACACGGGAGGAGTAGTAAATGCCTGGCTAAAGGAAGTTATACCTGATAATCAGGGTTCCAGAGCTTATTGAAACAGACTGAGGTGCTCATTTTACAGCAAATATAATCCATCAGCTGTACAAATCTCTAGGGAGAGAAAGGAAATTACATATACCACATCACTCACAGTCTTCAGGAGAAGCAAGAGAGATAACAGAACATTAAAAGAAAATATAGTGAAAACATGCATGTACACTAATCTGAAATGTCCAGAAGCCTTACATTTGGCTCTGTGGGATACTCAAAATACCCTGTGATAAGCCATAGGGCTGACACGAACAGAAATTCTCTTTGGAAGGCACTCAGCTATGCCAGGATCTTATATCCCAGCTATGGCCAGCTTATTGGATGGAGATTGACCCAGTGTGTCATATATATTCATAAAGGGTTCAAAGAACAAAGTATGCTCAGTGTTATCAACTCAATCCCCTGAAATACAGGTACATGATATACAGCCTGGAGATGGAATTTTAAATAAGGTATTCTCTAGAAAATCCAAATTAGTACCTAGATAGGAGGGGTCATGTGCTGTTTTACTGTGTTCCTATTTTACTGCTAAAGTTATAGGTAAGATAAATTGGATACACTCTTCTCACATCAAACAACCAGTAGATGACCTGTTCAATTATTTTCACTAGTAGTGACCAGTGATCAGCGCTGAGCCCAGTCCTGTTCAGTATATTTATTGATGATCTGAATAAGGGGGTTGAGCCCGCCTTGAGTAAATTCACGGATGACACCAAGATGGATGGGAGTGTTGATCTGCTGGAGGGTAGGAAGACCTTGCAGAAGGATCTGCACAGGCTGGATTGATGGGCCAAGACCAACAGCCTGAGGCTCAAAAAGACCAATTCCCAGGTCCTACACTTTGGCCACAATAATCCCCTGCAGTGACGCAGGTTTGGGATAGAGTGGCTGGAAAGCTCCCAGCAGAGAAGGGCCTGGGGGTGCTGGTCAACAGCGGCTGAACACGAGCCCAGGAGTGTTCAGGCCAAGGAGGTCAACAGCACCTGGCCTGTACCAGCCATGATGGGGCCAGCAGGACCAGGGAGGTGATTCTTCTCCTGAATTTAGCACTGCTGGGGCAGCACTTTGAGTTCTGTGTGCAGTTCTGGGCCACTCAATTCAGGAAGGACATTTTGGTGCTGAGTCCAGAGAACAACAAAGCTGGTGAAGGATCTGGAGCAAGTGTTTGGTAAGGAGCAGCTGAGGGGGCTGGGAGGGCTCAGCCTGGAGAAAAGGAGGCTCAGAGGGGACCTTCTTGCTCTTCACAACTTCCTGACAAGAGGGTAGAACCAGGTGGGAGTTGGGCTTTTCTACGTGGCAGCCAGCAACAGGACAAGAGGACAGTCTCAAGCTGCACTAGAAGTTTACATTGGACATTAGGAAGAATTTCTTCACAGAAAATGTGATTAGACACTGGAATAGGCTGTCCAGAGAGGTGTTGAAGTCACTGTTCCTGAAGGTGTTTAAGAAAAGACTGGATGTGGTGCTCAGTGCTCTGGTCTAATGGACAAGGTGGTGCTCCATCATAGGTTGGACTTGGTGGTCTCAGAGGTCTTTTTCAACCTTAATGATTCAGTGAATCTGTGATCAACAGGTTGATAAATAACTGACTTCTGAGAATCCTTTGTGATTTTGTGAAGTATTTGTGCACAGGAGTCTATGTTGTACTTCACCCTGTTGGCCTTAAGTCTGTTATGTTTTTCACTTGTGATAATATTGTATATAAGGGCAGTATTCAAATGTCTTGAAAGTTTTTTTCCCTTTTTCCTTTCAATATATTAGCAGGGTGCTCCACTAAAACAAAGGGGGGGCTGCTGTGGGATGCTCCAGTGCCCAGCTCAGGGAGCTGCAGCAAGCTGCAGGTTGTGCTCAGAGTGGGGGGAATGGGCAGAGTCCCCAGCAAGGGGCCGGGACCTGGCACTGACCCTTTGCCTGACCAAGGGCTTGGGGCCCTAAGGAGCCACGTGAGAGCCCTGGGACTCTGCAGGAGCCAGGAACAGGAGCCAGGCTAAACATCAGCATCAGGATGGGCACAGCCCAGGGGGGCTTTGTCCAGGGTCCCCCCCCAAGGGCACCAGCTCGAGGTGTTCTGTGTCCCTGCACCACAAAGGAACTGGAGTCTGGGACTGTGCTGTGGGAAACCTGGGGCCGAGCTGGTGAGAGGAGCTGGCCTGACTGGGGGACTGTGGGGTGTACAGGGTCTCACACGGGGCCTGTGGGGTCACTGGAGCCACTGCTGCAAAGGGGCTGTGATCCCAGCACTGCCAGTCTGCTGACAGTGGGACCCCCAGAGCAGGATCTGAATGGTCTGACAGGGGAGTTTCCTTACCAGTCTGCTGACCCAGGTGGGACCTCAGGCCACTGCCCTGGAAGCTTTATGGCCTGTGGCAAATTTGAGGATACGTGGAAGGTTCTGCAATTGCATTACCCCATCAGTGACACATATCTGGTTTTGGTGACATGACACTGATTCTCCAATGCAAAACATACCACGAGCTGGGGGACTCCAGGATGTGAAGAATGTGGGGACTACGGGCTCATGCTTAACCCTACACAGCCCCAAGACAGCATCCCTCTTCTAACACCAAGTCATCATCTCCATTCCCTGCAGCCCATGTTAAAACCCTCTCCCAGGGGATTTTGGAGCTGAATGGCACTCACAATGGTACCATCATTATGTATTGCTCTTTAGAACTTATGGCAAGAACTCCCAGGCATTAGAAGCAGAAAAGGAGAAAGTGATTTCTATCCAAACTGATAAAAAATAGCTTTAGTGGTTTTTTAGGCCTTCTTCCATAAGTGTTCAGTTCAGAACTAAAAAAGTTACTTGTAATAATGAAAATAAGATGTTTTACTTCTACTGTGCAGACCAAATCAGGGAAGTAAAGGTCTCCTCTGCAGACCACCAAGGAGTCACCCTCCTCTCCCTCCTGTCACATAGCCACTCACTGGTTGCAGCATTATCAGCAGTGAGAAACTCAGCATAGCCCTTCCTAAGAGATTCTGCATCCAACATGTTCCAGCTTTGTTCGTCCTGATGCTATTTAAGTGTTGATCATTGGATGCTTAGCACCCCTGGATGTGTTCTAGTCATCACCCACCAAGGCATTTCACTGGGGTCCTGCAGAAACAGGAACAGCATCAACAGGAGAAAGTAGTAACACTTTCCTGTAGACCCTGGTGTTAAAACTCCCTTTGGCATTGGAAGGATTAAAAGTCTGATGCTCCATGGTGCATGTGAGCACCAAAACCCCTAAGAAAAGATTTCCTTCTGCAATTGCTCCCTGTCACAGAGGAACAACTGGCCCAAACCATTGCTAGGCTAGAGCTGCATCTTTCCTAGACTGCAGGTTCTGTGAAATTTTGGCTTCCTTCCCTGCTGCTTCAATTGCCTGATATGCAACAGGGATACCTAGATACCTTGGCAGTGGGATTGTAGTGTGCTTGCAGCATGTTGGTTGTCACCCGTTCTCAGAGCGTGAATCACTGATAGCCTGGGTGTCACCCAGCCAAGCTGTCAGAGGCTACTGCCTCTTTGTCCGCCCCCACTAATTTATTAGCACTTATTTTTGGAAATGGGACTCCTTGGATACCATGGTCCTGCCTGTCTAAGGTGTTCACATCTGGGGGAAGCTGAGAGCAGCTCAGAGCCACAGACCCTGGAGGGTCTGAATCTGTCCCCACTCTGACATTGCTCCCACTTTGAGCATCACCCAAAGCCAGCAAAAATAAGTCCAAAGCCAGAGCTTTTTCCTCACCATTGTCTCAGTCTTGCTGCTGCTCCGTGATACTGCAGATGCACTAATCCTTTAGCTGGATAAACATAAACACTCCTCCAGGGAAGTAGGGCAGACCTGTCGTGAGGAGCACAGCACAGAGAGAAATGTGTGATGAGCAGAGCCACACACATTCCTTCCCTGCACATCACAGAGGAGGGGAGGGAGTCGGCAGTTTCCCTGCCAGGGTTCGTCCAACAACAACCAAAGGCGTCAGTCTAGTGATGGGACACAAGTGTGCATAGGTTGTATGGGGTGACGAGGAGGGGGCCACCAGGGCAGCAGGACACCCTTGGGCTCCCGAGTGGCTCCGTGAGGCTGGTCCTGCAGCCTGGACGGCGTTCCCAGGATGAGCGGCTGTAGCTCAGCCGTCGGGAAGGTGAAGGGTGTCCCACCTGGAGCTGCAAAGCCGAGGCGAAGGGCGTCCCGCCGTCACTGCCCGAGTGGCCACAGCCTCTGGCTTTCGTCACTACTCCGCTCAGGAAACTGCCTAGAGCCGTGCCAGGAAAAAGAAGGGGAAATGTTTTGCTCGAGCAATTGTGTCCCCGTGAGGGCATGTATTTGCCAGAACAGCCTTTCAGCTGGTGTTGAGCAGGAAGGTGGGGCCGGGAGCGCTGAGCAAGGGGGCTGGGGCGGGGGCTCTGGGCGGCAGCCGCGCGTCCTGGGGCGCTGCTGAAGGCCTCCCCCGCCGAGTTCCCCGGCTCCGCTGCTGCGCTGCGCCCCGGGCCGGGCCGGTTCTCTCCCCCGCCCAGAGCTGACGCCATGCCCCAGCGATCGGGGGTCACTCTCAAACGTGGCGAAACCTCTCTCCCAGCGATCCCGCTCAAACCGGGAGGGTCCCCATGGCCCTAAGGGCCACCTCCCACCGGGCGCAGCCCCCGCCGCGAGCAGACTGCCCCCGCTCCGCGCCCCAGAGCCCCGCCCCTGCCCTCACACAAATCCCGCCCCGCCACCCGGCCCCGCCCCGTCTCTCAGGGTCCCAGCTCGGGCACCCAAGCACCGCCCCTCCCTAGCTGCCTCTCTTCGATTGGGCACCGTTTCCCCGCCAGTCAGCGGAATTCCCGTCATTTATTGGCTGTCGTTGATGGGTCTGGCGTAGTACCCGCCTTCTGCGGTCTCTGGCGGGCGCTGATTGGGCCGTGCTGGAGCGCCCCTCCCCGGCTGGGCCGCGGTCGGTGCCGGGCAGGCAGAGGGTCGGCGCCGCCATCGCCATGGGCACCCGCGACGACGAGTACGACTATCTGTTCAAAGGTACGTACTTAGCAGGGCTACGGCCGCCGCACCGCGCCGGTCTCGGCCGGGACCAGCGGGCCGCGCGGGCCCGGGGCGTCCGCCGCGGCCTTGGTGCGCGGGACGGCCTTGTGGGCCCCCGGCCTGGTCTGGAGCCGGGGCAGAGCCGGGGGAGCAGCGGGAGAGCCGCAAGGGCCTGCCCGCTCCGCCCTGTCCCGTCCCGGTTCGCGTGGGCTGTGCGCCAGCAGCTGGGCGGCTGCGATCCCCGGGGGCGACCGGAGCCGCGGCGGGGAGCGGGCGGGCCGCGGGCCGGGGCTGTGCCCGGCGGTGCCTGTGGCTGTCTGGAGATCGCCTGGTGTCGAGTCGGAGCTGCAAAACCGTGAGCTTCGGTGGAGGCTCCTTCACAGGTCCCCGCTGAGCGCCGGTACTGGGAGCCTGGGACCGGAGCGGTGTTAACTGCCTGTGCTGATGGGTGTTTGCCGCGCCTGCCCTGCCCCTTCCTGTGGCATGTCGGGCTGCCCAGGGCTCTTGTGGGGGCTCGGTGCTGCTCCTCCTGCGCTGGCTCCGGGGGGAGCTGGAGGATGTCATCCGTGGGATGGCTTCGGGGTTTCTGTCCCGTGGGTGTTTCCCCAGGCCGGCCTCCTGCCTGTCCAGAGGCTCAAGCTGACCAATTTCCCGGAGCAACCCACAGCTCTGCCTGTGAGGCCCGAGGAGCAGTGCAGGTGGGTGTAGCACCCTCGTCTTTGGTTTCCTAGCATGTTTTGCACTAGATCTACTGTTAGTAGAGTGGCTGAAACCTGATTTCCATCCAAAGAGTTCAGTCTTGGGAAGGGCAGTGCCGGCGGTGCCGTGGCGGTCTGTGAGGGTTCTGGGGGTCTCTTGCTACTGTCACAATTTCCCAGGTGTTCGATGTCTTTGTACCTGGACGCTCACAAGGGCAGCAGTGATTCTGAACTTGTGGAGCAAAGAAAAGAACAGTTACTCATCTGTGGGAAATATTTTATAAATGTATTTGCCCATTCACTTTCTTTATTTTACAGTGGGTTGAATCTTGAAGACAATGGGGTAAAAAAGCCCTTATTTCTTCTCTGCAGACAACCAGCCTGTAAAAATATACTAAACTGTCTGAGTCTAAAGTAGTTTCCTTCTGAAGTCTGTTTCCCAGGTGGTTTAATAGCCAGGAACTTGAAAGCCTAAAAATTGTACTTATTTTTTTCTTTCTCTGAATAGTCAATTAGCTAGGGAGAATGCATTCGTCTTAAAAATACTTGCTTTGAAATGCGTTTTTAATGTTATTTGGAATGAGACTCAACCTAAAGCCATTTGGTCAGGATCTGTGCTGTGGTGATGCTGGCAAACTTTGTAGCACTTAATAAAAAACAGGTGAGAGAATTGTCCTTTTCTGTGCATTTTTGGGAGGGGTCGTTGTGTGGATTTCTAAAAAAAAAAAAGTAGATAGAGAAAGGTTTCTTTGTGGGTTTGATTTTCCTTCTTCTGAGGCTTTTTGGGACTAGACAAAAAGTAATATAAATGGGACCAAGTGGGATGAGGGCTCTGCTGTGGGACCAACTCTTCTACTTTTCTTTTTGCCTCCTTCAATAGTAGAATTAAACCTCAAGGACATAATGATGTCCAGGACTTTGGTTGGTTTGTGGTTTAGCCCCTTCTTAGCTACGCAGATGTCTTTTGAACTATGTTCTGTCAGTCTGTGTAGTAGTTAGAGGTAGAAATAATGATGTAGGAGGATCTTAAGTCTGGGAAGGTTTATTTTTATTAAATTTAAGGCTTGACTGTTTCCCCTGCCACCTATTTCCAAAGGACAGCATGTGGCAGGCAATGACTAACTTCAGGTTTGGGAGCAGTCTGGGATTGTGTGTGATTATAGTCAGATCTGCTCTGCTGACCTAGTGCTTCTTTGTTCCCAATTTCCCTTTTTTTCTGTGCGCATCCCAACAGAACTGCTTATTTTATTGATCACACCAAAATATTACTCTTTACCAAAGTGCCTAAACCATCCTTTGGGGGAAGGAGCCAAGCTGTGTGTGCAGGGCTGCGTGGGGTAGTGAGGCTGCAAAGAGCTTGTGGCTGTGCTCAGTGATGTCACCCAAGTGAAGCCAGCAGTTCTGGCCTCTATTCCCAGTTAGTTTTGTAGCAGGGATGGTGAAAAAGCAAGGACTTTTCAGGGTGTGTTTTGAGTGCGTTGATTTGGAATTGAATTCATGACCTTTGAAGAGCCGTTAAAAATGTTGGAAGCCTTGTACCTATTAAGTGTGATCTGCACATTAATTTTGCTCCCAAGAAGATTAGGTATTATCAGTGCTTATTTTAAAAATTAAATCTGAGGTTGTGCAGATGTGTGCTGGCTCATGAAAAAGGCAGGAAAAATCAGCCATAGGGTAAAAGAGCTTTCTTTTACTTTTGTGGGAATTTAGACTGCTCTGATTTGTCTCTGTGTAGCTGAGGCTGTGGTTTTTAAAAACAAATGTGTATCCTATTAGTCACCAATATCTGGCAACCTTATGTGCTTCGGGTTTATCACAAACTCTCATTAGATGGTCTCTGCTAGAGGGAGTCTTAATCTTCTTAGCTACTCAAAAGTATATATTCTTTTTCCTATATTAATAAATGAGTGTTTTTAGAATTCTGTCATAAACTTGATCTATTTATTTTCCCTTTTTTACCAGTGATGTATGGCACTGGAATTTTCATTCTGACTTTGCCTTGTTTTGTACAAGGATCTCAATATACAGGGCAGGTGTTTGGGGTGGGACTGTGCTGTAGTTCTGGATGTTGTAGACGCAGGAAGCAGAGTGAGGGTGGTGACTGAGTTGATGGATGGGTAATGTGGTGGTGATGCATAACCCACACAGGGGCAGGGGGTGCTGGAGGAGAGAGAAAATCAGGAAATACCGAAAGAGCGGGATGCAGGATATAAACAGGGCACTATGCAAGGCTTGTTTGTGTGCTTAGAGCCATCTGAAGGTGGCTGGTGCTGGTTATTGGTTCGTGTCACAGGGCCAAACCAGCGCATCTTTTCATCACCAGTGTGGCCCTTAGGGGCATTTCGAGAGTGAGTTCCTCGGTTCTGGTGAGATGTGTTTAGAGAGTATTCATACTCTTAAGCTGTCATTTGGAACTCTTTCCTTCTCTGTCATGACTTCTGAATTTGAACAGGCAATACTGTGTGGTGGTCTGTTACCAAATTTAGAAACTTTCCCAGGATATAATCACTTAGTCCAGAATGTTGAAGGTATCTTCTTGCTCAACTCCTGTAGAAAATAAGTTTGTGGCTTCTCTCTGCATGTGGGGCCCCCAGTCTTGGCATCTTTCTCCTGAAAGTGAAAATGCCCTTTTAGTGCTCAAGATTGGGTATTAATAAGAAGCACATGGAAACTCTAGGAATGCTCTTTATTGAATTGGGATCTGGTTGCCTTCCTTTAACTTCTGAAAAATGCTCTCCTAGAAGCTCTGCTGGAATGTGGGGCAGCATGGTGAAGGGAGCCTGTGAATAATCAGCCAAAGGAGCGCAGGACCCCTGGAATTTTCTTCCAGTAACAGATGGAGTTAATGACCTGAGAGCCATTTGCATGGTTTATGCCCCAAATTGATACTTTTAAAATGCCAGAGCCTGGGAGATTGCTAGAATATGGAAAGGCTATGCTTTCTCCAGCTGCAAAACCATGGGGAGATAGCTCCCTTCAGAAACAGTTGGAAGCCTCAGGGGTCTTCTGATCTGGTCTAGCTTGTGTGGTGGATATTCTTACTTTTGGTTCTGGCCAGGGCTTTGCTATAGGATGGAGCCGACTCCAGCCCCAGATCCCTGTGCAGGGTGGGTGACCTCAGCCTGTTCTTGGAAGGTCCCATGGAATTAGTGATGAAAAACTGTTTGTCCGGAAAATAAAGCTGACAAAATCCTAGAGTTAGAACTTGGAATAAAATCTTTTTTTATCTATCTGTTCTCATACCCTAGAAAGTGGTTTAGGCTGTTTGCCAGGGAAGGCAGAGCACTGTGGAGAGCTGGTTTAAGTTCTCCCGGGTGGGGAGTTGTGGTGCCTTGCCATGATGTGCTGGCTGCCCGTTCCTGCCTGGGTTGTGTTTTGCTGTTCAGCTGTGCTAGCACAATTGTCTGTCTGTGCTCTCAGGCAGATGAGCTGCACAGGGGCTCTCCAGCCTTTCAACAATGGCCCTGTGCAGCTCGGGAGCTGTCGCAGCAGAGCTCCAGGGTCCAGCAGCAGCCTGGGAATGTGCTCCAGGGCTGGGATGGCAGCGAGCTGGAGCAGGGTGCTGCCAGAGCTCCATCCTCAAACAATGGCCTGAGCAGGGAAAAGCTGTAGCATCACTAAAAGACAAGTATGATCCTTGGCCTGGGAAAACACTGGTGAGCTCATTCTGGAGGTGTGCAATGAGAAGGTTCTTCTGTAGTTGCTGGGGGGAAATTGGGACTGGTTTTTGTCCGTGTCTGCTTTTCTGTAGGAAAAGCAGACCATATGAATGAGGAAGATCAGCAAATCTGTGCTTAGAACTGGAGTAGGAAATATTCCCAAGGTTAAAGAAGCTCACAGAGGCTGGCTGCCTTTCTTCCTTTTTTGCTTGAGCCAGGACACTTGAATTCCAAAGGGTATGTGATAAGAGTGTTTGTGAGAGGAAGGGAGCTTGGCTCAGCTGTTTCAGCTGTGTTTCTCTCTGTTGTTTCTTGTCTCATCTATAAGCAAAAAAGTAGAGGGAACCTCCTGCCACAAGATGTGCCTTTGTTTTCACAATTCCTTTCAGGAAAGCTGGGTGTTGTGCGCTGAAGGTCTCTCTGCTCTTACATTTTTCTGTTATCATGGCAACACCATGTGTGGAGGCAGAGGTTTCTAGCTCATCTCTTACTTCTCATGCAGTCTACTACAACCTGTTTTGTTGGATGAAGTTCTGCTTTGCTTTGTATCTTTTTTGTAGTACCAAATATCTCCTGTTTTCCCCTTTTTGTGGTGAACATATTTATTAATTAAATCATTGAATTAGAAGACCCTATATGACTCCAACAGGGACTGCAAATGATTGTTTACTTACCATGTTTTTTGTTTTTTTAAATAAAAATAGAGCACATTTACACTGTACAAAGGCTTTTGTTGGGCAGACAAGTGGCCTGTTGCCATGTTCTTGCCTGTAGTGTTTCTTAAAATATGGGTTGTAGCCTTCCTGTGCCAAAGGTTGAGTGTGTGAGGGGCATGTCTTACCTCTGCGGGCTGCAGTGGTTGGGGCTTCCAAAGCACTTTGTTTGACTTTTGAGAGTCACTGTAGCAATTTCTCATTTTCACCTCTGAGGATCAGGCAGCTACTCACCACAAAACAGCTTGGGGCTCTTCTGGGCTTGGGAAAGCAAGGAGTGCATAGTAAAGACTGTGGTGTTATCTATGTTGTCTCTCCTGTGTTATCTGACTGCGTTTCTGGAGGATGCTGCCTGCCAGGCCACACTGCAGCCTGGAGTCAGTGCTGGTATGAGAAATTAATTGTGAAAATAATGTCTCTGCTTTCAGTTGTGTTGATTGGAGACTCTGGAGTTGGGAAAAGTAATCTTCTGTCACGTTTCACACGCAATGAGTTCAATCTGGAAAGTAAGAGCACCATTGGGGTGGAATTTGCCACCAGGAGCATCCAGGTGGATGGGAAGACGATAAAAGCCCAGATCTGGGATACTGCAGGCCAGGAGCGATACCGCGCCATTACCTCAGCGTGAGTACTCTGCCTTTGCTCAACAGAATTCCAGCAGAGTTGCTGCAGATAAATGTATGGGTAGAGAGAAACATATTTGGCACACATGACAAAGTCATTGTGACAGACTTCAGTGTGGATCCAAGTCATAAGGTAGCAAATACTTTTGTGTTCTCTTGATTAATATAATGAAAGTACTTTTTAGATTCTCATGTTACGGTTACGGAAACAAATGACAGCTTAAATCAAAACTGTGGGAAATTCTGTTTGAGTTTTGGGATTTAGATTTTGTCTGTGCTGAATGTGCTGCATTCATTATGTGGAGTGAGTGTCATTTCAGATGGAAGCTGGGTACTGTTGGTATCGAGTTTTGGTCTAGGTATGGTGGCTTACTGTAACACCCATGGCTTCTGGTCTCAATTGCCTCCTCAGTCTTGAGATTGAGGGTATTTTTAGGAAAACCTGCAGCCACAAAGTCCTTTGAAATCTCAATGACTTTGAATTAGTCACAGCCTTGAGCGCAGACACTGAATAGCCAGGAAGCAGGAAGGCAACAATGATAGTGCTGGCTGTGCAGCATTAGGCACAATCCCTGGAGGTGAGAAGCTTTTTCACCTGTGCCACCTTGTTAATCCGCAGACTGGTTTGAAGTGTACCTGTTTCTATGCTGGCAAAAGTATCCTGCAGAGGACAAAAAGCAAATCCTTTGATCAGGCCTGGTTGTCCAGAGCATTTTCTGATCAGTGAGTTGATTTTTTGTTATGTTACAGATGTGTATCAGTTTTTAAAGGTAAAAACATGTTTCTGAGTCATGAACAGATTGAGCCATTAAACTCAAGGTAAAAGGAATTTTGTCAAGATGGGAGAAAACCAGGAGACCCTGAAGCCCAAAGGGAGCAGTCTGTAGGGAAAGGGACGTAGAAGCAGATGTAAGTGACAATTTCAAATTGCATATTTTCTGGAATTGTTAGTGTGACTTTCAGAAATTTTTTTGTGACCCTTGCTCTTGCTGTAAAAACTTCTAGTCTAGTCTGGGTCAACAACAACAGGTTTTACTGCTGGGAGTTAGTGCAGCTGCAGTCCTGTGATCCTGCCTCTCCTTTGTGCTGGCACTAACTGCTGCTTGACACATCACTCAGCCAGTTCAGCCTGCTCGGCCAGCAAAATGCCAAACATCAGGGAAAAGAGAATGATTTCTGCTGACTTGGTGCCCTGACTCAGTTCAACAACATGTCAGACAGGTGCTGGCAGAACTGAGGAGAAATGGTAGGATTGTGTGGAAGAGAGATATTAGATGTTACAGGATTGCTGATACGGATTGACTTGTGCTGAGCTGAGCCCTTGGCTTGTGTTGAAATGGGCCCAAACCTGCACTGAGGAGGCAGACCGTGTTCTTGGATTAGAGGTTGGTGGATAGTGACAGTATAGTCCAGAGTCCCCTCTTTAATTTGTAGGAGGGACAGGAGATAGTTGAAGGATCAGGAACAAATACTGACATTTTATTAAGGGCTGTTTTCCTAGGAGAAAGTTAGGTTGTTACTTCACAAAAACCTCCCAGCTGTACCAATTCTGCAATGGTGAATTTTCCTATACACAGCTGGAGCAGACAGGACATTTTCAGTCCTGGTTTCTGGAGGCTCTCCAGAATTTTGGTACACACACTGGATTTTTTTAGAAATGCTACTAGGAAAAAACCCTGCATTTGGAACTTGGTCTTCGGCTTCAAAACCACTCCAACAACAGTATCTGCATCAGCACAACTTTTTCTGAAGGGGTTCATTACAGAAGAGCGGGATGGCCTGTGTGCTGGTGTGGCTGGGACAGAGCTCTTGCTGAAGGGCTGTGCCTCCTGCTTTCAGATATTACCGCGGTGCTGTTGGGGCTCTGCTCGTCTATGACATTGCCAAACACCTCACCTACGAGAACGTGGAGCGCTGGCTGAAGGAGCTGCGGGACCACGCCGACAACAACATCGTGATCATGCTGGTGGGCAACAAGAGCGACCTGCGCCACCTGCGGGCTGTGCCCACCGACGAGGCCAGGGCCTTCGCAGGTACGCACGGGGGCTGGGGGATCACACCCTTTGTCCAGGGCTCAACTCCCACCTCAAGGTTTAGTTTGAACCGTAAAAAAGGCACTTGAGATGTTTTGTTGGTTTTTTGGGTTTTTTTATATTGAAATATCTTGACTTATTAACTAGCATGTGTGATTGGTTTGGTTTTTTTTGGAGAATTTTCTTTGCCATTTTTAGTTTGCAGTTTTCTGTTGTTTTTTAAATCTGGTGGTAGTACATGTTTTTGAGACACTGTCCTTGAGCTACGTGGTAGCTGAAGAATAAACACTTCTTCTAACAAGGCTAGAAACAGTAAGCAATATTTAAAAGAGAAAATATCACAATAAAAATAAAAAATATCACAATATAAAATGTCCATCCTTCCTTCCTAGAGGCCTGCTTCTGCTGAGTAGATATCAATGTGGACAGCTACAAATGAATGCTGAACCTTCTTTTAGATGGGGTGGTTGCTGCTCTAGAGCACTCATACGTGTAGTGGTGTCATCTAGTCTCGCTTAAATGCAGTGATCATCAGGTTTGAGAATTATCATTTGTTGGGAGAAGTGAGTTATGTAAGATGCTGCCACTGCATTCCTTCTCTCTTCCTTACCTGGCAGAGCACTGGTCAGATATTCTTTTGTCCTGAAAGGCCTGGGGATATTCAGCTTTTGTGTGGCTGTCAAGCTTGGAGGTGGAATGTAAACGTACAACTTCTAATATACCTCTAGAAATATTACCAAGGCTTGCTTATACACACTTTATGAAGTTTGCTGGTAAGCAAGTACCCTGAGGGTAATAAAGCCGCTCTAAATGTTCAGATGGAGGAGAAGTGACATTTATGTAAAAAAAGCAGAACAAGTTGGTGGGTGCCCCAGATAGTCTATTTCTTTGATCACTTGGTTCAGCTTCTTACTTTTTAACCCTGGACTTCCTCCTAAGGCTGTTTTAAATTGCTAGTGATGCTCCAGTTGTTGCTGTTTAGCTCCATTACTGGAATTTGCCTGTTCCTGGGCAGGTGATAGAGAACCATTCTAGGTATGATATTTGAGTGTTAACCACTTACTTTTTTTAATAATAATTTTAAAAACTTGCATTGTAAGAGGAAAGAAGAAAATAGACTGTTTCAGGGGGTCATTGTTATTTGGAAGTGGGGTCTGATTAGGAAAGTATAGGTCTGTTGATCTTCTTGGGATTGCAGAGGAGAATTGTGTCTCTGTAGCGGTTGATGTGCTTTTGCTGGGGCTCTTGCTCACGGTACCTCTGGATGTGATCTGTAGCCAGAATAGAATGGTATTTTGTGTTGTTTGCCTGAGCAAGGGCTGCAGTGGGGAAAATGTTCTTGCACTTTGGGCAAAGGAAATGTTGCACCAACTCCAGCACCAAGATGTTCCTTGTCCAACAAGGAAAAGAAAAAAAATTACTGTGCTCTGGCTGGTTTGGCCTAAAATAAAAGTTAAAAAACCTCAAAGTAAATGTGAAATAAAGTGTCATTAAATTTTTTAACTGAACCACTTCTTATTTATTACAGAAAAAAATAACTTATCTTTTATTGAAACATCTGCTCTGGACTCTACAAATGTAGAAGAAGCCTTCAAGAACATCCTTACAGGTATGGTTTGTTATGGATTCAGAGGAGCAGCTGAGGTGGTGGATCTTCTTCATGGGCATACTCTGTAGTTTTCTGGAATTATTTGGAAATGAGTGGTGGGAACAATGGTTGCTTTGCAAGCTCTCTGATCTCACCTTTGTGTTCTGCCTCCCACCCCATACACCCCTTTCTGTCCCGGGTGAGGGTTTCTATCTCCTGGAAGTTTCTATCTCCTGATGTTCCATAAGTTCAAGCTATTGCAATAGCACTGTTGTAAAAGGACTAGTAAGTGTACTTCTGTGCCTGCACAAAATCTCAGCAGTGAAGCCCCAGCCGTGCTGGAAGTTAAATGTTGCAGTATCTTCTCTTGCACCAAAGCAGGCTGGTACCATTTTCAGACTACTGAGCTCTTATTCTCAGCTGATAGCAAGGGTGGTGACTGCACTGCACCAACAGCATCTTCTGCAGAGAAGGACCTGGGGATTCTGGAGGATATCAAATTGACAGTGAGCCATGGGCAGGGACACCTCCCACTGTCCCAGGTTGCTCCAAGCCCTGTCCTACCTGGCCTTGGACACTTCCAGGGATCCAGGGGCAGCCACAGCTGCTCTGGGCACCCTGTGCCAGGGCTTCACCACCCTCACAGCCAAGAATTTCTGCCCACTATCCCATCTAACCCTGCCCTCTGGCAGTGGGAAGCCATTCCCCCTTGTTCTGTACCTCCAGGCCCTTGTCCAGAGTCCCTCTCCAGCTCCCTTGGGGGACTGTAGATGTTGGTAGTCTGCATTCAGGTCTTCCTGGAGCCTTTTCTTCTCCAGACTGAGCAACCCCAGCTCTGACTCCAAGGTGCCGAAGAAGAGGCAGACAGGAAATACAGGGTAGCCAAGCTGCCTCTATAGGTAAAAGCTTGACAGATGAGGAATGGGCTGTATTTGGTGCCCAGCAGATCTGTGTTATTAAAGAGCCACTAGTGAAACATTTGGAGTGTGAGGCAGAGCTGACTGCCCAGAGCTGGAGCTGGGCTGGTCTCGCACTGTGTAGCAGATTTGTGGCTGATCTGGGACACTTGGCTGTATTTGAAGCAACTTCCCTGGCACTTGGAGACAGTATTTTTTGTTTTAGTATTTTTTATTTTAGTGTTCTGAGTGTAGTTCAATGGTCACCATCCATCGTGTCTTCCCTTGTTGTTTTGAGACTGACCCTGGTTAGAGATGCTCTCCTCAGGCCACTCTAGGAGAGCCACAGTGCTGTAACAACTCAAGCTGAGGTCAGGCCCAGGCAAACTGAACTCAAACCCCTCTCTCTCACAGCACCCAGGGCTCCCAAAAGTGTTGAGATTGTCTGGTCAGGTAACATAGGCACATGGATAATAAGACTGAGAAGTCCTGAAAAGGCTGTTCCTAAAGTGATTACACCTGGGGGAGAATCATCCTTCTAAAAGAGAAGGAACCTAGGAAAATGTGCTGTGTAGAGTAGTGAGTTGGGAACCACCACAGGGGACTTGGTGGAGGGAAGAGAATGGGAACAGCAGGACAGGAGTTTCCTTACTGGCCACTTGTTTGAGGAATCACTAACAGCTGGAAGAAAAAAAACCCCACAAAACACCCCAAAGATGCTACCCCAAAGCAAAGGGGGCTTGGCAACCACTCTAAACAGCTGAAATTCAAATACTGAGCAGGAAAGAAAAAGGTGTGACAGCCTCTGAACAACCCTCCTCCCCCCTTTAGCAAAGATTTGTTGGTAGCCAGTGGCAACAAGATTGGCCCTGAGTTAAAGGTTTCCATTTTAAACAACATAAATATATGTTGTGCAGATTCTTAAAAAAACCAAAAAAAACCCACCAAAGAAACCTAACCAAAAATCCTCATAAACAAGCCCTGCACAGTCCTCTGTGATTTTTAATCCTTACTAAAGGCTTTGGGTGTGCTGTTTTGGGGTTGTGGCTGTATGAATGTGACCATAATATTTACCACAGACTTCCAGGGAAGTACTTGCCCTTTTCCTGTTTCACAATGGAGGGAAGTTGGAACAAGGGCTTATAGTCAGTGAAATAATTTAACTTGAAAACCTTTCCACTTACAAGACTTCTGCTAAGTATGCAGTTGAAACAGTTTGTTTGTGAAAGCTTTTAAGTTGGCAGTCTGTCTTCAGTGGTTACAGCTTTGTGGATCTGTATGCTTTCAAGCATTAAGTTAGTTTGAATAAAATAAATTCATTTGGAGAAGTCTGGGCCTTTATGGACCCATGCAGCTTTTACTGTCGTAGGTAGGAAAACTGATGTGTTGCAGAGAGGAGCATTGCTGTTACTTGGTGGCAGCAGGTTGCTGGGAGTGGAGGTGGGCATCAGGTAACTTGTTGCTGGGTGATTGTCTTTGTGATTTAAAAAAAGTGAGCAGCATACTCTATAAAGATCAATGGTTCCCTGTTTTAGAAATGAGCATTCTTGCTCCTTTCCTATTTAAAAACCCTTTTAATAATCCCCATTTTCATGGAGTCATTGAAAAAGAACAGAATAGGAAGTGCTATTGCGGAAGGCAGTGAGGACTCTTGACTTAATAACTTTTCCAGACAGAGCTGGTGTATTCATTCCAGAACTGGAATGCCAGCCAGATGTTACACACTACATCTGATTAGCCTAGATTCCCTTTCAGAGCCCTCAAGTTAAAATCTTCTCCTTCTTGGGTTCTGGCATGTTCTCACCGTGTGCTGTCCTTGCAGAAATCTACCGCATCGTGTCGCAGAAGCAAATCGCCGACCGGTCTGCGCACGACGAGTCTCCTGGCAACAACGTCGTGGATATCAGCGTCCCGCCAACCACTGACGGACAGAAATCCAACAAACTCCAGTGCTGTCAGAACCTGTGACCTTCTCTAGATGACTCTTGTGCCCTCCACTTTGTCTGTGCTTCATTTAGAAACTTGTGTGCACTTCCTATCTCCTGTGATTCAGTGACTCCCTCCTCCCTCCTTTATTCCATTCCCAAATCTCCCCTCTCATATTAGAGCTTTAATTGTAGGGCTAACATCCTCTTGCCTCTGAAACCCCTTCCATGTGGTGACTTCTGGGCTTGAAATGTAGTCACTGATCTGATAGACATGTTTGTGTTGGAAAATCTGCTGCTGGATATTATCCCATGAAACACACTTATCAAATAGGCTTGTTTTGGTTTTGCTAGGATTTTTTCAGTTTGGTTTTGTTGTTGTTGTATTTTCTGGGAGGGGAACAATGGGACTTGACTCTACCAGTTGAAGAAATAACTAGGTGACAAGGTTTTTTCCTCCCATAGTCAGATATCTCTTTTTCTTGTGTTTCTGTAAACATGGGGGAGAAATTAAACTAGCTATCCTGCCAAATGCTCTGTTTTCTGTCCTGATGAAGTCTCACAGTGAGGATTTTAGTGGCTGCACACACATAAGAAAGCTGTTGAAAATAACATTACTTATTCTGTAATTATCCCTAATACAGTTAGTCTGGCTGTGTAGTTTACTGTTTCCTGCTTGGGAAATCTTTCTCTATTCTTGTTTATTTGGGAACAATGAAATATGTCTGCATTGCTTTCTCTGCCACCATGAATGCCTGTGCAGGCTTTATGAAGTGGCGTAATATTTATTCATGGCTTATGTTAATCATTTAACATTATTGTACAGTAAGTGCCAGCATATTGATTTCAGAAACCTTTTGCAGCCTGTACAAGTAGGCTTCTTTTTGTACTGTAGGTCAGTGTCTGAAAGCAGGATCTGCGCTAGTTCCAGGGATTTTTTTTTGCATGCTGCTTTTTCTCTAGATCTCTCCTGCCCCCGTCTGAGTGAGTGAGGCAATATTTTCATGTCACATATATACCTGCACTTGTAAGGGTTTTGGTTGTTGTAGAGAAACACGATACTTTATACATTTTGTAAAACTTCTGCAGATCCATAGTATCTGGAACTTTCTCTTCATGATCTTTCACTATTGACCTCTACTAAAATGCATAATACTAGGATTTCACATAATAACTACTAATCTGTTGTATTCTTCTTACCATTTTACTGAACTGCAGACTGTAATTCTTAAATGATTGTACTTCACTGATGTAACAGATTTGTCATCAGCAGGGCTAACTACTATAATTCTTCATTGTGCTGAATGGGAAGAATGTTACCACAACTTTGTGTAGTCAGTCTCTTGCTTGCTTGTGCAAATCTCTGATGGCTTTTCATCACTCACTAGCTCTTGCACACTTGTATCCCCTCCGGTATCCGCTGAATGTTCTGATGGCAAATACTGGGTGAAATGATCTAAAGGAAGAGCTGGAAACCACCTGCTGCTCCCTGAAGGCTTGTGGCGCCATTTGCAGTGAGTTTTTGCTCTGTATTCTGAGCCTGTAGCTCACTGGATGAATCCCAGCTGCATATTAGTGAGTTGATTTTTCTTTACTGATACAAAGCAAATATGAAACTGTGAATTGTGCTTGAAGAGGAAATCTGACATTCCAGTCTCAACTGTTCTGTCTGGTTACGTAATAAAATTAAGGGCAGTTAACTCTGATGGCTTTTCTTTTATAAGATTTCCAGACCAATGCCTTTAATTTTGTACTGTATGCACTGAGAGAGCTCCAGCTCACAGCACAGGATGCGCGTGGTGCTGGCACTTTCACTCTTCAGCTTTGTTTAGAGGTTCCATTCAAGGTTCAAGGGTGCATGCTTGCAGCCTGATCCCGTTGAATGAGGGTATGAATTCCTTGGTAGGCATCACAGGGCTCTGTCCTAAGGGTGCTCCAGTTCAGGAAGCACTTTCAACATGTGGTATTTGCTTCACTAGCATTCTGTTGAGAGAAAGTGGGAACTGGGATATCTCCTTTTTGGTGGTCCAAGACTAGAACATGAAGTGCAGTCAGTGTTCAGACAACTGGCAACGAGAGAATGGAAAATTCTGAAATACTGAAAATATTTCATTTGAGAACAAGTGGACACTAGTGGAGCTGGGCTCCTTAATTCTTGAACAAACTTTATATAAAGAAATCAGCTGGATAGCATGAGGAGAAATTGTACTGTTTAGAAGACTTATTAATTCAGCGTGATGTATTAACATGCTTACTCTGCAAGTCCTGCTCTTAACATGAAGTTTCTAGAATCAGTCTGGCCTGGTGTGAGAAGCCAAGAAACAGTTTAGTTACTTGCTTGTCTCTTCAAAGATTTTCTTTAGTCTTTGACCTTGTGGAAGGCTTTAAACTTTGCTGCAGAGTCCCAGTGAAAGGTCCATGTCTAGGGCTTAAGTGCAGTTAAATTTATGGGTATTGAACAACTCCGTTGTCCAAAGCCCCTCAGTACTGGTGGACCTCGGACCATTCTGTTGTGTTGTGTGACAGGGAGGGGCCTCCTGCCCTTTGCTGGGGCACACAGGAGGAGTTGGTGTGTGCACATGTGCACCATGTAGCTCCTGAGAGCACTGGGAATGGGCTGGGGGTTTTCATCTGCTGTGGTCCCTCACTATGAGACAAGGCACTTCTCCAGGCTGCTGTGCTGCTCTCCAGGCAGAGCCACAGCCCTTCCGTGGGTCTGAGGTGCCCCTGCCCAGACTAAGCACAGGGCTGTTCGTGACAATAGGAAAAGGACATTGGATCAGTTCTGCCAGGTTGGGCCATCTTCCTGTGCACAGACTGGGGACAAGCCTTGTGATCTGGGGTTCCTGGTGTCCTGAATGAAGCATTGTGTGCTCCTTAGAAACTGCATCCACAACCCAGCCCACTACTGTGCTGGAATTACTGAGGGCAAGACTTGGAGGAATCCTGACGAAGCTGGAAATGCTGGAAGGGCTGTCTGACATTCAGAGAAGCTCTGCAGTAGCCCAGGCTCCTTAAGCATGCTTTCCTGATGTGGAAATTACAGACTATGTGTAACCTCAACTTGACTGCTTCATCCCACAGCTTTGCTGGCTGTGTGTCTCTCAGTATTACTGTCAGGAAAACAAAAAAAGGTTACAGCTCTCTTCCATCTGCCCCAAGGGATTTGAGGGCTAAGTTTGGCTTTTGTAAAATTCCTGGTAACAGGAAAGCTGCCTGTGAAAAGAAGGAATGTGTGCTTTGCTTGCTTTACTTGGATGTTGAGGCTGACTTTCCTTTAACTGTTGAAAACACTACAAAGCCCTGAGTCATAACACAACCTGTGTCATAACAGAACCATCAGAGGCTCCTGCTGCTGTCTAGAACAGCTCCTTTAATGCAGAATTAGGCAGGAGTCTATCGTGCTGCCTCTCCTCTTACTGATGTGGAGGGTGAAGGCCAAAATGCATACATAAAAGTGACTTGGTCCTGAGCATACAAACAGTGAATTGGTAAAATAAATTCCTTGGGTAGATCAGATCAATCTATCCTCTTTTCCTGCAAAGTCAGTGCTTCCAGCCAGGGGAGTTAGTCTGAGATCTTCACTGGAGCCTGCACAGAACAAGGAGGTTTGGTTCCTAGGAAAGTTTTAAAGCTCCGTACTTGTATAAATGTAAAAATCCAGTTGATGGGTGACTGCTTGCTACTTTGTTAAAGAGATTTCAGTGTGTGCTGTGGAGGCCACCTCTGTGGGGCCAGAGATGCGCCCATTTGGGTGCTGTTCTGTGACTCCCTGCTGACCTCTTGTGTGAACACAGAGCTCTTGGCTGGGCGTGGTATATGTTGGGCTGAGCCTGTATTTGAAGCAGTTACTTAACAAAAGCTGTTGGAAAATTGTACAGGAGGTATTTTTACTCCTGGTGCTTTGATCCCTGCGTGCTGTGCTGCTCCACAAGGTGGGGGTGGGATCTGTTTCTGGTTGAGTGTTGCTGAGGCTTGGTGCTCATTTGCCTTCCAAGCAGAAGGAAGAACTTGCTTAGAGGTTTCTGGACTCCATAGAAGAAAAGAAGATCCCAGTGAAGTGGCTCAGTCACCTAGGGAAGATTTTTTCCTCCATAAAAAACTAGAACAGTGTTAAAGGTAGGGGCTTGAATTTCAGCTAAGGAAAATCAGACAATTGGAGGTTAAGGCTAACTGTCCTTCAAGTAGGTGGGGGTTGAAGAGTAGATTCTCTTTACTTGCAGACTCTTAAATGAAGTTGGTGATTTATGGAATATTTCCACGGAATGAGTATCTCCAGGGCTGCACTGTTTCAATAAATAACAGCAATTCCTATTTTACACTGATCAGATAATGCATGGTAGTGTTGACTATCAGGCTTTGTAGGCTATAAATAGTAGTGGACCTTTATGCAACCCAGAAGAGAGGTTCCTTTCATTTACTTTTATTCCTGGTTCCTGTGTTAAGTGCAATTCACTTTGTAAATAAACACACCACTCGATTTTTGTGCATGGTTATGATGTATTGTGGACATAAAGATTGCCAAATCATACCGTCTGTGTAAAGTTCTGTTCCAGACACAACTGTAGAATGAGCTGGGGGGACTCCCGAGCCAGAGCGCGGGGTGGGGCGGGGATGCCCCTGCCAGCGGCCCGGGAGCGGCGAGACGGGGTACCCGCTGCCCCCGGGGCTTCTGCACTGCCGCAGGGCGCCGCGTTGGGCGGTGTCCCTCTGTCCCGTTGTCCCTCTGTCCCGGTGTCCCGGTGTCGCTCTGTTCCCATGTCCCTCTGTCCCGGTGTCCCTCTGTCCCGCTGTGGGGCCGGCGCTGGCCGAGCCCTCCCGGCCCTGGGGGCGGGGGCAGCGCGGGGGCGGGCCCTGGGCTGAGGGCGGAGCAAGGGGGAAGGGCGGGGCCCGGGTGTCGGGGCGGGGCTGAGGAAGGGCGGGGCTTGGCCGCAGGGTCGCTATTGGCCGCCGGCTGTTGCCAGCGGGGTCGCGTTGCGACGCTGGCGGGTTACCCGCAGTCCATTGGACGCTCGGGAGCTGCGTCAGCGCGGTACGGGCGGGGATTGGCGGGCGGGCGCTGGGGGGCGGGGCCCGGCGGCCGCCGCAGCCGGCGCTGGGGCGGCGCGCGCCGCGCTGAGGGCCGCGGGCGCCGGGAGCGCAGGTACCGGACGCGGGGGCGGCTGGGCCGGCCCCACGCCCCCGCGCCGCGCCCACCGGCCCGGGCAGCGCTCCGGCGCGGGGCTGCGGCCGCGGGAGCGGCGTCCCGGCCGGGCCGGGCCGAGGCTGGCGGGCCCGGAAGCCCTGACAGCCCTCCCGGTGTCCCCGCCGAGGGGTGGCCCCGGTGTGCGGCATCGCTCGTGCTTGGGAGCCGGAGCCGCGCTGCAGGTCTCGGGGCCTCTTCCCCGGAGCGGCTGCCGCTGGCCCCGCTGCGCGCACGGGCCCCGTGCGAGACGTTGCCGCCGGTACGGACCGCGCCGTGTTCGCTGTGCGGAGCCCCCGCGCCTGAGCCGCGGCTCGGCCGGGCCGGGCTGGGCTGGGCTGGGCTGGGCTGCCACTGTCCCCCGGGAGCGCCGGGGTTGTCGCGTACAAACGTCACCGGGGACAGAAGTGCCGGCGGTTTGAGAAGCGGTGTTTGTTCATTAGATTCTTCTTCCCTGGGTATAAGCAGTGATTAGGAAAAGTTTCCTTTGCCTCTGGGCTCCCGTACCTTTTTTTTTTTCACGTGTTTGGGAGCGTTCTGGTGCCTGTTTTGCCTCCCAAGACCACAGCCACGCTGCCTCGTGTGCAGAGATTTCTCAAGAGAATGAGCTCGGTGTCACCGTGCAGCTGAAGAAGTTGCTGCAGTCCTGTGCTGGAGCAGCAGCTGCTTTCCTCCGTGGTGTAAGCTTAGGGTTTGTGATGGACTTTTCATAAACTGGCAATCTTTAACTTTCTGTCTCATTTAAACTCAGGTTTCTTGAGCCGACTGTGTCAGGCCAGAACTGCTGGTTTGTGGGATTTATCCAAGGGACGAGCCTGTGGCTCTTGTACAGGAAGGTGATTGTGACATGGGAGGTGTTTTTGTTGCAGTCTCAAACACCTGCTCTTGTTGTATCTAGATCTGGTGGGGGGACCAAGATTACAATCCAAAACGCCATGCAGTGGTCTTGGAGGCTTCTGGAGTGTGCAGTTGCTTGCATGTAGTGCCCTCAGAAATGGTGTCACCAGGCGTGGGGTGGTACCTCTGCACTGCATGGTGCTGCTGGACCAAGGAGAGTTTAGGCTGTTGTCCTGTTGGAAGGAGCTGTGCAGAGCTCGAATTTTGCAGGCAGGCAGGTGAGGTGTTGCATGTCGGGGATGATGATGGTGAGCTTGAAGTGTCAGGGTTATCCAAAGCAGCTCTGGTTTTTTATTCTGCTTGTTTGTATTCAGTGTTCTGTCCCTGCCCTGATGTGTGTGATGAAGGTCTGTCTGTGGGGATGTGATTCTCATCCCATCCTGTGCCCTTTATTTGTTCATCCCTAAGGGACTGTTTCTGTTCTCTCTTAACCCTCTCTATTACCGGCCCTTCATTTTCCTTGGCACTCTCATTCTCGTGCTCAACTCTCCTTCCAACAAGCATTTATCTCTGTGTCTTTCCCTTCTGATGCAGTTTCTAGCACTTTCTTGACCTTTTTCCAGGTTCTTGTTGAGAATGCCTGTGATGTCACTGTGGCTGGCCAGCTGCTTTGGCTGTGGCTGGTCCTGCTCGTGGGGACCTAAAACCCTGCTTGGCTGCCACTCACACGTGCACAGTATAATCCTCTGAATAGCTGGATGTTGGTCTTGGCTTTCCAAAGCTAAAGGGTTTTAACACTTTTCTGCATCCTCAAAGGATTATGCAGGGGAGTGCTTGGAGGCTGGAAGTGCCCTGGTTTTTCAGGTGTGTTTGAAGCTGTGATGGTGTGTCACCCATCAGAAACAGAGGCTCAAAGGGAAGGGAGCTGGGACTCTAAAATCCCTTTGTCACATGCACCGTGACAGTGAATTTAATAATTCTAGTTGAGGACAGACGGTCTAATTCCCCCCAAGCTCACACAGGGGAGCATTGCAGGCAGCCTGCAACAGTAGGGAAATCTAAACTGCCAAGAGCAGAACAGGTGGCACAGAGAATGGCCAAGTGTGAACCTAATGTGTAGTTCATGGATATTCTATACCAGCCATACAGCTGGGGGTGTCTGTGTGTGGTTAGCTGATCAGCATCACTGCCTAAGTGGAAACAGAAAATGGCATCAGAACTAATGTTCCTCGTTTTGGATGCATTTGCTCTTTTTTGCTGTGGATTGCACAGGCTGCAGGGTGAGGTCACGCTGTGGTGGACGCCAAGAGGCCCATGCAGATGAGCAGAGCTACAATGTACTGACTGTGAGCAGCTTCCCACAGAGTTCTTGCCTTTGTGGATGCTGGGAGAGGGCCTTTCCTCTTCTAGCTCATTGATGATGGCCTGCATCAAGCAAGTGTAGCACACCATGTTTCCCTGGGAGGAAGTAAGCACTGTTTTCTTGAAACAGCATGACCAAAATCAAGTCAAAATGCATCCATGGCAAGCTGAGCCTGAATATGGGCTCTGAGACTGAGGGACTGTTGCAAGTCCTCAGGATAGGACTTTGTAGTACTTCTGCAGGTAGAGGCACAAAGCAAAATGAGCATTTGGGGACTTGTTTCACTATTGTTTAAAATATCTTGTTTTTTCACACTAAGACCACAGAAGCTTTTCTTAGAAAATGTAGGGAGGAATCCAGCATTGTGAACTATAAACTACATGATGAGTTCATTTTTTCTCCACTTGCCTTTGACTTAGCTTTGGATATTTGGAGATTTCCGAGTTTCTCTTTCCAAACTAGTTTTTTTTTTTCCTTCTAGACTGAAGTTTGAGCTGGTGTGTCTCTTCTCCCTCCCAGTCTAATTTACTCTGGTTAACTTATGCTTCTGCCTGCTCTTAGATCCAGCCTTTCCCACAGTAGAGAAATGGTCTCAGTTACTGACTCTTGTCCTCTTGGAAGCACACTGGGCACATCTCAGTGAGTGACACCTGGGCACACAAGCCATGAGGTGAACTAAGCCCTGGGACTCCTTTCTGTGAAGGAAACGAGCGCAGCACTAAGCCAGGGTAGGCGAGTGGGTCTCCATGAAGTCTGTACGTCAGCTTTACTGGCTGCTAAAGTGACGCATTAATCTGTGCTGAGGCTTATCAAGTGTGGCTTATCAAATTCATGGCTTATCAGCACAGTTCATGTCATGCACGTAAACAGCAGGATCTCCACCTCTCCAGTCCTGGTCTTGTTCTCTTTCCAGCTCCAACTGCAGCAGCTGTTCCCTGGAACCTGTGTCTTTGTGCCATCTTTGTTGTAAGTAGACCAGCTCAGCTGTAGCTCATTGCAGCAGCAATGCAGCTCAGCTGGGAGATGGGGCTCCCCACTGCAGCTGGTTTGGGAGAGCTTTTAGTGGCTCATCTTACTGGGTGAAAGCAGGGAAATCACTATTGAGTGTCTCAGGGTCTTGTGTACCTTTCCTGGGGATGGAATGTGCCTCTCCTGCTGTGCAGTTACAGCCTATGAGAGCCCTAAGCACTGAAGGTAAAGTGCAGAATGACAACATCCTGAAAGCAGGGACTGCTGGCATGTCCTGGGGCAGGGACTGAACCCTGTGCATCCTCCAGTGAAGGGAGCAGCCCAGCAGGAGCTGTACTGAACTGCAGCTCTTCCTACCCATCTGCCTTGCAAATACCTTTTCTGGCCCAGGCCTCTCTAGAACAGTGTTACAGTTTGGAATCTGTCATTTGCCCCCATTTCAAATAGATAGGCATCTGTAAGTTTTATTCTGGATTTTTTTGTAGCAATTCTAACTAAGCTTTTCAATTCCTGATAGAACCTGAGATGATTTTGTGTGGTTAACCTCAAGGACAGAAGTGCTCTAAGTGCTGTTGCAATTTTAATCAGTTGTCACAAAATTAGTGATCAAAGCTGAAGGAAACATTCTCCTCCAGTTCCTAAAAAGAGGAAACAAGGGACAGGGAGCAGCACTGGCTCAGGAAATAAAAGTACAAACAAGTCAAACTTATCTTCTAAAGCACTTCTCTGCAAAAAGGAGAACGCACCAAGCTCATGTAGTCTTGGCTTGAACAGGGATTTCTTTGTTCAAAGCTTTGAGAGCTTTAGTTCTGTTTCAGCTGAAAGCTTTCTGGGGTTAGAATTGAGAGTGGTGGGAGGGGAAAGGTAAACTTCATTTCTGGGCTGTTTTCAATTTATTTCCTCCCTGTTTTTCTTGTACTTCCCTGCAGACAAATCAGACAAGGCCTGTGTCCAGAAGAACTAAAAATGCAGCCTAAGCAAAACATTGCAAACTGAGAGAGTTTTGCAGCACAAATACCAATTCTGAAGTTTCACTTGATGATTGAGGAGGGAATCTGTAGCAGTAAGGAGTGGGCAGAAGGGAGGCACTGGTGCCATTGCCTGGGATCAGTGACTCCTTCTCTCTAGCTGACCATGGCCATGCTCTCAGTGCGTGTCTGCCTGCTCTGGAGCTCTCCAGAGCAGGGTGGTGAGTCACAGCTGCCTCTGGTGGTGCCTTTGCTGGAAAGCTCTTTGAAAGCTGAACATTCTGAAGAGATTTGTGATACGGCTAGGTTGAAAAATAGAAATAGTGAAGTTAAATTCCAGATCAGATGTCTCTTGGGAGCTGAGTGTGCTGCCTGGCTTCGTGCAGTGGCTGCCACCGGCCGCGCTTCTCTGAGCATCGGGGCAGGCAGGGCTGCACCGGGCTTTGCTGGTGGTTTGTTCCAGCTCAGTCCATCTCCAAGCAGAGTGCTGTTATTTGTACAGCAGTGTAAATGGTGCTTTATAAACCAAGGAAAACACTGGGGAGAATGCAAGTTCTTTCTGACCTGGGCTTCCCAATCCTGAAATAATGTGTTGCATCCTCCTGAGTCACGCCCTTCGAGGGACTGACCAGTTCTGTGGTGTGTGGGCACTGCAGTCTTGATCTGGTGCCTGTGTTACTGCTACACTAAAATCCTGTTTCCTGAGGTATTAAGCATAGCTGGCAAATCCATTTGTTCTGAACAAACTGCAACTGCCTGGCAAGTGACTGTGCAGGACTGGGGAGCACTTGAGCTTTGACCTTGCTGGAGAAGCTGCCTCTGTTTAAAGAGGAGCTCACTGAAGCAGTAGAGCTGGGAAGCAGAAGTGTCTGCTGCTGCTGTTTTGTAAAGCACATGGGTGCAGAGAGATGTGAGAGGCCATGCAGTATTCCATGGGTACAGATGCAATACAACAAGGCCACACAGTTATGGTCCCTTCAGCAGAGCAGGGCTGTGCTTGTGTCTGGTGGGCTGGCTGTTGTCCCCAGTGATGGACGGCACTCTGCAAGAATTGTTTTGTAGGCATGATAAGACATTTTTTTCCACCCTGGTTCAGGGTTTCAGTTTCAAGTCTTTCTAATGCATCTTCTTTCCCTGGAAAGAGTAATAAAATGCAGAGGGATGTGGGTGCAGAGACTGCAGTTGCATTATGTAGTGAGTTGTGCTGCTGTTCATCTTTAAAAGCTGATGTCTTTTGAATCCTCAGAGAAGTCACAGGTGTTCCTCATGCCCCAGCTGGTTTTTGGTTGTTCCCTTATGAAACTTGTTATTAAAATGACTGAATTTTGATTGGAGATACCCTCTGCAAAGAATTTTCTTCTAATGTTGCAATTCGTTTTTCCAGATGTTGGTAATTAAAGTGCAGTAAACTTTCCTTTCATACAGCCTTGTGGCAGATAGCAAGTCTCAAAAGAGCTGAGATAACTTTGTTCATTTTGGCATTCCAGCTGTAGCATACAGCCTAATTGTTCCCAAGCACAGGAAGAAAAAAAATCATCCTTTAGGCTTCTTCTTTTTATACTGATTTTTTTTTCTCAACATCTAAGCTTGAACCTTTTGCTTCTTTTTGAATATTGAGTAACTTTATTAGGCAATGAAGAAAACTTGTTTGAAAAACAGTGGGTGAACAACATGACAGGTACCCTGAAATGAATGGAGCTCTGCTGTGTTGCAGTTCTGCTGTGTCCACATGACACTCATGCCTTTGGCCTTGTTTAAAACTTGGGGTTCTCCCCTGCTGGGAGTCCCACCAAGACCCATAGGAGCTGTGCCTCAGGAGCTTCATCTTTGCCAGCCAATAGTTTTCCATTGCTTCAAGACATGGAGATGAAGTGAAACTACTGCAATGTTAATCCAATATACTGGCATTTTGAAGAGGAGGGATGTGTGTGGATGTTGGCTTTGGAAAACAGCAATTATTGATCACCAAGGCTTGCTGCAGTATTTTGCTTGGGGAATAGAACTCAGATGCTGGCGTGTCTCCTTGGAAAAAATGGAAGTGGAAGATTATCTCTTCATCTGTGTCTGCAAACTCATTTGCCATAATCTAAATAATCAAGACTTCAGAGAGCTTCTAGAATATGTCTAAATAGTTTCTGAATATAGAGAAGTTATGATTGTTTGTCCCCAGCAGCAGCAGCCAGTGAGTGAAGCTTTGAGTTACCACTGACTGGTGCTGAGCTGCGTGTTTGAAATAGTGGAGAGGCAGCCCAGGCAAGTGCAGCTGTGGTCATGTACAAATGTGGCAAACACAGGAGTCCAGAAAGGCTATGTCCTCTAAGCTTCTGGCCTCCTCCTCAGTGTTATAGGGTTAGACTTGGAGCATTTGTTTTTAAACTCTGCCCCAGGGATGAGGCAGGTGAGCCTCTGGAGTCAGCCCAAAGCTTTTGCTGTTAGAGGTGTAGGAGGAGTTTCCTGGTGTGAAGTTTTATCAGAAGGTTCTCAAGCTCCCAGAACGTTGTGCCTTGCTTATTTTATTCCCTTGCTTTTTGGGATTTGTTTTGAGCCCAGCGTCAGGGCTATCCCCTGGCTCTGACTCACAGCATTGCTCCACTGGCATCCTCTGAAGAGCAAGTTATGGCTGAAGTGTTTACAGCATCTCCTTTAGTTGAAACTGACAACCAAATGTTGCAGGCGGGGCAGAAATAGAGAGGCTCCTGGGGAGTGAAATGGTTTCCCGTCTGTTATTTACCAAATTTTAAGATGTTTTAGAAGCTGTTGCTTCAGATGGCATCAGATCTTTTATTGAATATTGAGGCATATGCCATAAAATGCTGTGTCACTTCTCTCACTGGACAGGGCTCCTTGCACCCTGACTTTAGGGCTGTTGTATTCAGGTGATTTCTGAGCACAGGACTAAGGAGGTTTCTTCCCAGGCCCTGAGCGATGGGAAGAGTTGCTGATGGCTCAGTTGGGGGCAGATCCTGAGCTGGCTTTTTGGGTACTTTTAAGGTGTTACATAGGAGACCTGCAGGGTAACTTTGGGGAGTCAGTTGATGTATAAAATAGTGTATTTTTAATAAAGAACAAAATAATACTCTGGCTTTCAACCCTCAGCAGAAAGTACGTTTAAACAAACAAAACTGTAAACAAAGCCCAGTGTGGGACTGGTTCTTGGCGGGAGGGGGGAGATGGTTTGGGGTTTTTTTGTTTTGGTTTTTGTTGTTGTTGGTTGGTTGGTTGGTTTTGTTTGTTTTGTTTTGTTTTTCTTTAGATTAATCCACTGATACAACCTTTTACCAGTAGCAGGGAGCACTTCAGGCCACGCATCCCATCTGTGTGTATCTCTGGTGGCAGTCCTAGGTGTGTGATCACTTGGGTGTGAGAGTGTAGAGGCATGATGTGGAGAAGGGCCACTAACCCAGAGCACAGAGGCTACAGATACACTGGTGAGGCTGGTGCCTCAGTAGGCAGAACTGGTACTGGAGGATGTGCTGCACACCTGGGACTGAACTGGGTTGTGGGAAGATGTGCATTAGCTGTATGAGGTGGGATGTGTGAGAGCAGGTGCTCAGATGTGTGCAGCAAGCAGTTCTTTGTATGGTCTCCCTCGAGATGGAGAGAGATGTTCAGATGGTTGTAGGGCCCAGGATTTGGGAAATTCAGTTTTAGTGGTGAAAAGGAAAGCACTAATGTTAGGAAATGCCCTTTAGCAACTGAAAATCTTCAGTTCACTGGTGACATTTGCAGGATAATATGATTAGAAAACTCAGTGTCTGTGTGCCCAAAGCGGCTAAAAGGGCTTTGGAAAGCAGGCTGGGAAGCTTTGCACCCAGGCTTAAACATCAGCTCATGTGAGCAGGGGTCAGAGCTCTGATTTGCCATCAGTGAATGGGTTAGCTGCTAAAAATAAAAAAAATCCTTGTGTACAGATGGGTGGGTTATGTTGGCTGCACGACTTGGTTATCTCTGTGATACCATGGGTGAGGGGCCAGGGCTCGGTTCCAGCAGTCAGGGCAATGGGTTGCTCAGTGAGAGGAACAGACCTGGCTGATGGCAGCCTCACGTGTTGGGTGTTCTTTGGTGGAGATGTCCCAGGGAAGCCAGTCTGTTGAGGAGCTGGTGTGTACACTCTGCACCCAGAGCAGGGGGAGCTGGCTCTAGTTCCAGTTTGCTCTGGATCTTATCACAGCCACAGGATTGCTCCAAGGCTTTAGACTGGTGGGGATATTCATTAGTGGACAGGCCACAACCTGCACCTGACAGTCCCCATTACTGCCATCATTTGGCTGAAGCCTTTCTTGTTGTCATTCTCATCTTGACTGTGCTTTTCTCTTTGTGGCTTTGATCCAGACGTTCATCTGGTGTGCTGTGGTTTCCCTGTCTGGGAGAAATAACTGTTTTGTCCATCTTCAAAGTCCAAATACGGAGAGCAGAGCTGGGGGACCTTTCAGCTCCTTGACTTCTGCTTACTTCTGCTGGGCACATCTCCTGCATGGAGAGCACTGGTCCAACCAGATCTCTGCAGTTTTTTGAAGGGGTTTTGCCCACCTCATTGCCCTTTGGATCATACAGACTGGATTACATATCTCATTGCAGTGCATGAGGACTGATAAGGGAGAGTATCGTGCAGGTGTGTTTCACTTAAGCCATGGAGCAGGATCCTACACCAGCAGCCTGGTCTCTGCCTTGGGGCAGTGACAGAGCACAAGCTGCTCTTCAGAGAACTGACTCATTTTGCCGCACGTGTTAGAGTTTTGGAATTCTAGTGCAGAATTCACTCTTCTGAGACAGCTTTCCACAGACAGGGTTTGGGTTTTTGTCAGTTTGAGTAATTATCTACAAACTCAGCCCTTTATATTCTGGATCTGCTCAGAAGCTGAGGATGCAAAATGTTGCTGAGAAGAGCCTTCCCATTTATTTGCTAATGTCTAACTATGGCAGCAGAAGGGATGTTGATAATAAACCTAGTGTCTCTGAGACTTTTTTAAAAAATGTGTGCAAGAAATGTATCCCCAAGGAATGGGCTCAGAAAACACAAGTGCTTAGAAAAAAAGCAGTGTGTGGTTCAAACCAGCTGTTTGAGTCTTCTTTCTCACACTGAGATTTTGATGTTTCTGCTGTAAACAGAGCTGGGGAAGGGGCTGGAGCACAAATCTGATGATGAGTGGCTGAGGGAGCTGGCTGTTCAGAAAAGGAAGTTCAGGGGGGACCTTCTTGTTCACTAAAACTCCCTGAAAGGAGAGTTCAGCCAGGTGGGGGTCATTCACTTCTCCCAGGAAATGAGTGACAGGAAGAGAGGAAACAACCTCAAATTGTGCTGGGGAGGTTTAGGCTGAAAAAATTCCTTCATGGAATGGGTGGTCAGGCACTGGCACAGGCTGCCCAGGGCAGTGGTGGAGTCACCACCCCTGCAGGGATTTAAAAACTGTGGATGTGGCACTTGGGGACATGGGTTCGTGTTGGGCTTGGCAGTGCTGGGGGAGCAGTTGGACGAGATGATTTCAAAGGCTGTTTCCAACCTGAACGATTCTGTGAACACTGGGTTTGGGTTGGATGAGCCGTCGACAATTGTGAGAGAAGGCTGTGTGTTGATGTGCTGATCCTTCAGGAATCAGGAAAGGGACTGACTTGGCTGTACACCATGGCTCATGTTCCACTGGATATAGGACTGGGACCTGAGTGCACTGCAGATGTTGTCTTTGGATTTCAGTTACTTCTTTACTTCTTTACTGACCATGAAAATCTTGCTGCTTTTCCTTCATATTTGCTGAATGGCATGAGTCAGATATTAAAGCAGTGACTTCAGGTTCCACCCTGGGCTGGACCCTGACAAGGAAACACCAAATAACTGGTAACAGAAACCTGTGCATTTCCTGAAGAACAGCAGGGTGGCCATTCCCTTCCAGCCCCAACAGAGCCCTGGAGCACGGCCATGGGGCTGCCTGTGTCTGTCAGATGTGGAGCACAAAGAGCCTCAGTATAAATACTCCCAGGACACAGTCAGTGAGGGCAGTTTTATTCCAGTATGCAGAATGGACTTTTTCCTCTGAACTTTAAAATAAACAACATTTTGGCCAAACAAATGGAACTGACCTTTTTATTAAAAGCATATATCTTCTCATACTTGTTTCAGTAAGAGGTTGTTAATTTTATAGAACTCCTTAATTTGCAGAACAGCTGACTTAAGTAATTCCAATAGCATTTATCATCTCACTTTTTGCTCCTTGCAGCTGGAGAGTTTGTAGCCTTTTTTTTGAGGAGGAGAAATAAGAAAAGTAGCTCTAACTCTGTGTGTTCTTTGCACAGGTGGAGCGAGAGGCTGAGTCTATCAAGTTAATTTTTAAGTTGATTAAAAGATTCAAGTTCATGTTGAAGAGGATTGACCTGCCCACAAGCTCAAGCTTATTCCTGCTCAGATGTGAAGGAAGGACTACAGATAGTTATCAAGAGCAGCTTTGAAAAAGAGATTAGAAAGTCTTCTATTAGAAACTATTCTGTAAAGTGAGGGAATGCTACCAAAGTTGTATCTGGTTCTGAGTCATCAGTGAAGGGCTCTCCCCCTCTTGAATGCATGTACGTGAAGGAAGCTGTCCTGACACATGAAGCCCTTGATTGTGTGAGTTGCTTAATTTCCAAGATATGAAAAAGCACTTGTGCTTACCCAAATCAGTGTTTTCAGGACTTCAAGGATCATGTTCTTGTACCGGCTTTTTGGCTTTTTTCCTCTGTAGTGTGGCCAAGCCTCCAACCAGGAACAAGCCCTTATTTTCTTTAGTTATTTTTGTTAGATTTTGGCTTAGTTGAACCTGACAGAACTGCAGTTTCATGAGAATGTTTGACTCCTGTTGTGCTCAGAGATCTCAAAACAAAAGCCTTTCCTTGGATGGGATGGTGAAGGTTTGTTTGCCTGCTCCTACCCCCAGGAGGCAAGCATTGCGGATGATTCCCCCCACTCCCCCAAAATGTAACAAACCTAATTGTTTTCATATATCTTATTTGGGGCTGTGGTTGTTTTATTTCCTTTTATTCCTCCCCCTTTTTCCTTTTTATTGCTTTCATTTGAACTTCTTTTATGGGTTTATTTCATCTTGAAATCCAGCCACCAGGATGAGGCAGCATTCCAGCTCTGATCCCAGCAGTGCTGGCGCACAGGGATTACTGTGCATGCCTTACATAAGGCAGTCCTGTTTACAGACACAGGGATTTTGGTTTTACCAGCAGTACAGTGTTGTTGGATTGTGTTCAGTGTGACTCACTGTAACCTCAGCTCTTTATTTCTGCACAGCTGCCTCTCAGGTACCAGGTTAAAGGCACTTGGCAAAACCAGGATTTTTCTAAATGTGCAGAGCATACCCTGTTTTGGGGATGAGACACCCCCTGCCAGGGAGGAACATGGCTGTTTCTGGCAGCTTGGGTGAGCTGCTGCCTTATCTCAAAGGCAGAGAGCTCTCCTTTCCACATGTGGCTCATCAGAGCCAGCTCCTGGTTTGCCTTGTTGGGCTTTTCTCTGCACCTTCTCTCCATTTCTTGCATTTGCTGTTTGTTCCATGTCTTTTCTTTGCTGGGTGAATGTTGAAAATGTGCTGGTGTGCTTTGCTGTTTGCAAGTGGCTTTTGTAAAAGTCGTGGTTGGTCTGAACAGTTGAAAGGGAAAGGAGTCAGGCTGGCCTGCTGCCCTTCCCAAGGAGCATTTTTGATGGTCTTGGGATGTCCATGTCTACACATTCACTGCTGGGATGTACCACAGCGGATATAGAAATGGAAGCATGTGTATTTCTTCAATGAAATAAAGAGAAAAAACATCAAAGATGGGATGGAAGAGCCTTTTGGGCTTGGACAGTCTTTCAAGTGCTCAGGAAGCTTCTGAAGGCAGCTGAGAAGGGCCACCCGAACCCAGCCACATAAACTGGTTTAGGTGCCCTGTTCAGGTGAAACTTTGCTGTATTTATGGAGAGTATGAATGTAAGTTTTCAGGATGGCTCTAGCCAGAACAGCATAGGCCCATGAGGCTTCTGGTTGCCTTCCCCATCTCTGTATCAGCACATTCAGTTTGAAAGGCTTCATCAGGTTAAAGGGTGGTTACCAGGAGTTCTCTCTGGGAAAGGCAGATTTGCAATTCTGATGGTAAGTTATGTAAGTAGAACACTTGGAGCCTTAATGTTATGGTAAGGCAGCCTCACAAAGCCTATTAGAGGGGACAGAAGACTCACAAAACGCGCGTGTGTTGGGGCCCTGGGGTGCTCCTAGCGCAAGTGGGGCTGGAGGATGGTGAGGGGTTGGGGATTCCAGGATCTGACTGTGGTGCTGTTCCTGCAGGTCTCCCGGGTGCCGGGCCCGGGACAGCGGGGCCCAGAGCTGCCATGACGACAGGCGACTGCTGCCACCTCCCCGGCTCCCTCTGCGACTGCCCGGGAAGCGCTGCCCTGTCGAAGTCGGTGGAGGAGTCGGATATGGGCCGCCCTCAGTACATCACCCAGGTCACGGCCAAGGACGGGCGGCTCCTCTCCACCGTCATCAAGGCGCTGGGCGCCCAGAGGTGAGGCTGCTGCAGGGACCGGGCTCGGAGCCGCAGCTGGGCCCTTCCCCCGGCTCGGGTGCAGGGAGACAACAAAGTCTCGTTTTGTGAAGGAGTTTGCCGGGGCGCTGATGGCGAGCGTGGCTGCTGGCGGGCCGGCCGCTCCCAGTGCCCTGGCCGGGCTCCTGCAGCCCCTCAGGGCGCGGGCAGCGCCTCCCGCCGCGCTGCTCTCCCGGCCTCAGGGGGTGAACTTGGGCCGTGCTCGCCGGGCACTGCGCTGTTCCTGGAGACGTCTGAGGGGCTGCAAGGGAGCACAGCCCTTATTCCAGGAACGTCCATGGAGTGAAGGCGTGGTGTTGATCTTCAGCCGCAGGGAGGGGATGGTGTTTGTGTTGCAGGAACTGCAGCATCCAGCTATTGCTAGAGGGGACACGTGGCAGCTTCACTAGCTCAGACTCCTCCCGATGCAACTTCTTGTGATTTATTTTGAGTAGCTTCCAGAGTAGAGGACATTTGGCAGCATTGTTCAGTCCGTCTACTGAGAGCTGTCACATTTTGTGTTCAGAAATCCTGTCTGAACAGCTGTTACTTGTTTCAATGAGTTTGGTCAAACATTTGTGTGATATGAAAGCAGTGATTGCAGACATGGGGGAGGGATGCAGGGAAGCTGGATGAGAATAGAGGCAAACATAATTGCTGCATCCAGCAAACCTGGAGCAGGTCAATAAAAATGTGAAAGTAACTGGGCTTGCACTCTGGCAGTAGATAGTCAGGGTGAGAAGTTGTTTAACCCTTTAGAACTTGTGGGGGTGTGATAACTGTGTGGGAAAACTGCCTGGAAACAGGTTAAAAACCCTAATGTTTTAGGGTTTAATGTGTAGGGTCAACCCATAATGATTCCTTATGCTTCTACATGGACGCCAGTTTGTTTCTTGTGGTGACCGGTTTCAGTGTCTTCCTTGTCAGCAGCACTTAGCACAGCAAAGCCAAGAGCAGTGTGAGTGCACTGGAATGTTGCATTACCAATATGGTGTCTTCAGCCTGCTGGAAAGCTGTCTGAGTGTGCATCATGTGGGAGTGTGACCAGGTCCCCACCCGGCAGGGGAAAGGAAGGAAGGAAAATGAAGTCTGATAAGAATTCTTTTCACACACTGTCAGTAAATTTTTTCATTTTGGGTTGTTTGTTGATAGCCAAGGTTATAGTAATGTTCTGGAAATATGAAACTTTGCAAACAGGAAGAGAACGGGTGAAATAACTTACAGATGCTTTTCTTAGGAAATGACAGATGCATGAGAGCACTGGAGGCTGTAGGGGATTGTCTGTCTGTGTCATTAGGGCTCTGCACGCTGTTCTGGTACAGCATTTTATGGCAATAAATTTGCACAATTATCAAATAATTCAAATTGGAAGGGAATTCCACAGGATGTCTGGTCCAGCTTCCTTTCAGAGCAAGCCTCTTGTCTGATGTAATTTCCAGGATCTTTGAGGATGAAGTTTCCACCACCTTCCCAGATTCCTGTTGCACCTTTTGCAGGAATTGTCTTGGCTGAAGAAATCTCCTCAATAAAAGGCTTGTAAAAAGGAGGAGAGAACATGTATCAGTGGTTTACCAGTGATGTTTGGCAGAGAGAAGAGGATGGTGTACACTGGGTGTAATTTGCTTTGCAGCCCTAAATATAAATAGAAGTTCAGTTGGGATGAAACCAGCTAAATACTGAATTGAAAGGGGTAGAGATCTCCTGTGGTAGAGATCTCCTGAGGAATCTTGCTTCTCCTGTAGCGAGCTGACATGCACTTCCTTGCTGGCTCTTCCCTTTCCCTTATGTCCCACCAACTTTTTTCCCCAGTGTGCTCCTTTTCCTTGAACTGTGCTTCCATGCCTCACTCTTGCTTTCTATGCAGACTAATGGAGGTGGTGCTGCTGGTTTTGAAGATTGCTTTGGCTGTTGTGTTGCAATCCCACAAACTTCTCTAGTCAGGTGGGGTTTTTTGAAGTCAGAATAGCAATTGAGTGTGAACTATGATATGGGTTCAGTATGGCTTTTTTTGTTCTGTCAGCAGTATCTAGAAAAAGGTGATATCTGATACCACTCACCTGGATTTCAAGAGGACCTACAATAGGATCTTTGAAACAAAGATGTTCCTTTTTCACCCCCTCTTGCACCCCCAAATCTGGGCAGCTGTGGATGTAAGAGGAAAACTGTGTGAAAGAAATGGCTGTTTGGAAGGTGGAAATGAGATACTAGTGAGGACCTGGTTTCCATGGTCCAGGGAAGGCAGTCCTGCCCTGGGCCTCTGCTGTCGAGCATTTTGTTCCTAAATGATCTCAGTGATTGGTGAATGCTGAAGAAATTAACTGAACTGCTGAGAACAGCAAACTGTGGTGTCTACAGCCATCTTGGGCTTCCCAGGGAGCCTAGAACATCCTCATCATGGGGCTGGCATGTGTGGCACAGGGCTGCTAAGAAACCTGTGCCCTTGGGATGCCAGCTGGGATGCCCCATCTCTGTAAGTGTTCCAGGCCAGGTTGGCTGGGGCCTTGAGCAAGTTGGTCTAGTGAAAGGTCTAGTGAAAGGTATAGCACTAATTGTTCAGTCAGTGGTGCCAGCTGAAGGTGTGAGGAATATCTTGGGAACAGATGGATGCTTTGAGTGCGATGAGCAGCTCAGGCCTCCTGCAGGGAAGGTTGCAAGTGTCTCTGAAAATATTTGTTAGTTGCTTTGGTAGATATCTCTGGTTCTGTGACGTTCTGTGTGATTCTGTAGTTGGAACTCGTGGCCAAGGAAGTGTTGTTCCTGAAGCACCAAAGCATTTCTGCAGGGCACTTGTTGTCTGGGGAGGGTGTGCCCACAGGATGCTGGAGAGTTACTGGGCAGTGATGGGCAGAGGGTTTGGAGACCTTGCTCTGGGTGCACACCTGCTGTGAAATATATTGTATTCTTGAGGAGGTGAGCTTCCAGGGTCAGTTCAGTTGTTTCTTGAAATATTGCTGTTCCTTTTGCAGTTCCTGCTCAGCCCAGGCTGCAGAGCTGAGGTGGGCTGAGAGTGGGTAGGTGATTTGGTAAATGTGACCTGATTGCCAACCTCTTGAATAGCTGCAGGTGGCTGGGGCATGCTGTGATTACTGTGGGTCATTTGGCTTTGCTTTGGGTGTCTGGATTTGCATGAGTGCTTTAGGCTTGGTGTTGGGTCTGGTATCAGCCCCTGCCTGTGGGCAGAGCTGAAGACTACGGGACGTGCGCTGCAGTCACTTCTGGGGCCAGGCTGATGTGCCATCTTCTCTTGTTGTTATGGGTCTTCCACACTTTAAATTATCTAAAATGTCCTGAGCCACCTCCATTGCCCCCTGAGACTGGTTTCTTGCTGCAGCAGGCTCCTGGCATGCTGTGCCAAACACTGCCTGCTGTTCATGTGCCTTTCTGGGGCTTGGTGGGACCAGACCCTATGGCAGTGTTGTTCTGCCTGCTCTGACTGTGATTTCATTCTGTTTGTCTCTCATTCTGCCTCTTCAGTGATGGTCCCATCTGTCGAATCTGTCATGAAGGTGGAAATGGGGAGGGACTGCTTTCCCCATGTGACTGCACAGGAACACTGGGCACCGTGCACAAGAGCTGCCTGGAAAAATGGTTATCCTCCTCCAACACAAGTTACTGTGAGCTCTGCCACACAGAATTTGTTGTAGAAAGAAGACCAAGACCCTTGACAGAGGTACCATTTTCTTCCTGCTTCATTTTTATTTCCATATCATTTGAGAGAAAATGACTGATTGCCCTACTGTTCTTGTAGTTCTTGGTGTCTCCTCCTCCTTGCAGTACCTTTGTACTCACAAAGAGTCTATTTGAAGAGATCAAGTCCCTTGTCAGACCAAGTGAGGTAGCTGCAAACATGCAGTAGTGGTGTTTAGGGCATCTCCTGCCTGTGACCTGCCCACATGCCACCTGCCAGTGGCAAGCACTTTGCTTTTTTGGCTGTGCTTTAATGCCTGAGCATCAAATTGCAGGTGTCACAACATGACTGACTGAATTATGAAGTTCTCATAAATATTCTTTTGTTTTGCTCCTGGTTTTAATCTTATCTCAGTGTTAGATTAGTGCAGCTCTCTTGCATGTGCCTTCCTTGTCATGTTCTGTTGAAAAGTGAGATGTGGTGATTGCTGATACTGTTTGTAAAAGACCTGTCTTCCCATAACTAATATTGATGTGTGCTCCTTCAGGCTTTGCTCCTTCCTGCTGCTCTGTGCTCCTCTCAGTTGAAGGAGAAAATAGGACAGGGTTCAGCAGGTCCTCATGTTCCTCTCTGTGTTGACCACAGGGGATCAGTCCCTCAGCCTCCCAGAGCTGGAACATACAACGCAGGCTCTGGCTGGTGCGTTGGGTTTTTTTGTTTTGGGAACAAAGGCAGCATGGACCAGGCCATTGTCTGACCTCTGGGTTCAAGTGTACATCCCCAAAAGAGGAATAAGTAAACCGGAGAGGTACAATACAAAAGGCTTAAGGATTTGTTTAAGAGATGGTTTAATATGTCTGCAGTTGAGTGAGCTCTCCTGTGTCAGTGTGCTGCTGGCTTCGTTCGGGGGTTCCTTCATCACACTGTGCAACTGCAGAGGAGTGTCACTCTGCAGCTGGGCATTTACACATAACAATTTTGGGAGTCCCAGGTTCCTGCAGCCATCAGCCAGTGGGAGCTCTGGGAGCTGGTTCTTAGCAACAGACTCCTGTTACCTGGCAGCTGTTGGGGATTTGTCACTACCTGCTACCAGAGCATGTGTGGAGGCAGGGTTATTTCGGATTTGTCATGGTGACTGCTCTTGTCCACTCTCTCCTGCCCCTTGCCCCATCACTTAGGTCAAAACTGAGTCACAACTGGAATTCTAAGTTGCTTTCCACATTTCTGTTTCCATCCCCATGAATTCTAGAGGTTGCTTCTTTTCTCTTTCCACCTCCCTCTGGAAACAATATTTGTCCCCTCCTCCTTTCCAGAGTCCCCAGATCTATTTCTCATACTCCCATCTCCTCCTAGTGAACCTTCGAGTGGAAAAGAGTTCACCAATTCAGGAAGCATTCAAGCTTCAGTTTGCAAAGTAGATACGAAGTTTTAATGACTGTTTAACTTACAACTGATTGTCATGGACTGGACAGCCCCAGACAGGAGGAGGCTTTAGCCTGCCGCGCTAACCCAAACCATGTATCTAGCGCAGTAATTTGTGTGAGCATTACCTCAGTGGTTACTGCTGTTGGGGTCTTACTACTTCTCTCCTAGCTGCTCAGACATATCAATTGGTGCTTTGGCCAATATCTCTCTAACAGTTATTTCAGAGGTTGCAAAACACTGCTTTAAAACATTTAGGAAGGGCTGTACCTTGGCTTTGAGAACACAGTGCAGGCAAGCCCAGGGGCAGTGATCTTGCTAGGGCTTATGCAGGCCAAGTTGTGAGTGCAGATCTCAGATGTTTTAGCTTAAGAGCTGGTTAATAAATATTAAATATTCCTAGCCAGAAACAAACACGTGGGAGTGCGTTCAGCCATCTTTCACGATGCTGTGGCACCTCATAACAAGCATAGGCTTGGAAAACTGCACACTCAAATAAAAGCTCAAAGGCTGGTGTGTATTGGAGGAGTTTTTCCTGTGACACCAACTCTGTGCCTCCATCTGGCATGAGGAGCTTGCTGGGAGAGTGGGACAGAAAAGTCTTGTCTGTATTTCAGTGTGGGTGAATGGGCATTCCAGGACGATTAATTTTAGTTCCTGTTGAAATTTGTGAAAAGCCCCTCTGGACTAGAGCCTCTAAGGGTATGGTGATCAACAAACAAACTGTGAGTGCTGAGAGGTGATGGGTGGGCAGCATTTAATGAACTCAAACACAGGAGAACTGCCACTGTGTTTTCAGAGAGGAATGGACTTCTTGAGCCATCACTGTCAGCTGGCAAAGGCTTTGGGATTCCAGTGGTTTACTACTTCTGGTGTATTTGGACTGTCTGTGAGCACAGTGAAGGAGATGATCTACTCTGTTGAGGTGTCTGCTGGGGAGCAGCTTGCCTGAAGTGCCTTGTGAGCCTGGAGGCTGGTAGAGCACGTGATGAAAGTCACCAGGTAGCTGGTGAGAGTGATCCCCGCTGCAGAGCAGAGCCTAACATGGTACAGCCCCAGAGCAGTTCCCTTGCCAGCAGCTCAGGGGCAGAAAGGTTTTCCCTGGCTTGGAAAGCAGCGTATAACCTGGTTTGACACAGCCCATGGTAGCAGGCTGCTCTTGCCCCTCTTCCAGGGCTGGCAGCATGCCCCAAGGCGATGGAGTGCACTGGGTGGGTTACAGCAGTGTGCTGTGGCTGCAGCACTCAGGTGTGCTGGGGCCCTGCACAGCCCCGTGTACTCATCAGCACGTGTGCTCTGTGCCTGGCACACCATGGCTGGATGGCTCCTGCTAGAGCAAAATGGCTCACCTGGCTTGAAAGACCACCTGGTTTTGTTGTATTACTTCCACCACGCAATAAACCCTCTGATCCTTGCCTGGAGCCTCGGGAAAGTGACCTGGAGTTCAATTTCTCATTTTCGCTGGGAGCTCTTACAGCCACTTTGAGCTCCTGCACCACTGCAATCTGCTGGGCAGAGGCAATGACAGTGACTGTGCTTCATCCCATGAGGTTTGCTGGGGTTAGAGGTCAACTGACCAAGTGTGACCACTTTGGGAAGCTCCTGCTGGTAGCAGAGGCTCTGCCCTTTGGAAGGAGCTGATAACCCCTTGGCCAGCTGGCTGGCACTTGCCATTAATACTCTGCCTGCAGTCTGGTACAATCTCATCCCCATACCAAACCAAATACTTTTGGGAAGTGTCATCTCCAAGTTGTTCATCTGTTTCTGAGAAGAGGGCTTGGGAAAGAGGCTGCTTAGTCATTTAAAAATGTCACAGTTCCCCAGCCACCTTATCTGGGAAGTTCTCTGCCTCTTGGTTGTTTGTGAGGAGGGGTGGGGAGTGTTTTGAAACTTTAGGGGAAGTGATGTTTGTGGTGAGTGTGCTGTTGAGGAGCCCTGATAAAAATCCACTGCTCACCAAGTAAAGCTGTGAAATCAAAATAGAAATTAAGAGCAGAGGATAAATGGCTGGAGACTAGGACTAGGAATGATGCAGGGGCATGCTGCATGGCAGAAGGGTCTGCCCCGTGTGTGAAAGGCTGTTCCAAGCATTCTGGCTCTCTTTGGCTGTCACTTGGCCACAAGGGACTTTGGTAACATGGTACCTGCTGCTGCTGGGCCTCTGAGGAGAAAGCAGCTCTTGCTGTTGGTTCTGCCATGTCCTGCCTTTCCAGCCTGGGGAAACTTAGAGCTGGTCATAGTGGCTGCAGCAGTCACTGGTCAGCTCATCTGTGGGGAGGGACCATCAGCTTCATTAAGAACTGGCTTTGTCATGTGGTTTTGAGATCCTTCAGAAGGAAAGGGTCTGAGGCTGATTTTGGGATGCAGGAGACATTTTGGTGAGTACTGGGGGGAAGCTACATGGCCAAGTTGAAATGCTTCTGTGTAAACTTCCTGATTTCTTAGAAGTCAGGAAATGCCATGTCCAAAATTGCCTTAGTTTTTACTTCAGGCCACTTGTCTATCTGTGTTACAGTGTGGTCTTCATGGTCACAGGCTGTGTCTTCCAGAAGGAGTGCATGGATGGAAGATGCTCACTAGCTAACTGTATTAATCCTGCTGTGTCCTTGTTCACCAAGACCAAACTATTCATTTTCTCACAAGTTTCTCTGGGGTACTTATTGCTGTGACATCCAAGCACTTCACAAACAGTAATTGAATTTTGCAGCCTCTTTTACAGAGGACAGGTGTCAACTTTGTCCAGTATGGATTAAAGATAATTTGTTAATAGAATTATATTTTTGTTTTCTTTAAGCAGCCATTGATTTATGTTGTGGTCTGTTCAATGTAAAAACAGTGACAGTGTTGACTGCCAGTATGCCTGATCTCTGAACCCAGAGTGAGAAACTCATCTGAGCCCAGAGCCAGCTCTGGCAACCACAGGCTAGCCCATGGGTGTGGGGGAAATATCTCCTGCAGTTCAGCCTAGTTGAGCTGTTTTTTAACTAAGAAGCTGGTTGAAAGCTAAAAAAAAAAATGAAAGGCTTTGGAAAAACTGTCCAGCTGTGAGATCACTGGGCTGAGTGGGGGCATGTTTTGGGGGACATGTTTTGAACATGCAGGTGGAGATGGAGATGGAGAATTGACCTGCAGCCCTGAGTGGAGAGTTTCGTAGCCAGAGGTGCAGGACACTGGTGCCTGTGCTGTGAGAGGACAGAGAGGCTTCTGCTCGGCTCTGAAGTGGTCTCCAGCACAAGACAGTTGTGGACCAGGGGTCTTGAGTGAGGAGCATGTCCCCAGCAGAGAACAAAATGGCCAGGCCTCAGAGAGGGATGGTTTTCCTGCATGATTGCTAATTTAATAGACCTCCATATGTTTACAGAAAAGTGATCTGACTCCAGGACACTCTAGCCAACACGGCTGGCATAGTCAAAAAAGGCAAAATACTTTCTGTGTTCCCTGGAAGATTTTGTCATTTGATATTTAGATGAAGTATTTGAAGTGTAAGTTAGACCAGACACCGTTTTCCTGGAGGAAGTACTTTCCTCTTTGTTCTAATAATATCATGCAGAGGAAATGCCCAGTTACTGCCCAGGATTCTTCAGAGAGTATCTGTACCTTTGCTGTCCAGAGCATGGCAGAAGGAGGAGCACAGGCCTTTGGACCTGAGGGATTGCTGCAGCCTAGACAGCTCTTTCTCCCAGGCCACAGGTGGTCATACAATTCTCTAGGCATGATTGAGTTTATTTGTCCTAACCTTTCATGCCTTAAGTGTGCCTGAGCCAGACCTTGTTTTTTAAAGTCCTATATAGTGTATGGAGAAGGAATGCCCCTTGTGATCAATTAATTCCTGCCTCCTTAGAAGGCTAAGTTAGGATGTGTCAACTTGTCTGGAGGAGTCTGCCTCTTCATGTAGGAGAACCAGGCAACTTGTGTACGAGTCAAAATATTGCCTCCCCTGCCTCTGTCCTTAATGTTTTCCCTTGCACATAAACTCTTCTCTTTGGTCTGGGGCAAAATCCATCACAAACCTATTTTCTCTACAAAGTGGTCTTCCTGCTGGAGATAATTTGCCCTTTGGGATTTCAGGCAGAGCTGTGTGGATGGAGGTGTTTGGGACTGTATTGGGTGCGTTGTGTATTTCCAGAAAGTATTGCCAAGGGTGACTGTGGCTGTGTTTGTACAGCCACAAGCCCTTCTGCACAGCTCGTGCCCTTCTCCCTGCTGCAGCCCACTGCCCACAAAGGGACGTGGCTGTGTGGGTTGGTCTGTATTGGTGTACCTGAGCCCACTCCTGCCCATTTTTACTTTCCCAGGTTACCAGCAAAAGTATTTCCTCTCCATGGCTGCCTTTATTGTGTGTTTTGCTGTGGCACCCACCCTCTCATTTCTCTCTCCAGTTCATTAACCGCTTGTAAAGTGTTAAAGTTTCAAGCTGTTGTTAATTTTGTCCCCTCTGAGTGTTTCTGATTGGACTGAAGAGAAGCACCACCTCAGCAGCCCAAAGACTCCTGTTTGGGGCCATTTGCCTCTGCTGTGAGCCAGCTGTGGTTTCTGAGGCCGGTCCTGGCATGGGGAGGGGTCAGGTCAGGTCTGTGCAGCCAGCCCAGGTCTCTGCAGAAATGTCCTGGGCTTGCAGGTCAGGCAGGTGTCAGAGCAGCAGCTGCTGGGTCCCAGTAAAAATCACTCCGTACTCCACAGGAAGGGTGTGTTTTTGTTCACACATAATGTAAATACCAGGGAGAGGAGCCGACACGAACTGCTGGTGCAGAGACTAAAGACTCTGGCTTTGCTAAAATTACTAGGAGGTTGAAAGTCAACATACCCTCATGGTAAAAGCTAACAAGTACAATGCAGGACTTAGTCATAATGCTTCTGCAAGCATTTAATTCCTTTGCTAAGGCAAAAATCATTTAAGACATCTCACTAATTCCAAAAAAGATTTCTCTGGTGAACCAGTCACTGTTGGTGCAGTCCAGCCACACCTTTTGTTTCCCTATTTTTGTCCTTGGAGGAAATCTCATCACAGAGTCCCAATAAAATTCTGCTTCCGTGTTTCAATTCTGCTGGTGTTTTCCAGCAGTGTGTGTTTTAACAACTTTATTTATAAATGGGCTGCTTTAGTGATTCTGGTGTGCTCCTTTGCCTCCTCAAAACAGCTCCTCCTTCCAAGAGTGCTGTGCTGTACAGGAGCCTGACAGTTTTTTGGTCCTGCTATTCTTCTTGGAGTTTATGGTGCAATTTTGATTATGATTACTTTTCAATGACTGCTAACACTTTTGGTTCACCTAAACTGGATATTTTATGTAGGTCAGTGGATTATTTTTTTGTCTCTTGAAAGTACAGTTTTCAAACACAATGTCACACGCAACGAAATGTGTTTGAAATTCTCTGAGGAGTTGCTTGACTGCAGGTTACGCTAGAGTAGGGGACACCTCCCATGGGTCTGTCACGTGCAGTCCTTCTGCTTCGTCTCCTGAGTCTCCTGCACCTCTGTGGCTGTGGGAGGTGCTGCAGAGATGTCCCTGGAACACGAAAAGGGAGGTTGGCAGGCAGGAATTGTGATGTTACTCCTGCTTGCGTTATTAGGGAAAGGAGTTTTGCCTCTGGGCGCCGCACTCGCTGTCCCCCCTCCAGTTCGGAGAATTGAGCTGTGATATAAGCTCTGCCCCACCCTTCCTCCAGCCTTATCTTCCTTGCAGACAGACTTTTTCCTTTGCTTTCCTCGAACTCTTCTGCTGAACTCACTGCACTGTTGTCTGATCCGTGTTCCTCTGCTCTTCCCCAGCCCACCTCTCTTCTTGCTCAATGCACACCTCTCTTACATTCCTCAATGTAGTGAAAAACAAATCCTTCTTGGTTCCAGCTGAGTTCCCACCCCTCAAAACTTTTCCTTTCTCTCTTTACTTGAGTTTGCTGTCTGGAGGAGCTGGTCACAGGTCCAACATGAGATTCTCTTGGCACTTCTCTGTGCGGCCCTGGGCACTGCTCTGCATAAAGCAATGGCCTGTTTGTGGCCAAAACAGGAAATATCCTTGCACTCTTGATGCTCACCAGCACTAGTCTTCCTTACCTGTCCATCTTCAGCACTTTGTCCAGCCCAGTCTGTGCTGTGCTGATCCAGAAGACCAGGGAGCTTTCTCTGAGGTGGTGTGATCCCCTACTGGCACGGGTCATGGTGTGGCAATTGCCATGGTGCCACCAACCATGGAAGCTCGTGCTGCTCTCTCTGGACGAAAGTGTCCCAGTGACCTGCAGCACTGCTTGGGTCTGCTCGTCTCCTGTCCACCCTTTCTAGTGCTCCTAAATCCCTTGGGTCAGGCCAGAGCCCTGTGCTTCCCAGCAGCTGAGGGTGTAGGGAAGGCTTTCATGCTGTTCAAGGAGAGATTTGGGTTGTGGAGGTCTATGGAGCATTGTTGGCAGGTAGCTGGGGGAAGGAGGATGGGGAGGGGCAGCTTTGTGCAGCATTTAACTGCCCTGCTTGCAGGGCTAGGGGCATTTCTGGGTCTTGGCTTCCTGAGTTCTGAGTATTCTGTCAGAAAACATCCCTTCCCACCTTGGTGAAGGAGACAGGACCATTCTGCTGGGGCTGCTCATGGAGCTCGATGGCCTGCAGAAAGGTTTTGGTGCAGGCCCAGAGAAGGGATATGAGAGTCCTTCATCTGAAGCTGTACTATTTGATTCAACATGTTTCTCAGTACAGGTACAGCACTAATAGTGCAGCTATGATCAAGTTAATATGATTTTTTTTTCTGGCTTTTATAGCCAGGCACCAGGTCAGCAGTGAAAGGAAAATCAGCAGGCACCTGAGAAGCCAGAGGGTAACTGTTTGGTGGGCAGAAAGCATGTGGGATGTTTTGTAATGCAGCCAAATGCTTGTGTGGTGCTGTGGCTTGCCATTGTGCTGTAGCTTTGAAGCACGTGGGGAACTCTGGCAGGGTTGGTGGTGAGGCTGGCAGGTCACACTGGTCCTGACTCATGGCCACCAGAGCGAGGGGTCCAGTGCAGGGCAGGGAGAGATGTGAGCACGTGCTGGTCCCTCCAGTGCCGTGCTGCACTGAGTGCTGCATGGGATGTGTTCATGAAACAGCTGACAGCTCACATTCAGCCACTCAAGGTGAGTCAGCTGTGAGAATCAATGAAAGCTAATTTTTAAAGCACCCATTTTTAAGCCCCCAGACAGACTGCAGGGTGCTGAGTGCTGCTGGGAGAGTCCCTCTTCTGTCCACTCCCCTTGGTCCCAAGGGACAGAATGCAGCCCAGCCTTGAGATATATGGAGCAGCAGGTGCTGAGATGGACAGGCTGAGAGACTGCTCTGATATGCTTTGAGTTCTGGTCTTGGCTTCCAGAGGAGCTGATGATGTCCTGGTGCCTTTTACTGCCTGCTTTCCTCCTGCCTCCCATCACCTTGGGCTCACCCAAGCTTCATGGACACTGCAGCACCCAAAGGTCAGCCTCTCATCATCCCACAGCCCTGCTGTGGGTCTAAGAAATGAGCTCCCTTCCACAACCCTACTGATCCCAGTATCTGGAAAAGCCTCAGGATCATGCTGGAGGACTAAGAAATATGGTTATACCCAGAATTCTGTCACACAAGCAGAGATCCTGTTTCAAGCAGGATCTGGGACTCAGCTCATAGCCCAAATGGCAGCCAGCAGCCACCTCTGCCTCTTTCCTTTCAGTCTCAGACATTATTGCAGTGTGGAAGCTGCTAGAACAAGACCAAGTTGTGCTTTTGTTGCTTTCCCATGCTTACTTGATAGTTTTCCCTACAAAAATTATTTAATCTGCCTGACCATTTTATGGATTGTTGGCAAAGTTTATTTAAAGTCCCGTATGCACCAAAGTGTTGCTGTGCCAGAAATGCTGCACCCTTCGAGTGGCTCATTGTTTTCCATTTTTTTACTGTGTCAGTGCATATTGGCAAAACAAATCAAATTCTTCAAAAGGAAATGAATTTGCTTCCTGCCTTTATATGTTTGTCTCCCATCTTGGGGAGGAGAAAGGAGTTTCAAAAGTCACAAGGAATATAAATAGAATGAAGATGCAGTGAAATACCTATCTGCCTGAGCGTCTTACTGTACAAGGGTCAGAAGTGCCCCAACATGTCCTGTTGCATAGAATGGGGTGCTCTGGGCTTGCTGCTAGAGGGAACTTGATCCAGACAGGGTGATTTGGCACTCACCTGAGTGCTGTGTCACCAGGCAGCCCTGTCCTGGCCCTGGACTGGGAGAGCCTGACGCAAGGCTGGGTTTGAGCCCTGTGTATGGGAGCAGCTTTCCTGTGCCAATGAGTTGCTGTCCACCCTCACCCTCAGTTCCCAGGACTGCTCAGACTGCGCGCGTGGTGTTGATTGTCCCCATGCAGCTCATCACACTGATTCCTCTGCAGAGCCATACAAGGGGGGAGCTGCAGGTCTGCTTCCCTTCTCCCAGTCCTCTCCAAATGACAGTTCTGCCTGCTCTGAGAGCTGCCCAGTGGAGAAGACCTGGTAGTGCTGGTCAGCAGCGGCTGAATGTGAGCCAGGTGGCCAAGAAGGCCAATGGCACCTGGCCTGTACAAGCCACAGTGTGGCCAGCAGGACCAGGGCTGTGGCCATCTGCCTCTGCTGGGCACTGCTGAGGCCCCACCTCAAATCCCGGGTGGCTTTAGAGTCCAAGAAAGACACTGAGGCGCTGGAGTGTGTCCAGAGAAGGGCAACAGAGCTGGGGAAGGGGCTGGAGTACCAGGAGCAGCTGGGGGGCTCAGCCTGGAGAAAAGGAGGCTCAGGGGAGACCTTCTGTTATCTCTCCCTGACAGGAAGATGCTGCCAGGTGGGGGTCGAGCTCTGCTCCCAGGGAAGAAGCGACAGGATGAGAGTGAACAGCCTCAAGGTGTGCCAGAAGAGGTTTAGGTTGGATACTGGGAACATTTTTTCATGGAGACGGTTGTCAGGCATTGGAACTGGCTGCCAGGACAGTGGTGGAGCCACCATCTCTTGAAGTGTCTAAAAAGTATGTGGATGACTTGAGGACATGTTTGGAGGTGGTTCTGGGTTGATGATTGGACTTGATGATCTTGGAAGTCTTTTCCAACCTTAGTGATTCTGTGATTCTTTGAGGTTTTCTTCTGGCTGTCTGCCCATCAAGTCGTGCTCCAAATGGCTTTAGAATCAATGAAAGTTCCTTGACTGTTACCCCTGAAGTGTTCAGATGATTCAGGTCACATCCCTAAAATACTGTGGTTATGAGTCCTCCCAGCTGGAATCCCGGGCCAGGCTCATTCCTGTCACTGCAGCATCCTCTTCTCTGCTCGTGGCCAGCTCAGTGTCCTGTCCCAGGTGCTGCAGAACCTGCTGTTCCTGTGGCTCTAACCAGCCTAGCTACCCCCCTGTTCCATGCCCAGGTTTGCCAGCTGCCCCTTCTCTTTCCCATTTCCACAAAAGTTGGCTGTGCTTTCAGTCGCATTCTTGCCCTTTTGCTCTGTCTCACTGAACATCCCTGCTGCAGTTAAATCTGCACTCACCCTGCCTTGCTCCCCTCTTGGCCTGCATGCCTCTGGCCAGCCATGTCCTCAGGTTACCTCTGCTGAGGTCTCATAATTTCTTGCATACCTGTCACCAGCACCTTCTGTATTGCTCCTTAAAGGGTGGTTTCTGAGTAGGAAAGGAGCTTTGTGTGCAGAGTTCCCACATGAGTCCCTTCCCAAGCTGTCTGTTCCAAAGCAGGTACCTACAGGAGGATTGGCCTGACAGCCCAGACCCTGATAGTCTCTTCCCTGCTCTGCCTGTGCCTTTTCAATAATATTCTCCAAGTCTTATTTAAAAATAAAATTTTAAAAATCCTGAATGAGGCCGTCATCTTTGTGAGGAGAAGAAGGAAGAATCTGCAGGCCAGCACACACAGATCCCAGTAAAGATGTGCTGTAACAATTTGGTATCTGTAGGAACCACAGCTTCTTGCTATTCTAAAAAAGGAAAGGAAAGGCTGAAAATAGCATAATTCTAGGAAAAGAGAACAATTGCTGTTGCTGAAGTATCTAAAATGAGCCCACACTGAAAGCAAGTCAGGACTCCCAAAAGAAAGAAACATTTGGAGATTGCCTGTGAAACTCTAAAATGCTGTGATTCTCCCACAGGAGCCCAAGGGCTAGATTTGGGACAGATGCTCTTATAGCTTGGCCTTGCTGCAAACCCCAGTGCCCCTGTTTCCCACAGCCCCTTCACCCGCTGGAGTCCTGGGTCTGTTTCTGTTGAAGTTTAGTCCAAGACCTGTCAGATCTATATTAAGCCAGGCTTTACTAAACTGATGTCCTGCAGTGCCTGCTCCCACTACTCCAGAGGAGAGCCCAGGAGCTTCTGTATTCATGACTGCCTTTCCCTGTACACGTTCATTAACTGTTTCTTCCATTTCCCTTGTTAATTGTTGAACCTAGACTTGCCTAGAACTCTCTGGTTCCCTTTAGGAGAAGGTTGGTGTGAGTCAGACTGCACAGTGCAGGCCAGAGCTCCCCAGCTCTCCTGCCTGTCCCGGGCTGATCCCTTCTCCGTCCTTCCCGCAGTGGCTGAAGGACCCCGGGCCCCGCAATGAGAAGAGGACGCTGTTCTGTGACATGGTGTGTTTCCTGTTCATCACTCCCCTGGCGGCCATCTCGGGCTGGCTGTGTCTGCGCGGCGCCCAGGACCACCTGCAGTTCAACAGCCGCCTGGAGGCCATCGGACTCATAGCACTCACTATAGCACTTTTCACCATCTACGTCCTCTGGACACTGGTAAGTGCCAGCTGCCAGGGTCCTGCTCCAGCTGGAGCTGGGAGCACTGGCTCACGCCTCATCAGTGCCACCTGCTATTTCTGCCTCCCCGTGTGAGAACACCTTGGGCTCTTCCACTTGAATGTCCATTTAGTTATCTTCATGTGCAAGCTGAGAATGGAAAATCACCTGCTGGTCATCTGCTTTCCAGACTGTTCCCCAAGTGTCAGAACCCAACCAGCCACAGACGTGCTGGAGCTGGGATGGGGCTGGGGCTGAGGCTGGGTGGGAAGGGCTTGGGGCTGGGTCAGGTAGGGGCCCATCTGTGGTTCAAGAAAAAACACAAACTTGGTACCTGGGCAGGGCAGGGGAAAAGTAAACTACGGAACACATTTGACGCCAAAATAATTTACCACCATGTCCCTCTGTCCTTTTGCTGCTCAGAACAGACTGGCTGTGCCCAGTTGGGCTGCAGACTGCCTTGGGGTTCTCTGGCCACAACTAAACAAACTCCTACACAGTATTTTTAAGGTGTGTGGAAGGAACTCTCTGGCCCTGGGGAAACCTGTGCCTTCTCTGCTGCTGGGTTGTGTGGTCGGCCCCAAGTCAAGGCTTGGTAGCCAGTGTGCCCTGGCCCACTGCTGCGTGGGGGGCACTGGGCATTGCTGGGAACCTGCACTTGAGCCAGTCTGGGTGTTGAACTGACCCTGCTGGGAGAGAGTTTCATGCAGATGCCTTTACTGGACATGCTGAATTAGGGGGTGAGGAGCTTGCACCTTGCAGGGAGCTGAGAAGAGCAGGACAGCAAATGCAGGTTTGCGTGTGGCACAAGTGGAGGCTCAGTGGGGCTGCCTGGTCCCTCCCCAGGGCCACAGAGCTGCTCTCTCTAGGGGCTGCTGGGCCAGGGACTTCCCTCTGTTTCCCATTCACTTCTTTTGTCTTGTGGTGCTGCTGGGTTTGGATCTTGATTTTGGCTCTCCTATTCCAAGCAAGCCCTTTGTGTGCTTATGCCCTGTCAATGCCCTTTTCCAACTCCTCGCAGGGAAACATCATTTTGGGAAGGGAAAAAGTGCACTTGATGCAGGAAAAATAATGGGACCCCAAAAAGCTGGGAGTCCTGTGGGCAATAGAAATTCCCCGGTCCATTTCCTTGTCGTCTCGTTTTCCAATTTCACAGAGTAACCCCTTCCCCTGGGGCTGGACACTCCTTACAATCTCCCTCACAGACCTGGGAACCAGGGCAGGATGAGCTGGTGCTGCAGCAGCCCCTGCTCTGAGGGCGAGAGTGCCTGGGAGCAAAGCTGGAGGCACTCCTTGCATGGGAGCCAGGGAGGAAAGTTTCCATGCTGCATGTTCCTGCATGAAGCTTGTTTCCGTAGGAAGCCAAGCTAAAATTGGAAACTTTAAGAGGAAGTGTCTCCATCTTCTCTGTCTCAGGACTGGTGGGGAGGAGCTGGAAACGTGGAGGAAATGGAAAAATGTTTGTGCAGTAACAAGTCATGACTAAAATGGCTCTAATTCTGCTGTGTTTCACATTTCCTTGAGCAGAGGAGGACATAAGGTGAAGCCCCTTGTTTATATTCAGCTCGTTCAACCCTGGGCTGTGCAGTCCAAGGGGACAATATATGGGAGGGAGTTCATGGCTGTAACCAGTGTGAGGGTTGTGAGAGAAGCTGTAGCCAGGGCTGCAGCTCCTTTGTGAGGAACAGGAGCCTTCTTTGAGATTCCCATCATTAACTCCCCATTCTCTGAAAACTGGGACATGAATTTGTCAGCAAAAAGTCTTATTGCCACAATCCCTCTGCAACAGGAAGGAGGGATGTGCACAGATCAATAAGCTCAATTACCTCAGTGCCACAGTGGCACAGCTTAATTTCTCATAAGATGTCTCCTAGACCCATTCCAGAAGTAACAGTTTTACTGAGTTTTCTGTGTCAGATGCACTTCCTGGTACGTCCCAGTTGCCAGCTAAATGCTTCCTGTAAGAAGGTCTGGTTTAGATCAGTGGCTGACTGCATTCGGTATTTAAGCCAAGCTCAAGGCTCCCCTCGCAGGGCTGCTCTGAAACTGCAGGGCCATCACGGGCCTCTGCTGGGCTGCTCTGGGTCCCTCCAGCCTTTGCATCCTCCCCTGTCTCCCTCCGGGTAGACAAGTCTCCCAGGCCACGGTGTTGTCAGGAAAAAATGAGTCCAGCTGCTGTCCTGTTGTTGCAGGCAAAGGAGGGAAGGTTTTTGTGCAGGACGAAGAAGGTCCTCAGGGTCTGTGAGATGGGAGGAGGCTGGTTGGATTCAGAGCTTTGTTTTGCTCACCAAAGGTGCTGCTGAAGCCCGGGGCTGGATGAAGGGGCGAGTTACAGCTCATCCCCACCACACTGCACCAGCCCGGACCCAAACCCAGCTGAGCAAACCCCATCCCGCTCTGCTGGTGCTGCCCAGAAGGCCCCTTTGGCTGTGCCCCACTCAGCCTGGTGTCCTCAGGAAGGGATTGATGCTTGTCAGGCTGGGGGCATGGAGTGCCCCAAACCGTGCTGGGGTCAGTGCTGTGTCTCTTGCTCAGGATAAAGGGTCCCCAGAGGCAGAGGGGTGCAGGCATCCGGCCGTCCCTGAGTGTGCTCCGGGCCAGGGCTGGGGTTGGTGACAGCGTGGCCGGGGTTGGTGACAGCGTGGCCAGGGTTGTGACAGCGTGGCCGGGGTTGGTGACAGCGCGCCGGGGTTGTGGCAGTGCAGGTGGTGTTGGTGACAGCGCTGCGTTCTTGCCCGCCAGGTCTCGTTCCGCTACCACTGCCAGCTGTACTCGGAGTGGCGAAGGACCAACCAGAAAGTCCGGCTGATGATCCCGGCCTCGCGGAGCCCTCACCCCGTGCCCCACTCCCTCCTCTCCGCCAAGCTCATGAAGAAGGCCGCGGATGAGACCACGGTCTGAGCCGTCCCGCGGGCAGCCACGGCGGAGGGTCGGGCATCCCCACAGGCCCAGGGACCGTGGCAGCTGTGGGGGCACTGGAAAACAATCATCCCATCCAAAGGCACTCTGTGCTCAGCACGTGCTTTAGACCTTGGCAAAGAGACACATAATCAACATCTGTGGGGGAAATGGCCCAAAAGAGCCTGATGGCAGAAAATGCCTGTCTGCAGGGACACTTTCCTATAATGAAATACCATACATGGAAAACATCTCCCTCTCTCTCTATATATATATATATCTATATATAATATTATTTTTTAATGGCCATGCATATTGTGTTTCAGTCCTTTTGTGTTGATGTTCTAAGCTTCAGGATAGAAGCTGGCAATCTGATCTCATTCAGAGGTTAAATCAATGCCTTTTCTCCAAATGAGCATATGAGGAACACTTTTCATCAACCATTCTTGAAAGTCCCCTTCTCCTTTGCACTAAATTGGTTTTGATATACTACAGCAGCCTTCCCATTACTCTTTGGTCTCTTTTGTGGTGTTCTGTCCTTTCTAGAAAGTTGAGTGTTTTTAATAATTATTATAATCCCAGAAGGAGTAAAATGACATAATACTGAATGGAGACATTTTGTATTGTAAAGTACTGTAATTTTGAGAATTTCAAAATCTGTTTCAGAATGAGAGAATCTTTTCCGGCACAGACATGATCTCACAAAATGCTTTCCTTGAGATCCTGGCTTATCCCCAGGACTCGGATGCACTCAGCCCTTGGTCTGTCTGGCAAAGGTAGATGGAGGATCTGAGGGTGGGAAGAGATGGCTCCGTAGTAGCTAAACCCACCATTGCCTTTTGCTTTGAAAAGATTGAGAATGGAGCTTTCCTGACCCCAGAAGGTGGGAGTTGGAGTCTCTGTTTGCTGATGTCCTTTTGCCAGCTTGAGGCCGGCCCTCCTGTAGCATCAGTTTCACACGTACCTTAGGGGACAGGCCATGCCCTGGCAGGACGCAGGTGCTCTTGGCTGTCTCTGCACTTTATTTGCACATTCCAGAGGAGCTGCTGGCATTGGGTTCATCCCTGGTAGTGCTGCCTGCCTGTTGTGTCCTCTAGTGAAACCCCCCAGTTTGCTGGTCCCAGAGAACAGGCTCTGGGTCCCTTGTCCTGGGGGGCCAGTGTTCCTCCTTCTCCTCCTCCTTTTACCTGTGTTTCCAGCACATGCAGTTCTCAAAGCCCTCTGTCTCAGAATGCCCCCTTTGCCAAGAGTCCCCCTGGTTTGGCTTTGGTCCTTGCCTCTGCCACCTCACCCTGCCAGACAGTGCCTGGTGCTGAGCTCTCCTGAGCCTTGTGAGTGGCACAGGCTGTGAGGATGCTGGTGGTGATGCTGCCCTGCCAGGTGCTCCAGAGGTGTGTGCAGCTGCTTTGCTGGAGCCTGGGCTCTGGCTCCGTGGTGGTGAGGGTAGAGAGCAGGCAAGAGGCAGGCTCTGAGGGGCCTGTGTCCTTGCACTGGGTGGTGATCCCTCTGCCCCTTCGCTGAAAGCAAGTGGGTCAGTGCAATGCCCTGTGAGATGGACATCTGTAATTTCCTGAATTCAAAGCACCATGTGCACTTCCTTCTCCTCCTCCTCTTTAGCTGCAAAGCAGGCTGTGTTTCCTTGTGTGTTCCCTCAGCCTGATCTGGAAGTTGCTGGTGGCCTGAGCAGCAGGGACCAGTGTGCCATCTTGCCCAACTGGATTGCTCCAGCCCTTGGCCCTGGTGTCTGTCTGCTCTCCTCTGTCCCCTCTCCCAGGTGCAGCTCGGGGATACCCTGACACATCTTGCAGCAGCCTCTTTGTGCCCTGATGGCTGCTCTGAACTGGTCTCTCTTCCAGCGTGAGGGGCTGGTGTGACTGTGGGGTGAATGTCCTCTGCTGCAGCCAGGCTGCACATCTCTGCTCCCCTCTCTCGGCCACCCCCCAACTGTCCCCTGCCTTCTTCCACATACCTGGGGGTGTCTGCCCTTTTCCCAGTCATGCACTCATGCAGGGATTACTCTGCTTCTGGTACACTTGGTGGAGAGGCTGCTGCAGCCCAGCTCCAGTCACAGTCCCTTCTCCAGTCCCATCCCATTCCCACGCAGGTGCTCCCGCCCTGCACACCCCTTCCACGGCAGCAGGCTCTGCACCACTGCTCTGTGCCTTGTCCTGGGTGCCCCTTCCTTCAGCCCCTTCCCAACAACCCCCTTGTCACGGGGGGGGTTTAACCTTCCCAGCCCTGGCTGCCTCCCAGGGGCTTGGCCCCACAAGGCACCGAGTTCTGGCAGGTGATGAGGGATGCTCTCTCCCATAGCATGTCCCCAGGGTAAGGACTTCATGGAGCCAGTGTTCCAGTTAAGAAACCCACCATCAATCCAAATATGCAACTGTGAAAGCCAGAAGCCCTTGGCTGGGGCAGTGGAGGCCCAGTCCTGTGTGTGGCCGTGGCTGCACTCAGCATCCTTGGCTTTGTTGTCATTGCCAATAATTGGAGTTGTTGCATGTGCCCCCACAAGACCCAGTAGTGACTCTTTGAGTCTTGTCCTCCTTCCCAGAGATGATCAGCTGGTGGACGTGGGCAGTCGGTGTCTGACCCACCACGTTCCAGTGCGTTCTGGGGAAATGGGCTGTGCAATGATGTAAATAAAAGTGAGACAAACTTTGGGCTGTTGTGTTGTTATTGGAGGGGGCCAGGGCTGCAGAGCCCAGGCTGCCTCCCTGAGAGCACCCCGGTACCCCCTGCTGCAGCAGCTGCCCTGGCCAGCCCCCAAGGCCCCAGCAGAAGGTTTCCAAGTTGGACAAAACCCAGGACTTTTTTAATTTCTGGGTAGTTTCTCTGTCAGTGTACAGAAGCCTGCCTGGCGTGGGCCAAGTCAAGAGTCCTTTGGCCCCTGGTTGGGCCAGGGGTGCGTATGGGGCTGCATGGAGCGACCCTGATGCTGCATGGTGCCACTCCACAGAGGCTCCCTGTGAGCTGCCTGACCCGGGCCTGCCCACAGCCCTGAGCCCAGCCCCTCACTCCAGGGCTGTGGGAGACGCTGGACAGGTCTGTGAGCCCTGGTGAGGTCATGGTGGGCAGTGCCCAGTTGTGCCTGAGCTGTGTCTGAACTGTGCCCACATGTGCAGGAGCTGCTGGCAGCAAGCTGCAGGGCAGGAGCCCTGCTCTGTGTGCTTGCTATAGCTGGCTCTGAGAGCCATCCAGGGCCAGCACCATGGCAGGGGCTGCAGGCCATGGAGCCTCAGGGCAGAGACTTGGGCAGCCATCATTCCCTGTTGTGTGGAGCAGTGAGGAGACCCAACATCCCCTGCAGCCTTGGCCCCTGGCCCTGGACCTGTGCTGCAAATCTGGTCACATCACACTTGCAGCAGGGCGTTGGAAATTGTGAAACTGCCCATTTAAAGTGCCACTCAAAGCACTGCAATACCAATGTTGGATGCATTTCTGAGGTCCTGGACAAGGCTTTAGCCTTGGGCAAGACCTTGGATGAGTTTCTTGGCCAAGCTCTCAAATCAAGGGTTTTCTGGGTTTGTTTATATTAAAAGAAAAAAAAGGTTTTAAAAAAGAGAGTGCCCTGGTTGGCTCAGCCAGACCTTTAAAATAAAACTGTGATGCCACACAGCAATCTGGCAGGGTGGGGAGAAGACAAAGTGGCATCTGCAACAGCAAGAACAGTGTAAAAGGAGCAGAAATGCCAGAGAAAAGGCTCACTGGGAAAAAGGAAAGTTTCGTGGGAAGGGCATTCAGTCACAGTTGCTTGGCTGATGTGCCAAATCCAGGCAGGCTTTGTTTGGAGCATGTCTGACAGACCAATGCTGAGAAGAGCATGTTTGTTGAGGTGTTTCCACTGTCCACTGCTGCAGCCTTTCTCTCTGGCAGCAGGAGGGTCCCAGGGTCACGCCAGCCAGGGGCTATTTACAGACCACGAATGAGATGGGGCTGCTGTGGAATGTGCCTTGAGCTGTTTTATTTTTCAGCATCAGTCTCATTACATGATTATGACAATGGGAAGATGCCAGCAGCTCACATTCCAGGCAGCAGACACAGAACTTAATGTTACAACTCACTTTATAAGCTTTTTGACCAATCACACAAAGCAAAACACATTGACAGTAGTTCTATCCAATCACTATAAGCACATGTACCCCTGGTTAAAACAATGCTGGCTTATTTTGAATACAATACCTACTTGTAAGCCTTAAAACACAATGCCCAGAACTCCATTATTAAGCTTTAACCTTCCTAATATCTTGCTAGATAAACTTTCTGTAGCTTAGAGAGTTATTCTAGACAAGCGTTAATACACAGACCATTGTTCTGTTTGCCCTTGCTTTTCTACAGTTTAAATACTTTTTCTGCTGACCAATCTCATGGCTGCTGCTTAGCTCTAATCACAGTTCTGCTGTCTCTGAGGCCTGCATCTTGCAGCTTTCCCCAAACCCTCTGATTTTGTAGATTCCCACACCAGGGGTCTGATCCCACTCTGCTGTGGACCAAGGGCTTCGGGAGTTGCCCTGTGGCCTCTGTGTCCAGGCAGGGTTGAGGAGGCAGCAGGTCGCTGCTGTCATGTGCTGCTGTGCCCACGCTGGCTGTGGCACAAACCTCCCAGCCCCGATTGTCTCCCCAGAACCACTCAGAGCCCGTGTGGGTCCAGCCTTGCTTAAGGACCCCGGTGTTCCTTACCCTTCCTACCCATTGTGGCTCCAACATCTCTAACACATGAGAGCTGAATTTAAGCTCCCCTGAGTCTTTGTGGAGCAATTCTACATGAAATGGTGTATTTCTCACACAAATGCTGCAATTACATAACTCAGCTCCCAGAGAGATGATCTTTTAAAATTTAATTTTTGAGGGGCACATCAAAAAGGAAACCAGAGCAAAATATTTACTCCCTCCAGACCACAAAATTCAAGTGAAGAAGTTCCCAGACCCCAATCTGTTGAAAAACTAACTTTTCTCCAGTCTGAGGGACTTAGCTGGCTTTCAGAAAGGAATTTCTTCTTCTTGATTGAGGTAGGTGCCCCTAAATGCACAGTACATCTCTTTTGGGATGTTTTGCATGACAAAGGACAAAAATACAGAACTAACAATCTGCCATCTCCAAACACCAACCTTCTTCTATGAAGCTCTGTCACAGTGTAACCCCAGCTGACAACTAAACACCACACAGCCACTCGGTCACTCAGCACCCTCCAAGGGGGATTGGGGAAAAAACTTTTGATTTGAGGTGAAAACAGTTTAATAATTGAGATAAAGTAATATATAATAATACTAATGATAATAATAATTGTAATGAAAAAAAATATAAAACCCAAGTGGAACAAGTGATGCCTGGGGTAGGTGCTCAGCACCTGCTGATCTGTGCCCAGCTTGTCTCCCAGCAGCCATCAGCCCCCCACCAGCAGCTCCTCCAGTTTACACACTGGGCAGGATGTTTTATGGTGTGGAATATCTCTCTGGCCAGTTTGGGTCAGCTGTCCTGGCTGTGTCACCCCACCCCCAGCTTCTTGCACAACTCCTTGCTGGCAGAGCATGAGACACTGAGAAGGACACGTAAACACCACATGACTGATGGTTTGGTTGTTGCTACCAATATTATTCTCACCCTAAATCCCAAACCCAGCACTGTGCTGGCCTCTGAGAGGAAAATTAACTCTATCCCAAGCAAAGTTAGGTCAGTCTCAGAGGCTCCTGCCCATGGAGAGTAGGAAGTGCCTAACTGGGAGCAGAGAACCCTGGGTTTCCCCAGTCTTGATGCTACCACAGTGGAAGAGGCTTAGGGCAGAGCTCTGGGGGCAGATACCTGGGCTTGACCCAGTGCTGCAACTCTGCAGCCCCTGGAGTAGAGCAGGGAGACCAATACTGTTGCCTGCGCCCAGATGCCACCACAATGATGACAACTGAAGTGGCAGTAAAGAAGGTCCAACCAGAAAAGTGTTCAGAGATGAAATCTAGGCTGGACCCAGGTAATGTCCCTCTTCACCTACACCCACCTTCTCCTCTCCTAAGGACAGGATTTAGCAGGATTCTGTGAGGTGGGACCTTGAGAATGGCAGATCTGTGGCCATTCTTGTGGATTCCTGCCTCTCCTGTGGGTTTCAGACACAGCTCAGCATTGTGCTTTCCTTCCTGGGCTGCCTCTGCTGCTGCCCCTGCACTGCTGCCAGTGCTCTGCTGCACAAAATGTGTTTGGTGCACATCAGGCAAGGACAGGCTCTGGATGTGTGGGGAAGATAAGTGTTATCATGAGTATCCAGCTATGTCTGGGGTTTTTTAACTTAATTGAAAAAGCCAGAGGCACTACACCAGCACCCTTGGAGGAGTGCTGCTGTATTTTCCACAGCCTCGTACAGAGCAGCTCTGCAGTGCCCTGGCACTCAGTGATGGTCCCTGCCAGGAGACCACCGGGCGCCAAGCTCCTCCCTGCACCCAGTCTCTGTGCTCCCTGTTGTCCCTGCAGTCCCAGCCGAGGAGTGGGGGGATAAAGGAGGCTCTGTTGTGGCATCCACCTCCATGACCTGCCAGTCCTCTCCTTGGGGGCCAGAGGATCCCCATGAGGAAAAGCCAGCAGGATGCAGGACCCTCCGAGTTCCCAGCACCAAGACCCAAGGTGATGGCATTTGCCTTTCCAGTCTCTCTCCTGCCCCTCATGTTCCCTCCCTGTCAGGGCCACAGCTTGAGCCACGAGTCCATCCCCACCCAGAGCCACGGGCGCAGCCTCTCCCCAGCACATGAGGCCAGGCAGAAAGCAAAGATTGGGGCTTCACTCTCAGCATCAGCAAAAGTCACCTGCTTGTCTGTGAAGTCCAGGCAGACCTGGATGGCCTTGGGGAGGCAGGTAAGGTGCAGTGGGGTCCAGTCAGGATCACTGAAAGCATGGTACTGTCCAAACCACTGCCCCACGGCCCAGATCCCCTCCTGGGGCGTAAAATTGAGGACCCCCTTCCTCCTGACAGACTCCTGGGCCACTCCCACTGCCCACCAGTCCCCTGCCTCGGCCACCTCCACCTGCCAGCAGTGTCTCCCTGCAGCAAAGCCCTGGCTGCCCAGCACACAGGGCTCCGTGTCAAACCGCTCGGGGTTGTTGGGCAGCAAGGTCCACTCGTGCCCCCGTCCCACCCCTCGCTGGTCACTGGCCAGAATGAGGAAGGGGTTGGCGGTGTCTGGGTCCAGAGTCACATCAGCTGGGGACAGAGGAGGAGAAGCTGCTCAGAACAGGCAGCCCTGGGGCTGCATCCACCCCAGCAAGAGAACGGACAGGGTGAGCGCCTTTTCCCTGCAGTGGGAAAACCCCCCTAGCTGGACTGTCCCTGGCTCCCTGCTGCCCCATCCCTGTCCCCACCCCAGGGGCCTGCACACATCCTGGACAAGGGGACCTCAGTTTCCTGGAGGAGGAGGCAGCACCTGAGTGGGTGGGTGCACGCCTGCAGTGCAGCCACCTGGACCTGAGCCTGGGTGTCTCTGGTGCTGTGAGAGGAGAACAGGCAGGTCAGGGCACAAACCAGTGCCGACCACAGTAGAGGTTACCCCAAGACCCATAACCCATGGCCCCAAATTCACATCTCTTTCTATGAACAGTGGAGGGGGCCAAGGATGTCAGCTCAGGAGCCTTTGGTGCTGGAGCTGGGTCTACAGGTGAGCACCAAGAGTTCAGCTGGGGAGTGTTGCAGCCACCAAGTCCCAACCCATGAAAAGCCCAGTTTGGGGACAAGCCCCAGTGCTTGACCTTCAATAGCTGTCCCACAGCAGAAACAGGATGCATTTGTCCTCAATAGAGGACAGTTCCCCCTCCTGTTCCCTTCTGAAAACTCACCTCTTCCACTCATCTCCTCCACCTCATCAATCAGGGTCTCACTTTCTACTGTCTCCATCCTGGATGCCAGCATATCCACAGTCAATCAACAGGGGGGGAGATAGGATTCACTGCTGAAAGTGGGAATTACAAGACTCGAGGACTGCCTGAAGATGATAAAGCAGAGAAGGACTAATGGAAAGGTCACAGCATTCAGCACTTTTTACACAGCCAGTACTTACCTGCCCAGCCTGCAGGTTGGCTCCAGGAAAGCAGGTTTGAGATGGGTTGAAAGGTCTGAAGTCTGCTTTCCATTCCTCTGATCCCCTCATCTGCTCATGGCTGGACCGAGCTTGCCCAGCACTTCCAGCCTGTTTGAGTGAGCAGGGCACAGTCCAGAGGGGCTGGATGGCCTGGAGAGCAGACCTGGGAGTCTGTCTGGGTACCACCCCACCAAGCTTTCCCCTCCCATCCTCTGGGCAATGACCTCCCATGCCCTGAAGCTGCCAGCCCATGTGGGACCTCATCCAACACTTGAGTTTGCAATTCCTCCTGTTCCTGCAGTGCCCAGTCCTGTTTACATCACAGGGTCTGCTGCGTCCCCCCTCCCTCAGCCCAGCTGCAGGTGGGTGATAAGAGCCCCTGAGTGCTGGAGGAGTCTCTATCTTGCTGTGCAGGATGCTCAGAGCCCTCTTGGGCCATAGCCCCACAGGCACCTCCAGCCCCTGGGGATGGCACCTGGGGACACCACCTGCAGAGCAGAGCACCCTGCTCTGGGTGTCCAGGCTGCTTTCTGGGAAAAGGAAGGGGAGGTCGGGCTCCTGCCCTGGCTGTTTGCCCAGTTCTGTCCTGCTGCATGGGTTCATGGTGGAGATGTGTGCAGGGCATGTGCCACCTCAATTGCTCAGCTGGTAAATGCGGAACAGCATGTGCTGGGCTTTGCATCCCACCCGTCTGTTCTCCAGGCAGCTCTGCCTGTGTAGAGGGGTGATGGCCTTATTCCCAGTCACAGGGAACACAAGGCATTCCACTCTGCTGTGTCACATCACTCTGGAAGGCACCAGCTGAGCACAAATCAAGCAGGATGCAAGGTCAGCTGCTGCCAGGTGGCTTTGCAGACACCGCCTGAAGCCTCTGCCTGCCTGAACCCCGGCCTGGAGCCTGGCTGCCTTGGCCAAGGTCACTGACCAGTTCCACTTTACCCATGACCAGTTCCTCTTGCACTCTTGGCATGTCTGACACCTTGTCCTCCCCAAATCCTTTCACTCCACACGGCTTTAGTGCTCACATCCTTCCCGTGGCACGTGGAGTTGCCTGGGACACGCAGCTTTGATCCCCAGCTTTGCACACCTATGCAGGCTGGGTGCTAGGAAAATTAATCCACAAATACCAGAGGTTTATGTCCAAAAAGGAGACAGAGGAGCCCTTTCTGGCTTTTTTCGAATAAAGGGAGAGGCCATGGGGCATTCCCCTGGGATCTCTTGAATTTTTGGAGGATGCAGCCTCCTTTTTATCCCAATTTCCTGGCCGCATTTCCCTTCTCTCTTTCCTCATTGGCTGAGGTACTTGAGAGGTACAGACTTCCCAGAACACCTGATACCAGAGATTTCCCTCTAATGTGAAACCCTCCCTTTTAATTTTTAATTCTTATGGTATTTAGGGGTTTTTCTTCCCCACTGTTTCTTTCATCTTTCAATGTCTAATTTTGTTTCTCAGCAAATCTAAAGTTTATTTGTAAAAGCAAATATCTTTTTCCATTCATCAATCAGTAGAATCCTTCCCATTGTTTCTTTTATCTCTCAGTGCTAGTTTTATCTACCAGCAGACCCACAGCTTGTTTGTAAAGACAAATCCACTATTCCTTTCATGGGTTTCCCTGGAATTGTGATTACATTGTTAAATTATGAGGCTCGATTATTACACTTTCTTTGCTATCATTTGTTGTTGTTGGGGTTTTTTTCCTTTTGTTTCTTTCTCTCAGGAAATTTTCTCCCATTTTGTTGCTAAGAGCCAATAGCGACCGATACTTTCGATGGCTCTCTTAAGAGAGACAAGACATGGCCAAGGAGAAGGGCGAGAAGTGGAGCTGGCTGCTGAGGGGCATTCTCTTGGGCTGGCAGGAGAGGCTGTAGCTCTCTGTCGCTCTGGACATCAGAGGGGAGACAGGCTGCGCTCTCTGCGGGGAGAATTTCGCCGCCTCTGAGGGATGGGCTCCTCCTGCCTTCTACCGTGAGCGAAACTGCTCATGAGAGCGGCCGTGTCACTGGGACCTTATTAACCCCTGCCTCACCTAACAAAGGACCCTCCCCATCTACTCGGGTGCCTCAGGGGAAACTCCGGGATCCCCGAGTCCCCTCCCGCTCCGAGGGAGCCTCTCCCGGCGGTGCTCGGGAGCCGAGCGGCCCCTGCCCAGCCTCGCCGCTTCTCTGCCACTGCTCCGGGTTTTTCACTGCCCTGTAACTCAGCACCCCTGCCTGCCGGGACACCCCTCGGCTCCTGATACAGCTACGGAGTTTCTGTTACATTTCGTTTGCTACTCCGGAGCCTGCTCGTGCCCGCGGTTCCAGCCACCGCTCCGAGGCTCCTCCTGCAGCCCCTTTCCGCCAACCAGCACGCCCGCCATTGCCGTGTGGAGAAGCGGCCGAGCTGGCGCCACAGCGCCCCCTGCAGCCGCGGGGGAATCATCGCACCTGCCCCCTCCGGCCGGGAGCCACCGGCGCCCCTGCCGGCTGTGCCCGGAACTGCACCAAAGGGGAAAGTGCCGAGAGAGGCCGGGACTGGTCTGTGCTTGGGGCCGGGTCTGTGCTTGGGGCCGGGGCTGGGTCTGTGCTTGGGGCCGGGTCTGGGCCTGGGGCTGGGACTGGGTCTGTGCTTGGGCGGGACGCTGGGTCTGTGCTGTGGGGGCTGGGACTGTGCGGTCTGGATGCTTGGGCTGGGGCTGGGGTCTGTGCTTGGGGCCGGGGCTGGGTCTGTGCTTGGGGCCGGGTCTGTGCTTGGGGCTGGGTCTGTGCTTGGGGCCGGGGCTGGGTCTGTGCTTGGGGCTGGGGCTGGGTCTGTGCTTGGGGCCGGGACTGGGTCTGTGCTTGGGGCCGGGACTGGGTCTGTGCTTGGGGCTGGGGCTGGGTCTGTGCCTGGGGCTGGGTCTGTGCTTGGGGCTGGGGCTGGGTCTGTGCTTGGGGCTGGGTCTGTGCTTGGGGCCGGGGCTGGGACTGTGCTGGGGCGGGACTGGGTCTGTGCTTGGGGCCGGGGCTGGGTCTGTGCTTGGGGCCGGACTGTGCTTGGGGCGGTATGTTAAAAAAAAACTTTGGGGTGAGACTGGATTTGTGGTTCTGTTGTTGCTGCTGCTGTGGTTGGTTGTTTGCCTTGTTACACACACACACACACACACACACACACACACACACACACACACACACACACACATATATTTATATACATACATACTGGTAAAGAACTGTTATTCCTTTTCCCATTTCTTTGCCTGAAAGCCCCTTGATTCCAATATAATAATATTGGAATAATAATCCAAATTATAATAATTTGACCATTCCAAGGGAGGTTCCCACCTTCCTTGGCAGACAGGTATCTTTCAAACCAGGACAGTTGTCCAGTCTGTGTCTCTGTACCCTTTATTTTTTGCTTCCCTCTTTTCCTTGTCAGCCCTTTTGGCCAGGTCTCTGATCAGGTCCCTTTGCCCCAGCAGGTGCCCCATGCCTGGCTGGGCTGGGCTGGTGCTGAGCTCCCCTGGCACTGCCTTTGCCTCTCTCAGTGCAGCAGATTTCCCCATCCTTGATGTCCTTGCCTTTCAGCTGGGCATTGCTTTCAAGCAATTTTTAAGCTACTGCTGGGCTTTGCTGCCACCCTGGCACTGCCTCTGGGTGTGAATCCCGGCTCCATCACCTCCCTCCTTGCCACTGCCCTGTGCTCCTGCCAGGGGTGTGCAAACTGCTGCCAGAACTGTGGGAGGAGAATGCCACATGCAGCCCTGGACAGTCCCTGCAGCAGGGCTGTGTCTGCCAGAAGGGCATGTCCAGAGCAAAAGCATTACCACAATCCTTCAAATCACTCAGGAACTTTAATTTTGGAGCGAAGGTAGCGCAGGAGGAAATGAGTAGCAAGCTGGGACAGGGTGACATTTTGTTTCCTTTTCAGGCAGGGAAAGTCTTAGCTGGGACCAGGGGACCTCTCTGAGGTGCTGGGTGGCGGCTGAGCAGCTCCTGCTCCAGCTCAGAGTGCGGGGGAGAGCTTAGGAGCTCCAGATATGTGGCATGTTCTGGGAATCTGCAGATGGAAAGGACCCTCTGACACCTGTCAGAACTGCCCATGGTTTCCACCTCTTGTGGGCAAAGCAGAACCAAGTGAATGAACAAAAAGGCGGGGGGGGGGAGAGCAGAGCAGGGTCAGGTCCTGTCCTGGCTGGGCCTTGGATTAGTGTTTTGGGTATTTTTTCACTGGTCCAAGGCCACTTCCTGCTCTCTTTGAGGTGCATGGAATGAGTCCTGATTTGGTCAGGACTTCTCGTTCTGCACCTGTTTGTCTCTTAATACTGAACCAAAAAAGGCAGAGCAGGCTTTCTTTGGCTTTCCCCTGGGAAATCCCCACAACCTTTTATACCAGTCTTGTACTTTGTGTATAAAAACATTAACCAACGCCAGGCTGAAGATGGAAAATCAATTTCAACCTTTGGCATCTGAGGTTCTTCACTAGGCTTTACAAAAAGGATCTGGATTCAGCAATGAATCCCTTTAAAGGTGAATTCTGCCTTTCTTTTTTTTTTTCTCTTCCCTTGATTTTCCTCCCTTTCCCTCTCCTTCCTCATCTCCAGGTGGTGCTCCTGTTCTCAGCTCCCCTTCTCTCTGCTGGCTTTTGTCATTTACAGTTTTCCAAGTTCATGAGCAGCACTAGGTAAGAATCCCCTGGATCCTGCTGATCTCTGTGGCACAGCTTCCAGCCTGAGCATCTTCCTGGCTGCCAGTGCAGCAGCTCCCTGTGAACAGCAGAGCTCAGAGCAGGGTCAGGCCCTTTCCATAAACCTTCTCCACTTCTGGGAGCACCAGCATCCCTCTGGATCTTGGTGCATCCCTCCGGCCATGGCAGCACAGGCTTTGGAATAATCTCACTGAACCTGGGTGAGGATTAGATGATGCTGAAGAATTGATTATAATTTGCTGCCATGTCCCTCCCTGGTTTTCTTGTTTCCTGCACATTCCTGTTTTTTGCACAGTGTCCAGAGTGTGTTGGACCCTTTGGAAAACCAGATCAATAAAGGAAAAAAGCCAGCAACAACAAATTTAGCTTGGGCTCTTTTATGTTGCTGACCTGAAGCATCTTCTTCAAGGCAGCCCTGGCAAAGGATGCAGCAGAGCACTTAACTCAAAAGTGATCTTGTCAAAAATGTTAATTTGCTTTTGTTTCCCTTCATCCAGAACCACTTTCTCAGTGAGCTGAGTGGCCCGTTTATTATAAGCCTTTCTCTTTTAAATTTTCGAAGATGCCAAGAGTACCTGAGACATTTCTACTTTTTTAGTAGATGTTTGTAAAGGATGAGAAGAGATAAGGATATTTGAATTTTATTTGTAACCAAGTTGGCACTTGCTCCAGTCAACCTCCCAGAATCCTTCCAGCCACTTCTATCATTCCTTGTCCTGCTTTCTGCCTGCCCTGAGCTGCATGGGCACCACTTGTGCCCTTGAGAAGCAGGGCTTTGAAGAACTCTCCTGGCAGAGCAGGACAGGGAAGCAGAGGGAGGAGTGGTGGCCTGGCCCCAGCCCACTGCCCATGCTACAGAGCAGGGTCCCTGTCCCAGTTTGGAAAGACAGGGGTCGGCTAAGGAAGGCAGGAGCCTCCCCTGAAATGGAAAAATGTAAATCCCCTCCCTCCAAATTGTTATCAATTTGAAATTAAGCAGCTCTCAGGCAAAGATATGGGAGCAGGAATAACAGTTCATTATTAGGGAAGAAAATATAAATATAAAGTGCAGTAATACAAAATAACACTGACAGAGTCAGAACCCAAGCTGACACCCTGTGGGTCAGGGTGCTGGCAGCAGTCCCATTGGAATTGTGGCTCAGCCCTCCTGCAGTGTCAGAGGTGGTTCTGCTGGAGCAGGGATCCTGGAGAAAGGTGCAGTCTCTGCCTCTGAAGATCCAGGGGAAGGAGAGGCAGCTGCTGTTCCTCTGGGAAATCCAGTGCAGGAGCCATGCTGGTGTTCCAAAATCTCCAGATTATATCCAGGTAGGAATGCTTGGCTCCTCCCTCTGGGCTCACATCTCCCAGTGGGATGCTGAAGTTCTTATCAGTCCTGCAGTGACATTCAATAGCTGTTATCAGCAGATGTCCCCTCCCAAGGGAGGACTGGTTGTGGAAGAGATAAAGAAAAACTACCCAATTAACAGGAAGTACCTGCCACAGCTCTAACAGATGGCAAATAGAATACATCTTGCATTGCAATCTGGAACAGTCCCTCTCCCAGATCCCCTCAGTATCTCTTGTGCCTGGCATGGGGATGCTGCCAGCACGATGACCTGGTATCTCAGTTTTGGAGACAAATTTCAGGAGGAAACACCCTGGAATGAGCATTTCCTCTAGAGGGAAAGAGCTTCAATAACTCCATTTTCTACTGCCAATGAGAGAAATAGATATCAGGGGATGAAAATGAAAAAAATGCAGAACTATTTATTAACAAAGCAAGATACCCACAAAGCACAAGAAAAAAAAATTGAACCTTTCACCCCATCCCCACCTCGCTGAGAGGTAAAGATGGTGGCTGCCCTTATTTGTCTCTGGGAAGGGGTGAGAAAAGAGTTTGTGAAGTGGCCTGGGAACCTGTTGGATTTCTGGCGTGGGACTTCTCCTCATGGCAGGTGAAGTTGGTGGACTTTAATGTCCCTTCTTTTGCTGGTTTGTCTGGGGTTTGGACTGGCCAGGGCCGCCACTGTGGGTTCTTCGGGCCAAAGAAGAAAACGAACCAAAACAGTTCACGGAAAAAAACCCCAAAAAGCTTCCAAAAGGATTTGCTGCTGAAAAGCCTCCAGGCCAGGGGAAGAGAAACCCAAAAATAAATGCAAACAAACAAACAAACCCCCCCAAAAAACCAGTAAAACACACCCAGAAGCTTCTTGCCTAAATTGGCAAAAATGAATCCAGCAAAAGCAATGAAGTAACAGTCCCTGTAGCTGCTAACATGCCAGAGAGACAGAGATTGAACAGAGCCTGTGCCTGAGCTCCCAGGCTCTGGCCCTGCCCCCTGATTCATGTTAAAGATCCTGCAGACATTTCTGGGCATAAAGCAGATGATTAGGGAATAAAATATCATCATAAACCACCCCAACACCTGGCCTGGCAGCACATGAACAGTGCTGAGCAGCACCTGCTGTGCCCAAGCTCTCTCTTCTTCCTCTGGGTGTTTCTCCAAGCTCTGCTCAAGGTGAGGGGACACCCCAACCCCATCACCTGGCCAAGGGCAGGAATGTCATGCTGCCCTGCAGCTTCTCCCCAGAGCAGCACGCACAGGACACGGAGGTGACCTGGGTTTGGGAGCAGCTCTCACCCTTTGTGCACCGCCACAGCGGGGACAGGACCAGTATGGGGAGCAGATGCTTCAATACTGAGGGTGCACTGAACTGCTGAAGGATGGCCCTGCCCAGGGCAGCACACACTTGAAAATTTTCCATGTCCAACTCTCTGACAGAGGGAATTACACCTGTTTTGTTTAACATGGCTTAGATTATGTCGAGGCTGTGGTAGAGTTCAAGGTGACAGGTCTGTAGTTTGTGTCCTTGGTACCTCTAATGTACTTGCTTGCAGCCAGTGCTTTTTCCCTGTCCTCCTGCCCAGAAGCAGTTTGAGGTGGCTGCTTTGGAAATAGGGTTTTCTTAAGTCCCATGTTTGAAAATACCAAGGTTGTCTCAGAGAGGTGAAATTACCCTCCAAGTGGCTATAAGGAGATATGCTTCCTCATTCAGAAGTGTTCTTGCTATTGTTTTCTTCATATAAGAAGGTGTAAGAAAATATTAGGCATTGGGTAACAAAGAATGTTGTAATTTGTGTATTTATGTTTTAATAACCAGGCCTGTGGATTATTTTCGTGCAGAACTGGCCTCCAGAGCAGATCTCTATGTTATGCAAATGAGATTGCAAGAAATGTCCTGACTCCAGGTGACATTTGTCTGAAAAAAACTCTTTGATTTGCCTATGTCAAAGTTTGTCATTGTCAGGAAGAGAAACAGCCAAATCACCACATCCCCCAATATCCAGCACCCCACAGGCTCACCTGGGGTGTCTCTGTTTCCTCAGCCAGTGGCTCTGCCCCGTACATCACATTGGAACACTACAGGGCTGGGGGGATCCGGGTGTCCTGCAGCTCAGGCAGCTGGTACCCACAGCCAGATTCCGTGGGTGACAGCTCCCATCCCACTGGGAAGACACTACCCTGGATGACAACGGGTTCTGCAGGGGAGAACAGCATCATCCTGAGCAGAGGTGTGACCCAGGAACTCTCCTGTCACTGCAGCATGTCCCGCTCAGACTAGAGCAGGGCTCAGCCCTTTAGTACTGGTATCAGCTGAGCCGAGCCCAGGGCATCGCCCCCGCCGTGCCCAGGGAGCTGCGCTCAGCAGAGGCCCCCGGGGCGCTCAGCACACGGCCATCTCCATTCCAATTCCATTTCAGCACACGGCCATCTCCATTCCAATTCCATTTCAGCACACGGCCGTCTCCATTCCATTTCTATTTCCGCGGGCAAACAGCTGCGATTTTGATAGGGTTTGTGCGGCTGTGCTCCTAAATGCATCACTTCCATCGGGAAGTACAGGCTGGGGGGAAAAGGAACAGCCTTCAGTGTGGCAGAGTTTCTTCAGACCCCTGGCTGAAATTAACACTGGAACTAAATGAAAAAGGGAAAACCAACCTATGTCCTTAGTCTCCCCCGCTGTGAAATCCTGTCCTACAGGTTTAGTATGAGAAAGAAATCCTTGTGTCTCAATTTAGCACCTAAAGATATTGAATATGTTTTTTATTTTCCCTTGTGTCACAGGAAAGCTCCTTTTTCACTGGATGATTTGTTGGATTGAGAGCCTCGTGGGGGTCTGGCTTGGCAAGTTCTGTGTGAGACACAACTGCTCACTTTGAAAATTTAAAAAGGTTTATTCAACCTTAACAAAAATACAACAAAGGACTACATACGGAAAAAGCTGCAGCACTGGGAACTGCCCCTCGTGCACACCACGTGGCTGGTTCATCTTCAAGATGGATGCTCAGTCTTTTATACCCCTGGGGGCTGCATCAGCCAACCCTGGCCCCTCCCAAAGTCTTCAGTCTGCTGTTCTTTGCCATTTATCGGTGGAGACTGCTTCTTGTAACTGCATTGGAGGTCAGGTGTTGCCATGCTGCACCCCCTAAGCACCCCCTGAGCTTTTCCATTCCCAGCTGCCCCATGCAAGGGACACACGTGCATGCCTTCTTTTTACCTGTCCTAGACAACCCAGTCTGTCTGATGGTTATAATACAGGGGGGAAAGGGGTACTATGGGGAGAACAGAGGACATCTAAACTACAATAACATAACTATACATCACTAAATCTTTTCTTAATATTCATACAATAGTTATCTTTTAATTGTGAGAATCAATAATCTCATTATCCATCAATAACATCTGGACCCTGGCTTCACTGACAAGGACAAAAGCAAAAGACGAGAGACGCTCTTCTTCTTGGGACGAACGTCCCACAGCTTTATTGTGGAACACCTCTGGGGAAAGAGAGAGTCTGGGAGAGAGGTAATGGCATCAGGAGAAGAAAGAGAGCCTGGGATGGAGCTGTCCAGGAGAAGAAAGAGCAGGAATGGCTTATGGTGGGAGATTTTAAACCCGGGGGAAGGGGGGCGGAGAGAGGGGCTGCAGCCAATGGGACACAGCTGATGGAGGGGCAAGAGGAGGAAGTAACCCGGGCTAAGACCAGCACCACAGGGCCTTGGAGGAGAGGGGAGAAAGGACAAACCATGTCATACAAACAAACCACTCAGTGCAATATAAAAACTACTCAGTGAACAATTCCAATCACCCAGTGCAAAATAATAACTAGTTTATAATAAATAAACTACTTAGTGCAACACAACAATGATTGATTTGGGGCTGGAAATATATCAAAGCAGAGATGCAATGGTGAACTGGACTAAGCATGTACCAAAATGCACTGCAGCAGCACATGCTTTGAGGCACATCAGACCCTGCAGCCCTTCTGCCATGTGGGTCACTGTAACCTGCTGGAGGTTAATCAGTGCTTGGTGGAAGGGATGAGTTTTAAAATGATTTGCATTTCTTTATTTTCTTCATGAGAAAGCATCAGAAAAAAATATATAAGTTTAACTTTCCATTTTCCAGAAACTGGAGAAATCTTCAAATGGAAGAATTCATGGGTTGCATTTCTGGGGGACATTTGGGATGGAAATGGTTAATTGCATTAATTATTACATATCATGCAATTAATTTGAATGAATCAATTTTGTAATTTTAAGGACAATCATTGCAGATCCACAGAGAGTGTGGTGGCTGCAGTCCTCCTGCAGTGACAGGTGTGGCTCTTTTGAAGCAGTGATCCTATAGAAGGGTGGAGTTTTCCTCTGAAGATCCAGTGGGGGTGTAGATGGGCCTGGTCTTCCTCTGGCAATCCAGTGGGAAAAGGCTGACTATGGTCTTTCAATTCTCAGATTATATCCAGGTAGGAATGCTTGGCTCCTCCCTCTGGGTGGAGCATCTCACAATGGGAGAATGTAATTTTATCAGTGAGACTCAATGGCCCATTAACAGCAGATGTCTCCCCGGAGGGAGGATTGGTTGTGGAAGACATAAACTTCACAATTAACAGAAGATAACTGCCCACCTCTAACAGATGGTAATAGACTACACACCTCCACCCACATCTTGCAACCCAGGACATGCATCTTCCCTTGCCACAGTCTGCCAGCTCCCTTGCCCACTCTGCCTCTTCCTCAGGCAGCCCCATGTTGTATTGCATCCGTCCTTGCACTAGTGATGCAAGAATTGTTACTGGGTCACGTGGACGGTGTATTCCCCCTTCCCTATCACATGGTTCCTCCCCATGCCCCCCTGGTCGTCGGCCCCGTGGGTACCCCTCCCCTCGCCCCTCCCCACTGGCATCCCATTGGCCACGGTCCCTTTTCCCCGCCCCCTCTCCCCGGGCACAAAACTCCGCTGCAAGGAGGCCACGCCCTCTCTCCTGCCTGGATGCTGCCATCGCAGGAGTGTCCGGTCTCAAGCAATTAAACGGATCCTTGCATCCACGTGGGGAAGAGCGCTTCTCGTCTTTTATCCTTTGTCTATGCTAAGTCCATGCTGGGCTTGGGTCAGAGCTGGCGGGGTTGGACCCATATAAAGCCCAGAAAACCCACGGATTCAGCAGCACCAGCCAAGAGCTCCCCTGGGATGAGCTCTGCCCTGATGTGTTGGTTTCATCTCTACCTGCAGTGAACATGGTTCTGGATCCAGACACAGCCCACTGGGATCTTGTCCTGTTTGATGATGGCAAAGGTGTGAAATGAGGTGACACACAACAGGACATCCCTGAGAGTTTTAACCCATGCTGCTGTGTGCTGGGCTGTGATGGCTTCACCTTCAGGGAGACACTATTGGGAGGTGAAGGTGATGGATGCAGGAAGATGGCCCATGATGGGGACTCTACAGAAGATGTGAAAAACAAGAATGATATTCTCTGGCTTGAATTTAAGCCTGAGAAAGGCAGGTGGGCAGGGGGGCTGTTGGCAGAGTACTTCCTAGCTCTCACCTCTCCTGATCGCACTCTCCTTCCTGAAATCAGTACCCCCAGATGGATCTGGATCTGTCTGGATTATAAAGAGAGATGGGTGGCATTTTTCAGTGTTGGTGAGGGTATTTCCATCTTCCCATTCCCACTGGTATTGTCTGAGAGAAAAAAATCCTCTTTTGGTTCTATCTGGGTCCTGGGACCTCTCAAAATATGACTGTGATGAATGTGAGGGAATGAGATAAGGCTTTTCTAGGAGAACTTGGTAGTTCATACTCACAGAAGGACTGAGGTTAGAATGAACCTGTGGAGTTTCTGTGGCAACCAGCTGCTCAGAGCTGGGCTAACCTGAGGGCTGCCTTTGGTGTCTTTGGACCTTGTTTGGCTGAGTTGTGTAGGGTTTCCTAGGGCAGAGATCTTGTTATATCTCTGGACCTCTGTCCAATGCTGCATCTCTCTCAAGGGTCTGAACCAACCCTTTCTCTTTGGTCAGAATTTCTCCAGTTGCAACTCGTGTTATCAACTCTCCTTGGTCTGTTGAACACAACTTCTACTGAAAAGATGTTCCAGGAACAAGGAATTTTTTTGAAATGTACACAATGAAATTACTTTGGTGCCATTTGTCTATATGTGTGTCAGCATCATTGTCTCTGAGCAATGTCTCCTGCTCCTTTCAGCCCGTGGGATTTGCAGGCACTTAGGAGAAAATGGCTCACTGCATCCTGCTGGAGCCAATGAAGTCATGTCAGTGGGGCAGGTCTGCTGGGGTTACAGAAAAAACAGTGGCAGCAATATCACATGTTTGAACAAACTACTGCCAGCTGAACAAGAAACCACTTCAGAACAAGAAGAATCTGAAACAAAACAGTTTTTCTGCTCTACTGACTCGTGACTCTGGAAAGAATAATAGAAGATGTCGAGAGGACAGATTTATTGTAGAACTGTGATTAGTTTTAAGCTTGCAGTTAAAAATAGCTTTTGTGCTAAGGATATAAATCTGGTGAGCTTTGCAAATGAAGTAAATTCACTTGCACCTAGCTTGTGTCCCTTGCCATCATACGTCACACAGCTCCATGGCTGTGCTTGTCCCCACACCTGCCAGCGGCACAAACCCTGGGGATGAGTTCACCTGTGACCTGGTGATATTCCACACTGTGTGTCGGCGATGGAGAGAGATGGGGAGACTGACTCAGTGATGAGAATCCCATTTTATTGTGGGATACAAACACTTATATACTATTTCAGGGAGACTAGTAATGTTACTACAATGATTAGGTTAAAATCACATACACAAACTTATGCATATAACAACATCTCTTGAATGGGATTTTCTTTTTCCAGTAAACCCATTTGATTGCATCTTCTTGCTATCCAGGTCTAATTTTCAAAGTTTGCTTTTGCCAAGGCATCCTGGTATCAAATCCCTTATGTTAACCAGGTCCAAAGTCCATCATCTGTGTTGTGTCCCCCAACATTCCAACAACTGTGAGATGGTAACTCCTGATTATTTTGCTGTAGGGGAAGCTCCCCCTGCAAAGGGAGGAGAGCAGTGTGTTCTTTCTCAGACATGATTTCACACCAGATACTCCAATCAGCTGGTGTCCAGCAGGCATGGACCTTGCCAAGGGAAGGCTTCACCCAGATACAAGTGATAAGGAAGGAGACTTCAGTACAGGTGGTGAGTTGCAACAAGTGCCCAGACCTTTCTCCTGGAGAAAAGGTAAATACCTTCATAAGGTGTGCACAGGTTTGATGATCTGTTATGTCACAAACAGGAAACAGTTGAAAGGCTGTGCAGTATTAGAGGACCTGAGATGGATGTGCACAGGTGATTTCAGAACCATGTTCCTCTGATAGGCACTGAGAACGAGGCGCCTCAGAGCTGGTGACCCCCAGAAGCAGGGCAGTGCTTCAGTCTCCCCCTCCAGCACCACACCAGACCCAGAAGTAGCACTTTAGCAGCTCTAAACACCCACGAGCAAGGTCTGCAAGGAGAAACTGTACCAGAAGCACAGAGGGGAACACTGTAAAATAAATTATGAGTGCTCACAGTGGGTGACTCTGTTAAGGGACCGTGAGGCCTTCAGCAGACAGCCATGTGAGGTAACCTACCTTCTGTCAGCTGAGGTCTGAGATATGGTTGAGAGGGTGCCATGACCTCTCAAGAGCACAGACTGCTCTCCACTGCTGCTCTTCCATCTGGCACAAATGACACACAACCCAGAAACTGGGCAAAATCAAGAAAGATTACAAAGCCTTGGGGGTCCAAGTGAAAAATATTGGTGCCCAAGTAATCTTTTCCTTCATTTCACCCATAAGAGGAAAGGGGATAGCCAGGAATAGATGTGTAATGCAAATCAATTTTTGGTTTTGCGGCTGGTGCCATCATGGGGGTTTGACTGTTATGATAAGAGGACATTCTTTGATGACTACAACCTGTTAGGGAGGGATGGGATCCACATGTCTAGAAGAGGTCAGGAAACCTGACAGCAGGCCAGACACCTTGGACAGCTGGGCTTTAAACTGAAGGACTTGAGGGCACTTCCACCATCACATCAAGGAATAAGCCAGGACCCCCAGAGCAGTGGCAAATGTTCCTTCGTGGCCTCCCAAGATGAGAGCAGAAGACCAGCCACCTCAGGGTATGTATGGCTGTTGTGTATCCTCTTGGATCCCTCCTGGGAAGGTTGCCTGCTCCACTACCCCTGAACTGCCTGCAGACCAAGCACACAGCATGGGGAACACATGGGAAGGATTGGGGAGCTGTATGTGCTCACAGGGCCATGGTCCCATTGCCATTACAGAGATGTGGTGGGATAGTTGGAATGACTGGAATGCTGGTGTGGATGGCTACACACCAAGAAAGACGGGTCAGCAAGGAGAGGGGCTGGAGCTGCTCTTTAAGTGACAGAGGAACTAGAATGGATCAAGCTGTGCCCAGGGATGGATGAAGACCATCCATCCAAGCTAAGAGTTTGTGAGTAAGCACTTAAGGACTGGCTAACATGGCCAACAGGACTCAGACAGTGACTGTCCCCCTGTGCTGGGCACTGCTGAGGCCTCACCTCACATCCTGGAGTCAATTTTGGGCCCCTCATGACAAGAAGGACATTGAGGGGCTGGGGCATTCCAGAGCTGGGGAAGGGTCTGGAGCACAAGTCTGATGAGAAGCAGCTGAGGAATCTCGAGGGGGTCAGCCTGGAGAAAGGAGTCTTACAAAGGACCTTCTGGATTCCATGAAGGGTGGTTCACCTCATTGCAGCCTCACTTTTTGCAACACCAGGAGACCCCAGATGAGATGGTGACAAAGAAGGGAAACAGAGAGAAATACCCCAATGCTCCTGCCAGTGGGGCAGGTCAGGGAAGATATATGGGCACAAGGAGGTATCTCCTCATCAGAGGTTGGGTTGCTGAGGAGGTACCTCATCCTTGTACCAATGGCCTTAACAGCAGAGACTTTGGTGGGTGGGAGAACAGAGCAGGGGCTTAGAAGCAAAGAATTGTTTAAATTAGGAAGTACCTTTAAGATCACCAATACCACAAGTCCAGCTGTTAACCCAGCACTGTCCAGACCACCACTAAACCCATCCCCAAGTGGCATTTCTACACATATTTTAAATCCCTCCAGGGATGGTGACTTCACCACTGTCCTGGGCAACCTGTGCTATGGAATCCTCGGAATCTTTCCCCCTCAGGGAAATCCCCAGAGCATTGCCTTGGAGAGACTCACCATAGAGCTTACTCCACCTGGGCAAATGGAAAGGACTTCCTCATGGACTCTTGCTTAACACTGATCCATCCCAGCTCCTTCCTCCATATATCCCAAATTCCCCTGGTTCGTCCTTTCCCTGTTTCCTCATTGGTTGTGGTATCCCTGGTGGCCAGCCCCATCTTCCCTGAAAGCCAAAGCCCTTTGCCCTGCCCTTTGTGGCACCCCCATGCCCTCCCCTACTTAATCTTGTGCAGAGCACACAGTCCTGACTTTTGTCTCTGGCTTCCCTTCGGCGTGTTGAAATAAACCTTGCTGGAACTGACCGTACAAAAAGCCCCTCTGCCTCTCTTCACTGAGCCAGCCGTGCTGAACGTGGTGTGTGTGGACTTGATGGTTTTGCCTGAATGCTTCCCCAAGTGGCTTTTCCACAGGAGATGCTTATTGGGAAATAAGTATAGGTAGCAGCAACCATGCTGCTACATCTAAACCCCACACTGCTACACTGCACCAGTGCTCAATGCCTTTCAATCCTTCAGGTGAAGAAAAATTAGTGTAGGAGGTGAGGCTTGCCCTGAGAATACCCTGTTCCTGATCACGGTGTCTCTCCTGTCAGGTAACCTGGCTCTGGCTAAGGCATCTGCACTGCAGGGGATGGCAGAGAGGAGCCTGAATCACCAAGGCATTTTGGGTGGCACTTTCCTCTCCCTCCCTGCCTGGAGATGTCTCTGCCAGGAGCTGTTTCTGGTTCCTACAACTCCTCCCTGTCAGTGTTCACAGACCCCTTCCCACCCGCTGCGTCCTCAGCACTGCCCTACAAAGATCTCCTGGCAGCAGCACACTGCCCAGGGACAGAGGTGTGTGCAGGGCCTGAGGAGCAGGGCAGCCAAGTCCTAATGAGAGTTGAGGGCTCGGTGCCTTTTCCAAAATGCAGTCTGCCAACTCAGGGAACCAAGAGGAGAAAACACAATGCACAGACTCCTTCCCTTTCATTCAACCCCTGCTTTGATATTCTTCTTCAAAACTGCCATCCGAAATATCCTGATGATGGTGTGGAGCTGTGAACAGCCCTGGCCCATGAAGCATCCTCTCAAGAGAAACAGGATTCTGCCCTTCCCAGCGTGGTTCCTTCCACCCCCAGCTTCTCCCCAGAGTGCTCTGGGAAGCTCCCTGGGCTGGCTGAGCGCTGACCCTGGCAGGCAGCAGAGTTCCTGCCCTGGCACACAGACCCTGCTCAGAAGGACAGCCCTGGGTACCTCTGGGTACCTCTGGGTACACACCTAGACTCACACCCTGCCAGACCAAGGTGCCACATTCTCTGCCCCTTTTGGCCTCCCTGGAGATGTCCCGGGGCTCCAGGTCTGACAGCTCCTAGTGACGACATATGGAAAAAGGGCAGCAGAGTCACCCTCAATAAATCATCTTTTAGCTGACTGAAATAATCACCAATCAGCTAAAGAGAGGAGAAAGACTGATTCTGAAAGCAGGTTTGTCCTACCAGAGACGGATGTCTGCAAAAGGTGTAAATATTTCCCTCTGGTCTCTGGTATCCTTGACCCACAACAAAACAAGGACACACAGGCAGTGACAGGGAGATGTTGGTTGAATCCTGTGCAGGGCAGGGACTCAGCTGAAGCAGTACAGTCATCTCATCCCCAGCAGGAAGCCCTGGGGATGAAGCAGGATTCAGCTTCCCCCATGCAACCCAGAGACCCAGAGCGCTGAGGGATGTCAAGACTAGCCATCCCTAGACAACTTCCAGCCACTCCAGAACAGGACCTCTCCTGCTGTGCTGCTGTAGTTCAGTACAGTACAGACCTGCCTGGCTGCTGGAAGCCAGCCTGGTGCCTTGTCCTGGGCTGGCAGAGAGGAAGGATGTCACTAGTGTAGGCACATATGTGACACTCTACAGTCGCAAGCACACACGGGTATGGATTCCGTGAATGCTGCCATCATCTGCCCTCTGGTACCCCTGCCCAGAATGCATCTTGTCCTTTCTATTCACATATACACAGGACAGGGAGATGACATAGATCATTAAGAAAACATTTAACAGGAAGATATAAGAAGAGTGGGCATCCTCCGCATCCTCTAAGCATTAGCCCCTGGAGACACCATCAGTTGGTCTCCATCAGATGTGGTGCCATCAGGGCGTCCATCACTTCAGCTTCTTCTACAAGACTGGACGGGACAAATCCTCTTGTGCCATCATGCAGTTCTCCCACATACCAACCATCTTCATACGTATCTCCAAAGATGTAAACACTGTCCAGAAATGAGAAGAAGCTCTAGTTCAGGCCACTCATTGGGACCATCAAGAGGATCATGGTTATATTAAGCTCCAAATGCTTGAAGCTCTGCCAGTTGCTTACTCACAGCCTCCAGGAGGACAGATTCCTTGTCTGCTTCCAGGTTAGCCTGCTGCAGCTTGGAAATGACAGAGCTGGATCTTTCTGGCCATTCCAATTCCTGAAACAGCTGCTGACTGATTTAATTTAGCTTCTCATACTGACCATTCAATTCAATCAGCCAGGCTTGAATCAGCTGCAGGGTTGCAGTGGGGCAGCAGGGCTGCTATTGGGTCCAGGAGCACTCTTGCTCCAGCTCAATCCATAGTGCTTCCAGCTCCCACGTCCTCACCTCCTTCTCCCAAGGCTGCCCAGGGCTTGCTCCAGACCGCAGCGGGACAAAGGGTGACTACATGCATGAGGCCCCCAGCCCCCAACACACCATGTCATGGTGTCAACCACCAGGCTGGTGCCAAGGCCACCAACAACTGTGTTCCCTGGTTCTGTGAGGGGTGCAGACCCCTGACCCGGCTACAGCCACTGCCACCCTTCCCCAGTGTGAACTGTGGGCTGTGGTGGGAGAATGTGGCCTTCTAGGCATGTTCTGGCCACGAGCTCTTAGTGGACGGGTGAGATAGTACAGCCTGAGATGGAATGTTCTGGCATTTAGCTCATAATGGAAGGGTCTTAGATGGTTTGTTGTGGCCCCTCTGCACACCAAAGAGGGGTACAGCATTTGACATAAGATAGTGTCAAAGACAGATTGCTTCCAAAACATGCTCAAGACAACTCAACAACTGACCTCTTCTGTGCAAGTGAGTTTGCTGCTGGAAGAAACCAGATCCAAGTGCGTGAAAGTATCAAATTTGCAACAAAATTGTGCAAACTCAGCTCATAACTATACCATTAAGGCGGTAGCAAATAACTTCATCTGTGCTATCTTTGATACAGGCCAGGTACCATTGGCTTTGTTTGCCATCTGGGCACACACCAGTTGATGTTCAGTTGCTCTTGACCAGCACAGTCAGGTCCAGAGAAAGCATTAAGTACTTCAGCCTCTTCCTCATCCTTTGTGGAAATTTTTTCTCACTACAGGAAGGGATAGAAGGTCTCCTTGGCCCTCCTGATGTATCTATAGAAACACAGAAAACTATCCATTTATCTCTTACAGCATGGGACAGATTAATTTCTAACTGGGCTTTGGCCCTTCTAACTTTCTCCCTGCCTAACCTCCCAACATCCTCATAAGTCCTCCTGAGTTCCCTGCCCCTTTTTCCAGAGGCGATAAATGTTCTTTTCCTCCCTGAGTTCCAGCCAAATTTCTCTGTTCAGCCAGGCCAGTCTCTTCCTCACCTGCTTGTCTTTCAGCACATGGGGACAGCCTGTTCTTGTGCCTTGAAGATTTCCTTCTTGAAAAGTGTCCAGCCTTCCTGGACCCCTCTGCCCCTCAGGGCTGCTTCCCAAGGGGCTCTCAATCAGTCTCCTAAACAGACCCAAGTCTGCTCTCCAGAAGTCCAGGGGGGCAGTTCTGCCCTCCTCCTTCCTTATTTCTCCAATATCAAAACCTCTGTCACTTCATCGCTGTGTCTGGATGGCCTCAGCTGTCACTCCCCGCCCAGTCCATCTCTGCTCACAAACAGCAAGTCCAGCAGGGCAGCTTCCCTGGTTGTCTCACTTTCCAGCTGTGTCAGGCAGTTCTCTTCCATGCACTCCAGAAACCTCATAGACTCTTTTCTCTCCACTGTGTTGTATTTCCAGCAGACATCTGGTAAGCTGAAATCCCACACAAGAACAAGGACCAGTGATTGTGGGGATTTTTTCAGCTGCTTATAAAAGGTTTTGTCTGCCTCTTCTTCCTGGTTGGTCAGTCTATGACAGTCAATGTTCCTCCCCAATACTTAACCATAAACCTATGCATTTAACCTTATCATTGGCATCATTAAGCTCAAAGCAGTCAAAACACTCACTCACACATATGGTTACCCCAACTTGGTTACTTCGTTGCCTGTCCCTTCGGAATCTGCAGCCACCCATTGCAGTCATGTGACTTATCCCACCATCTCTCTGTGGTAGCAATGATGCCGTAGTTTTCTGCAGGACATGGGGTAATAATTATCAGAGTGGTTACGGCTCACGCTCACCAGAAAGCCCCACGGAAAGACACAGCCACAGCCGGGATGGGCGGGAATGGTCTGAGGGGCGAGAGGCAGCTGGGAGTGAGGAGTCAGTCAGCTGGATGTGAGATTGTGATTGGCTGGAGGAACACGAGGAGGGTGTATGAGCAGGAATCTGATTGGATGGTGGGACGCATGGACAGCAGCATGGCAGCTGAGCCAGCCAATGGGTGCATTCTTCCTGTTCAGTTCTGTTAAGTCTCGGTTTGGTTTCAGTTATGTCAGGTTAAAGTTAAAGGTATATGTGGAAAATGCGTATTATATGATTGGCTTGTCGCAAATATTAAAATGAATATTATATGTGTTATGTTAGAAAGTTATGCTGTATTAATCCTTTTAAACAGTATGTTAAATATAGTTTTAGGCTACAACATAATATTAAAATAGAAACTATGCAATGTAAGATATTTTTCTAACTAGCTCAAGGAATGGATAACATAATCAAGAAATTCTTCGCACAGAGATAACAGCAACAAGACACTAAAATCCCAAAGAGAAGAATTATTGCCTCCTTATCAGGAAGAACCAGGCTGCTTCTACCTCCTTTCAAACTCCGTGGACCCAAACCATGATTTACAAGAAGAAGGGGGAGAAGTTAACAATAAACAGAAAAATCTAGTTTGAAAGGAAAGTTTGCATCATATATGAGATATATGAATATGCAACAGGCTACTGCTTTTAAGGGTTAATCCTTTGTTAGTGGGCATGATTTTTTGAGGAAAGCATCCAAACATTCATAATTCTTTGCCTTTATATTGTCCTTTATTGTCCTAACTCTGATTGTCCAAATTCTTATTGCACTAATTTGTATTCTTATTTTTATAACCATTTTATTACTATTAAACTTTTAAAATTTTAAAACAAGTGATGGGCATTTTTCACAGTACAGAAAGGGGCTGATTCTACCATAAAGCGATCTCCTTTGGATGCATAAGGGGGTCCATGTCACTTTGTTCCCCACTGCTACAGTTTTTCAGCTGCACAATGGCTCCCAGAGTTAGTTTTATTCCCAGTGGCTGGTACATCGTTGTGGTTTTTTGATTCATGAAGAGAATAATGTTGATCACATACTGATTTCATTGTTTCTCAGTTGTGCTCGCCCCAAGTCAAGGATTTTTCATTCTCTCATGCTCTGCCAGTGAGGAGCTGTACATGAAGCTGGGGGGAGCACGGCTGGGAAAGCTGACCCAAACTGGCCAGAGGGATATTCCACACCATAGAACATCCTTCCCAGTGTGTAAGCAGGGGGGAGCTGCCCAGGAGGGGTTGATTGCTGCTCAAGAATGGGCTGGGCATTGGTGAGCAACTGTATTGGGCTTCACTTGTTCCTTTTGCATTTTATCTGTCTCCTTTTCACAACAATTATTAGTATTGTGATTATTATTATTATTGATGGGGTTCTCTTGTGTTTTTTTTTATTGTTAAACTGTTCTTCTGTCAGCCCATGAGCTTTAACTTTTCCTTCTGATTCTTCCCACCAAGGGCAGGATGGAGGTGGGTGAGGAGCAGCTGCGTGGTATTTCGTTGCCAGCTGGGATTTAGCCATGACACACGCTCAGTGTCACAACACAGATCCTTCCATATGTCCAAACATGGGTCTGATAGATCAGCAGGCATCAACAGGCCTGTGAGAGTGAGGCTAGAAACTGTGCTGATTTGGCACAGCCTAGTTCTTAGTATCAGAGAAGGGCCACAAAAGTAGCTTCTCTGACAAGCTGCTAGAAGCGTAACCATGTCTGACAGAGACAATCTCGGATGGCTCTGAAGATGGACGTGCTGCTGGCCCAATTAAAGAGGTTGGTAACACTCTGTGGTGACATATTTAAGAAGGAAATCAATGGCACATGGGAAGGTTTTTCCAAGGGGCGATCCGGCGCTGGGTGTGGCCATACAAGCACCACAGCCACCACATTTTGGCACAGCCCGCGGTGAGCCGAGTCCGCCTGGCCACTCCTAGCCAGATGTGCCATGGGCAGAAGGGCAGGGGCAGCAGTGGCTTCCCCTTCCCGGTGCACGTGGAGAGGCATTGAATGGTGCCAGCGCCACGGCAGCCACCACTGCCTGTGCAATGGCAGCAGAGCCGCATGGCTGGCAGCAGAAGCATGACAAGTGATTCCCAACGTGGAACCTAGACGAGATCAACTTCCCAGCGCTGCAGGATCCCGCAGGAATCCTTGAATTCGTGGGATTTGTTGGCAGTGGTACTTACGAGCAGCAGGTTTTTTCCTCCTAGTCAGAGAAAAAGGAAGAAGTGAAGACGTGTGGAAAAAGACAACATGGTGGCACCAAGGTCGGTGGAAGGAAAGAAGGGGAGGAAGTGCTCCAAGTGTTAGAATTGAGATTTCTCTGCAAGCTGTAGTGAGGACTGTGGTGAAACAAACTGTCCCCTTGTAATGCATGAAGTCCACGGGGGAAGAAGAGATCTACTCACAACCCATGAGAAAAGGTGCTCATGCTGGAGCTGGTGGATCCGAAAAAAGCTGTGGTCTAGTGGGAGACCTGAACAAAGAGAGAGGGCCCATGCTTCCAAACTAGAGCACCTAGCCTTAAAAGACTACATCCCATGGACTAGTGACCCATGACATGGGGTTTTGAGAAGACTCTTCTGCCTGTGGGAGGGACTCATGTTACAGCAAGCTGGGCAGGACTGCTACTTTTGAAATTAGAACCATGCACAGTCACTGAGAACTGTCTCCCACGGGAAAGACTCCACGGCATAGCAGAAGAAAAAGACTCCTCTTCCTAAGCAAAGTGTAGAAAGATCTCAAGTGACGAACTGAAAGGCTTCTTTTACTCCTCATTATCCTCATCTGACTCTGTTAATATTAAATTCACTTTATACCTTTAAGTTTGAGCCTGTTTTGCCCTTAGAGTGTTTTCTTCCAATCCTTATCTCAGCTCATGAGCCCTTCATTGTGATTTTCCTGGGTGCCTGGTGTCTTAACCAGTGTCAAAACACAACAGAGATAAATTCCCTTTTCTTGAATGCCCCTAGTCTATAACAGCAAGGATTGCAAATGACACAGGATTTATGAGCTGAAACCTGTGCTTTGAATTACATTTGAAAACAAGTTGGTAACCAGTACATTTTAAAACCATCCTCTCCCCTCTGCAAAGGGCCACACATTGCAAATGAATGTTGGCATATCAAATCCTGAAACAATTTACTATAGCTGTAATAACTGTATTTTTGTTCTGTCCCCCCACAGAATGGGAATGCGATCCCATACATTGGGCCCCACAATTTAAAAAGAAATGTGAAGGTCCTTGAATGAGTCCAGAGGAGTGGAACCAAGCTGGTTGGGCTGGATGGCATGCCCTTGAGGAGCAGCTGAGGGCTCTGATCTTGTCTCCTTTGGAGGCTGAGGGATGACACTGTTGCTCTCTGCAGCTTCCTGAGGAGGGGATATGGAGAGGGAAGTGCTGAGCTCTTCATCTTCAGATCCAGGGACAGCACTCCTGGAAATTGTACAAAGCCATTCCAGGGAAGATTCAGACTGGACATGAGGGAGCATTTCCTTATGAAGAGGGTGCTCAAACACTGGAATAGGCTTCCCTGAGAGGCAGTCAATGCCCCCAGCTTGTCAGTGTTGAAGAGGCATTGGGACAATGGCCTTACGAGCAAGCTTTAGTTTTTGGTCAGCCCTGAAGGGCTCAGGCAGGTGGATGAGATGGTTGTTGTAGGTCTCCCGTAGCAGGCACAGAGCCTGCAAGGTCTCTCTGGAGGTCAGCAGACTAAGATAAGAAATGCCTAGTCATGATGACTGGACCTAAGAAACCCCTCTTCTGCCCTCGGACCCTTGTTGTCTCTCTGTAAAATGAAAGGTCATTTTCATCTCGACCCTGTATTGGACTGTTTCCCAAAACTCCTATACCCTATATAAACCCCTATATAAACCCCTATTTCTGCCCAATTCAGCAGAAGAACTGTCACTGGGACCCTTTGCAGAAGATACCAAAAAAGACACCTATGTGGAACCTCACACAGCCTTCTCCTCTCTCTCCCTGCATCTGCTGAGGCACTTCGCAAGCAAAGAGCTGAAATCACTAAAGAGCAGAAAATCACCAAAGAGCTGAAAATCACCAAAGAGCTGATCTCACTTAAGAGCTGATCTTGCTGAGATTGCCAGCAGCTTTGAGCCTGCCTGAGGGGCCCGGACAGGTTGTGCTTAACTGGACTTCCCTGTCTGGGACACCCACGGCAGACAGAGTCGGAGAGACCCCGAAAACCCCAGAGCTGCATTATATCCTCCAACTGAAATATTCTAGTCTCTTTAGTTCCTAGGGCTAGCTGTAGGGCTGCAGGGTCCCACCTGTGCCATTGCAAGGCTTGGTGAAGCCCTGGCACTCTCTGGAGCAAGAGCCTCGGGTGGGTATGAAAGGTGTGTGCGATATGCAGCGCATGAGAGACGTGATGAGGACTCAGCAGCCAGTGTTCTGTTCATGGTGTTACCTCAAGTAACACCACTTACACACATTCATCTCAGTACTTCTGTATGAGTGTCAGAGAACCTGTGAATGAAATTTAAAGGCAAATTAATGGAAATGAAGTCAGTTTTGTTTCTAATAAAGTCAGCTATTCAGTATATCATCCTGAGTTTTGCTGTGCTGGCTGTGCAAGGGAAGGGGAGGATGTTCTGACACTCCAGCAGGCTTGCCTGGGACACTTTACCCTCTTCAACAAAAATATCAGCAAGGAACCCTTAAGTGTCCAGTGACATGAGTCCTGAGGTCCTGACATTCACCCTGAAAATGGTGCTACAGGATGAAATCACAGCAGGTATGGGCAGAGCCAAGCACTACAGAAAGGGCACTGGATTGCTTGCTGAAGTTGCAGTGTCTAATATTAGCCACAGGTCGGATACTTTAGAAAGCCTTTCAAGAAGGACAGAGGTTGTGGGACAGCTTTCCTGCCTGTAATCCCCTGGAGCAGCACACTCAATAGCAGGTCTTTGAGGCTTGTAACCCAAATCCTGCCAGGCTGCACAGAGAGTACAAATGGCTCTTGGATACTTAGGTCTGTACCTAAAATAGGAACAAAGCTGCTCCCATGTGCCTCCCCACAGAACTGGGGGAGGGGCTCACATGATATCTGAGAGTGTCCGTGCTGTCTGCATCTCTCCTCTTTCTACTTCACTTACAAAGTTGTACCTTTCTCTCAAGATACCGAACTTTGTCACCAGGCAATAAGCCACCTTCTCTGCACACCCAAGGTTGTAAGGACATCCAAGGACAACCAATTCAGGCTGATACATGGCAGGAAGAATGTGGAAGTAAGACAGTGCAGCAGCCGCCAGCAGCAGGAGCGGGTAAGTGAACTGCCATAAGCAGCGATGGGTGTGCGGTGTGGGACGTGCTGTCTCTGCACAGAGAATCTGAGCTCCCTCTGTGACCCTAAACATTAGGGTTCAGAATCCTAATGACACCATAAGAGCAGACACCGGAGTCAGAATATTGGGGTGGGGGTGCCAGTGGGAAAGAGAGTAAGTGGAGTTGTGTCAATGGGCATCACCTGTCACTGCAGGATTTAGGGCAGAGTTCAGGTAGCAAACAGCTGCTGAGAGACACATAAGGGGGACCCAATTAAGCCCAAATAAAAAATTCTGCATAAGGCTTGAACAAATGACGAAACTAAATGGCACAGAATTCAGGATTATCTAAGTGGGAAAAAGGAAAGTACATACACCAAAATGTCAATACAATGGTGTTAACAGGAAGCTGCACGTTAACTTCCTAGGCAATAGTATGATCAAAAGGAATGTCTTGAGAGGGTGTTGGCCCTCAGAGAGGAGCTGTTATTCCAGAAAATTCATAGAAGACATTGCTTTTACAGGAATAGCCACTGGTAAATGGAAGGAGACCTAGAAGATTTTCAAATTTTCCTAATCAAGAATGTTCTTTAAATCCCACCAGCCACTCTGCATTTCAGGGTAACTAAGATGGCAAAGACCTGTTCAAAGCACTCTGAGCATACTCTCTAGGAGAGTATGTAATTTATAAAGGTCCTGTGAGTAAAACTAAGCTCTTGCTGCTGTAGTGTGCAGGCTTCGATGGCATTCACAGATCCAGGCTCTGCACCACTGGCTCATACATTCCATTCCGTTCCATTCCATTCCATTCCATTCCATTCCATTCCATTCCATTCCATTCCATTCCATTCCTGCTGTACAGTTTTTTTAATTGCTAGACTCCTTCTGCTTAAGTCATGTAAAACCCAATACCCCACTGGCCACAGCCAGTGCCAAGATGATGCCACGTCTGGTACTGTGAGCAAGCAGATGTGGAGGCACCCAGGTGGAGCTGGAATTCACAGCCTCTACAGGAGGAATCAACAGCAGACTTGGAACAGAGATACCTGCTTTCTGTGAAGACAGTGGGGATTTATTTTAATGACCTGGCTTAGCTGATGACATGAAGACTTTAAGACTCCTCAGACTGTTAGTGTTAGGAGTGTTGACATGAGTAATGATTCAGCACAACTGATTCAGAACATGAGCATTTCTAGAGAGGAGGTTTGGTGCAGTTAATCATGGTTGGGCTCCTCTTGAGAAGCATCAGTGGTGTGTCAGCCATAGTATCTACCCCCTGACACCCTCATTGCCTGACCATAAACATATGCCTCACCATGATCTGCAGGAATGTCAGTTTCTGAGTTTGTCTGCTAGTGATGATTCCTTCAAAACTCCCACCTTACCCTGCTCTGACAAAAAAGCTGTAAAGTGATAATAGAAAGGCATGTTCAAAAGGATAGTCCTGTTAGCAACAGCATCTTACCAAATTTCAGGTGTAAATAATTGCATGTTCTTCCATGAACTACCTGTGCAGTTCCAGTTAGACACTGTCTCACAGCATCCTCTCTCAAGACCTGAGGAATTGCAGTATCTCCTGAAGACAAGCCTCCCCCTTTCTTCATAAACAGGATCTATTTCAAGAGCAGATGAACCAATTCCATGAAAATGCTGTGTCCTGGTCTTAAGTTATAATGGCTTTGGGATCCTCATTAGGATGGAGAGGTGCACGAATAAGACAGTAGGATGAAGTGTTATGAGAGTCACAACTGAAGACTGACTTAAATGCAAGAATCCACACAAGGTGAGATTTGTTGCAGATGCACCAGTAAGGCTGCAATGGCCAGCAGCTCTGCCCAGATCATGTGCCACAGCAGGCACAAGCATTTACTCGCCATTGCCAGACCTGAGCACATCCAGCTCTGGGGGTACCAGTGCTCAATTGCATTTGGAGTTTCATAGCATTACAGAATGGCTTGGATTGGAAAGGACCTTTAAGTCCATCTCATTCCCATCCCTGCCATGGGGCAGGGACACCTTCCACTATCCCAGGTTGCTCCAAGTCCCATCCAGCCTGGCCTTGAACACTTCCAGGGATGGGACAGCCACAGCTTTCCTGGGCAAAATGTGCCAGGCCCCACCATCCTCACAGGGAAGAATCCCATGTAAGCCTGCCCTCTGGAAGTGGGAAGACATTCCCCCTTGTCCTGTCCCTCCAGGCCCTTGTCCAAAGTCCCGCCCAAGCTCCCTTGGAGCCCCTTAAGGGAGTAAAAGGGGCTCTGAGGTTTCCCTCGAACCTTCTCCAGCCTGAACTAATTTTGCTTACCTCAGGTCCTGCTGACTGGAAGGAACTTCATTTTCCCACTCGAGGGTGCTGTTCCCATTGGCAAAGGCCACCCTTCTGCTTTTCCAGTGCCCAGCATCACATCCCAGAGCTCACAGACAAAATGGCCATCAGGCTTGCTCAGAGCTTCATTTGGACTCACTGAACAGGGTTTCAGAGGGTAACATTCTTGTGGACTCTAACTAGAGGACTTGTTTGACCTCTGAACACATTATCATCCTGTTCACAGTGGGCATCTGCTGGATAAATGATTACATTTTTATAAACCTATGTACACTCATAGATACATTGTCATATAAATACTAACCCAGCAGGGGTATAGCAGTCCATATTCTGAAATGATAAGTGATTTTGAAGTACCTCATATCCTAATTGTTTAATGAGTATTGAACAAACCTGATAGGTAAGAGACTGGGTGCCCATCTTTGTCCTTCAGACCCCTTTGGATGTCTCAAGGTACAGATCCCATAAAAGCTGGTATCTTTCATGGCTTGAAGGCAGCACTCTGCAGAGGGATTGAGTAGCAGTATTCAGCACTTGTAATTCTAGACTCACCATGATTTATGGTTATGGACTGCTGAGGCATGCAGGGTTAGCACTCCTGACCAAGGCTCTGCTCTGAGCTGCTTTGCTGTGCAGAGGTTGGTGCTGGGTTGTGCTGCTGTGGCTCTGTGTGCTGGGGACCCTCTGGTGAAGACACAGATGGGTCCTTCTGAGTGGGAGGACTTGGATCACACCTCTGTAACTAAAAGAGTCAAAGTGAACGCAAGGGAAAAAAAGGCAAACAACACCTGAGCACCTTCCTTTGCTCCAGGGGTCTTAGATGGTTTTGTTCCACCTATTGCACACACTGAAACAAGCAGACTTTTGCTTGTGGAAAGCCCAATCCCAATCCTTTGGAAGTCAGTGGGAGTTTTCGTCAGTGGGCTTCAGATCAGCCCCAGAAAAACTGGCTCTATAAATATGGTCATTGCAGATCAAGCACTATTTTAAGATGGTTTCAGTGATGCCGCACAAGGAGATACTGGATGACCACCTGCTTGTAGGTGTACAGGTGTCCCCTGGGGCTCTGAGATGGCCAGAGTTTCCTGACAGGATTGTAAAACCAGGGCCCCAGTACTTTGTGCAACTATGTTCTCTGATATGCTGTGGCAACCTGGCTACTGTAACCAAGACTGTTTACAAGCCATCCCTTTGCCAGCCGCTGGACTGTGCATTGCTTGGTGGGAATGGAGCAGGTGGACTCGAATGGGTAAGTGAGAAAACTATCAGCAAGTCGCTGTGTTTGTTTTAAAATTGTTCACATTTCTGTCTGCAAAGGTATTTATAACCATGCTCATCATAACCGTGCTGACTACAGCTTTAAAAAAGTCTGGCAAGAAAGAGCTGATGGACAGCATTTCAGTGAGACAAGGGAACAGCATTAAGTGCTCCAAGAATGCATTATAGCACAGGAACAGCAAACAGGATCTGTGCTCCCAAGTCTTGAGAGCAAGAATGACGAAGTAGAATTTTTTTTGCCCTGCGTAACACAGGACAGAATAGATCATCTCAAGGGGGTTTTTTTCCGGCCTTAAAATCTGCACAGCTGCACTACGCTGACTCCAAAGCCGTGGTCCACAGAAGGAGCACTTTCTCCCTGTTTCGACTGAAATTCTATGTATTACTTTAACCACTGTTTTCCGTGTAAAGAGCAGCTGCAATTTCGCTGAAGGAGCCCCGGGTACCCTGCGCCGAGATCTCCCCGCGCGGCCGCCCTGAGCCGGGGCCGGGCGGGCAGGGCAGTGCCGGGAGCGGAGCGGGGCAGAGAGGGGCAGTGCCGGGAGCGGAGCAGAGAGGGGCAGTGCCGGGAGCGGAGCAGAGAGGGGCAGTGCCGGGAGCGGAGCAGAGAGGGGCAGTGCCGGGAGCAGAGAGGGGCAGTGCCGGGAGCGGAGCAGAGGGGCAGTGCCGGGAGCGGAGGGGCAGTGCCGGGGGCAGAGAGGGGCAGTGCCGGGAGCGGAGCGGAGAGGGGCAGAGAGGGGCAGTGCCGGGAGCGGAGCTGAGCGGGGCAGTGCCGGGAGCGGAGCGGGGCAGTGCCGGGAGCAGAGAGGGGCAGAGAGGGGCAGTGCCGGGAGCGGAGCAGGGCAGTGCCGGGAGCGGAGCAGGGCAGTGCCGGGAGCAGAGAGGGGCAGAGAGGGGCAGTGCCGGGAGCGGGGCAGAGAGGGGCAGTGCCGGGAGCGGAGCGGGGCAGTGCCGGGCCCGCCGCCGGCTGCTCCGCCCGGGCGCGCAGGGGCCGCTCCCGGGGCGCGGCGGGGCGCGGGCCGGCGCCGCCCGGCGCGGGAGGCCGGAGGTGAGCGGGTGAGCGGGTGAGCGGGTGAGCGGGCGGCGGGAGCGGCGGGGCTGCGGGGCCCGGAGCGCTCAGCCCGCGGCGAGCACGGGAGTGTCGCTTTTACCCCGTGGTATGAAAAACGATGCAATTGAGGAAGATTTTCTTGCTAGCAATGAAAACTGTTCCCAGAGAAAAGGACGGCAAAGCTGGGCAGGAGGCTGAGATATTTCTGTGATTTGTGATTTGAGTTGTTTTTAGAAAGATTTGTGTAATGATCAAAATTAAAGTAGGATAACGACAAAAAACCAACCAAGCAAACCAACCAACCCTAATTTTAGACTGGAGTTGCCGAAAACCTCAAATCAGATACTTGACAGCAAATTCCACTTCTGGAATCCTTTAAAGCCTGACCAGCTGGTAGGTTTTAGGAGGTAATGGCAATGGGATAAGAGTAAAGTCCGGTGTCAGGGCATGAGGCGAGTGGAGCAGACCGGTGTTAATTTGCAGTCTGACAGCTGAATATTAGCTCGGCAGACTGGAAAATGCATCTTTATCTATCAGTTTGTGATCATTTAAAGGTAATTCCTTTTTTTGAAAATGTAATATGGAGTTTTGTGAGATAAGTTTTGTCAAAGTCAGATGGAAGATGTGTGTGAGAAGGATGCACGTGGTGAAGTTTGTCCTCAGAACAAACCTACCTCTCCTTCAGCCAACAGTGAGAACTGGGGTGAGGTGTGAGACTCGGCTGGTGATTGATGAATCAGGTTTATCAAGATAGCCATGAGGCTTGAAAATGCAGAGGAATTTTTTCTGTATTTCTGTTTAAAAGAAAAAAAAAAAGGACAAAGCTTTTTTTCTACCTGGGAGTTGTACGCTGAAAGATAAGACTGTGAGATGCTTGTGTTCAGAGCAGCAAAAAAGCTGCCAAAATGGAAAACTGCAGCCAAAAGAGCTTTTTACCGAGAATCAAAGCTGCTGAGGCTTATTAGCTGTTAAAATCTGTTGAAATTTGCATACAATATTAATTTTCTTAATCTAATTGCCATCTGAGATCAGAGTTATGTTAAAGCAGAGTAGAGACTTCACAGCTTGACAACTGCTTCCAGACAGGAAGGAGGGTAAACACCTGCAATGAAAAATTATTATTGTCCTTTTCTTTTGTTATAGTCTACCAAAATCCACAGAAATGGCTTTGTTTTTGCTGTCTGTCCCACCAGTAACTACAAGAGACTTGGCTCCTCTGTTCACATGTGGCAAAGATTAGATTCATGCTGCCAACCTTTCATGTTGAGCTTAAGGATTTCAGCTCTAATCAAAATAAAAAACTCGTCTGAGTTGGTGTCCTTTTCCCATGTTGTTGGACAGTGTCTGGGAAGCCCCTGCATTGCCAAATGAGAGGCAAGTGGTGCTTGAGGATGTCTCGGCTATCTGCTCTTGCTTCCCAAGTCTGTTTGGGGACACCAACCTGCCTGAACTCCAAAGGCTCACGGTTGTGTACTCGCGCAGACATCCTCACAGGCTTCCAAGTTCAGTTTCCTGGTATATGCCTTTCTGTCAAAATAGAGTTAGAGAAGGCTTCTTTTTAGAGCTTCTCCTCATGATGGAGCTTTTCCCTTAACTTCCTGAGGTCACCAGATTGATGGAGCGCATTTCCATTGGGTTTTTAAAAAACACCACTTGCAGTTTCTCATGTCCTTTTGAATGCAGAACTTAAATGATGTCTGATCTGAAGGAGAGCATGAGCTCTGGAAAGTCAATATCTTGACAACATCCAATCTTTTATAAACCTGGTAGTGTCCAATAAACACAAAAATAACTAAATTAGGCATTCCTGCAATTCATATTTTTTCTGACAGGCAGCTAATGAGAATCCTTGATCATATTCATGAGCCCAAGAAGGCTCAAGAAGCGAAAAGGTGTCAGGAAAGTCCAATTGCTTTCTGTTCTTTGAGATACATAACAAGAAAATTTATACTGTTTTTCTAAATTTTTATTTTCTATTTTAGCTCTAGCTTTTATAAAACCCTAGACTCTTCCCTGCCGAGCTCTTTGGGGGAAATTGCTTTCAGGCTCATAGAGTTATCCAAATTTTTCTTTTCTGACATGTTTATGGCAGAGAACAATACTTTGCAAGGCAGGGAAGGAAGTGAAAGCCTTTGTAGATCACTTATTTTAGCATTATTCTAGGAAGTGGCTTATGTGGGCTCAATACACAGAAGTCAAACTGCAAAGCTGCTAATTCTGCTTGTGAAAAGTGATTGTGGTAAAGGGGTGTTTAGTCAATACAGCTACAGGTGACAAGGTTCCAGCCATCTGGGCACACGCCTGAGCTTGGTCTCCTTTTCTTCAAGGCAGTTTCAAGGTACAAGTCCATGGGACTTCTCTTTTTGGAGAGTACTGTGCACAGAACTAGTACACGAGTTGGGTTTGTGACCAGTGCTTGCAGCAGATCAAGGCACCTCACAGCTCAGCTGCAGCAGCCGGGTTGCCGCCTGCCAAGGCCATTATGATTTGTCCAGACTTTGGAAGCAGTGGTTGGTAATGAAAGATCCCTCAGGGAATCTTTGGATCCTAATTCATAGCAAATTTCTCTGCAAGGGGGTAAAATGCAGCTAGAATGTTATTGTATGCTACTTTTTCAGGTCTAAGATGAGTAGGGGATAGTTCTTTAAGCTTGTTACTCGCTCCTGAGAGAAATAGGAGAAAAATACAGGCATGGTGTTTGCTGTGATATGATCCAGAGGGTCCCCCAGTTGTGTATGTGCACCCAGAAATTGCTTGGGGATGCATCTATCATATATTTAGGCTTAATTTTCTGGTGGGTTTTTTGTGTGTGTGTGTGTGTTTTGGGGTTTTGTTTGTTTGTTTGTTTGTCTGGTTTTTTTTTTTTGTTTTGTTCATTTGTTTGTTTTTGTTGTTGTTTTTGTTTGGTTTGGTTTTTTGGGTTTTTTAGGTTCTTTTGCAAAGGTCAGTAAGGACTTGATGTTATGAATCCCTATATTTCCAGGTATGATGTAGCAGATGGGCATTTGGAGCTCAGCAGATGTACAGTTTCATTAGCTTGAGCTGCGTTCCTGTAGAGAGAGGTGCCACCTTTGCCAGGTCCAGGCCACTTCTCATTTCCCATTACACCTTGCATTGGGCCTGCACAAATGATTTTGAAGGAGGTGAATTGCACTGAGGAACAGGCACAGGGTAAAATCACCCCCAAGTAAAAGCAGGAAAAGTTTGGTTTAAACCCAAATCTTTTTTCTCAAGCTGGTTCTCTGTGAAGCCTCACAAATTGCTGTGCTGAGCGTGGTGGGGTGGTGGCAGTGACATGGGAGAGCTGGCCAGGAACGGGTGGAGGCCGGGGTCCAGTCTTTGATGGCTCTGTTGGTTTACACTGGCTCTCAGTTGTAAGGAGCCTCTCTCAGCAGGGGGATCTTCGTGCTGGAAAGCGCAGCAGTTTCATTTTAAGGACTGTAGTGGATCTCTCCACCCGCTGATATAATCTTAAAGGAAGCACATCTTTTCTTTTCCCACTGTGGTCCTCCAGTCTTAGGCTTTGTTCAGGTGAAAACAAACTTAGAAGAAAGGAGATTGTAGAACATGAAAGAACTGACATGCAAAATTCAGAACAAATAGTCCATCTTGATTTTCTGTACTGTAGGGTGTAAGTAACATGTAATTGTTCTTTGAAATGCTGAGTCATTATATCACAGCATTTTCTGAAAAATCACATTTGTTTAATACATTTAGGCTCATTGGATATATCCAGACATTACTATGACATAACAAGTCCACACTAAAATCCAGTGGGGTGCAGCTGAACTGAGGGGCATGCAGTTTTGAACTGACTCCACTTTAGCTGTGGATTTAGAGCCTGTTGATAAGAACAAAAGTGTCATGAGATTTCTGGAGTCAGAATAGTTTATTGTGCTCTGTGTTTTATATCCTGCTTGTATTTCTACTGTCTGTTCCAGGTTTCTTCCGTGTGGGAGAAAAGCCAGGCTTTCATGTAAAGGAAAAGTAGAAGTCAAAAGGCTTACTTAAAAATAGATTGCTCTTTAGGAAGCCAAAATCTTGTAATTATTTCTTACTAGTAAAATTAATTATCCTCGTTCTAGTTAATATTGAGATATTGAACACTTCATTGGCATCTGTTGCAGGTGTAGAGTTTGCACAGTTCCAGCACCGTTTCATTGCAATGCCACACGCTGCAGGTTCTGTTGTAAAAGCTGGAGCTCAGGGAGCCCCTAGACCTGGAGTGCACCCGAGAGGAGCTGTAGGGGAACCTCTGCCAGGAGCTGGGCACGGCCCCCTGCCCAGCAGCATGGACAGCCCTGGAATGTCCAGTGCAGGTTCTGGTTCTGGATGAGTTCCAGGAGCTGCTGCCAGCCCAGGCTGGGCCTGTGTGAAGCTGCCATGAAGGGCTGAGGATGCAAATTGTTGTTCTCCACTGGATGCATCCTGGCCACCACAGGTGTTGGCAGAGCTCCTGTCCTTGGGCCTGTTTGTGGTGTGACTCAGTGCTCCTGGGCTCACACATGGACCTGGCTGTGGGGTGCTTTTCACCTTAACTAGGTGTCTGCAAGTCTGTTCTGTGCCCTTAGCCACGCTCCTCATTCAAACAAAGGTTTGTATTTTATTGTGGGTCTCTGCTATATGCATGTATTCACCTTTAGTATATCTGTATTGAAGGTTTCATATTTAATTCTACTGGCATTCTACAGCAGGTTCTTCTTAAGTAAAAAGAAAAAAAAGTCATAATTTTCCCAGTTTTGAAAGTCCACTTAAGGCTGTTCTGTTGGGGGTTGTTTTCATAGTGTTTTTGTCTTTACTAATGAGTACACCTCAGTAGTTTTGTCCAGAATTGAACAGCAATGTCAAGAACCCAGCGCATGCTCCCCACTCCTTTTCCAATATGCATTAATTTTAATTAATCCAGGAGTTTTATTTGGAAAAATAGGAAATACGTTCAAAGAGGACTGCAGTAATTCCATAAACTTCGAGACTGATTCACCTTTTACTGAAACTGGTTTTGATCAGAGCTAGTGTCTTTGTTTTAAAAGTCAGTTCCAAAAATAAAGAAATTCTTAAAATACTTTTCTTTCTGAGGTTGCTGCGCTGGTAGTCACAGGTTATGGCATATGCCTTCCAACCCAATAAATGCCAAGGCTTTGAATCAAAACAGATAAGGAAAAATAAATTGTGAAAGAAGTAAACTACAGGCTGTGTTCACATTATTTTGTTTGTAATGAGCAGTGTTATTTTTATCCCTGAGGTACTATGAGAGCTTTTGGGACAACGGCTTCCCTGTTGTTCATCTGTCTGTCTTCATAGATATTTGAAAGATCCTTCTGCAGGGTTTGAAAGATGAATTGTCAGAGTTTGTGTTTAATGTTTTCAAAGAAAAGATCAGAGGAATTTTTCTGTTTAGAGAGGATATTGAATTAAAAGCATGAAAGCAGAATTCCCCAAATAATCACTTCTGTGTGACTTTTCTTGTAAAGTTACTTGTGGTGAATTGAAGCAAGGAGAAAGTGACCCTTGGTATCAGCATTTTAAAAATAAACCCTGAGCTCAGGCAGCGTGAGTCAGGGCTGTGCCCGGGACGGGGCCTGGTGGGGGTTGGAGGGGGGGGAGACGCTGGAGGTGCGCTGGTGGGATGGGGATGGAAGGCTGGTGATGGAGAAGGGAGCTGGGGATGGGGATGGATGCAGCGGAGGTGCTGCTGGTGGCATGGGGGATGGATGCAGCTGGAGGTGCTGCTGGTGGGATGGGGGATGCAGCTGCCCGGGGCTGGCACCGTGTGCTCAGGGCCAGGCTCTTCACCCTCCGCAGCCACTGCAGCCTCGGGCAGGGCAGAACTGCCGGCTGCGGTGAGGTAAATCAGTGTCTGTTCTGCAGAGGAATTGGAGGGATAAATGGGGTGTCCGAGTTCTCTCTCAGATCCTTCAGCAAACACAGAGTTCCTCAGCAGAGGAGAAGTGCAGCTTGAGGAGGGACCGTGTTCCTCAGAGGACCAAGAGGACCCCTGGGGCTGAGCAATCCCAACGAGCCCTGTCTGTGTCCAGCGGGACCCCTCATTGAAAGGGTCCCACTGCACATGTGGTTATACCATCCCATAATGCCAGAATTACTGGATAAATAGCACAGTTGTTGCAGCCTTCAAATCTTGACAAGGAATACACCGTCCTACGGTGATTTGTTTATGTAACAGATAAAGCTCCATTGGAGGCAGATTCTCTTCATGTTAGGCACCTTCCAGCAAAGAGCATAATGCCTATGGAAACAACTGGAGTTTTACATTCTGCTTTATAGGCTGCTCCTATCACAGTGCTTTTAAGTTATCTGTGCTAATGAAGAATAATTCATATTCACATTTGTTTTTCAATGAACATCATCATGTGATAGATTGCATTACTCATTAAGCAGTAATGCTAGTGAAAGGTGATTCTCAATGGTTTTAATCTTGGAGAAAGGCAAATCTTTCAGTTGCTATCTCAATGTTTTTGACATATTTTGCTTTTGCAGTAATGTTGGGAATGTAGATGTTCTCAGATAAGGTTTTACGTTTTGTGTTTTGAAATGAAAAATCATGAAAGCATGTACTAGTTTTACAGGTAGGAGTATAATTTAAAAGAATCTTAATTTTAGAATAATTAATTTTTTTTTCTCTAAGCTTTGGAAGAGGCTGGGGAGTTTGCAAGAACAAATACCTGGGAAACTGATGGAACTGTTGATACTGAAATTTAAAGCCAACTCATAGAAAGTAATTAAAGCCTGTGTGTTTCCTGCATGAGGGAGGAGAGCAAGGGTTGTGTGGAGAGTCATTCACTGCATGTGTAGTTGTACTGCATTGTAATACAGGATGCCTCCCTCAACTTCATGCAACAGATTAATCCCAAGTGATAGGTAAGTACTTTTCTAATCTATGTTGGCATTAAAGATGATCCAATTCCACTTTGCTGTTTGATCTTTGTGAGGTCTGCACAGATTGGTCCCTGAGGCCTCCTTATTTAACACAGCAGGTTCTCTTGTTTTGACCCAACATTGGCTGTTCAGGAGTTCAGCGCTCAGGGGGATGCTCAGAGGTGCTGGTGTGATGAATTAGAAAACTTGACTGGGGAAATGGCCTGGCTGGAGGAGAAAGAGGGATAAGAGTGCTTGATTCACTGTAGGGCTTGACTGTATGAGTTAGGAGCAATGGTGACACTTTGGGCTGAAGGGAAGTAGGAATTGTAGGTGAAACTATGGATGAAGAGCTTCTGAGGGCTGCACAGACTATGGAACCTGGGGTGTGGCTGAAGGCAAAAGGACAGGAGAAGAGGAGCTGTCCTGGAAGGGACCAGAAGGGCTTGCCAAGGGTGATTCTTAGAGGGGAGGAGACGGCCATCACAACAGTACAATTATTTAGGAATGTTTATGCTTCAAAAGGACTGGAGAATCAGGTAATGCATTGGAGAAGCATTGCACTGTCACATGAGCTCATAGGAAAGAGGCTTTATTGAGTGCTGTGTTGGTATTTTAATGTGATTCAAGTATGGCTTGGAAGCTTGAAACTACTACCTGCTTTTTGTTATTCTCAATTTTTAAGTTAGAATTAAACTTTTTAAGGCCTGATATATGTTTGTTGAGTAACAGGGTTAGTGATAATCAGTTGAGTGATTGCAGTTGGTAGTAAAAACAGTGTCATGGGTATGTATTGTCATGAATTATCTGGACAAGTATTTTTTGCTCCTCCAGCATCTGAACATCCATGCACATAAACTGGGTTGTAAGTCCAGAACTTGCCTTTGGAAGAGTTTCTCACAAAGTTATTGCTGCCCAGGCTCAAAGTCTTGAGCCTTCTTCGGTGTGTATTCTCACAGTGTGATTCCTTTTTGTGCCTTTCTCTTCCAAAATCTGTCAGAAGGTTTCTATTGGTGCATGAACTGCTTGTTGGTACAATCTTTGTGGATAAATAGCATTTCTGCTTAGAGGCTTTTTGGCAGTTTTTACTGTCTCTTAGTTCAGATTGAAGGACATGATCTCATTACGATTGCCTGACTCTTTCTTTGATACTGATAAATTTAGAGAAAACAGATGAGCAGTTCTAGGAGCAGTAATCTCCCTCTTGATTCTTTGAGTGATCTTCCAACCTGACTTCTTAGCTCACTGTGGCCTGAGGCCAGTGACTTGATTTTCTTCCTCAGTTCTATCAAGTGATGTCAGACAGTGACGGCTGTTTCTACAGTGAGACTGGAGGAAATAGCAGAAGTCAGGAGAAAGAATGAAGGAAAAAATGCAAAGAAATTGATAAGTAGCTCATTTGGGGTTTATAGGTACCTCCTTCTTATATTTTACGTTTGCACTCTTGAGAAACACACATAGGTCTGGACTGTGTGTTTTGTGGAGATGTTGTAGCTGGTGCTGTGACACCAGTGGTGTCTGATGTTCTTACTATGGTCTGTAGCTTTCTGCACAGGGATGTGGCCAAACAGTCAGCATGCAGCCTCCTGTGGTTTTTTGCTGATTTTTTGTTTGTTTTGTTTTTGTTTGTTTGTACAGTTAATGTTCAGTAGCAGAACATTGTTCCCCAGTGTCAGTACAACAAGGTTTTTGTTACCTCACTCTGCCCTTGGAAGGTGTGTTACTTCACGTTAGCATGTAATAGGAATGTTGCTGCATTTAATAATTCAGCCATGAACTAGGTACCAGCCAAACAGCAAATGCCTTCAGCTTTTGTCTCTTGCTTTTACCCTTTATCCTGACAAACAGCACTTTGTTTTTCAGACTAGTTTGATGAGTGCTGCAGTTCAGCCCAGGTTTTTTGCAGCATTAGTAGGGAAGTATCTTCAGGTTCTTGGAGGAAAGATATGGTAGAAACAGCTGTGGTATTTCAAAATTTCTATCTACCTTCTTGGGTTTTTCTTAAGTTTCAGGAGAGGAGATTTGTACTTCTTCAGGGATCTGCTTGGCAGGAGTTCATGGGAGACTCTCCTGGCAGGTAAAGGGGCTGATCTTCCAAGACAGCCAGATCCAAGCACGTCTAGTCCATTGCAATGTGCAAGAAGACAAACAAACGTGGTAGGAGGCAAAGAAGCACGAGCATAGAGCTGTTGTTTGAGCTCAAACACAAACAGGAAGCATCAGGAAGGTGGGAGAGGTATGAATGGCCAAGAGCAATATAGAAATGTTGCCTGGGGAAAGAAGGATGCAGGTAGGAAAGCTGAAGCTCAGCTGGAGTGAGGGATGTGAAGAGCACCCAGAGCAGCTTCTGAAAGAACATTGGTAGCAAGAGAGAGAGAGACTAAGAAAAATTTGGGCACACTGCTCTGACCACCTTTTGACCAAAGACATGGTGAAGCCTTGTTTTTAGCTGAATAAACTAATGCTTGTTTTTCACTGGGCAAAACCAGGAAGTTGTTCTCATTCCTCTCAGTGAGGGATGACTGAATGAGAAGAGCTGTCTGATTTGCATTCTGACGTGGTGAGTGACATCAGCTGAAACCCTGCTGTGCTGAGGTGATACCTGCAGTCTGCTCAGAGCCAGCACCCACAGGCACAGCAGCCCAGCAGCCCAGCAGGGAAGGAGCTGGCAAGTGGAGCATAAGGTATGGGAGGTTAGTATGTAATTTATGCTGGGTGAGGAAGTTGTTCTCTGCAGATCTAGGTAAGCAAGTTTGTCTATTGTGGGACTTTTGTTTGCAGTTTCAAATGTTTAATTGGGCATTTTAGGGGTTTTCTGCAACAGAGCTCTCCCAAAAGACGGAAATTTTGGCCTTTGAACAGAGCAGCATATGACTTGGAAAATGAATTTATTCTTGTGTAAACAACAGACATGAAATAATTTGGTAGGAAATGTCAGCTGGTAGATCTAAGTGAGGAGAACATCCAAAAGCTAGGAAGTTGAGGGTAACTGGACATTGGTGGAGAAACAAGGCTGCACAAATAATTTCAAATTTTCAATTACCTTCCAAAAAAGAGGATATGGAGAACGGAGTCTGGGTGAGGAGGGTGAGCCTGGAGAACATAGTGATGGTGATTACAAAGGTGAGGAAGTTGTGGTTTCATTTCTCTTGCTACTGGTCAGAGTTGAAACATCTTATTTGATTCAAAAACAAATGGAGGTTCTGCCAGAAGCTGTAGTTTTAGGGAAAAGGGTATGTAGAGTCACAAGAGAAAGAGATAAGAAGGCTGAGGAACTAGAGAAATAAAGCAGAATTGTCTGCAGGTAAAAAGAGATTAATGAGAAAACCTGTACATGTGGCTGGAGATTCTGCATCAGTTATGGCCGGAGCAAGCAGGCTTGTAAAAATCTGCAAAAGAAGTTCAAAGAAATGGAGGTGTAGAGGGTGATGGGTTCCCTAGGAATGTTACTTTGACAGGGTGAGGAAGCATGCTAGGAGACCTAATGTCAATAAGTAGTTCATGGACTGGAACTATATGGAAAGGTTTAAATAGTTTTTCATTACCATGGGAGGACCTTCTTAGGCATTTTTCTTAATTGATAAATTTCAGTTGAGTCCCTTGGACACTGTCCATCCATGGTTAAATTTACATTATAATAAAAGCCTTAAATGGTGAAGAACCAAGAGAAAGATAGTTAAAAAAGGGATCGTGGGCAGGGGAGGTGTTGTTTTGAGTAAGGTGATATCTGAAACCAGGTATGACTCCAGGATGGCTAACAGAGATGAGGAAATGGAAATGAACATATCAAAACTGAAGTGAAATTTGAAAAGCCTAATGTATTCCCTTCAGGCAGGTGACTCTAACTAACTAATCTCCATCTCAGTATGCTGAAAATAATGCTACATGTAATTAAAAATTTTCGAGCAAAGGTTTTTTTATCCATAAATTTTACCAAATCTTTAGTGATTTTTTTATCTATAAATTTTACCAAGTCTTGATATATATTAGAAGAAATGTATAAAAGATTTTACCAAAACAAAAAGGAAAAAAGAAGCAAAAATTATCCTAGAACTATAATACTATAATACCAGTATTGTGATCATTATTGTGAAAGTTTAAAAAAAGAAAAATCCTTGGAGATGGAGATTAAGATATTAAATACAATATGGGTGTTCAAAAGATAGCCTGTGCTATGTTAGTCAGAGCTTTATTTGATATAATTATTTATTTCTGCCTAAAAGAGACACAGTAATTTTCATGTCTAAACTAGTAACTTCTCTTGGGTTGCTCTAACAAGTAGTTTTAGTTGAAGACATCAGGATTATGGGAAGTATCAAATAAGAAACTGCCTAGAAAAGTTATCAGGAGGGAATTTACTCATGGAGTTCTTGGCTAATTGATTTCTTAGTAAAATGAGTTAAAGGTTCAAATGCATAATATGCAATGAAAACTCAAATTTAGGCAATATGGACCAGAGTAGGGCAGGAACACAATGGCTCCAAATTCCAGTTTGAACTGACAGGAACCTTTAGAACTCTACGGAGGACTTTGTTTCTCAACCCCAGTTTCTTGGGGAGATAGGACAAGCCTCTCCATTTTGGTCTCCAGCATATCAAGATTGAAGAGGCTTTTTTGGTTTTCTTTAGCCTTAACCCCATGGAAAAATAAAGCAGCTTGACTCGAGAAGCAGCATAACTGCATCCTTGTGGTGGTGTGCTTCCCCATTAACTGGTGATTTCCCCTGTGGCAGTGCTGTGCTGCAGGGGATATTTGCATCCTGGGAAAACTGGCCCTGCCAGGAAGGCTGCTGCAGGAATCCCTGCACTGCTCTGGCAGCCAGGCCATTAATGTGGTGCTGCAATTAAACGAATAAGACTTGGCTGACCTAAATGGCTTGGCCCAGAGCCACTGCAGGGATGTTTGTACCTTTGGCATGGTTCACCCACAAACCTGTATAATCCACCTGCAGACAATGGCCCATGTCTGCTGTAATTGAGCGCTCGAAGGCCTCTGTAGCCAGTTCTTTCCAAGATGTGTAAGCTGTTTCTCTCTGTTTCGTCTCCACCCTTATCTGCTATAGTCACACATGTAAATTTACATGAATATTTGTGTACCTATATATTAATGTTTTGCTTGGGAATGGAGTCTGTAAGTGAAGCAAGAGTAACTCTTTGAAGATGTAAGCAACAGTTAACATTGCCTGGGTAAACCTGCTTAGCCATTTTACCTTTGAGACGAGCAGTAACCTCCTTAGCTGGATGTCCTGCTTCTTCTCAAACAGTTCTGCTTTGAAAGCGAAACCAAGCCCAAGCCTGGCCCTGCAGGGTTCAGTGCAGTGGTGTTCTGTGGCTCAGGGTGGGGAGCCCTGCTGTGCTGCTCTGCTGCAGGCACTGCAGATGCAGCAATTCCTTGGAGCAGCCCAGCAAGCCCAACAGCAGGGACCTTTGCAATGCTGAGGATTCAGATGAAACCACTATGTTCACAAAAACCAAAAAAACAAGCAACACCAGGAAAGGCAAGATTCAACAAAGTAAATACAGTGGATGAGGCCGCTGGGCAGCAGAGTCCAGTTGCTTCAAGACCTTCTGTCTGTGTCACCTCAAAGAACCTCAGTGAAGTCCCCTTTGCCAGTCTCCTCTTGGTGCACTATGGGCTCAGGGAGTGCTGAAGCCTTGTCCTCCCTTACCCAATGGTGTAGCTGTGATACTTCTCTGGTTTTGATTTCATCCTTACATGTACCTTTCTACAACCAACCTAAAGCTGTTCTTTCAACATTTACTATTTTGTTGGTTGGTTGTGAAGTCCTTATGTTGATCTGTCCAGTGTTTGCCACTGCTGTTTGTTATCTCTGCTCTTGCTGAGCTCTGTGTGAGGGAGTGTCTTCTCTGTTAGACCTGTGTTCAGAGCTGAAGGGCTTGGTTCTGCACGTCCAAAAGCTGCAGTGCAGGATAGGTGCTGTGTGAGGTGTAAAGAACTGAGAAAGAATGGGCCCGCTTACACTTTTCTGTGGGTGCTTAAAGGGCCCTTTAGACACACCATTGTCTTCAGCTTTCCAGCAGCCTTGACTTGAGAACTTGACCTGTATAAATTGCAAAAGATATATGTGTTGCTTCATGTAGTACTCTGTTCTGTATTTTTGGTTTTTTGTATTTTTTGTTCTGTATTTTCTGCAATGTGTAAAGACTGCTGCAAAGATGAAGAAATATTCCATGAGGGTGATCCTGGCTATCTGTGTTTTGCACACGAGAGTCAATTAGGTACTGGCTATTTGCTTCCTTAGCACACTGAATCTATATATCCCCCCTAAGCAAATTGGACATCTATTTTATATTCTCCCACAGAGTTCAGCTGCTGTTCTCTACCAGGTGTGGTTTTGTGTTGTTGCCAGATATATACAGTTCTGGAGGGAGAATGTGCGATTGTGTAGCTGCAAAGCTGGCTGTGATGGCAGCTTTCCCCAGCACGCCTTCTGTCTGCACAGTGGGAAAACTTACTGAAGAAATGGTTTTTGAAGAGCTGAGCCAAAGAGGAAGTGTAATTTTTCCCTGGAGTTCTCCTAGGTATTCCTAATGCTTTTCCCAGCTACAGCTGAGATTTTTAACAGCTGAGAAAGTTTACCAACATTTTGAGGTTGGTATGTTCAATGCCTGTAGAGTTCTTTGCAGTTCAGACACCTCACTCTGGTTATCTGGCTCTTCAGGCTGGTGTCCAGTACTGTCTGAGGTACATGAGTTGTTTTGGTGTGGCGTCACCATGCTTCATGGTGACGGGATGTTTAATTCATTGTAAGCTAAGCCCATATACAGTTTGCTTCTACACAAACACATTTTTCTCTAAAAATGCAAACTTTTATGGAGAAACCTGGGTTCACACAGTCTATAGGAAGTTTGGGGACATCCTGAAAAAATGGTTCACCGAGGCTTGGGGGTTCAGCAGAGCCACGCTGTCCCATGGGCACAGGGCTGTGTCACCCAAGTGGAGCTGTAGCATGTTTACTGAGCAGTCTGCAAAGCTTTTTCTGGCAGGTGTGTATGTGTGCTTCAGCTAGCTCTGTCACCAGGGAGCCGTCACCAACCTCCGTGGTCCTGGCTTCAGGTGCTTTTGCTGGAGCGCTAAAGGGAAAGGAAACTGTCCCAAAGGATCCTACAGCCCTGCCAGAGGAACAGTGCTTGGTAGCAAATGTTCCCACCTCCAAACAGCCTTGGTGGGGACAGGCCCCTGAGAGCTGTAGAGACTCGAGATTTGGCAGGCAATTCAAAAACTGTTGCATCCTGCTTGTCAGGTTCTTAAAACAGGATTTGAAGAATCTATAAACCCTCTGTATCTCCATTTAGTGGAGATGTGCCAGTGGTTTTTGTCCAGGTATTGTCTGGAAGAAGAGCTAGAAGAAGGAATTGAGAGCAGCCTGGAAGTGGTATCAAAACTGCAGTTTCAAGAGGCCCAGGAGCTACACCAGAAAGAAAATATTGTTGATTATTATCAAACTGAACTCTAGTAAAAACCTGGATGTTCTTTTCAGTGCTAATGAAGCCATATGTCCACTTCTTTTGGTTGCAGTTCTTCATTATGTCAGGTTCTTGACTTTTAGGAGGATTGTTATGCTGTGGGTTTTACTATGAAAAGCTGAAATCAGGCAGTGCACAGTGGAGGAGAAAAATGCATTTTTCATAAGATGGTTTTTCTTTTTCTTTGGGGAAAAAGGGAAATTTTTCCTCCTTTCTATATATGATATATACGTTCTATATATTATAATATTTTTCTATAAGTGATTAGAAAGTTTGCATCCACTTACTATCAATTACACATATATTTTTAATCAGCTTTGTCCTCAAACCAAATTGTGCATGTGCCAGAGAAATGAGTCAAATCTGAAGAAACAGCATCCTGTTCTTCCCTGTTGTAGTCAGATCAAAAGAAAGATTGAGGGGAATAGTAAAGTCCAAATCAAGAAATGATGTCACATTTCCTTCTAGTGCCTGAAGGAAGCCTACAAGAAAGATGGAGAGATACTTTTTACAAGGGCTTGGAGGGATTGGACATGGAGGAATGCCTTCAAACTGAGAGACAGTAGATTTAGATGGGATATTAGGAAGAAATTGTCCCCTGTGAGGATGGTGAGGCCCTGGCACAGGGTGCCCAGAGCAGCTGTGGCTGCCCCTGGATCCCTGGCAGTGCCCAAGGCCAGGCTGGACAGGGCTTGGAGCACCCTGGGACAGTGGAAGGTGTCCCTGCCATGGCAGGGGATGGAATGAGATTCAAGGTCCTGTCTAACCCAACCCATTCTATGACTCCATAGCTGTGATTCAGAAAATATCCCTCAGGTACCAAAGTTGTAGAATGAGTTTAACAGAGAAATTGCATCAGAATTAAAGATATCTTCAAAATAAAATGACTGATTAATTTTTTATTTGATAGGCAATTCTTGCAGAAAATAGGCCAGGCCTTGGGACTGTGCTTGAAGAGAAGCTTTATAATACTTGGGCCAGACACTTAAATTGTATGCTTTTTCCCTAGTTTTCTAAGGTGGCATTTCCTGTGCACTGTTCTGATTATCCCAAGGGGCATTTCATTCCCATTTCCTTCTTCTGTGCTTACACAGAGTTTGTTTGACTTCAGAGCTTGTGTTTGGGATGTTGGTTGTTACCAGCTAAGAATGAGCAATGTGTATTGGAGGGTGGTGCAGGTCATATTTCTGTATGAGGTAGAGTTATCTAGAAACAGTATTTGTGTGTTGAATTGTCGCATCAACATTCTGCTGTCCATTTTTCTGCTAAATTCGCTGATCATATATGTAGATTCCACATTCAAGCATAGTCTTTAAAATTACATTAAGAACCCAGCACAAAATCCAACTAGCACAAAAATTCTTACCTGAAGTACCTTCCTTAATAATTCAAAGCAAAAGGGTGACTTTTTTTTCTTTTGTAAGGCAAAGTCTCAGAATAATAATGCATACACACACACAGAGATAATGGAATTCAAATCTGTAAATAGAAACAAATAAATACAAAAGATCAAAAACTGAAAAATAAGGATACATACATAAAAAGTAGAGCAGACTTGCCACATCCCCACAATACCAAGCTGTAGAGAGGAATCTCTGAACTGAGAAGTTTGGTGCTAATACTCCGTTGAATTCTGAGGCACTTTTCTCCATTTTACCCCTGTTTTGGTTCGGTGCCAGGAGTCAGCATTTCCCAAGCACACGATAAGGATCTGTGAACAGGTTATCAGTTCCTTGGGCAGTGCTGCGTCCCACAGCCAGATGCCACCTCAGCAAGGGTGTAATCCTTCCTTGGCTTGTGCTGACAGGTTTTCTGTGTGCAGGGCTCACTCGATTCTGGTCTTTCCTCCTTCCAGGATGGCTCGCTCTCTGTATGAATGGCTGTGGCAGCACGAGTTCTGGCTGCCCCCAGGAATCACCTGGGAGGACATGCAAGAGTCTGAAGACACTCATTACCCTCAGCCTCGTGATCTCCTGCTCAGTATCCCTTTTGCTTTAATCTTGGTAGTCATTCGGTGTGCCTTTGAAAGGTAAGTTATTTAATACTGTTTGTGGTTTCTTAGGTGTAATGGGAGCAAAAAAAATTTAGGTCCAAAAGCTGGCTTTATTGTCTGTGCCAATGCATGGGTGAAGAGGTCCACAGAGACTCCATGTCACACAGTCTGCTGGCATTTTTCAGCTCCTTCCTTTCAGCCCTGTGTACTGGCTAAAGAAGTGTGTTGAATGTAGAGCACAAACCCTACCCTTAGGGTCTATTTGCAAGCATTGTGACTTTGTACGCATTAAACAGATCAGTGTAGGTGAAGTTTGTGTGTGTTTTGCTGGTTTGTGTGTATTGCATGTTACTTGCTGTTTCTGGGTTGAGTGTGCCAGAAATCATGTTAAGACTCCATCATACAGTTAAGTCTCCTTTATCTTGGGTGATGGGGCTCTGGAGTATTGCACCTGACAGACAAACCTGAGCAAGATGCATCAGACTGGGCTGAGCCCTGTGCCTCAGCATGAGCCCTGCCTGGCACAGGGATGTGTGGCACTGATGCCCATGTGGGCTGGCAGTGCCACTGCTCTCCTCTGCCAGGGACAGACGTTTGCAGCTGCTTCCTCTGACTTGAAGTTGCTACAGGCCCTTCAGTGCTGGGCTGCCAGGACTTCTGCTCCTCTCATTCTGCTACCAAATCTGCTTTTGGGGCTGCTTTTTGCAAACTCTGTGATATCATCCTCCAGTGCTGGCACAAGTTACTCTGACTCAAGGATCTTTCTGGCCAGAACCATTTGAATGTTTTTCACATTACACTTCAGCACAGAAAAATTGGGCCTTATGACAAAAGTATAGCAAGAAATCCTGCAGGTGTCACTAACTCTGAGTTTAATCATTAAAGTCCTGAACTGGTGCCATTGCTTAATGCAGTTTGGTCGGTAGTTAATGTGGTTGGTGACACATGATTTGCTGGTGGAAAACCGAGATTTACTACAGCATTAACTGTTGATAAGACTGCAGAGCAAGTCCCCTTCATGATTTTGAATACACTTTAAAGTGATTTTCAGTACATTCAAAACCCAGTATTCTTAGTAGCTCTCTGAAGAGGTAATAATTTGAAATCTTCAGTGGTTTTAAGTTTAGAAAGAGGGGAAAATGACAATTTAAAAAACATTTTATCATTCTTTTTTGAAAAGTGGGTGCACAACAAAATGGAAATGGAGTTTTCTGTAGATCCTTCTGTAGAAGGATGTTTCTTCTGCAGATTCTCTGTGACACAAGGGTAGCTTGAAAAAACCTATAGAAGTTGAAATGATTCAGAGCTCTCCTATAAGAATGTTTTTATCTAAAAATACTGGCTGTAAGTTGAGGTATTTTATTAAAACTAAATGTGTGAATAATTACTGAAATAATAATTTTAGGATGATACAAGATCGGAATTAAAATGTCTTCTTTGTAAACGATATGTTCAGTGTGCATTCCATAAATTCCATGGTTTTTGTCCTACACTTTTCTGGGTACAGGGCATCTTGGTTACCTCTATTCATGTGGAAACCAAGGTGCTCTATGTCGCCATTAAAACACAAGTGACTCACATTTCTTTCCTGCTGGTGCAGAGGCCTGGCTGGATTCCTGCTCCACCGGGTGGGCCCTGCTGGTGGGTGACACAGATGTGCTTCTGGTGTGGAGCTGGAAATGGGGCCCATGTGCCACTGATGGCACTTGGCCAGTTTATGGCTCCCCAGTGCAAGACATGGCCAGGAAGAAGGAGGAGCCAAACTCTTCCCAGTGGTGGCTCCTGACAGGACGTGAAGCAGTGGGCACAAACAGAAATGCATGATGCTCCATCTGCACATACAAAAACTCTCTTCTTACTGTGATGGTGGTCAAACATTGGAACAGTTTCTGCAGAGGGGGAAGGAGTCTGCATGGGCGGAGATACAGGACACCCAGCTGGACACAGCCCAGGCAGCTGCTGGAGCAGCAGAGCTGGGCTGGGTCATCTCCAGAGACCCTTTTCAGCATCTCTGATTCTGTGCTTCTGTCACTCTGTCCCTTTATTTGCCTACCTCCTGACACACCACTCCCAGTCAATCTAAATATCTTTTTCATCTGCTTTTAGATGCCGATAGCCAAGTAAAAAGATTTTTCTTTCCCATCCAAGTGCTGCCTCAGCTGGGAGTGTTTCCACAAGCCTGGTCCTACTCATTAATTTTAAAGCTGTTTTGATTCACAAACTTCATTAAATTAAAGCTGCATGTCACACCCTTGAAAAAGATAACATCACAAGCCCATTTTACAGGTCCAGGAAACCTATAATCATAGCACTATTTTACCTATGCAAATTACAAGCCGGTGTTCTGAGCTGTATTCTTGTTTGTCCTAACTCTGCAGTAATTTATTTCAGCATGACTTTTTCTCATTCTGAATCATTACTGTTTCACATCCAGTTCATCCTGGAGAAGAAATCTTCCCCTGGGAAGGTGAGCTGTGAATCCAGCCCTCAGTTTCTCCATTGCCTTATCTGTATCTTTAAACCGTGTCACTGGCGCTGTTTAAAATAATTTACACCAAGTTTGAGAACTGCTGAAGGAAATGTTTATTTCTCATTTTCTGTGTAGATAACCCTGACTGTATATCTTTGGACCCCTAGTCTGCAGATTGAAACGAGTGGCTGTAAGTAGAGAGAGATTTGGGTTTGGTGGCTGTAGCTTGCCCTGTGGCAATTTATTCTACCTTCAGCCACCACCAGCTATTACTTGCAACTCTGCATTGGGTGCCAAGTTTTTCTCTCTCTAGATAGTTCCTGGTGGTATCTGCTTTGGGATTTCAGACATGTTATGATGTGATTCATGTGATTTGACTGTCAGAACTCCAGGTAAATAATAAGAGGCAGGGGAAGTCTGGAGGATTTTCTGCAGTGTGCTATCATTGGCCACATCAGCCACTGTGCTGGGACCAATTGTTTCATCCTTTTTTTAGGCATTAAACTTGTGAAAGGATGGATTTTCCTCTGCTTTGCACCAGCTGGCTGAACTGAGGAAAACTGAGACAGCAACGTCCTTCCCAGAGGCAGCGATGCTGGGGATGAGGTGGTGGCTGTGGGAAGAGGACCTGTGGTGTCTGGGTGTGCCTGGGAGAGCTCAGGAGGTTGTGGTGCAGCCCTGGGGGGGAAGAAACAGCTCACAGATTGTGAAGCAACTCCCCTGTGAGCTGGTTTGTGCTGAGGAAGATGGGGAAAGGTGGATTCTGTGCTGGAGAGTAGAAATGCAATTCTGCTGCAGTGCTGAGCTATGCCACAGTACTGAGGCAGGAACTGGGGGAAGCAGTTAATGATGTCCTAAGAAGAGAGAGGACCTAGAACTTGGGAACCTCCCCTGTTCCTTTAATGTTTCCAGATTGCACTTGAGAGTAGGAGATATGTCCTGCAACCATAACTTGGATTTACTTAGCAGAACTTTTCCCTGGACACAGTCCTGCAAGGATGTTGGCCACTCTTCTAGTTATGTAATGTTTAAGACCATTTCTGTAAGAATCAAGTTCTTGGAAAGCTATGATATTGAAGGAATATTGCAAAGTGTTTCTTACCTGCATGGTTAGTAAAATGTGGCAACTAAAGTCCTTTGAGAAATAGTAAAGCCATTGAAAAGCAGACTTTACATACAATTTTTGATTTGTCTGATTTTGGGCTTGTCCAGGAATTTTTGGGTGTTGGGCAATTGAAAGGAATTGTCAGTGAATTTGAATCCACACAGCTCCCAGATTTCACTAGAAGAGGATTTTAGTCAGAAATACTAGGTCTCTTTGTGGGAGGGTGGTGCCAGGATGTGTACATTTAAGAAATGGACACTCCTTATCAGCCAGAAACAGATACTTGAACTCAAAACCAGAAGAAGGAAGGGACACAAATTCTGAATACTTTATTTAGAAATGTATCTTTCTAAAGTTTATTTTGCATAGATACTTTTGTTGTTGATCAGTAATCAGGAAGGATCTGGAAACAGTTTCCTGTTAAGGTCTTACAGGCAGGGCTTGGTGCAAGGATGAGGGACACATTGCAGCATTGAACTGAAAACGGACCTGACTCAGTTTGGACAGCAGCACTGTAGTGAATCCAGGCCTTGTATCAAATGGAGCAGTCAGTTTAACTGGTGTGAAACATTCTCCTGCAAGCAGGAGAAGGCAGAGACTACACCAGGAGCACAGCAATAACCCTCTGCCAAAGGACAGCAGGAGGCCAAAAGAGAATGTGCAGTTCAAAGAACAGAAGTTCAGATTGCTGCTGTCACAGGTTCTGCATTTCTTAGTACTTGAAGGTATTTGCGAGTGGCACCCTTATAAATAATATTAAAAAATCCACCTCCAAAGTCAAATATTTCTTTTACCTCACACTAGCTCTGAAAGCCTCTGCAGGAGTGTAGCCCACTTTTGAAAGGTGGGAGAGTAGCAGTTTAAGCCCATTCATGATAAATCCACTTAGTTTCAACTTCAGGAGGCTTTGCACAAGACAGCTTGTTCTGTGATTACTGAATAAAGTGCCTTGATGAGACCTCTGCCATGTAAAACGTGGAGTGAGATGTGCTCACTGGTGCAGGAGTAGGCTGATGATGAGAATCATCTCCCTGACTGTGTCTGACTCTGAGAGGAGACATTTAGTCCTCAGATTTACCCTTTTGTCTTGCAGAGAGCTGATAAAGTACCATGGTGAGGCTGTCTCTGCCACTGAGATGACATATCTGTGATGTTGAAATCAGTACAAGCATCATCCTTTTAGGGCTGTGTTGGAACAGGACTGAACTGAGAACTGAGTCAGAGCATACAGCCGACACGTGCAAATGTCCTTTAGGAAGAATTTCAGGCCTTGTTTTCCCAGTGATGTTCATAAAAGTAGGATTGGTTCCATAAATCATGGGTAAACTCAAAACCTGAACAACAAAGTAATTGTAACTGGTTACACCCTGACTTCATCCACTGCAAGTGGCTTGTTTCTGTTACAGAGAGATTTTATGCCACAACCATAAGAAATCATCAGAAAATATAGAGAAGTCAGGGATTAAACAAAATTAAGAAAATTTTCAGGATACTTTTCAGTAAAATAAATTTTGGCAAGCTGCACTGACACCTGACATTCTCTTTTTTTAATGTATCTGGAAAATGTCATACATTTCAGTTCCCAATATGGCCTGATAAGAAGTGGCAATAAGGTTGTTTTCAACAATATAATTTATTACATCTTCCTCTTCAGAGGTGCTTATATAGATGCCTGTTCTTTGAAACAGAAAGATCAGGCCGACTGTTTAATATAAGAACCAAGATCTAGTGCAGAGCTTAAGGTAGATGTTTTCCCAACTTCAGTGGAGTTATGGATACTACTGAAATACTGTGTTATTGTTCTTAGCACAGGCTCTGCTGGTCCAGTATCACTCTTATTAAACCAATCACTTCATATACAAAAAAGCCATTAGATACACTGAAAACATTTATTGAGAGCAGTCAGAGCCAAACCCCAGAATTCCCAGTGATGGCTATATTCCTTTGCTGCCCAGCAGCAGTGCCAGAGTGCTGCTAAATTTCACTGAAATTGGTTAATGCTTCCCCATGTTTTTGTGATCACTATGTGTCTTGTTGCCAGCAAGCACACTTAGCCCTGGTCCTTCTTTTGTGGTAGAAACATGTAATTTTTGTTGGCCTTGGTACATCTTTGAATGTTCCTATAGCCAGTGATGCCAAAGGGATTTCCCAGAGATAATGACAAAGAAAAATTGATACACAGGCAGGTGGGTTGGCTGTGCAAAAGAAAAGTGAGAGCTGTTATATGAGTGAGCGAAATGTGTACCCATCCTGTGGTTTAAGAGAAGGTACAACATTCCTTAGGTAGGGGGTCTTTTTATAAATTTTTTTAATACTTGATAATTAAATTAAGAAATGAGTTCTTGAAAAGAAAACTTCTGAAAGACCCATCTGGAGGATTCTGGACCTGAAATAGTCCCTAAAGATATGCATATGGAGTATAAGCTCTATGACTAGCAGAAACCACAGGTAACCACACCAGATAATCACAGCCATAACTATATCCCATACTATTTTGAAGTAGAAGATATTTAAGCACCTGAACAGTGAAATAGCTTTTGCAGCTTTTTTTAACCAAAGTGAAAGAAAAAAAATCTTCTTCTGTGTCCAAATCATTAGGGAGAATGGATCAGAGGACTTGCCTGGACATCAGGAGTGACCAGGCAGAGCAGGTGTGGGCTCAGCACTCACTGCCTCTGCTTGGGGCTGTCAGCTCAAACAGCTTCAGCACCAGTTTGCAGTAACACAGAGACCCTTCCCCACTGGCAGTGTGTAAAAGGGAACAATTAATAAGAACAGCTAATTCTTGAGAAATTAAAGTAAAATTCAGATTATTTGGATATTTTAAAGAAAAATTGTTTGACAAGTTTCCTCTTTGTGCGGTATTTATGCAGGATCTCACTTCACCTTCAATTAGGATGTTTCCTGCTGCTGAGATAGAGAAGAGTGTTGGTAGTAGAGGAGTTGAGTTGTTGAGCACTGGAATTCTCTGAACAGTTTCCCTTGGATAACTTTTTTCTATTTATGCAGATTTTTTTTTTGTTTTTGTTTTCTTTATTTCTTCACTGTGAAAGACTGAAGATGCACAGCTAGTAACTGTGTTTGATTTATATTAGGAAACATGGGGGTAAGTTACTCCAGGAAAGACCAAATGGCTTCCTGTTTCAGCAGGACATTTCTTCTGCATTAAAAATACACCTCTGGCAGAGCCTCCCTCTTGATCCTGAGCCTAGGCCTTAGTTCAGGTGAATGCCATGTATGTTCCATGTTCTAGATCAAGCAGGGAACAACATTTAGGCCTTATCACCAGTGTGGTACTCCCCATCAGCTGCAAGGATGCCAGAGGCATGTGACTGGTGATTCAGAAGCTGACAAAGGAGGATATTGCGTTTGCCAACCTCATGTAATTTTGAATATCACAGCACAGAGCTCAGAGCAGTAGGGTGCAAGTCCAACAGTTTCTACTGTAAGTTTGTGATTTTACCTGCTCAACCTAATACTTATCTTTAGATTTATATGTGGGAAGCAGCTGTTATTTACTGCACCATGTTTTAACAGTGCTGCAAAATCAGAAATCACTGTTCTATTTTTGGCTGACCCTTTATGTTTTCTTTTGCAGAGCCATAGCCCTGCCCCTCAGTACCAAACTGGGTGTGAGAGACAAGCAGAGACCAAAAGCTCAGCCCAACCCCGTGCTGGAAACATTCTATAGTACACGCTGCAAGAACCCTCAAGAGGTGAGTCCCTTCTTTCTTTGCTTTCCTGTAGATTTAGTGTCTTTAGCCAAAAATCCCATTTGGAATCCTGAAGTTTAGCAATGCCATTCACATCTGGAAGCTCAAGAAAGGAAACACTGTAGCCCTGGTTATCTGAGAGCAGCCTGCCAGGAGGGTCCTCCAGCAATTCCATCAGCTCTGAACAGTGACAGCTCCTGTCCCTGCTCACCCATACACAGCACAAGCTGCAGCACTGGGGGCTCTGCCTGAACATCAGGGACACCTTCTTACTGTCAGGGTGCCCAGGGAGCTTGGGAATTTATATCCTTTGGAAAACTCAAAGCTCTCTGGACATGGCCCTTGACACCTGGCTTCAGGCAGCCCCATTTGAGCAGGGCCCATTGGATGAGATGATTTCCACGGTCCTTTCCAACCTCAGCCATTCTGTGATGACTTCTTTTCATGACTTCAGGACTGGCAAATCCTGAAAAAAATCAGCTGCCTTGAGCTCCCACATTGCTAGTCCCTGCAGCTCAGCCAGTGTATTTTACTTGATCTCCTAGTCCCAGACTGGGTCATTCTGTTGCCATGCAATCCCTGAGTTTGAGATTGGCCTTGCAAGAAGCCAGAGTCTTGGCCATCATCACAGAGATTGGGAGGGGCTTCAGAAACCTGCAAACACAACTGGTGGGTAGTTTTTCCCTGAAGGGTAAGAAGAGTGTTTTTCAAGAAATTGGCAAGATGACCCAGAGTTATAATGGCTGCTGCTGATGGGAAAAACCACTAGCAGGATTATGAATTATCAGGCAATATTAGAATTTAACCTGGTCAGGGAAGTCCTTGAGTGTGAACTCTGTGGTAGGGAAAGCAATCTGATTTTATTTCAGCTTGTTTTTGCAGACTTTCTCTTGGCATCAAAGCAATAGTTGTGAACTCTTATAGAGGATGGGTGAATAGAGTGCTCACCATGGGTTCCATTCCCAAGCAACAATCCTGCTCCAAACACATTGCTTCACCAAGGCTATTGCAGCATGGTTTTGATGCAGTGGGGCATGAGGAGCCCCAGGATATGCAGTACCAGGTTAGGAATAAAGGAGAAGAGGCTAAAATTAAAATGCAGGCATTGATCTGAGTAGTGCAGCCAGCCCATCTCTGCAGCAGTGGGAAGGAGGGACACTTACACTTGTCAGTGGTTGACCTTCCTCTTGCCTTTCTGTCCCCAAAATCCAAACATTTCTCAGTATAACTGCTGCTATGTCAGAGATCTAACTCAAGTCCTGGCTTTGCCAGCAGGTTTTTCCTGCGGCTCTTCCTGCACCCCTGTTGCACTAAGTGGTGCTTTTCTCCCAGCAGATCTGGGATACTGGAACAGATCCTCACCATGAGACTGCAGTATGAGGTGAAGCAGGACCTGGCTCTCTCCACTCACTGGATGCACCTCAGCCAGTCTGCTGGCTCCCTTCCCCTCCCAAGAGCTCTCAAACCACTGCTTAGAGGCAGCTTTTACTTGTCCAGTACAATATGAGATTTTGCAGTTCTTGGCAGCCATTTCTCGGGAGAATTCCACATGATGGAGCAGTTAGAGAATGTAAATTGGCATCTCCATTTGTCTCCACCTCCAGAAAAGGGCTCATAAAACAGCACATCTGAAAGCAGCATATCTGAAAATTGGTAATCAACTTATTTTTGTACAGCATGCTTAAAGTATGTAGGCCGGTCTCACATGATACCAATTCAGGTAAATGCATTCCATGAAAAACTATTGCTTTACTTAAAAAATAAGGTTATCCATGATGACACTTCCAAGTAGGAATATAAAACATGACAAACTCTTAACAGCCTAAGGACAAGAAGGAAGGTAATTGCAGGATTTCTGTGAGTTATGTATTGAAGAATTACCCCAACAGGTTTACCACAAGAGAAGAATATCCAGTAGGAAAATGATGTTGCCTCTGCTTATGACATCCACCATGATACTGCATCAGAATTGCTGAGAGGCGTGACAAGGTTCAGTGGAGAACCATAAAATAGGATTTAAACTGCAGTGATCTTTATTGGAGTGACAGATTTTAAGGATTTGATCTCTGAAGACAGGGTGAGGAAGTGATTAGGCAACAAACTCATGTGAAGAGACAAGACTGGTTTGAAACTGGGGAAGTTAACATAAAAAATGAGAAGTTTCAACATTAGTATTTATAACCAATTGATTAGAGGAGAATGGAAAGATTTTCTACTATCCAAGGTCTTTACGCTGGGAGTGAACAGCTTTCAGAAAGATGCCTTGGTTTGAACAGACTTAGGCTGGCCAGGGGCTCCAGCTGGGCTCTGTGATGGGTCAGATGAGATATTGCCCTGTCTGACCTTTGAATCTGGATCTGAGCCTGCTGCCTCACCTCTTTTCCAGGGTGAGCTGCTCAGTTTAGCCAAGCAATGTGACCTGCCAGTGAGGAAGGTGGAGAAGTGGTTCCGGCACCGGAGGAACATGGACCGGCCCAGCCTGTCCAAGAAGTTCAGCGAGGCCTGGTGAGCAGGAGCACAAGCCATGAACTCAGGTTTTCATGGGAGCTGAGCTCCACAGACAGCTCACTGCCTCCTCCTGCCCTCCATCCCTCCACAGAGATCCCAGCTCCCTGTCTGCCCTCCATCCCTGTGCAGAGATCCCAGCTCCCTGTCTGCCCTCCATCCCTGTGCAGAGATCCCAGCTCCCTGTCTGCCCTCCATCCCTGTGCAGAGATCTCAGCTCCCTGTCTGCCCTCCATCCCTGTGCAGAGATCTCAGCTCCCTGTCTGCCCTCCATCCCTGTGCAGAGATCCCAGCTCCCTCCACAGAAAGCATCTTGGGTTTCCCTGACATACTTGGCTCTGCTATTACTCTCTGCTGCTTCTCTGTTACAGAAACATTTCTTGCTTTTCCCCCCTTATTTGCAATCCCAAATCTCCTTTTGCTGTTGTACCTTCATTCCTTACTGGGTCCTTGTTTCTGTCTTTTCCTGACTTTGTCACACTGGCATCCTGCTTTGACACACATTTGAACCTGAAAAACTCTGCTGTTTATATCTTAGTGCTTTGCTGCTGCTTCAGTACCTACTATAAAGGCATCCTTTCTGTTGCCTTCCCCATAGTTTCCCTTTCTGCACAGATTCCTTCTGCTGCACCTTTTCTGCAACTATTTTGCACGCTGTTGCTTTCAAAAGCTACAGGCAGCTGGCTGGATTGGATTCTGCTGTCGTTTGTCTTCAGCATCCTGAAAGTCACAAACCAGCATCCTTCCATGAGGGTGGAAGTTTGTGAACAAAGAGCAAAAACTGCTGTGTGGAAATCCTCCTTGTTATGTGGAGGCACAAAATAAATTTCAGGACAGACAAATTTGCATGTCAGTCCTGGCTCAGCTTTCCACAGAAAAGGAGGGTTCTCCACAGGTTGGTTGGAATGCCTCATTTACAAGGGGCTGCTCTGCTATTTGTGTAAGGAATTGGGTTCCCCCAGGAAAGCCACATAAGCAAAAGAAATCATTAAATACTTGGAGTACTGTTCATCTATCTAAAAGTGTGTATCTGTATCCACTGGGTAGGCATCAACTTTGGGCTCATCAGCATGTGCTCCATTTAACATTCCACCTGTAATTTGAAACCCCTGCCTAAAAACCCTAATTTAAAAAGAAGAAAAGGATGTGTATTATTTATTTCTAATATTCCATAGAGTTACAAATATTTACAGAAATAGTGAATAAGGAGTTGTTTATTTATAAACAATGTTTATTCTCTCTCCATCTGGATGAAATATCAGCTCTCCCTGCACTTATAGTAAATAGTAACAGTAAGTAGGAAACAGTAAATCCTTTTCTGCCACAGCCCACTGAGGACAGAGTCCTTCCCCTGGCCCTCTGTTGCCATGTGCAGTCTGTAGACAGAATGTCTCTCTATGTGACATAGCAGCTTTACAGAGTTTATTTTTGTCTTGGAATTCCTGGGGCTTTCATTGACAGGTGGAGTCTCTCAAAATGCAGTTATGTCTGAATTGTTATGGAGATTTTTGGGAATTAAAACACTAGTTTAGACAGTTTTACTCCTTTTCATATTTCCTGTGGTTCATTTATTAATAATTCGTTTATTCAATTGGGCTGAAATTCCCCCCATTCCTTACTATGTGTGTGAATATTCAGGTGACCTGCCTCTGTCCACTGAACTGGGCAAACAGTTTGTATGTATTTCTGTGTGGGTTTAATATTGGAAAATCATTTCTGGCTCCTCACTGGGCCAAACATGACAGTAATTAGTTTCTGTACATGGTAACAAATTTAGCAGGCTTGCTCTCCAAAGGCCTAGGAGAGAGATTGGCGTTGTTTCAGTTTTACAAATGCATCTGCTACTGCTGGGAAGCTTTGGGATTATTCTCCTCAGGATTTTAGTCAGCAAGATTCTTGTGTCCTCTGCCATCTCTACAGCAAAGGAATTGCTCTTTGTGAAGTCTGTGAAATGTGCTGGTAAAATGCAAAGAGCTGGTCCTGTTTTGGTCAAACCTTGAACATACTAATGTGTCTTTGCCTTAATAGTCTTATTATTTAAATTAGTGTGAGGATACACAGACTTGCTGCTCAGGGGTTAATGAATGGGATTCTAATGCCCTTTTTTGTTTGTTTGTTTGTTTGTTTGTAGCTGGAGATTTACATTTTACATCATTTCTTTCTTCACTGGACTTGCTGTCCTGTATGATGTGAGTACACACGCTGCCACCTGCTGTTCTACCCAGCCAATGCCTGCAAGAATGGCAGAGTTTGTTGTCAAACATGCCTTTTCAGATCTTCCTCTAGAGGTTTTCCATACCTGTTGGTGTGTATCCCCTGCATAGCACACTTAGGAGACCAGATGTTTCCTCTTCTTCTGGCAAAGCAGAAGGCAGTTGGGATTGTATAAAAGTAAATTTCTGCAGAGTAGGACATAGAACACTTACCTAAGCTGGAAGCTGCAGGGTCTGTTTGTGTGTTGTATCCAATACCTCTTTAAGGCAAATAAATTGGTCTTCCTTTGGAGCATGGACTGCAATTTAATAATTTTATCTGCTAATTTTGTTTTCCTTACCCAAGATGTGATTGGTTCAGGCTCATGCCTCAGCCTTTTCTCTAATTTGATAAATAGTGAATTCTCTTCATACAATTTGTACTGCCTCATCAGGCAGAAGTGGTAACAGGAGCCATGGGTGTGCTCTTGTCCCTGAGCTGTGGTCACTGAGCTGGGACTAGGGCACTGGCCATCTGCTGCCTCTGTTTTCAAGGTTCCCCTGATTCTTTTGCTGTGTCTGGTTCCCTAGATGAGATTTGCAGAAGTCTTCTGGTACAGTCTGATGAGTTAAGTGATGTAAAATGTGCACATCCCAAGGCAACAGGCACAAAATCTCCTTGTAAGCTCTCATTGTAACACGTGAAGGACTTTTCATTTACACAGACTTTTAAGTCAGATTTTAAGGTACTCAAAAGTATGAGGATTAGAGGATGAGCTAGCTGAGGAGTGAAGGTATCTGAACCCCAGCTGCATGTTCTGTGGATCTGTACATCAAAACAGAAGACTGCTCTTTGAGACCAGCTGTTGAAATTTGGTCTGCATGATCTACTTAGCATTGTACAAGAGCCCTATGAAAGCAAGGGACAAAATCATATTCTTCAGCATGTTGTCTGTCCATTATATGGATGAAATACCATTTTCACTTTTTGTGACCCATGTCTTTATTCAACATACATCTTAAAATTTTCACAAAAAAGGGAGACATCCATCCTACAGACAGCACCTCTAGATCCTGTAGCAAATATATTATTCTGTTGTCTAAATTGTACTAAAATGACTACTTTAAAAAGAAAGATGAAGAACTAACATGACAGGGCATATATACCTGTGAGATTTTCTGACTTTCACAGGTTTATTTTGTAACCTGAGTAGCTTTTAAGCATGTGTTTGTTTTTGTGAAATTCCCTTCTTTCTTTAGGAAAAAATCAAATGTTTAAATTCTGCATTAGGAGTTTTGGACTGATAGCAAAAACCGCTGCCCGTAAGTCAGTGGAACAGCCTGTAACAAAGGAAAATTATCTTCCAGCAGGCCACTAGAAATCAGCTATGTTTGCTGAGAATAGACGAATTATGAAATTCAGGGATCTGGAGTTCCTTTCTAGCTTAGGTAAACAGTATGCCATAGTTGTTTCATAGTTTTTGCTTTGTGCTTTCTGGTTCTATATCACACATCTCTCCTGGCTCTGCACAGGTATTTGCTGTAAATTCTATTCCCAACCTCACTCCCAGTCAGCAGGAACTGTGTCTGTTCCAAATTACCACTGCACCTAAAACCACTGCCTCCTGCTTTGCCTCTGTATTGCCCACACACCAGCAGTGCTCAGTGGGAAAAAGAAATGCTGCCTTCTTGCCTCAGCTCTGATACCTGGAGCCCTGTAGAACTTAAAGAAAATTACCCTCATAGGTGTGAGGCATTGCTGTGTTCTGTGAGCTCTGACCCAGTCTGGGCACAGCTCGACAGAGCACGCTCCACGCAGGGAGGACTCTTGGGGACTTTAGTTGCCATGTTTCTATGAAGGTTTCAAAACTGCCGAGTTCTAAACTACCAATTTTCTATTGAACAGAGTAGGATCTTTTCAGGGGTTCATAACTTAACAAACTGCAGCATAACCTTCGCTGAAGGTGAAGGTACATACCTTCAGTGTATGTAAATATACACACATACATAATATAAATACATACCTGACACACCAGTTTTCAACCTTCTATCCACTTTTAGGTGTTATTGTCTAAATCACAAATATTCCTAATAAAATACTTGTAAGATTATTTTTAAATGCTGAAAACATCACCATCACCTCAAGTTTGTAGAAGATGGCAAAAAGTTGTGAGAAGTCTTCTCTGAGCTATTTTATTTGGAACAGTTAAATAGTGTGTGAGATTTCAGGCAAACAGCCTCAATTTGGAAATGTCACAAGCAGATGCAAGTCCTTGTCGTGGAAATCTCTTGGCAATTGGATTCCAGACAGCGAGACCAGCTCTGCCTGTAATAGAAGACAATAGTAGTAACAAACTAAAGGAATAAGACAACTGATAAGTAAAGAACTCTTCTGATATTCTCACATATATGTTGCATTTTTGTTGCAGAAGCCTTGGCTTTGGGACCATAGAGAGTGCTGGACAGGATATCCACAACAGGTGAGTCACACAAGAAGGAGAATTGCTGTTATCAGTCTTGTCTTGTGTTTCTGTATTTTTTGAAAATCAAATTATGATAGTGACAAAAAGAGGACACTGAATTAAATTCAGACACAGAAGACCTAAGAATTCAAAGTCAGACCCTCATCTGGAGATAAAGTCTTTGTATCTGGTCTCATCTAATGCAAGAGAAGATGAATTGGCAGAGCACTTTGTCACTACCAAGAGAAAATGAAGACTTATGTTCCAGGGGTTTTGTCTGACAGTCAAAGCTAGAGCAAGACCCCTTGACTGTATGTGGAGGTTGCAAACCCATAAAGAGAAAAGTAATGCCCAATTCTAGCAGTGTGAGGCACAGGAAATGTAAGGGGACTAATGACTGAAGAGTGAGGCAATGCCTTGGAGGATAAGTCTCTGAACAATCCAGTATTGCTTGAAGACAAAAATTTTGGGGGCAACTCTGTAGTTCTGTGTAAAAATTAAACCATACAAACAAGTGGGGCTTGAATAGGAAGGTAAGACTTCAAGGATCACTTGTATCTGATGGGTGTTTCCCTGTCTCTCCCTCTCTCACAGCCTCTCCAACCCTCCCTGTTCTGGTACTACATGCTGGAGCTCTCCTTCTACTGGTCACTGGTCTTCACCTTGCCCTTTGACGTGAAGAGGAAGGTGAGTGGCAGTCTCAGGGGAGAATCAGGTACAAACAGGACTCAAGCTGAACACTTAGGAGAGTGATCTCGAAGAGCATGTGTATTGTGCCAATCAAGGTTTTGTGGCAGTCTCTCCTTGCTCATTCACAGGAATTTTCATTACCACTCATTGGAAGTGGAGAGCACCAGCCCTGATATAGAAAGGTGCAAAGTACTGCGGAGTTCTCAATCCAAACTTAAAATCCAAATATAAAAATTGCTCTTTTGTAACTCTTCTAGGCTGCACTGATCATAGAGACAGAAAAAGAGGTGGTTCTCTGCCAGTAAAGCTGCTTGTGTTCCTGGTGCCAGTGTCCCAACAGACAGGGTGCAGCATCAGGCCATGGCTGGTGGAGGGAAAGAATGTTCTTTGTTGTGAGATCCTCAGTTTACACCACGAGCTCTTCATTCCTGGGTCTCTTGGTTGCCTACATTTCTAGAATACATTTGGTAAAATAATTATGCGGGTAAGACTTTGTAGAGGGAGGTTTCTTAGTCACTAGATAGAGAGATATCATTGCTACCTGCAGGAACCACGTTTAGACTGGGGCAGGAGGTACATTATGTATTTTATTCTCTGCTGTTCCCCTTCTCATTAGGATTTCAAGGAGCAGATAGTCCATCATGCTGCAACCATCTTCCTGATCAGTTTTTCATACTGTGCCAACTACATCCGCATTGGGACACTGGTGATGGTGATTCATGATGCTTCTGATTGCTTCCTAGAGGTGAGCCAGGCAGAGCCTAATCAGCAATGGTGCTCTTCAGTCATAGAATGTCCTTCTGTCTAACACAGGCCAAGCACTGGGTGTTCCACAGATCTTCTGCTCTGCTGACCCAGCCAAGGGTGCCCAGCTGAGAGCTGGGCAAGAGCTATGGTTACCTGCATGCAGGTTGTGTCATACATGTCTCATTAACCCCCTGGAGTGTGTGCAGATGCTGTCTTGGCTGCTGTTTAATTGTTCTTTCTCCTTCCAGCCAACTAAGATATTCAATTACATGAAGTGGAAAAGAACTTGTGACAGCCTCTTTATGATCTTCTCAGCTGTCTTCCTGATCAGCCGCCTGGTCATTTACCCCTACACGTGAGTCTGCTCAGTGAGGGGACGTGGAGGAGGTGCCTCCTGAGACAGGAGGATTATCTGGGGGCTGCAGCCTTTGGTTTTTGTCCTGGAGCATGTGTTCTTCCCCTTTGCACCTGCCTTGGGGTAAAATGGCTGCTCTTTGGGTTCATAGAGCAGTCCTGGAGCCCTGGGCCAGTGGCTCCATCCAGTGTACTTCGGGTGGAGAAGTGAGAGCTGGGATGGGTAAAGATGGAAGTGGCTGATCTTAAACTTCCTCTGTGACTACAAATTTCTGGGGCTTAATTGTGGCCCTGTTAACAACATGCTTTCCCTCCACTGCAATCCCCTCTGTTTTGCAGAGTGCTTTATAACACCTACTATTACTCCATGGAGATATTCCAGCCCTTCTTTGGATACTACTTTGTGAATGTTCTCCTGATGATTCTGCAGCTGCTCCATGTCTTCTGGTCCTGCCTAATTATTCACATGGTCTACAAGTTCATCGTCCAGGGCACGGTATGCATCAGTTTGTACTGTCCTTTACATCACATGGGGAGGGAGGGTCCACCTAGACTGCTTGAGAATACAGGGGTCCATCTGGCGTAGATTCCTTATTGTTCTGTTGAAATCATACATGCATATTTCCAACAGTGAGGTAGAAGGAAACTCAGTTGTATTAGGGAAAGTTGACCCAAAATTTTTTATTAATCACTACAATATTGAGTCCACTCCTGATGCTTATATTCAACAAAAATATGGATTGGACTCCAGGAGAGATGTCTGTGAACAATGCCAGTGACATCCGAGTAAAAATCCCAACACTTTGTGCAGTGTGATTTGCATTTGTAACAAGACTAAGAAATCAAAGAAGAGGAAATTGTCATGACTGGTGAGGTCTGTGCAAAAGTTTTCCCCTTATTGTACAGGACTTTTTATTACAATTTCACACAGTAGGTATTTCTGTCTAAACCAGCTGCCTGGGCTCTTCTTTCAGGAGTGGAGGGCAACAGGCATGCCCAGATTATGATCCATTCCATACTTCACCTGGCAGTGCTACTCAACAGGCACAAAGCAACCAGAGATTAGTATCTGAGCTCCAGCTGTATAAACTGAAATGGAATGCATCCCACATCCCACTCTTTCTGGCCTGTAGTATTTACTGTGAGACCAAAGTGCTGCTCAGCATGTTCCCAAAATCAAAGCCATGACTGGCCACATGCCAAGGATGCAGTCCAAAGGTGACCAGTCAGTGCCTTGTGGGAAGCGACCTCAGAGCCCAGGATGATTTGTTTTATTAGTATCCAGCTGAGGAATTTTGTCTTACAGGAACTGAGAGCAATCATTAAAGGCTCCTCTTTATCCTGATTGTCCCCATTTTCTTTATCTGCCTTCCCTTAAGGTAGCGCAGAGCAAATTACTTGCAGATCAGGAAACAGGGCTGGAAATGAAGATACAACTGAATACGGCCTTTTATTGTTTTCCTAGTTTTTGTGGGGGCTGAATTACAACTGCCGTTACTGTAGTGTAAAATGATGAGGTAATAAAGTCTTATTAGAAAGTAAAGAGCCATCAGGGAAGAAAATCCTGAAGCATATCCAGAATTTTCCCTATTTTCTCTAAAATGGATATGCCAGATTTGATATAAAAATATATTTGAGAACTTTCTGTACTGAGCAGTAAAAAGCAAAAAATAATTGTCCTAAACAGATCCGTTTCAATCATAATATTTAGTAGCCTAAAGCAATATCAGCAAGAATACGGGACATTCTCTCTTTGAGAGCTACAAAACTTTTGCTGCAATCAGTTCATGTTCTTCTTGCAGGCCTTTCTGGTCTCTATGGTTTTCCTCTCTGGCTACAGAATAATCTTTACCACCTTCTCACATGATGTTTCCTAATCCCAAGTAATTAGCACTCAGCCTAGATCCTGAAGTACAAGTTTCATTCCCTCATAGAGGGAGCAGCTTTATAGTTCCTTTGGGAATCTTGCCAGATTTAAGACCTCAGCCACATTCTTCGGCTATAAATGGATATATTTAGAAATATTGACTATTATTTGTCCTTATGCTGCAGGTCCAGGCTCCTGCATATTTCCTGATCTGTCAGTTCCAGAGTGATCCAAGGTGCAGGTTGTTCACAGCAGATCCTATCTCCCACCCATATTGTCCTTGGAGGTAGAGTGAATTCAGTGCAAATTTAGATTTTTACAAATCCTGTCTGCATCTGGTTGTAGTGATCTCTGGAAAGAGCATGAGCTGAAATAAAATTCTCAGTATGATCTGGGAAATCTCAAGAATGGACAGCCATAAATGGAGACTAAATTTCTGGGCAGCACCTGATTTTCCCCTGAGCAGTTTCTAAAGCTGAGGTCACAGAAGGGGTTTGCAACTTTCCCTCTGTCCAACAAGGATTGTGACACTGTGAATTTGTCCCCAATATTGGCATCTTATATGGCAGAGTAGAGACAGCCTGAGAAGCCAGGAAGTGCTGAGCTGCTTTTTTCTAAGCTGTCATTTTATCCCATTATTTCTTTTTTGCCTTCCTTTTAAGGCAGATAATTAAATACTTAGAAGTGGATTACAGGTCTCTCAGTCAATAAACAGCAAGCGGAAAAACCTGACCATAAACCTGAATGCAGTCAGAGTGGAGTGGCTTTGTGTTGAGGCTTTGGGAAGCATGTTTCCAGCCTGTCCCGAGTGTTGTCAGCCTGAAGCCACCCAGGCCATGTAGGCAGAAGTTACCTCTTTGTCCCTTTCGGAAAGTGTAAACGAGCCTGATTAACTGCCTCCCCCATCCTTCTCCCTCATGCTGATGACCAGGGCAGCAACGCGGATCTCCTCAGGCTTACACAGTTGTCCTCAGTCCTGGGCATTTGTGGTTTGCTCTGCTTCACAGCCTGTAATTCCCAATTTCAGGAATTATGTGTATCAGGAATGTGTATCAGGGTCACAGATGAGATTCCAGTGAGACTGAAAGCAAAGAGGCAGGGAGAATCTGCTCACAAGGGTAAGGTAAAAGCTGAAGGGAGCCTGTGCTGAGTGGCTGAGGCAGCAGGTGCATGGTCAGCCTGTGGTTCAGCCATCACTGCTGCTTGTGCAACTGCTGTGTTTATCTGGCTTCTCACTCACCTGCCTTTGTAGATGGAAAAGGACATGAGAAGTGACACAGAAGAAAGTGACAAGGATGAAGAAAGAGATAAAATTAGAGAAAAGGAGAAAAATGGGATCACGTGTTTCAGCAACGTCACAAGCAATGGTTACATCCAGAGGAATGGATCTGAGCCCCTGGACAACAGAGCCCACCGAGCCAATGGCCATGCCAAGGAAAGATAGCTGCTGTCCTGTGCTGCTGGCCTGGCCTCCAGCAACCCTAGGCCACCATCTGTAGAAACAGTTTTGCTCACTGTGTAGATAAACTGGAGTGCAATTGCAGTATTGTAGCTGAATTCCTGCTTCCCATAAACCAAACTGTTTATAGCCAGTGGATATTTGAAGGAAGTTTTTTGTCTTCCTTCAGTAAAAGCTTACTATAGGTTGTAGCCTCAAAACAGATAGCAAGGGATCAAAGTGGTTTGACTTGTATTAAGACTGTACCATAATTGTTGTCAAATGTGTTAATCTTGAAAAATACTTTAAAAATAAGGAGGTGGATAAACTCTGGCAGTGTCAAGTTTTACCCACCTAATGTATGATAGGAATCTGTTTAGCCTGGATCAGCCTCTGGAGGCCCTGGCCTATTGCCAGTAATTATTATGGCTGACAAGTGATGAATCTTATCACTGGGATACCTCTTCTGAGAAAACAGGTGCCCTGAATACACTCACAAAATTAAAACTGAGTATAGTGAAATGAAAGCTTTTGGAAAGGCATAAGATAAAACTTGCTCTTCTCAAAGGAAGTACTCTTTGAGCCAGTGACCAGTTTTGTAATGGTATGGATCTCAGTCCCTACTTACTGCCTGTAAGCTCCAAAGCCCAGGCTGGAGGAGTACCCACACAAATCACATTGGAAGAGCTGGGAAGTCCAGACAGCTGTTTCTCAACACTTAAGAGTTGGACTCGATGATCCTTGTGGGTCCCTTCCAACACATAATATTCTGTAATTCTGTATTCTGTGATAATTGAAAGTTGGAAGCACATGTTGTGTACACTGTGATCTGAGCGTATGGTCTCACCTCTCTGCAGGTGCTGTGCTCAGGAGGGATACTGAAATGCTACATCATTTTGTACTACTGAATGTAAATGTTCTTTATAAATTACTTTTAAAGGTTTGAACGTCTGGTCTCTTTTTCTACTTCTTTAACTACCAGGAGGTAAACCTGGCTGGCTGCACCTTACAGGTGGATGTGTGATGAGGGAGACCCATGTGGGTGCCATTGCCAAGGGGAAGGTGCTACCTGTACAGGACACACAGTCACACTGAGCCATGCCAGAAAAGACCTGCAGCTGCCACGTTTGTCTCCTGTTAGTAAGACTGTGTTTGGCCCTGGAACAAGGGATAATTTGGAACACCCCTACACTAGACTTAGGGGCAGGCCAGGTTACTTGGTACTGCCAGGACAATGGCAAGTCCAAGATGGCAACACTGGGGAGGTGCTTTGGCCTTGCAAGGGTAGGAGGAGAGAAATTAATATCTATTCTTCTTTTTTTTGTGAAGTTTTAGGAGGCTAGGAAAGATCCCTATTGTAAAATCACATCACCTCTCCTCCTAGGAGCAGAATGCTTCCCAGAGTCTGCATAATGCCCAATGGAGCCAGTGAATGTAAATGCCTGCTGGAGTTGATCCTCAGGGCTTTGCTGTGTCCCTGAAGATTGAGATAAGCTTGTTAGGTGGCAAATCTGGTTCTTATGAAAGATACATCAAGGATACAGGAGAGCTGTTGGATTTGAGCAAGGATTACTGAGTGCTGCCTTTAGCTGAGCCAGTCATGAGTCATTGAGGCAGATCAGCTGATGAATTTGTTTTCTTGCCATCAACTTGGTAAGGCTTGAAGAAGCATTCAGCTCCCTCCCTGCTCCTCCACCTTCTCTCTTTATGTTTGCTCCAGGGCTGGGAAGCTTCTGAGTAGTGTGACAGTGTTTAAGACTTTAGTGTATCCATCCCCTCCTCTCTTCACACATGGGGCATCACGGCTCCCCCCACAGAACAGCTGTTGTAGAAAACTTGCAGCTGGTCTGTCACTTGTCTGCTGAGAAACCCAGCAGAGCATATCATGGAACCACCAAATCCATTAGATTGGGGAAGGCCTCTGAGATCATCAAGTACAACCTGTGACCAGTCACCACTTTGTCAATCAGAGCAGAGTCCAATCACTTGTTAATTACTTCCAGGGACGGAGACTCCACCACCTCCCTGGGCAACCCATTCCAATGTTTAACAACCCCTTCCATGAAAAAAATTCTTCTTGATGTCCAACTCATACCTCTCCTGGCATGGCTTGAGTCCATTTCCTCTGCTCCTGTCACTTGTTTCCTGGGAGCGGAGCCCAACTCCTACCGGCTGCACCCTCCTGTTAGGGAGTTGTCAAGAGAAGATCACTCTGAGCCTCCTTTTCTCCAGGCTGAGCCTCTCAGCTCCCTCAGCTTCTCCTCATAGGACTCACTCTCTGATGGAGAGTTCTATCTCCAGATGGAGCACTGGGCACCAAGCAGGACCTGACTCTCTTTTCCCCATACTTTTATCCCCCATATGCACTGATGAGATGTGCATCACACAGTGTGTGCCCACATAATGTTAGTGAGCAGCTGTGGGAGATGAGGCATCCAGCTCCAGGTGAGCCATGAGAAAAAGAGCATGTATAGATGCTTCCAGGCTGCTGTGAGGTGGGTGACTCAAGGCTGGCACAGTGTGGCCCCCAGGCTGCCCTAGCCCAAAATTATGGCTGACACAAATCTGCTGACTCCAGGAGACGTGGACATCTGCTGCCATTTTAGATCTTGTTTTAAGAATAATTTGGGACGGTTGTTTCCTTTTTCCTGCACAGAGTAAATTTCAAAGATCTCCACTATCATGTTATTTCACATTAATTCATTCAGAAATGTATGCCCAAGGGAACCTTTTCTTGGATGGCTGCACTTGCAACAACATTGTTTTTCTCACTCTCACAGGTACAGCAGACACAGTGCCTGCAAATAAAGACAAGGCCTTGTTCAAAAAGCTGAAGTCATGTCTAAACAAGGGAAGGCACCTATAACTTTGTCAGATGCATGTAAGCATGCGATAAAGCAGGCCGAGAAATATCCCGAGAAACAACTTGAAAGGCAATATGAAACATTGGCAAGATGGCTGGATTCAGAAATGATGGTGGCAGACAGCAGGAACATGGGGATAGGTCAGGCCAGAGCCAAGAAATGCAGTGAGCTGCCCTGTGTGGCTCCCCAGCTGAGGGAGAGAGGGTTCAACACCTGACATCTCACTGAGAACATATTGCAAGAGGATCCACTTCAAGCCAACAGGAGATAAAATGTCACCTAGTACACAGATTACCTGCGTAACAGCAAACCTTCAAACCCACTGGCAGGAGGAAATTTGTTCTTAGAGGAGTTCAACTACTAGCTGTGGAATGCTGTTCTTTGTTTCAAATCATCTTGTTATCAGAAAAATTTAAGAAGGTTCCAGAGGGAATGTAGGAAACTTCAGCCTTCTGTAGTCTGACATGAAGACTGGTCAGAGCAGTAGAAAGTATTATATGTGATAGAATTTTTGGAAATAGATATGAACATAATAGGAAAGAGGCCCCATGGGCGGGGGGGGTCTGTGGGGATGTTGTCTCACTCTGCTGGAGTTACCCCAAAGAATTGGTGAGCACATCTAGTGGAGAGAACCTGCACCCTGCTCAGCTTTGCAAAGGCATTCAGAAAGGTCCCTCACCAGCCTGATGAGGAAACCCACCTGAGCTGACTATGAGAGACCAACACTGGTTGTTTGCAACTGTGTATTGGTGCAGGTGCCCCCAAAAAGGGGGAGGGAAAGGCAAAGAGCAAAATCAGCTGATAATGAAGGTTCTTCATGATGCTGTTGCAGGTTGTCTGCTGCAGTTCACAGCACTGAGAGACTGACAGAACACAGTGAAACTGAGTGGAGCAGAGGAATTGGTGCAGAAGAGAGGATGTCCTGAAGTGCTGGTCTGTGTGTGAGCACTCCAGAACCGCTCTGGGGAGCAGTGCCTCAGCTTTGTGCTCAGTACATGAGGATTCAAAATGCAAACAGGATATGGGATGTCACTGGCCAGGATGAAGTAACCAAAACTGGGACTGCTGGGGCCTTGAAGATGCCAGAAGATTTTAATGGATGTAGACAGTCTCCCCTGGGACCTCCATCCACACCCTCTGCTGGGTGTCAGAGCTGATTAAGAGATGAGGGCTTTGCAGAGTGAGAAGGATAGAAAGAGGGGGCAAGAGAGATGACTCTACTGATGGTGTCACCAGGTAGGTGTCATCTGTGAAACAGAGTGAAATTGAAATCAGCCACCTCCTTGACACCCTCTAAATTATTCTTGTGTACTAGGACATCTTACCCGACCTCCAAACTCACAGACACGTCAAAACAAGTGATATTTCAACTGGTCTGACACACTCATGGGATTGAGCAAGAGGTTGGGACAAGTGAGTGATGAGCTGTTGAGTTTGGAATCCTGATTTAGCAATGAGCTTTATGCCTTTCTAATACCTGCTTGCTGCAGGCAGCCTCTGGTTTCTCTGCCTACTCTCTTGACCAGAATGGGAGTGTCAGAGGGGTTCTGGCACCATGAATACTGGCTGCCACCTGGAGCTATCTGAGAAGACTTGAAGGAGTCTGCAGACATACAGTACCCAGAGCCTCAGCACCTCCTGCTCTGCATGCCTGGTGCCCTGTTATTGATCTTTGTCCAATGCATCTTTGAAAGGTGAGTGCAGCACCTCTGGTTTCTCCTGTGCTGGTTGCCACCAGTGTTTTGCAGAGCTGCTCCAGAATAATCCTTGCCTGCCTCCTGACCACTACAAAGTGCACATAGGATTGTCCCCAAGAATAATGAATCTCTCTGCTTTTCATACCATATGGTATTTGTATGGTATGGCAGCTCTTTCCCCTGCCCTCCCTCTCTCCTGTACCTGTAGCTGTGAAAAGACAAGTCAATCTCTCAGTCACACCTTAGCTGTGGGTGGGTCCCTCTGGAGACAGTCCAAGACAGATAAGGCAGCTTGCAGCATAGATAAGGGATTTACTGGGTATGTCAGTGCTGGAAGCCCCTAGCTGAGCCAAGATTCAGCCTGATCCTAGAGGATGCTCCTGAAGGTGCTATGAGAGCTCCCTAGCCCACAGCTCCTACAGCTGCCGTGGGACCTCTTTGCTCACACCACTCTTTGCCCAGCTCTGCCTCACTTTCTCCTCCTGACGCCAGAGAACCCCAGTTCTGCCAGGGGTGATGATCCACTCCAGGGTCCCAGCTGCAGGCTTGTCACCCTCAGGGAGCCTGAGGACTCGTTAGCATCTCCCCAGAACTTGTGTGTGGAAATGAGGCAGATCCACATTGCTCATCCCATGAGATGGATTCAGAGAGGGCTTTGAGCCCCTTTTTCAGGAACAAGGACTGACATGTGGGGAGGTGCAGATCAGCCCTCACGATTGGAAAATTGGAAGCTGGTCAGTTAAAGCAGGGCTGTGTGCCCCTGTGGGCAGAACTGCCAGCATGCTTCCCATCAGGCACAGCAGGACTCCACAGGGAAAAAGGGGAGGACATGAAGTATCAAAGCTGTAGTCAGCAAACCTGCCCTAAGCTGGGACAGAGGGTCTCTCCTGGAGGAGCCAGGGAGCACTGACCCATCTGCCCCAAGTGCTGACTCCTGCCTGCAGTGCACAGCCATGTACGAAGATGAGGCAGATGAGGGATGTAGGAAGAGCCAGATTTAATTCCAGGATCATCAGGTCTTCCCTCAAAGAAGGGAAGGCATGTTGCACCTGCCTGGCTTCCTAGAAACAACATGATTTAGGACACAATGCCTCCCACTAGAGCTTTGCTGGGGTTTCCTGCAGGATTCAGCATATTCCCATGTGTTCTGTCCTTGGCTCCTGCTGCAGACAGTGGTCAGGTACCCTAGACACAGAGCCCATGGGACACTCAGACACTTGCAGACTGTTTTTGTGGCATCCTCTGGACTGCTCAGGAGCGCAGTAAGGAGGGACAGCATATACTCCAACACAGAGGCATGCTCTGTGTCCTGTTGCCTCAGCAAAATTAATTACTACTTGTTTAGCCATCGTTACTGTTGTCTCCACCCCACCTTTGCTTTGGTGCCATTGTGCTTGTGAAGAAAGAGCATTGACCTGGCAGAGGTACCAAGCCCTGAGTGTGTGCTGGAGCAGCACAGGGAGCCTTGGGCTGTGCCCTGAGCCAGGTGTGGGAGCACTCTGCTGGTGCTGGAGCTCTACATCCAGCACAGAGCATGGCACTGGCAGCATCTTCCTGTTGGCTGACCCTGTCTGCCGGTGTGGGCACACAGGTCCTCTCCTGCCAGAGCTCCTTCCTCTTACACAGCCCTGACTCTGCCCTTGGGCAGGGCATGGGGTGAGCGACAAGCAAAGGCCCAAAGTTCAGACCAGTGCCACTCTGGAAGGCTTCTACATTCTGCTGGGCAGAACCCCAAAGAAGGTGAGTGTCCCCTGTGTCCTACTGTCCCAAAAGCCCAGGCAAGCAACACCTTCTCCCTGTCCCCAGGCCAGGCCCACCAGCCTCACAAGCCAGGCAGTTGCTGTTCACCACCCTTCAGGGAAGAGATGTACCAGCAGATATTGCAGCAGCTTCCAACATGTTCAACAGCTGCAATCCCAGCACCCCTGACCTGCTGCCTGTCAAACACAGCAGCTGCTGTGACAGCTGCTGGCTCTGGCAGGAAGGCAGCCACCACCCCTTTGGGTAGAGTCTATTAAGGCTGCTTATTTTTGGAAGTACTCCAAGTCCTTCAGAATCACAGAATCATTTAAGTTGGAAAAGCTCTCTGAGATCATGAAGTCCAGCCATTCTCCCAGCACGTCCCCATGTACCACTGTGACTGTCTACATCCATTAAAACTACCTGTGTTTTAAATCTCTTCAAGAATGGGGACTCCACCACAGTCCTGCGCAGCCTGCGCCAGGACTTGAAGTTTTTCCAATCTAAACCTCTCCTGGCACAACTAGAGGCCATTTAATCTTGTTCCACTTCTGTCAGGGAGTTGCAGAGAGCGAGAAGGTGTCCTCTGAGCCTCCCTTTCTCCAGGCTGAGCCCCTGCAGCTGCTCCTTATCAGCCTTGTGCTCCAGACCTTTCCCCAGTTCTGTTCCCTTCTCTGAACATGCTCCAGCCCTTCAGTGACTTTCTTGTCATGAGGGGCCTGAAACTAAACCCAGGATTTGAAATGCCTCAGCAGTGCCCAGTCACTGCCCTGGTCCTGCTGGCCACACTGGGGCTGGTACAGGCCAGGTGCCATTGGCCTTCTTGGCCACCTGGGCACACCTGGGCTCATGTTCAGCCACTGTTGACCAGCACCCCCAGGTCCTTCTCCACCAGGCAGCTTTCCAGCCACTCTACCCCAAACCTGGATTGTCCCATGGGGTTCTTGTGACCCAAGGGCAGGGCCCGGCCCTTTGCCTTGTTGGCCTTGGCCCATTGATCCAGACTGTCAAATTGCCTCTGCAGAGCATTCCTGCCCTCCAGCAAATCAACATCCCAGCTTGGTGTCATCTGTGAAATGACTGAGGGTGTCCTTGATCTCCTCGTCCAGATCATTGATGAAAATATTAAATGTGACTGGCCCCAAAACTGAGCCCTGGGGGAAACCATTGGTCACCAGTCTCCAGCTGGATTTAGCTTCATCCGCCACCAGTCTCTGGGCCTAGATCATGACTCACACTGATGCATTGATTTTAAAAAATAGTTTACTGTAATCACGATTAAGCTTTGTCAGATTAATTATAAAATGCTCATGAGCTCATCTTTAAATTAATTTTAATCACAGTTTATAAACCTTAACTCTTGTCATGTTATTTGGAATTCATGAAGAAAATGAGAATGATGGAATTGATGCCTTCGAGCCTGTGACTGCCACTTCAACAGCTGAATGGTTTGCTGACATTATGGAGTGAACCGTGTGTCTGCTTCTTTATATTTCCAAGTTGAAACTTCTTTTATCAATAGCTGATAATTATAAGCCAAAATTGTATCAGAGATGAAAAAAAATGTATTTAGACTTTTATAGCCAGACATTACATCCCATTATGTACAGGTGAAAAATTTAACCAGGGAGAGGCTGTGCTAACTTCTGAACCTGCATTTAGACATATCTGACCTGGAGTTTTAAAATGGCCAAAACAATCTGGGAGTTCACAAATGCAAACAGAGTTCAAGCAGGCCCTGGGAGCAGAGCTCCTCCTCCCTCACAGGGAATGACAGCCTCCAAAAGGCTCAGTCCTTCCTCCCTGCTCTGTTTCCCAGAAGGAGCTGGTTGCACTGGTCAAGCAAAGTGACCTGCCTGTCAGAAAGGTGGAGACCTGGTTCAGGCACTGGCGGGCCCAGGACCACCCCAGGTTGATGAAGAAGTTCCATGAGGCCAGGTAGCTGGGTTAGATTTTGGTGACGGAGACCTCCAACAGGCCTGAACATCATCAGTACCCTCTGTCCTGTCCCTACCCCAAACCCACTCCCAGGGAGCTGCTGTGGCTGCGAGCAGAGCCTCTGTCCCATGAGGGGAGGTCCCTTACTGCACACAGCGCCACGCTGCGGCACTGCCCGCTTCCCATTTTTACCTTTGAAAAGTTAAATTTGCCTCAACAGAGTCTACTGGCCTTGATGGAGAACAGGTTTAAATCTCAAAATCCCTCAGAGGGATTTTGAACACAAAAGCCACTTGTAAAATGTGTTGAACTTATTTTCAAAGGTGATCTTGATACAAAATAAAAATTTTAAGATATTGTCAGCATGGATGGTTGGGCAGAAAATGAATCCATAAAGTGCAGTTAGGAGGCAGTGCAAGCCATGAAAGAGGGAGGTTAAAACTGAACAGCCCAAGAAAGCACCAAAATCTTGACAGCTTTCCTTTTCCCTAAGTTGTTTGCTCTCTTATATTAAATCTTCCTGCATATCTTAGTAATACATGGAGTCATGGTGGAGAGAGGAGTCCCCAAGTGTCTTGATCAAGAGAATCAAGTTATCTCTGGGTCTCGCCTTGAGGTTTAATTCTATATGTACATAAACACCCCCATCAGGTAAGAGATCTACTCCTCTTCCCCCTCTGAAAAAGAAATTATTCTGTGCTTGACTCATATTATTATGTTTAAAAAAATATATTCTCCCCCTGAAAGCTTGTGCAGTACTTCCTACTGCAGCATTTCTGAAGAAACTTATAAGTCCCCCAGTATTCCTGTGCCATCACTGAGAAAAATTGGGTGCCTTCCACTATCTGGGGTGTATAAGCATCTGATAGGTGATCTACAAACATCCACACAACAAAAGGAGACAGGGAGAGGCATCTTGGTAGTCTTACTGCATCCTCTTTAGCACTGATGGAACGCCCAAGGAATCTGGGCAAAGCGTGGACCTCAGCAGAGCCAGGCTGGGCAGGGGATACCTGAAGCCTTACAGCACATGCTTCCATGTGCCAGCAGAGCTGAGATTCTGCAAATCTCTGTCCAAACAAGCACAGGTTCCCCTGTGGGCATCCTGGGCACAGCCTGGGGAGCTATTTCAGCTCTGGAGGAGGTCTTAATTCCTTGTTTTCTGTTTTAGTTGGAGATTTACATTTTATTTCACCTCATTCTTCTCAGGACTGCCTCTTCTGTATGATGTAAGCATGTGAGCAGGGTCATGCTGTGAAGTGACACCTTTTAAGGGCTCTTTGTTCATTGCAAATGAGGCTGATGTCCCAGGCCACTTTAAAGAGCCCATCCAAAGACGATGTGTGGTCATGTGGGTGGAAAGCCAAAGAAGGACAAATTCAGGGGTATGGAGCAGAATCATCCCCAATCCTGATTCAGAAGTTCCCTTTTCCCTGGGTGGAGCTGGCTAGGTGTCAATGATGTCACTCTGCTGTTCTTGTCTTAGATCCTGGTGTAAGTGCTCCCCACAGATACCCACACACAGCTCCTGCATCTCAGACAAGAGCAGACCCTGTCCTGGCTGTGGCTGCTGCCCGCTGCTCCAAAGACTCTCCCTATGACATCTTGTACATTCACTAATGATAAATGCATTTTGCCAACCAGTTTCTCCAAAGCTCAGAGCCAGATTGGATCTAGCATGGGCACACTGAGTTCTTGCAATACCTCTTCCCATGGTCTTCACCTGTCATTAAAAGGCACTGGGTTCTTACTGCTGCCTTCTCTATGCACAGAAGCCCTGGTTTTGGAACCACACCAAGTGCTGGTTGAAATTTCCACAACAGGTGAGCAGCAAATACATGGAATCCCAAGATAATTCATATTGGAAGAGAGATAAGAAAGATTCTTGTCCAACCTCCTGCTTGCAGCACTTTGCTGTGAGATCAGATCAGATTACCTAAGGCTTTTCCCAGTTTATTTTTTCCTGTTTAGTTTTGAAAACCTTCAAGTATGGAGACAGCACCACCTTATGACAAAAAAGCTTTATACTCATAACTCATTATATCCACCTGTCTTATTTCAACAGCTCTCTGGTCTCACATCCTCACATTATGCATTATGCAAACAGCTTGACACCTGCTTGATGAGCTCCTCACGTGTGCTCCCACATGACAGACCATGGAGAGCTCTGCTCAGAGCAGACACCTCTTCTCACTTTCTCTGTCACCCAAGTCTGTTTGGAAGTGGCTGTCTGTGCCACAAAAGGTGATCAGGATATCTGACACCTCAAAGCAAGGATAAAGATAAGGTGTCTGAGCCTCTGAATGGGGGAGACCCCAGCTGCTCCCAGTCCAGTTGCAGACAGACCAGGGCTAGTCCTGGCTTTGGACTTGTCAGTACATCAGCAAACAGTTCAGTCAATGGGAACTGGAAAATTTAGGCATGACCAACACCTGCTGTCCCAAACATGGGTTGAATGAAGGGGAAGACTCTTCCCCTCTCCTGAACCCAGGGGTAGGCAGGGCTGTCATACTGCCTGTCACTTGTCTTACAGCCTCTACCACCCATATTGGGCTGGTTTTACCTGCTGGAGCTCTCCTTCTACTGCTCACTGGTGGCCACTCTGCCCTTGGATGTGAAGAGGAAGGTGATTGACCACAGCACAACCACAACCAGATGGTTCAGTCAGCCCCCTATGCCCATGCCACACTGTCACCTCCCTGGGGGTGCAAAGGTGAAGGCACAAATGCTGCTGTGAAGTCCTTTGTGCATCTGAACCCCTTCAGCTCTCAGAGCTCACCGCTGCACCCTGCACTGGGCCCTGCTCATGTGTGGCATGGCCTTCCTGTCTGCCAGGCTGGGGAGGTGCTGGGGCCCCAGGGCTGGTCAAGGGAGAGCACTGGGTGAACACCACAGCCTTTCCCAGCCCTCAGGTGCTGCCTGCACCACAGGGCTGTGCCCCCCTGATGGGGGTCCTGTCACACAATGTATGTGTGACTTTTGCAGCACAGTCAGCTGGAGAAGCACAGGCAATTGAAGAGCTCCTCCATTATAGCCCATGGGTAGGACCTGCCCCGGGCCAAGGGCAATCTGCTGTCATTACAAAAGGCCTTCAATACACAGAGGAGGCATCTGGAAGAAAAAATGGGGTATTAGGAGAGCAATTTTTGAAGGGCAGATCGATTCACGAAAACTTACAAAAACCCATCTTACAGCATGTTTGCACCTACATATGTCTCATGGGTATTTATCTCGGTTTCCATCAGCTGGGCTTAAAAAAATTCTCTTCTTGAGATTGTGCAGGACCTCAGAGAGCTGTAGTGTGGTGGGGAGCACTGATGATTTGCGGAGATGTTTGACCCATCCCAGTGAGGCAGCAGTGTGCAGGATCAGATGCTGCCAGGGCAAGGTAAGACTGACAATCTCTCCTCTCATGACAGGACTTTAAGGAACAGATTGTCCACCACATCACCACCATCACTTTGATCTGTGTCTCCTACTGTGCCAACATGATACGGTTCGGGATGGTAGTCATGCTGGTCCATGATGCCTCTGATTATATTTTAGAGGAGTGTTATCCTCACCTGGAAATCATGGAATCACAGGATGGTTTGGGGTAGGAAAGGACATTAAGGCCCATCTCATTCCAATCCTCTGCCATGGGCAGGGACACTTTCCACTAGATGAGATTTCTCCAAAACTTATTCAACGTACCCCAAGGATGGGGCAACCTCAGCTTCTCTGGCCAACCTGTGCCAGGCCCTCACCACCCTCTGAGTAAATAATTTCTTCCTAACATCTAATCTAAATCTCTCCTAGTTTAAAACTGTTGCCTGCGTAAAAAGTCACTCTCCCAGTTGCAGGCCTGTGCTCGTGCCTGTGGGCAGCCCTGGCAGCTGTGCACACTGCTACACATGACACATGTCAGTGCAGTGCCCATGAGTGGGACACGTGTGAGTTGGTGACAGAGCATTTAGGAGGTACTTGTTCTACTGCTCTTGGGGAAAGGTAATTGGATGCAAAGAGACTAGGACACACGCCTACAAGCCTGGTCATCCTTGCAGGATGTGGGAAATCCCTCAGCCCCTAGATGGAGAACACAGGCACAAGGGACATACAGAAATTTGTTTCTCTACAGCTTGCCAAGATACTCCATTACCTGGAATAGAAGTGGGTCTGTGAAACAGTATTCAATGGTTTTGCTGTGGTTTTCATCATCTCCTGGCTTGTCATTTTCCCATTAATGTGAATAACATTTTGCTGTCCTCTGCATGTGGGTGTTATGCGTTGTTAGTTTCTGGATAGGTGACCCTCTTGAAGATTGCATGCAAGATGTTTTCCATTACCATCTGTATGGCTGATTACCTTTGTCAAGTGAGCAGTTTGCCTTACCTCTCTCTTTGAGTGGCCACATTCACACCTCCCTCAGGAGGGGACCTCTGCTGATAACAGACTATTGAATATCAGTGCATGACTGATAAGAACTATAACATCCCATTGTGGGATTCTCCGCCCAGAGGGAGGAGCCAAGCATTGCTACCCCGATATACTCTGAGATTCTAGAACACCAGCACAGCTTTTCTCCATGGGATTCCCCAGAGGAACAGCAGCTGCCTCTTCCTCCACTGGATCTTCAGAGGAAAGAATACATCCTTCTCTACAGAACCTCCTTGCTCCAACAGAACCACACCTGATACTTCAGAGGACTGCAGCCACATTTTCAATCGGACTACCACCAACACCCTGACGCACAGGGTGTCAGGTTGGGTTCTGACTCTGACAGTGTTGTTCTAGTGGACTGTATTGTTTATTTTAATTTTTTCTTCCCTATTAAAGAACTGTTATTTCCTGCTCCTATATTTTTGCCTGAGAGCCCCTTAATTTAAAATTATAGCAATTTGGAGGGGTGAGGAGGGTTTACATTCTCCATTTCAGGGGAGGCTCCTGCCTTCCTTAGCAGACACCTGTCTTTCCAAACCAAGACACCCTCCACACTGAGGGAGGAAAGGCAGAGAACAGAACACTACAAGTTCAAAAATTAATTCAATTGGAACAGAAGAACACACAGGGGGAAAAAAAGCCCTAGGGTTTTAACTGTATTAATGAATTAATTCTACTAATTAATCTAGAGCCACAGCCTCTGCTCCTCTTTTCCCACTCCTAATGTTATAAGCACTGGTTCCTATGAGAGAGAGAAGGTGCAAACCATACTGGTTAGAATTTCCCAAGAAATTCTTAACAGACTGAAAAAGCCTTAAAGCTCAAGGTCTACTAAGATACAATTAGTATAGTAGAAAACAGCACAGTAAATTTAAAGTTACCCACCATGTATCTGAAATAAAACAAGAAAATCATGAGGCATTCAGGGCATGCTGGGAGGGCATTGGCAATGATTCCTCCAGAAGCCACAAACAGGTACCAGCCTTGGAGAATGGCTTTTACATACACACATCTGGCAGCCCTTCCAGCCTTTAACTGGGCTGAAGTGGTTCTTTTTTCTTTACCTTTGCCAAGTTGCCTGGAAAAGCTGATAGTGACTAACTTCCCATAAACTTATTCCACAACACTAGCATTATAGTCTAATCTTTCTATTTTCTTTCAAACCAAACATTTCATTTGTTACACCAAGAAGAATTTCAAAAATAGGGCATGCTATACAGACAGAAAGGGGTAAGTCTCTGTTACTGTCCTTTGTCCCTGCTCTTGCTGCATACCACCACTAAAGATGCTGAGTTTTGAACTTTGGTCATGTTGCCATTTAGTCTGGATGCCTATGAGGCTGACTTTGCATGACAAGTCCCAGATTCTGGTGGTCGTATATCTGCCTTAGAGAGAAAAGCATTAAAAGCTTGAGGCAACTTTCCTGAGAACAAGCACAACTTCACTTGTCTCCACTACGAAGTGTGAAGTCCCAGAATCTCAAACTGCTGTACCATAATGTAAGGACAAAGAAGGTAAGAGGTGTCCTGGATCAGACTAAGGGTCCCTTGAGATCAGCACGTCTCAGCACCAACAGCAAGCAGCAGAGGAAGGCAAGTGCAGAGCAAATACATGCTCTGTCCAACAAGGTTTCCCAGCATACAATATATTCATGTCATGGGTAATTTGTGGAGGAAGACATACTAGCAACTCATCATCTCTCTCCTGTGCTGAACTGCTCTCTGTACTGTCTGCTTTCCATTTCCAAACCAGTGCTGTCCTCTTTTCTGTTCTCATCACTGAGGATACAGATTTTCTGTGACTTTTGCTAAAAATAATGCTGTGCCCAGCTGGTCATCTGCACCCTTAACTCTTCCCTAACTTCATTTTAAAATCTTTTTATTTAAGTGAGGTCCCTTTATGGTTTCACTTTTCCCCATTGTTCCTCTTAAGATTTATGTTAGGAGAAATGTTGCCAGTTCCTGTCTCTTCTAAGGGAGCATTGCAGGTGTCTGATAACTGACGTGTCTGCAGAGCCTATTGCATTGCTGGTGATTTTAATACAGAGCTTCAGCAGGTCCTCTGGGACTTGCTTTGTGAGAGCTGGGCACAGCGTGAAGCCTGGTGGTGCCATCCTGGTTCAGCTCAGCTCTGCCCTGAGAACACCTCAGCCAAGTCATCCTGCAGAAAGACACCTGATCCATGTAAGTCTGAAGAGACTTAACCTGCTTTCTTTACTCTTGTGTCTTCTGATTTGCCTCTCCCTCTCTTTCCCACAGCGTACATTATTATTTCGTTACAAAAGTTTGGTTGTTCCCTATTGAAGATTGCATGCAAGATGTTTTCCATTACCATCTGTATGGGTGATTACCTTTGTCAAGTGAGCAGTTTGCCTTACCTCTCTCTTTGAGTGGCCACATTCACACCTCCCTCAGGAGGGGACCTCTGCTGATAACAGACTATTGAATATCAGTGCATGACTGATAAGAACTATAACATCCCATTGTGAGATGCTCCGCCCAGAGGGAGGAGCCAAGCACTGCTACCCCAATATACTCTGAGATTTTGAAATTGCAACTCGGTTTTTCTCCATGTGATTCCCCAGAGGAACAGCAGCTGCCTTTTCCTCCACTGGATCTCCAGAGGAAGACTACATCCTTCTCTACAGATCCTCCTTGCTCCAACAGAACCACACCTGATACTTCAGAGGACTGCAGCCACATTTTCAATTGGACTGCTACCAACACCCTGACACACAGGGTGTCAGGTTGGGTTCTGACTCTGTCAGTGTTGTTCTAGTGGACTGCATTGTTTATTTTAATTTTTTCTCCCTATTAAAGAACTGTTATTTCCTGCTCCTATATTTTTGCCTGAGAGCCCCTTAATTTAAAATTATAGCAATTTGGAGGGGTGGGGAGGGTTTACATTCTCCATTTCAGGGGAGGCTCCTGCCTTTCTTAGCAGACTCCTGTCTTTCCAAACCAAGACATTCCCCATAAGCTGTCTCATAAATGCTTTCCGGGTGATCCTGCAGTTGTTACACATTTTCTGGTCCTATTGTGATCATCCAGATGATCTTGAATGTCATCCTCTTTGGTGAGGTATGAAAAGTCTCTGTCTCCTTTGTGCCACCACTGCTCATGAGAGAACGTGAGCTTCAGGGTGACTCCTACTTTCCTGCAGGAAGGAAGGAGAGAAATGAGATTGCCCCACGAACAGCCAACAGCTTCTTAAGGCGTATGTGGGGAGTTGTATGGATACCTTATCTCACAAAGATCAGAGCAGGAGCTCACTTCTAGCTTGCAGCTATGTTCTAGTGACATGGGAGCTATCCACAGACCTTTCTCCTCACTGCCTAATGGCTTCTCAGTATGTAGTATCAGAGAACTGCAACCTGTTGGTACGTCCAAAGAAGAGTAAGGAAGGAGCAACCACGTAAGCCTGGTAGATAACACACTGTGTATTTGCATCTCTGAGTTTTGGGTGCCTTCCACAGGCCCTTGGTTCATGCCAGAGTTTGTATAGGGATCACTGGGATAAATGTCATCAGAGAGGGCAGCTCCCTAGCCGGCCTTGCTAACAGAGGGAGATGACATTGAGGGAGCATCTGAGAAGATTTGTGAAAGCTTTGAGGACCTGTGGTCAGAAAAAACCTCTCCACCATGTTGGTGCTATGCCTTCAACTTTCTTGAGTTTTCCCTTCATCAAAGCTAAATTAAAAGAAGCAGTTTTTCTGAGGAAATGATAGAGGATATCCTACTACTTGGAAAACAAACCTGTGGGAGCTTCCAAGTCAGAACTACAATTTAATAGGAAAATTAAAATAAAGGTAGAGAACACCGGCTTAAAGTGACAGTCAGGACACAACCTGACACACTGTTAGTCAGGGTGGTGGTGGCAGTCCCATTAAACGGTGGCTACAGTCCTCTTTTAGTGACAGATGTGGTTTTGTTGAAGGGCTGATCCTGTAGAAAGGTCTGGTCTTCCTCTGAAGGTCCAGGGAGGTTATGTAGCTTCTCCTCTTGGAATCCAGTAGGTAAGGCTCCTCACGGTGTTCCAAACGCAGATTATACCCGGGTATAAATGCTTGGTTCCTCACTATGGGTGGAGCATTGCACAGTGAGAGGATGTAATTTTTGAGTCATGCAGTGAGATTTGATGGCCCATTGGCAGAAGATATCCCCAGGAGGTGTTATCAGGGCTGAGTCATGCAGAGATAAAGAACACGGCCCTGCCTGCTTTTAACAGTTTATGAAGATGGTGATAGAATACATACTTTTGGTTACATCTTACATTGTAACCTGAGACAGACATGCTCATGGATTGTAAACAATAGCAAAAGAAGGAGTCCAGTGCATATGCTTGCTGGACACATCTGTGTTGGCTTTCACAGCTTCAACAGTAATACATTGCATAGAAAAATATACTGAACAACTATATGGAGAATAAATACAAACTTATTTTCAGGAAATCATATTACAAGACACATTACCAGGGTGAGAAAAATTGGGTGAAACCATAATAGAACACCTGTCAGCTTAAGTCAATTTCCCAAAGCAGGGACAATGAGGCACTGGCTTTACAACATGATCACACCTCTTACTTTTATTTTAGCTGCCACGTTAGGCCCCGAGGATTGTGAATGAATACAGGACTAGTCTTCTTAAATACAATTTAAACTTTCTTTTCTGCAGAAAAGACAAGATGCCAGAAGTGACACCAAAGAGAGTGTCAAGAGCAAGGAGAGGATGTGGCAAAGAACAAAGACAGGGCTTGCTGCAAAACACCAGGATCCAGGCAGTCTTTGGAATGCAGGAAGGCTGAACAGGAGTTGGGAGAGAGGCTGGACAGGGCTTCACTGCAGTGTGCCTGAGGCCTAGGTGGTGAATTTCATCACATCTATAGGCAGTTAAGTCACTTCAGGAGTTGTTTCCTATAATTCTTCTGTTAGGATTATTCTTTTACTACTACTCTATAGTCATTAATCCAGGAAGAAAAGGGTATACCAGCCAAAGACCCACTGTATAAAGAGAAGAGGGGTTGAACAAGCTGCTGAAGTTATGACTCCTGTCTGTGATTATCTCAAAGCCTTCCCAAAAGTTTAATGAGATAATAAACTAAAACTGGGGAAGATTTAACCAGTTTGCAGTTTCAAAAGACAGTGGCATTCATTGCCAGCCACCCCATGAAAGGACTTGCATGTGAAAGGTACTGGTTTGAATGGCAAATAGGTTTTCACTTGGGAAGTATAAAATGCTCAGGCTCTGGGATAAACCATTTCTGCAGCTAAGACCAGGTTCAATTATACAAGCTGTATTTTCTGTATGAATTATTCAAAATAGCTATAATGTCTAAAAGATTTTGCTTACTGAATGTCCACTCAGGGAAAAGTCTCCTAAAATGGAAAGGAACTAAATTCTTCCAAAGGCATTTTTTCCAGCAGAAATTATACATCATAAATGGAAGCTTTCTATATGGATGTAAAATTTTTGTTGAGATTTCGTTTTTAAAATGGGAAATAGGAGCATTACAACACTATCATTTCACCTGGATAGTTTAGGAGTTGGATGATGCTTCACCTTGCAATTTTTTGCATAAGTTCTAATTTTCAGAATTTATAGCATAACAATACATTTTAAGTAAATGTAAAAAATTAATTACACCCTAAAAAGTCTGTTTTATGTACATTTTGCATGAAATCTTTTTACACTAGCAGACCATATGTCAGTAGGAAAATCGTTGAAGCTTGCTGGCAGCCTGACATCATGTAACTCAAACATTGAACCAGCTTTCACTTGAAGGACTCTGGAATTTGGGTCTGCAGGCTGCAATGCTGGAAGGCAGGCAGCCACCCTCTCCCTGTGGCACAACAGCCTTGAGCAGGATGTCACCTCACCCCCACTAGCTGCCCTTTGGTGAGGTGAAAGACCCTTCATTGGGACCCCTGTGTAAGGGTTTGTCCATGAATTAATGTACCTTGTCCCTTCAAGTACGATGCTTTCTTTTAAAGCCCCAAATGATACATGAGAATTTCAAAATTCAAAAGACTTACACAGTCTCCAAGGCACAACTGGCCTCTGGGCCCAGAGAACATGCCCAGCCTTGGCTGCTGCAGCCCCATCATGGGACCCCCAGCTCTGGGGGGGAACTGGCAAGGAGAGGAAGCCAAACCAGACCTCAGGGCTCCATGTCTGCAGGCCTGCTGTCCTGACAGAGCTGTCACAGTGGCAGGATTGCTTTTCACCAACACCTCTCAGTTTTTAAGGCCTCTCCCCTTCTCTGGAGATGTTAATAACTCAGCTCAGGAGCTCTCTTGCTGTGTCACATCAGAGAACAGACTGACAGCACAGATGACAGCAGTGCTTGCAGTGCAGCCTCCCAGCTCGCTTCTGTTGCACCGGTGGGGCAGTCAGTCTCTCCCTTCTCCACACTTGGGACGCCTGAGTGCCCTTGGAGATCAATCCCTACCACCCTAAGGCCATAGTTCTGCCTAGGAAATGTTCTTCCTCATACACAGTCTTTAATTACAGCCATGTGCAGGACCCTGCTCCTTGCAACTTCATTTTAGTGCTTTGGGATGGGCATTTTTATTCTGAGTCTCTGCAGCTGTGAACCCAAAGACAACTAAGGAAACTGAAGCCAGATTCTTAAGACTCAGTGTGCAAAAGTTTGTCATCACATACCTGAATCCATAAATCCAGAACAGTCTCCCTCCTTCTGTGGTGCTCTTCAACCTTGACTAAAGACAATTTTAGCCATAATAAACCTGTGAAACTTGCTTATTTCAGGCTAAAATGGTACTGATATTAAGTATGGCTTGACAGCAATTGCTGTTTGGGTTTTTGGCTCTGTCTACCGCACTATGGGCTTATAATCCTGCTGAAGATTCCCTTGACACCCATTTGATTATTTAAATCCTGTGATATTTTCTAACAATGAGGCAGTGATTTTCCAGTTGTTCAAAGAACAGAGAGACAGAGGTTAAAGGTCAGAACAGCCCTTTACTAAGCATCAACCCTAAGGAGTTTATATACCGTAACAATACCAATAACCATTTTCGATAATGACCTGCAGCCTTTGTGTAGACAAAGTTTGCACTGGCTTTTGCTTCAAGTTCATTTGTCAAGTAGAAAAAAATAGGTAAAATTACAAAGGAATAAATTTTTTTAAATGTCACAGGCCAAAGTTGATGCAATCTAACTCCCTTCAGCTGTAAAGTACCTATCTTCCACTCTTATGCCCACGTATCAAATCTTCGCACAGAGACACAGCCATGAATAGGAAGTGGGCAAGGGAGTTTGTTATCTATGACCCGGCACACATCAGTGTAGGGATCAAAGAGGACTGCAATGGGGAGGGTGCTGTTTCCCTTCCTCTGTCCAAGGAGATAAATTTGTCCATTCACGGTGCTGCATCCCATGAAGAACTTCTGGGTCAAGCATTCCTCATTCACCTGGGTCCATTCATCTGTCTCCACATCAAATCGAAAAGCTTCCCCTCCTACAGTGTACAGAGCCCCATTCAGGGATGTGATGCAGAGGTCATACCTGAGAGAGAAGAAACTCTTGATCAGAATCAACAGAAAGATTTGGCCCCTGAAATATTCAGGGTGACCTTGATCCTCAGATCGGAAGTCCTATTTAAACAGACAATCACAGAAGTGTTGCAGGGACAGAACTTATGGATTTCTACACTATAACCTCTTCCTGGAGCCAGATCAACACTAGAATCCTTCATCTTCTGCCAGGTCCCAGAATATTATTTCTTACCTTGGAAGAGGGGAGAATGAGATGACATCCCAGCTGTCTGTCTCTGTGTTCAGCCTTTGCACTCCATCATACACATGTCCATTCTCATCCAGGCCACAGACCACATAGATCCTGGTTCCCACACTGGCCGCGTCGCCTCTCTCCACAGGCTGAGCCATAGGACTCATGCTTTCCCACTCTGACTCCATCAAAGCCATGCGCTCCACTGCTGGGATTATCCCTTCATCTGTGCTCCCTCCGAGGACATACAAGTAGAGCCCTACTCCTACTGCACAGTGGCTGTTGCGGGACTTCTTCATGGCTGGCCCTTCCAGCCAGCAATTGTCCAAGCAGTTGTAGATGAGCACCCAATCCACACTGTACCACACAAATTCATCCCGGAAATATCCTCCTGTCACAAAAAGGAAGCTCCCTGGAAGCACATCAAAGAAAATACTAGTCATGTGAAGGCTAAAAATTGCTTCTGATACCTGGGGTTCTCATTTCACCCTGGGCTGTACTGATAAGGTGCAAGATGAGGAGAGAAAATCACTGCTCTATCAATCAGTTTGCAGTATTTAATACATTGGGCCTACGGAATGCAGCCAGTCTTTCCAAGCCTGCTCCCATTTTTGAACAGAATAATGGAAACACTGGTTGGAAAGAACCTCAGAGATCTTACTTCTAAACTCCTACCAGAAATGGGACTATTACCAACACTAATACAGGAAGCCATAGTATTGAGCTGGCTTCAAAGTCTCCAAGCATGAAGATTTCCCATCATCTGTAGATAAGTTTAATGTAATGGCAACTATAAATCAGAAGTCACCTGTCATAGGTCTAAATCACTACAAAAGAGAAGGCCAAAAAATACACTTGGCTTTAAAGCCAAGTTCTTAGACTAATTCCAGACAAAGCCAAGGTAAGGAGCTTGGTAGACTGCATAGTTTCTGCTATAGGAGAATAGTGTTGTCTAGCAGTCTCCCAGGACTAAGGAAGAAAAAACATTCTTTGAACAAATATGAACACCAATATGAATGAGGTTTTAGCAATGCTGAGGACAACAGTTTTACAGCAACAGTTGGACTCCCTGCATTTGGGACTCAGTTTCAACTTCTGTCTGCTCAGTCTCCCTCCTCTGTAAGTTACCTACTGCTGCCACTGCGTACTGGGTGAGGTTCTTGCGCTGCAGTGGAGAACAAGCCTGCCAGGTCCCTGTTTTAGGTTGAAAGAGAAATAATTCTTGCTGTTCCTTGTCATGCTTTCCTCCCAGGACATATAAGGTATCATAGCTCCGGCCAGCACAAGGACACAGTTTCGGATTTTGCCAGCTGGGTGGGGGACAGCTGTCTAACTTCTTTATTAGTCTGGAGAAGATATCTGTCTCTCCAGCATGCTTGCTGCGTTTCACCAAGATATCGAGGAAGGACAAACTCAGAAAAGTGACCCTGACTTCGCCCACCAAATCTAGAAATTCTTCCTCTCTTGTTGCTGGGTCGTCCATTATCCAAATCATAATACTGTCAAAAACCACATCCTCTCTTGAAATGAAGAGGTCATCACTCTTCAGGAGCTGCACCAGCATTTCCTTGGGTAATGCCTTAAATTCTTCCTGGCATATCACATCCCCCCAGTGAGTGAGAGCCACATTCATAGCAGACACATATAACTCTGTAAAGGCAAATTGCTGTGAGTAGGTCATCAAGCCCAGGCAGTTTGAAACATGCAGTTCTCTCTCCAGAAATTTCTCACACAACAGTTTCACCCTGTCAAACTGAAAAAAATCAGCTGTTTCCAGTAAGCTGGTCACGTTTTCTTGACCTATGAGCACTTGGGCTGTGCGAGTGAACTCAAGTAGCGCCTGAAATGGCACTGCATCGATCCCTTTGATCACTATGTGCTGTTCAGAGCTCTCTCTTGCTCCTCCAAAAAACATGGCTTCAAAATATCGACTGTGTACTGAAAGCACCCTACGGCTGACCTGGAAGAGTCTCTCTCCAACCTCAAGAATTGTGTCTGCAATCATTTCTGTCTGAGGTCCCAGCTCCTGTGGCTCTTGTGCAGGCTCCATACTTGTATACTGCCAGGCAGTTAATTTTAACTCAGTCTTATGCAGCCCTTTCCATCTCTGGAAACACTATCCCCCTAGCTAGGATAAGTATGAGATAAACCGATCTTGTCCTAAAAATAGCATGTTTTCTACTCTCCTGCTTTGTTCTTCTTGTCTTTTCTGCTGCTTTCTGAACAGCATTAGCAGAATAGCTGTATAACCTAAAAATTACAGATTTGACTGGCATCTACTTTTACCAGGTAAGGCCACAGCAAATAAGGGGAGCTGTTAGCCAAGCAAAGAGCCCGGGCTAAAAAGAAAAAACTGAAGAAACAACCAAAAGATTCCTAAGCACTGAGTAAATATAAAGAAGTTGTAAAAAACATTGAACATTACCTCATCTTTCATTAGTTGAAGTTTAACCAAATACCAAAGTGATTACAGTTTTTATTACATATCTAACTTTATACTTTAGTAAGAGAAGGAGTGAGCCCCCATTCAAACCCAGATGGCTTCGCATGTTCAGTCATCCTCAATCTGAAAGCACTAAATAAACACAGACGTAGGACAAGCAACAGCTAATGCCACAGTGAATTTTTCCAAAGGTATTGAATGAAGAGACTTGCATGGGGACCTTGAAGTAGAGGCCCTTACCCAAAGAGCCCATACCAGCAAGACTCGCTCCCAGTTCTTGGCAGAGCTCAGCAAACAGAAGCCTTGCCAGTGTCTCACCATGCCATCATAAAAACTTTCATTATTTCTAGTCTGGATCATCCTTCTTTTAGCTTAAACCATTACCTCTTGTCCTATCACAACAGGCCCTGCTAAAATGTCTGGCCCCTGTTATTTTCAAATTCTTCAAATTTTCTCTACTTGACTCTGAAGTATAACCTCAAAGTCTATGCTGCAGAAAAGGAGAACCATGCAGCTCACAACAAAGACCAAGCAACCAACCACCTGAGCAGGAAATGTTGGGAACATGCCCCTCTCCAGAGTTTACACACTTGACCCACAGCTTCAGGCAGATCTGCCAGCACTGAGAGCCCAAAATCCACCCCAGAGAGCCCCAGCAGGTCTGTTTCTGATGCTATACTTAGGGTGCAAAAATAGTGCAGCACATTATTGGCATCAACACCAGCAATCTTTCTCCCACCTAAAACGACAGTTCAAGACTCTGCTCAGACCAATGGCAAGCAAATTCTACTCCTCACACTCTAAATAAGGATTCTCTTTTGAATTGTGCAGTTTTACATGCAAGTTTTGTAGCATTAGAAAGAAACTAGGTTGTGAGGAGCGCAACTTTATAGACAGCTCTGTGAGTCCCCAGATTAAAATCCAGATGCATCCAAGTTCACACAGGCAACACATCACACACAACACCTGGTCCCTAGTTTCAGAGCCTCCTGGAAGTCAGATTCACTAAAATGAAATTTACTGTAAGTTCCCACCCATTTTGGAGCTGACCCAGGAAAGGTTATGCATGGGAGAAAAGTGCTGTGGCCAAAATAACCAATACAACCTGTACTTGCCATGTGTTCTTGTGTCACTATAAGACACGAAAGAACACAAGCACACTACTGTTCTTAAGGTGAAGGAAGAAAGAGGAGGTTTATTTTCTGACTCTAACATTTATAGTTTTTCAAAAGTGACAGCGGATTGGAGGGTGACAGTGACACTTCTCTAATGAAGCTGGTCAAACTAACAGTCTATCAACTTTCTCTTCTTTTATAAAAGAAGACAAAACAATAAGTTATTTACAGAAAGTGTCTGAGAAAGTTTACTACAAGAATGTCAACATCAGAAGGCCTAGAAAATCTTAAAAAAACAGGGTGACATTCTTGACACCCTTCAGGAACAAAACTGCTCTGCCAGCAAAACAATTCACTCTGCCACAGCCTCCTCATAAAGTGTCCTCTATAAAGGCAAGAGCAGGTGGCAGAAGCAGGTTACAGGCTCCAGGCACATGTCTTAACCAAATAGTCTTTAAAATGCTTCAGAAGAGGGACAAGATGCTTTGAGGCCTTTTCCATCAATTTCCCTGTTTGAAGTACAGCTTCTGCTCTGGTCCCTCCTGATCCTGCAGTGTTTATGCACCTCCTGAACTAATTTAATTTAGATTTATGGCTGGAGAACTGTAACATCAGCTGTAGTGCACTTTTACAGACTAAAAACCAGACATTTAGAAACAGATCAATTTGTCTTTATTCACCCAGAACTCCTCAAATCTTACATTTTCTGCAGTATAAAAGAAATAAAAATGTTTACTTACAAATCAAGTTATAACAGGCAAAACCACAAGTGGATAGCTACAATATAAAAATATGCAGTACTTCCAGACGCTGCCTACAATTGAACAAATGTTAGGATATTAAATATTCTCCCCCTAAAATTCCAAGTAACAAATAGCTACCTCCATAAGGTTTAGGTCACTCAACCAAGAATTATCCCACAAGTTAGACCAGTCATCTGTAGAAATGTGTGAGCCTGCTGATACACAGGTCACAGCCCACCAGTTCTGGAACAAATGCTGAAAAAGACCTTCTTGGTTACATCCCTTGTAAAGGTGATGACACTACACAAGGGAGTAATTTTCCTGCACAAAAGAGACTGAACTCAACAGCAGAAAACTACAACATAATGCTTCCCCAATTGAGTACTGATATCTAAGAGGAAGAAAAACATGTTCTACTGTATTTAGGCTTTTAATTTGGATTAAAGGCATTTTAATGTATTTAAAAATTGAAAGAATATAACCAATATTCAGGGCATTCATAACTAATTTTATGGGGTTGTTTCAAAACTCACAAGATCAAGAAGGTCTCAGACAATTCATGACAATATGTTCTCTTCTGTCAACTCTAAACAACATAGTTACACGCTTATTTGGGGGCGGGAGGAAAACAAGAACATTCCCCATCCTCTCATCATTTATGAAAGCCACAAAAATAAAAGTTGACTTCTTTCACACTAACAAATACACATTCAAACTTCCCCCCCCAAAATAGGAAGCTTCTCACACACTGACAGTTTTCTCCAATGACTTGCACCCCTGAAGTTTTCAGAGACAATCCAAAGAAAGCATTAACCATCCTGCTGCTGAATGAAAGGGTTTGGAATAGCTTCCATTCCATCCTGTGGACAAATCAGAACCACAGAAGTCCCTCTGCAAACCACAAGTCCCAGCTGACGTGTGTCTTCTGTTAATTTAAATTGATCATCCGGATCTAAAAAGCAGAGATCCATGGTTAGAACAGGAAAATAAGAAAAGGAAACCAAATTCCATCAACTTCAAAAGGCACAGACACGCATGTTCTTTCCTGGCATAGCTGCTTTGTTTTACTGAACACGTGGACCATACAGATGATGCAGCAGTGACATTTGATGTTTTCAAGACCTTACCTACAGTAAGTAATAACAAAACTTGCTTTGTATGCAACAAAAAGCAGAACACATTTATTAAAGAATTCATAGGCCTCTAACTAATAATATACGTGCAAGTGATTAAAAAAAGCTATTGATCCCATTTCAAATGTCATTATAGACAAACACTTGGGGATTAACGCAGATCAGAAAAAGACCCTGACTTCTCAATGCACTAGGGAAGAGAGCACCAGTCCATTCTCAGACCAGGCCAAACAGGGCTGGACTGGGACAAACACAAACCAACAACTTCTATCTTCCATTATAATAGAAATGAACAACACATTTCAAAACTCCCTTTTAAAGATGAAATTCAAAGCTTCTGCGCTCCCTTTTAAACAGGTAGGAGAATACTCTTCAAAAACACTGTCCTATCAAATGATAGCTTTTGTATCAGAGAGAAAGAGACACTGCTTTATTCAAGCTTTAGAGGACAAGGCAGCCAATGAGGTAACTATAGAGGAGCTCAAGCAAGGACTACCAGGGATTTCTATCACAGGGAATGTGCTTAACCTAACTTCTGCTGCAGAATCACCTTTAAAGGTCATCTAGTACAGCCCCCCTGCAACAAGCAGGGACATCTTTAACTAGACCCAGCTGCTCAGAGTCCCATCTTTAAATGCTCCCAAGGATGGGGCACCTACCACCTCTCCAAGCAACTTGTCCCAGTATTTTTATCATATTCATTATAAAAAAAACCCGTCTTCCTTATATCTATATCTTCTGTTATATCTACATTGACCCTCCTTTAGTTTAAACCCATTACCTCTTGCTCTGCCACAATAGGGCCTGCTGAAGCATTCACCCCCTGCATTTCCTTTTATGTCCCTTTAAAACTGAAAGGCTACAATACCATCTCCTCAAAGATCTCTCTTCTTCAGGTGAACACCCCAGCTCTCCCAGGCTGCCTCCAGAGCAGAGGGGCCCCAGCCTTTGGAGCATCTCTGTGGCCACCTCTGGCCTGGCTCCAGCAGCTCCATGTCCTCCTGCTGCTGTTCCCCAGGGCTGGTGGCAGCTCTGCACATGGGGTCTCACCTGAGGACAGGGGCAGAGGAGCAGAATCCCCTCCCTGGTAGGGATGCAGCCCAGGATACAGCTGGCTTTGTGAGCTGCAAGCACATATTGTCCAGCCTCTCATCCACCAGCAAGTCCAAGTCCCTCTCAGCAGGGCTGCTCTCAATCTATTCATCCCCCCAGCCTGGGTCTTGCTAAACCACATGAGGTTCCTTTAGGCCCTCTTCAAAAACTTGTACAGGTCCCTCTGGATGTCCCCATCCTTCAGGTGTGTCACCTGCAGACAGACGGTGAACTTGATCCCCCTGCCTACGTCACTGATGGACACTAAACAGTACTGGTCCCCAGAGATCCCTGAGGGACACTCCCTGTCCCTGATGTTCACAAGGACATGAAGCCATTGACTACTACCCTCTGCATATGACCATCCAACCAATTCCACATTCACCAAACAGTCCACCCATCAAATCCATTTCTCTTCAATTTAGAGAGAAGGATGTTGTGGGTGTGGCAGCAGCTCTTAGGCCACAGAGAGCAACAGACAACTTTCCCAGGCCTTTCTGGGAAAAGGCTGTGAGAAGATCAGAGAAAAGAATGAGAAATGGTTCTTATCTTGGCCTGCTGCACCTGTTATTGTGAACTGTGGAATGTGTTATGGAGATTTGTTTACCAAAGGCTGATTTCTTAATTAGCCAATGGTGATAGTGTTTGGATAGGAGGACCAATTCAGTTCAGGTGTATTGTAACGGTCTATAAAAGCAATGGGTTTCTTAATAATGATATATATAAATATATATTTATAAAATAAAAATACTGATCAGCCTTCTGTGAACCATGGAGGCAATGCTAATTATTACCCAGCTGGGGGCCCACTGCTGCGACAGTGGGGGACTGTGTCAAACGCCACTGGGTTGTTCAGACAGGATCTTCCCTTGGTAAAGCCGTGGTGGATGTCTAAAATCACCTCCTTGTCCTCCAAATGTTTTAGCAGAGCTCCAAGGAGGATCTTTTCCATGATCTTCCCAGGCACAAGAGGTCAGGCTGACAGCACAGTAGTTCCCAGACTCCTTTCTTCCCTTTTGAAAAATGGTTTCAATGTTTTCCTCTTTCCCATTATCTGACTGCCATCACTTTTTAAACGTTTTAGGGTAGCTTGGGAACTGTAACAGCCAATTCCCTCAGGAACATGTTATCAGGTCCCATAGACCCATCACCTTATGTCTTTCTTTACAAGATAGTTATCCCAAGCACGCTGCAGTTTGGGTGATGTTAATCTGCAGTTTCTGCTTATTCACTTACAGAGCTGTAAGATTTCTGTCAAGAAAATCACCCAGGGAAGGGAAGCTTTCCAAAGATTGCACATTACTTACCTCGCATATACTCAATGGTACCATCCAGCACAAGGTTCAGAAGAGGGTCAAATCCTTTCAAGACACCACTTGCTATTGAAGACCACACAGAAAACAATGATTAGGACCAAAACAAGGTATACAGCAACATAAGACTTCATGAAAGGTAGATTCAGTTCTCCAGGCCTGTTCTCTCTTTCAGGCAAGTCCCAGCAAATGAGGCCAGAGATATTAAACAGTGTCTTCTTTATCAATGGCAAGTACACAAAAAGCTGGACTGCATTGCACCAATTAAAACTTACAGACTTTTCAATCAATTCTTCCAAATGTTCTTCAAGATACTAACATTTTTGCTTTCAGACAATTTCGAGGGCACTTTAAGAATACTGTATAACAAATCAGTACAAGTCACACAAAGAAAATAAAAGACAACTCCAACACAAAATAAATATCCTTAATGAAAGGTTATGGTTAAAAATGAAGCAAGACCATATTTTAAGTTCTTTCCTCAGAAACCCCATCTTCCAGGTGCCCTCCTGGTACATCATGTCTTTAGCATAAGCCCTGCCTCACGGAGAGGCACTGCAGATAGACCAGCACTTTGTCCTAATGGAGAACGTGATTCCACAAGACTAGTCACTTAATATATCACAAAATTACACAGAGCGACTTCCCAGTTTGACAAATACACTTCTCAGTAAGAACTTCAAGTAACTTCCAAACCCTTATAAGCACAAGGTTGGAGTAGAGTTTGAAAATGCAGCACATGGTAAACTCACACAAATAAGTGCCTGCGGGTGGCACCAAGTGCACTGGGATGTACCTGCGCAGCTGGGAAGGGACGGGGACGCAAAGGCACCGTGGCATATATTGAACCACGAACTCCGGGCATGCTTACCATGTCAACAGATGAAAGACACGACAGTTGCATTAATTGTTACATCCATAAATGTTTCTTTGTTCCTTTAAGTGCATCCTTGCAATGCAAAAAAAAAAAAAAAACCAAAACCAAAAAACAAACCAACCCCAGCCAAAATAAGGCTGTTCAAAACAACTAATAAAAGAGATGCACAGATGAGCCATAAAAGTGCATCCAGGAGATCAACGGAATATTTAAACGAAAGAAACTTCGCACCAGTAACTGCAACCACTAATAAGTAAAAGCACCCGCTACTCCTCCGCTTCCCTTGATGGGAAAGCAGCGTGAGCAGGAGGGCAGAGCCGACAGGCATCGGCTGAGGGAAAACGCCGAGAGGCCAAAGAGCTTCGTACTGCAGCCACGCGCTGGGCTCACCTTCCCGCCCGCCCTGGAACTTCACCCGGATGGTCTTGTCAATGTACTTGGAGAGGTCCAAGATGCTCTCCTTCTTCTTCTTCTCCTTATCCTACGGCAGAGCACAGGCGGCTCAAGTTAAAGCGCGCCATCCGCGGAGACACAGACCCGGAACGCTGCTGCGGCACCGCGCCCACACTACCCCGTTCCTCACCGCCATCTTCCCCGCGCCGCCGCCGCCGCCGCCACCGCCACCACTCGCCATTTCATTCGGCACCGCCAGAAGTGACGTCATGCCCCGGCGGAGCCGGTTGGCGGCTCGGGGCGCTGGGGCGGGACGTCCGGTGCGGGCTCTGGGTGCCCGGTGCGGTAGGGTCCGGCCCGGCCCAGGTCGGAACAAAGCGGCGGCGGCGCGGCAGGCCCGGCATGGCGGCGCGGCCGGCTCCGCTCCGCCTCTGGCTGCTCCTGCATCTGCTGCCGCAGGTCAGTGGCCGTGCCGGGCCGTGCGCTCCCCGAGCTACGCGCCCAGCCTGGCTGAGGGCGGGGAGCGGCCGCGGGCGCAGCCGGGCCCGGGCGGGCTGTGCGGTGCGTCCGAGCCCGGAGCCGCCTCCCATGGGCGCTCGGAGGTGCTGCAGCCGCCCCGCAGTGGGCCGGGGCCGAGCCGTGGCCGCAGGAAGACAGCGGAGCGCATGGGGCTGCTGGCCCTGCCCTTTGCGATTTGGCAGCATTGATATATCTGTGGGTCTGGGGTTGTTTGAGACTTTTTTGTTCTTTCCGTAGTAACTAGCGTTTTCCTCGTAGTTCCTAAAACTTCGGGGCCCCCGTGGGCCCAGCCCAGCATCCTCGCCAGGCAGCCCCAGGGAGGGGATCACAGCCGAGCCCCCGGGCCAGATCCCCGCAGTGACGGCTCTGGCTTTATCCTGACTGACAAACTACCTGTGAGGAAGCGTTCAGCAGAAAAGAAGGGATTTCTGCTGACCCTGACTCTGTAGTCTGTCTTGAGTCTTGTATTGTCATTACTAAAATATTAATTATTTTGTGGAATACGTTTCTAAGGGTGTGATGAACGAGGCATGTAATCCTGATACAGGAGAGAGTGGATTTCTAGGAATTGCATTGCATGGTATATAGCTTTTGCCTTTTAAGTTTGGTGTTTTGTGTTCTGGAAATTTTGAAATGTCACTTAATGTGTCATTTAAACTTCTTGATTGTTTGTTAGGTAATTTGGAGTGTATTATGGCTTCTTGAATATTACTAGTGTAACATCATAACATGGAACTCTAATTTTTCCTTCCTCTCCCTCTGTCTCCTTACGGTATCCTTGCCAATAATCTTTAGTTATAGAGTAGTCTCGTTGTCAGCTATCTTCTTTGTTTCTGTATCATTCCCTTTTTTCATCCATTATCTTTATCTTCATTATGTGTTCATTATGCTCTTGCATGCCCCATGCATTTTGTCATCTCCACTGATGCTTCGCAGGGACTGGTAGTGCGCGTGTAGGCCCAACAAATTAATAAGATTTAATTTACGAATTAACAAGAATGAGTCAAAGACTGGCATGGAGTCAGTTTGATCCATCAGTTTGGGGAAAGTGAGCATATGGCAGTGCAGAAGGACAGTGGGTGGATATTCCACCAGTGGGTACTTGGAGGTCTTACGTTCAGCTCCATGCATTGCAGCACATTCCTGTCTGTAAACATTTGGTGTATTTGTGCAGTGGAAGTGTTAATGTACTTGAATAAGCTTGGGCAGACTGGCCAGGGTGCTGAAACAGTCCTGCTGCTGCAGTGAAAAGTGGATGTACTGTGTGCTGCCAATATGTTTCTGTTAGCCAAACTGGTGTTTTAAAAATTTGCTTGAATATCTTGTATTGTGCATAACTTCTGCATCTCTTGTGCTTGCAGTTGTTGGGATGGCTTGAGTAGCACATCCTCCTTAGTGTGAGGCAGAGAAGAGTGCTCTGCTGCACTTGTCCTGGTTTGGTACCCCTGTGACTGATGGCTGGAGTCATTCCAGGGGACAGAGCTGACAGCTGTTGTCAGGAGCTGCTGTGTGGGTTTGCTGTGTGCCAGCTGTACTCATTCTCAGTGCTTTACCCTTGCCTTAGTGAGCATATACCTTTGTCTCCCGCCTTGAAACAGGATAATAGAAATGTTTTGTTTATTTGTTTTCTCTGGGGCAAGAGGAGGTAGTGTCCACATTTGCTTCTATTTTCTGATTTAGGGAGAAGGATCAGCCTGGCTACTGAAGCATGTTTCTTCCAAATCTGGGTCCTTATCTGGGAACACTTTAAGAGTGGTGTGATCTTATAGATCCAAGTACAATCTGCACTTAGATCTTGCTTTGGTATTTGAGTTCTCACATTTCATTTAAATTCCCATTCTTTCCAGGCATTGTTATACCTCAGTTTCCTGTAACAACAGCAGATATTTGAGCCTTTGACTAGTGACGAACATAGCAACATGATCTGCAGCAAGTGTGTTGGATCTAGCTGGCCTTCACTATAGCAGCTTTCAGCAGAATATGTTGAATTGAGGTGATGGGTTTGTATTTTAAATTAAGGCACTCTATGATATGGGTCCAAAGAACTGGAAAGTCTGTCTGAAATTCTGCATTATGGCTGACAATTTAGTCTCCTGGAATTATTGCATTATGAATACGTAGCTCTCTGCACTATGTTTGTTGAAAGAGTGTTTTATTTGTGTGCAGCTTTACTGCCTGCTTTTGCTGGTCTCCAGATGGATCAGTGCAGTTCATGGGAAAGAATGACTTCAGCTCCTGGGAACTCAGACATGGTACCTACTGTAAGAGTAGGATAGCTCGTTCATTCCTTCTTCAAGGAACACAGCTCCCAGTGTCTGTGAAATCTCTCTTGAGATATGAGTGGCTAGGTCAGTTAATAGAGCTACTGAAAGCAGAAAAGGTATATAGGACATCCAGTGAGTGTGGGGCCTAAGGCAGGGAGGAAAAAACAAGACAGACATTGGGTTGGCTCAGTCACACACACTGAAGTTTCTTGAAATACTGGTGAGGTGAATTCTTCCTCTCTGCCTTCTTCTATCATTTAACTTGCGAGTCCAGTGCTTGCCTCTGAGCTACATTAATTCACCTAAAAAAACTTGCTGGGGAGCATTCTTCTCTTTTATACATTGGTCTGTGGAAAAAAGCCCTGATAAGATTTAGAGCTAACAAGTATGCCCTTCTATTACCACAAACATTAGATTAGCTCATCTGTTAAATTCTGCCCTCAGATTTTACATTTCTGTTGTGTGAAAACTCTTTCCAGTTTTGCAGCTTTGTAGAAAACACTTCCTTTTGTGTTAATTATACACTATTGTGTGCTTTTTAAGCCACAGGATCAATAAGATGCAAGTATTATAATATACCTTATTGTCACAGCAGCTGTTGTTTTTCTGTGTTTGAAAAAGGCTGGACTTGATATCCAGACACTTGGAAAAGAGCCTTTGGTGTTGTAGGCACATTGTATAGGATCTGAACAGGAGATGATATTTTCTCCTGGGTTAATCTAGGATATGAAGTAGTCTCTAGGAGTAAGGAATCATCATAAATGTTGCCACTATGCCTGTGCATAAGCAGCACTGCTTGAACTTTTGTTGTCTCATACCTACTGACATGAATAAAAACAAACCTGGGTGCATGAAAGTGGATAAGAATAAACTTCAGAACTGTGCTTTGCTTCTAAATGATAATAGCATTGTAAAAATGTCTGTTAATCCACATTATCCACAGATTATGTTCTCTACAGAGTTTCTAAAAGTCTCTGTTCCCTCTTCTGCTTTTAGCCCTGCTCATATTGCCTTTAATTCCTCCTTGACTTTCATTTGGCTTTTGGAACACAAATCCACATAGCTTCTAAAATGTTTTGAGCATTTCACATTAGGAACCTTTTACTCCCTTAATATTTCTTTGAAGCACATCCATTAAATGGCTCAGAAAGCAAAATAGTGTGTAACTACCCCCGGGTGCCTTTTAGGAATTATTCCTGAGTTCCAGTAATGCTTTTCTCCACAGAAATGTAGCAACACACCCTATACTTACTCTCATTTTAAAGATGTGTGCAATATAAAGATATATTTCACAGATGTAAAACTTTTAACTGTACAGCTTGATTGTTTCCCATATGCATAAAGCTGTTCAATTACAGGAGAGCTCCTACAAAACTGCCTGAAGATTTTGGAGAGAGTTGTACATGTAATATTCAAAGCTAGGATACTCCATGATTTGTGTGTTTATCTAAGTCCAGTTAGGCCACGTACAATAAGCAGGGAACATTCTTTTGTTCTTGTCTTTTGTGTGTGACTATATTTGCATCTCTGTTGCTTGTTACTCTTCAAAATCAAATTCAAGATAATAAGTACAGGTTATTTTTCTAAATTATTTGGTTTTGTTGTTTAAGTCCTATGGTTGGATACCTGAGATATGAGTTAACAAGTCCACTATAGCAGGGAGTTGGAGTTCTTGTTTCCTCACAGCATATGTGCAGTAGTGTCTCTCTTTCTCCACAGATATCTTGGAAACTTGCACTGTGCTCAAGTGGCTTTAGTCTGCACTGAGCTAATCGGTGTGATCTCCCCTATCAGCATGCGTCAGGACAAATGTCACTGCCTCTAAAGGACTTAGTTAACGCTCGTTATAAAAAAGGGGAAAAGTTGCTGCATATGTTAACAAAGACCATTTATATGCAGAAGAGCTAAATATAAAAATATCTACCTCCTGTACATTTTTACAGTGACGTTTCTTTATTGCTTGCTGACATCTTGCAGCAGAATGCCATCATTGCCTCTGGGCACACTGCAGGTGGTAAGAATGCAGGTGGTAAGAACTGGCGCAGTGTAAAACACTAGTAAAACACACAACTCCTCACTGTGTCCATGGAAGAGGTGGGTGTCCCATCCCTGAAAGTGTTGGAGGCCAGGTTGAACAAGGTTTGGTCTACTTGACAATTTCCCAGCCCATTGCCAGGGATTTGGACAGGGTGACCTTTAAAGGTCCCTTCCAACCTAAACCATTCTGTAATTCTCAGAAGTTTTCCAAAAAACATATTTTTACCCTGAGTGTCTCCTAGGGATGCATGGTAATTTCTGTGTAGTAGGGTTTGAAATAAAGAGGGAGAAATAAATGTGATGGATTCTTTTAATGGAGTTTTGAACAAGCATGTTAAAATGCGACATTTTTGCTGACTCCAGTCATCTTTAGCATCTTGTTCCTCGGTTGCTACATGAAGAAACAGATGTGTTAGGTGTATTTGTAAGAGTGTAACTCCATAATTATCATATCATTGGTGTGTTTAGGTTAGGAATGTTAAACTAGATGTTGACAAATTAGTCTGTCACAACATTCTAATTAGTAGCAGCGATGGTTAGGGATATGTTGTTATATTTATCTTCTGAACAAAGTTTCATCAGTTCTGGTAGGCACAAAGTGATTTCCTTGGGGAAAGCTAAAGCAGAGCAATAGACCAGTTAAACTTATCTTCAGTCAATGACTTCAGTTTTGCTTGCGTGCTGGACAAGAGAAAGAGAGAAGGAAGAATGGAAAGGAAGGAATTTGATGTGTGGTATGAGAGAGGAGTATGCCACAAAGGGGGATGGTAGAAAGATAAGATGGTTGTGAGGGGAGGGGGCTTGTTTGTTTGGTTTGAGGGGATTTTGGTTGGTTGGTGGATTTTGGGTTTTTTGCAACTTCCGAGTGCCAAGTTCTAGCAAGGATTAGTGAATGTCCTCAATAAAATGGAGAAACTTCCCACTACAATAGGAAACAAATGCTCTGGGAACACAAAAATGATAAGAGGAAGAATCCAGTCACATTAACAGTGTTTGGTGTTCCTAAGGGCTGGATTTCCAAATCAGCAAGCTGAAATAGTATTTTGAGACTGCTACATTTAATATGCAGTCAACTTTTTCCTGACTATCTAGTAGCTTGTATGAAGCTAAAATACAGATATGATTTGCATTTGCTCTCAGCATCATCCTTTTGTAATCTATTACCAGACAGCACTACTTGAACATTGAAATTACTCTGTAAGAGCACTGTGAGGCTCTAAAGCAGCAACTGAAGATTAGAAAGACTCTCCTACAAAAAGAAGGATAGATCTGAGCTTGTATAATTGAATTATATTTTAAAAGTTAGGTTTTGTCTTGCTTTCTGAGCACTACATTTGTATCTTAATGTATTTTCATGTGAAGCATTAAAATCTTTTTGCAGCAGCTGGTCAGGTCTTAATCTGAAATTGAATTCTTAGTGTGTTGATGTTCAAACCTGACCAGATGGCCACAGAAATGTATATAAGCAAACTTCACACTGAGGAGCTGATGTCCAGTATTTTGTATAAAGGAAAGACTTATTGACTTACTCTTTTTCAATGAGTGGAAATGGTGCCTGACAGTCCTCCCAAGACAGAGCCTGCAGTCCCTGTGTTGCTGCTCTGTGGAGCAAGTGTCCTTTAGAACTTGATGGCTGACTGATAAAGTGATGATGCTCTGATGCCTTCTTGTTCAAGCAAGGACAAGAGCCTCTTGTCAGAGAGAGAAGCATTGCCAGGGACCTGTTTGCCACTTAGAAATGGCCAGGAGGATTATTTCAGTGTCCTTAGAACACTACAAACAGACCTTATCATTTACTTTGTGTTTCTTCAATAATTTCCAAGATCAGGGAGGATTTACAATTGTTTTGACTCAGTTAATACAAGAATGAAGTCAACATTAATTAAAGGAAACCACCACTAGTGATAGGGGAGTTATACATATTTCCACTGTTATTTTGTTTGTCTTCCTACTTCCTGATTTCCTGGGTAAACATCTACTAGGACTTGCGGTACAAACAGACAACTGCATCAACTCCACAAAAGTACTATATTTTGCAGGTTATGTATATATATACATGTGTATATGTGTGTGTGTGTATATATACACTCTTGTAGGTGATTTAGGTTCAGCTTTTTGGGTGGAAGATGAGGAATATACCTAGTACTCACAAAATTGTGTCACTATACACAGGGAAGGGAAGGATAGGAGTAGATGTTTAAAAGAACAGACCTCATCATGAAGAATAAGATTTGTGAAAACATCTGTGTTAAGGAAGTGTTTGCAAGTACCTACTTGTGAGCCCCCAGATCTTCCAGTTTTGCTGGGAAGTGGCCTGGTAAAATCTGACCTAACCAAAATAATGAGGAAATTACTGTGTTTGCTGTGGTTTTTTTGGTTGTTTTTTTGCAGGGATGGGAAGCTGAAAATATTGGTGCTAAAATCAACACATCTTGCAGTTAGGTGTAGTATGAGCAGTTCACTGAACAAGCAAGCTACATACTGTGTATCAGAACTGAGGCATTTAAAGCTGGTAGATTTGCTGTATGTTACTATTTTTATTTTTTGCTGTAGTTCTTGTTCTCTTTCTCCATGTTACTACAGGATCTGGGTTCTGTTATCTCAGTTTCCATGAGTTCTTCAGGAGAATTCTAACATGTACATGATGCAAAAGATGGCTAACCTCCTTATAGAAATGAACGTGATATGCTATGGGTATGGAATATCTCTTTGTTGTATCATCTGCCTGGTTGTGACCCCTTCCAAACCTCTTGGGCATCTATTCACCAGGTGAACAGGGTGAGAAACAGAGAAGGCCTTGACATTCTGCTCACTGTTCAGCAATAGCTAAAACATTAGTTTGTTATCAGCAAAAATAAATTTGTTTTGGGCACAAAACTGAAACACTGCACCATCAGCTGCTATAAAGAAAACTAACTCTATCCCAGCCAGACCCAGGACAGGCCTTTAATTATAAATATTAGATATGTAATCTCACTACTTACGTTGTTGCAGATGTCGTTGGAGTTTTGACAACAGTGACAACGGGTCATTGAAGCGGTGATAAGTAAATGCAGTAGGTAGACTTGAGAGTCTACATGTACTACCTAGGACAGAAAAAGAGCTGCTGCTGCTGCTTTGGGGCCTTGCCACATCTTCAGCAAAGGTGTCCAAGGTTGAGTTTTGGAGTGATACAAATCTAGAATTGATCATTATTTCAGGCTGTATTTTCAGGAGTTGGTATCTTATTCATAAAATCATGAAATGGTTTGACTGGGAAGGGACCTTAGAGATCATCTAGTTCCAGGCCCCTGACATGGGGTGGGCTAGGCCAGGCTGTTCAAAGCCACATCCAGCCTGGCCTTGAACACTTCCAGAGATGGGGCAACCCACTGCTCTGGGCACCCTGTGCCAGGGCCTGCCCACCCTGCCAAGGAACAATTCCTGCCCAAGATCCCATCCAGCCCTGCCCTCTGGCAGTGGGAGCCATTCCCTGGGTCCTGTCCCTCCAGGCCTTGTTCCCAATCCCTCTGCAGCTCTCCTGGAGCCCCTTCAGGCCCTGCAAGGGGCTCTGAGCTCTGCCTGGAGCCTTCTCTTGTCCAGGTGAGCAGGCCCAGCTGTGCCAGGCTGGCTCCAGAGCAGAGGGACTCCAGCCCTTGCAGCATCTCCATGGCTCCTCTGGCCTGGCTCCAGCAGCTCCACATCCTCCTGCTGTTGAGAGCCCCAGAGCTGAACAGAGTACTCCAGGTCTCATATCTGTTCTGCATTTGTCCAGCTTCTTTCCCTTGCTGTGGTTATGTACATATGTGCGCCAGTGTTGTTTGAGGTTGGCTTTTTGGTTTGTTGGGTTTGGTCTTTTTTCTTTAAACACATCCAGTATTGTTTCATTTGATTCTTTGGCCAATTGCTGTGTAGGAGGGAATCTGCCTAATATATCTAAAGCCTTTCTTTGAAGCATGATGGAAATAATAACAAATTCCACTGTACTCCCTGCACAGATATGGAAACTTTTTAGATTCTTGTTTTTCTTTAAAAATACAAAGCAGGCCAGTCAACAGCAAGTTACTCCCTTCACTTCTGATATTTTATGTAACCCAAAATTCTTGTGAAATTTTCTTACATTTTCAGGTGTGCTGTGAGTATGGGATGGTACATGTCCTTTCAGAGAAGGGGAGCAGCAAAGGAAAAGACTACTGTATTCTCTTCAACTCTCAGTGGGCCCATTTGCCGCATGATCTGGGTAAAGCTGTAAGTACCTAGCTAACTGCTGACAAAAAATGTATAGAAATGCCTTTGTTACAAGGAAACTACTGATTTCTTAGTTGGATTGGTAGAATTTGAAGCAACTGCTTTGTTTGCTCTGCCCAGAAAGTGTTTTATCTCCTAAGATCACTAGGCAGTGCTAGGATGGCAATGCTCATTTCCAGGCATTGTGCAGAGATAATGACTGTTGCTGTTCAAAACAAAAATACTCATTTTCAATGATGTGATCAATGAAACTAAAATGGCACATATCTGGGCTTGCAAAGGAGTTTTTGTAGTCAGCATGGTACAAGAAGATACCACATGGCTTTTCTTATATAGTGAACTGTGGCCTTTAGTGCTTTCTCAGTGTCAAGTGTAAGATTAGGTAGTCATAAACTGTGTCAAGCTTTTGCTGCATTATTCAAAGCTGTACGAGCTGAAAATGGAGTAAATTCTTCACTCTTTTCTGTGAGACAGTTACTGGCACTGAATGATGAAATCAGCAAATGCACTTTGAATGAGCCCCACAGAATTATTAGAGTTCCTTACCAGTGTGTAGGCAAGTCTCAGTTACTTCTGGTGGGTTTATTGCACCTCTAGATTAGTCCCTAGATACATCAGAAGTTGTCTTTGCCTTGTATAGACTCAGCTGATAAACTCTTGCACTGCATGAGGCCATGCAGTGCAGCACTCTGAGCTCACTCTGCATTTGTGTTGTGGTCCATGCTGAGACTTGCCTGCCGAGGAAGTGTGGGTTGGAGCATTTCGCTGTCTCCAGAGGTCAGGCTGGAGACAGCAGTTTTCTGAATAAGGTGGAAGCTCCTGACAACCTGACACTTCCCTTTCCCTCCTAAAACTGTAGAGTCCATTACACAGGTATTTTATGTTGTGTACCTGTGGATTTCTAATACAAACTGTTCCATTTTTTCAGGTTAAAACTTTACCTCTTCTCAAATCTGCCAGCTCACCTCAGCAAGGGCTGAGGCCTGCTTCTCTTAGCACAGCTTGGTTGTTTGGTAGATTATTGCAGTTTTCTGGCAACTTGCAAATAGAACTGGGCAAAGATGCTGGTGGTTGTTTAGATTTTGCAAGGAACAATTCATGCCAGTGTTATTTCTAAAACCTTGAAGTGTCTTTGGGATGTTCTTGTTGAAACACACCAGATTAGATGCCTTTGGGTCTGAGGAAGGGCAAAATTAAGGAATTGGGACAGGCTTGCAATGTCTCTGGATCACAAGTGGTGAGAGAAGTAGCTTAGAATCCAGTATTCAAGTACTTGGCATGCAAAATCTCAGGTCACTGGATACAGTAGGTTTCAAGATGAAAGTTTATTCCACGTGCTTCTGTACTTTTATCCAGCCTGTGTTTTGGTTTCTAGCTGTTCATACTCTCCATCATCCCAGCCTGCCATTCTGCTGCCCCATCAAAGATAAAACCTTGCTGTACTCCTCCCAAATCCTGGCTCTGTGCATCAGAACAGCAATAATGCTGAAGGAAATAAATGCAAGTGAAGGTCATATCCCAAATTTTATTACCAGCAGAATTCTGTACAATAGGGTGAAACAAGGCAGGTCCCTACATAGTAGAGAAGACTACATAGTTTCAGCTTTCATTTTGCTCTGAGACTAGTCCACCACTCCATTACTGGAAGGTTTTAAATTACTCTTTAGAAACTCTGGCTTCTGGTCTTGACTTCTTTTATTATTTTATGTTATATATATGTATTTAACTAATTTCTTTTTTTCAGTCACTCCTGCAACTGCAGGATCAGACAGCATCTGTTTTGTGCTCTCCTTCTGATGTACCTCATGGGGGATTTAATAATCAAATCCCCATGGTGATGCGAGGAAATTGCACCTTCTATGAGAAAGTGAGGCTTGCTCAGATAAATGGGGCCCGTGGGCTGCTGATTGTTAGTAGAGAGAGACTGGTAAGTTGCTTTTTATCTTCCTATGCTGCTGATACTCCTCTGATGCTAGATATTGTCTTGTCTTCAGTGCACATTGCTGGTATTTGATGTTCCTCTTTAAAGTAATTAATGCATGTGTGTTCCTGCATGTACGTATGTTGCATAATTATGTGTGGAAACCATACATCTGATGGAAGAATGAATGGAACAAGAACCCTCATTTAAGTAGGAAGGGTTGGCACAGAGCTCATGTGAAATTCAGGTTAAGGGCTCAGGATTATCCTTGTTCCAAATGAAACTGGAGTCAAAGGATGAGGTTGGTTTGTGACTCCATCATACTACCACACTGAATCTAGTGCTTTAGATTCAGCTGGAGCAGTCACAGCATGTATTTTGTAAAATTAGTAGTTTTGAAAATAAAATTAGTAGGTTTGAGTCCTGGTCAATGTTAGAGGTACACATCAGTCAGAAACCTGTGACCCTGATTTACAAAAAAACTGCTTGAAATTTGGTTGCTTCATTTTGCTGTTACAGTCTTATATTACTTCTGTTTTACTGGGAGCAGGCATATATTTTGACTTTTGAGTGTTTGCTGTCATTAAGTTCCCTTCTAGAGTATTTTTCAAATTAGCCAGAACAGAATTTGCAACTTTAACCCTTTTGAACCAGTAGAAGTATTTGCAGAAATAAACATATTCTTACCTGGTCTGAACTGTCTTTCAGGTTCCTCCTGGAGGTAATAGGAGCCAGTATGAAGAGATTGATATTCCTGTGGCTCTGCTTAGCTATACGGATATGTTAGATATTGGCAAGGTAAACTTGATACTAAAAGCTCTCATTTATATTATCTCATGTAAATGAGTCACTGCTCAACAGTATTAAGTCCACCTTAAGAGCTTTGAATATGTAGAGAGTATATTCATGAAGATTGCATTATTGTGTTTTGGAAAAAAAAAATCTCTTGGGAGGTTGTTTCTCATCTTTGGAATAAAATCAAAATACAGCCTGGTGCTGGAAATAAATATCACTAATAGAAGAGCCAATAGATGGCTCTTATGTGTTTATAATAAAACCTGATTCTGAGGTTGCTTAGTGAAAGTTAAGTAAGTGAACCTTTGCTAAGGTGAATTTTTGGATGTCCTTCCTAACTTGTATTTACCTCCGCAGAGTTTTGGCAGCTCAGTGAAAGGAGCAATGTATGCACCAAATGAACCTGTGCTGGACTACAACATGGTGATTATCTTTGTCATGGCAGTGGGGACTGTTGCAATTGGAGGCTACTGGGCAGGAAGCAGAGATGTGAAAAAGTGAGTAACTAAATGCAGTATACCAGTTTTCCTGTATTTTTCACAGAACCAAAAAAAAAAGGTGGTGTTTATGTAAGCATCACCTGGCAGCTCTGCTAGCGAGGTTAGGAGACACTAGGGAAAATGCTGATGTGATGTTTAAAAGGCCCTGAGCCTTGCATTGGTTTGGTCACTGTAGGATAGAGTTTAAATTGCATGTAGATTTTTTTAGGATTTTGCCATGTTAAAAGACCAAAAATTTGAAAAGCTCAGAAAGAAAATTATTAATAGGCTTCCCTTTTGCAAAAATTCACCACATAAATGCTTTGTAAAAAAATAATAAAATTTGCTTTTACTGGTAAAGGGCAAACCAAATTGATTGGATGGCTAATATATGCTATGTTTGTTACCAACTTTTAAATGAAGTTTTATGGTTACTTTTTATCAGCAAGTGGGATTGGGAGAAGGCAGTCATTGTGCCACACTAATTTTAACATTTATTTTGTACATACAACCTGATTCAAGGATTTCTTCTGAAGTTAACAAATTATTCTGTGGTAGTTTTCAAGATTCAGTTGAGTTTTTAGCAAATGAAATAGTTCTCTAGATAAGTTAACACAGCGGTTACTGGTTTATGCATTTGTGTTACAGCTGATGTTCATACCTCCATGGAAAATACTGTGTCCCGCTGACTTGAGTGGGAATCAAAGCAGCCATTGGTGTTGTTTCAACCCCTTGTGGTTTTTTGCTGAAGATTCAGCATCCTTGTTGTGTATTTTGTTCCAGAAGGAATGAACTGATGGTAGCATGTTACTCTTTCAGGAGATACATGAAGCACAAGCGTGATGATGGGGCAGAGAAACATGATGATGAAACAGTGGATGTGACTCCCATAATGATCTGTGTGTTTGTAGTGATGTGCTGCTCAATGCTCGTCCTCCTTTATTTCTTCTATGACCACTTAGGTACTCTTAAGGTTGTATTTGTATTGATACATCTTCAATATCACAAGGCTGACATCGTTCAATGTACACTTTATTGTGAAAATAATAATGAAACATCTCTCTTCTGTCATGTGTCTTCATCCCAATATGATTTAAAATACTGTAAGAAAACTCACTGAGTAGATTTCTAATCCTTCTTTTTGTGAGGTCAATCATAAAGCTTCTTTCAAACATTAAAGACTATTAAGTAGATACAGACTTAGTGTTTACTACCTTTTATTTTTGTTAAAGGTGTTCTCAGACCTATTTTTTTCTCTCCATTATTGTTCAGTTTGAAGTCAAGACAAGGATAATTTTTTTATCTTTATAAAGATTATAATTTTCTACTGATCACTTACCAGATTGACAAAACATGAGAGCCTAATGCTTCTTCATATTTTTGAGAAAGTAGTGAAACATGCATCCCATCTGTATTGATTCATTTTGCTACTTAGTGCCTTTAATAGTTCCTTATAATGCTCCTACGTACTCATAAAGAGAAGATAAATGCTTCACCATAGGTTGCCTTTGAGGCTTATGACTTACTTAAAGAAGATCAGGATAGAAGTTTTTTACTTTAAGTAGGTATTGCATAAAGTACACCTGAGTAAAAGGAGCTAGAGTTAGATACTTAAAGAGCACAAATCTAATCAATCATTTGAAGTCTCTGAATTTCTTTCACTGTTGAAATGCAAGCGTTATTTCTCATTTAGTCTTACTGACTTTCTGTTCTTTATTCAGCCAGGATATGCAAAAAGCATTTCTTGCCTTGTCCTACTTGGACTTAATACTTTTTTTCCCCTCAGTCTATGTTATAATAGGAATATTCTGCCTGGCTGCCTCGATTGGTCTTTACAGCTGTCTGTCTCCCTTTGTAAGAAGATTCCCCTTGGGAAAGTGTAGGTATGTGGCAACTTTCAAACTTTTAATAGGGAAACTTAGGTGTGGAGTTTAAAAGGTGGCTTCATGCTTCAAAGTGTTGATGAAGGAAGAGGCTATATACATAGACAACTGTAGCTTTGGTGTGATTCTTTTTCAGAATCCCAGACAACAACTTGCCATATTTTCACAAGCGTCCCCAGGTCCGGATGTTGCTCTTGGCAGTATTTTGTATCTCTGTCAGCATAGTCTGGGGAATCTTCAGAAATGAAGATCAGTAAGTGATTTGTGCTAAAATTTTTTCTGTGCTAAAAATTGTAATACACTTTATAATATAAATAACTGACATCCACAGAAGTCTACATGTATCCAGAAATTAGGAATGACAGGAAAAAAAAAAATAGAGACATGCAGAAATTCTTAGTTGTTCCTTATGTGCGTCGTCTTTTTCTTGTTCATTTAAATTACAGAAAACTGTCTCTAGTTAAGCTTGAATTTCTCTGAGTCTCAGTCAGTATTCTGATCTCTTTGACTTAAGACAGCTTTTCAGAAGTGATATGGAAAGTTGGACACAAGTTGTCCAACTTACTTCTTCATGAGAATAAGAACTGATAAGATTGTCAGATCTTTAGTTTCTCTCAGCTTTCTTGTACAAGTCAGTAATTCTCTACACCCAGTGTTGCTGTAGTACCTAATTGTAGCAGGTTCTTACCACTTTTGTTAGAGGTGGATCTTTTACAGAGTGTTGTGTTTTTGTTTTTATTTGGGGTTTTTTACCTCTTACCTCACTTCCAGATATTCCAGTTTTCCCATATATACAGGTTGTGTTCATCTTCTTGGTTCATCTACTGGGGGTTCAGTATTGGAACTGAAATGCTGGCTGTGTTTCTGTTGATGATATCAAAGATGTCTGACCTGTGCTTTGAATGCATGTCAGTGCTTTTGTGGGATCTGTGTTCTGTGTGGACCATTCAATGACAGAACTCAAATCCAGGAATCATGAACTCTGAAAGACCCTTTAGAGAGATAAGTGTCAGACTGAGGAGTACAGCAGTACTATAGAAATGTTCCAAAATATTTAGGACTAGGAAATCCATTTTCTGCATCAGAGCTGAAGTGGGCCTGAGTGTTTCCTGCAAGAGCTCCATCAGCAAGTACACATGTATTGATCCAACAGCACCATCTCTCATTGTACCTAGACCATAGCAATTTTTGGGAAACCTTAGTGTTGTTTTTGTCAGATCCTACTTGTCTTTAACCCTAGCAGTTGAGAGTAGAGCAAAGAGCACTTCTATACTCAACTTGCAAAACACAATTGAAAACCAGGCCCAGCTGTGAATTTGCCTCAGCACACAAGGGTGCACACCTACAGGACAAAGGACCCCAGCACTTCCCATTTTGGTATCCACTGACCTCATTCAGCCAGTTTTCAGTCCACCTCACTGCTCATTCAGCTAGTACTTCCTCAGTTTCTCTGTGAGGATTTTATGGAAGATTGTCAGTGGAAAGCCTTACTGAAGTCTAGATAGACACTATCACACAGGTTTTCCCTCATCTCCCAGGCACTTCTTTGTGGAAGGTTATCAGATTGATGAAAAACAACTTCTCTTTTGCAAGCTCATGCTGACAACAAGGTCAATTTGAAGCAAGTACTTTGAATAAAAGGGTTTTTTCTTTGTCCCTTGTCCCTTAGTGAGGACAAGGCTTGGTCTGTTTTTCCTGCTGTTTCCTGCAAAAATGTTATTTTTCTCTTTTTAAGGTGGGCCTGGGTTCTACAAGATGCTTTAGGAATTGCTTTCTGTCTTTACATGTTGAAAACAATTCGCCTGCCTACATTTAAGGTATGAAAGTTAAACAGAAGTTATAGACTTTCAGAAGAAAGTTAAAGAGAAGTTTGCATGTATGCGTTTGAACAGAGGAGTCACTTATAATGGAGTATATTGTCTTGGAAATGCAATTCCATTCATATGTCAGCATGGAAAAAAGGCATGCAATGAGTATAATGAAGACCCAGAAGTGGCATATGATTGTTCTGTAGAATCTGTAGAGTGTTGACTAGTAAATCACACACCACCTCTTTATTTATGTATTTGGTATTTGAGTACTTTGGTGGGAGGGGGGGTGTATTTGTTCTGTTTTGATTGCTTTGATTTTGTTTTTCAAATTGACATACAACTAATGCATCAATCTAGCAGGGTTTTTTTTCCAAATCTTTCTGACCTTAGTCACTGTCCTAAGACAAAAATCAGTATTAGTCATTTATTTGCCCCTTAAGCAGCTCTTCAAACTCTTGTTTCAAATTATCTTCACCTATAAGTTTGTATAGACTGACAGTAAATGGTATATAGTGTTTCAAGCTATGCCTGCCATCTTCCAGTGCAGAGTTGCTTCATATTTCCCAGCAAACTGAAGTGGCACCATTTTCAGATTTTACACCATAAAGAATTTTGGGCAATAACATGTAATTTTGTGTTTAAGAATTACTTTATTTTATATGGTGCATGCAAGACCCTATTCCTTTATCTAAAATATTTAGGTAATAAGAAAAATACATTACTGACTTGTTTTAGTCTTTGCAAGCTTTTTCTTTTAATAGCCTTCTAATTATTAATTCTTTGCTGTTTGCTAATGCCTTCTGTGTAAATACCAAATATCTTGTCTCTTCCTTCAGGGTTGTACCTTACTCCTCCTGGTTCTTTTTGTGTATGATGTATTCTTTGTATTTATCACACCTTTTTTAACAAAGGTAAGTACAGTGCTTCTCTGTTGCCTGCTGCCCACAGAGCAAAGTGTAATGACTTGTTTCTCTTTGTGTTCCTAAATGATCCCAGAGCTGCTGAGTGAAGTGCTGATTTACAATTTTCCCATTTTTTTCTTTAGACTGGGGAGAGTATAATGGTGGAGGTGGCTGCAGGCCCATCTGATTCTGCCACTCATGAAAAGGTACTGCATGTTGTCTGAAAATCTGGCACTAGCTTTCAACTATTACACTTTTAACTTCTCTAAAATTCAAGACCACAAAGCTGAAATGAAGATGCCAGTCTGAAAAGAACTTAATATGGGAATAAGAGCTCCTGAATGTTTATTCTGGAGGGGCAAAGCAGACTTGTAGTGGTTCATCGCACCAGCTTTGGTTTTCCTTTATCTTTTTTTGACAGGGTTTCAATATAAAAAAGCTGGTTAGCTCAGCTTCACACAAACATGACCACATCTGTAAATATTAACTTGTTTCTAATTAAGCATGAGCATCTTTTCCTAAAGAGATAAAACATATAATCAGTCTGTCTCTTCCCCCTCCTTCCCTTTTTTGACATTTGCTTTATGAAAAGCTGAGGCTGTAGGTAAAAGAGAGAACCACAAATTGGAGACAGAAGAAAACAGAAGTCAGTGTTCAGTGGGTTTTCACCGTTGGACAGCAGCCAATTGCATGAACACCTTACAAGATGTGGCTGACTCAGGGAGGAAAAGTATGTGAGATGTAGGAGATAGTGAGATACAGTGAACAAAACAAAAAAACTAATCAGTAGGAAAACCTAGTTATGTTAATGTAAGGATTAATGTGATCTATTTCAGCAATGAATGTAATAGTGTCATGTGAGAAAATAGCAAAGAAAATAGTTGTTTGCAGGATGTGGATCAATCCATACAGTCCATGCTAATTTCTTTGACTTCTTTTGTTCTTCTCTCCTGTACCCCTTTAGTACCCCTTTGGATTCAACTTTATGCACAGAAAGAATTGTATAAAACAGTATGTCATGAAAGTCATGAAAGTATAAGTATATAAAATTATTTTGGCACTAATATAGGAAAAGGAAAAAGAAAGTTTCTTTAATGTACTGTAATAAAGAAAATACAGGTTTGCAATGGACTGTGGCAGACTGTGCCTCACATTGCAATTTATGTAATAAATAGGAACACAGGGGTTAGGGAAGAGTCTTTAAAGTGATTTGAAAAATTACTTTTTAAAATTACTCATGTCTTGGTCTTCTGAGACTTTTATTGCACCCAGGTGAATGAACTGTATAAATTATTATTTCCTACGCATGTAGCAGCTTACCTAAATTTTGTACATACCTGCAGCTAAAGCAGAGTTGATACCCAATTGTATGTGAAAACTTTGAAGTTAACCTGGTATTTAGAAAGTATTTCATTGCTCCCATCTTAAATGCATTTTGTTAGTTGTCAGTAATATTGTATATAATGAATGTATAAAAAGATCCATTTGATGTATTTGAAACTTGCACTTTGAGTACAACAGGAACAAGTTCTGGTAGGTAGTGTCACTGTGCTTTTCATCAGACATGTGTCTCTCTCAATCCAAGCTCCCAATGGTCCTGAAGGTTCCACGACTGAATTCCTCACCTTTGGCTCTATGTGACAGGCCTTTTTCTCTCCTAGGATTTGGAGACATTTTAGTTCCAGGTATTGTTTAGCATGTTAAGAATTTTACATGTTGCATTGTCATATTAGTTTATTCTTCTTGTACTCCTGCTTCAAGTGGTGGGTTAGATTTGACTACTATAAACCTGGTAAATTTTCAAGTATAGGGTTTTTTTGTGCACTATTCACCTTTTCAACAAGAAAAATGCACATTAATCTCATGGTTCACTTTCACATGCAGTGATGTCAAGAAATGTAGAGAAATTGCAGGAGTAGATTTAGCAACTGATTCTATACTATAAAGCATCTTTGATAGTGTGGTGATAGAGGAAATTATTTGTCCATTTGCACACGGATTAAGTACAGATGCCTGACCACTCAAAACTTCCTAACTGTTAGTCACACTACACCCAGTATTTCTGCCACACTTTCTCTCAAATTTGATTTTAGATAGTATGTAGAACTATCCCTGGCATCACTGCAGATGAAAAAATTATGCGCCTTCTGGCTTTCAGATTTCTTCTGCAAAATAATTTCTTTACTTTCTTGTATTTTGGGAAATATTAACTCTGTCATGCCCATTAGTCTCCCGGCCTCCCCCCAACCTGAAGCAGGCATAGTCATTAACCATAAAATTCTACTGTCTTCAGTACCAGCTCGAAGGGCTGAACTTACTCTTGCTCTTGTTGTGAACACTGTATTTTTGCCAATGATTAGTAGGGATGAGGTGACATTTTTATCTATGATCTGCATGTTTGTAGCTGTGTATTTTACTTTTGGAGTGCTTCCAATACAAGGGGCTTGCACCATCAGATAACTGGTTTGTAAATTGTGCAGCCTCCTGGATATGTTGTCATGGTGCTTATACACAGGGTGCCAAGGAAGTTTTTTGGGAAAAAAAAGTTCTTGCAAGTTCCTAGCTGGTTTGATGGTTTTATTTTTATCATGAAGTGTGTGACTAGGTTGAAAGCATATTGTAACTGTTCTTTCTTTTCCTAGGCTTACTGGTAGCCTATTGCCATAGATTTGATATTCAGGTGCAGTCATCCAGAGTCTATTTTGTAGCCTGCACAATAGGTATGTACCACAGTGCCACCTGAACACAAGACCTACAGGAGTGGCTCCCTCTAAAAGCATGTCATCAGTCTTGCATGGCATAGTTTGGGGGTTTTATCCTGTTCCTCCTTTTATTATTAAGCAGAAACATTTTGCAAAGTGCTTTCAAGGCTAGATCTTCCATCACCAAACTAACTGATGTTGCTTTTCTGAGCTGTTTTGCCTGCCTTACATGAGGGGAGCTCTTGTTACCATGGCTGCCAAGGGTCTCAGTCTACCCCTTGTAATTACATGTGCTCATCTACTCATCATGGTTTCTTGATTCATGAACCTTTGAGTTTATCGTGCATGAGAATTCAGGTTCAGGGATATCATCCTTTGACTTTGTTCTTAATTTCTTGTGTATTCTTAAAATCTATAACCTATGATTTATGGAATTTTATTATGATGACTATAACAGCTCTGGATAAGCTTTCTTTAGTTTGTAAAATCCATGGAGTTATGTGCCATGAACACACATGAATAGGATCTGACAGATTCCTGTTGTCTTTCTTACAATGTACTTCTGCTAGCAAAGACTTCTAATGCTTGCAGTGAATTTCATGAGAAATTGTCATTAACAACTTCTTTAGAAATTCTTTTGAAAAAATATCTAGGTTCACGGACACTTCTAGCAGGGGTAGAGAGATGCTTTTATTGATGTTCCAAATCGTTGTCTCATATATAGTAAAACAAAATTGTTGTCTTATCTGGTACTTTAAAAATATGTTTGCAGAAATCAGAAAATGTTGTATTGATGAAGAGGCAGCAGTGTGCTATTGCAGCACTGGGAATGAGCCACATACAGGGCTGAGTTAGCAAGATGTAGTCAGCAGTTATGAGAGGAGTGATTATTCCTCAAAATTTGTCACTTAAGACTGAGTTAAGCAGGATCCTTGGTGCCAGACAGACATTGACATGCTGGAGTAAATCCAGTGGAGACCGTCAGGATGGACGAAGACTGGAGCACAGGGTTGTAAAAAGAAGAGAAGGCAAAGAGGAGATTCTGTTGCTTCCCACAGCTGCCTAATGGGAGACTGCAGAGAGGACACAGAGGCTTTTCCTACAGGTGTGAGGCAATGGACTTAAATCATTATAAGAAACAATAAGAAATAATTATATATACAGAACTGTCAATAATAACAGAATATGCCTCTGCCCAAAAAGCATTTTCAAGAGCTGTAAAAAGTTATTGATTATTCTAATCACAGCCCTCTGAGATCATCAAGTCCAGCCAGTCCCCCAGGACTGCCAAGCCCACCTCTAACCATATCCCCAGATGCAAAATCCATACATCTTTTAAATCCCTGCAGAGATAAATACTCCATCACTGCTCTGGGCAGCTGTGCAAGGACTGGAAAACCTTTTATGGGAGGAAGCTCTGCCTAATATCCAATCTAAACCTCCCCTGGCAGAACTTGAGGCCCTGTCCCTTGTTCTCTGGGAGCCCACCTGGCTGCACCCTCCTGTCAGGGAGTTGTGGAGAGTGAGGAGGTCCCCCTGATCCTCCTTTTCTCCAGGCGGAGCTCCTTTCCCAGCTCCCTCAGCTGCTTCTCTCGACCCTTCCCCAGCTCTGTTCTCTTCTCTGGACAGCCCCTCAATGTCTTTCTTGACTTTCTGAAGAAAAATCTGGAATCTGGATCTGAAGAAAAAGTTGGATTGACTTCATTGTCTTGAAAATGTAATTGAAAATAATTACATTAGGAGATCCAAGCTACTTCTGTTCTACTAAATAAATTTTGCCACATTTATGCAGAAATTAAATAGAAAGCAATAAAAACATATAACCTAGAGCAGGCTGGCTTTTTTTTTTAGCTGTGTGGCAGGATAGGAAGAAACAGCTAAAGCCAACCCAAACAAGAAGCACATTATAGTGGTCAAAATATTTGTCTGTATCTGCTGAGTTCATAAATATAATATGATGCACAATATTTCATATATTTATTTTGCTTAAGGTAATTATTTAATTGTACAGTATGGACTAGGCCAATCACACTACTTTCACGTTATCAATAGAAAAACTGTAGTATTCCATGTTTACATGGTGTAAATAATGCTAAAGAGGCCTGAAAAACTTCTGGAGATGTTGTACATATTGCTTTAAAAAAATTCCAGTGAGAATGCTCCATTAGCCAGTTATTTAGTGGTGCTTTAGCAAAGCTATATCTGAATAACTGTGTTTTGCTGGGTTTGTTTTCTTCCAGCATATGGCATAGGCCTTCTTGTGACCTTTGTTGCCTTGGCACTGATGCAGATGGGCCAGCCTGCTCTCCTCTACCTGGTGCCCTGTACTCTCCTCACCAGCTTGGTGGTGGCCCTTTGGAGAAGGGAGCTTGCCATGTTCTGGACGGGCAGCGGCTTTGCGGTGAATACCAGTTTGATATGAGTGTCTTCAGGAAATACTAATATTATAGAAACCTAACTAGAATTAAAGTTGAGTAAAATATTGCAGTATTCTCACACAAACACAGAGATTTTGGTTTTGCTTGATTGTTTGCTTTTTAAAATAATTTTTTTGCCTCAGTAAGTTTTTCTGGTTTTCGCAATGTTTATGGCCACTTAAATCAGAGTAGTGAAAAATAAAGTAGACTTGTCCATCCTTGATTCTCCCAAAATGTTACTTGTTTGATCTCTCTTGAAAGTATCAGTAGTAGTAAAAGGTTATAATATTATATAAAATGTGGGGTTTAGTACTATATAAAATATACCCTTAAAATGCTGTCTTCTATTTTTTCATAGCATATTGTTTATGAAGGTGGAAATGTTGTTCGGTATTGTAAATTACCCCTTTGTTTCACTGTGCTGCAAGTGAAATTAACTTGATTCAAAAAGAAATTATTTCTATCATGCATTATTTTAGTTTTTGAATACTTACTAGAAGGCCAAACATGTGAAGCTGGAGGTTCCCCCAGTGAGTTTTATTTTATTATTCAACTATTTGTGATAACTTTCACAAGCTTCCACTAGAGAAATTAATTTAATTGTTAGAGATCATCTGAAATGTTATGTAAAAGTTGTCAGTTCTTGTACAGTGATAGTAAACGTGGGCAGAACTGGATAGTGGCCAAGGACCAAGTGCCTGTTGCTGCCTTATCAGCAGAGCACATCTGAAACTGGTGAGGAGCAATCACTCAGGAAGCAAACACTTTTCTGGAAGGAAGAATTCTCCTGGTGTCCTATAAAACACAAAGAAAGGATAACTGTATGCATGTCCACTGCTGGAGAATGGTAACAGAGTTGATGGACCTTTAATCTTCCTCTTGTATGACCATTACCTTGGATAACTGGACACAATAGTTCTTGTTTTCCATCATTTTGACTGTGATCTTCCATTTACAGAAAGACCTACCTCAGCCTCCTGTGGTGATAGCTCCTGTCAACTGCCCTCAGCTTCCCAAAGACAGCAGTGTGCCAGCCTCTCAGCAAGACACAGAGCAAATGACCAACCCCACCCTCCACGTGAAGGAGCTGCACGGCTCTGCCTCGGCTGAAGAGGAGCTGGCTGATCCCAGCACAAAGACAGACCAGTCAGAAATCTCTGTGGCCCACAGTGAGGAACCAGCTGCTCAGAATAAGGATGACCTTGAAAGCAAATGCCTAAATGCAGAACAAAACCAGTTGGAATAAGTGATGTGATAAGAACTCCTTACTTTCCCTCACAAACATACGTAAAACCAGTATGTATTTAGAACTGGTTTAGTAGGGTTTGCTTTCATTGAGGAACTTCACTAGGAGTCTGATCATCAAATCCAACAAGGAATGTTCTGTCTCCGGCTTTGGTACAGCTATATACTTAAAACACCTTTCTGATATATGGTGCTCTCCAGGAGTTCTGATGTGTGGGTTTCAATGATTGCTGTTAGTGAATGCCTTTGACCATTTGTTCCCTTTGCATTAGAGCAGGGTGGCATCAAGAGTCTTTATTTACTCTGTGCTTGTATGGCTGTTCCACTGCTTCACCATGATGTAGGTTAACATGGAGGAAAAGCATTGAATAAGTCTGCTACAATGCTTACTTGAGAGAAATATGGTCTGGTTGTTTGTTGTTGGGTTTTTTTTGGGCACTTTCCCTATTGTCACCATTTACTTTACTTCTCCTGACTTGTCAAAGCCATTGATATAAGGGAATGCATTATTATAAACTGACATTCAGGAAATGCAGAGAATGGTTAAATTACCATTACTCCTAAAGGCTTTATGCTACCATGATGCATTAAATGCATCTCTTAAATTTTTGTCTTTGTTTTTACTTCTAGGAACCTGAGCTACTAGTCTAGTTTAAAAGGCAGGGTGAGTAGAGCTCTGGGAAGCTTTCTAGGCATTCATATGAACTCTTAAGGGCTCTGATAGTAAACAGGGTTGGTCACAGAATAATGCCTGGAAGCAAATGCATATTAGGAATGTTTAGAAATAAAATATAAGCCAAATAGGTGAAAAAAAAATTAGGTAGTAGCACTATACTAAGCTTAACAGGCAGTATTTTCATTGGGAAAATGTTAAAGTGCAAATGTTCTTATGTTTGGGGCTTTGAGCTTCTATTTGTTCTTCATACAAGGAATATAATTGTGATTTCTGATTCTGAAGAAAATAGTCTGATTTTTCATTCCCAACGGAGCACATATGGTGCTAGAGACAGGTGTGATTTAAGAGCTACTTGCTACTCAGTAACTTACCAACTGCCTAAATCATGTTTTGTCTTTGTCCCAAGAATAGCCAAAGCATAGTCTGTCAGGTTCTGGAATGAACCTGGGAGCTCACTTATTATTTTGTCTTTCTTGCTACATTGTGAAGGAATTTGTGAATTTAAAAATTTTGGAGTGCAGCTGGTCTTACTTCATATTCCTGAAATTGTTTGTTTTCTTGTATAACATGATTGAGTCTTTTATGCATCAGCTTTTGTACATAGAAAGATGATGGGATTTGTGTATTGTTCCATCTAAGTACATTTGGCTTTATCAGAGGAGTCTGTTCTGCACTTATGTTGCAATTCCAGAAAGCCTCAAACATTTCACACAAAAACTGAAATAGAAAATTGAAGTATTATAGGATCCTTGGATATGATTCCAGATTGCATGGAAGAAATACTCTAGAGTATTTGGGAGCCCAAAATGTAATTTACAAAAGTATTGTTGCATTGATGCAATCAGAGGCATTGCTGTTAAATTGAGAATCTCCACTTGGCATGTTGAATTGGACTTGAAAGGCTCTCTTTTCAAGAATGTCAGTTAAATATCAGCCATTGTCTTTTTGGCTAGATCTTCCAAAATTTTGCCCTGTGCTTTTTGGATGAAAGCTTTTGTGGACAATGGTAGCATTCTGTCTCTAGAATTGAGCAGCTTTCTCTAAAACCACACTCCGGCCTCAGAGTTTTACCAGCTTCTGCTTAAAGCTTTGAACCTTGTCTGATAGGATGATTTATGAAGTTTCTTGGAAGGCTCCCTGGGTCCAATGGCCAACACAATGTTTAATTTACAAATTGCCCTGATGGAGGATAGTACTAAAGCAATCTGCTTTTCAGTCTTCTCTTTAATGGACCCTTACTTTGGCCAGCAGTAACCTGAACTAGTTATTACTAATAAAAAGCAACAGAAACATTTTACTGAAAACTTCAATTAGCTGGATTATGGCTTAAGTCTTTGTGTAAGTATGGTTATTAAATTAAGAAAGCAATCTTGTGTTTAATGAACTTGACAAATAGCAAGGTAAGTTGGAGACTGACTTAAAGTTCTGTTGGTTTTTGCCTTGATCATCTCTTAGTCAGAATGTTGTTTGGAGTAGCTTTCTACATATTTAAAAGCCAGTAGCTTTCTGATGACGAAGCATTAGGTATTATCATCTACTTGAAAGCGTACTTTCACATTTGTTCTCCTGTGTGGTTAGGAAACAGTTTATTTCAGATTGTTCATAGCTCAGTTAAAACAGAGGAACTGGTCACACTGAACTAGGCATTTCACAGTTGCATTCTGGACATTCTGCTTCACCTCAGGTTTTGAGGAATTTCCATCTATTTTAAGTGTAATTTTTTTCTCTCCCAAACAACAAAGAATGTAGGAAAAAAAATCCCAATTTCTTCCCAGTGCAGTACCTCCAGTTAAATTATGTGACATGGTAACAATTTACAGACTTTGACTATCTCAGTACTGTACAAATCAGGTGACCCTGGTGCTCGAGTTCAGCTGTGAGTGTTTGGACCCTGATCCTTGGGCAGATTAATCCCTTCCATCAAACAACAAGGCTGTATTTTTTTATCTTTAAAAAACTTCCCTGATCAGCTTAATTTAAAACTTAATGTTGTGTAGGAGAATATGCCTCTCAGTTCAATGTGACTGACTCTGATTTTATTTGATGATTTCTGATACACATTCCACACCAAACTTGAGTTTTAATACTTGAAGTAATTAAAGTAATATTAATGTTAAAAATAATGTTGATAGGCTTCTTGTTTATGTCATTCACATACTAAGCCTTATCTGTCTAAAAATTCAGTAAGGGTTCTGTTCCTGAGAACTTGTATATGTTCAGGGGAAGCACTTCTTTTAGTCAAAAAGAAGAAAAAAACCCAAACAAACACAAAAACCCCAGTAACAATCAACACCACTAAACCAAAAATCCATTTGAGAAAATTTGACTCTTTAGATCACAGAATGAGGGTCAGATTCCTTAGTCAGGTGTTTGTTTTGGTCTGTTCCCTGCTGAAGGATTGCCCAAATGCAGCTGAAGGTAGAGTGGAATATGAAAGACTTTACTGAGGATGACAAGAGAAAAGTATCCCAAACCCTCTTTGAATTTTGCAGATTTTATTTTTCTTGTCAGAAATGAAGAGCATTTTAAATTAAATATATAAAAAAGAAACATAAAAGAATAGACTTGAAAATATATTCTATGTTTACCAGTGGCACTAAAATAAAAGTGCATCCACATATGTAAGAATTACACTTACAAAAATATTAAACATTTTCTCTAAACTCGGACAGATGCCAGACAACAGAAAATCTGCTGCACAGTGTGTTTTCCAAAAGATTTATTAACATGCTTCATAGAAAACTTCATTTAGAAAACTGTTTGTTTGTTTCCATATTTCTTGAACATTTTCCATGGTCTTGGATAATTGGTCAAGCTTTTCCTTCAGAGGATGATGCTCTTTCCTTACGGTACCCCTCAATATGGCTCTTTTAAGAATGTCTTGACAGTGTTTTTCAACCATGCACATTTCAGTGTTTCAGCTTTGATTTTTGCCTTCCCGCTGCATTGTTCCAACTGGGAACAGATCATGACTACCATGGTAGTGCCTGTTGACTTCTGAGTATGCTGGAAAGTGTTGCTGACATTAATGAATGCTGCAGTTATTAATGAATTTATCTGCCTCGGGGAGATGCTGTGAATTTACTTGCAGCTCTTTAAAAAAGCCAATATTGGATGTTTGAGAACAGTGTTGCCTTGAAGTCAAAGCTCATGTGTGCTGTTTTAGTGCAAGATCCAGTGCTTTTGTTCTTGTCTTTAGCCCCATGGCTGTGTATGTGTTTCTGGTTTGTTGCACTACACAGGCTGTATAGGATGTAAAGCCCATGATACTTCTTTTTAACAGCAGCTTCATCAACTGTCCATGAACAAACCAGAGTATTTTGTACATGCTTTCATCATTTGGTGTGTTATTTGTAGTGTACTGAAGGCTGAGTATGCTGGCCAAGCAGCAATGTATACAACTTATGATTAAGTTGTATAACTTGGCACATAGCACATTGACACAAATGTGAAATACAGACATACCGGTAGATCCAAATACACATCCAAAGCCTGCAGATATGGTGCTTTTTTCCATGACAAGTATTATCTCTGATATTTTAAAAAGAATGTAGGGCTGTGTCTTCAGGCAAATGAGGGCAGGTACTATTTTCAGAGGTCCAGAAAACATCATCAACAAGGAACAATTAATCTTTAGGTCTTTTAATCTTGCATGTGGTTTCCTAGCTGGGGCAAGACATGAAGAACAGAGCTGCGCTAACAGCTTTTCAATTTAGGTTTTTGCCAGTGGTGCTGGGTAGGGTGGAGAAAGGGAAAAAGCCTGAAGATTACTCAGAAAGCATGAGGAGACACTGAACAAGAAAGGCAGTGGAAGAGTTTACTACAAAGAGATCTAAGGGCATGATAAATACCCAAAAATCTGAAAGGCTGCTGCAAATTGGGAAGACAGTTTGTCAAGTAGGGATGACATTAGAATTAATAGACTTAATAAGGAAATTTTGGTGCTGGCGATAGGAAAAATCCAGGAGTGGCTGACAGGTGAGGGGCTCAGCAGGACAGGGCAGTGCCCAGTGCATGAGCTCCCTTGGTTCTGCCAGGAGAGAACTGAACCACACCAACCAGAGTAATTTCATGCCACTGGCAGTTGTGGCCAGCCAACAAGCCCTGTCCTCCCTGTCGAGATACAGTTTGAGGGTCAGGATTCCTGGTTTTAATGAAGGTATAGCTGAACTTCATCCCAGAGTACTCAGTTTATATTCAGGAATGCTGTCAGGGTGTTCTGTACCAACTGTTATGGACAGTTCAGCTCTTGTGAGACAAATACTGCATTTTCTGCTGCTTAAAAGTGATAAATATTTTGGAAAGCACATAAATTTTAGTCTTTTTTGTTTAATTATGTTTAATTTGTTGAATTCCTTCTGGCAGACTGGAACATTTTCAGAACAAGACAGCTTAGTGTGCTACCAGAAGCTTCCTTTGGCCAGTGGCATAAAAGAATTTTCTTTTCACTGATCCTCTCTATCATCTCTATCAATGATGTGCTCTTCTGTGAGGGTTCCACCTTTTCCAGTTTTGCAGTTAAATATTCAGATTATGTGGAATAAAGATGGCATTTTGCGATCTGTAGACTAGTGATAGGTGATGAATAATGTGTTTAAATTGGATTTTCTTGAATTGGGAACTAGTGTACTGTACACAATAATCTATAATTTCAGGAACTAGCAGAGGAATTAACTTCATGTGATGCAGGGGCTCAGGCTTGGTTCTGTTTGCCAGAAGCTCTTGGTGAGTCCAGCAGCCAGGGGTTACAGGTGCACGGGCTGCTACAATTATTTGGAGCTACCTTCCTTAGGTGAAGGTGGCATTACAGTTTTATCCAAATTTCTCATAATATTTTTCTGCATGTCAGCATGCAAGTTTAGCTGCAGATGGCAAACTTCATCCAGGTGTTTGTCTCTGAAAAATTCTGAGATGATCTGCTAGCTAGATTTCTTTTGCTTAAGAACTGCTTCCTGCTGACAGACATGCATTGTATGTTGTGAACTGACTTTGAGTGTTTCATGTAAATATTGGTCAGCTGAAAATATGCAGAGACGTGGTTTCAAAGTAAACCAGTTCATCACCAGCTTATGCCCCATCCCTGGAAGTTCAAAGCTAGGTTGGATGTAGCCCTGAGCAACCTGAATCTAGTGGATGGCATCCCTGCCCATGGCAGGGGCTAGAATGAGATGATCTTAAAGGTCCCTTCCAACCCAAACCATTTTGTGATTCTAAGATTCTGTCATAACTCCTAAAAAAATTGATGGCTTGGGCTGGTAGAAGCCCTGCAGTAGCCAACGCCTCATAGTCGAGTGCTGCTGAAAGATCTCCAGCCCTGAGAATGTGACACTTGGCATGAGCACCAACAGCCTGTTGTGCAGCAAGGCCAGAGAGGGTTCCCAGAGCCTGACCCTGGGGTAGGGCTGCACACAAGACTCCTATCTGATGTTTTCAATACACTAACTTCTTCCTTGAGCTAGAGGTTTGGAATGGATAGAAATAGCTCTTTTCTTCTGAAACATATGTCTGTAGTCAAGAAATTGCCATAAACCTGGCCCTTCTCCACTGTGGATCCAAGCCTTGAGCACTGGGATGGTGGAGAGCTGGTGCTGTTTGAGGAGGAGCACAGTTCTTCACATGCATTCCCCAGCAAGGAACCAGAAGAGAATTTTATTGTTCTGCTCTGACTGAAGTTGTTCTGATTTATGTTGAAGAAAAACTTCAAAATAGTGGTTCAGGTTTAGTTTGACAAAGTAAAAAACAACCCATAGTGACACAGTTTAATTTGGTTTGGATCACAATCTACTTTTTTCATAATCAGTAGTGGAGACTACAAAAAATGTTTATCAGAGATGTTACAGCAGACCCTAAGCTGGCAGCAAGCCTGTGTGGGAAACAGGCTGACTGCTCTGATGGCCAGTTAGTGCTGTGCTCTGCCTGTGCTGGGGTGAGCATGTCACCAATTTGTCTTCAGCTCATACTTTGCCACTTGTCTCCACCAACCTTTTGACTCTCACTGAGAGTCCCACAGCCAGCACTGGTTACGGGAGAGCAAGAAGTAATCTCTGTGTCACAGAGCACTCCTGGTGCTATAGGAAAGGCATGAAATGGAATTGACCACTGTTCTCAGCCTGGGGCCTGGGCCACATGCTGCGTTCCTCACGGGGCTGAACACAAAAAACCTCGATCCTAAAGCCACTGATAGGAACTGTGAGCTCTGGTACTTTCAGCCTAGCAACACAGGAAAGCGAAGCCTAAGAAAAATCTGAATTTACAGCCCTGCCCATGGATGCTGTGTTCATTGCTGACCATGTTCCTTCAAGGCTGGAGGAACTGGGGTCTGATAGGCTTCCAGCAAGCCACGAGCCCCCCTGTGACCCCTGCTAATGTTACTTTACTAAAACTGCATCAGAAATGCTTTGGATGTGGATTGGTGGGAAGCTGGAAGCAAAAATTTCAAGCAGTACAAAGATGATTTAGAAGCTAAGACCCATTTGGATGCTTGACAGTAGCTGCTTTTAGAGAGGAAGTTGATTCTTGGAGATAACATTATCCGTCTTAAATGTCTGGTGTCTTTGTGGAAGGACTTTGTAATGGTGTTCAAATAGTAGTATGTAGGATAGTGTATGAAGAGTGCAACCTAAAAGATTGTTAAATTTAGCACTTGCAAATGCATCTGTTTACCTCTACATATGTACGCATGAAGAATAAACTTTAAGCTCATTTCAGGCACTGAAGGAAAGATTTTCTCTTGATCCAATGTGTTACATGTTTTTGCTGTTGTAAGATCTTCTATGCAGCTTGGCCCCTTAATAATTAAAAAAAAAAAATTAGAAAAAACCCACATTAAAAAACACTCCCTCCCTCCATAAAAAGAACAGCTAAGGAAGTTGGCCAGTGTGGGAGACTGGTATGAAAACTTACTTGGAGTATTTTTCCTGCAAAAAAATATTCAAACCCCCAAGCTATGGAAATGAAGTGCAGATGGGACATAAAGAATGAGGAATTGAGTTCTCTGTAAGGATGTAGTCAGTGATGTTGATACAATGAATGTCATTCCCTGAGTCCCTCGTTCCTATCTTGTATCTCCTTTACCTCGTCAGTCGGTCTGTCAATGGCATACACCACGTGGATCAGTCCCACAGCTGTAGCTGATTGTGGGGTTGTTGATTCCCCATGGGAAGAGGGTCCCTCTCCCCTAACTCAGGCTACTACTTGATGACTTGCAAAATTGTGCATATTGCATGATATCTGCAAGGATAGATAAATCAGTAATCTTCTATCTATGGTACCAAGATACTTTTTTCTGCTGTTATTGTTTGCAAGTAGTAGGAAGTACAGACTGTGTCACCTCATGGATCCCTTCCTGTGCTGACACTAGGAGAGAGCCATTGCAAAAACCAAGGGAAAAAGCAAGTTTGTTTCTAAGTAGTAAAAAAACATTTTTTGCAAACATTTCTGTTTTTCCAAAACTGTAGGTCTTACCATAGTACATGCATCTGATTTTCAGTTCAGTCTGGGTGGCCTTTTCCCACCCTATGTCTGTATGGATCTTAATGGTTTTGATACCAGCCCTCCCGCTGGCTGAATTACAGCCTTCTATCCAATTGCACAGCACATCATTATATATATTTTTTTAAATATGTAAATACATTGTAATACATAGGATTTCCAGTGACCAGACGTAGATTAACTTTCCTTCTGTGATGTAACATGGGAAAAACCCTATTTCAAAATTAACGAGGATGGCAGAATCTTAAGACAAACAGATGAGAAATATCCCAAGGGTTTCTGCAGAGTGAATTTTCTATGGAATAAGGAAGCCCGATTCGGGCATATATAGATACAATGAAAGAAAGCAAGCTTGAAATTGACTGGTCAGCTAGTCAAATTGCAGGTGTTTAGTTTTTTCTTTCTGTTTTGCTTTTAAAAAACACTGGAATTTCCTTTAGTCTGTTTTAGTTTAAAACTGTAAAAAATTTCTAAAAGTGTCAAATAAAGTTACCTAATTTTTGAACTGAGTTTTGCTATTTTATATCAACCTTAAGTTTGAAACATTTTTTTTGTTTGTTCTGGGATGTGATAAAATGCGGGTTGGAATTTAAAGTTCACTGTGTGCAGCTCCCACCATGAGCTGGATTCCATGCAAAATTCTTAAAACTTGCTCTATACCAGAAACAGTATTTGACATCCCCACACGGTCCACACAAGTAATTTCTTTCCCTGGCTTTTGTAACCCTGCCAGAATTCCAGAACAGTTTGGGTTGGAAGGACCTTAAAGCCTGTCCCATCCCTGACACCTCCCACGGTCCCAGGCTGCTCCAAGCCCCGTCTAGCCTGGCTTTGGGCACTGCCAGGGATCCAGGGGCAGCCCCAGCTGCTCCAGGCACCCTGTGCCAGGGCCTCCCCAGCCATTTAAAGTCGTGTGATCACTTGTACTGATAAATTGGGTTTCTTTTGACTACTCAGTTGCATGTTGAAGTGCTATTGCTTGGGAAGGGAGGTGTTTACTAACAGTCCCTTTTTCCTAAAAAATGCTGAATATCTACTGAATTACAAGGCAAGTCATGGGTGTATCCAGGAACAGTACAAACTGACAGCAGGTACAATTCCACCCTGTGTTTCTGCTTAGCATGTCCTGCGTTTCACTTGTAAATACACAATACACCTGAGAAGAGGGAAATTGAGAAATTTCTTGTGATATCTGACTCTAAAAAGCAACAACAAAACCAAACAAACAAACAGAAAGAAAACTACACACAAACACACACACACACACACACGCACAAAAATCCAATCCACTGAAAAAACCAGCTGCAGCAAGACAGCCTTTCTATCTGGACTGTCACTGGGAACCAAGAGACAGCTGCTTCCATTCGGAAAAGGCAGGTTCAAAACCAGAAAGACTGGGTTCATTTTAAATAGAGGGTAGTAAATACTAAGATACAATCTGGCCACAAAGCTCATCCTAAAGTATTGTAAACCTCAGCAGATATTATCTGAAACAATGCCTGGTGTTCTAGATTTAGATGTACATCTGCAAAATTGTGTGACCTTTATATTCTTGTACTTGGTTATTCCTGTACCTGTTGAATAGACAAGGACAAGGATAGAACATTTGTTATTTCAGGTTTTGTGGCTTTGGGTTGGTTTGGGGAGCAGGTTGTTGCTTTTTTTTTCCCTCCTTTTTTTCTCCTTTTTTTTTTTTTTCCCAGGGGGATATTTGATTTGGGTTTTTTTTTTTTTGCAAAAACCCATATAGGTCTTGATACAAAGTAATGTTCTAATGGGGAATGGCACCATTCCAACAGGAGCTGTTGACTGAACTGCTGCTCTGCTGAGCACTTGTGGTGGAGCCCAGAGTCCTCCCCACAGTGACGCAAGTGCAGATCCATCACTAGTGAAGATCTTGACATTCTGAGCCCCTCCTGACTGTGCATTTGCTAAAGACTTGTCCTACGTGACCATTTCTGCATCTGCAGGGACAGTTTGTGTGGAGTATTCACAGGCATTTTATCTCTATACACCTTGCTGAGTTTTGCAGCAAAACCCCCTCAGGCATCTCAGGAAGGAGGGGCTGAATTCTCCACATTCTGCACCCAGGATGATGGCTCAGTTAAGTACAGGGATTGCCCTATGCACAGGAGCTGCCTGAAGCTCGGTTTCAGGGTACACTGAAATTCCCACCTGGAGAGCTCTTATGCCAACTGCTGAAAGACATTTTTGAGAATGTATTCAGTCAATTACCAAATTTCAAATCAGCTCATTCCCTCACTTGTGCAGGTGATTAACTGGGGAGTTCCTGGACCACCTGGGGACTCTAGGACTTGGCTAAATCCGTCCTATTTTTCTTCTTGTGGGAACTTTAAGGAGCCATATACAGTATTGTGGTCTCTGGTTTCTCTGTTTAAGTACAATTTCCATATTCATGGTTTGTCAGTCTCACCTCCAAGATAGATTTGACTCTCTAGATCACCTCTGCATACTGCTCTCCATTGGAAGAGTTTCTTGGAAAGAGATGCAGCTTTCAGAAGAGTGTGCTTTATGTCTCCATTGGCTCCTAGGGGTCACCCTGTTCCCAGCAGAGGCTCCTGAGGAGGTTATGTTATAGTCAGGTGTGTCTGCATCCACTGCAATGCAAGCCCAGCCATTCAACTGTTTCCTGTTTTCCTCTGTGTGGGGCAGGGAAAGTTCTCTTTTATGTGGAGGACTGCAAGGAAACACTGCCTGAGCAGCAAGAGTTGGCTTGCTGCCCCCTCCGAGATCAGTCTGCTCGGCAGAATGGGGTCGCACTAAAATAGACAGAGAGCATTAAGGAGCTTCATGGACTCTGTGCCATGGGGGTTCCAGAGGAAGAATTTCTCAGTCTTGTTGAACTTGAAGAGGTTTCTTTTGCCCTGTCTGATATACTCTGTTCCATTATTACAGTTTCATCAGCCACAGTCAGGAGCTCTTTAAAGCTCTAAAAAGAAAAAATATCCACAACACCTAGTGTATAGTGTTGAGGGCAATAGTCCTATTCACAGAATCCCATAATTGTTTGGGTTGGGAGGGACCTTAAAGCCCATCTTGTTCCAGCCCCTGCCATAGGGGGGACACATTTCGCTATCTCAGGGTGCTCCAGCCTGGCCTTGGGCACTGCCAGGGATCCAGGGGCAGCCCCAGCTGCTCTGGGCACCCTGTGCCAGGGCCTGCCCACCCTCACAGGGAACAATTCCTGCCCAAGATCCCATCCAGCCCTGCCCTCTGGCAGTGGGAGCCATTGCCTGGCTCCTGTCCCTCCAGGCCTTGTCCCCAGTCCCTCTGCAGCTCTCCTGGAGCCCCTTCAGGCCCTGCAAGGGGCTCTGAGCTCTGCCTGGAGCCTTCTCTTGTCCAGGTGAGCAGGCCCAGCTGTGCCAGGCTGGCTCCAGAGCAGAGGGGCTCCAGCCCTTGCAGCATCTTCTCTGCATTTGCTCCAACAGATCTGTGTCCTTCCTGATGTTGAGGAACCTACAGGTAGGTGTAGTGCTCCAGATGAGGTATTTCAAGTGAAAAATTAATTCCAAATGACATTCAGAAGGTCAAATGAAAAGTATATTTATTCTGTGTCTTTGTGCCCCCTGGATGGGGACAGAGAAAGGGCACAATTCTGTGGCGATTATAGAATCGCTTAATGGTCTCAAAAAATTCCATCAAAATTAAAACAACTTTCATTAATAAGTTAGTGAGTCACTCAATATTTCTGTGATATTTCCATAGGGGAAAAAAGAGAGAGGGAAACTCTAGCAGAAGAAAGCCACATAACCATCAGTTTTGTCTATTTATTACAATGAAAAGTGCAGAATTTAATTTTATGAAGAAAACAATTTTCTCAAATGTCTCTCATAAAGTTATGTATGAGTATAATTTTTAAAAATTCCTATGTTCTCTTGTATCTTGATTGGTTTATCACTCTGAAATCAATATTTTAAATTGAATTAAATCAACCAATACTTTTTCCCCTTCAAGAATTAGAAATGTCTCTATCCATGCAGAAAAAGAAAATGAAACAAGGAAATCTGCACTTAAAATGTCTTTTGGGGGTGGTGCTGTGTGACATATGTCTTTGTGGGAATCCATAAAATCAGAAGGCTTTGGGAAAACTGCAGAAGACAGGCCTCAGATACAGCAGAATTGTGCATAGTGCTAAAACAGCAGAAAAAATTATTTAAGCTGTAGAGAAGACATGGGAATAAGAACAATAGAGCTGTGTATTGGTATTTGGCTTTCTAAGTTGCAAAAAGTTTATCTAGCAATATTAAGGAGGTTAAGCTTATGAATAGTGCTCTGTGCGTTGTCTCTTATAAACGGGTATTGTATTCGAAAATAAGCAAGCATTGTTTTAACCAAAGCTACGTGTGCTTATGCTGATTGGATAGAATTACTGTCAGTATGCTTTTGCTTTGTGTAATTGGCTAAGAAAGCTATATCGTATGCTGTAACATTAAGTTTTCTAGCCTGCTGCCTAGACAGCGAGCTGTTTCCATCGCTCCATTATCATAATCATGTAATGAGACTGATGCTGAAAAATAAATAGCTCAATACGCTTTCCCAGCAGCCCCGTCCTGTTCGTGTCTGTAAATAAACTGCCAGCGTCAGTCTTGATGTCTCAGGATGGGGTTCTCATGATAAAAAGCTCTTCATTTCTAAATTGTTTTCATAGGCTGGTTTCTGTCCCCATTCTATTTCTTAGTTGTTGTACCACAGGGAAAGAACACAACCATTTAACCTCATATTCATTTTTTCCATGCCCTCAGTAAAAGGGTATTCCTGGGAAGCAGAATTAAGTGAATGGTCTTTGAAATCCTTTAATGTAAATTTCTCCTTACTGTGTTTTTTGCATCTAGAAATTTTCTTGACCATAGAAATAATTCCATATCCCATGCACAGCATTTTCCAGCATTCCAACATTAAATATAGCAAACCAGCAAAATACTATTAAAGACATCTAAATCCTTCTAGTGCACCACAATGTTTTCCTGATTGTTCTATTAAATTTTGAGTATTATATTGCTTTAGTGCAGTGTTCATTTTATCTGCACACTGTGACTGTGTGTGCAACAAACATAAGAGACAAGAGTAGTCCCAGCTGCCCCTGTTGAGTTTGGTTGTCAGAGATCACATCCACAGTGACTTGTCTTCTCACTTAACTTTGATGTGCTTGCTCCCAGCTCCTTCAGCAGGAGTGCAGAAACTGCTGCTCGTAATTTCTTACTTATTTAACCACTGACCGATTTTGTTGGTTTCTTCTTTTATTGCAGTCTTATTGCAGTCCTTCTCCCCTTGTTACTTTTGGGCTTTGATTGTGCAGTTTTTCATCTCCATTCACACAAAGATATGTGCAGATCCTCTTTATCTGATGAACATTAGAAGGATGTCACTCCCTCACTCAGCTCTTTCACAGGGATGTACAGTCTGTCTGAAAGGACAAGAACTGCTTGTGGTGTTCATGGGCTCATAGCCAAACATGTTCAGATTCAGAGATTGCAGCATTTTTCTGGTTATTGGTTTGGTGCTAATAAGACCAAGGTTCTGGGTTTGATCCACATATGGGCCATTCACTTAAGAGTTGGACTCGATCCTCCTGGGTCTCTTTCAGCGCAGACCAGTCTGTAATTCTGTAATCAGCCAAATCTTCATTAGTGATGCTCAGCAGGAAACCTAAAACAGATTTCGGTCATTGTTGCTCAGTCTGGAGAGATCCTTGGGACAGCAGATGTTAGGAATTAATGGATATACTTCAGAGAATGTCAACTTCAGAGAAATTTCTATGATAATTTTATCATTTTAGGATCCTATGTTCTTTCCTTGCTTTGCTACCAAACACATGAACTGCTCAAGTTTGCTGTTAGTGTTGAAGATACTTAGGGACAGAAGTGGTTATTGGATGAGAGATGACTTATGCAGGCCAAAACTCAGACTAAAGCAAAACAAATTCTCAGCTTTTCATCTACTTTTTGCCTTTTCAAGATGGCAGAAGGGTCACTTATGGGCTTAAATAAACTTCAGCACAAGGAACTCTGTCCAGTTTTGGCCTCTGCTGTGCATGTGTGTCATGTTGGATCATCGCTGCCTGCTCCTGCGCAGCAGTTAGGCTGTTCTAACACATAAATTATGACAAATAGGATTATAAGGATGGTAAATACAGTATGAACTGGAAGGGCTATGGATTTCTGACTGAGGAAATTAGTAGGGTTTTTTTGAGAATACCGCTCCCTTTACGGTTTCTGTGTGCATGGTTAAGAGATCATCCCCAGTGTGGGGGTTGCCGATGGGGGGAAATTCAGTGGTGCAGTGCTGCAGGTATGAACCACCCCACTTCAGGCAGCTCTTTTCCTTTAGGTGCTGCTGCTGGAAAGGATGGGAGCCGTACAGCGAACTGCAGGAACGTCTCGTGACTGGGGAGATGCAGGAGCTGGGGCATCACTGGTCCAGCTTCCAACGCAGACAGCTGGGGAGCGAGGGGGGGGAGGGGCGGGGGGCTGGGGGTGGAAATTATTTAATTCCAAAGTTCAGTGAAAGCAAGAAACCAGCTTTTCAGGCTGAGCCGTTCCTGCCGCTCAGCCTGTGCCTTTAAGCTCCGCCGAGAACTCCCCCAGTGCCTCCCACCGCCCCCGCCGGCGCCCCGCCGGCCCGGGCGGGTCAGCTGCCGGGGAAGGCAGCTGGCGGCAACGGGAAAAGCGAAGCAGGTGAGTCCCTGCTCCTTCTTAGGAGCCCTTTTTACTTCCTTCAAGGTGCCGGGCTTTCTTGGCTCGGAAGGGAAGAGGAAAAACCCGCACCTTTCCCGGCGACTGCACCCATCCACCCCCGGGTGCTCCTCGCCCCGCGGTCCCACCGCCCAGCGCGGTCCCTCCTGCCTGGCAGCCCTCCTCCTCCGGCTGCTGCTCTTTTTTTCACCTCCTCCTCCTTCTTCACCACCTCCTTCTGTTCTTCCTCATTGCTTCTCCATCAGGGTCAGACAGGTTTGCTGCCTGCACCCGCAGATTTTCAATCGAGCTGGAGTTTGAAACTGCTTCTCCACGCTGGATCTTCCCCCATGCTTGGGGAAATCCCTCGTGCTTAGCTGGCTCTGAGCAAACAGCCTGTTTCTGAATTTAATGCCTGTGGGGAAAACAGCTCAACCCACCTTTTATTGAAAGTGGGAAAAAAAGATTGAAAGATGGAAAAAACTTCTGTACTTCCTTTTAGTCGCTTATGGCTAAGTAGTTTTCCTTATGTAGTGCTGGATTGCTTTTTAGTGCTTCTCGATTCTATGTAACTCTTACATGATTCAATGACTTCTAGACCCTCTTCTCTGAAAGTACTGGTTAAGAGAATTATCTTAGCTACTTAAACACTTTGGAAACCAAATGCAGAGAATGGTCTATATTATTTGAAAGCTATAACAAATTAGGAAATATTCTAGAAAGAAAACTCAGGGTACTTCACGGAAAACAAAAAGTGCAACTTTGACAGTAATGCAGACCTAAAAGCTGAAAAAATCAATGTTATCAATGTAGGAAATACAAGAGTGAAACAGCCGTGGCAGCGAGCAGCTTCGACCTAGGCATGGGACAAACTCTTATCAACAACCTCTATGGACCTATAATAGCACCATCATTTGAGCTTAAAGAAGTCTTTCTGTAGCTGGATGGTTCTTTGTTCCCATGTTTGAAGGGAAGGGCTTGAGAGTCATGCTGCTTCACACCCACTTGTCTTCCAGCCCTGAGGCTGCCCTGCAAAGAGCTCGGGCAAAGCCCCTGATCCGGCTTAAGGGAGGCCCCTGTGAGCGAGGTGTGCTGAGGCAGGCCCCTGTGAGCGAGATGTGCTAATGGAGGCCCCTGTGAGCGAGGTGTGCTAATGGAGGTCCCTGTGAGCGAGGTGTGCTAATGGAGGCCCCTGTGAGCGAGGTGTGCTAATGGAGGCCCCTGTGAGCGAGGTGTGCTGAGGCAGGTCCCTGTGAGCGAGGTGTGCTGAGGCAGGTCCCTGTGAGCGAGGTGTGCTGAGGCAGGCCCCTGTGAGCGAGGTGTGCTAATGGAGGTCCCTGTGAGCGAGGTGTGCTAATGGAGGCCCCTGTGAGCGAGGTGTGCTAATGGAGGTCCCTGTGAGCGAGGTGTGCTGAGGCAGGTCCCTGTGAGCGAGGTGTGCTAATGGAGGTCCCTGTGAGCGAGGTGTGCTGAGGCAGGCCCCTGTGAGCGAGGTGTGCTGAGGCAGGTCCCTGTGAGCGAGGTGTGCTAATGGAGGTCCCTGTGAGCGAGGTGTGCTAATGGAGGCCCCTGTGAGCGAGGTGTGCTAATGGAGGTCCCTGTGAGCGAGGTGTGCTGAGGCAGGCCCCTGTGAGCGAGGTGTGCTGAGGGAGGCCCCTGTGAGCGAGGTGTGCTGAGGCAGGCCCCTGTGAGCGAGGTGTGCTGAGGCAGGCCCCTGTGAGCGAGGTGTGCTAATGGAGGTCCCTGTGAGCGAGGTGTGCTAATGGAGGCCCCTGTGAGCGAGGTGTGCTGAGGCAGGTCCCTGTGAGCGAGGTGTGCTAATGGAGGTCCCTGTGAGCGAGGTGTGCTGAGGCAGGTCCCTGTGAGCGAGGTGTGCTGAGGCAGGTCCCTGTGAGCGAGGTGTGCTAATGGAGGTCCCTGTGAGCGAGGTGTGCTGAGGCAGGTCCCTGTGAGCGAGGTGTGCTAATGGAGGTCCCTGTGAGCGAGGTGTGCTGAGGCAGGCCCCTGTGAGCCAGGTGTGCTAATGGAGGTCCCTGTGAGCGAGGTGTGCTGAGGCAGGTCCCTGTGAGCGAGGTGTGCTAATGGAGGTCCCTGTGAGCGAGGTGTGCTAATGGAGGTCCCTGTGAGCGAGGTGTGCTGAGGCAGGCCCCTGTGAGCGAGGTCCAGCCAGGCAGCACTGCCCAGAGCAGGTCCAGGACTGCAGCAGCCACTGTGTGCCCGCATCTTGTGGCCTCTGCCCAGTGTGGCCTCCCCAGGCAGGAGCGCTGCCCAAAGCTGGGCATGGTCACACCGCTGCCCAAAGCTGGGCACAGTCACGCAGCTTCGGTGCTGGAAGTCAGCATGTGGCACTGTCCCATACTGATACACCGAGCTTCACTCTTATTGACTCAAGTGCTGAGAGTGCACTGCTTGACTGATACCGTTCATCACTTGCTGGTTTCTTTGTGTGAATTCTTCCTTTGAGGGAGCATGCGTTGCAGGTAACTGATTTCAGGGTAGCTTGGGGATTTCATATCTATGAACACTAATGCCTACCTGACAATCTGTAATAACAGCTGAAGCTAGGTAAAAATGTAATTTACACATTGCTTCTAATGTATGTAAGCTGGTAAGAAAGAATAAATGTGATTATTTACAAACTGAAGACCTCTGTTTTAGCCCCTGTTTCTCCAAGAGCCTCTGGTCCCAGTGTGTCCATCAGCTTCATTGGGACCAAGATTTCTCCCACACCCTCTGCACTGGGCCGGCCAGTGTTCAAGGGAGGTGAGTGAATGTCAGTGGAGGAAATGCCATGAGTTAAGCATGTGAGTTTTTCTTGGCCATTCATGAGCTGAAAAGTATCAAATTATATAGTGCTCCTATTGTGGAAAGTAACAGACAAACATGGACTTCCTGGCTTACTGGATACTCCCTATGTGTATTCAGTATTTACTATCTTACTGAGTTTTCTAGCTAGCAGAGTTGGAGGGGTAAGGGGGGCAAGGTTGCCTTTATTTTATTGTGTAATCCACAAGTTTACACAAGTAAGCTTGTGTAAGTAAGCTACAAGTTTAAGAAGTAATTGCAGGTACAAATCTGCCCAGTACTTTGTTACCAGAGAGAGAGAGCTCAGGGTTGAGTGTCTCCAAGGTGGAAGTGATGTTAGAGTCTTTGTTACCTGTGACAATACGAGCACTGGAGAGCTCAGCTTGTCTGTCATGTCCCAGCTGAGACTGCTGAGCTGGCAGGCAGGGAGAGGATCTTCTTACTTGTAAATTGAGAGACATTTGTAGACCAAGAGGGACAATAAACAAGGCCAGCACAGTGTCATTTGGCTTGCTGGGGGCAGGACTACAGCTGAACCAGGTGCATCTCCACGAGTGCTGCAGGTGAACAGGGACTCAGGATCCTCAGTACTCTGAGTGGAAGGGGCTTTCAGATTTGCTCACTTGCATGATCTGGGAGCTTGCAGTGTCAGGGCTTTTCACTCACCTTAATAATAAGAGGTGTCCTCAACTCAATCTGCATTCTCTTAAGTGACAAGAGTTTCTTTCTGCTTGAAAGTAGGGTTTAGCCTTTTAAATGCAGGCACAACCACTTCTAAATGTTAACCTGCAGAGAGGTGGGGACATGGATATGCTCTATACATCCATTACAGAAACTGGAGATGGGTTAAAGCAAAAGGATTAGAGAAATGCTGTGTTGGCTGGTCCAGGGAACCAGTGTTGTGGTAGGTGAAGCTCATGTCACACAAAAAAAAAGGCTATGTAGCCAAGCCTGTTTCTGCTGGTCATGGGAAGGTTTGCCTTTGATGCTGAGAGCTCTGTTCATCATAACCCATCTCTTATCTGACCAGCTGCTGCTGTCTCTGCATAGGCTTTTTTTCCATGACATAAGATCATATCATCAGAAGGTTTAAGGGGAAATATATGGGCTCACCAGGAGGCAACAGTGTTGGGATAAATTCCCGCACTCCCTTCTCTGGAGCCCCACTCAGAGAGAGAGTGAGCCATAAGGATGAACTGGCACACAGTTCTTGCCATCTCCAGACTGACATAACCTCACACTGCGCCACTGCCCAATAGGTACTACTGGTTAGAAATCCACTCCCCTACAAAAGTATTGTACCATTCTCAGTACCTGCTGGCACAAGTTCTGAGCTTCATTTCAGTGCAACTAAATTCTCAGCTGTAAGGATAAAATCACTAGGCTTGACCCCATTTTAACAGAGATATTTCAGGTTGGCTGTTCCCACCACCTTGCTCTGCCAGCAGATCTGTTTTCACAGCCACATCTGTTATCTCCTGTGGTCGTGCTTCTCATCTCACAGCAAATGAGTGTCTTCTCTCCTGCTGAGGCTCAGGTTTGGTGTCATATATATGTCACCAAATGTTTATTGTTTTGGTAGCTGTGATTTTGGATGGTGAACCTACCAAGTGAGGCATATTGGAGTCTGCTTTCTGATTCTGGGGTACCTCCTTCTGGAGAGCTATCCTGCTTCTGCTGTTTTCCCCCTCTGAAATGCCACAAGTCTTAACTTGGTGATAAAATCAATAGTCCTTTCTTTACCTTTGGCCACAGACTCATTACTTGCTGAGGCTGCAGGCAGATCTGCTGCTGAGCTTGTGGTCTGCCTTGAGCAAGTGGCATGTTTTTCCTACTTGTGCCATCATTTTGCAAAGGCTCTGCCTGGTTTTACAGGATTTACAGGTCACAATGAGACAGTTTTACAGCCCCTGTGTCTGAAGGCTCAGCAGACACCGTATTGCTGTGCTAAGAGCCACACTACCCCATTATGGGATGAAGCAAATATTCCATTAACACTTGGTTATTCAAATCGTTGCAGCATATTGGCTGCCCTTTATCATCACAGTACAAGAGAAACCAAGCATGCTAGAATATGCAGCACAAAGACCCCAGAGCAGCCCAGATTCACCATCAGGGGGGTTGTGTGGGGATGGGGCAGTGATTTTCTTACATTGTCCCTTGGGGGACATCAGGGTTTCCTTGCATTAGTTATCTGTAAATGAAGTTGACTTTTGAAAACATGGGTACCACTATTTCTTTCCTGTCTTTCTTTCCTCTGGCCAACAGTTCAGAGCAGGGCACCTCAGCTTGCATCCCTGTAGTCGAGGGCTGCTGGTAGGGGCTGGCAGACTGGGAATGGGAGAAGCTGGAGAAGAGCAGGAGGAAGCCTGGGGCAGTGCAGTGCAAGACAGGAGTGTAAACACTCCTGTTCTGATGGGAGAGAGACTGCAGAAGACTAAGAAGGCAGAAGAAAAGGCCTCAGGAGATGAAAACGTGAAGGCAAAGACACAGCAAGGTGAAGGAAGAGAAGTACCGAGCAGTGGAAGAAAGAAGGCCAGGGTATGTGGAGGTGAATGAAGAAAACCAGCCCTTTTGCTGGGCAGTACTCACCACTGTGCTTTAGAGTCAGGAGCTGTGGCATTTTGCAAGAAGACAGTTTCTACCTGGAAACAGGAGCCTGGAGACTGGGCCGGCCCTGCAGGTGTGGGTGGGATAACCTGAGCTGGAGAGGCACCTGCCACAGCGAGGCTGGGGCTGTGGCCAGGTACAGGCCAACAACCAGGGGGCCTCTCTTGGGGCCCTGCCTTGTCCCTCTGCTGCTCCTGCAGGGGATCATCCCCCAACATGCACATGCATGTTCTCACACACACGCACACACACACATACACGTGAGGTCACACACACACTCATGTGCATGCATATACACACACACACACACATGAGGTCACACACTCACACACTCTCACACTCACACCCACGCTCTCACACATACACACACAGCCGCACACACTGTCACACACACTCACACACACGTGCTACTTTTCCTCTTTGACAAGAAGAGTAGTGTTAGTGACTCTTTAGCTAATTGGGTAAAGGAATATTTTTACCATATCGCTTTATATTTTACAATTTCCCTACTTGAATTAGCTGAGAAATAAAAGCCATCTTCCAAGGAAATCCTATGGAGTGACTCAAGGCTGCCCTAGAGAAAAATTGAGACTTCTGTGGAGAAAACAAACCCTGGGCTGCCAAGCAGCAGCAGCAGAGCAGGGGTGGTGGCCAACTCGCAGCACTGTGGCAGATCCTCAAGGACAACCAGAGATGGTGACAGTCTGCAGGACAGCTCTTGCTGACTGTGCTGCACATCAGACATGCCTTCTCTGCTAAAACGTAACAGTGAAAAGACACCCCACTGGTGCAGGGACTCTCTTAGGTCAGAGTTCCCCACGCCCTGCTTACAAGGCCGTATTTTATAACAACTTACAATTTATAAGCTGACAAAAAAAACATAAATGTGCTTTTACTTCTCAGCATTCCTATTCGAAACTCAGAACTGTTAATCCTCTCCCAATTTCTGCCCCACTAACAAAATCTACTTTTTACTCCTCTGATTTTATGTCACTATTTTTCACTGGGTATAGTTTCTTGCCACAGATCTCCACTATGTATTTATAGATGATCCTTATTATCTTTCAGAAAAAAAAAATTGCAATCTCTATTTTGCTATTGCAAAATGGGCTTTCCATTTACAAATCCTTTTAATTCTTTTTTAACTCACACCACTGACAGCAAAAGAAAATAAACTTTCCTTATGCTAAAAGGGAGAACAAAGACAAGTTTTGATTGTTTTGGGAAGTAGAAAGTTTCTCTAAATAGTCTATTTTCCAGTTAAAATGCCTCTGCAATCACTAATGCAAACTTTTTTCTAGGGTTCCAAGTACCTTTTTTTGTAGTACGGTTTTTACATGCAACTAAGACTGTATTGTCAAAAAAAAAAAAAACAGAGCCAGTTTTGTCTGCAATTTTTATTTTTTTCCTCAGATGTATCTGTCCTACCTTTGAGGTCCATTGAAGTCCACTGTTGCACTGGTCAGCACACCTGAACTAGATTTCTGCGTGCCCACATTCAGCACACTGCAAGAGGGACAGTGACTCCAAAACCTACCGAAAGAGGGAAGGAGAGATTCCTCATCTGTATGTATTCAGGCCACAAGGACCACTGGAGAAAAGGTTCCTCCCCTTAGCCAGAGCTGAATTGTCAAACAGAGATATTGTTAGCAGAACCCGGGGGCCACAGTGCCGATCTCTGCCAGGCTCAGTTACACCTGAAAAAGAATATTTGGGTGTCTGCTAGAAAAGAAGAGGCATCTTGGACAGACTCTCCCTCCCTCTCCCCTTTCTCTGTCTGCTGCCTCACAAAGAAGTGACCTTCTAAAATCTCTTATCTAGAAGCTTCTGTTTAAAGAGCTGCTGACGCCTCTTGGAAAACAGTGAAAAGCTCTTCTGAAACAGGGAGCTGCTTCTCCCTGTGTCCCTTCCTCCCCTCTTCCTTTCATTGCTGGATGCATTTACATTAGAAAAGGCTGTTCCTCTGCAGCTTCTCTGAAGTCCCAGTCTGATTTACAGTGGCAGGGAATCGCTGCTGTGGCAGCCCAACCTCTCCCAGCACAGAGCGGATAGGAATGTGACATGTGAGATGTCCCTCAGCAGGGCAGACTCAGGAGCTGAGGAGGGAAGAGCTGTGTGGGTTTTGTACTCTTGACGCCGTCGATATCAAGACAGAGTAAGTTTGAGAGGTGATTGTGCCTTGCCAAGGCTTTTCTGGTGTCTCCTGTAAATCTGAGTTTCCCAACAGTTAGAGGTTGAGTCCTCAAAAATCACTCTGCAGCTGAGGAGCTCTGGACCCTTAGCCAAGAGGAGTGGACTTCTGTGGATTTCCACTCTGATTTCACAAATTGTCTGAGACAACTTCAACCTGCCAGTTTGAACAGCAGCATTGTGCATCTTCTTCATGCCTATGAGGGAGAAATATTAATACAGTAATTTAATACATTTTAGGACCACAGGAAATCAGTGTCCCTCCTTGTCTTGTTGCAGATACTAACCTGTCTGAATGATGTAATAACTATGTATATTACAGGCTGGTTTCATTCCTAGTAATACCCAATTGTTGATGATGTGCAAATAAAGGCCAAATATAATCTGGCTTGTACTAGAAAAACTGCAGAGGAAAAAAACTAAAAAACAGGAGAGATACTCTTTCTATTTTTGGCATTTTTGAATTCACACTTGGAGCAACATATCCCATCTGAGCATCTCCAGTGTGTGAAAAACATTGACATACTGAAACCAGTCAAGCAAAGGAAAACGTGGAGGCAGAAAAGGTGACATGAAGGGGCTTTGCTTCTGGTGCAGGACCACTTGGGGCAAAATACTGGAAGCACCACTGCTAATGCTGGCCACAGGGAAGGAGAATATGCTCATCAGGGTAGTAGCAAAGCTGTAAGCAAAGGACATATTAATTGGGAACTCTCAACTAAATGCTGTAAAGTGGGGGAGGAAAAAAATCACCCACTGTGATTTTATAATTCCTCCAGAATTCCTGCAAAAAATGTGGAATAGCATTGGGCTATATGAAACCTCACCCTGGAATCTGCCTCATGAACAACTACAGGGTGAGGTTTATTATTTAGAGAGTTTTAATCCATATAACATGCACCTTGGGGATACACATAGCCTAATGCCAAGACTTCCATAGCCAGGTAGGAATGGTCCAGCAGGAGCAGACAATGATGCTCCTGTGGTAACCTTAGCTGGCATGACAGATTTCATCCCAGTCTTGTCATTTTCCTCCTCTTCTTTTTAATCACAGAGCCCATCTGTAGAGCTGCTCAGAAAGCATGGACCAGACAAAGCCAGGGCAAGGCACCCAGAGGAGGAGACTGGGGGCCTGCTGGAAGGTAACTGCTGCTGCTGCCATGGCAGGCAGTGCAACAGCCCTCTGCCTGGGGATCCTGCTGGGTGAGTGTGCTGCCAGGTACATTCTTTCAGTTTATCACTCCAAAAGAGAAGTGGTCTGCACTGCTTATAGCAAAAATCCTCAAAATCCTCTTACTGAGATCAAAATGCAGACACCTTTCTGGACAATGTACAAGATCTACAAGGGCTGTAGTCAGCTCATGTTCTCAATATGTGACTTTGGAGCACTTTATCTTCAGTGTCTCATGATACATATGCTCTATTCCTTTTCTGCTTGACCAATCTGACGTCCTTCTATGACAAGATGACCTACCTAGTGAATGAGGGAAAGCGTCTGAATCTGGTCTACCTCAACTTCAGTAAAGCCTTTGACACCATTCTCCATAAACATTTTCTTGGAGAAGCTGGCTGCTTATGGCTTGGATGGGTGTGCTCTTTAACGGGTAAAAACTAGCAGGATGACCAGGCCCAGAGGGTGGGAGTGAATGGGGTCACATCCAGCTGGAGACAGGTGACCTGTGGTGATCCTCAGGGCCATTTTGAAGCCAGCCCTGTTAAGTATCTTCATCAGTGGGGAGGGAGGGCATCCTCAGTCAGTTCACAGACAACCCAAGCTGGGTGGGATGTTGATCTGCTGAAGTAATAGTGTGGCCATCAGGATCAGGGCAGTGACTGTCCCTCTGTGCTGGGCACTGGTGAGGCCCCATCTCAAATCCAGGGTTCAGTTTTAAAACATCTCATGACAAGAAAGACATTGAGGGGCTGGAGCATGTCCAGAGAAGAGAACAGAGCTGGGGAAGGGGCTGGAGCTCCAGAAGCAACTGAAGGAGCTTGAGGGGCTCTGTCTGGAGAAAAGGAGGCTCAGGAGGAACCTTTTGGCTCTGCACAACTCCTGACAGGAGGGTGCAGCCTGGTGGGGTTTGGGCTCTGTTCCCAGGGAACAAGGACAGAAAATAGGAAAAGGCCTCAAGGTGGCCCAGGGGAGTTTAAGATTGGACATAGGGAAAATCTGTTCACTGAATGGGCTGTCCAGACCTGCCACAGGTTGCCCAGAGCAGTGGTGGAATCCCCATCCATGTAGATGTGGCAATAGGGGACATGGTGGCCTTGGCAGTGCTCTTGAAATGATTGGACTCAGTGATCTCAGAGGCCCTTTCTAACCTAAACAATTCCATGATTCTATGATTCTGTCCTGTAATCTCTCTCTTGACTTTGAAATTTCTTGTCTCTGTACCTTGCTGCCTCTGCCATTTCCTATCATGACCACTTGCAGCCCCTGAGCGCTGCCTGTTTTACCGTCCCACTCCAGAGCATGGCCACCATCTCCCTCCCTCTTCCACCTCTCTCCTGCTGCTTCTGCTGCCCCATGGCCACCTCAGGCCAGCACCCTAGTGAGGACCCCAGCATGACATGACTGACACATGCCACCTGTACAGTCACAATTTCTGAGGTGGCTTCAGTACCCAGCAGAACCTTCCCGAGGCTGTTCCTGCAAGGATAGGGCCAATCTCAGGTTGCCAGGCTGTACCCATCTGTTCATGAATTTCTGTCTCAGGCTTGACAAAAATCCACTGTTTTCAAGTTCAAACAAGTTCAGTACAAAATACTATTCCTGCACATGCACAGGGTACCCCAGTCCAGTTATGGGGCACCCCAGACGCCACTGGGATGCTCAGGGATAGTCAAGCTGCTAAAAACAGGGAGTTTGAAGGGCATGATGATATTCATGTTGTAAAGCTGTGAGGAAAGCTGCCTCTGACAGACACCTTCCCTTTCTGGCAGCCTGCCATTCCACAGGAGAGGCCAGCTTTGAGCACACAGTGGAGCTGCAAGGAATCCCGTTCAATAGCAGCTTACAGACAGAGAACTCAGACTACTACAGGGTGCTGACACCTGCTCTTGAGAGGCTGGTGAGTTATCTAGGCCTTCTGGGAAAACACTTGTGAAATACTGTGGTGGTAGCACCAGCAGAATCTCTAAGCCAAGGGCAGGAGGAAAACTAGGACTTCTTAAACATCAGCAGGGTACACTGTGGGGCTGAACTACACTTTGAGAGGCCCTGTCAAGGCCCTGAGAGACATTCATGGAGTGGGAAATGTGTGTTCAGGCCTATTCCTTACATAAAAAAAAGATGTACTCCCTCGTGCCCTAAAAGCCAGGGTGGGAAAAAGTTTACATATGAGCTGGACATGGGTGCTTCTGCTAATAGAGCAAGAGACCATGCACCAACAGCTCCACATTCCAGCAAAATCCCAGGCATCATCTATTCCCATCTCCTTGGGGTCCAGTAAATGTGTGACCATCACTCTTTGCTTTGCAGTTTCTGTCCAGTCTCCAGGACTCCCAGCTGAACTGGACTTGCACTGGTTGCACCATCCTGGGCTACAGGTGAGTGTAGGCAGCTATCTCTGCAGACCCTACAGCTCATGTTTCAGAGAATTCTGACAAGCCTCACCAAGAAGGTGAACTCATACCTGTGCTCTTGTTCAAAGCTAGTACAAAGAGAAACTGGTTTTTGGTCAAGGCTGAATTTTCATCTGGGATTGCAAGAATGTTCTGGATTTTTAAATTTCAAAATGCAGTCAGAAAGGCAGAGGAAAAGAATTTTGTTTAATCACAGCTTTGGGCCAAAGGAAAAAAAATTCAAATGATCACGTCAACCCAGAGCACATCTCCAGAGAAACCTTAAATTGTTAAGAATCAAAATATTAAGAATAAGATTTGTTTCCTTTGAGTTCCCTGTAGACAGCTAGCACAGGAACCTGACCCTTGTACTGACCATGAAGCCAAGGTCGCCCTTAATTCTCTGTCTCTCAGTAGGAATGGAAACTCCAGTGTGATCGTCCATTTCCGCCTCCTCTTCACCCCCCAGGATTCCCAACCTCTGAACTCTACCTTGGAGGAGGAAGCTTTCAGGCATGGGCTGGCAGCTGCCCTGCATAAGCAGGGTTTCTCCCTGGCTGCCTACGGGACCATCTCCTCAGCCTCTCTCACAGGTATGGCCCTGCTGCCCCTGCTGGGCAGGCAGAGCAGGGTGCCCTGTGCTGGGGCTGCTGGCACCCAGGGGCACACAGCTAAGCCACTGTGAGTCAGCCAAACTGCTGCAGGGTTTTAGCTCTGAATGTCCAGTCAAGGCTTCGTGCCCAGCAGCAGTGTTAGAAATTGGGGTGCTGGCAGGCACCCAGCAAACTGATAAAATGATCTGCCTGGCTCCCAGCTGCTCCAGCTTCACCAGACAGCAGCAGAAACCAGCCTAGATCTTGTCAGCTAAAGAGACATTTGTGGAGTCCCCAGATACCTCTCCAACACTAATGCTGTCCAGCTGCTCTGCACTGCAAGAGCAGGTTGAGGGACCCACAGCAAGGACAGAACCTAAACCATAAATTGCAACTGCTTTGGCTTTCCTTGCAGTACCTGAAATCAGTCTGAGGGATAGGGAATGAAGCTCCAGGAGGTTAATGGCTGGGTTGTCTGTACTCACCTGTGCACAGCAACCCTTAGGCAGACCTCAGAGTTGTAGCAATAACTACAGCTCAGGTTGCTATTTCTCATAGTTGAATTACTCTCTGAAACCACCTGACAAGAAATTCGCCTTTCTTTCTGTGACTGTGGAGTTGCATGTGACTGTAGGACTCCAGGTCCAGCTAATTAAAAAAAAACTCCATGAGCCTGGGAAACAAGAAGGTATGGGCTCCTCTGTAGCTCCCTCTGCACCCTCTGCCAGAATGGGCAGGATCTGTGGATCTCTGGGGGCCTTGTGCTGCCCAAATGGAAGGTGCTGGGAGTCCCCTTGGCTTTAGGCAAACAGCTTTGCATAGCTTCAGCCCCAGTCTGCTCCTAAGAGGCAGCTCACTTCCACAGCTTTTAGGAATTTCTCTCTGCACGTGGAGTCATCCCAAAGCCTGCAGGGCACTAGGGAGCTGTGCCTCCCCTGCTCTGTGGACCTGGGCCCTGCCTCACACTGGCCACAGGTGGGCACAGAGATCACCAAGCAGGAAAGGAAGATGGAGCAAAGGCCGTGGCAGCCCCAGCCCAAGAACACAGCTGCAGGACCTGAGGCTGGGCTGCCCTGCCCTTGCTGATCCTGATTCCTTCCTCTTTGTCCCAGGTCCCAACAAGGTTTCTTCCCACAGACCTGGACTGAAATCAGGTAAGAGCCAGGCAGCAGGAAGAATCACCTGCACTCTGCAGCCTCCTCGTCTTCTTCCTTACCAGCAGCCTGGATACAGATACAGGCTTGGGCCCCATCTTGTTCATAGCCTGGTGGCCCAGGGGCCTGCAAGCTCAAAACCAGCTGCTGCTCTGCTCCCAGCACCATCCCATAGGGACCTTGGGGGATACAGTGGTGGTTGCCCCTGGGGAAGGCAGGGGATAGTTGCTGCGTGGACTGCAGAAGACATGAGTGACTCAAGCCTTGCTGTCCCCAGGGAGCTGCCCTTGGGACACAGGCTTGCTCCAACATCCAGTATGTGAAAAGAAAGCCCTGAATGTGACAGCCAAACAGGCTGTGCTGATGCCTCTGATGGAAGGGGCTGTGCTGAATCTCCCACAGCAGGTCTCCTGGCCATAGAATCCAGCCACAACCCACTGTTGGCAGACCTTGACAGGTGGGACACCAGTGGCTCTTAGGCACTGAAAACAGCCAAGGACATGCCATGACTTTTCAAGGCAATAGTAAATGGCTGCATCGGGATGAGGGACACTGTGCCCTGGAAACACCTTGGTCCCATCAGCTGTGATGGGTTGTGGTGACAAGGTCCACCTTACTGGTGGGCTGGCACAATGGACAAGAGCCACATGCCCATGAGCTGCTGGAACCTTATCACAAGGCAGTAGCTAAGCTCATCAAACTAGTCAGGACACTGCTCTACAGTTTCTTGCTCTAGAAGAGTTTCAGGGAAGATGCTGTGATGGCCTAGTGCTTTGCAATGCTCTTCCCAAGCCTGCAGGGTAAAGGCTGCTTGGTGACATCCCAAGTACCACCCTGCTGCTTGAGCATATGCCAGCAGCACACACAAAGCTGAAGCAGCTTTTCCCACTTGCCCCCAGGAGTGCGTTGCTGGGGTGCAGTAGCAGGATCCTGAGGCACTGAGTTTCTCCTCCCTTTCAGACTGTGGGAGTCGTCCTGCCATGCAGACTGCCAGCAGGATAGTCGGAGGCTCAGAGGCATCCAGAGGGGAGTTCCCATGGCAAGTCAGCCTTCGAGAGAACAATGAGCACTTCTGCGGTGCTGCAATCCTCACAGAGAAGTGGCTGGTGTCTGCTGCTCACTGCTTTACTGAGTAAGTTTCAGTCACACCACTTTCCACCCTCCATCCCTGTTCCAAAAGCTGCCATATCTGCTCAAGCTCCCACTGCATCTCTCTGCCCCACCACGGGGAGAATGAGGAGTTTCCATCACTCCTGGACTGGGTGGCAGGATGGGCAGTAGGCAGCTTGGGTTTGCAGGACAGTGTTGTGGCTGCAGGTTCACATGGCTCCCACTGTCTCTCCTCTAGGTTTCAGGACCCAGCCATGTGGGCAGCTTACACAGGGACCACTTCCCTCAGAGGCTCAGATGGCAGTGCAGTGAAAATGGACATTTCACAGATCATCCCACACCCCTCTTACAATGCTGACACAGCTGACTATGATGTGGCCGTGCTGGAGCTGAAGAGACCTGTGACCTTCACTAAGTACATCCAGCCCGTGTGCCTGCCAGATGCTGGCCATCACTTCCCCACCAGCAAGAAGTGCCTTATCTCTGGCTGGGGCTACCTCAAGGAGGATTTCTGTAAGCAAAGCATGGCAGGCAGCAGAGGAGATGTGGTGGGGTGTGAGTGGGGCAGAAGGCATCAGGGGAAGGGAACTCAGACCTTGCACTGGCCAGCTGAGGTGGGCTGTACCCTGAGCTGCTGATCCTGTGCAGGGCTTCCTGCACTGAGCTCACAACTGTGTCTTTCTCATTCAGTGGTGAAACCGGAGTTCCTGCAGAAAGCAACAGTGGAGCTCCTAGACCAGAACCTATGTTCCAGTCTCTACAGCCATGTCCTCACAGACAGGATGATGTGTGCTGGCTACCTGGAGGGGAAGGTTGACTCCTGTCAGGTAAGCTTTGCCCAGAGAAGATGGCACACCTGCCTGCATAAAGCTTTTTCCTCCCAGCATGCATCAAGTGACACTTCAAGAAGCAGAACTGACACTATGGTCACTGTTTCCCACTGAGGTTTGAGGCCCTGCCTTGGACCCAAGCACAGATCAGTGACTGCAGAAGACACAAATGAGGATATGTTCTTTACTGCTTAGAGCAGGGTACTGTTATTTAAGGGGCTCTTTCAGTTAATTAACTACTTTTCTCGTCTTCCTGAACTGTCATCAGGGCTGGCTCTACCAATATTCCACACAGGTCTTCAGATAAAAATCCAGATGGGCAAAGGGCAGCAGTGGAAACTAAAACATACACAACAGTTTTTGGTGAACAACAGAGTGGTTTTTTAGTTTTTTCCATCCTGAAACTGCAAGTGGTGAGCTGGAGACAGGCCTACCTTTGATAGTATGGAGAGAGAAGAACTGTGATGCCAGAGGAGGACTGTGATTTCCAGGTCTGTCTCTGTGGCTTGGCAGGAACGTTCAAACCAACAGAAACCAGCTAAACAAATCTGCACTTTTCTGGTAGTAGTGCTTCATATTTCTGCACCAAATACAGCACAAACACCAGAGAAGGGGCCAAGAATTGAAGATTCAAAGTTGGGTGATGAACATGATCCATCTGGTTATTAATTACTGATCTAGAGCAATCTCATCCCCAGAAGGCATTACCAGCTTCACAGACACCACATGTCCATCAGTGATAGTCACAGGGCCCCACAAGAACCAAGAACTGAACCACTTCTGGCATCAAGAAAACCTGATGCAAACATTAATGTGGTCTCCCTGGGTTGTGTATCAGCCAATGAACACCCATCATCTGGTTGTGTATGGGCTGCTAGGATTAACCTTTATGAGGTTTAACAAATTATTAAAGCAGCAGAAATGCTTAATCCTAGATTTTACAGATTGTGTCCTTTGTTCTTCTGGCATATAAAGGGCATGAGGCTTCTGTGTAATAGCAGGACAGCATGCCCACATGGAGGAACACCCAAAGGCCAGCACCCAGATGCTTCACTCATCACTAGGCTGGAGCAAATGTAAAGGGACAGAGAGATTCCAGCTGGTAGAGGGAGGGTGAGGGTGGCCAGGACAAATTCAGTGCATCCCCAGGGAGAGCTCACCATCTGCTTTCTCTTGCAGGGTGACTCTGGTGGGCCTCTGGTTTGCCAAGAACCATCTGGCAGGTTTTTTCTGGCAGGAATTGTGAGTTGGGGTATTGGATGTGCTGAAGCCAGGCGGCCTGGAGTTTACACACGTGTTACCAAACTCAGAGACTGGATCTTGGATGCTATTTCTGCCTTCCCTACCTCCATAGCCCATACTGTTCCTCCAGTGCACTTCAGGACTAACAGTAACATGGTCAGTGCTGAAGAGGTCAACACCACCACTGGAGCAACCCCAACCACCTTACCAGCCCCAGCTGCCAGCAGGCCAGGGGCTGCAGCAGGACCACAAGGTATGAGCACCCACAGTGGGTGCACCTTGGCAGGCAGAGTGGCAGGTATAGGTCCAAACATCAGGTTCATTCCTCCACTAACCTAAGCTGACCTCTTGTAAGGTGAGCCACACAACTTTGCCAAAGTGCTACGGTACAAAGACACTATATGGCTGCCCTAGCTCAGTCCAGAGTAACCTGGCAAAGTCACTCAGTACTACTGCAGTTCCATGCGCTCCTTTGCTTTTATGACTGTGTAATCTTGCTGTGTAACTGATCTGCTCTGGCAGGCCCAGAACAGGTCACTAAGGCACAGCAGCATCTGACAGTATTTAATCTGTTGATCACTTACTTTTGCTTGCCACCTAAGGAGCTCCCAACAGTTCAAAACTGATAGCTGTCCCTTCACAGCAGCCATTCTCCCTGAAGGGAAGGAGGGCAAGTGTCTGTAGGATGACCTGTCCACTCTAAGGAGTGCTCCCAGCAGCTTTGCAAGGAGAAACAAATGAAGGGTATTTTTCTAAATCTAGAATAATATTTTATCTGGAATGGCAAGGCTAAAAGGCGTGGAGCTACTCATTACTCTGCTTTCAAGAAAGGCCCGGGATTCACAACTTGCCGAGAGCAAGATGCAGAACAGCATTTTGTGTGAAAGTCCAGCTGTACATGGCCACCATCAGGCACTGCCACTATCAGCCAGCAGGGCTTGGGTAGATAGCTCACACCTCAGGCCTAACCTATCCCTGCTAAGCCTTACTGGTTAGAGAGAGTGAAGTCTTTCCTTGCTTATCTTCTGCTAGGAATACTCACAAGTCATGCTTTGACTTTTGTTCAGAGTGTGGAGGACGACCTGGGTTCTCTAAACCCAGCAAGATTGTGGGAGGAACAGATGCTTCCAGAGGAGAGATCCCTTGGCAAGTCAGCCTGAAAGAAGACTCCAGACATTTCTGTGGAGCCACCATCATTGGGGACCGCTGGCTGCTGTCAGCAGCTCACTGCTTCAATGAGTAAGAGCCCATCCCTGTCTCTGCTCCAGCTCACCTGCCCACTGGCACAGAGCTGCGCAGCCAAATCCACAGTGTGGCACTGGGGTCAAGAAATGGAAATCAAGAACACATGTTGGACATTAATTTTTGCTATAGCTAGACATTCATAGCAAAAAGGAGTTTGTGGGGAGGTTGGAATGAGGCAGAGAAAGGTTAAAGCAGCCTGATCAGGGAGAAAGGACAACATATCTAAGAGAGGTGGAAGAAAGTGCCACAAGAGAGTTTCTTTAATAAACTTAACCTTAAAAAATTGTCTGTAATATGTGAAATAGAGACACATGGTTAGCTGGTAAAGGGAAAATGGTCAGTTCAATCCTGCATAGTTCTGTTAAACTGCAAGAACCCAAGCCTAGGTTTATAAGTAGCCTAAAGAAGTGCGTAGCAAGAAGATAATTCTTGTCAAGAATAAATTCCTGAAAGCAGAAAAGGTGGGTTACTAATTCTGAAGGATTTTAAGACAACCTCATGCATTAACCAGCTGGGCAATAAAGGAGCAAGTGAAATGCAATGTAGGCAGGTGTGAAATGAGGTACACAGCAAAACCAGTAGTGCTGTCTGTGAATGAGGATGAGCCTCCATCAGCTATTGCAGTTCAAAACAAGAGGTCAGAAACATGTGGATATTGCCCTGACAGCAGCAGTCCTGTGGCAGGGGCAGTTAATGAGCACAGGAATGCTGTAAAAAATATGGGAGATGAGTGGGATGTTGCTGGTAATGCACAGCACACCAAGTGCTCCAACATCACACGGAGGGCAAGAGTAATACCGTGTGCATGTGTTCACAAGGCTCAGGGATGAGCAGGGTTTGAAGCAGCATCATAACAAGCACAACAAAATAGATCAGACTAGACCTGGGAAAAAAAAAACAACTAATGGGAAGGCAGTGTTTGATGGGACTGTACAATAATGAAGGGTACAAGTGTTTAGGGAATGCCTTTTGACTGTCTTTTTAAGATACCAAATATTCACCAAGAGCAGGTGGAAAACAATCAAAAGGAAGCAGTTTTTCTAATAAATGTCATTAAGCTGAATATTAAAAATCCACCTGGGCTTAAAAAAAAGAATAAAACACAACTTTAGAAAAATCCAAATAAAACCAAAAAATCCAGCAAGACCTACTGAACAGAGAGACACTGTGTGCCAGAATACTCCTGAAATCACAAATTTCTGAAGGTGAAGAGAGGATTATTATTACATGTTTATTTGCTCTTCAGGTAATATCCAACAGGTGCCACTGCTGGAAACAGTTCTTTGGGCGTGACTTATTAGGGCTGCTCTGCTGCATGCTGATCCTGTACAGCTGTCTGTAATTTCAATGTCAGAATTCATGCCAGGGATAAGTGTGTGAGTATGCCCATTTAGGTTTGTGTATTTGCAGGACAATGCCAGAAGAGATTGAAGCCTATGTGGGAACAACATCAATAAATGGAACAGACGAGAATGCAGTGAAAGTCAATGTAACAAGAGTGATCCCACATCCCCTCTTCAACCCCATGATTCTGGACTTTGATGTGGCTGTACTTGAACTGGCAAGACCTCTTGTCTTCAACAAATACATACAGCCTGTTTGCCTCCCACTTGCCATGCAGAAGTTTCCTGTTGGCAAGAAATGCCTCATTTCTGGATGGGGTGACCTCCAGGAAGGGAATGGTAAGCAGTAATGCATTACCTGCTGATTTGCCTTGGAGCAGTGATACCCTGAGCAGCAAAGCCTGGGCCCAATCCACATTCCTGGGAATGTATAGGATAGGGGTCAGTAACAGGGACAGTCAGGAACTGACAGAAACACAAGAATAAGCAAGAATAAAGGCACACAGAGCACTACCTTAAGCCACAGTTACCTAGGAGAGGCAGCTTGGTGGGAACCAGGAGAAACCTGCCGGACTGCCCTCAGTAGTTCTACTGTGCTAAACAAGTGTCAGGCACTTGCCTCAGAGCCTGCTGCAGCTCTGGCAGGATGGTATGTCAGCCACTCAGTCACAGAGGTGTTCCAAGCAATGAGCATAAGCAAAGATCCCACTATAGGGAGAAAGCCTGAGAGTGGCACATGTGCTACCAAAGAAGTCCAGCTGACAAGAAGCCCACAAACTCTGAGGAGCATGGGACACAAACTGTGCAGAATCCTTAGCACAGACATGAAACTGCACCCTGGGGTGAGCCACAAGCTTCAGGGCTGCAGAGAAAACAGGTTTTATAGGACTAAATTCTCATGTGGGATTAGAGCCTGTTTTCCCAAAATTTGTGTTGAGTCAGTCTAAAAGCCATTAGCTAGCTCTTTCCCTCTGCTGCACTCACTAATTCTGTGGTTTTCATGCAGACACCAAGCCCGAGATCCTGCAGAAAGCCTCTGTGGGCATCATAGAACAGAACACCTGCAACTTCCTCTACAACTTCTCCCTCACTGACCGAATGATCTGTGCTGGCTTCATGGAGGGGATGGTAGACTCATGCCAGGTAAAAGTGTGGGATTTCTCTACTCTGTAGATTGTTCTAGAAAGCTGGGCTAACTCTGCTTTCAGCAGATCCTTGTGAAATATTTACTGAGCTGCTGTAATCCAGCTATGAGCACAAAAAAACCCCAGCCGACTTCTTTGGAGATTTAGGAAAGCAAATAAAACTGCACCAAGTTGAGAATTACTTAAACCAACATCCCACCACTCTGCCTGGCCAGACAAATCCCGGATGATGCAGGTCTCCTCCTATGGCAGTGAGTCAGTGGCAGTTGGTGGCAGCTGTGGAAAGGTGCTGACAGGAGCCAGGTTGAGTCACTGACCCCAACTTCAATTTCTCCACACTCATGCCCTGCATACACACTGCATGACAGCAGACAGGCCCACAAGGCTGGAGGAAGAAGAGTTGAGGGTAGTTAAGTCTTTCTGGTGTGTCTGAGGGCAGACCTGATTGGACTGAGCAGCCATTGCTTTGCTTCTTCTGCAGGGAGATTCAGGTGGGCCCTTGGCCTGTGAGGTGACTCCAGGAGTGTTTTACCTTGCTGGCATCGTGAGCTGGGGATTTGGTTGTGCCCAGGCTATGAGACCTGGTGTGTACTCCAGAATTACCAAACTCACAGACTGGATCCTGGACATCATCTCCCAGTTGCCCAGTGGTGGCACAAGCATCCCTTCCAGTTCAGCCATCCCTACAACTTCTAGCACAGCCATTTTTATCCAGCCCAGCACAATGGCTGCAGGTCCAGCCAGCAGAACCACCCTGCAGACAAAGATGAGTACAACCATGAGCGAAACTTCTACAGCTCTGAGAACAACTGAGACTGCCAAGCCTACCCAAACCCCAGGTAAAACTGATAACCAATGCATTGACATGTTGGCAGGAGGCCTCCAGTATAGAGGGTACTGAGCAGGATATGGGTTATTGCCTTCTAGTGGTGCCTTGTACCAGCCTCACTTTCAAGTGTTCCAGCAAGGTGTGTATTGGAAAAGAAAATCCTGAATGTGATGGTGTTGTGGACTGCAGCAATGGCTTCGATGAGCGCAACTGTGGTGAGTTCTCCTCTGTAGCCTGTGGCTGCTGCCAGCTGTGCTCTACATGACCTGGACTCACAGTGGTACCCACCATATTAACACTGGCTGTCTTGGGCCAAGACACTGGGGTCCTAGGCCAGTCCACTGTGGTCCAGATTGTACTTGCTCTGCCAGAGCCTAAAACAAGATAAAGCTGGATGAGCTGGATCCAAATTTACTCCCAGAAAGTGCAGCCTCTTCTACTCTGCTACAGACATTAGAACCCATTTCCCAGCACACAGGCCTTTTGGCCAGTCAGTCTGGTAGCACAAGGTGGCAAGACAGGTTTGCACATGGCAGCCCAGAAAGTGTTGGGACTGCACTTTGGGCTGCACATTCCTTGCTGTTTTATAGCTGAGCCAGGCCATCCAAATACCTGCTCCTCACATACCACATCCCTGGAAGGTGTGATCTGTGATAACAAGTCTGCAAAATACACCCTGTCCATCAAGCCTTGCCTCAGCTGGGTGAACTGAATTCGTCACATCCTACTGTCTTGTACATGCTCCCCCAGAAGGCTGTCCCACAGCACAGGCTATGGAAGGCAGGAAGTAATTCCTTCCATTTATGGTTATTTAAAACCATGGTGCTTCTTCCTGTGTTCCAGACTGTGGCTCAACAACAGCTCTGGCCTTTAGCAAGATTGTGGGTGGCAGCAGCGCGGCTCGAGGAGAATGGCCCTGGCAAGTCAGTCTCTGGCTTCGGCGGAAGGAGCACAAGTGTGGGGCTGTCCTTATTGCTGACCGGTGGCTGCTCTCTGCAGCTCACTGCTTTGACATGTAAGTCTGAGATAAGCTAGTTAAGTCAGCTGGCTCTTGCCTCAGTCCCATCAGCCAACCTGCCCTTCCCCTCCCTTGTGGTCCAGCACCTGGCTGGATGCTCTGCCCCAGGAAGCACACACCACCTATCAGAGAAATGCCCCTAGAGGTAAGTGTGAAAAGGAATGGGTGGAACAAAGCCTGAGTACACCCACTGGTTCTAGAGACAGGGGTCCTGACCTCCTAAGGTGTGGCCAGCCCCACAAGTGGAGGGATGGCCCACCTTGTGAGGCTATGCTCCTAACAGCCAGGTTTGCTGTCTTTCTGCAGTTACAGTGACCCCAAAATGTGGGTGGCCTATCTAGGAACACCCTTCCTGAGTGGCATCGATGGCAAAATGGAGAAAATATTTCGTATCTACAAACACCCTTTTTACAACGTCTACAGCCTAGACTATGATGTGGCACTACTGGAGCTGAGCACACCTGTCACGTTCAGCAGCACCATCAGACCTATATGTCTCCCAGACAATTCTCACATCTTCCATGAAGGGGCCAGATGCTTCATCACAGGCTGGGGTTCCACAAAGGAAGGAGGTACTGGATAAAGAGGGCCCTCCCACAACCATGATGGCCAAGCTCAGTGCTTGGCCACCTACACTGCAACACTGCAAGCCCAAACATCTAAGTTCCCACACCGCTGCCCCAAGCACACCCATCCTAGGCCATATGCTGCAGAGGATACCAAGCTGGGCAAGGCCTGGTGTCACCATCATCTCCTCCCCAGCTACCATGCACACTACTCCATTTTATCACACCTCTTTCCTCTTGAAGCTTTCCCAAGCTTTCTACATGCCAGCCACTGTGCTCTCCACCCCCACAGCAGCTGCTCCAGCTGTGCTTCTTCAGTACAAGAACCACCCCAATACCAAATTGGACCACTCCAATTTGTGTCTGGTCAGCCAAGCTGCCTGACAAATGACACACCCAAGGGACCTTCTGGAGTTTGCTCTGCTGAACCAGGTGATTCACTTTCCCAGAGCAGGTCTCTCCCTCTGGCAAACAAGTAAGAGACCCCACTTCAGATGCTGCTATTTCTCATGTGTCTTCACCCAGCTAACAGCAATACTTGTCTCCTCAGGTCTCATGTCAAAGCATCTGCAAAAAGCAGCAGTGAACATGATCGGAGACCAGGCCTGCAAAAAGTTCTACCCTGTCCAGATCAGCAGCAGGATGCTGTGTGCTGGTTTCCCACAGGGCACCGTCGACAGCTGCTCAGTGAGTGCAAGAGCAGCAAATGCTGTGGCTGGGACAGAGCAAACCCGTGCCGAGTCCCTAGACTATATTCTCTCAGGAGGGCCCTGCCCTGCCTCCCCTAGCTCAGATGTCTGTCTGTCCATCAACTGGCTGCTGCTTTTATCCACACCCATCCTGCATACACCTCACGCTGCTTGCCCCACCAACCTGTGACAGGTCAGGGAAATACACAGAGAGGTAATGCTAAGAGACCACATGGGGCCTGTTCCATGATCGTACTGTACCTCTAAACACACTCTTCTATGTTCCAGAACCCCAGCTTCAGATTGTTCATGTAGGTACATCACTGAGCAGTCCTCCAGCTTGGAATGCAGCTCCTGGGGAAGTGGGGAACAGGACAGCAAATGCCCATGCCCCAGAGAGAAAGAACATTTCACGGCTGGGGGAGCTGCACTGCTTGTGGCTTGATACTGGATCCTTTTCCTCTCTCTGCAGGGTGATGCAGGTGGACCCCTGGCATGTAAAGAACCTTCAGGGAAGTGGTTTCTAGCAGGAATCACAAGCTGGGGCTATGGCTGTGCCAGGCCATACTTCCCTGGTGTCTATACCAAAGTGACAGCTGTCCAAGGCTGGATTGTGCAGAACCTCAAGCTCTGAAACTGCATTTCACCACTCAGGGAAGGCGATGAATGAGAGGAATAACTGCCAGAGGATGCACTAACCCCTCAGCTACTGTACATTTTTCTGATGCTGCAAAGGGGTGAAGACAGCCTTGCAGGTATTGAGCAAATGCCAGTGTTGTGTGACCTGCTGGTTGTTATCAAGGCATTTGATAACTGCTTTGCATAGAAAGGTACAAATTCTAAACCTTTTCTATAAATAAATGAAGCCTGTCCCATCTTAAGACCTGGCCAAATATACTGCGCATTAAAACATGATCTTCCTAGTTGGATGGGTGCCGAAAATATCTGCCAAAAATTCATGGAGTTTGGCTGTGACCTTTGCCCCAGCCCAAAGTTATGCCCTTGCAGAAGCTTCAGACCTCACTGACTTGATGGAGCTGTTGTGCTGTGCAGTGGCTTTTGGGAAGGGTTGAAGCTGTTTCCAATTAGTGTGTGGGACTAGAGAGCTCTGATGACCTCCTAGCTCACCATTTGATCCTAAGAGAATGCAGGACTAGAACACTTGGGAGTTCAGACTGCACAGGCCCTGACCTGTACTAGAGTATAAGGAGGGGCTTTTCACACACCCCCATGCACCTTGTTTAGCCTTAGGTAACAGGTGATTAAACTGGCAAAGATTAAGGCATGTCCACACAGACCACTGTCTGGCTAAGCTACGTGGGAAAAATTTGAAGTGCTGAGATGGTGGTGCAAGTACACTTGTCAGGTCCTACCAGCCAGGATAAGACACATAGACAACTTTGTTCACAAGCAAAGAACTGCAGCAGACCTCATGTGCCGAGTCTTGGGCAGAGCAGACTTAGACATGTCCCCATTGATTCAGCTAACAAAACTGAACAGCTGCTTGTACCTCAAACCCCTTCCTCATTTTTGGTGCTTGAAGTTCTGCATCTGGGCACAACAAGATGTCTCCTCCATCCCAACCCAGCTGGCAGCAAGATCTAAAACTTTCTGAGACAGAGCACCAGCTGGGTGGGAGACCTGGCTTCCAGGCATGGCTCAGCTCCAGATGGGTTCAGATGCATGGCTACAACACCTGTGGGATGCTCCCATGAATGAAATGGGACTGCTGCACAGCCAGTACCACAGAATCCATACAGCCATAAAGAAAAGGAAAAAGCCCCCTAAGCAAACATGTCTGAAAGCACTTTATTTTCAAGTAGTCATTCTTACAGTCTAGAAAGGAAACTCCAGTTTCAGTAAGTCCAAATACCCAAATATCTCCTCATAGTTTACCTGGTGTGAGAACACTTTAGGTTCTACCACATCCCAGTGAATGTCCTAGAAGTTACAGAGATGTTATTCTTCCAGTCTGTCTCTGTGTCCAGCAAACCATGAAATCTTTTTTAAAATATGGAAGAGCTTCAAAAGAAAGGATTCAAAAAAAAAACAAACATGGGCACTGTTGATCTCCAACACTCTCTTCTTCCAGCTGTTGTATCCACTGCTGACCACGCAGCATGAACCCACCTTTTCAGGAGCAGTGTGGAAGCACAAAAATAGAGTTGTACCCCAAAGCAGACCAACATTCCCTGCTGCAGACACGCTCCTCCCTCAAAAAAATTATGCTTAGGATATAGGCTCCAAGATGGAACATCTGTGCCAGAGCCAAACCAGAAACTACAGAGTATTACAGCCACACAACACACTTTATTCTACAAAGAAAAGAACTTAAGTACTTCCCAATCCTGCATGCCTAGCTGTGCTCATACAACTATTTGCAAGGCTGTCCTGCTCCCCAGCACTGTGCTTGAGCTGAGTCAAAGCCTACAAGCCCAAAATAACCCCACAAAGCGCTATACAGATATAGGAGATGAAAGAGCCAAGGTGGCATGTGGACAATCTTCTGGCAGTTTTTCCACTAATGAAAAGGGACTGAGTAATGACCTTATGGATGGGTCCATGCTGGAATCCCAAGCAAGGGTACTGTGTTGCTGGCTTGGCTTGGCCCCCGTTTTCCACAGAAGGCTCCTTGTCTGTCACTGTCCTTTCAGCAGGGATTTATCAATTGCTATAATACCCTGGGCCAATCTGGACACTTGGGAAGCACAAGAAGTAAAGCAAGCAGCTCATGAAAAAAAAAATCACTCTCTCCTGGAGCTGGTGCTAATAAAAGCCAATGGATGCAAAAGGTTCAGCGAGGTTTTATTGCTCCGCCATGGCAGAGGCTGGGAAGGCAGCAGGATTCACCCCTAACCACCTGGACTGGCCGCTGTCCCTTCCCCACATGGTCCCTTCTCGGCCCGGAGGCCGGCAGGCGTCACATGTTGGCTCTCTCCCGCTGCAGACGAGAATTGTAGGCTCGCGAAACTGTGTTCCAGGAGTCCATGTACCGGTCCATGCACATGGCGATGCACTTCTGCGGGACACAGAGCCTCAGCGGCAGCCCCGAGCTAAGGGGCCGCGGGTGCCCAGTTCTCCCGCCCGTCCTCACCTGCTCGGAGTTGTCCAGGGAGCCGCCGGGCTTCCCGATGCACTTCCGAAAGCACTTGTCCGTCATCCGCTGCGGAGAGAGCCCGTGAGTGGCAGCGCGGTCCGGGGGCTCCGGCTGCAGCCGCCGCCCCTGCTGCGAGGGGAGCGGGGCGGCCTGGCCGTTCCCCGCGACCCGCACCGGGACCGAGCCAGCCCCGCCCGGCCCCGCCGCCCCTCCTGACCTGCAAGAGCTCCTGTGCGTTGGCCACGGCGATCTGCACCTTCACCTGCTCCATGATGAGCCCCGGGTCCAGCTTCCCCCCGCCGCCTCCTCCGGAGCCGAAATCGGAGCCGAAGCCGCTCTCCATTGCCAGAGTCACCGCGGCCGAGGCCCCCGCGCTGCCGGAGGGAGAAATGGCGGCGCCCAGACTGCGGTTCCCGGCGGGCCCCGCGCCGGGCGGGACTGCGCGCTTCGCCCGCCTCAGCGGAGCCGCTCCGCGCCGGCTCCAGCCCGGGGCCGCCCGTCCCGCCGACGCTCGCGGCCTGTGGCCTCGAGCGAGTTCCCAGGGGACTCCCCCGGGGCCGAGCCAGGCCCGGCTTAGACACCAGGGTTGGAGTACCAGGGTTCAGCGCAGCCCCACGAACGAGGGCAACGGGAAGGGGCTTTAAAGCGGCATCACCAGAGACACAAACGCTGCCCAGCTGCACCCCGTGGTGAAACACCGGCTCTGCTGAGATCCCCGCAGAGAGAAACTCCGCTTTGGGTTCTCTTTGGAATTCATCCTTCTGTTCTTCGAGGCTTTCCTCTGCCTTATGTGACTAGGGTGAGAGGTCCATGCCCTTAAAGTCAGCTTCATTACACTTCCCTCCATTAAGTAAGAATGCTATGGGACGAAGTAGAAGCGAATGGGAGAAGAAGACCACGCTACGGAGCTCTTTTTCATGGGGGAGATGTGATGTGCAGGTAGGAGATGGCATGAGAGGAGGGCACTGAGTACCACAGCAGAGCTGAAGCCAAAACTGTGCTCATCTTCACTAGCCTGAGCCCACAACCAGAGTATTGCAAACCATATAATCCCGTCTTTGGATCTGCCCACTTCAAGCGGAAGGCATTCCTACCACCCTGCAAGAAGCATCATTAGCTAGTGCTAACGATGGGGCAGCCACCTAAGGTACAAGTTTAAAATGAAATGAGTTTAAGGAACAAGTTTAAAATCAATTTAAAATGCAATTTTTATATGCATTTGCCAGCCTGGCTCAGCTTCCAGCCCACTTTCAAGTCCGTACTCGAAAGTGGGCTGGAAGCTGAACCAGGCTGGCAAATGCATCACCTCGTGGCAATGCTTCTGTCTATCCCTAAGAATCCATCCCTGCCAGGGATTGGTTTCTGCTCTCATTCTTATTTAGCATCAAGTAGGTTAAATCGAAAAATCATTTCAGTGCTGCGGTGATGAGAAAGCAAGGGAAGGTTTATCTGCTCCAGCTCCAGATATTCTTCCCCCTGCTTTTGTTGGTACTGATCAGAGGACAGCAGGTTCCACCAGCATTCCGTCAGGTTTAAGGAAAGTGGTTTGTTGACACACCCCAGGATCCCTGCAGAAACACAATTCAGCTGATCACTCTTAGGAGCACAGACAGCAGCTCTTTGTGTCCTCTCTCCACACTTAAAGGCCTCCTTGGATTAATCATCTCAAATAGCCCACATTACCTGTGTGCTGGGTAATAGACAGAAGGAAACCAATAAAATGCAAAACATTTATTTGTGTGTTGTACAAAAAGTTTCCAGTCATAAAATGTATATTACAAATCATTGAAAAAGACAAGACATTTGGCATGCATATTCTAAAAAGAAAAAAACAAACCACTTTGAAATGATAAAGTCTAGGTCATGATGTAGTTTTTCTAAGTTTCAAGTGAACACTTTCATTGTTTTGTCATTGTGTTTCTGTTAACAGCCTTTTTCATAATTCCCTATTTAAAAAACTTGAACCTTCCAAAAACTCATCTGCAGCAGCTGACTGGAGGTGGTTACTGCAGTGCCCTCAAGCCAGACCTGTCTAAATAAAAATTTTGTTTAAAAAATTTTAAAAATAAAAATCACAATTCAAGTCACAAGTCATCACTGCTATGAAAATAAGAGATCAACTGTATTTTGTGCCCAAATGGAAAGCATTTTGGCTTAAACTTGCTCAAAATAGATTATTGCTTGTAATTTTAGTGTAATGATCTGGGTATCTGAATATAACATCTGCCTTACCAAGATGGACTTGTCACTTCAGTAATAGCTAACAATAAATCTGGAAGTTCAATAAACAACATCTTTTCTGGAACTCCAAGTCAATTCACTACTTGTGCTATTCTGAATGGAGGCTTTTGCATCTTTTTCACTCTAGACCTTAGCATTTCAAGAAAAGAATTATGTTTACAAATAATAATTGCATGTAAATATGGTCTTGTATAAAAAAAAACCAACAAACACCTTTAAATAATTTTAAACTGGTTTAAAGCTAAGCATATTGAAGGGCAAATAAAAATTCTGTTTCCCAGGCCAATATAATGAGAAAACAATCTCTCCAATATAATTTGTTCCAACATTCAGCTAAAACAGAGCTTTGAAAAATGCAATCACTATCTCACCTTCCGCTCACTGGTTCACAAGGCTTTGCTCACACAGAGTTTGGACCCAACAGTGTCAGTAAAATGCAGGATCAAATATGGATATGCCTTTGTTTAGAGATAAGACTTTCAAAGGAAGATACAGAAAGAAGAGATAGAATGGTTTAACAGTGAAGACATGAGAGAAGGGGCTACAAGAGATCTAGAACATACAGCATGCATGTTTTCCTGCAGCATCAAAACCTTTCTGATGCACATAAAGGTAACAGATTCTACGAGGTCCTGGAGTGTAGAGAGGATTTTTACAGGTCTCTTCTAACCTGCAACCTCTGTTAAGGTTGCAGTTAAAGGGCCTTTATACAGGATGAGCGTAAAAAAGAAAACGGGTGTATAAAACCCAGTAAGATCCCTGAACTGAACATGAAGTGTCCCATTGCTCGAGGACAGACACCACACAGTGATCTCCTTTCACATTGCAGTACAATTCCCACGCTACTGCCTGCTTGCACACTCAGCTGGCTTTTACATCACGGGAAGCAGATATTTATATTCTTCCTGAGACTTTTGGTTCCTGCTGCAGACACAGACTATGCAGCCAACTGCCCATCTAATGGTAGCACAGAGCTGAAGGTAAGTGAGCAACATCTCAGTGCAAATGATGGGTTCTGTCAGAGCCAAGCTGGAGCCCCATGTAAGCATAAAGAGACCTGCTGGGAAATAGAGCTGTGAAGCAACAAAGGGAACAGGAAATACACCTGTGTGTCAGCAAAGGAATCACGGGAAATACAGATGTGCAGGAACAAGCGAATCCCAGCCACTCCACTCCTTGAAGTACGTCGCCGCAATGCAACAGTTAAAGGAACAAATGCAGAAGCAAGGGAGAAAAAAATGGCATGAAATGCCAGGGACTCAGAGACCACAACTCACTCCAGAAGGTACCACATTCCCTGACAGGTCTGCAAATGGAGGGACTTGTTCCGAGACAAGCATTTTCATGTGGCATGAGCTTAGGAGGAGGCAGGACGTGCTTATTGTATTTTATATGATATTATTATGAGCTACACATAGGAAAAACTATTTACTAATTCATTCAGAATAAGATTATATTTCTGGATTAAGAGCATCCATATTGATAGTTACGCTTAAGTAACTACTCTGATAAAAGCTTAATTTCCCTCATCAGAGACACCTTAAAATCATTTTTCTCCAGATAAGTCAAATCTATTTCTCCTTCAAGCTTTATGCCAGGTACCAGCACTGAAGTAGAACTGCTGTCCACCCTTCTAATTTCGTCAAGACTCATTCATATACAGGATCAAAGAGAAAAAGGCGGCAAGGAGACACTGGATTTTATATGAACAAAAAACTTTAAATATCCTGAAAATGGAAAGAAATCTTGGAAAGACAGAAAAAAACCCAAAACAATGCTTTTTGGATTGGTAAAGCCACAAAACTGCCTCCCAGTCTGGCTGGAACAGCGCTGTTAAGACTGAAGCTCAGCATCAAAAGCAAGAGGCTGGGATGGTGTCTGGAGAAGGCAACACAAAAAACAAAGTACATGGAATACAGTAGTTCTTCTGTGGCTTGTAATTTACAGCCAGGAGCTATTTATCATATTTGCAGTAGCCTGTTAAAAAGCACTGTGGTAACAGAATCATCCATATTCAGACTTGGCTTTTCCTACAGTGTCTATCACAGGTTTATGTGACCTGTATATACCTAAGCATGCTCCCAAAGAATCAAATAAACTGTTTCCAACGTTAAAGGATACAGTTCCAATTCTAAGGACATATTCTGCAGACTGTTACTCAAGGGCACAGTGCTCATTACAAGAAATCTGCAAGCACCAGTTCTTAAGGCTACAAGAAGACATATTCCTCATACAGTAGCTTTTAGGAAAACTATGGCTCAGGTAGCAAGAGGTTTTTCTTCATTTGAGCTGCCTTACTGAGGCCATTCTTTACAGGAAACAAACAAACCAAAAACCACAGAAAAAATGCAAATTAACTACACATTCATTACTTTAGTATTTAAGATCACAAAATAATCTTAAATTTACAGGACAATCTTAAAGGAATAAGCAGTCTGAAAACTGGCCCATGTAAAAAAAATAAATACAGATCTTTAGGGAAAAAGCCCTCAAACGCTATGTCAGTATCTTATAGAAGCTGTGGGTCAGAAAAGGGAAATGGTGTCCAGTGGTTGGAAGGTGTGTTGCAAAAATAACTCTACATTGATTGCATTCATTTGCATAACAATGAATTTGGAAATGGTAATTGTAACAGTATGTCTGAGAAACATAATTTCACTAGATATATCTTACAGAGAGAGAGAGAGAGACATGATTTACTACATATTTAACCTTCTACACAAGCAGAGTGGGAAAATTACATTAGAAAGATGGCCAAGTACATCAATTCAGTTATCCCATCAGCCCAAACAGCCAAATCTTTATCCTGTTTTTTTTTGTAATGGGTTTTCTGATAATGGATTAAAACATAATTCTAAATGTCTATTAGCTTAACTTCAGCAACTCAGTTATCCCACTCAAGGAGAGAAAAGTAGCATCTTTATTTTTAAATGACAAAATAAATCCTGAAGCTTAATGCCCCTTTTGTTCCCACCCTGTTTGCATAACAAAGCCATCAATCTGAGCCACTAAACCAACTTTCTAGGTTATGTCTGTCAGTCACGATACTGTTCAGAGAACATAATGTCTAAAAGCCACCAAAAACATCCAAACCTTGTCACTTGTCTGATGAGTTTTAACTTTTTGAATGATAAGATCAGAGTTCAAGAGTGCAGGTAACAACAGGATTTTATGCTGAAATCAAATGGTGTTCAAATTTTTTATCCAAACTACTAAGTTTGTTTTTTCAACTAGTAGTTGAAATAACATTTGCATTCTTTGGAGCAGTCAAGTATTTTTCCTCGTGCTTAAAGATTATGGGACTCAGAGTTATCTCCAGAGAAATGCAGCAGCAGAAACCTTTACCTAAATGGACACTATCAGGTAAAAAATGCATCCTCTTGAAATAAAAATCACCTACTACCCATACAATGCATTTTTTATAAAAAACATTATTCTCCCTTAACTCCTTGTTAGACTTTGCCTTGCGCACTTGAATGCTGCGTTGCTTACATCCTAAACAGTTCCTTTGAACTGTTTAAAAGTCAATCAACTATTTCTGCTCTACTTTGCAAATATTGCTCCTTGGGATACCTGACAATGCCCCTCTGAACCTAACAGAAGTATGAACAAGCTATATCTAGCTCTGATTAAAAAGGTCAACATTTACATTGGATAACCTTTAAAATCCCCAATATTTATCACTGCCAAAAGTATAAATATGTTTTACTTCTAAAATCTTAATCAAATATTTTTAAAGCTGAATATGTCAAAGGATTAAATTATAAATAGTGAATACCACAATTTGTGTCCATGATTTAACTTGTGACAATGGCAAAATCCCCTAAAAATCAAACAGTTTGACCTCTGGGTTTGACACATCCAACTTATGATGGTGTGTATATTCAGGAATTAAAACCCACCATTCAACTTCTGAAATGATGACATGGAGCTCATGTGTGACAGACCCAGATGTTTTACCACTAGGCTGTCAAACCTTGGAGAAAGACACAATGGCAAGGTCCTGAGTCAAAAATGCCTAAAATGAAGTTTCCCCCTGTCATTGCAATTGTGGAGCAGCACTTTGAATGAATCTATGGTCTGATTTTCCTAAGCTGGGAATTGCTGAGGATACCAGGCAAAATACTAGCTTTTCTACAACTGTTGAGGAAACACTCTGTGAATCTCTCCCAGGGCCCTGTAAATGAATACACTTCACTGAACTTTTTTTCTGGGGGTATTATACTGATTATATATGTAATTATAGATTTACCATACACTCAAGGAGTCTCATCTCATTTTAGCTAAAATCTCTTTTCTGCTTTAGGTTTTTATGTAAGACTTTAAATTCTGTATGGGGAAAAATATTGTATTCCAATAGAGTGTTTCAACAAAGAGGGAAAAATAAATCTATTAAAAATCCTGGCAATTTTGTTCAGTAAAGTTTTTTTGAAATTTTTTTATAAAAATGTACCAAGGAGTAAATGTCAAAGAAATCAAGTGATGCATATAAAAATAGTTTTCAGTGGCTCTGGAAGGAAAAAAATACAAAAATAAAAGGAAATAAATGACGAGGGAAAAGCGTAAATAATAGTTTCTTTCTTCTTTCTTCACATCACTGAGCATCCTCTAGAGGTTGTTCTGGGATCACCCTAAAAAAGGATAGACAGAGTTGAATTCAGTTCTTACCAGCTATTCAGACTGTAAGCCTAGACTCTGGTTATCATCTCAGTTGCCAAAAGCATTTTTTAGTAGTTTAGTTACATTAAAGGAACATCACTACGTAAGAGGAAATAAAGTACATGCCCCGGTCTGTTGCCAGGACTGACACACTGCTGCTCTGGTTGTGGTTTCCTGCAATGGGTTGACATATTTCCAACAGTGATACAGATGACAAATGAAAGTTGTGATGGCATTAGCTTGAGACCAGCAAGTTCTTGTATTTCAAATGCTGATTTTGTTTGAGAGCGATCTCTGCTGTATAGCTGCTTTTTTAGGTAAGAAAAAGCAGTTGTTTTATACTACAAATACACTGCTTAATCTTTGGGACCAAAAAAGCTTTGAGAACTCACCTGCAAACCTGCACAGAATGGGTTATTTGTGAAAAGACCTACTAATGCCCATTGATCAGAAGAACAAATCCCTTAGGTTTCAAATTTAAAATATTTTCTGGTATCACCTATATATCCCTCTCCTTTTTTTGTTCTGTCAACTCCTGGTCACTTATTTCACATTATTAAGCTGAAGGCTATCAAAACATACAGATGATATTATTAAGAAAAACCAAGTTTATTTCAGGTGTAGAAGCTATATAGTGTGAGAAAATAAACCAATAAGCTCAAGCTTGCAGCAAAAGAAGCATCCCCATTCCTGGTTTTCAGTGGTTATCTGGTAATACCCTGCTTCCAGCAAGAATGCCCCAAGGTCTGTTGCACAGAGCAGCAGATACTGGGAGGAACACTGCCTGCTAATGCTGAAACTGTGTGAAGCACAGATACCCTAAGCTGGCATTAGCCACTGCCTGAGCTGCACGAGGATGGATCCCAGCAGTAATTCCTGGCAGTACTGCTCACACTGTCCTCTCTTGGTGCACTGCAATGTTGCAAGCAACCATTGGAAGAAAGGACCGGGAAGCTCAGAGTTGGCAAAAGTTGAAGGGGGATTCCCCCCGCTAAATCTTATGCTGGATTGATCCAACTAATGAGGCATAAGTTAAACATCTGGTCTGCATCTGATTACCTGTTGGTTGAAAAGGTCTTCCTCTCCATATTCTATTTCGTCTTCTTCCTCTTCATTCTCTCGCACAACTACTGATTTAGTAACGCTTCTCACTGCAACTTCCTACAGAAAATGACAGATAAGGAGATGGCCAGGAGTCTTTATCTATCTGTTAAGTTTTTGCCATATCATCAATATAATATCCTTATTAAATTTTGGAGAGTTTAAAGCAACTTGGCCTAGACTTAACCACTAGCTATGCAACCAAATACCAGCAATATCCTGCAAACCACATCATTCCTATTTCTGTGCCCTAAAAGGCATGGTAATGTAGTTCAGCCACTTGATTTTTTTTCATTACCCTGGGATTTAAGAGGAAGTAGATGTTGCAGGTGATTGTAGTCAATTTTACACAAGGTCACAGCAGAAACAGGTAGGAGCTGTCTGAGATACAGTGTAATGTAAGAAACCAAACTTTCTCAGTATGATTACACAACATAAAGAATATTCCCAGTTTCTAATAAATATTCAATGTTAATTGCATATGTTGGTTTTACAAGCCAGGCACTAAAGAAAATTCTAAAACCCCAGGAAGCTTCCTTTATTACTAAATTATTTTTAACACTTCTAAATAGTAAGAAATTCTTCTGCCTACTTGCACCATGGAAATCACAGATGAAAATCTCTAATTGTGGAAAAAGTTGCCCTTAACATACACTCCTAAGCAGGGATACTAAAGGTAACCATAGTGAAAAACAGACATGGATTTGAAATTTTTTCACATACTAGTTTGACCACACAGATTGAATATGGAGAGCATTAGCTTTCTATTTGTACAAATTACCCCCCTCCTACCTCATCCTCCCCACCAAATTCTTCCAGAAAACTGCCAGCAAGAAAGGCAACACAAAAACTGATATGACTGTGGTCTGTTTCCTTTTCCTACTGCTATCAGATTGCTGGGATTAATGGTTATGAGTAACAGCCAAGGCATGATTCTCCCTTGCAAAAGTCATCTGCAGAGATGGTTTTAAAAAAATTAACTGTGAGCAGGTGTAGGACAATACAGAATGCTCAGGAACCTCTGCCAAATGAGAACTTATGCTTCTAACATGGAAAGGACATTATCTTCCTACATTAATATTTACATTGCATCTCAAAACATCATAGGGACTATATAATGGAACTGTGAATTGCCAGAAATGCTTCTTTTCTTTGTCTCTTCTGAAAGTACATACTCAAATTCCAAACAAATTCACTACTAGCAGGGTATTCTTCTAAAATAGGAGAAAAGTGTCTATGGGCATAATCATGATGGTCACAGTTTTCAAAAAATATCTCAAAAATGTCGGAGGTATTTACATAAATAATATGTAATTATGTCAGTGTTATAAACTGTCATATTAGAGGATAACAGCGGAGATCTTACAATCAGGATTTTGTCATTGTGTCATGTCACCCCACCCTGAAATTAAGAGTTTGGGAGATAACCCAACCCATGGACACAGCCTACCTCTCCTTCAGAGTTGACGAGGTAAGTGCGGATATTTCCACCAGTGCCCCAGCTGCCTTGATTCTTCCACACAAGAACAGAAGGGGGGCTATGAGATACACCTGCATCTGCACCCCAGATCTAGAGAGAATGACAATCTGTAATTAGCTGTTTATCCAATTTTTTTCTTCTAAATATACATATCCCCCTAATTCTCCTACTTCTCTCTACATACTAGGTTTCTTTTCTGAATTCCGATGGCAGTTTTACCCTACTTTTAACTACGCTATTACTTATAGTAAGGTATTAAAAAAATCTAATATTGCAGTCATGAATTATTTTCTGAACAAATTTCTCCTACCACTGTCTCAATAACCATACTGTATGGAGCCAAGGCAAAAAGCAGCATGTAGTGCATCAACCTAAATCTTTTATATGTATCTGAACAATTGATACTTAAGTAGAAATAGCTACAAGTGATTAAAAGATACATTTGTTTCTTCCTAAAAGAACATCTGTTGTAGACTGAAAATAAAATGCAAAATTATTGAAAAGCAGCTGTTCTACAGCATTAACTACAGTTAATGCTGAGAATGTCCAGTCTTAACTACAGTCTGGATGAATGCTCTGAACTGTTCCTAATTCTTTAAGAGGTTCAGAAGGATTAGGGTTCTAAACCTGGGCAAAGGTGTTTGGAAACAAATAGCTCTTGACTAATCCTTCAAAATACCTGTTTTTTCAACTTTCTATGTGCCCAAAGAAATGGTCATAAATACTGAAGTACTAATATAGAAATAAACTTTTTGTTTTGCATTTTTATAACTGAAATCCTGCTCCTCTAGAGTGAGACCCATGAAACCAAATCAGGCTGTACCAGACTTCAAGATTTCCAACTGCCACAGCATGAACAGAAGAATATGTTGTTGATATATTGTAAATACAACTTACTGTAACAGTCTGCCCAGCTCTGAGGACATATTTAGGAGTAAATTTGTAAGCAATTTCATCTCCATCTCCAATTTGTCTTTTCAGTCTCCAGTTACCCAAAGACTGATCCTAACGGAGAGAGTCAGAAAGTTATTGAGTGAACAAAACAGAACAAACTGGCATCAGTATCTAGGTCTTTGCTGTTAAAATAATGGGAATATAAATTTATTTATATGGTTGTTAGGCATTTGCATTCTACCTTGAAAGTATTTGCCTACATCCAGTCAGAGTCTAAAGTGTAAATCCCATAAGGTCATTCAGTAAAATATTAAAAGATAACCATTTCACACAACAAAGTTCTGCTAGACAGCAGGCTGTTTCTGTGAGCAAGGTCCCAGCACACATTTGGGACACAGATTGTATTCTCTTCCTGCAGCATGTTAGCCCACCATTATGTTCAACTTTTCAAAGCCCCCATTAATTCCTGCAGGATGCTGCACCTTGAGATGCTGCCCCTGCTCTCCACATGGCCACACCTACTCATACTGCAAAGGGCTGTGTATCATAATTTAGCTCCTGCTTGTTTTCTGTGAGTTCTGCTGATGCTCACCTTCTCTGAGTTGTTCTTAAGCTGAACATACTTGCCCTCTAGGTCTATCTCTTCTATGCTGATACTTCCTGTAGCTGAAGCTTGCTGGGACATTTGAAAGCTACTGCTACTGCTGCTGCCACTGATACTTCCAGTGCCAATCCCACTAGTTCCACTGCCGGAGAGCTCCTCTGCTTCAATACGTTTTCTCTTGCCTCGGGAAGAGCGAACAAGTGAAGTGCTGCTGCTGCTGCTGCTGGAGGTAGCCCGAGAGACTGTGACACGGGAGGAGGGACTTGGAGAGAGCTTCAACCTTAAAACAACCAAGAAAGCATCTTAATTAACTCACCCAGAGAATCACAAAGCTACAATATCCTCAAGTAACCAGACCGTAATATGCTCCAAGGCTGACAGTATCCTCACTCTGTATAAGAGGACTGCATACATGAGGAGGAGGGGGCTACCCATCCCTGAGAAATGTTCTCAGGCAGTATGACGATGTGACATGGAAAAAAGTGCTACTGACAGCAACAGTGATCCCTTAATCCCTGCCTCCAGTACAGCTACTACTGAACACACTATTCTTGGGCCCCATGATTTCAAACCATAGAAGTACAAGCATATAAGTAAAAAGATGATATGAAGACCAAGCACAGAATGATGTATTTCACTGTACTCCAAGACCATTACAAAAACCCAAAATAAGGACAGTGTTCAGTTGAGAACAAGTGCTCCATGCAACAACATTGTGGTGTGAAGCCAATATAATTTCAGTGAAAGGTAATCTGGGCATTCCTGTTCAAGTGGTAAAAAAATAAGGGCAAGAAATGAAAATAACACTTGAGAGTCCATAGAAAAGAAAGTGGAATCTTTACACACCTTTCCTCTTCTCCTTCCAGGAGTTTTCGGTAAGCACTGATCTCCATGTCCAGTGCTAATTTAACATCAAGCAGTTCTTGGTACTCCGTAAGCTGAAGTTGCATCTGGTCCCTCATGTCTGTCATTTCCCTCTCCTTTGCATCCAGCATCTTCCTAAACTTCTCCCGCTCGCCAGCCATCATTTCCTCCAGTTCCCGAATGCGATCTTCTGCTGCACTGGCCTAGGCACACAGAACAAGAAAAAGCCCACCTGGCATCCATGCAGGTCCACTCAATAAGTCAAAACCCTTCTCCCTCCCAAATGAACACAACAAAGATTTCTCTGTGCAAAATTCAGAAAATATGGAGGGTCAGAAATGCTAATATATTCACACAAAACAGCTGTGTATTTGAGATAAAAGCCAATTTAGTCCCTTTACCTGTTTCTGAAGACCAGAAAGCTGGTAGCTGAGAGCTTCTATCCTCATGCGAGCCTCCTTCAGCTCCTCTCGAGCTGCACCAGCAGCTTTGTCGTTTTGGTCAGAGGACAACTTGGCATTCTCCAGCTGGAAAGAAAGTTTAATACAGCTCACTTGTGCTGAGTTGGAAATCCTGAAATATCCTTTTGGTAAAAAAGTAGCAACTATTTAAATTTAGAAAATTTAAATGGTCTGGTAAGTTTAGGATAGGAACTGCATAACATTAAGGAATGCCCTAAGGACCGAAGGAAAATGTATTTCAGGATTTGCTTATGCTGTTAAAAAAATACTCTATTAGCCCTTCCATTACACAAACAACCTTAGTTTCTAAAAAACTGACCATGTGCTCTGCTTGTTTGTCCTAAGGCAAATCACACTGGGTGACAGCAAAGGCTGCCCTACCTAATTCATGCCCTGGTCGAACAGCTCCCTGGATGTCCAGAGACCAACTCAATGAAATATTTCATGGGTATTATGTCTCTGCTGGCAACTCAGGGACTTCCCCAGTCAGGGACAGTATTTTACTGCTTACTATCTCTCAGTGGATTTCTCAGGCAGAAATTTGTCTCTGCTTTTTGAATTTTTGGGGCAATGAGTTTAGCTCTATATTAAAGAACAATATTTCTGTTTCTTCTCTATCTGGACATTCTCACTGGACATTCACTGTCCCTGCTCCTACTGAAAAAATAACAATCACTCCTCATTTACCTTCCCCCATGCTATTTATCCCTTTACAGACATCCACTGTATCTTTCACTTCTCTCAACGTATCTCTTTTCCAGGTGAAGTTTTACTTAAAATTTTCTCATGCATGACTTGTTTCCCACTCTAAATTGTCTCTGTCAACTCTGTAGTACCTTTGCAAGAAGCAATAAAACTACTCACAGCACTCCAGATGACATCCTGTCCCAGAGGCAAAACAACGGGTTTGGTTTTATTCTCTTTCTGTAATAGTTGCCAATATATGATTTGGTTTTAATTTTTTGTTAAATTCACCAAGTGAACAAGCTTAATTTCTAGTGGTTAATTTCAACCAAAACAGAGAGAGCAAAACCAGAACTCTTATATGGTAAATTTCATGAAAGCAGAGAGCTAGAAAAACCATCCTTTGCATGCTTTAGAGCTGGACTTCGACAATTTTGCCACACCATGGAATCCACTCAAAAACTAAACCAATCTAATCCTAAGAATAGTTACAGGCAGATGTTCTTTAGCCACACAGCACAAAGGTTTATAAAATCAATCTTCACTAGCTCTGCTGTTCGATAGGTTCTGAGCAGCACACACAAAGCCTTCTTTAGGCTACAGATTTTGAAGCAACTTCAACTACACACTCCATGACTTCTTGTAAAGTTTAAAATAAAAAATATTTGAAGTCTGACAACCATTCACTACCTTATGGTCATGCTGGCATAGTGCCAAGTACTCATATTTAGCATTTCTATTGCTTGTTATCACAGATCATAATGATCTTTCTTAGAAGCCCTTTTTAAATATTCAAAAGTCACATTCAAATAAGATGTCCCTGGAGAGTTCTCTTGTCCAAGCTGAACACCCCAGCTCTCTCCATAAGAGGTGCTCCAGTCCTCAGGATCACTTTTGTGGCCTCCTTTGGACTTTCTCCAGCGACTCCACATCTGCCCTGTGCAAGAACTGTGCTTTTACCCAAGACCATCTCATCCTGGAGCTGCTCAGTAGCAAAACCTAGTAATTTGCTTTGACATCATACTCCTCCCCAGCTTTGGCTCTCTAACAGGGACACGTCCTTGTTCAGAAATCATAAAATTAAGTTCACAGCTAAACCCCTTTCCCTCCATATTCCAACTTCATCCATAACAACCACCTTTATGCAGGGAAAAAGCAGCTTAATTTGTTCATTCCCCTGTTCAAAGCTTGTCACTTTTTCATTCTCTAAGTCTGTATATTGCATCCTTTTTATTTTTTTTCTACTAAGCATCTTCTATCCTGGATCTCCTTCAGACTGTGCCAAGTCAATCCAAATAGCTCCTTATACGTTCCAGAGTTCTCAGAATAATTTCAACCCTGCCACCTGTGTTGGGAGTTTTAATTTTAATTTTAATTTTGGGGTTTTAGTATCTATTATCCATATGGTTGCTGCCATGAGTAATAGTTAAATATTTGTAGATCAGTATTTCTTAAACCAAATCATCAACTCAAAGAATTCAAAGGGAGTCTCAGCGAAGGGTGGGAGAGAACAATGTTAGCAGTACGATCATTCTTCCAGCACAAGAGAACAAGAAGTGGCTGTAACTATTGACAAGTACTTTCAACAGCCAGAATTGCCAGTATGGGGGTCTGAGCAACTTGGTCTAGTTTAAAGAAGTTCCTGTTCAAGGCAGGGGGCTGGACTAGATGGCTTTTAAAGGTCCCTTCTAGACCAAACCACTCTATGATTCTATGATTTCCAAATTACATACCATGATTTTCATCACCAAAGCTGGTCAAGAAAGGTCTGATATCTTGCCTGAAGTTTCCCTGTCACCAAAGGATTCACAGCTGCATCTAGCAATTTTCCAATCCAGTACTACCTTAGATCATTGAAATGTTGCAAGGCTTAGACATATTTAAAAGTGTATTGGCATGATTAAGAACACTGCAACGGCCACAGTAAGAGCAAAGTGACAACGCACCCTTAGATAAGAAGCCCCTTCCAGTGTGTCTGTATTAGTTTGCAAGTTCACTGTATCCAAGCAAAAGCCCATACTGAGACACACTCACTTCCAAGCTCTCCAATCCTCCCCTCCAGCTTCTTATGCATAACGTATTGCACATGTTGCAAGTTTTCCCAACCCCCTCCATTTGTGAAGAAAAACTGGATCTACTGATGTAAGAAAAGAACCCTTATAGCAAAAGACATTGTCTAATCAGAATAGTGGATGTCTAATCTACACATCCACTATTCCCACTGTATTGTCTGCAGAGACCAACAATAGCCCCACATGTTTTCTCACGAACTAACCTCTCTTGGCTAAAGCTATTGCTTGCTATGACCTCTGGCTATAACCTCCCTGGAAATGCACCTACACACAAGTCCCAGGGAAAGCATTTGAACATTTGGACAAAACTTCCTCAAATTATAGTTACTCATCTCCTTAAGACCAGCAGAGCTGGTAGAAGTGGTTTTTATCTCACAAACTGGGCTTCCAGTCTGACAGTGCTGTGAACAGCAGTTGTTACCTTAGCCTGATATGTCTGCTCCAGCTCCATCTTATACAATTTAACTTGTTCATCATGTTGATTTCGCAGATCCTCCAGAGCCTGAGTCATTTTGGATTCATACTCCTGTTGGCGGCTCGTGTCCACCTCAATCAAACGATGTTCATGTCGTTTTCTTGTTTCCCTTATTTCCTACATACACACAAAAGAAGAAGGTCAAATTCCCACACTAAGGTAAACAGTACAAGCAGTTACATTCAGGCAACAATTAACTACTGCAGTACTAACTATTTCGCATCATGGAGCTACAGTACTACAGGCATTTAAGCCTGGGAACTGCTGCATGCAGTAACAGATTCAAGTTACTGTTCTCATTTGTCAGGATGTAATTTTTAAAAGTGATCCAACTTAACACCAGCTTCAAAAATAGCCATATACTAAGTAAGGGGCTGTTTCACTGCTTTGCTACAAACCCTGTCCTTCTCAATATACATCCTGACATTACAATAGCAGTCTACAAGGAATCAGATGAAAATGAACATCACTTGTGAACATTATATATATTAAAAAAAAATTATAGAGAAAAACTGCATCTTCAAATTTCACTCTTAAGCACATGTGGGTCTCATCTACATTCTATATACTTGATGACCCTTTCTTATTAGATTTTGATTACAGCATTAATAAAGCAACAATCCAAGCAATCCTGAAGACATAATTTTTTATGATCAGAGTTTGCACTAAGAAATTTGCATTTTTAGAAATGTGTGAGTTTTCTGTGCTTAAGAACACTGGTTGCAAACTAGTAAGGTAAGGCTTACTCATGCACTTATTCATGCAGAGACCTGGACAGGTCTGAATGTGTGGTATGAGAAAAACAATTTCTTCCTTCAGGGCAGGACAAAAAACCAAGGAGTGGTTCTGAGTACTGGGAGGAGGCCTGAAGTTACAACAGGGCCATGAGGAACAACAGCAAGTGAAGCAAGGCTCAGTTTTGCTAGACTGGCGTCATATAAGGCTAACACATACTCAAAGCAACTTTACTAGTTGTTTTGCAGAAATGCTCTGCATCTAAAATAGATCCCCAGAAACATGTCCTTTTACTAGCAGCAATGTGCTCTGAAGTGATATGGAATAAGCTTTTCTTTCTTTGGTTAATTTTTACACCAAGAAAACTAGCAAGCAGCAGTCTCTCAGTAACTGTAGGCAATGACAGCTCAGAAGCTAAAGGAATATCACGGGGGACTACACAGGATCAGGGGAAGGGCTGAGCTGATCCAACAGTTCAACACCACTGGAATAAGCAGGCCTCACTTGCCACATGCCCAATCACGATGACTCAATTCTAATGGAGATCTGGACCCTTCAGTAAACCAAATAAATTCACTAACGTAAAGGAAATCAGTTTATTGCTTCATGTGTTGAACTGGTGCATCCAAGAATCAAAAAGTTTCAGGGATGGCTAAAGAACACACCCTTGAGCACAGCAAGCCTTAGGATTAGCTTCTGCTATCTCATTTAGTTTCACTTTCAGTCAATAGCAACACATTCTTCCCAAGAAGAAAAGTTATTTTAAGATCCTACAACCAAACAGGATCTGTCACTGCAGTCAGTGTACCAATCCAAACACCCCAGAGCATGGAAGTGAGACAATGGTCAGTACATCTCAGGCTGATCTCCCTGGTTGGTTTCTTTGCCCTGCTCCAGCCCCTGTCCCCTCTCCTTAGCCACACAGCCCTGTCCCATCCCTTAAACCAGTCTGAGCACTCATTTGGATTCTGTGGTAAATCAACTCAGCCACTAAGCAGTCAAAAATTAAACTCAACCACAAAAACTTTAGTATGTTTCTAGTTAATCTGGCTGAAATGGTTGGGTGAACAGTGAGCCAAGCATCACACCTAGAGTAGGGGAGATGAACAGCAGAAGCACGTGGTGACTGCTCAGCAGCCATTCATTGAATGAGCTTGCAGAACCACCAGAGATGGAATAAACAGACAAAACACTTTGCATTGGGTACAGAGAGAAAGTCATGCTTTCCTCTCCCAATTCCCAATATTACAAAAATTTTGGTCTTCACTAGTACTATTCACTTAACAGGCAGAAAACTACCTCTGCAATAAGCAAGGCAGCTGCATACTATTCTAGTCAATACGAACAGGTTATAATCAGGTCCAGCAACCAAAGCTGATGTAAGTAAAGAGCAGGGCCATGCTATCAGGTCCAGAGAGAGGGAAAAGGATTTTCCCTTTCCCACAGCAGTCAGCTGGCTCCAGTTCACCTGCCCATGGAACAATACTCTTGTCACCTGGCTCTTATACTGACTCCACCACCGATTTACCATGTAAGAAGGTGTAAAATCTTCACCTATTTTATTTTTCAACCCATTTATAGGAAGGATAATACTGATTTTCTCTACCTGGACTACTTAGTAGTTGCTCACAGTCAATTTGATTAAAAGCTACATTAACTTTGGACAATGGCAAGATTACTAGATTGATAATACCTCCTCAAATACATTCTTCCTGAAATCCAGATCCTCTTGCAAACTCTGGCACCGATTTTCCAGGTCCACACGCATGAGTGTCTCCTTCTCCAACTGCTTCTTTGCCACAGCATGACCATCTTCAGCCTAGTAAAGAATTTTAAAGATATTTTTGTCTGGATTCCTATCTTCCATCCCTAAACCTTTTACAGTCTTCATCTGATGTCTTTGGAGCAGTTACTTATAATAACAAAACTAATGTCAAGCCACTGAATAAAGAAAACCAATCCACACCACCACCAGAAAGAAATACAATAAATAAACAAAAGCCCCAGAAAAAAAAAAAAAAAAAAAGAACCAGTGTGTGTGTTAATTGACATTTAAACCAAGCTTATATGTTTGCATACCAGCTATTTAAAATGCAGGATTAGTTCAATACATTCTGATACAGGAGCCAAGGATTATTCATTCCTCAAGCACAATATGTTGCACTTTCTTTTTCTTGCCAGCATGGTCACACTGGGTACTCCAGCACAAGTGTAAAATTATACAGGACCTTACAAAGGACAACATTTAATGACTCAAGATATAGAAACATCAGAAATTTTAAAACAAAAGCTTCCGACAACCAAAATGTCTAAACACCGTGTTGCTTTGGTTGTTTTACATAGATTTCTTACAATTTAGTTTTGTATCCAAGAGGGGCAGCCAAAGATTCAGCAGTAAACAAGGTGCATCATTGATGTTCAGAATATAAACTAACTGCAAAGAAAAAAGGGAATTTATGCTACACAGCCTGTCCTGTGCTGAAGCAAGAGAGCATTCCCTACCATACCTTAGCAAGCTGGGCACGCAGATCAGCCACCTCTGCTTCCAGACTGCGTTTCTCATTCAGGACAGTATTGAGTTCTGCCTCACTTCTATGGAAGAGAACTTCCAGATCCTTGATACGACCCTGAGCCACAGACAAATCTGCATCTTTCTTCTTGTAGCTGGAAAAACAAAAGTACATTATACTTACACATGGGTGCACACCCATCCTGAGCGTGTCCTGGTTACAGCCACAGGTATTTTGTTACCAGACACCTTTTCATGAAGCCCAGCTCACCACTATATGGCTCTTGCAGTACCCTGCAAATGCTGCTGATCATTGGCCTGGAACATACCCAAAATGTGCAGCTGGTACCATGTTCTGTAAGTGCTTGGCACAGTAAAAAACATGTCATGGACAGACAAGGGAAAAACAAGAAGGCAACTCTGGCAGCTAAGAGATGGTAATACACACAAGGTGTACACAGTACTTCTTCATCTGGCAGCTACACAGCTGATATCTTTTACTTTAGAGCACAGCTCACAAAGCAAAGTACATGCAATCACCAAAGAGGCCTGAACATCCCCAAGGTTTTATATCTGATGTGGTCACGCATATTCCTTATGATGTATTCCCACAAAAAGCAGTAAAATAAAATAATCCACTATGGAAATGTGGTCACCTTTCAGGAATAAACCAGTATTTCTTCAGCAGTATTCATTATGGGCAAAGCATGTCCGAGTGCTTTAAGCATCATTACTTGAACTGCTATATCCAACTTGCAGATATGATCAAGATAATCTTCATTCTGCCCACTAAGTAATTTTATCAGTCTTTTCATCTAACATAGTGACTTTCTGCAGCTTTTCTCAGCATGTATCATTGTGTTATTAAAAAACTGATTTGTTATGTGCTATAATCCTTCCTTGTTGCTGCTTAAGCTCACTGCTCTAGTCTCACACCACATGGGACAGAGGGAACAGTTCTTTTATTTTTTTCTCTTAAGTAACCACAGACAATTTTTCTCCTTTCCTTTCTTCACACTTCTAATCTATAGTTATGCAATTTGGACCTATGATCCATAAGCTGCTTTAAAAGCCCACAGAAATAAGTTTTAAGAGAATTCCTACTACATATAGACTTTTAAAAGCTCTGTATTCAATCTGCAACTCCAAACGTGGAAAAAAAACTATTATGTTTGCAAAGAGAAAAAAAAAAACTGAAAACCAGTGTTCTAGATTAATAGAAACCTTGCTACCCAGCCCAGATCCTGAAGCTTGGTTCCCAAAATCTTTATCACTTGTACTGTCTTCTTGAATTTCTGATTTGCCTGAATTGGCCAGAATTACTTAATGAAAATCCTCCATTATCGGGTATTGGTGTGTCCTACACACAGTGGTTTGCCTTTGGCTCATACAGTGGTTTACCAATGGTTTACATGGTTCAGCATGATGTGCTTCTTTCTCTAAGCTGACGTCTTTATTCTGTGATGCATTCAGCTTGTGTTTTCTCTCTGCATTTCATGGTGTAGATCTTAGACTTTGTTTTCATTTAACTGTAACCAATTTTTCTTATCATCAGTCCAATCTGTCACTGTGAATTCTGTTCTGCAACATATGTGCAGTGTCTTCACACTCAGCAGCTTGCTGGAGGCACAGACAAAACATGGCTTGTATTTAAAAGACAGTTATTCAGCAGTAGTCAGAAGGTCACAAGCGCTATGTTACACGTGTTGTAAAACAAGCCACTGTGCCTGTGTCACAACCAATCAGACCTGGGAGCCTTCTGCCTGTACAGGACTCAAAGGGCAAATGCTGCTTCACTCTGATCATGAACAGCAGTATGCACTCACACAGCCTCCTGCTTCCTCCCACCTGCAGAAGCCAGGCAGCAAGAGACTGTTTCCAGAGATGGGAATGAATAAAAGTGTTTGATGTACAGCTTGAACCATAGAGAATTCTTGACAGTGGTAAGTAACTTTGGCCCCCTCAAGGACACTGACAACATGGCAAGCCATTTTAATTTTTATTTTCACTTATAATTTTAGCCTGGTTTATTGCCTTCATGCAAAAACGTGACAGAGGTTTTACAATGGTACACCTGCTTTTGGGGGTCTCTGAGATTTTAAAAAGTTCCCACCAGCAGTCAATGCACCTGGTGAGATGTGTCAATGCTTCAAGGAACACCAAGTAACTCTCCAAGTAGGGTAACTCTTGAGAGCTCTTTTTTCCCCAGAAAGAGCCAAGTTTGCTCCAGGGAAATGTTTCAGTAACCACAGAATCACAGCACTGTTTGGGTTGGAAGGGACATTAAAGCCCATCTCATTCCAACCCTGTCATGCTCCAAGCCCTGTCCAACTTGGCCTTGAACATTTCCAGGACGGGGCAGCCACAACTGCTCTGGGTAACCTGTTCCAGGCCTTCACCCCCTCATCACAGGGAAGAATTTGTTCCTAATATCAAATCTAAACCTACTGTCTCTCAGTCTGAAGCCATGCCCTGTTGTTCTGTCCCTACTTATAGGTAGGTAGCAGGCAGAGGAAGCCACAGCATGACATTCACCCCTCTCAGAGCCAGGAGCTCCAGCAGGACTGCTATAACAAGCAAAATGATGGCACGTGACAGATACTGACCTTCAGACCTGGCTTGATCTTGGGAAAAGTGACACTGGTAAAGACAGGAACTGACACTTTCTGAACAAGAGGACAGGAGACTTTCCTTCACCACGTCATCAGAGTTACCTCTGCTATCAATGAATGGACCTTCACTTCACCAGGTCTGTTTCAACAGTCTTGTGGGAGGGTGGTGTTCTACCCAAGCAGAAGTTTTGTGCACCTCACCAGTAAATTAATTATTCCCATCCATACCTCCTCCACTTATCCCCTCCCTCCAGTAGTCAAAAGTTTTGTCAAACAGCTGAAGATGAAAACACAAACAATGGAAGCCATTACACAGCATACAGGATGGAACCATACATGCTACAGAATGAGAATGGCTATTTTTACAACAATATTTTAATTCTAGATTTAAAAATATGTCCCTACACCTGATATAAACATCTTTAAACAAAAATTAAGCTGTTCCTTACATCATATAAATGGTGTTTGAACATCCTAAAGATATTTAACTTTTTATAAAATGAAACCACCTAACTGCTTTATGAACCTAGTTATGAACTTGGTTCAAAAGAAAAAATTTTACACTCATGAGTTGCATTCAAGTACAAATAGTGGATACGTATATGTATGGTAGATGTTGTAAAATACACAGAATCACAGAATGGATGGAAGGGATCATAAATCTCATCTTGTTTCACCCCTCCCATGGACAGGGACACCTTCCATTAGACCGGGTTGTCTCCAAGCCCCATCCAGCCTGGCCTTGAACACTTCCACACAGCTGTGGGCAGCCACAGCTGGTTGGATATTATGTTCTTCCCCCAGAGGGTGCTGGGGCATTGAACAGGCTCCCCAGGGAATGATCACAGCCACAAGGCTTCTGGAGCTCAGTGAGAGTTTGGACAAGACTCTAAGGCACAGGGTGAGATTTTGGGGTGTCTGTGCATGGCCAGGAGTTGATTTGATGGTTTTTGTGGGGTCCATTCCAGCTCAGGATATTCCATGACTCTATGATTGAGTGCCTCACCCCCCTCACATGGAAGAATTTCTTTCCAATATCCCATCTAATGCTGCCCTATGTCAGTATGAAGCCATTCACCCTTGTCCTACCACTATTGCCTTGTCCCAGCCCCTCTCCCTCTCTTTGGAGCCCCTTTAGGTACTGGGAGAGGCTCTGAGGCTTCCCTGGAGCCTTCTCTTCTCCAGGTGAACACCCCCAGCTCTCCCAGACTGGCTCCAGTGCAGAGGAGCTTCAGCCCTCAAAACACCAGAACTTATGGCCTCCTCTGGACTCACTCCAGTAGCTTCACTTTATTCTGATGCTGGGTCCCCAGAACAGAACACAGTACTCTGGGTGGGCTTGAGGGGGCAAATCACCTCCCTCGACCTGCTGGCCACACTTCTTTTGATGCAGTTCAGGGTTTGATCAGCTTTCAGGGCTGCAAGTGCACACTGTTAGCTCAAATTCAGTTTTTCATCCATTGATACTTGTATCTCCTCAGGGCTGCTCTTGATCCATTCTCCACCCAGCCTGTGTCTGTGATGGGAATGACCCAACACATACGCAGAACCTTACACTTGGCCTTGATGAACTTCATAAGGTTCACACAGGCCTACTTCTCCAGCCTGTTCTCATCTCTTTAGATGGTATCCCTTCCCTTCAGTGCATCAGCTGCACCACACACGTTTTGGCTGGCTGCTTTCTTGTTAGAAGGAAGTGCTTCCCACCCCTTCCCCCCCTCATGCCCTAGTTTCACATTCAGTTTCAGGGTACCCTGGAAGTCTCACAGAGATGATGAGTTGGTGGCTCCTGAGATAATAGGAGCCAACAGGGAAATACAGTGAAATACTGCCAAGAAATTAAGGGGCATTCATCTAAGAAGACGATACAGCCAACAGTCCAGCTGTTTCTCTATACCAGTGCATGCAGGGTGGGCAATTAATCAGAGGAGCTGTAAGTCACTGTGCTACTGGGAAGCTGTGACCTAGTTGCTGGTGAAACTTGGTGGAATGAATCTCATGACTGGACTTCAACTATCAACAGCTACAAGCTGTCAAGAATGGATAGGTGAGGAAGGAGGGGTGGAGGGGTTACTCTCCCCAAGAAGTGGACTGAATGTGAAGGGCTGTCTCTAAAAAACAGCCATAAGCATTTTGAAAGCCTATGGGTAAGAATGAGAGACCAAGGCAACAATGGGAACCCTTGTGGTTGGCATCTACTCCTGGCTGACTGATCAACTGGAGCTTTTTTGCTCCAGCTACAGGAGGCATTGCACTCACAGACTCATCCTGCTGTGGGACCTCAACCATCCCAACATCTGCTGGAAAAGTAGCAGGGTGAGCTGTAGGCAATCAAGGAGGCTGTTGGAGAGTACTGAGGATAACTTGTCAAGCCAGGTAATAAATGGCTCTACCAGATCAGAGGAGATACTGGACCTGATGGTCATCAACACAAATGAGCCAATCAGTGATGTCAAGACAGGAGGCAGCCTGGGTTGCAGTGATCATGCAGTCCAGGAGTCTGCAGTCCTGAGAGACATGGGTCAAGTGAAGAGAAATGAAGAATGAATTTTAGGAAAACAAACTGCCTACTGTTCAAGGAGTTGGACAATAGCACCCGCTGGGAAACTGCCCTCAGGGACAAGGGAGAAGATTTTTTAGGAAATTTTCTACATCACAAGAGCTCTTGATCCTCAGGACTGGAAGGCCAGCAGGTGAAACTAAAAGGCAAGAACATAATGAAGAGGCAGTATTAGTATGGGTTGGTATCCTGGCAAAAGTATGGAGACATTGCCTGGTTGTGAAGGGATAGGGTCAGTAAGGTCAAGGTGCAGCTGAAGTTGAACTTGGCAAGGGACACCAAGAATAACAAGATCTTTTGCAGGTATGTTAGTCAGAAAAGGAAGGTCAAAGCAAGTGTACTTCTTCAATGAACAAGCCTGGCAAAGTGGTTCAGACGAGAAGAAGGGTACTCAACAACTATTTTGCCTCAGCCTTAAATGGCAATCTCTCCAGTAGATGGACCACAAAACAGGAGCTGGGAAGGCAAAATAGCTCACACTATAAGAAAAGGTTAGGCTTGTGACCACCTGAGAAACCTGAGTCCATTGGACCTGATAAGATGCACCCCAGAGTCCCAAGGAATTGGCTGATGTAGCTGCCAAGCCACTCCCCATGACATTTGGAAACTCATGGCAGTCACATGAAGGCCCAGGTAAAAGGGAAACATTGCACCCATTTTTCAAAAGGATGGGAAGGAGGACTTCAGGAGTTACTGACCTGCCAGCCACACGTCAGTACCTGGGAACATCATGGAACAGATCCTCCCAAAAGCTCTGCAAAGGCATACAGAGCACAGGGAAATGATTCAAGACATCCAGCTTCTCCAAGTTCTGCTTGACCAACCTAGTGGCCTGCCCCTGCCCACTGATGGAGTCACTTAACTGTGAGAGGGCTATGAATATTGTCTGTCTGGACAATATTTTGTAAGGCCTTTGATAAAGTCCCCCCACAAAATCCTTCTCTGATTGCACAGGTAAAATTAGACAAAGGCATCAATGAAGAAAAGTAGCGGGCATATGCATAAACACAAAGAATTCGAAAATTCAGAGCTAATTTGGCTTTTGTAAAGGAAGGCAAGGAGCATAATCAGGGGTAAAAACCCTGCACAGAAGGGCTCTGAGAGGGCCTTATTTCATCTCTGCCTAAAGAGGCCACAGCAAATATGGTTACCACAAAACACTTCTGAGTTCTGTAGCACTCCTGGCACTCACTGGGGTCTTGGGAGACATCTGATGTAAAATACTACCTGGAGCTTACCCTTCCTCACACATCAGCAGCTCAGAAGCACTCAAAATGCAACTGTGTTTGAGAAATTATTCATAAATAAAATACAGAAGAAGACATAGAACACTGTTATGGTACAATAACATCTTGAATACTGGCTGAAGTTACAATTCTGCAGCCTTCCTTCCCAAGAGGATACACTAAAAGAGTAAAAATGACAGAGAGGATAAAATGTTGATTGAAAGCACAAAGCAGCTTCAGGAGTAGAAGCAACTAAGTAGTAAGATGTTTCCACTTGAAAAAAAGAGATCATTAAAGAGAAAATCCTAGGAGATATGAAGAAGAATACAAAAAAAAAAGGGATAAATGAACAAATGAAAGGCAGATTGAACAATATGTTTATACAATACATAGATAAACTCAGAATCTCCTTGCTATGTCTAAGAACTCCACAAACAGCTGGTCTCAGAATACTGGTCACACTATGAAATGCAAATCTATGATGGCTATTACACAGAATCCAGCTGGACATCACAAAGTCCCTCAGCTGAAGAGAACTGTTGAAGACTGGAAGAGTATTCCAGAGCACTGTTGCTATGCATGTTACATTCTTCTCTTCTCTAGACAAATGGTTTTTAATAGAGATCAATTAACAGGCTAAGTAGACCTTTGGTCCGATTCAATACAAACTGTGAGGGCTGAAGAGCCAGCCAAAGAAGGGCTTGCTGCACTCCCCTGGAGGGCTAACCCCCGAGCCACGGACTTTAGGGTGAGTAAATATCACCCCAGAGGCCTCTGCAGTTCTATGTTAATCCCTTGATGCTCATTGGCCCCTCCCCTCATGCCCCACCCCTGAGCCCACATCCCATTGGTTACTGGTTTTGTCCTGCCCCTCGCCTTCCCTACATAAATCCCTGGTTTCCCCACTTCCGAGAGTTTCTGTTCCTACTTCCCTTTGCAGAGGTCCCTGCTTTTAATAAAGGCCACTACTCTGTGGAACACCATACAGAGCCCCAGTCTCTTTCTCCACATCAGCTGAGAGAAGAAGCCAGAGCTGATTATCACTGGGAGAAGGACATGCCTGTGCCCCTGAGCTGTCCTTCTCAGGACGCTCTTCAGGAAGGTCACGGCACCCTCAGCAGCACCCCGTTGCAACAAACAACTCTAGAAAAAGCCTTGGGATGCTTCTTCTTGACTTAGTAGGGAAAATGATATCCAATTATCTCAAACACTAAAAGTCCCCCAGAAAATATTACAACATTGGTAACACAGTAAGAGAAAAAAAATCTAAAATAAACAAATATGTGCCCCAGAATCCAAACCCTGGGAGTTGAATTTGCACTCATATGGAACCTTGGTGTAGTGTTATCTGTCAGTATTTGAACAAGATACAGAAAGACATAAGCAGAAGTGCTTCCTCTTACGTCCATTACATTGACAGAAAAACCTTGCTCTTTCCTAGACCACAGACTCTGTCCCAAATCCTTGTGCCCTATCCAAGACTCTTGATGCAGGCTGGTCAGCTGCTTCACAAGTTGAAATTGTGCAAGTGAACAGCTCCAGGAAGGAACTAAACACAGGGTAAGCCTCAGGCACCTTTGGGCACAAACTAGGCCTGATGCTACCACCTCCAAACCATACCCTTTGGCTTCCCTGGAGTATCTTCAGTGCCTTCAGGGCTTTCCATGCTCACAAACCCAGGCTTTGGGAGGAAAAAAAGAAATGGAGAATCTGCTAATAAACCAGGAGGTTGACTGTGATCCTGTGTTGTGAGGGAAGTCTATTATCTCCTATCCCAGCAACCCAATGTATTCCAAGCAAACAAAAGAATGGCAGTGTTTGGGATCGCTCCTGGCCAGACTCTGCTGGCATTCTTAAATCTCTCCTCTGTTATGAGCTTGAAAGAGAGAGAGAGAGGCAATAGTAGTGAATATAAACTTAGGCAATAACCTACTCTTCCACTACACGGTTCTCAAAGCAAGTTTGGTCTGAGATATGGTAATCACATATTCTCTGAACAGAAAGAGACTTACTTCTCTCCCAGGATTTTCCTGAGAAGCTATGAGAAAGCTCAGAGAGAACAATTCTTATCTTAATCTCTGCACCTGTTGTTGTGCGCATGTGGAATGTGTTACGGAGATTGTTTACCAAAAGGTAGTTTCCTAATTGGACTCTGGTGATGGTGTTTTGATGCACTGACCAATTGGATCCACGTGTGTGTATCAGACTGTCTGGCAAGGGTGAAGGGTTTTTTATACAGTATAGTGTAGTGTAGTGTAGTCTAGTATAGCTTAATAAAGCATTTGATCAGCCTTCTGCAATCATGGAGTCAATGCTCATTATTCCCTGTTCAGGGGCCCACTGCTACAATACTGAGAGAAGCACTATCTGATCATCAGCATAGACAGGGAAGCTTCAGTAATGAGCTAGATGTCAAATGAACACTGCAACTCAGACAAAAAATTGAAAGTTTCACTTACGAGAGTCATATTTAAAATCTGGCCACATCACAAGCTAAACACCCCACAAACACTCCAAGAACATTACAAGCATCTCAATGGACTGGAAGAAATTAAGTAGAAGAAACTCTGAAGCTGAGGAATTCAACTCTACTGCTATGAACTGTAAACAGAGAGAAACTCAGAAAACCAGGAATTTTTTCCTCATCTATTGCAGAAGACAAGCAAACAAAAAGCTGAAGTTAGTTTGGTCATTGAAGTGACTGGTAAGGGGCAACTCAGTTGTCCAGACAACGGCTGAGGGGGGTGATCCAAGGGAAAACACTATCTCCATCACTTTACATGCACAATTTCCCACCACAAAGTATTTGTACAATCTCTTAGGGCTATCAAAAGTCTAAAAAACAGGAATCAACTGGATTCTCATTATCTGCCAAGTGAAGATACTTCTTACAAGGATACCTTAATCAAAACAGAAATATGAGAGGTGAACCAATTTCCCAAATTTCCCAGTTGCTACTGTTGCTCTCTTATGGAGCTTGCTTTAAAAGCCAAGCAAGAAGAGTACCTGCTATCACAAGATGAGAGAGACAACCTTAGAGTCCATGTGCCATGCACACGCCAACTGCCATGCAAAATACACTATCCAAAATAAATGCCAAGACTGCTGGCCGGAGGCTTTGAAGTGAATATACAGTCCCAACAGGAACATCCCAGTAGGGCTGGGTGGGATTCACCTCACTGCACTTCAGGGGTTTTACTGCTGACCTAGTTACCAGAGGAGTTTTTCATGGTTAACAAAAGCTGAGCTAACCAAGTCCACAAATACCAGCACACAGCTTGCCTGACCACATGCAGGCCTATGGTATTGGCTGTACTTCAACAGACTTTACACCAACTCAAATGCAGATGCTTACACTATCGCTATTTCATGTTTGGACAGATGTTTTAGGGCAAATTCCAAAAATATCTCCAATGGCTGACTTTAAAAAAAGGGCCCAGCAGAGAAAATGAGTACCCAGTGATATAGCAAAATTTACAGAGAAAATGTGAAATACTTTATTATAAATTAACTAGCTAGTCAAAAAAAAAAAAAGACAGGGGAGGGAAACATTTAAGTCCTTTCATAACCACTTAGTTGCAAATGAAGAGATGAGAGACTTACAGTAGGCCTTAGTGGCACTGCCACATTAAAACCTATTTTATGGCTGACAACATTGATAAACAGGTGATGTACATAATGACCTGCTCAGGAAAAATCTGTAATTCCCAAATCTTATATATTAAAATAGGTAGCAAAATTCAATTAGAAGCAAAATTGATTTTTCCACTATATATATTAATTTTTAAATGAAGTTTCTACTGCTAAACAGTATTTGATTACAAATAATTCCCATGGGAATTGAAATAATGGATTCTACTTGGTTTCAGGAACTAGTTTATTATGCCAATTTTCTGTGATACAAACTGAATGGCAGTTTAAAAAAAATTAAGTCAGTACAAGGTCTTCTCCCAGCACATTTACATTGTAGCCTCATGTCTTTTCAAGGCAACACTGCTTCCATATTCCCAAACTGCTCAAGGCCAACCCCCTCCCTTTTCTTCCACTTCTCCCATCACTCATACAGTGAACCAGACAATAAAAATCATTAATGAACCCTCCTTGGATGGATCAATTTTAATCTAGATCTCTTTCTCAATCCAGTTTACCGAGCAGCTGCACACATGCACATTCATGTAAGGGGAGGCAGGACAGGACAAAGCAGGTACAGCCATTTGCTTGAGTCTCACATCACATGACATTCATCTAATATTTACAAATACACTTGTGTATATACTGCTGGAATTATGTGCTCTGACCAGCTGTACCAACAAGCTGAAGGATTTTCCCTCTGACAAACCTGTATCTTCTCATGGATCTGCTTCCAGGAGGTGTTTTAAGAAGCATCATTAGTATCATTTCCACAGCAAATATTGCCCGTTCTAATTGTAAGAAAAGAAATTTAATACCCTCCTCACCTTTTATTGAACTCCTCAAGTTCTGCTCTCAGTTTTCCTATTTCAATTTGTAATCTAGCCCTCTCCTTGGCAGTTTCATCCAGAACTCTTCGAGCATCAGCCAGTTCAGACTCATAGAGACTCTTGATTCCACTCACCTAAGGGGAAAAAAAAAGCATTTGAGTGTGTTAAGTATTTGTGTGTTGTAACATCACAACAACTATCAAAGAACTGAAACATAGGACCAGGTTACACACAAGTTTCTTTGAAAAAGGGTGTATGATATGATTTCTGCCATTTAAGAACATTCTATACTGAACATTTTCAATTAACAAGCAACCCAAAGATTTAGTTTTTATTACCAATGCAACAAAACATACTATGTTTGAAATGTCCAAACCTTCCCAAGAGATAAACTGAACAAGATCAGTGCACCTTTACAATATTAACTTCAATTATTTGCCCTTATTCCCAATACTGCTGCTTTGGGAGATTTTTTTTTTAAACACTTGAAGACATTTTGTGGAATACAAGCCCAAGGACCCATTTTGACTCTGCTGTTCTTCCACTACAAAGGGTCTGAAACCACATGAACTACAGAAATGTGAACTGTTCAGAAATGAGCTTCCACTCTTGTTCTCTATCTCAGAGGATAAAGAACTACAGACTTCTTCCTGTCCCAAAATAACCTATCATATAATCAGTAATACAGACTGCATGAGGCACCTTGAAGTCTGCTATACCTTTATATTTTTTACAAGACAAGATTATTTGAAAGTTATTTCAGACAGCTAAAATGTACAGACCATGTAAGATTGCTACTTTTGCTTCTGTGAAAGGATGCCAGAACAACTTTCATAGAATCATAGAATATGCTGAGTTAGACCTGTCAAGACCATCGAGAGTCCAACTCCTAGCCCTGCACAGGGCACCCCAACAATTCTACACTGTGCCTGAGAGTGTTACCCAAGTGCTCCCTGAGCTCTGGCAAGCTTGGTGCTCTGAGCACTTCCCCGGAGAGCCTGTCCAGTGCCCAATCACCTCCTGGGAAGAAACCTTCTGACATCCCACTAAACCTCCCCCGACTCAGCTCCATGCTGTTTCCTCAAGCTCTCTCATTGGTCCTGAGAGTGTACAGACTGGTACCTGCCTCTCATGAGGAGGCTGAAGACTGCATTGAGGTCTCCCCTCAGTCTCCTCCAGGCTGAACAAACCAAGTGCCCTCAGCAGCTCCTCATACACCTTCCCCATCCTTGTGGCCCTTCTTTGGACACTCCTCTACTAGCTTAATGTTTTTATACTGTGGTGCCCAAAACTGCCCCCAGAACTCAAGGTGAGGCTGCTCCAGTGCAGAGCAGAGAGACACAATCCCCTCCCTCACCCAGCTGGCGTGATGCCCCTAAGGACATGGCTGGCCCTCCTGGCTCCAGGGCACTGCTGACTCAGATCCAACTTGCCATCAGCCAGAACCCCCAGGCCCCTTTCTGTAGCCTCTCTTCAGCCTCTCATTCCCCAGTCCATCCACACAGCCATGGCTCCCTCATCCCAGGGGCAGCATCTAGCACTTGTCCTTGTTAAGCTTCACATGGTTGGTGATTTCCCATCTCTCTGGTTGGTCAGCAATTCTCTGGAGGGCCTCTTTGCCCTTGCAGGTGTTGACAGCTCCTCCCAATTTAATGCCATTGGCAAACTTTCTTAGAATCTCTCTGAGTCCTGCATCCAAGGATCATTGATGAAGATGTTGATGGGCTGAGGTTGGAGACCCATGGCACTCCACTTGCGACCAATGTCAGCCTGATGTCCCTCCATCACTATAACCCATTGTGCCCAACTTGTGAGCCAGTTCCTCACCCAGAGTGTGACAGGGTTATCCAGCTTTATGCTGGACATTTAGTCAGGTGGATCCCGTCTCTCTGAAGCAGTTGTGAATCCTGAAAGGCAGTTCCATGGTTAAAGAATCAAAGAATGACTTGGGTTGGAAAAGACCTTAAAGCCTGTCTCATTCCACCCCCTGCAATGTGCAGGGTCACCTTCCACTATCCCTGGTTGTTCCAAGCCTCAGTCTGGCCTGAACACTTCCAGGGATGGGGCAGCCACAGCTTCTCTGAAGAGAGAGCAGAGGTGCAGAATCCCCCCTCCCCTGCTGCCCACACTGGGGGCTCAGCCCATCACAGAGGTAGTTTCTGGGGGCTAGTGCCAATGGTCAGAGCAGGTTCAGCCCCTCACCCACCAACACCCCCAAGTCCTTCTTCCCAGCGGAACTCTCAATTCGTTCTCCACCCAGCCTAAATTTGCACCTGGGTTTTGTTGTAGAATCCAAAACCCTGCTGCCAACAGCAGTTGTGTAATCCAGAGTTGATCTGCAGGATCTGCTTGGCTATCCTCAAGTCCTTCACTCTCCCCACACCACCTGTGCTCTGATGCCAATGTCTTTCGATTCCTCCCTAGGAATGGAAAATGTGACCCCTTCTCCCCAAATTATTATAACTTTGAAATTATGGGACTTTCAGGCAAAGGTATGGGAAAATGAGTAACAGTCCTTTAGTAGTATGTTTATGTATAACAAGGCAAACAAACAACAGCAGCAGCAACAACAAACAGAACCACAGACCCAGTCCCGGCCCCAAGCACAGACCCAGCCCCAAGCACAGAGCAGTCACCAGCCCCAAGCACAGACCCAGCCCCAAGCACAGACCAGTCCCGGCCTCTCTCGGCACTTTCCCCTTTGGTGCAGTTCCGGGCACAGCCGGCAGGGGCGCCGGTGGCTCCCGGCCGGGGGGGGGCAGGTGCGATGATTCCCCCGCGGCTGCAGGGGGCGCTGTGGCGCCAGCTCGGCCGCCTCTCCACATGGCAATGGCAGTTGAGAGAGAGGGAGAGAGAGAAGGGGCTTTCTTTGCAAACCCTCAGTGGGCAGCCGGTCTCAGCACCACTTGGAAAGCTGAATGGCCTGGAGCAGAAACTTCGGAGCAGCAAGCTGAAACAGCAGCAGTAGGCACACCCAGAGTGGCAAACACAGTGTAGCAAAAACTCAGGAGCTGTGCCAGGAGAGGCAGGGGTCAGGCAGACCCGGGAGACACCTCCTCAAAGGGGCTCAGGGTTCCAGGTTTTCCCCGGAGGCACCCAAGCAGATAATGACGGTCCTTCCCAGTGAGGTTGGGTGTTGAAAAGGTCACAGTTCAATGGCCGCTCTTATAAGCAAAGGCTCACCCTTGGTAGTAGAAGCAGTGCAGGACAGAACTTTGCGGTGGCAGTGAATTCTCCTTGCAGTAGCAGCAGCCCGTCTGCCTTCCAACCCTGAGACTGAGTGAGAAGCTGAGCCCAGTCCCTGAGCCCCCAGCCAAAATCTCATAGTGTCTCTGAATTCTCAAGAGAAAGCCCCCCACCACAGGGACTGCAGCTACCTGCAACCCCTCCCCACATCTTGGCCACATCCTTTGTCTTTCTCAAGTATCTATAGTTCCAGTCTCTTAGGCAACAAATGAGAAAAAAAAATCGTAAGAGAAAGAAAAGGGGGAAAAAACCAACAACAAAACAAATAAACAAACAAACAAAATAAAACAAAAAAGCCAAACAAAAAAAAACCCAAACAAAACCCACCCCTAACCTCCAATGATCACCCAGAGCCATGCAGTTATGTTTGATACTCTTCAGGTCCTTCTTGCCACTAGCACTGGTCCCTGTATTGAAAAGCAGAAGGGATGAAACTCATTTGCCCTGTGAGCTTCAGCAGTCTCTCTACAGTGTCCAGAATACAAGCCCTGGGAAGCAGCAACAAACCTTCCCAGGTGACAGGTTACGCCAAGTGAAAATGGAAACCCCATCTGAAGGCAACAGAAAAACCCTAAAATGCTCAGCACAAAACAAAAGGACATGCTGCAGCCCAATCCACTTCATGTCCATGCGCCCAAGCGTAAATCTTCCTGCACAGAGGCCAACCTGGACACCCTCATTGCACTACAAATGTGCTTTCACTTTTTTACCCTCTCTTTTGCTGGCAAAAGAGCCTGTGAGTTTGTAATTGGGCAACACAGGGAACAAGGAAATAGAAAAAGAAAACAGAGATGCTTCCATAGCAGACTGAAAGACACAGCTGCTGGATGCTCTCACCTACCTGTGCTGGGAGCATTCAAAGCTCACTAGGCAGTGGGTCAAGGGCAGATATACTGACACAGACCCTCCCAAAGCAACCCCACTTGAGAAAAGCTGCAAGGTGTCACTCAGTGAAGACTTGAAATACGTCAAGAAGGCACTGGACCAACATGCTAGGCAAGAAACACGTTCCAGCCAACCACAAGTGACTCCAGACAAATTTGCTGAGGAAACGTTAATCTCATAAGAATACATTAACGTGCAAAGCACAAGTGTATTCCCACCAGGTGCGGCTCAGCATGTTCTTATTTAGCCAGTTATAGATTGACAAAGGACTGCCAGTCAGCTATGGCTCAGGCCCACCAAAAATATCAGTCAAGTTCTCAAAACAATGAAGATGTGTGTTATGTCACCTCCCAGATGACATCTACAGTGCCAGAAAACCATTTAGCCCAATATTTTAGAGGATGCAACTTGAGTGACCCAACGACCACAGCAGCATCTAAGCATGTATTTTGCAGGTGACAACCAGGCAACACCAGACGCTCATATCCCGGTCAGGACAGTAGCTCTGGCCACCACACATGGTGCACACAAAGGGCATGGTAGCTCCAACACTGGCAGGTAAGAGGAAACCATGTGAGATTGCAGCCACCTGCACTCACACAGAGATGGGAAGACACGAGTGAAGAGGGAACCCCACAGATCCTCTTTTTGTTACTAGGGCAATTGCTGTCAGCAGCTGAGGCTCCCAAGGATCTTATTTTTCTAATTCTCCTTTGAGAGGGTGAGCACAGTGGGGTGTCCTCAGAACAGCGCAGTAATCCATCCTGTCCCCATCAAAACATCTGTTCCAGAAGGCTACAACCATAAGCACTACAGAAGAGAGCAGGGAGTCAGCAAAACAGAACTGAGGAGAGCTCTAGGACTGTTCTCTTAGCTCTTCCAGTATGTCCCCTCCCAGCCTCACAAGTAAGATTATTGCAACAGTGACCCCAACACAGTGAGAATAGCATCAGTCATGTACTAAGGATGTAGAAAAACAAGGGAATGAGCTCAATTTCTCTTCTGACACAGGCTAACTTACACAAGGGCAGTGATGGAGGAAAGCAAACAGAGAAGGAATGAGGACAGTTAGAGGTTCCCTCAGCCACATCTGCAAACTTCTTTTTTGCATTTGTCTGAGGGCTTACAGTATACCCTTTTTATTTGTCTAGGTGCCTACTGCATACAAGTAAAGCAGCATTGGACAGGGTTAGGAAAAAGGCTATAATTAATAAAGAACTAAAGATTAATCAACTGCAAAGCTCCTTTTCTCTGCTCTTAAGAGATGGCAGCCCTGTGTTCATCAAAAAGAACAGGAATTATATTGTTCTAAGACCATGCTGAGACTGCCACACAAACAGCTGCTTTCTGCAATCTTGTTCAAATTGGTAGTTGAAACAACGAGGAAAAAGAACATCCTGATCAACTGATGATTAAAAAATCTCTGGCAGAACAATAACTACACTCCTTGCCTGATCAGCATCAGTAGAACTTCTCTCATCTAGAAGACACTACCCTAAACCAGAACTTTGAGCACAGATCAAAACTGTTCCCATACATGCAGGGTTGGGGCAGGGGGTGTCAGGAACGGTCACCCATTACTCAGGACATGTCATGTCAGTAAATAACAGTCTCTGCCAGCTCAGGTATGGTCCCTGTGGAATACTTGAGTGACAAGCAAAGAACAAATATCTCTCTCATGATAACCATGGTTCCGTATACTGCTTGCCATAGCTGTCCTTAACTTTGAGAAATCCACCTTTGATCATGGACCCCATCATCTGCTCTCTAGGCAAAAGTCTCAGGTAGTAACCAATAGGCCATTGGTGAGCAGTGCTTCCTGTCTGCTTCCCACAATGTGCATGATACCACCTACCACAGCGGCAGGTGACATCTTCTGCCATAACCAAAGAAAAGCCAAAAATAACAAAAAATTCAATTAGCTTTTATAAACAGTAAATAAGATCGGACTCAAATTTTTACACACTTGAGGACAACAAACGGGAATTTTCATTTTGAACACTGTGGAAAAAGAAAATAGTCTCCTATAAGCATGCAGAGCTTAGATGCTTACATATATAAAGATTTAATAATGCAGAGAGAACAGTATGCAAATTTCACTGGACTATGTTTAACTGCACTTCTACACAGAAGTTAGAGCTGCTTTGGGGTTTGTTTGGCGGGAGGTTGTGGGATTTGGAGGGTTTATTTTTAATTAATATCTTATTTCACACTAAGCCTAATCATTTTATGAAGGCAAATTCCAACAGTTAATAATTGTTGGAATTTGCTGAATTACCAGCAGAAAATCCAATTTACTAGGTTGGTCCCAAAAGTGAAAGGACAGGATTCTCCCATTCCAGTAAACAGAAAATCTGACAACTATGTGAAGGCTTACTGCTTCTACAGTCCTAAACCAATGTCCACTACCCAGCACTAAAACAATAAAACTACGAAGTTTCCTTCTGTGGACATATGTAAAGAATAAATAAACCTTCCTAAAGGGATGAGGAAAGTATTTAACAAAGGTGGTCCAGAGACAAGCCAAACCATCAGTGCCAAAGAGCTTGATAAATCCCGAAGAAGTTTGTTATGTCTGAGGATTAAGACCTTTTTGAAGTCTGGATGAAAAAAACAGAGGCAGAAAGCTCAAAGTAACTAAAAGGTTCCTATCAATATTCTCAAGGTTATTTTCTGATTATGCATCAGAATACTTTTCAGAATTGCTCATACAGTATGCTGTTGCAAACTGGTTTAAACTCATGTTAAAAGTCTAATGATATTATATCAACGTTGTCTGCTTGTCCTCTTACTCTTGCACATGTGTACCACCAATAGAACTACATTCTCCCTCTCACGTTTCAAAGGGATACTCCTTCTAGCCTCCAGCGATCTACAGCTTAGAAGTTCCCTAAATTAGATGTCTTTATTTTGTTTATAGCATGATTTCACACGGTAAATTATGTTTCATGCTTAGAAATAGCTAGCGATTTTGAAAGCATGGAAGTTACAATATATCATTGAGTGATACAAAGGGACTTTAAAGGTACTTCTGGTTTGGGCATACATGCACTGATTGCAGGTACTCCAAACCCTCCCCAGATAAGACATTATAACATCTGCTCTACTTAAACTAAATTAAATAAAATCCTCCTTCCAACACCCCGAGCATCATCAAATCAGCATCTCAAGGGGTGAAAAAAGGAAAAAGACCAAAAAAATTAAAAGCTACACAGTGGCACAGCGATCCATCACATCCCAGAAGTTACAGTCCAGGCTGTTTATTGATAGACTTTCCAGAGCACCTTAACATCATCTCAGTGGTGGGACACCGCACCTTGCTGAGGGGGTTTGGGCTTGCCCAGGACGGGACTGTCCCCGGTGTGTCACCGACTACATCCTTCCGCCACAGGGGAAGGAGAGCACCGCGGAAAGCAGACGCCACAGAATAGGGAAAAGCAAAGCTTAGGAAAAAAATCATGCAGTTTTGCTTCCAAAATTCGAGGAAACAAATCAGAGTCGCTTACACGGACTTGATTCCGAGTATTTACGGAGTCTGTAAAAGACTTCCTACGGTCAGAGGCAAAGCCAGTCCAAACCCTTTCGAATCTCCCACCCCACTGCATCAGCCGCCAAGACAGAGGCCGTAGGGGACACCCAACAAGCCGGTACCAGAGTACGCGTGTGCTGTGGGCGCGGGGCATTGGAGGGCTCGGACCGCCCGCGACCCTGGCCGAGCCTCGCCCGCGGCTAAGGGACCCGCAGCGGCTTCGCGCTGCGGCCCGGCCGGTGCGGGAGCCGCCAGTCCCGCCTGCGGCGCCGTGTTCGCCCCGCTCCCGCCACCGGCACGGGCTCCTCCCCGTGCCGAATCCCGGCCTCAGACGCCTTCAGTGTGTCGCCAGTAGCCCCTTAGCGCGACACCGCGGCCAGAGAGCCCCCGGCCGCCTCGAGGGGTCGCGCGGGTAGGTGCTGGGTCTTCACGGCCCCCGCTCCCCGCGCGGCGGCCGGGCATGGCGCGGCGGCCACACGGAGCCGCCACAGCGCACCGCGCGCCGCGCAGGGAACGGGCGGGAGCTGGCCAGGCGAGTCCCGGGCCGCGGACCCGCCCCGGGATGGAGGCATGGGGCGCCACAGGAGCAGTCGCTGCTCGCCCCCAACTCCGGCCGTACCTCCCGGGTGGTGACCTCCTCCTTCTCTGATATCTTCAGCAGCAGACGGTCGTTCTCCAGCTCCAGTGCCCGCACACGGTCAATGTAAACGGCCAGGCGGTCATTGAGCTGTCGCAGCTCCTCCTTCTCCTGCAGCCGGGAGATGCGGGTCGGCGACAACGGGGTCCCGCCGGGAGTGCCGCGGCTCGGAGTGCCTGACATGGCGCTGGGCTGACGGGCAGGCGGGCAGCGACTCATTCAATCCCGCCGCACCGGGGGAGGGAGCGCTAAGATGGCGGGCGGGCGGCCCCTTGCGCCGCGGCGCCGCCTGGGACATGCAGTCCCGGCGCCAAGATGGCCGCAGGTGCAGCAGTGCCCGCCATTTTGCGCCCGATCGGGGCTCGGGGGTGCCGTTCGGGCTGCGCGTCAAGGACAGAACTGGGCTGGGGCTGGTTCTGAAGCGAAGAGGTTTTGGTGCCAACTGCGGAAGGGACCGGAGCGACCAACAGGACTGACCTTCACCCGCTCCTGGTGGAGCAGCAGCCCGAATCCCGCGCGGGGCTCAGGCCTGTGGGCGGACGGGTTCTCTGAAAGGGTGTGTTTGTGTGTTTTCACTGTATATCGGCCACAGCCGCCTGTGCGCTGTGTGATTTTGCCTTTCTTTGCTGTCGGCTCTGCACAGGCCAGGGTCCAGCTCTGTGCTGAAATGGAGAAAACATGGATTGGACGTCCCCAAGGCTGATATTTTTAGGAGTGCCTAAAGAGATGCTTTTTGACTACTTTAGTCAAACTTTGTACAAACTAAAATTCACTGAGGAGTTTTCTGTTCCTGAATATTTGGAGCAGTATTTTCCCCCAAAACCTCAGATTCTGTCAATTCTTGCACATTAACTAGTATAAACTAGATTACTATTCCCAAAAGCTGTTCCTGGTCTAGTGCCTTTCAGCTGAGGGAGCTGGAGGGAGGGCTGAGAAAAAGGAGAAGTTGAAAAAACAGACTGAAAAGTCTGTCATCTGTATGAAGAGCAAAGAGAAAAAGTAGCAAGAGCATTACGCAGAGGTGGGAGTATAGGTCTGGATAGAGAAACTGGAAAGACAGCAAGAAAATACAGCATACAATGTGAAAACTTAGGGACCCAGTGTGAGAAAGTAGGTAGTAGTTATTTGGTCTCAAAATAGAACTAAAACGATCTTCATGTGAAATCCTAGTATCAAGTACACCTCAAACTGGAAAGCCTTAGAATAAACCCAGGAATTCTGGATGCTTAATATCCATGTGGGCAAAAGCTGTTAAGTCTCTAGCAATCACTGCATAAATCACAGGTTTTCACCTGAATGTGCTTGCCTCAAAATGTCCATCTGGTACAAAACTATTTGTCCTGGTTGTGTGAGACAGCAGAGTGCCTGTCCCACCTGCTCAGGCATCTCCTTTCCCGGGACAGCGCTGAGTGTCCCTTCATCTCCACCTCCTACCGAGAATTTCCACACCAGTCTGTGGAGCTGTGGGTATCAGTGGGTTCCCCAGAGGGTGTTTATGAGTGACAGCTAAAATGGAACCAAGAACACTCCCCGTGCACTTTCTGAAAGGCACAACCCTCTATATGAGGGTCACTGCCGGCAGGGCGCTGCCAGTGAGATCTGATCATATGATGGGCGATTTAGGCGAAATTCAGCTTTCTGCCCAAATCGGGAAAGGAAGCAGAGAGCAGAGACTACAAATCCCAGGATGCTGTGCTCGCTGCTCGCAGGGAGGTCGGATCCTGCCCCATCCGCCTCCTGCGCTTTGTTCCAGCCACGCTCGGGAGTTGCAGTACGGTACAGCGCGGGTTTTGAATTTTGGCGCCTGTCTGCACACTGTAACCGAAGTGCTGCTGGACCGGCTCCAGCCCCAGCCCCAACCCCTTCTCCTGCCCCAGCTCCTGCCCCACGTAGTCTGTGTCGTCTCTAACAGCACTGTCTTCCCCCGAGCAAACAAAAAAAAGACCCCTGAGCATCAAGTGGTGCACTTAAAGTGAACTTTTTCTCTCTTTAACATTCAGTTTCCAACACTAGCAAATTTGTGGAAGACCAGCTATAAACTCTGTTTGTGTTAAGAGAGGAAAAAATATTTTAAGAATGCTGAAAGCCTCTGTATAAGCATTTTTGGGTTAGCTCACTTCTCTTATTTGATGCGATCATCTGTGCATCTTTCATATTTTAGAAATTCTTTTAAGCTTTTTGCCTAATTTTGATTGATAATGCAAACGAGATGTAAATTCCCTTTGTTCATGAAGTTGAGAAAATGGCGTAGAAACTTTGTTTCAAGAGTTTGTGTGCTTTGGATTTTTTGTTTGTTTGGTTGGTTGGTTTGGTTTTATTTTGGTTTTTTTTTGGGGTTTTTGTTTTGTTTTGTTTTTTGGTTTTTTTTGTTGGTTTGGGGTTCTTTTGTTGTTGGCTGGTTGGCTTTTTTGTGGTTTTTTTTGTTTGGGTTGGGGGCTTTTGTGTGGTTTTTTTGTTTGTTTGTTTTGTTCCCTTTTTTTGTTTTGGGTTTTTTTTTCTGTTTATTTGGTTTAGTTTTTTTTCCTTCTAGTGTTACTGAGTATTTTCATAGTGTTGCTATCAACTGTATTGAAGTAAAGGTTTTTATCAAAATATACTTCCTGAACTATGCATCAATAATTATACCTGATATTTTCTACATTTTTTAGAAAGTCCCTTTCTTTAGCAGTAACGTGGACACTTGCACAATTTCATCCCTGACACCAATCTCCACTTGTTAATAGAATATGTATGTTCACTTTTCCTATCTCTTCTAAAATGAAGAGAATGGTTTGGGGGTGAGATGGGGAGAGGAAGCATCAAGGAAGAATGGGAAGGGAAAAAGCTGAGTGCCCACTCACCAGCTGTGTTTTCCAGGGAGTGCAACACAAGTGTCAGTTGTGGTTTTGGCATCTGTTTAAATACTGGTCCTCTTGGATCCCTCCTATGATAGGGATTTAGTATTGAACCATGGTCAATATGGTGACTCATCTCTTAATATTTAGCAATTAATTTTTCATTAGAGACCTTGACAGGTCTTTGCTACCCAAAACAATTTTACAATAAACTCCTTCTGTTTTGAGCAGGTAGATTAAAAAAAAAAAAAAAGTACACTGCAGCTCCTGCCTTGCCACTCTCCACTCTCCCAGGCTTTCCCTTTGTGGAAAGTGGAGCAGAGGAGGAAGCTGCTGCAGATACAGATCCTACCCTGATATAAAGTCAGGAACTTGGAAGAGCCCTGGGTTCAGTATTGAAGTTCTAGCTCAAAGACACTCGCAACATTTCTGACTGTCTGCATAGGATAAAAATAAACTTTCAGGATGTCAGACACAGACAGTAGAGATTGGCTCTGTTTAGGTCTGGAGTATTTCTTCCACCAGATAAATTAAGGAATTGCTTCTAGTATGTAATAAAGACAAAGGGAAACCTTATCTACCGTTCGATGCAGGGCACCTCCTCATTTGTTGACCAGTTTCCTGTACGTTTGGGTGTAACAAATTTTCTGATGCTAACTGGGATTTCATAATGACTCTGACATTTTCATAAATCTGAAGATACAGGATTTCCAGTGCTATTTCTTAACTGCTTTTGTTTCTCAGCAGTTGCTGCCACGTTCTCCCATTTCTCATTTTACACTCTTTTATTTGTCTGTCTCGAATAGGATTATTTCTAGCTTTCCTGTAGTCACCTAACTCCCCCTCTGCCTCATGTTCTTCACCTTGCTCAAAAAGCCAGACAATGTTTCATTGATTGTCTCAGATACTGTCATTAATTTCAGGAAGGAGAAAGGATTGAACATATATCACATAACATTTTCCTATCAGTCCAAATTCAATCTGGCCTCAGCATTAAGTGCTCAAAAAATTGCTAGCAATGAGTCCAAATCTGGAAGACGTCACAGAGTTCTGCTCCTGAATTTCATCTTTCATTGAATAAAATAGTTTCCAGCAGTGTCAGGACAGAAAGCACTAAAGCAAGTAGAGAAATAAATGGTATACCATGAGTCATGGATGAAACCTTCCTCATGCACTACGAGGAAGTTTGCTGAGATCTAAAAAAGAGCAAAGAGGAACATGGTACACAATTGTGGCTTAAAGCCAACAGCAGACTGACTGTAGGACAAGGGCTTTTTTCAAGACAAGACATTACGCTGTAACGTGTAAAGGGTGTGGTTTTTCTGAATCCAGCATGTGAAATACAAAGCTGTGTTTCGTGTCAGGTGCAAACAGGTGACGTGTGTATTTGTGAGTGCACCGACAGTGGGAGAGCTGTGAATTCTAGTAATAACTGAGGAAAATGAAGCATGGAAAAAGACCTTTGAAATTAACCCTAGTTGATTTAGGAGCATTGGAATTGAAGCGTTAAAGATGTTGCTTTTTGCTTATAGTTAATCCATAAAGAGCTCTGCAACAATAACCTTTTGAAGTATAATTTTAGAATATTACTTGTATCCTTGAAACTATAGCTTTGGAAAATATATAAAGGAAATATGCTTATCTCACACCCTATTGAAGCAAAGAAAAACAGCTTGAGAGAGGAAAATGACCAGCACCTCAAGGGTTTATGGTTTCGACCAAGGGAAGCTGGATATCACTGTTATTAGATTTATAGTCTCTGCAATTAAAAGGGTGGACCCACATCTAGGGAGCTGGACTCCACCAGATGGGATTCGTCTTCCTTCTGTCGGAAACTGGACCACCACCATCTGGGGATACTCCTTTAAAAACACATCCTGAGAAAAACTAAATCACAATAGTGTATAGAATTGTGATGTAATAATTTGGAATAAATATTGCTGATGAATAAAAAAATTAGAAATAGAAACTGCTGAAAAAAACTGATGAGTACCCCTATAAATACCTGTAATCCTCAATTATCGGTGTGCAGTTGGAGGGAAAACTTCCCCCACTGTACCCAGCGCTGTATTGCTCATATTTTACCATATTAAATAATAAATTGATTGCTGCTTGAATACTGGCCTAGTCAAGCTTCTTATTTATAACAAGCATCTATTGTTTGACAGGAGTTTTGAAAAATAATGTTCTTTTGCTACAGCATTTACCTCCTTACTGAGGCAGAATTCAAGCTGTATCATGCTGGGGGAAGTGCCAACCAAGTCTGGACAGAGAGGATTCTGGTCTGTGCTTGGAATTGTTCCCTCTTTTGTGGCAGGAAGGTGAGTAACTTCTAAGTGTGGCCCTTCAGACTCGTACTGGAACCAGACCCTGTTCTCATGTGATCAGAAAGAAATGAAAATTTAATTCAAAAAACACTACACATTTCCCAGCATTTCAACGGAAAAGGGGCAAAAGAAGATGCTGAGAGGTCAGTGCTCAGGGCTTCCCAACTTTCCACAATTCCACTTCGTCATTTTTCTACAGAGTGATTTGTTTATAATAGCATGTTGTAGGTTAGAGTTTTTATTTGGTTTTTCTTGTCTTTTAGGGAATCCCCCCCGCCCCCCGTTTTTTTTGGTGGTTTTTTTTGTTTTGTTTTGTTTTTGGTTTTTGGGGTTTTGTTTTGGTTTGGTTTTTTGTTTTTTTTTTTTTTTTTTTTTTTTGCTAAGAAACAATAACGATCAGGTACTTAAGAAGGGCAAAAGAAATTGCCAAGGTCAGGGTAGAGAAGGGCATCTGGCTGCACTTCTCTTATCTGAGAGTTTCTCTTGGAGGGGCAGAGATACTGCGGGAATTGGGCTGGTAAAAGAAAGGGCCGGGGCAGCTGCAAGCTCACTTGCTCTCTCGGCTTTGGAGGAGGGTTGGAGCTGCTGCCTGCGGTGGGAATGCGCTGCCCCTGCGGGAGCCCAGCCCGGTCCTGCTTCTTCTTCTTCTGCCGTGGGGTGAGGCTTTTGCTCGTGACCGCAGGCACTGAACTGGGACCTTATTAACCCCTGCCTCACCTAACAAAGGACCCTCCCCATCTACTCGGGTGCCTCAGGGGAAACTCCGGGATCCCCGAGTCCCCTCCGGCTCCGAGGGAGCCTCTCCCGGCGGTGCTCGGGAGCCGAGCGGCCCCTGCCCAGCCTCGCCGCTTCTCTGCCACTGCTGCGGGTTTTTCACTGCCTTGTAACTCAGCACCCCTGCCTGCCGGGACACCCCTCGGCTCCTGATACAGCTACGGAGTTTCTGTTACATTTCGTTTGCTACTCCGGAGCCTGCTCGTGCCCGCGGTTCCAGCCACCGCTCCGAGGCTCCTCCTGCAGCCCCTTTCCGCCAACCAGCACGCCCGCCATTGCCGTGTGGAGAAGCGGCCGAGCTGGCGCCACAGCGCCCCCTGCAGCCGCGGGGGAATCATCGCACCTGCCCCTCCGGCCGGGAGCCACCGGCGCCCCTGCCGGCTGTGCCCGGAACTGCACCAAAGGGGAAAGTGCCGAGAGAGGCCGGGGCTGGGTCTGTGCTTGGGGCTGGGTCTGTGCTTGGGGCCGGGGCTGGGTCTGTGCTTGGGGCCGGGTCTGTGCCTGGGGCTGGGTCTGTGCTTGGGGCCGGGGCTGGGTCTGTGCTTGGGGGGGCTGGGTCTGTGCTTGGGGCTGGGGCTGTGCCTGGGGCTGGGGCTGGGTCTGTGCTTGGGCTGGGTCTGTGCTTGGGGCCGGGGCTGGGTCTGTGCTTGGGGCTGGGGCTGGGCCTGGGGCGTGTTCGGGGCTGGGTCTGTGCCTGGGGCTGGGACTGGGTCTGTGCTTGGGGCTGGGACTGAGTCTCCCCAGGATTCAAGAATTCTTCCAAATTTATAGGAAAACAGATTTCGTGGCAGCCGAATACCATGAAAGCACCACTGAAAACAGATGAGCTGTCCAGGTAGAAAAATGCTACTGCTTCCTTCCAGATTGTGGCAGCCTTTGCAGCCATGCCTTGTGCAGAACAGCTGCCGCTAAAAGAGATAAAAAGTAACATTATTCTAAAATTAAGGAAGGGATTATTCACATCACTTTTAATGAAATATTGGGCCAATAATCTCTAACACTGTGAGTTTTGTTATTCACAACAGAGCTGGATTTTATTCTCATTAGACTTCCAGGGATCCAACTGTTAGGGTAGCCCCAATTCTCAGCAACCTGTGGAGTTCATGTTCCCTCATTTCCCGTGCCAGCCCCTCATCATTTAGCCATTTGGCAGTTTGGAGAGGACAGGAAAGGAGGGTGGGGGCTGGCTCTGAATGCAGTTCCTCTGCATTCAAAAAGCTTGCATTATCAGCCAGAAGCAATCCCAGCTCTGCTCCAAGAATCCCTTAAATCATTGTGATGCCAGTGGAGTTGTGGGAGGGGAGCATGCAACGCTCACACCTCTGCATTGTTATTATATAAAGCCTGGCACTCATCTGCTAAAGAAAACAAACCCAGCATTTTTTTCAAGACATTTGGTGCTTAATTTGGTGCTTAATTTTCATATCCTCGGCCCAACTGCAGCTGGCTAGGTGCCTGCCACCATAGAGTTATTTACATATTTTCCTCCAGCAGCTGCAGTAACCTGTTCTGTTCTTCATGTCTTGCCAGCTTTTGTCATGGTCTCACTGGAGAGAAATATTTCAGTCTTATGCTATTAAACAAACAAACCAGCTCCCACCAGAGTTCAGTTTTTAGTGTAGAAAGGTCAAAGTAGAAACCTTTGATTCCACTTTGAAAGAGAATTATCTCCTTATCCCATCATGCACTGTAACATGCTACATGTATTTGGGAATGCTGATTACTTAAGCCAGAGGTTCTGTCCAAGGTAAAGTTTGCAGAGTAAAACATACATGAGAAGGAAGAAGACAGGCCTAGGGAGATGAGGTATGTGCATGGGATCAGTCTCTCTTGGATATATTAGATGATTAATCAAGGAGATGAAATAAATGCTTTCTGCAACTCCAAAGTGTGCTCCATCCAAGATCTCAAAGTATTTTACAAAGGATAATTCATTAAGCTTTATAATGATCTTGCCACAAAACTAAGATGACCATGAAGATTTTTCAGTTAATGTCTGTATGTTTAGAGTTTCATGGAGTAACTCTTTGAACCTGGCTTTCATGTCACAGAGTAATAGAATCACAAATTGATTTGGGTTTGTACTGGAAGGGACCTTAAAGCTCATCTTGTTCCATCTGCTTGCCATGGGCAGGGACATCTTCTACCTTCCACAGGTTGCTCCAAGCCCTGTCTAGCCTGGCCTGGGACACTTCCAGGGATGGGGCTGCCACAGCTGCTCTGGACAACCTGTACTAGGGCCTCACCACCCTCACAAGGAAGAATTTCTTCTCAATATCCTATCTAACCCTGCCCTCTGGCAGTGGGAAGCCATTCCCCCTTGTCCACGCCCTTGTCCAAAGTCCCTCTCCGACTCTCTTGGAGCCCTTTTAGGGCTGTCAATACATCTATCTCATGGGAAAATGTTTTTCCAGTCTACAGCTGGGAACAACAGTGAAGCGCTGGAGCACTGCCTCAGTTAACACTTGTGTTAGGGCTGCATGTCCCTAAAGAACAGCCCCAGCTAACCATGAACCTACAGCAGGAAGCCATTTGCTGTCTTGAGTTTGGTACAGTCAGGAGAGACTGCGCCCTACCCCACTCTCCTGCAGCCTGTGCTCTGCTGCTCCTCTGGAATGGTGTTATTGACTGGAGAATGAAGAGGAGCTCTTCTCGCCTCCACCATGGCCACTCAAGGCCCTCTTGGGGTGGGTAAGAGATGTGCCATTGCTCAGTGGGACTCAGCCTGGGCAGGCAGTGTCCAAACAGCTTCTCCTACAAGAAGCACCTGGGGCTGCTCAGGTAAATGAGCCCAGGTCACCACGAGGCTGCAGGAAAGCTTGTACCAAAATGGTGGAGGATCCTTCACACAGGCACTCTGCCTCTGCAGATATGCCTCCTTCCTCTGCAGCACCTATGTGAGTCCACCTGCGCAGGGCACACCAGTTTGCAGCAATTGTCCCCTTCACTGGCTCTGACTGCTGCCCATGTCTCTTGTCCATGCTGCAGACTGAGCATCTCAACCCATCTTCCCCTCCAACCTCCCCTTCACAGTCAGGTTCCCCAAAGGCTTGTGCTGGCAACCCCTTCTCCTGTGCCCTGTTCCTGCACAGCAAAGAGTTGCATGCTGGGCCTGGAGGACTGCTCCTGCCTGGGCCCAGAGCACCATGCCCGGGTGTCATGGTTTGACACTGGCCAAATGCCAGGCACCCACAAGAGTCGTTTGCTTACCCTCTCCTGCTACAGTTGGGCAAAGGAGAGGGAAAAAAATTAATGAAGGGCTCATGAGTTGAGATAAAAACTAGGTGAAAAACACTCTAAGGGCAAAACAGGTTTAAATTTAAAGGTACAAATTAAATTTATTATTAACAGAGTCAGAGGAGGATAATGAGAAGTAAAGCAAGTGCTTAAACCACCTTTTTTCCCCCCAGACCCTCCCTCCTTCCCACCAAGAGCACAGGGAAACAGGGTGTGGGGGTTTTGGTCAGTTCATCATTCAAGATCTTCTGTTTGTTCAGGGAGAGGAGTCTTTTTTCTGCTATGCCATGGGGTCCCTCCCACGGGCAAACAGTCATCCCAAAACTGTTGTGGTGTGGGTCACTCATCCAAGAGGTGCAGTCCCCTAAGGATAGGCTGCTCTAGTTTGGAAGCAAGGGCTCTCTCTCTCTATTTCTGGAAGTTTGGGCCCCTCTCGCTCTCTATTTGGTCTCCTACTGGATCATGGCTTTCTCTGGCATCTACCCACTCCAGTGTGAGCACATTTCCCATGAGCTACAAGTGGCTCTCCATCCCCCGTGGACTTCATGCATTACAAGTAGACAGTTTGTTTCACCACAGTCCTCACTACAACTTGCAGAGGAATCTTGGCTCTGACACTTGGAGCACTTCTTGCCCCTCTTTCTTTACCACTGATCTTGGTGCCGCCATGTTGTTTTCCCTCACAAGTCCTCATTTCCTCCTCTCCTCTGACTAGAAGAGCTACTGCTTGTAGGTACCACTGCCAACAAATCCCACAAATTCAAAGATTCCTGCGGGATCCTGCAGCGCTGGGAAGTTGATCTCGTCTAGGTTCCACGTTGGGAATCACTTGTCATGCTTCTGCTGCCAGCCATGCGGCTCTGCTGCCATTGCACAGGCAGTGGTGGCTGCCACGGCGCTGGCACCATTCAATGCCTCTCCACGTGCACCGGGAAGGGGAAGCCACTGCTGCCCCTGCCCTTCTGCCCATGGCACGGCTGGCTAGGAGTGGCCAGGGAGGCAAGGCTCACTGCAGGCTGCACCGAGATGGCAGCAGATACGGCAGTGCATTGCTACATGCTACGCCAGCGATGGCCCCAGTGGCAGTGCTTCACTATCCCTGGAACAAGCTGTGTGTGCACTGTGTTGATTTTCTTAAACATGTCATCACAGAGGTGTTACCAACATCTGTAATTGGGCCAGCAGCATGTCCATCTTCAGAGCCATCAGAGATTGGCTCTGTCAGACATGGTGGAAGCTTCTAGCAACCTGTCACAGAAGCTACCCCTGTTGTTCCCCTCCCCAACCCCCCACCCTTCGCTACCAAAAACCAGGCTGTGCCAAACCAACATACTGGGTCAGGGAGAGGTATGGGTGGGGGCCAAGAACATACCAAGCTAGAAATGAAGACCAGCTTCAAACATTTGTCTGAAGTCTGAGGTCCTCACAGGCTCCACTGAGGTGCCGGTTTGTGCTCTTGCCTCTCTCTGGAAGGTCTTTATGGCTGGACAGCCCAGGACCCCACTGGTACAGAGTGACAATTGGGCAGAGTTCATCCAGCCTCCTGGTGCTGCCCAAAGGGGCAATGTCCCCAGGCTTCTCCAGCCACACCACCCAGCCTGCTCCCCGTTGACAGCAGTGACTTTCAGCTGGCCCACCAAGGGACTGAGGTATAGCCTCATCCCCACAGAAGCCATTCCTAGCTACATGGCATCTAGCCATTGCAAAGCACTGACCACCTTGTAAAAGGCAGCAGGAATACAAATGGAACTTGCATTTGTCCAAAGTGACTACTTCCAAGGGAAATCTCTGGGTCTGTAAATGGTGTTTCCCATCTGATAAGGGTGAAACATTTCCATCCCCAGCAAGACCAGCAAGGAGGAAAGGTCAGTTTCACATAGTCACACTGCACCATACCCAGGGGAGAAGCAGTGTAAAACTCCCTGTACCAGTGGCTGTAGGAGAAACCTCTTTTGTGTGGGTCCCTCAGAGAAGGTAGGGCATTGCCTTCTCAATGACAAAAATAAATGTAGTTTATCCAAGGATATACTTTTAATTTGGAAGTGATTAGCAACCTGGAAGACCAAAACTAAGGCATCAATAATTGCAGAAATGGCTACAAAATCAGGGAATTCCATCGCATTGGCAGCAGAGGTGAGGCTGTTGAATCAGTGTTGTAAGGCTCAGTGTAGCCCCAGAAGGGTTAAATCCTTTCCTTCAGAAGACAAGAGCAACCTGCCTGAACTGGCAGCTGCAGTCCTCTGCTCAGGCCGAGCAAGCAGTTGGACTGGCCAAGTGGTCAGAAACCATAATTCAGCAGAGGCTCCAAGGCACAGGCAAGGGTTGTTTTCTGGGTTTTCCCAGAGCAGCTGGATTTGGGAACAGTTGCTGCCTGTGGCAACATGGATGACAGCTTTAGCAGTATGCATGTGCTGTAAAAGAAGACCTTGCACAAAACAGAACATCAGAAATACAGGCACCTATAATACCCTGTTCATGGGCATTATATGTGGTGACCAGGGAGCTGCTGCAGGGGCAGCTGCCTTTCTCCTCCTCACAGGAGGGCACTTGCATGGCTCCTCTGTGTGTGCCTGTGTCCATGCACATGTGCTGCTCCAGAAGGGAGACAATGGCTTGAGCAGAGCTGCTGGTGCCCTTGCATGTGGGATGATGTAGGAGAAGGATTTAGCCCGCTGTTTCTTCTGGTTTTGGCTGTTGGTTTCTGATCTGGCTGCAAAGTCTTGCAAGTTACCAAATACTTCTGGGAAAGACTGTCTAGACCTCAGTTTACTTACGAACAGGAGCAGTTTCTTTAAAGTCAGGTTCAAACTCTTCCACCTGGAAGACCCAAGGACCACTGTGAAAACTGTCCTGTGGTGTGATGTGATGTGATAGGATGTGATGTGATGTGCAGGGCAGTGTTTTGTTTAAAAATGTGCTTGAACCTAACTAATAAACCGCCACCAAAGACAATAGTTAACGTCTCTGCCTCAAAACAGGGCTTAAAACTTCTGAGAGAGCCAGTGAGGAACACAGTAGCTGCACAGCACAAGGCAGCCAGAGGCTGGCCTGGCTGAGCTGAGATCGCTGCAGCAGCTCCCCATGCTGTAGCAATCACTGTGTGGGAGAGAGACAGCGTGGCATTCACATTTTCTGAAAAATCTCTTCACCCAGGATTTTTCTCCTGGGAAACTGAGAAGCCTCTGAGAAAAAGGAAAACAATTTTATCTCATTTGCTTCTCCTCTGTTTTGGTCACATGTGGAATGTGTTTAGAGATTGTTTACCCAAAGGTGATTGTTTAATTGGATTCTGCTATGGCTTGTTTTGACTCTTTGGCCAATCAGTGCCAAGCTGTTTCAGGACTCTGGAGAGAGTCACGAGTTTTCATTATTATCTTTTTAGCATTTTGTAAGTATCCTTTTCTATATTCTTTAGTATAGTTTAGTATAGATTAGTATAGTATTCTTTAATATAATATACTATCATAAAATAATAAATTAGCCTTCTGAGAACATGGAGTCAGATTCATCATTCCTTTGTCTGAGGGCAACACAAATACAGTAAGACAGCATCCAAAGGCAGCATGATCATTCCAGTGGGAGAGGGCTGTTTTTATTAAAAGAGGTAGCAGTGAGGGCTCTGTGGTGACCTTTACTTGCCTACCAAGGAGTTTAAGCAAAGAAGCCTTGTGGATGTGACAGCCTGGTCAGAGAGTGAGAAAACTAGATAAGTTTTCCCAGAATTGTCTTGAGAGACTTTAGGGAGTTGAAGATAAACAATGATAGATTATTATTATAAACAACCTGCAGATGCTGTTTTCCTACTCTCTGTTTTCTTGTTTTTCTCAAAGATTGTTTATAAGAAAGGCATCTTGTTAATTAGCCAGTCAGGTGAAATGTATTGATCAACTGACTAACCAGGTCTATCTGTATCAGAACAATGTATAAAAAAGAGGATCTGAAGTAAATATGAGGTGCTATGCAAACCAGCCTTCTGGTGAATCTGTGTCATTTCTTAATAGGGACAAAATCTCAGTTTGGCTCTGATTGCTCCCTGGTTCTTTTACACACCAGGGACTCCTCCACCTCTGTCATCTCACCAACAGAGTCTGAACATACTCTTGTCCAGCTCTCTCCTGCCCAAAACAGGACAATGAAAGAGCACAGTGGAGCATTAGTAGCAATTACCATCAAGCGCCCAAGCAGGGCCATGTCCTGGTTTAGGGCAAATTCGGGAGAAAACCTCCAAAAGGGGGCCCCTCCAGTAAGCAAACCCACATGGCCCCTCCCCCCCACTGGGTTGGGAAGGATTCCTTGGAGAAAAGTGGAAAGAACCTGTTTATTTAACAGGCAAAGCACCCCCCAGCACACAAAAGGAACAATACCAGATGACAACACTCTTTCACCACTCTGAAAAAGATGACAAATTCAGAAAATCTCTCTTGGGGGTGGTCGCTGTGTTATCAGTCTGTCCTGTGCTGGGGCAGCTGCTGCAGCCACAAGGTGCAAACTCTCGGTGTTTCCCAGGTCCCAGTCCGGAGCAGGTTTGAGTAGGTCCAAAAAAGGGAAAGGAGAAACAGTCCAGGGAAAATTTGGACTGCTTAGCTAAACTAATGAGCAGAAGCAAAAAGCAAGAGCAAAGCAGGAGCAAAGCAGAAGCAAGAGCAAAGCAAAAAGCAAAGCAAAAAGCAAAAGCAGCACCACGTACTGCCCTGTCTCTGTCCCACCAGCTGTGGGGGAGCGGCTGAAAGCAAAACCAAAACAAAACATTCACTTTTCAGAGCCAGTCTTGAAGGCACAGAACATGATATCCAGCATAAACAGGACACACGGATGGGGATACAAGCATCATAACGTCGCCTAGGACAGGCCATCACAGCACTGCGTGCCTATAAGAGAGGCCGTGCTCATCATCATCACAGGTTTTGTGTCTTACAGCCACAGCCACTTATTAGCTTGTAATGAGAGATATAATTTCTGTTGTCCCCACATCCTCTTTTCAAAGCCATATTCTGTTGTGCATGGGAATAATTCCATCCCTGACTGAGAGGGCCATATTTGCAGAAATATTATGTGTGATGAACCCCATGCAGAGATTTTTGATGGCTGCTATTGTGAGTAATTATTTCCTAGAAGACAGAGATGCTTCATCACTTGCGGAAATACTGTGCATGGACATGTGAAGCACAGGGCAGAACCACACAGCCCTGAGCCTTGCAGAACTGTTCCCTCCAATCCCGAGATCGAGAGAGAGAAGAACTGAATCCATCCCCTCACACCCCAGCCAAAATCTCGTGATATCTCTGCTCTTCCAAAAGAAAGCCCCCTCAGCTACAAGAGTGCAGCTGCGCCTTTCACAGAATTCAGAATTCACAGAATTACCAGGTTGGAAGAGACCTTAAAGATCATCAAGTCCAAACCAGCCCCAACACCTCAACTATACCATTGCACTGAGTGCCATATCCAGTCTTTTTTTAAACACATCCAGGGATGGTCACTCCACACCTCCCTGGGCAGACCATTCCAGAACTTTATCACTCTTTCTGTAAAAAAACTTTTTCGTAATATCCAACCTAAATTTCCCTTGGCGCAGCTTGAGACTGTGTCCTCTGGTCCTCTTAGTTGCTGCCTGGTGAAAGAGACCAACTCCCACCTGACTATAACCACCTTTCAGGAAGTTGTAGAGAGTGATAAGGTTGCCTCTGAGTCTCCTTTTCTGCAGGCTAAACAACCCCAGCTCCTTCAGTAGTTTCTCATAGGGCTTGTGTTCCAAGCCCCTCACCAGCCTTGTTGCCCTTCTCTGGATGCACTAAAGAATTTCAACATCCTTCCTAAACTGGGCCCAGCACTGGACACAGCACTCAAGGTTTGGCCTCACCAGTGCTGAGTACAGGGGAAGAATGACCTCCCTGGTTCTGCTGGCCGCACACTATTCCTGATACTGGCCAGGAGCCATTGGCCTTCTTGGCCACCAGGATACACTGCTGGCTTTCTCCTCACCTTGGCCTCTTCTTTCCTCTCTTAAGTACCAGTCCTTATTTTCTCTTAGCAACAGATGGAAGAAAAGTCCCTGAGAGAAAAAGAACAATCCTAACCTTCAATAGGCTCTCTCTTCATAAACTTGGAGCACCCAGGGGAGGGTAAGGTACTGCACTTTTCCTTCTTTCCTTGGTCTTCAGTGAGGTCAAGAGGAACTCTGGGTTTTCTAGTTCTGCTCCTGATGTCCTTGCAACGCCAGTGTATGTCCCTTGGGTACTTTTGATGCTGCTTCCACCCCCCACATTCTTAATTTTTGTATTTAAATGTGATCCAGAATTTTCCACTCAGTCTGTCTGGCCTCCTGCTGTAGTTGCTGAACATTGGGATGGATCACTCTTACACTTGTTCTCCATTGGTTAATCAGAAATTCAGGTGGCTGTTTTACATCTACCTCAGCTCATTTTTACTTCTCCAGGCTGAAAAAGGCTCGTTCCTTCCACCGCTCCTCATGCTCCAGGCTTCAGACATCTTCATGGCTTTCCTCTGAACTTATTCCACTTAATCCAAGCTTTTCTTGCTTTGCAAGACCTGAACATAGCATCACTGGTGCAATCTAAATGAGTGCCAGGTAAAGGGAACAATCCCTTCTTGGCCCCTGCCAGGTGCATCTGTCCACGCAGGCCAGGACATCACTGCAGCAGCCAGGGCACACTGCAGATGTTCATCCCATTTATGGTCCACTAAGCCCTCCCTGTCCTTCTCAGCAGAGCCAGTCCGTCCCAGCTTCAGATTCAGCTCAAATCCCAAGGCTTCCTCTACCTTTTTTCTGCCCCCCTGTCCTTGGGCTCACCTGATGGGTAACACTTTACTTGTAATACCTATAGGAAAGTAATGAGACAAAGAGTGAAGAGATGTAATGCAGAATCCAAAGAAAGATCTAGTAGAGATGCAAACCATTTGCAAACACTGAGATGTGGAAGAAGGCATTTAGCAATGTTGGAATGGGGCAAAAACTTCTGGAAACTGAAACCCTGGATTTTCTATTAGGAACTTGGTGAAGGCAACAATAGGAGGCAAGAACCTTTGTCTTAGGAAAAAGGCAGGATTTGAGTGGTGTCCAGTGCAGCATAGAAAGATCAAATTATGAGAAACCCACTGGGAGTCTGGGAACTATAGATCCATATGTTTCTGCATGAATGGAAAAGATGTCCTGAGAGGAAGGTAGTAATTAATAGTCAGGGTGTGAGAGGGAAGAGCCCCATGCAGATGCTGCTGGTGGGCTGGTGCTCACAGACCAGGCAGAGGGAAGCAGCCAGTGCCGCTGCCTCCTCTTCCAGGTAAATGTTTATTTTAGGGCCACCTGTATTTGATGAGGTCACAGAGCCAGAGCGGGTGAGGGCCCTTCTACAGCACATTCAGAGGTGAGTAAGCAGCCATCCTAAGGCAGCTCCATGCACATCGGCAGGGGCAGGAAAGGTAACACGAGAGGTGACACTTCCTCCAGCCCAGGGCTGCAACAGCTCCTCTGTGGGAGGAACCCAGAGCTCGTGGATGGGGAGACCTTTAGCTGTCCTGTGTGATAGTTCTCAGTAACAAAGATGATATCGAACTCGTTGATTTTAGAGGTGCAGATTGACAACAAAACTGGCATTCGTAACTTTTCTTTGTTGACTTTCAGAAACATTAGGAAATATTTCAGAAAGGCAGCTCCTTCTGCCTGTGTAGGACAGTCACCCCCACCCTGCAGACGCCTGTTCATACGCTGCCCTCCTGTGGAGAAAGGCATCGGAGTCAGACCTGTCCCACCATCTAAGCCATGAACATTCCTGCTGGAATCCTTGCCGTGAGGGGGTGACAGAGTCCAGCAGCTCCGAGTGCGTGAGCTGGGACCGCTGCCCTGCGACGAAAGGAACCAGTCGTGCAAACACGAGCTCTACAGCAGGATGTAAAGTTCCATAATTTGTTTCAAAATCCAAGATTTTCAATTTCAAGCCAATATTTTCCATTTCAACAAATTAAATTGTCTTTGAAAGCAGAATGAGTTGCACATGTTCACCTCAGGTGTCTTTCAGAGGTAAGAAAATCCAGTATATTTTATTCCAACAAAGCCGTTTAATCTATTCCTTTAGGTTTGTCTGTCAAACGTTATCAAATCCTGGCCAAGTGATACCAAAGTTATAATTTATGGAAAAAAAAATCTGTACGTGCGGGGCTGCGCGGCTCTCTACGGTAGGCACCCAAAGCCCCCCGGCCGCAGCTGAGGGGAACCAGCAGTTCTGTCGGACCACCCACCGCGGGGTGACCCTCCTCTCATCCCCGCTGGCCCCTCACAGGCACAATGACCCCACCGCAGGATAATCCCCAGCCCCTCACAGCTGTGAGACCAGCCGTGCGCCAGGGGGCGCCCTTTCCCTCGTAATTTCCCCCGCGCGCCCTCGGTCCCGCCCACCGCCGGAAATGGCCACGTCCCGGAGTCCCGCGCGCGCTCGTTCCTTCCGGTGCGGCGCCATCATCACGGTACGGGTCAGGCCGAGTGGGTCTGTGTCCATCCGTATCCATCGGGCCCGGGCGCCGTAGCCATGGCCATCCGCTACCCCATGGCCGTGGGCCTTAACAAGGGCTACAAAGTGACTAAGAACGTGTCCAAGCCCCGGCAGTGTCGCCGCCGTGGGGTGAGTATGAGACTCGGCTGGGCGCGGGGCCCTGGGCCTGCCTTTCCCGCTGTGGGGGCCGAACGAACCCGCTGCTCCCGGTGTGCAGTGCGGTTGTGTTCATGTATCCGGCGCGGAGCCGCCCGTCGCCTCCGGACCTGTCCGCGGGGCTGCGGCCTGCGCTTTCGCTGCGGGAAGACGGAGCGGCTCAGAACCCCCGCGCTGCACGTGACTGCGGGGCGGCGGGGCTCGACAGAGGGGGGCCAGGCGGGCCGGTGGGCTCGGCCGGGCAGGGCTGCTCGGCCGGGAGATGTGAAACTGTGTGCCTTCTAGAGTCTCTGCTGTGTTGCTTCTTTTGGTAACAACAGGCATTCTTCCACAAAACTGCTCCGAATTTCCCTACTAGGAGCTGTCTAGGTCTGATAGATGCGTGTTACGGACACGATGCAATGCATCTGGGCCCATTATTCATTCTTACTAAATGCTCTGTGTAGCTGTGGTGTCTCCCGTGTGTTGCAGTGCAAATCCTGCTTAGCTCATGGACCTGCTTTTTCCAAAAATGCTGGTTTATGCCAGTGTGTGACACAGCCGGACCTGAGCCTGAAGACAGACTGGCACACTTAGCCAAGCTCACGTGCTCCACAGGATCTGTCAGGGATGACTTTTTCTTGGGACACGGCAACAGCATGGGCTGGTTTTGAAGCTTAGCTGAGAGTATGCCACAGCCCCTTGCAGTCCCTTCTGCGTAGTGCCTTGTAACCCACTGACCAAAGTCCTCCCTCCGTTCCCACAGCGCCTGACCAAACACACCAAGTTTGTGCGAGACATGATCAGGGAAGTCTGTGGCTTTGCGCCTTATGAGCGACGTGCTATGGAATTGCTGAAAGTGTCCAAGGACAAACGTGCTCTGAAGTTCATCAAGAAGCGGGTGAGTCAATCAACTAACATGGATGGCAGAAACTACTATGTTAGTTTTCTGGTTTTTGCCCTCTCCTAGGACTGTTTGGCTTTTTAATTGGCTCAGCCCATTTCCTTTTTTTTTTGTTTTGGAAGTAACTGGTGTAATATGATGGAATGGAGAGAATGTTCTTGGGCTGGGTGGGAGAGCAGGAGATGGATGCAAAGGTACTTTGCTAAAAAGGCCTCGAGCTCAAGGATTAAAGCTTGTCATGCTATTTTTCCATGGTTTGCATGTCTGCTGTGGGGAGAATGAGAGCAGCACTGATAGTGGTTGGGTGCCATTAACCAGGAGACTAAATAGGGTTCCTTGAGTTTTAATGATTACGAGAGCTGAAAGCAGCCCCTTTCATGTCCAAGTAACTGTTGAGGTACTGCTGAGACATAATGGCAAAGTCTTGGCTGGAGGTTGAGTCCATCTTTCCAGGACTTTACCATCGTGCCTGGTTTTGAGGTGTGACAGCAGGGACACCTGCGGCATTCCCAGTCTGTCCAGTCTGCACTGGTAAAGACTGACAGCTCTGCTCTCTCCCTGCAGGTTGGCACTCACATTCGGGCCAAGAGGAAGCGGGAGGAACTCAGTAATGTCCTGGCAGCCATGAGGAAAGCTGCTGCAAAGAAGGATTGAGTCGCACAGGCTGCAACAGAATAAAGTCCTTTCTCCCAAAACCAGGGTAGTGAGTGTTCTTGGTACATCTACTTCATTGGGGGATGCTGACAAGGTCCAAAACTTCAGCCATCAAGAATTTGGGTCAGTGGTTTATTGTACCTGCAGGTGGAGAGGCTGATACTGGTGCTGCTATGACTTACTCTAGAGGGGAATCGTCTATGACTATGTGCAGTCTCAGGACGTGGAAATCTCTGGAATAATGCCTTCTACCTCCTAATCTGTCTTCAGACCTAGATGGTGGTAGGAGGGAAGTGGACAAAAATGGCTGTTGAAAATAGTAACTACTTTGCACTTCTTCCCCAGGGTACATCAGCCCATTCCTTATGCAGCTTAGCGTGCTCCTGTGTTTCCCCTTGTACCCTCTATTCAGACCTGTATTTTTCAGTGTGGTAGCAAGAAGTCATGACGACTCAGCAAGAGCTCTCTGGACTTCAGTAGCTGGATTCTTTATTGTCCCCTAAGGGCTCCCTTGCTGAGATGACAAGAGCTGTTCTTGGCTCAGAAAATACTTTTTCTTAAGAGTTCATTGGAAGATGAAGTATCCAATTTCTCCAGCCCCCAAGCCTGTGTTTACTGATGTACAACAGTCAAGATACTTAATTCCTCTTCTCACTCCCTGAATATGATACAGCTGTTGCAGAGGGGCACAGGCCCTTGGTGGTGCAGCACAGTGCTGCTGACTGGTGATGTTGCTGGTCTGCCCTCTTTAGCCTGGAGTTCTTTCTGGTGGTATTGACCTGGTGACTGAACCTAGAGAACCATGTCCCTTTGTCAGCTGACTGTACTAGCTGTGCTGAACTGTCTTAGGATTTCAGTGTCCTTTCAGCCCAGCCCAGGCTTCTAAACAGAGACAGATTGTGAGAGCTGCTTGCTTTCTACCACATCAGGAATAACAGCTGTACATCAGCCTAGCTCTGGGTGTACTGTTCAGCCCTTTCCCACAAGTCATACAGAAATTTACAGTGAAATAGCTGAAACATCTTCAATGAGAAAAACCAGACTAGCCCCACTGCTGGTGGCTGATAATATGCCCGTTCCTTTGGCAGAATTGGAAATCCTTTATTGTGGATCATAATTCAGTATTAAAGACTTAGAAATACTTTATTCTAGCAGAGCCATAATTCATTTTGGCAGCTGCGCAGCAGCAATAGCTCCATGTCCCACTTCAGGATTGCCCCATGTCACCCATCTCTAGGTGGGGGCCGAGTGCTTAGGGACAGAACACCTTCCAGCCATCAAGAGCACTGCATGTCATCCTCCAGTGAGATCCAGCTGTGAAAATGCTATATCAAATACCTCTGTGTAGTGCTCCACAAAATGCACTTCCAGTCCTTCTGTAATGAATCCAGCAAGGTCATAATAATCCTTTTTGTTCTCTGATGGCAGAATGATGCAGGTAACACCTGCCCTCTTTGCCTGTGGGGAGAAAAAGTTGGGCTGTTGAGTCCTAGGAATCCTTCCATGTACCAGAAACACCCATCCCCATTTCTGAAAGCAAGAGCAGTTATTCTGGAGCATGATCCAGCTTTACTCTCTTCTATGGAGAGCACCAAGTGCATTCGTGACAGATATCACCAGGGTGAAGCATGTTCTAAATCCCCGCTCAAGCCTCAAAACATAGTCTCCAGTGCCATCTCAGCTGCAGGGACAGATGAGGAGGGGAGGCATTGTAGTTGGACTATGTCAGCAGCTCGGGAGATTGTTCAGAACATTCATACTATTTTACAGAGTTATAAGTATCTGTTCCAGCTTGGATGATGATAAAGCCTCGGATGAAAGCAAAGTTAGAAACAGCTCGTCAAACCAACCTACCCCATCAATACCCTTAGTACAATTCTACAGAACCTTTTCATAGGGATACCTTCCCCGGAAGGAGCACAGAAAGCAGAGCTGCTCCTCCCAGGACAGGTCTGTACCCATTGCTTTAGGGGTGATCCTCACACTCCTCCTGCAAGTGCAGCCAAGTCAGTGCCGTAGCACAGGTTAGTCCTGTACTGACTGCTACAAATAACTACTCGTTTTTAAGTCATACAAGGAAAAGAAATCACACTGTACAAGGCTGTAGCCCAAATATATCTGGTGACAGAACACTGATGTGAAGCCCCATCTCAATGGAGGAAGACCTAATAACATTCTTGACTGAAAAATATGTGTGGTGCAAGGCTTATGTAGGCCAGAATTGTGCAGGTGGAAAGTAGGGAGAGAGCCTGAACGCTTGGAAAGAAATTCTGAACACTGAAAACAGATGAAACCAAAACTACAAATACTAAATCTAAGTTCCTCTTATCTAAGACATCTGTATAAAATTTCAAACAAATTCACACTGGAATTAGGGAACAGAGCCTTGATTTTAAGAACGTTACTTAGAGATGCTGTCAAAGTTCCACTGATGCCCTCCTGAAACAAGCAATTCAACACAGCACAGGTGATTGAACTGTGCTAGTCTGATAGAGCAGACAGCTCTGACAGCCAGTTAAAGCTCTCAGTCACCTTAAATTCTGCCAGTGTAGGTGGAATTGAGCTAGGCTAACATACATGTCCTAGCACAAAGCCTGGGGTCCCATCCCTTTCCTCACAGCCAGGGACACAACCAAGATCCCACAGACTTTTCCAACCTGTGTATGGAATGAAATCTGCCTCTCCCAGTTCAAGGACCAATCCCTCCCTGGCTGTCCCTGTCCCCACTGAGCTCAACCCAGGGCTCTGCTGTGGACAATGCACAGAGATGAGAGAAGAGCTCTTACTGCAATAGTCTTCTCCTTGATTCCACCAACAGGAAGAATTTTTCCAGTCAATGACACTTCTCCAGTCATGGCTACATTCTGCCTCACTGGGCAATTCATGGCCAGGGACAGCAGAGCTGTTACTATGGTACATCCTGCGCTTGGTCCATCCTTCGGGGTTGCTCCCTGTTTAAAAAAAACAAAGCACAACTCCCCTGCTCATTCAAGAAGCAGCAGAGTCAGACACTACTCTTGTCCTTGTTGTTTTAATGTTGTCCAAATTTCATGAAGCCTCATAAAGTTTTTTGCGTGTGTATGTGGTGGAATCCTGCTATTTGAATTGGCTGATATATTAACAACTGTGACATTCTTCACCTTATTCATGAGAAATAATCCACAAATGAGTTCACAAATGTGGTTTCTGGCCTGATGCCACCACCATACTCACTGAGCTCAGGTCTTGGAGTAAGCAACGTCAGTGGAAAAAAGAGCACAAATACTTTTAAGCTCTTCGTTAGACCCAAGTTCAACATCACAAGGGGAGAGTGTCAAGAGTAACAAACTAGTGGAGGACAATATCAAAAATCATTCAAGGCAGTAAAGATCAATATGTAAAGCCCCACAAAATCCAGGCCTGAAGTAGTGACAGTCTGGATTTATCTGAGATCAAACCTCTTTGTAGTAAGAACAGAAGAAATCAATGTTTGAGAGGGAGTAGAGACAGAGATAATGTCTGCTGTTTTCTCGTCTTTCAGGGAATGAATTCACAGACAACAATGCGTACCTGGACAGACCCAGAGCAAGCTGCAACAAAGACATTGCACACAGAGCACTCAGTAATCCAGAAGTAAAGCTGGGGCACAATCACAGCTCAAAATCTGTCTTCAGTAAAGCACCTGCCCAAAGCTTGTTACACAGCATGTGAGCCATTGAGCACTGTGGGCATTTATTTTCAGCCCCAAATATTGGACAAAAGCAACCACTGCCATTACAAGGACTAGGAAGCATGGCACGGAGATCAGGAATAGTATTTCCCATGTCTTTGTAACTTCATCCAAGCATTTATCCCAATCTCTATGTCATGGCTTCCCCACCTGCACAACAGGGCCAACAGCTGCAACAAAAGCTTAGGTTTCTTTAGAAAATTATCCAAGCCCCTGTATTCTTGCCACATGCTTGCTGTAGAAAGGAATGGAAACATGGCTCATAAGAAGACCTTCACAGGAGCCTGAAGAAAGTGTCTTCATTCCTTGGTTTTACTGGTAGAAGGGGGCATTCTGCACAACATATGGACAAATGACGCGCCTTCCAGCTTTACATCTAAGGGAGGAAACCAGTCGGGTTGTTGTACATGCTCTGTGAACTCTGCATCAGTTTACCTCTGGCACATGCAAGTGGATATGAGAAGATATAAGAAAATCATTGTTGGGGTCCTTCTGCATCAGAAAGGCTCTTGCAAATGTGTATGCAATTTTGGCACTCTCTTTCATTACATCTCCCAGTTGCCCTGTTACTTCAAGTGACCCATCCTTGTTTTCCTTGTCTTTGGGTCGCCTCAGGGATGTTTCAATAAACAGAGTGGAACCTCCTAAAAAAAGAAAAACAACATCTGAAAAAAGTTGAAGGCAAATTAGACTAGAAGGTTTTGGTGATGCAGAAGCTATGTCAGGCATTTGGAACTGTTGCTCTCTGATGAGACACTAGCCCTTGAGTAGAGAGCAGCTGAAACCTGTTCCTTAAATACCTTCAGGAAGGCCAGCTAGAAATCTCGACAGTCTCCATTCATTGCTTTTTTGGACTCCACCTTCTACGAACACAGATGCAATCCCTACTTAATGGAAAAAACCAAGTTCTTATAATGGTTTCATGTTCTTTGTTTCCTCCAGAGAGTAAGGTGAGTTCACAAAACACTTTTAGCTACTTCAGTTCTTCAGTTCTCCAGTGCCATGTATCTATTTACCTTCTCCACCACACTGATAATCTCCCTCTTAACTACTTGAATTCTACCCAAGGTCAATTTGAGTATGAAGAGGTCATTTCCTTTGCTGTGTGCTGTATTTCCATCCTGTAGAGCACATAAGCCCACAAGTTACTAGGGGAGTAATCCAATGAATGGTAGCAGCCAACTGCACCCATTCCAGAGTGCTGAACACCTATACCTGCCCTCAACACCAGAAGTCAAGTCAGTGTTGAACATCACTGATGAGACACGGTGTTCCTCAGCTGTGCCGCGTCTCACAGTGGCACCTCCTGCTGCTGATGTTCCCAATGTACATCATTTGTATGGGGTATGGAGCTTGAAGAGAAAACATGCTGGCCCGAAGCTAAGATGAGCCTGGGTAAGGGCAAAAGAAAGGCTCCCTTCTTCAAGGACCCAAAGGCCAAAGGCAATTCCTTTTACTGATGCCTGTAGAAGAACATCACTGGACTCAGTTCTGTTTGACTATTACATTCAACTTTTGAAAATTACACAGAAATGTAGGCATTAACCCAAAATTAATTTTGTCTCACCCATAGCTGTCCAGGCCAGACCCATCACCACTCCTGGGGGAGTGGTTTCATACATGCGATCCACAGTGAAGATGGGCTTTCCTACAAAATCCTGCAGGTTTTCAGGTGTTACTTGGACCATCTCTGCTTCTCCACTCACAATTTTATAGGCAGATTTCCTCAATACCTGGGTGAGATAGTAATTTATCTCTGTAAAAAAAGCTGAGAAGGCTGATGCACAGTGGTCACAGTTACACATTACTTCCCCTCACCTTTTCTACTTGTTTCTGCAGATTCCTCACCCCACTCTCTCTGCAGTACTGCTTGATGAGAACAGTCAGGACATCTGATGTGATTTGAGCTTTGTTTTCATCCAAGCCACACAGAACTCGTGCTTGAGGGACCAAGTATCTCTGAAAGAAATAATCCCCCGCATCCTTCTCTTAGTATTTGTGACAAAAGCCTAGTGGTTCCAATTCACTCAACTTTCGCTGTTAGCTCAATGCTGCTTTCTGGTGTCCACAGCCTATGGCACACTGGAGTTACTTTAACTATGTGTTCAAATCAAAGGCACTCTCTCCAAAATACCATGTGCCTAATTTTTTTGGACATAGTTGGATGTAAATATGTAAGCCTGAATCTGCCAAAAAAAATCTACCAGATATAATTCACATAAAGCACAACAGTGACTTCTCTTACCTCTGCAATAGCAAGTTTCTCTTCTGCTACATATCCTGACACATTGATCACTTCCATTCTGTCCCGCAGTGGCTCTGGAATGGTTTCTGTTACATTGGCAGTACAAATAAAAAGTACCTGGAAGCATTAGAAGATCCTATTAAGAACTTTCATTAACCAGTTGCTTTACCCCAATTGCTAGTTCCTAAGTTCTGCATTTCTCTGAAGAGAAGAGCAAGATCACCCTATCTGTGGAATTAGTTTTTAATCAAAGTCTGGATTTTAGAATTATGTAATAGCATGTTCCATACCCCCAAAACAAATGTTTAGAAATACACAATGCACAAACTGGGAAATTGGAATGGTTTGATAGGGACCAGAAAATGGTGGGAGATCTAGATCTCACTCAGAAGTTCTTTCTACCTTCTAGGAAATTAGCTCAGAATGACCCAATTATCTATACCTATTTCTAATATGTCAATTCTGTAATTTATGTCAGCTGAAAAAAAGTGCAGCAATGTAAAAGATGACCAATTTCAAAAGCTTCACAGCATTAGGCCACCTCTCTTGACAGAAGCTCTGCCAATCATCATGTAAAGGAAAACTTTTGCCTTTTCTAGTGGAAACCACACATCTATTTGTCCCTGGCTTTACAGGGAGTTAGGGCTACAGGACATATGTGGGTGATCATGTTCTTTCATGTACAGACACTTCAGTTAAAACCAACTCCTACAGAGACAGCTGTGTACCATTTATGTTCCATCTGATTTTCCAACGGAATAAAATGTCAGCATCTTTTCATGGACAGGAAATTTCTGCATTGAAACACATTCAGACATTCTGGCTCTACAATCTCTGCAGAAAAGAGAAATACCTTTGACAAATCCACAGGTACATCAAGATAATGATCCAAGAAGTTAGAGTTCTGTTCTGGATCCAATAATTCTAGAAGGGCTGAGGATGGATCCCCTTGATAGCCTCTTCCTATTTTATCTACCTGTGGAAGAAAATAATACTCTAAGAAGCTTCCTACCATGATAAATTCTCAAGCAAGATTTTTTTCAAGGCTTCATCTGAAAATGTTCATGAGTGTTCATTAACATCCAATACCAGTCTACCGCTTTTCTGTGCACTCATCCAACTCCCCACTATCTTCCTGTGTTAGCACATGACACGCCTGAAAAGACACAGGACTTTTGAATGTTGCAGAAAATCACCATGAAGTCTCAGGCAACGTCCATACAATAAAAAGCACCACTACTAGTGGGCTACTACTTGTTAAACTGAGATAAGCTATAGGCACAGACCAGAACACTTACTCCACAGTGAGAGGACTAGAGTGCTAGCTTACACCACTTCCCTAATATGCAAGTGCAGACACACTCCTTACTCTGCCCAAGGTGCAAAAAGCCTACACACAGCCATTCAAGCAGAGCCACATTAGTGACTTGGGCTATTGTCATAGTCATAAGTTGATTGAGGCTCATGGGGACTTCCTGAAGTCATCTTGAACAGCCTCACAGCTCAAGTAGGGCCACTAGAGCCAGCTGCCCAGGACCATGGCCAAGGTCATTGGCTCGTCTAGCACTGTGAATTTTCCTTCTGAGGATACAAACAGGGCTGCTGCTTCTTCTCCCTTACGAGTAGCATTAACTGGATGGCCTTAATGAAATTCACTGCTACAGCCAAGGCAGGGCTTCTGGCCAACACCAGTGAAGTATCATAACCTACAGGTTCCATTACCTTTCAAATCACGATACTCATTGGTTACATCATGCTGCAACAGATGTCAGTTTATTGGTCCCACATACCATTCCTGCCAAGAATCTGCTTATTGTAGAAACAGGCGATCCCCCAGCCAGGGAATAATGTGCTCTGACTCCATGATTCAGGAGGCTGAACAAATGCTTTATTAAGCTATACTACATTACTAAATTGCTATACTAATTTATATACTAAAGAGATACTATACTAAAGGATGCTACTATACTGAAAAGATACTACAGAAAAACCCGTGACTGTCTGGAGATTGTCTGGAGACAGCTTTGACCCAATTGGCCAATCAATCCAAACAATGATCAGCAGAATCCAATTAACAAACTCCTTTTGGTAAACAATCTCCATAACACATTCCACATGTGCCAAACCACAGGAGCAGCAAGTAGAGATAAGAATTGTTATCTCTTCTTCTCTGAACTTCTCCCTGCCTTTCTCAGGAAAAATCCCGGGACAGAGTTGTGCCTGCTACTCTCTGTGAAGAGACCTGAGGCTACATCTGCTGTTGGTCCTTCCCAAGTATGGCACACAAGAAGGCCATACCTTGAGTCTACTCTGAACACCTGCTATTATATCCTGTCTTTATTTGCTTTTTGACAAAGCATTAGGCTGGTAGCCCTGACTCATTTATTCTCAAATCAGACCACAAATTGACTGTAAGCATCTTATTCCTTAGAGTCCTGCTTTAGACCTACTGAGAGTGACTCTTGCTAATAACCACACAGGCAACAGTGGATTTATGCACAGTGATGTGCTCACACCTATGAAGGAAACACAAGAACTACGGAAACTCTGAATATCCAGCCAGGCCCATTACGATCCAAACAGCTATAATTTAATTAGAAGGACACAACTAGAATTTTAAAGCTGGAGTCTGCTATAAGGAGAGAAAACAAAGCATCTAAGGTACCAGTGTCACGCAGAGAACTTAAAAGCCCAGCCTCATATGAACAGAAAGAACCTGGGATTTTTAAGAGAGCTACTGCTTCACCTTTTCTCTGGGGAGAAAAAATTGATACAAGTCTTTAAGAGCAAAACTTAGAAGAAAGACCAAATACTTCACCTCGTCAATCAGTATAAGTGGATTCTCTGTCTTGGTCTTCTTCAGACACTGGATGATTTTTCCTGGCATTGCTCCAACATATGTCCTCCTGTTTTACCAGAGATTGTATTTAGGGAACCACTGAAAACCACAGCATATATCAGAGCATACATCATACAGCTGACAGAACAAGTATATCCGGCTGGGAAACAAGTCTTTATTTCTTCAACATCTCCAAAAGCATTCTCCATCACCATATTATGCACAAAGACCCACTTAATCTGTTTCTAGTAAAGAACTGACGTGAATTTTGGCAAAACACTCCTGGACTACAATTTTTATCTTTAGCTTAAACCACTTCTCAATTAGAGAAAAGCAAAGAGGTTAGGCTGAGAATAGAGATGTTTGATTTTTCATAGGTTTTGGGAAAGAATGTTAGAAGAGGTAACATTTCGCTTCCTCACTTGATAGGGACAAAAGACCAGTGTAAATCAAAAGATACTAAAGGAACAAATTGCTAATAGCAAAATATAACCTTCCTGCTAGAGATTGTTTCTGGTATCCAGAAAGAAGCAGAAGCAAAGAGGGTAACAACAGAGTGAAGGCCAAGAGGCACAGAACAGAGAACAACTGAAAAACAGAAAATATTTTTCTCTGCTTCTGGGTAAGGCAGAGCCCTGCAGGTTCAATTCACTCTGCAAAGTGGCTACTCTTACTGGTTTGAAAACACCACTGGTTTTATGTTCAGATGCAGACCCTCTACTCTGGTGAGGCCACACCTGGAGTGTCGTGCTCAGTTCTGGACTTAGGAGTTCAAGAAAGACAAGGAACTGCTGGGGAGGGTCCAGTGGAGGGCTGTGAAGGTGATTAGGGGACTGGAGCATCTCTCATGGGAAAGGCTGAGGGAGCTGGGCCTGTTTAGCCTTCAGATGACCGAAAGGGGATCTTATCAAGGTGTAAAAATATCTGAAGGGTGGGTGTCAAGAGGACAGGGCCAGACTCTTGCCAGTGGTGCCCAGTGACAGGACACAGGTTAATGGGCACAAACTGAAACACAGGACATTCCGCCTGAATACGAGGGGAAACTTCTGTACATTGAGGGGGGCAGAGCCCTGGAACAGGCTGCCCAGAGAGGCTGTGGGATCTATATCTCTGGAGACATTCGAAACTTGTCTGGACACCATCCTGTGTAACCTGCTGTAGCTGAACCTGCTTTACACAGAATCACAAGGTTGGAAGAGACCTTAAAGATCATCAAGTCCAACCCAGCCCCAACACCTCAACTAAACCATGGCACTGAGTGCCACATCCAGTCCTTTTTTATACACACCCAGGGATGTCCACCACCTCCCTGGCCAGGCCATTCCAGAACTTTATCACCCTTTCTGTAAAAAACTTTTTCATCATATCCAACCTAAATTTCCCTTGGCACAGCTTGAGACTGTGTCCTCTGGTTCCATCAGTTGCTGCCTGGTGAAAGAGACCAACTCCCACCTGACTATAACCACCTTTCAGGAAGTTGTAGAGAGTGATAAGGTTGCCTCTGAGTCTCCTTTTCTGCAGGCTAAGCAACCCCAGCTCCCTCAGTAGTTTCTCACAGGGCTTGTGTTCCAAGCCCCTCACCAGCCTTGTTGCCCTTCTCTGGATGCACTAAAGAATTTCAACATCCTTCCTAAACTGGGCTCAGCACTGGACACAGCACTCAAGGTTTGGCCTCACCAGTGCTGAGTACAGGGGAAGAATGACCTCCCTGGTTCTGCTGGCCACACTATTTTTGATACTGGCCAGGAGCCATTTGCCTTCTTGGCCACCAGGGCATACTGCTGGCTCATGTTCAGTCAGCTGCCAACCAGTACCCCCAGGTCCCTTTCTGCCTGGGCACTGTCCAGCCCCTCTGTCCCCAGCCTATAATGTTGCAGGGAGTTATTGTGGCCAAAATGCAGAACTTGGCACTTGGATGTATTAAACGTCATCTCATTGGACTCTGCCCATCCCTCCAACTGTTCCAGGTCTCCCTGAAGAGCCCTCCTACCTTCCAAGAGATGGACACATGCTCCCAGCTTAGTGTCATCTGCAGATTTACTAATGAAAGACTCAATCCCCTCATGCATCTGGTCAATAGAAATATTGAACAGAATTGGCCCCTGCACAGACCCTGAGGGACACCACTGGTGACTGGCTGCCAGCTGGATGCAGCACCGTTCACCATCACTCTCTGGGCCAGCCATGCAGCCAGTTCTGAACCCAGCACAGAGTGCTCCTGTCCCAGCCGTGGGCTGCAGCTTTTGCAGGAGTCTGCTGTGGAAGACAATGCCAAAGGCCTTGCTGAAGCCCAAAGAGACAACATCCACAGCCTTTACAGACAAAATCCAGAGCTTTTCCTGCATCCATCAGGTGGGTCACTTGGTCATAAAAGGAGATCAGGTTGGTCAAAGATGACCTACTCCTCCTAAACCCCTGCTGACTGGCTCTGATACCCTGGCCATCGTGTAAGTGCTGTGTGATGACACTCAATATAAACTGTTCTATGATCTTACTGGATACTGAGGTCAGACTGACTGGCCTATAATTACCAGGATCCTCCTCCCCACCCTTGTTGTACATGGGCATCACATTCGGCAGCTTCCAGTCATCTGGAACCTCTCCAGTGAGCCAGGACTGCTGGTAAATGATGGAGAGTGCCTTTGCAAGCTCATCTGCCAGCTTCTCATCGCCCTGGGGCATATCCCATCTGGTCCCATAGATTTATGAACATCCAAGCAGCTCAGCAGTTCTCTGACGGCCTCCTCCTGGATAACAGGGGGCCTATTCTGCTTTCTGACACCATCTACCTACCCAGGAGGACAGCTGTCCTGAAGACAAGCCATATTTCCACTAAAGACTGAGGCAAAGAAGGTGTTAAGCACTTCTGCCTTCTCCCCTGCTTTAGCAGGAGAATGGTCTAGATCTCCAGAGGTCACTTTCAATCCCAACCATTCAAGGATTTTTTGTATGTGGAAGGAAAATAAACCTATGGAAGGGTCAGATCTACCTATTTTTTATTAACTTCTTGTTTTCCCCATGAATCTACCAATTTTTTATTCCCTTCTTGTTATCCCCATGAATGTTCTTGTTTCCAGGTTTTCCTCACGCATCATCTCCATCCTGATTAATGGAAACCAAGTCTCAATCACATCTGAACACACATGTGAATGACCCTGTTTAAACTGACAGCATTCTCTACTTCTGACATCTACAGAAACTCATGTGTGGAAGGGGCTAACAGCGACACTCATGTATTAGCATTTATCATCAGTCCAATGGTTTTGGGTAGCTCACTCAGCTTTTCAAAGCTGAGAATACACAAGAAACAGGGAGCAACTGCACTTAAAAGCACAAATATTATTATCGTCCAAACTCCACCCTTTGTTATCTTTTTCACCTCCTTCTGTATGTCAACTCCAGTCAGCAAGGGTTGGCAGAACAGAGATGAGAATTACATACACTGTCCAACTTCAGTTAGATTCCTATTTACTTTAGTAAAAAACTGCTGGATAGAGATATTTCTCAAGTTACACTGACCTGTGTCCTTTTATTTCTGCAACATCAGTCATCCCTCCAACACTGAAGCGGAAGTACTCTCTGTTTAGGGCTCTGGCAATGGAGCGAGCAATACTGGTTTTGCCGACTCCAGGGGGACCATAAAAACACAAAATCTTCCCCTGGGTGGATCCTCGCAGCTGGCTGACTGCAATAAATTCCTGTAGAACAGATAAAGCACCAGCAGTGGACAGAAGGGAACATCAGCAACACCAAAACACATTTGTTATCCGGTCAAGCAGTGATTACAAAACAAGCATCATACACAAAACTGGTTCTCAAAGGACTTGGGGAAGACAAGGGGAGAGGCTAAGTCAGGATACTGATGCATCTGTTTTGCCTCTGGTATTTATATGCTTGGCTGTCCCCAGGTTCTGCGCTCTGTATCAATCTCACCAGAAGAAGCAGTCTCTCTCCACTGCCTTGGAGTGAGAAGACAGAGTTTAAGTTCTTCTCCCAGCTTCTCTTGTTCTTACCTGAGTCTCTCAAGCTATGTTCTCACCTGAGTCTCTCAAGCTACATGTGAGCATCTCCTACTGTACCACTCCCCTGCACTAAGTTAAGCTTGTCTTATTTCACACATCTGTGACAGACAACTCTCAAGTAACACTGAACAGTTGAGGAATCAAAAGATCACAGTTCAAAACTGAAACCTCAACTGATTATACACTTACAGTGAAGAAATAACTGTGCAAGTTATTTCTTGCACAGCATTTAGTACAAACCAGAATTCTTGGCTGGCATTTAGTGCAAACCAGAATACTGCAGTTTGAAATGAGAATGCGACCTTCACTGCCACAAGTAATTAAGCACTGATTACCAGAACATCTGGGTCTTTCATGCAACTTTCTGTTTGATGCATGAATTAACACCAATTAAATGGCAACTGCAATCTAAAATACATCCAAAACGCCTGATGTTAAGCAATGTGAAATGGGACACTGTGCCTACTCCTGCCTTACCAGAATTCGCTTCTTGACGTCATCCATTCCATAGTGATCCTCTTCCAGAACTGCTTGGGCTCTAGCCAGCTCCAGGTTCTCCTCGCTACACTTACCCCATGGGATGGATGTCAGCCAGTCCAAATAGTTTCGTGTAACACTGACAGAAACACACAAATGAGAGTGATTGACCAGCTCATGTCTTCCTCCACCACCTTCCAAAACAACCTCATCCAGAACAAATGGGATATAAACTACTCATGGAAAAGAGCCATCACTATTTGGGCTGTCACTGCTAACCTTTTTCACAGTCTTCAACCTCCTCCCACAAAACAAAAAAAAAACCCAAAAAACAAAAACCAACAAAAAAACAAAGCTTTCTTTCACAGCTTTTGCTTTTCTGAAATAAAGAAGCTCCAACACCACAGAGAAAGATTTAAGATGAGGAAAATGATGCCAGTATGGAAGTTAACAGTAGAGATAATCAGCATAAAGAAACCGAAGAGAACACAGCACTCTACTATGACAACCACTACTCCCTGTTCTAAAACTACGTACTTAGATCAGGAATTCAAGTCTACAGGAAGGTCTGCACAATGCAGTAACTATCAAATTGTGCACAGTCATGGACACAGGGAAGCACAGCCATGCTGTCTGAGCCCAGGATCCACCTGAGGACAATTGCCATGCCACCACAGCTTTGGCTTTTTTCTCCCAAGTACTTGCTTTGCAAATTTGCAACCACTGTTACAACTCTGAAGGAAAGGGAAAGGTACTAATGTTGCCTGTGAAGCCGAGTATGTCTTTTCTATGATTGCCAAGATGCTGCTCATGCAAAGGCATGCTTGCCCTTAAACACAGTCTTTTACTCTGTAAAAGAAACTTTTAAAAGCAGAGATCCAGAACGTTAAGAGAGCTGATGAGTACACCAACTGCTGTATAATATAGAACACCCTGACTCAAAAGACAAGAAATGTTCATTTCAACCTCAGTTTCTGACAATTCACATCACAGAACACATATTACAAACTATTCATTCACTCCTTAGCAATTCCAACCCTGCCACAATACTTCAGGGACCATCTCAGGTAGCCAATGACATGTATCAGCTTCTCTCACATCTACTGAAGACACCAAAGTACAAGAAAGAAGAGCCAAAACAGGCCAGAAAAAGAATCACTGCACACTTCATGAGGAACTAACTGCACATTTTGTATCTCTAGCATCAGACTGCAAGAGAAGACAGAAGACCTAAAATGATCAGAAGAGGTAAACTACATAAGTAAACACAGACAATTTGGAGAAAAAATACTATAATGCAATGACATGCTACAGGGAAAAGAGGGGCGGGGAGGGACTAAGGTAAGTGCTTAACAGGAGTGCACTGATGTTTCACTCTCCCAACGAACCCTGACAGCATGACATGGCCATGCACTCACTTGAATTCTGAGGAGTGATTATCCAACAAGCCCAACTTGTTCAACTCCTCATCAATCACATCCATGACATGTTTTGGCACTACCAGCTCCTTTAGTCGCTCACGGAATTTCTCTTCTATAGCATCCTTGTCCTCTTTTTCCAGACCTAGCTCTTTCTTAATGATCTTCAACTGCTCTTGAAGAAGATACTTGCGATGTGTTTGCTTGATCTTCTCCTCAACCTAGACAAAGCAACAAATACAGTAACTAATGTGTTCCTGGTACAGCCCATCTAACCTCAAACTCTTCCAAATACTTCTCAGTTATGACACTCCCAGCAACTGAAAATACTACTTGGAACTCATGTGCAGTGTATTCTAACACAAGAAGTGACTTAACAACATACTCCAGCACCCTCCATATCTTGGTGGCCTTCACTGGCCATGATTCAGTGCTTCAATGTTCTGTTTGTGTTGGGGAGATCAAAAGCTGGGCAGAGTAATCCAGATGTGACCACCTTAGTACCAAACAGAGAGGACTAACCACTACTCTCTATCTGCTGCCTACATGGGGCAACTGCAGCCCAGTATGCAGTTGGCAGTTGGCCTTCCTTGCAGTGGCAAGGCCACAAGGACAGCCTACTAATTCACGGTCAGCTTCCCTCACATCAGGGCTTCAAAATCCTTTCCTGTATAACTATTTTCTATCCTGATTATTCCAGGCCTGGTCTGGGACTATGAATTTCTCTTGGCAGAATTTAAGTCGGTTCTTACTGACTCCCCGAGGGGATACCACTAGTAGCTGGCTGAAGTTACCATGTTGATCACAACCTTTTCTGCCCATTAGTCTAACCAATTTTTTTTACCAACCTCATACTACATACCTCCAGTCTGTAACATCCCAATTTAGTCAGAATACTATTACAGTTGACCTCAGCAAAGGCCATGCAAATGTCAAGGTATACAACAATCATTGCTAGAATCCTAGAATCATTTAGGTAGGAAAAGACCTCTGAGATCATTGAGTCCAATGATTAACCTAGCACAGCCAAGCACACCATTAAACCATGTTTCCTTTCTGTGTTCTGGGTCTTCTCATAAGAGAAGACAATTAGGCAGTTTGCTTTTGGGAAATCTGGCCATTCCAAATCATGTCCTTTTTCATGTGCCTGTCCGGGACTTATTGTAGAATTTTCCCCATAATCTTCCCAGGGGTTGGGGGCAGGCTAACAAGCCTACAGTCTCCCCCGATTCTCCTTCTTGGAGATGGGAATGGCATTTACCTTTTTCTGCTTCCCAGAAACCTCTCCCATGACCACAGTGCTTTAATGATGAGTGAAAAAACAAAATAATGACATTGATAAGCCCCCTCAGCATCCTTGGATGTATATCTGGTCCCACAGACTGCATCTGTTCAATTCACTTAAGAAGTCTCCAACCATTCCAATTGCAGTCCAAAAGCATTTTGCACTTAACATGAATTCTAAAAGCCCCAGTTACTGGGAGTTAACAAACAAAACATGACTCAGTGTTCTCAGATATTTGCACTTCACATACTTCATTACCATTTAGATGCAGTTATTGTATTCTGATGAAATCTTACAACAGACAGAAATTATTGCAGTTCACAAGAGTTAGCAGAAGGTAATTTGAAATAACATTGTACAATTTACATTAGTACACGCCACATACATATTAGGCTGTAAATTGTTACACCAATGCTTGGTAAACTGCAGACCTCTAGATTTATCTGCTTGCATGAAATTACAACTTAGACACAATTTAACAGCAGATGCTGTAGCTTCGTGTCTTGTTACTTCTACCATGTGCATGAAAAAACACAATTCTAACACAAGAACAGAAAACCTTAAATCTAAATAATGCACCCTTTAGAGCACATACCCATACTAAGCATCACAGTGGCGGACACAATATAAATACACACAAGGTATTTGTTACTCCAGAAACTTACCTCTCTTCCAAGACGCTGCTGAAGTTTGCTCAGCTCATACTCCTTTTTCAGAAGGGAAAGAGCTTTATAAAGCCGTTTGGGAATCTGCAAAAGATAGATACAGAATGAGTTCTGAGATGCCATACCCTTGTTAAGTAACACACACACACACACACACGTGTGTATATATATATACACACACACACTCACACACATATATATACATACTTTCTCTGTCCCAGAGAGAAAGGCAGAATAAAAAAATCCAACAACAGGTTGTCTGGGAGAGATTTACAGCACTTGCAGATATGGAAATACCAACATGTAGGAACTCCACAGCATGCAAAGAAAATTATTTGCTGCCAAAGATGCACAGCACTCTGATTTACCCACAGTAAATCAATACTAATGATCTACTATATCCTTCAACAGGAATCTAGTCACTGATATTAACACATCATCAAAAGTAGCACTGAAGTCTCTTCTGTACTGAGGCTGGTAAAGAAAAGGTGACATCCAACAGATGTACTGATTCCATTCACATTGCTTGAGTTAAAAACTTCATCTTACGCTGGTTTCTTCCAAGATGTCTTGAAGTTCGTGTGACTCAGCCCCTGTTAGGGCTGCACCCATGTCACTCAGATAGATAGGGTTATCTACCACACGCTGTCCAGCCTGCATCATCTGAAGTACAGACTCTCTGAAAATAAAAGGTAAAAAAACCCAAAATGCTGTGCAAATTTACATTCAAAAGGGAATATCCTAATTTACTTGTTATAACAGTGCAATAAAATGAAACATAGCTCAGTTTCATAGCAAACTATTTTTGAAATTTGACTGTATCAATACTCAGTAACAAACAGATAAATCACTTGGTTAGAGGAATGATCACCAATATATAAAACTAAGTATCTGAAATGCTCTCCATACAGTTATGTAGGATTTTTTTGTGCCAGGATTCCAAAGCTTTGATCCTGCTTGTAAGACATGGATCAGATCATGATGCTTATTGCAGTGGGTTTCACTTAGACACAGATCACCTGCCTTAGGACTTAATCATTCTGTGATGTTTCTAAGTTGCACATCAGGTTTTCAAAACTTTGATTCCAACAATGGACAGAGTTTACATTCCAAACCAAAAGTCTATGTAACAATTCAGCAAACATCTCTACTTCATTACAACAGAAAGGCAAGTGGTATAGAAAATGACAGCATCTTCCAGTCCGAGAACATGCTATTCCTAAAGCAGGGCAGCATGGGAAGGACATACCTGTACAAGGGGTTCAAGGCAATGATGTCCCGGATTGTTTTAACAATTTCTGCAGTAAGTGCCTATAAACACAACAAAATCTAATCAAGAAAAGAATGGAAAAGGATAGTGAAGATCTTAGTACAAATATATAGTCCAGCCACTCACTGCAGTGGTGGGCTGTGATGGTTTTTGGTACTGGGGCAATTCCTGCTCTCAGGAAAGGCAACAAGGCCTAGAAGCTGGCTTTCTGCACGCACAGAACTTGACTGGCTCTTGGCCAGAAGATACAATCAGGCTGAACACCCAAGCCACCTTTGAGGAAACACTCAGTTTGATGGAGGTCATCACACAAATTTAAGCACAGACCAGCCTCTTCATTCAGCAACTTTTTGAAGTCAACAGTTTTAAGGAACTGAACTGTTATAATGAAAATTCTTTACTTTCATATAATCCCCTTGTGCAGTGACTGTGAGAAGAAGGGAGTATGCGCTAGTTTCTGCAGGTGTCATTAGAGCCTGATTTTAGAACTTTTCCTTTTAAGCAAGAAGTGTAGGTGCAATTCTACAGGACAAGTCCAAGCTTGTAAACTAATTCACTTACTTTAACCTCTTCTGTGATCTGAAAATCTTCATGAACCACATTCTCTACTTCTACCATGAGAACTTCCTTTGAAGAAGCAGCTACAGGATCTAGTACCAACTCCATAGCTTGGTCCTTTGCTCCAGTCTCCTCTTCAGCCTCCTTCTTAGATCGCTTCTGTTTCCTTCTAATTTTTTGTTTGTTCTCAGGTTCCTCAGGCTCAACCTCTAGTTGCTTGTTTATACGAATCCTGAAAGCCAAAAGAAACCAGCAACAATCTATCTCCCTATTACATGTGATTTCAGCTCTTCAGCATGAAAAGGACAAAGACTAAGTTGTATTTTTAGCAAGCTAAAATTTAGAAAGGACACACATTTGCAAGACACCATGTTTCATTATTTTGGCTTTTACAGAGGAGTTTCCTTTTCTATGTGTTTCCCTATAAATGCTCCTCAAATCTGGTACCTAGTGTGGTTCCTATGGACACGACTGACCAGTGCTCCGTATCTCAATCAAATATAAAGACCAATCCCCAAGTTATATCTTAGGAGTACCAAACCCATCAGAGTTATAGGGAAATATTTCTATTCCAAGTAACCCCAAACCAGTAGCTCATTTTCAAAATGCATTTAAATATGGCTGTGCTTTGATAATGCAGCAAGAGGTCTAAGATTTCATTTGAAAAGCAATTGACTTGTGAATTCACACAAATTTAGCTTTGACAGGACTGCTCATTCTTTGCTGTCCAGAACAAATGCAAGTGAAGAAAAGTGAGGAGATGGGAAAAACCCCATGCTTCAAAGCAAAACTCACCCTGGATCTGTCTCTTCTGCCATGTTTCTGTCCTTGTATTTTTCCTTCTAATGGAAATTACTTATTTGATGCTTTTAAAAATACGATTTCTTAACTTTGTTAAAAATATCTAGCATAAATGGCTAAAACTAGATTTTCAGCAATAATTGTATTTTCTTCATTTCAGTTCTGGGGCAAAATTATGTCTGGGGCAAGACAGAATTAAAATTCTGGACCCCCCTCCACTCCTTCTTTTTTAAAGCAAAAATACTGGCTTGAATTAATTCCAGAGATTTTTTTTCACCATTACTAAGCCTTGCTGTAATTGTCAAACTGCTAAACTTCAGCTTAATGAATGTTTGCTTGCATCATATCACAGCTGATATGACAACGACATGCACAGTCTCTTTTGTTTTGCAGCTAACCTGTCACAGTTGTGAGAGTACATGGAATATCCTGACACTCTCAGGATATGGCATGGTAACAAAGCAAAAACTTGCCATACACAAGTTGTGTAGAAAAAATGCATGTATGTGGTGAAACTGATGTCTCTGTTTATACAGCAGTCTGGTGAGATGCAGTGAAGTACAAGCAACCAACCTTCGGTGTCCCATGACTATCATACGCAACTTGTCTCCAAGATCCTGCATTTCATGAATCTGGACAAAAGTTCCCATTTGGTATATTTCATTCAGATCCTCCACCACATCACATTCATTGCTATTGAGCAAAAAAAATTGGAGTAGATATTCAGAAACTTGAGATAGCAGGTCAGATTAAAAAAGAAAAAACAATCACTGGTTGCAGAACTTTAAACTGGACTTAGGGGCAAAGACACTTAATCCCCATTGCTATCACCATGTAACCCCTTTCCAAATCACCCAAGTATCTGGACAGCTCATCTCCTTCCCAAACAACAACACCCTTTTCTAAACCAAGACTCCAGCTCCCAGCAGTGCTGTTGGTGGCAAAAAAGACCTTCATAACATGAGGATGGTCCAAGACCAGCCACAATTTCTGCAATGCTATCCAAGGCAGGGCATTTAGGATGACAGCTTTTAGTGTAAACGCAACCTGGACAGCTTATTTCTGCATTTTTTAAAAAGATCAAGAGAAACAACTTACTTGTCATCCTTTTTAAGAAAAACACCAGCATAAGGCTGGGCAAGACGAACTTTCCTCCTCAGCAGTTCAACCAGCTTCTTATTTTTCACCTAGGACAACAGGTATGCAATCAGAGGTGGATTTTCTGCTATCTTTGCACTCCCAGGGTGTAAGGCCAGGCACGATGACACCCTACAACTAAATTACGAAGTTGGAGCTTGTATGGTTCTAGTCTTTTCTCTATTAGAGCACAGTAATATAGAAGTGGAAAAAAAGGTAGAGAAACATGAAATTTAAGTATTTTGAACAACTCACTTCCCAGTCAAGATAAGACAAGCTCAAAGGGTGGGGAAGTGTGACGGTGTTCACAGGGGTTTTCAGGTGAGGGAAGAGACGAAAATGTTGACTCCAGGCTCAGAAGGCTTGATTTATTATTTTATTATATACATTACACTAAAACTATACTAAAAAGAATAGAAGGAAAAGTTTCATCTCAAAAGGCTAGCTAAGCTAAGAATAGAAAGGAATGAATAATAAAGGTTTGTGTCTCAGACAGAGAGTCCAAGCTAACTGGGCTGTGGTTGGCCATTAATTGTAAACATCCAAGATGGGCCAATCACAGATGCACCTGTTGCATTCCACAGCAGCAGATAACTTTTGTTTACATTTTGTTGCTGAAGCTTCTCAGCAGGAAAAATCCTAATGAAAGGATTTTAATGAAAAGATGTCTGCGACAGGGAAGGAACTAGACCTAATCTGTACAACTCTTACAAGCAAGAAACCAGAGTTACTTGAACAGTATCTCATAAATTTCTTTTGCTATCATTGTTCCCTTCCCCTTCCATACCTGTATGTCCTAGCTCTCTGCTCCTGATTGGGAGCTAGTTCACCCTTCCCTATCAGTTGCCTGAATTCTGCCCAAAAACCCTAGTTAAAATCCTCTTCTCCAAAGCCTTCTCTGCTTAACTCCTCTCCCACACCCACGAGTCTGAGTTCCTGCCTTGAGTTTCAGCCAGTATTTCTTCCTAGTTTACCTTCTTCCTCCCCTCTGATCTCTAGAGGCCACACACTTGTCCCTGGCAGATTCCCCAGCACCACTGGAACTGTAATCACAACAGGCTGAATCCTCAGTGACCAAGAAAATAACCCATTGTGAATTCTGCTGTTGCATGGAGTCACCCTGCCAACCACTGAGTGCTCTTCAAAGTGATGGACATAAGCTGCGCTGCTCAACGCTTTGCTAACAACCAGCATGGTTCTGACAGAACAGCACAAGTAATACCGCCACTGCTGGCCTATTCTAATCTCAGCACACCTACTCTAATTTTGCACAATGTTTAGAAAAATATGCTCACCAATGTCAGAGACATTAACAGGAAGTAAATTAGTAATTCCACAGGCACTGTAGAGACCCGACCTTGTCAGGAAAATTGCAGCACAATGAACTCACAGGATAAGAGAAAACATTTAACAATTCTGTGAGACATTGTTGACCCAAGCATTGAAATTGATGACTTCTGTACATAAGTCTTGTATGACTACAAGCTCTTAATAATATATAATCTTCCCCTGACACATCTATAAAGACACTAGAAGCTGCACATATTAGATTTGGATATGCAGAAAAATACTATAGTAGAAATAACATTATGCTAAATAATACTACAGGAACAAGAAAATATTGATTTATTTCATACTACATTTACATCAAAATCAGACTAGCAACATACCTAGTTGCTAGGTATGTTCCAGATTTGGTTTCATTTAAGGAGGAAAAAGTAAGCTCAAGTCACACATCAGTGATATAATTCATAACTCTTAAAATCTTTATGGGGTGCAGAGGGAAAAGATCAGACTCTGAAATGGTGTTTACCATCCCCACCCCTCAACACCTCTCCCACCGCAGCTGTACTGCTCTACACCGAATTCCGGCTTTTTCCTTGCAGCTCACAGCTTGCTGCCTTCATCAACACGGGTCTCGGTGCCCTGACACCAACCTACGGCGCCGAAACAAGGACACGTTTGCTTAACCTTCATCAGAGAACACAAAAATAACAGCGAACTTCGAGAGATAATGTGCGAATCGCCGATCTTCTCTGTTAGAAGCAGAGCTGCTGACGCAATAACTGTGAAATTTCAACTGGCCCACAAGAAACCGTTATCCCGACAGGACTCGGTTACAAAGCTCGAGCCAAAGGCCGAGCAGCGGCTGCCCGTGGAGGTCACGCAGGCGGCTGCCTTGCTCTGCAGTTCAAGGAACCTGCCAAAGCAAAGAGAGCGGCCTGGAGATGCGGCGCCGCCAGCGGCGGGCTCGGTCGGCGACTCCCGCACGGCCGGGGGTGACGCCACCCCGGGACCCCCGCCGGAGGCCGCAACGCTGGGCCGAGCCGCCTCCGGCCTCTCTGCGAACCAGCCCAGAGCACCTCCCGCCGCGGCCCCTCCCACCGAGGGCTCGGCGGCAGCTCACCTCGATGATCTTGATGAAGCGCGGGAATACGGGATTGCGCGTCACGGCGATGAGCGGGACGTTGGGGAAATGCTCCGGGACGAGCAGCGGCGTCAACGCCGTTATGACCGGCCCGGCCCCGCCGCTGTCCGCCCCGCCACCGCCACCGCCGCCGTCCTCGCCGCCGCCTTCCAGTGAGTCTCCCCCCGACAGACCGCCAGGGCTGCGCTGGTGCCAGCGCGGGCCGGCGCTGAAGGCGGCGCGGGGCGGCGGCGCGGAGCCCAGCGGGGCTGGGACGGCGGCGGGGGGGGGCCCAGAGGCGGCGCCGCGTGGCCCCAGGGCGGGCCCGGTGACCGCAGGCCGCCAGCGCCCGCACAGCCGCCACCAGCGCGCGGCCGCCATGCTGCCGGCGCGCGCGCCTCACTTCCGCTCTCCCGACAGCGCCCGCCCCGCCTGCGCGGGGTCGCGTGGCGGCGCGCACGTCTGAGCCCGCCCGTGAGCGCGTGTTCGAGCCCCGGTCCGGGGGCCGGCCGGGCGGGTGCCAGAGGGAGGGACGCGGCCGGTATGACTGTGGCTTTGCCCACTGCCCAGCCTTCCCTTTCCTCCTCGGTTCCCTGCAGTCGGCTGCCCAGACAGCTGCCGAATATCTCCAAGAATAGCGACTTCGTAATTTCTCTAATGACCCTGTGCCACTGCTCCGGCAGCTTCTGTGAAAAAAAGTCTTTCCTGATATTCCGAGGGAGCCTCCCGTGTTTCGTTTTGTGCTTTTTGCCTCTTGTCCTGTCACCAGGCACTACTGAGAAGAGCCTGACTCTGTCTTCACACCTCCCTTAGGTAGGTATTGCTCTACACTTACGAAACCCCCGAGCCTTCCTTCAGCAGGCTGCAGTGCCAGGTGCCCCAGCCTTTCCTCAGGGGAGATGCCCAGTCCCTCCATCATCTCCGCAGTTCTCCGGACTCTTTGTGGTGTGTCCATGGGCACTCAGAGTGGGGAGCGCACAGCTGGACACAGCTCACCAGCCGTGGCCTCAGCAGTACTGAGGGAAGGCTCCTGTCCCTGAACCTCACCAGGCCAGGACAGGCAGGGGCACAGCAGTGGCTCGGGTTCAACCCAGGCACCGGCAGAGCCCTTAGGTCCTTCTCCGCAGAGCTGCTCCTCAGCAGTTTGGCCCTCGTGTGTCCTGGTGCCTGAGGTTATTCCTCCCCAGGTATGGGACATTGCATTTTTTTTTCACTGAACTTCCTGATATTCCTGTCAGCCCATATTTCCATCCAGTTGAAAGATTAAATTAATTTTAAAGATTCAAAGGAGCCTTGAGACTTGTCTCATTGGTATTTGGTGAAAAGACAATAGGCAATGGGCACACATTGAAAGACACGAAATTCTATTTAAACAAATAAAAGCATTTTTACAATGGGGGTGATTGAGTGCTGCAACAATGTGTGGAACGTGCATCCTTGGGGATGTTCAAAATCCAATCAGACAAAGTCCTGAGCAGCCTGCACAAGTTGCTTCTGCTCTGAGCAGAGGGGTTTGCACTGGGGATCTTCAGAGATGCCTCAGCCAAGCTGCTGCTACCACACAGGAGTCTGCATGGCTGGCGGGGCAGGAGGGGTGCGCTAGATTGCACATGTATCCCAAGAGGACTATTAGGCCTTAATGGCCCTGAGCAACCTCCCTTGGGACCCACACCTCAGACCTGCTCAAAACTTGCTGTTGTCTTATGGTCTGACTTCTGAGTCTGTGCTGTTGCCTTTCTTGGGTGCTGTGGGACTGAGGATGCCCTTTCCCCAGCATCCCTGTTATTCAGCTTGATTCCTGTCCCTTAGGGAACAGAAAACAAGAACCAGGGATCTCAAAAGGAGAACAAACAGCTTTCACTTTCTGCAGATGCTATGCCATTAATGCAACATTTTAGCAAGTAATGAAAAACCATTATTGTTTAAGCCTCTGAGATGGAACTATGTGCCTATGTGCTGTTTGGTGCAGATGAAGCAAACCTCATGTAGCTTTGTCAGTTTATGGACATATGCCAAAGATGGTATCAAAGAAGAAGCTTTAGGGAAAGGCCTTGTCAAAATCTGAGATTGATATTTGACCCATGAGGTAGGCACATGGAGATAAGAAAGTATAATACATCATGCGAAAAGTCATGTCTCTGACTTTGGAAGGTCACAGTACTGAGGAAAAAAAAAATGGAAAAGTATTGTGGAAAAAATTCCCTTTATTTTTCAAATGTGGAAACTATCTGTATTAAGACTGAAAATAACAGCATGAAGAAAAAGCCCTCAGGAATTAACAGAGTCAAATTGCACGAATGCCATGAACACACTGTACAGTACTGATTTCCAGTTCTTCTTTGGGCAGAGCAGAAAGACATACAATTTCAGGTCAGTTTTCATGGGCAGCTCTTACTCCTGGAGCAATGTGCAACATGCATAAAGTGACATGTGGCCTAACAGAAAATCCATATTCTTCCTGGATTTTCTTTCTTCAAATTAGTATTGAAAAGGTATGTCCTTATCCAAGAGCTACTTGTGTATTTTAGCATTCAGATAGCTCTCTGTTTCATCCCATCTGTAACCATTAGGAAGAGATCTGTTTGCAAATAGGAGAAACTTAGAAAGTTTCTGCAAGTAGAAGCAGCAGGACTGCAGTAAAGAGTGTATAAGCTCACAAATATCTGGTAATTTTAAAAGACAGTGGATAAAATTATAAAAAACCTTTCAATTATCCAGTTTTGAAGGCTGAGTTAGTACAAGGTCAGCACTGGATTTGGAAGAAGTACAAATACTTTAGTATTCTTGACTGAGCTCTGAAAGCTTGGCCTTTGCCAAGACTGATGCAGTGTCAATGGGGGTCTTTGGGATGTGTACAGACAAGGACACAGTGGAGAGTTTTTTCTATACATTGAGAAGTTCTCATTTCATCACCAGAAGGTACAAGTCTAAATTGGCATGCATTGAGCTCCTTTCTGGGAAATCTGGCTTTGAAAGACTCATTTCTGGAATGAAGTAGAACAGCCTTAGGGTTTTTTTTAAAGTACGGGGTTAAATGAGTAAATCCAGGTGGGCACCAAAATGAAATATGACTATAGTATTGGCTTTCCTTCTTGGATTAATAACAAAAAATTTGGTTCTATGTATACATATGCTTGCACACACAGACCTCTTCCATATATATCTATAGATATATATGTAAGTATATGCAAATTTCTGACAATATTTTGATGTTCAGGTACTGTAAACAGATAATTCCAATCATAATCTGCTTAACAGCATGGGTAAACACCACAGCTAAGAGCTATAAACTGAATTCTGAAATTCCCAAAGGAATAGTGGTTTGCATTGTTGGAAAATGAGGCATCTACTTGTTTGCGCTCTGTTAATCTTGTGTGGAAAGCAGGAAATCACAAATGACAAGGCTTGGTGCATACTGCTTTGTGGGAACATCTGTGAGCATGTGGATGCAATGTGGTATGGAGAGTCCCTTTTGTGATATGTGTACATGTCTGCTAACAGGAACTGAAAACAGGTTAGACTCCTGCTGAGTTTTATTAAAGTATCATTAGAATTGTTTCAGATAGCTTTTAGAAATGATTGGGTTGGAAAAACCCTTTGTGATATCTCTAAGCCACAAAGCACGTGCATATATTATAAAGCCAGAAGGGACCCTTATGACCATCTAGTCTGTGTAACCCAAGCCATAGGACTTCCCAGAATTCATTCCCATTTGAGCTAGAATCCAATCCAACAATCTTCTGATTCATCCTTCAGTTTGCCCTTTTTATACAGGAAGTCACTTCAAGATTAGAATTCAATGTTTTCTTGAAAAGTTGGACAAGTAGTCTGAAAAAAAAAAAAAAGAAAACCAAGAAGCAGTTCAATATGGACAACTTGAAATTACTATACTTTAGTAGTAATAATTAACTGCACAAACACAAGTTGGGAAGTTGCTTGATAGGCAGCAGTCCTGTTTAATATGATGTGGGAATTATCATGTATTACCACTGGACTAGGGTCAATGCTATCATGCTATTGTTAAAAAATAAAGCACTTCATTGGGTTTTATAAGCAGGTCTGTTCTTTATGAAGGTTTAGACTCGTCAGCTGAGCAGTTATTGATAAGCTAGTGCTGTCTTAGCTCACTATAGATACAAGCTGATGCAGTGTATCTGAAAACTCTTTGATTAAGATCCAGTCCTCAGACAGAGCCATCTCATCAAAGTAAGAGTCTAACCTTGCTAAGAGTTAGAATAAGATGAACAGACTTGAGTTTGCTATATGTATGCATCAGGGGCAGTTATCCTGATCAGCCGATGCATAGCCTGGTAACAAACATGGTAACGTGAGTCCAAGGTCTAAATCTTATGGACAGGAAATATTCTTTCCTCAGTGCTCAGTAATAATAAATCTTTAGTTGGATTGTTGCGTCAAATTTTAGTCATTCCACTTCAAGAAAGATGTAGAACAGCAAGGAGAATGTCCAGAGGAGAGGAACATGAATGATTATTACCTGTGATATATACGGGATCTGTTTAGTCTAGAAAGGAGAAGAGCAGACATTATAAAAGTATTCAAACAAGATTTTAAAAAGTGCTACAAAGAGAAGGGTAATCATTTGTTATCCAGCTCACTTGCCTCCTGCTAGAGTAGATCTCTTGTCAAAATTAGCAACCTGCTTTCCACAGTCAGCAAACAACTTGCTGCCTTACAGTCAGCAGTGGAGCTAGCCACTGCTAAACAGAGCTACCACACACTTCTAGTTACCCTGTTCTGCTACCAGTCTTACAGGAAAGAGATGCATTTGTGCATTTATCTCAGGTTCCAAATAATTGTCCAGTCCATAAAAAGAGAATACTCTGCCTACAGGATGTGGAATGTAGCAGCACCAGTATATAACCCTGCAGTTTCTGAACAACTTAAAAGAGCCTCATGATCTGGCATTGAACATTTCAAGAAATGTGTTTGAGGAAGCTTTCTTAGTGCTGGTGATGGCAGCATGGGCAGGTGTGCAGTTGTGATTGGCAAACTTGACTCCGGCAATGCTCTGAGGTCTTCCTTCCACAATGTGCACCTCTGAGTGTATTATTATGGCTGGGTATGAAAAACATCAGTGTGTAAAGCCAGGGTAGAGGGGTGTAAGTGACATAGTGGGTTGGGAATAATGAGCAGATCTCAAGTGAAACTGGCCAGTTTAGATAGTACCTCTATGCGTCAGGAGGCTGCTCACTGCTATTTCTGCTCTTAGCCATTGTCAAAAACAGGACAGCTATAATGCAGCAGCCCCCACACTGTGGATCCTTAACATCTTCCTGGTTAAGTTACAGACATTCATTTTTCTGGATGTTCATGGACCTGGATGTTATGGAACAAGTCCTAGTGGTCCTCTTCACTGATGTGAGAAATACCAGCTGTATTCCTGGCCATGCCAGGGAAGGAGGAGAGAGCATGGATGAAACAGGTCCCTACTTATATCTTTAGACTCTGAGATGTTATGGATGTAATTTGGGCTTATGTCCAAGTGTGTTAAACAGAAGCTGAATTCCATTTGGTAGGAATTGAAAAATATATCCTGAATTTTTAAGTCTGGGATCTGGCAAACCTGTGCAAGTGCTAAGTGATTTGTCTCTGCCTATAAAAGATAAGGATCTGTAGAAAGATAGAGGTGTTTGAAAGCACATTCTAAAGCAATGTGACTGAGGAGAAGTCACTTCTGAAAATAGGCAGAGATGACCACAGAAATAATTTCCTTAGGAATCCTGTGATAAGGAGTGAAACTTTTTCTGAGCAAATCTTGCATAGAAGGGAGTAATTCCTGGCATGGATGTACCACCATGATGGGCAAATTGTTCTTAAACTTTGTGTTTCCCCTCCTGGTTTCAGTAGGATGAGAAGAGATTGCTAAAGAGAAATTAAGTTAACTGGGTTTTGGCAGAGCTTGGTAGAGGGGAGAGCTGTTTCAAGACTGAATAATGGATATAATAGATTTTGTAACTGTTTGCTTCTTTCACAATCCTTCAGGATCTTCCACTAATGAGAAGCCTATTGATCCCTATTGGTGCTACTAGCCAGCTGTCCCATCTGTATGATCCCACATTCCTTCAGGAAGTGGGTGACTCTAGTATCTGCAACCAAACAGGCTGCCAGTGGAGTTCTCAGGAAGCATCAAGTGCATATCTGCGCAAACACCAAGACTGTGAGCAAGGAGGTAAATGCTAAAAGCTTATTTGGGCAAAGGTACTAACCAATTGAAGACTTTGGAGCTGTATCTTGCAGGACAGAATTACAGCAACATTTTGGTGCCAGTCCACAGATGGTGGTGTTCCCAACTCATCTGGCTACCTAGTTCAGAAAAAAAGGAGCTCCTAGTCCAGCTCCTTCACTAGGTCTTCCTTACTCTGGTCTAACTATTGGGCCTCATAAGAATGACTAAATCAGGCTTTCTTTGCACTTTAATTTTCTCCTTTTTAATGCCAGTCAGAAATAAGAGAGCAACAGGATTAGGGAAGACTGCATATGGCAGAGGCGATAGAAAAGTGAGCGTCTTGCACAATGGATCTTTCTCTGTCCTCCACTCTGGACTTCTGTTTCATTAATGCTTTTTACAGCATTAATCTGCTCTCTGCTGCCCGATTTCACAGTGCTGTCTCCCTTCTGGAGTGCCTGTGGGTGTCATTCTGTGGGCAAACCAGGTGGGAGAGCTGTTCTTTCTCCTGTATCCCAGAATTACCAAGTTCGCAGTCTTGCGCATCCAGCTCATGCCGGGAGAGATGCTCCACAATGCCAGCCCCCAGAGAATCCCCCAGGACATTTGTAGTCGTTCTAAGGCGGTCCCTGAAAAATCAGAGAGAAAAACAAAATAGGTTCATAGTAGCAGCTAAGAGGATGAAGATTATTTCAAGAAACATCTTCAGTGAAAATTTTTCTAAGTCATTCTAATAATGGATACTTCAACACTGACAGGAAAATTACTCCCAGAGAGCCTTCTTTGATTGACATCCCTTAGCTCAAGCTTCACATTCATTCCCATTTTATTGGATTCCCAATTTATTAATGAAAAGTTTTGGATTTGACACAAATTAAGATGAAGGTTGCTGTGTTTATACATGGACTCTCCAAAAGCCTTGCTGCAGACTCAGATGGCCTCAACACATCTGTTTAACTTAAGCTGCATTTTGTTTTACGAAAAGTGCTGAAATTCTGGTGCAATCCTCTGACAGCACTGCTGTGGACACAGATTTCCTCAGCATGGACAGCATGGGGTACGACAAGGCACCAGATTCTTTGTGCAAAACAGCACATATAAAGGACCCTTTGCAATGAGATATTCTCCACAACCACAACAGTATGTCAGAGCTGCTGAAGCTGTCACCAGTCCAGCATCCCATCACATCCTTCAGTAGTAACAGCGGAGCCTGATTGAAATTATCTACTCTGAGTAAGCACAAGAAGTAACCTGGCTTATTAGGAGGCAGGGCTCTTCCCAGCCAAGTCTGTTCTTATGCACAATCCACAGGAGAAGTGAAGGTGTTCTGCAGAACTGTTTCCAACTGGTCAGCCATGGCTGGGAGCAGAGTTTGGCTGCTTTGGCTACAAACCAACAGTACAAGATACAGAAGAACAAAGGAGAACACTGACAGTATCCATCTGTCAGGATTTTGGTGTTTGAGAAGACAGAGAGGTGGGACTGTGCACAAATGCATTCTTCAATATGGTTCCTAAGAGCACTCCCATAAAATCACTTGTCCCAAGTGATTTTATTTAAAAGGGAAAGAAAACTGGAATATAGAAATGTGGCTGACTAACTGCACCCATGTTAACACTCTTCAACTTTGTACAGCCCAGTTTCATCCCTCTTTCAATGTTTGGTAACCCAGAACTATCATTCTGTAGTGTGGATTTGCTTATTATTGGCCCAGCTTTTCCCTATGACTCTGCAAATGATTTCTGGATGCATTTTAAATAAAACAAATGGAGGACATTCTGTTTGGTCCCCAGGCTGATCAGCAAGTGACCTCTGATGCCTTGAGTCACTGAAGCATATGGCAAAGACTCCAGCATGGGCAGAGAGGGCTACTGTGCAAATGTCTCAGGGATACAGGTGCGTTTTAACCTTAATGGTTCAAGTTAGTGAGTGTGCTTTTAGCAGAGACATTGGGAATACAGATGATGTCTGTAAGCACTGTCAGGAATTCACAGACGCGCATGCCTGCTGAGCAAGGAACTTACAGAAACCAGTCCACAGCGATGATCAGTGTAATGTCTTCAGTAGGCAGCCCCACTGATGTCAGCACTATAACCATTGTCACCAGTCCTGCCTGGGGAATACCTGCGGCTCCGATGCTGGCTGCTGTGGCAGTGATGCTGGAGAGAAAGGGAAGAAAAGAGCTGGTCGCCTTTGCAGAAATGTCAGGAATTAGCTCAAACTCATCATTGTCTTGGCAGCCTTTCTGCCCCGGTCACCAGAAGGATAGTGACACATGGGACATCAACATAATGCCAGGCTGCCCCTGCCAGACACCCCCTCATAAAAGACTGCACACCACAGCTTTTCCTAAGACCTGGACGTGTGAGAAGGGCTCAAGTGGAGCCTCAAAGACATGGTGTCCACATGTGCTTTGACACCTGGATCTGTAGTATAACCCTTCTTTCCCATACTTTTTTTTTCCTTTTCGTCTCTTCTGAGCAAAAGAGGAACCTGATCACACCTCAGATAAGCCAACAAAACTGAAACCCTTTCTGTAGTCCCAAAACTCTTTCAAAAGTCACCTTATTGTGATGATTTGCCCAAAGTCAAGTTCATAGTTGTTGACTTGTGCAATGAAGATGGCTGCAAGGGCCTCGTACAGAGCAGTGCCGTCCATGTTAATTGTGGCTCCCACAGGCAGCACAAACCTTGTGATGCGCCTGTCCACACCATTGTTTTCTTCCAGGCACCTGAAGGTTATGGGCAGAGTCGCTGAGCTGAAAGGAATTTACAAAACCACATGAATTGCATGTATGCCGACTTTGGAAGAAGGACTAAGCCTCTGCCTGGTTTATGACTTTACCTGCCTGCTTTTTCACCCTGCCATGTGAGCCAGAGGCCTGAAGCTGCTAGAAGACAGTCTAAGCAAGGCTTCCTCAGATATGATGCATGCTGCAGTTACACATTCTGACATGGGTGTTGGGACAGGGGCTGTATAACCCTGAGGCTGATGATGCTGGTATAACACCAAAAAAGGAGGATTCAGGGTACATAGGGCAGAGTGTCAAGACCAGAACTCCTTTTTCTGCTGTTAAAAATACTTAAGCCCTTTCTCATCCCTCTCAGTCCATAAGACAAGAATGATACATGTTTGAGAATATATCTTGCAGAGAAAGCAAAGAACTATTTCTGAAAGAGAACATGAGCAGGAAAAATGCTGTGTGTTTTAGTATGAGAATGTATGAGGAAGAGCCTGCTGTGTGCTTGCCAGGACACCAATATAACAAGAAACATAGCACTTAGTGAAATAAGTTACCTACCATTCCTTGCTTTGGCTGTGCAACATGGCAATGTGAGTCACTGAACATACTGGTGTTGATGCCTTTGCCCAGGTCTCTGGGAAGTTAATGACAGCTGCATACAGTCTGTGTGCCTGAGAGAGACAGGCGTGAAAATATCTGCAAGTACATGTGTGTGAGAGGTATGTGCATGTGGAATAATACTGTGATTCAGCAGGATATTTGTCCTGAGCTCAGTATTTCAGAGGTAAGCAAATTCACCCTCATGTTGGGTCAGGAGGAATATGGCCATTCACTGATGGTCAAAGCTGGTCATGTGAGTAGGGCTCCGGAGCAGGGCAGTGGGAACCTTCCCATTCCCAAACGAGTTTGGCTAGTTCACAGCAAAAAGCTGCTAGTGCTAGAAATTATGAGACCACAGTGTTGCATTGAGAGCAATGGAGTGCTGAGATGTAGTATCTACATAGTATCAGCCCAGACCCCACTCCTACAGAGCCATCATACCTGGAGGAGGTGCCCAGGGCTGTGATGAGAGCCTGCAGGAGCCCTGCAATGAACACCCAGGGGTTTCGGTGAGTGACAATGAAGTAGAGCAGAGGCAGGATGCAAAGGGCATGAATGAGGAGTCCAACGATGACAGTGAGTGTGTACATCCCCAGCTGGCCTCCCATCACTGCTAGGTCATCCATCTCCAGGATTTTGCCCGCAATTAAAAACATGATCCCAACTGGAGCATACCTGTGACAGAAACACAAGGTCGATGGTCAGGACTGGCTCCCACACTTTCACACCAGATTTAACACATGCTGTCTGGATAAATCCCCAATAAGCCAGCATACCATAAGTGCTCACTGAGTCTAATCACTGGATTACACTGCTGGTTTCTTTTCTAGAAACCTGGAGAGAGCTGGGACTTGTTTATCCCATGGTCAAAAATTAGCTCTTGGTGCATGCCTGGAGACCTCAGCACTCTGTTTTGCACACAGCATGGGCAGTGGTGGTTTCCTCCTCCTTTTGGGTTTTCTACATTTCTACAACACTCTTTCTAGAATTGATAAGGAAGATTATGTAGAGAAACCTTCAGAGTCCCTTCCTCTCCTAACAGAGCTTGGGCTGACCATATTTTTTTTTTCCTGAGAGGCACAGGAAAGTACAAGAGAAACGGGATCAGGGAGTAAAAGCAAGAGTATCCTATAGGCTCTGGGATATCAGCCTTGCTATCTTCAGATGCTCACATTTAGGGAATATGAACATCTAAGGATTCCAGATCTGGTGTAACAAGGACTGGACACACCAACACCTGTAAAAACAGTCATGGCTCATATAAAACCCCATTTTGAGGTATCCCGCTATCTTTTCCATTCCTCGTGTCTTTTTCCCCCTGTCCATAACAACGCAGCTGACAAGCAGCACTGAGATTCCACAGAAAAGAAGACATAAGTCAGATATGGAGAGAATCATGGGCACTAATATAATAATCAGACCAAAGAAAATTCCAGCTCCATGGCCACATCTCTCAGGGCTGGGACTCTGCAGCTCAAGAGCTCACATGCATCTCATGCACAAGGCTCAGAGTTCCACATGCCAAACTGCAGCTTAGCTTGGGAAGTTTGGAAAAGTTTCAGGAAAGGATTTAATAAATATTTCATTTCCTCTGATGTTCCTGTTAGAACACATCCTTGGCTGCAGCCAGTGATCAGATCTCCCCAGGAAAAACAAGCTCCTGGGAGATGGTCTGCAGAGTGTGGCTACTGGAAGGCATGCACAGGCAGTGTCCCAAGTGTAATCAATGCTCTATACATAAACACCCTGCCTTCCTTCATCTAAAGGGAGGTTTAAGGAGGGGTGTTGAAGGTCTCTGGAGCAGTGTGCATGTCTATTTGTTCCACTGTTCTCATGCTCTCGCTTCTGTGCCCCCAGGCAAGTCTTACCTGTTCTTAGGAAAGCAAAGCCCCAAATTCTGGTTCAGACATGGAGTAAAGGGTCCCAGGGGCATGGGCTTCCCAACATCTCCTATGAGCTCAGGGATATTCTTCCCCTTTATGCCTTTTTCTGTAACACCTGTCCTGCTGTGCTCAGGACTTTACTTTGAGATACAAGGCTGTGACTTATAAGACTTAGAAGACTTCCAAGGAAAGGAAGCTGGAGTGATCTAAAATAGGAGAGGGTGTCAGGCTGACAGTTTTCTTCCCTGTCAGACATTTGCACATATTCTGCCAAAGCCGCATCTGTCCTATTTTGCAGTACCTGACAAAAGTTTGAGCCCTAACTGGGTAAAAAGCTTAAAATAACAATATTTGGTAAAATGCTGTTTTCTAGAGTAGTCTTGTCTCAGCAATGCCTTGTTTGTCTGCACCATGTGTCATAGGCAGCCTTACACAGAAAGCAATGAGCCGCTGAGCTCCAGAGGAGTCATAATCTGGGAAGGATCTGAAAGGCAGTAACTTTGAGCTGATCCTCTCAACCCAGCTCAGCTCTCAGAGCTATTGCATTACTGCATACAGCTGCCACCCTGAAGCAGGAAAGGGGCAAAGGATTACTGTGATTCATAGCTAAGTCAGACTCCTGGAACACAGCTGGAAGGAAAGCTTTTGGTGAGAAAGCCCCACACCCTACTCCTGTTGGTAAGGCTAAGAGATCTTCCACTCCAGATCTCTGGTCTTCCAAGGATGTTTCCAGAAGCGTCAAGAAAAGCAAGTCCTGGTGTACCTGATATTTCTAAGGTAAAGACAACAACAACAACAACAACAACAACAACAACAACAACAACAACAACAACAACAACAACAACAAAAAAACAGGAAATGAAATGTGAACAAATATCCCATCCAGACTTTTCCCTCCAGCCTGATGGAGCCAAAGTAGAGCTGTGCCCATCTGCTTTTCCTGTCTTGTGCATGAAATCCTTAAAGCTACCCCACTTCTCATCATGTCAATAGAAACTGCACCTGCAGACCTCCTGCTCCAACCGGCCGTGCTCCTCACCAGATGATAATGGCCACCAGCCTCATGATGGCTTCGTTGAGGCAGTTAAAGAACTCCCGCAGGGCCCGTCCCTTCTGCTTCATGCTGCCGATCATCAAACCGAAGCACATGGAGAACACTACCAGCCCCAGCGCGTTCACCCCATTGGCTGAGCCTGGGATGGGAATGACTTCTTCAAAGGTCAGCACCTCGGAGATGGTTCCCAGGGCATGAGTGACATTCTCCATGATGCTGGTGAAATTCTCAGGCACAGGGATCTGAGTGGTTGCCACACCTGCTGTGGCATTGCTGCTGTGGAGGATGGTTCTGGTGAAGACCCTGGTGCTGTACTGAGTCTTGTACTGAAAAGACACAGATTATCAAATGCACTCACAGGCTCCAGTTCAGATGATCAGGACACATACTGGGCTCTTATATGCTTTGCCTGCTCTCAAGGTCCCCAGTTTAGTGCTTTCACCAGAAAGGTCAGAAAGTTCATAGAGCAGAAGGTCAAAAGAGACCATCACAGCATCTCATGTCGCTAGGACTGAGAGATTCTGGCTTCTCTGATAACCTTTTGTGCTGCTTCTAAGGGCACTAGCACTGCAGAAGAGATAGATTCTTGGAGAATCTATTCCATATCACTGCCAGCCCAAGCTTGCAACCCGAGATCATGCAAACCCTTCCTGCCTCTGTGGGATAGGAGGGAGGTTGAAGCCCCCATGTACAGACAGTTTGAAAAGCTTGCATGGGGGATGCTATAATACAGACTAACGTTTGCAGTGCCTCCTGCAGCAGTCAGACCTGCGGAATAAAGTGCTATTCCATCCCTCAGAGAAGTAGACAGGACCATGGTCCAGGGTACAAGGTGCAAATATGAGATTTCATACCTGTTTGAAGCAGGCTTCTACCAGGTTGGGTGGGAACATATTCCTACAGTAGATAAAACAAAGAAAGAGTTATTGTCCTGTTGAACTAGGAAGAAAACATGGTCTTCCTGGCCAACTTCTTTGTCCTGGAGCAATGTCTGAGGTCACAACTTTCACAATGTCCACTTAAGCCCTTTTGGTCTGACTGACAGAAGAAGGGAATATGCTGATCTTGCAACTTGTCAGACTTCCACTACATGTTTTCAGACTCCAGAAGGTTATTCAGGTATGTGGAAAGAGATGACACACATACTGCCCTGGGATATAGGTACATTGTAAAACCATCATCAAACCCAACCGAACCTTGAAACAATACCATACTACAATGATTAATACACTGCCTTGCTCTCAGCCTCACCTCTACAGCTGTCATGTGAGTTCTCTGTTATCCTGTTATCTCCAAAAACCACTTGACATGGTACAGCTTTGCAATTCACTGAGTAAGGTCACAGCAAGGGAAGAAAAGACAATGTCTTGGGAACCACTTCCTTGATTTCCTTTGTCATTAAAGATGGATATTTGGAGTAGCCTTTGCCGGGTGAATTTCTGAAACCTAGGTAGCCCACTGATGGTTTTAATTTCTTGTTTTGTGGAGCACACCATGACCTCTTACATTAATACCTCTGGAGAAGGGCTGGATTCCAGGCCAAGTACTCAGTCTCAGAGTGGCAAAGCCAGTTAGCTAGACTAAACTAGAAATACTAGGCTTGCCAAGACTCAGCCTTTAACCTCTTTCCCTAAGACTGTATGTTTAAAGCTGTGATACTTCAAAAGGATGCTCCATGAAGGAATGTAATCTCACTGATATGGTCTCAACATGAGACCATCTTGTTTACCTACCTCACCAAGTCCATGAAGGCATCTGTGGTCTGCACCTGCTCAATTCTGCCTTCCCTGTGAAGTTTGTCCTTAGATCCTTTTCCTGGGTGTATGATGATCACCATGAAGATGCCAATGAAGACAGCTATGATTGTGGTCACCATGTAGTAGATGATAGCCCGCATCCCCATCTTCCCTGAGACTCTGCTGTCCAGTGAGGCCATTCCTGGGGTGTCACACAGAGAGACAATGTGAGGAAGCCTATCATCTTAGAGAGAAAAGGAAAGCTTGAGGAAGATTCAAAGGATGCAAGGCTCATGCATGATTTGGACAGGGAACTAGGGTTTCTAGGAAGCACAGCCTACAAGGAACAGAATTTGGAGTTCCAGGGTGAGGTTCATATGGAAGAATGTGGCTTGTGGTCCTGAAGAAGCATAGCACTGGTGGATCTTAGTCTGCATTTGGGAATGTAGCAATTTTCTTTTACAGCTCTCAGAAGGGAAATTACCCCCTCCTAGTACACTGGGCCTTTCAATCCCTAATGGTGGGAGGTTTCAGCAGGTGGAACACCTTGCAATCCCTACTGCTGTCTGAAAACTTGTCTCTCATGTCTTACTTCAGGATCTGGGTGAAACAAGCCCTCCAGTCGGCGATCAAATTCAATCCTTTTCGACTAACAAAAATTAACCTTCTCTAGGTTGGAGAAAACCTGAAATTTACTTGGGCAACAATCTTGGAGCCATTTGAGGTTATGTAGGATTAAATCCTTGTTAGTGCTGGGCGTTGGAACCACTGCATTGTGTTCTCCCCAGTCTTCTGAGAAAGCAGAAGTTCTTCTGCTTCTCTGCACTACTACTGAGCTGGCAGGGGTCTCAGTGTGGATCATGTTCCCTATGGCTGTAGATTCAGGCTCATCACTACTAGCCAAGCTAATCCAAGCACCTCCAGCTGAGTCATGAAGAGGTACCCGAACAACAGCTTTGCTGACCATTGTCTGGACTGAAAGCAGCAGAAAGTACTTCTCACCTGTAATCAAGCTAGAGACAATGAGAGGAAGAACCAGCATCTGGAGCATACGCATCAGCAGCTCGCCAGGGAAGGAGAAATACTTGATCTGGCGATAGGTCAGCTGGTAGGGCCGGAGGGAGAAGGCCAGGATAATTCCTGTGGATCAGCAAGGGATGAGAATGGAAGTGGCACAGTGTGATCCAGTGGTCTGTCCCTCAGTCCTACAATGTGGTTTTTCTCTTCTCATTTACTCTCAGTTGCTCTTCTTTACAAAGGAACAAATGCTCATTTTCCAAAAGGCTATCATCCAGTTTTTATTATATATTCGCTCTCTCTCTCTGACATATTTATGTGCAGAGGGGTCTTGTGCGAAAGCACAGGTCTCCTTGTTCCCTACTGCTCTTGCTCTATTGCTCTTCTGGAGTCTGTTCCCAGGAAGCTCATTAATACAAAATGCTGTGATGAGAGATATGATCTTACAGACTAAAATAATTGTGACTATATGGTTCAGATTCTTTGTCTACCCACCTCTTAAAGCTGAGTTCAGCCAGTTAGAGTCATGTAGCCTGGATCAAAAGCTAGAGACAACCTGCTATCTGCTAAGCAGATTTGGTTTGCATTGTATCACGGCCATTTGCAGCATTTCTGGTCCTGTCAGGCTATAGCTTTGGGACAAATCTGAAAAGCCCTTGCGCCTACAGCTGCACTCACAAGATGCCTCTGAAGAAACCTGGATGATTTGTACAAGGATTGATTGAGTTGGACCATCAAACTCTTTCCATCATAGAGTGTTTCTATACTGCGCTAGAAAGGATCAACAAGGACTCCCACATACACACTCTCTGTTGGGTCCCTTGATCTTGCACAAAAGTACTCATGATGTGGGCAGCACTTTGAGCTGCCAGCTCATCAGCTTCAACTCCTCAGTCAAATCTCCGTGATAAAATAAAAATCTTCATAAAATAAACAAACATTTCCCCATATTTATAAATGGTGCCTGGTGTTGCCACCAGCTCCATACCTAGTAGGACTGCAGCAATGGTGAAGAGGACGAAGGCATTTCTCCTGAAGAAGCTTTTAGCACTCTCAGCAGTGATGCTGTGCATCCGCTTCTTGGCCCGCGCCGCCCGCTTGTGCACAGCCTGCTGGAACCGCTGCACCCGGCTGTCGGCGTGGAGCCGCTTGGCTGCATCCTCGTTGAGGAACAGGCTGTTGACGTGGCTCTGCTCGCCCATGGTCAGCACAGCTGCTTAGTCCTCCAGACACAGCTCTGCCTAGGCTGGGCAGGGAGAAGTACAGGCAGGAAAGCATAAGCTGTAGCACATCTTGCCTTTGTCTTTAGGTCATTTCCCTGGGGCCTGCTCACAAAGGTTTATTTAAAGTTGATTAATGACCTTCTCTGACCATATGCAAGGAGCAGCCCTTGGTGAAGGGCATGTAAAGGGCTGCCAGGGTCTTGTCACTACTGCTTTGGTGCCTCTAGAGAAGCTCTGGCCCCTATAGCACCCAAGCTGGACTGAAGAGTGTTTTATGTTGGCCTGGGCAACCAGAATGGGCTCCGCAGCCAGCCAGGCCTGTTCAAAGTTTGACCACTTTGGAATGGCATTAATTTTTCTCACCTGGCAATAAACTCTCTTCCCATACACCACTCTTCCAAACAAAACCAAGCAGTAAACAACATTTCTGATGGCCCTCCAAGGTGGACAAGTCCCTACCACAACAACTTTCCCCATGACAGCAATTGGTGCTGGCTGTTTCTGTAGAAAGGAACATTATCCCCTTGCCTTACATGAAGTCTGAGGATAAGACTTTATTTACTGACTTTCCTTTGAAACACAACAGGACTTTCAAGTAGTATCTCTTGTCAAACTCCACTAATGGGATTAACCTGATGTTCTGTCTTGATAAATACTAAGACTGAAATCAAACCTACTCCAAAGAGATAAATAAAGAACCAATTCTGCTCCATTGCCAATTGGCTAAAAGGCCTGGACAGTCTAGTGTACTTTATCTGTTTAGTTTTTACTGTTATTTCTATATCCTCTGAACAGAAGAACAAGGAGGCTGCACAGGCAAATCAGTCCCCTCTAGGGTGCTAGAAGGCACCAGCCACCCAACAGTTCACATAGTGAAGAAGATTATTGCTGGACAATGCAGGTGCCATTTTCCTTTTGTCACTGTGCCTTGACAGATGGAAGGTCTGAAAATTATTCTTATTCCCAGGAATTTGCAAAGGTAATACAAACCTAAATGAAACCAAAGAACAAAGTCATCTTAGCACATCAGCAAGTGCTGGAAAACCTTCTTTGGTGTTGCAAGTCAAATAAGAGCTAGTCCATTTGTAATCCTAAATTTAAATCAAAGACACCCTTATAAATGAGACTACGTTCTCCATAAATTACACACCTAGTATCTTCCACTTTGACCCAGATAAATGCCTATAGTGAACTGAAGACATTGCCTTAAGGAGGAGCGTCTTTGTGGTACAAGATTGCAAGGTCATGCACAGAAGGTGGAGATCAACCTCTATTCTGAGACAAGGTTTGTTTGCATGCATAGGTGCTAATGCTTTCATGAGGTTCAGAACAGCAGACACACCTGAGGTGGCCCAGCCAGGTCACTCTAAGCCCTCCCAAGGCTAAGCTGCACAAAGACCACTGGCAAAGAGGATGTGTATTTGCTGCAGGAACCTAGCAGTGCTGCTGTGGTCACCCCAGCTTTTAAGTCAGCAAACAGCATTCCATGGATTTTGGTCCACTCATTCCAGCTTGACCAAGCATTGCATTCCTTACTATTACCATTACCTTACCATTACTCCACTTTTATCTGTTGCAGACAATACACACTAGACTGTGTGAAAAGTTTGCCTATCTTCCTTCCTTTTGCTGTGTGAAAAGTTTTCCTTCCTTCCTTCCTTCCTTCCTTCCTTCCTTCCTTCCTTCCTTCCTTCCTTCCTTCCTTCCTTCCTTCCTTCCTTCCTTCCTTCCTTCCTTCCTTCCTTCCTTCCTTCCTTCCTTCCTTCCTTCCTTCCTTCTTCCTTCCTTCCTTCCTTCCTTCCTTCCTTCCTTCCTTCCTTCCTTCCTTCCTTCCTTCCTTCCTTCCTTCCTTCCTTCCTTCCTTCCTTCCTTCCTTCCTTCCTTCCTTCCTTCCTTCCTTCCTTCCTCACACCAGACTATGTGAAAAGTTTGCCTTCCTTCCTTCCTTCCTTGCCAGTCCTGTTTTTCACAGCTACACCTGAGAAAAAGAAACTGCAAGATTCTTTCAGTTCATTGAGATTGTGCCACCTGAACCTGACAGCAGGTTTAGAAACTATGATTTCAATCCCCTTGTGTCCCACAATAAACTCGTATCATTTATAGCCTTCCAGATATAGAGTTCAACAAATGACCCAGAACAGGTGACACTGGAACACACCTAGGTGGGTTTAAATGTCTCCAGAGGGAGACTCCATGACTGGCTTGGGCAGCTGTTCCAGTCCTCTCCCACTTTCAATGTCAGGAAGTGCTACCTCATGCTGACATGGAACTTTTTGTGGTTTCGTTTAAGGCCATTACTCCTTGTCCTGTTGCTTGGGCATTAGGACTTCCTAACATCCAGTCTGATCATTCCCTGGCATGACTTTGGACCATTCCCAGTTGTGCTGCCCCAGGATCTCAGAGAGAACACTCCAGCACCTCCCTCTCCACATTCCCTCCTGAGGAAGCTGCAGAAAGCAATGCATCCCAGCCTCCGTTTCTCTGAAGGAGACAAGCTCACTCAACTGCTCCTTGTAGGACATGCCTTCCAGCTCTTCACCAGAAAGTTCACCCTACATTCCCTTTCCCTGGACATGTTTGAGGACATTCACAGGTCCCTCTCTGCTCTTCAGCCGCTCCTCTCCCAGTTTAGACTTGTACTCAGTGTTACTCCCTCCCAGCTGCAAAAATAGCACTTGGACTACTTCCATTTCATGCCTGAGATAGCCCAATGGTCCAATTCATCAAAATTCTCCTTTGAGGCCTCTTGTTTCTCAAGAAAGTCAATGGCACCTCCCTGTTTGATTTTGTCAGCAAGCTTGCTAATGGGATATTCAATTCCTGCATCTGGATCATGGATAAAAATACTGAACAGTACTGGCCCCAGTGTTAAGCCCCAAGGACACCACCAGTGACCACTCACCAGCCAGACACAGGCCCATTCATTACCACCATTCAAGCCCTGCCGTCCAGCCGGCTCTTTACACTGCACACCATCAACTTGACCCTCCCACAGCTGGACAACTGTCCAGAAGGATGCTGTGAGGGACAGTATCAAAAGCTGCACTAAAGCCAGGAAAACTGCATGCACCACCTACCCTTTATCAGCTTGGGGTGTGACTTCATCCTAGAAGGAAATCAAACTCGTTAGAGAGGACTTTTTCTCTGTAAACCCATGTTGAAGATTGCATTATTCTTCAAATACGTTTCAGTAGTATTCAGGAGGACCTTCTCCATAATCTTTCTAGAAACTGAGGTTAGACTCATCGGCCTTTGTGTAGTTCTTTGTGTCTTCCTTTACACCTTTCTGGTGGATTAGAATAACACTGGCTTGCTTCCCAGTCAGCAGGGATGCCGTGTGACTTCTTACAGTAGAGCAACTGAGGCAATCAATTCCAAAAGAAGAACAACCAGAGAAACTTTCAAGCCCCAGTCACTCTTCTTCTTACTCCCAAACTACTCACTCTTCATCAAATGACCCAGCACACATTGGTAATGTGAAGTACTACCTTACTTTGACGTGGAAAGTTCCAAACAGTTTAGTGAAGTCAAAAGACACATTGATTACTCTAAAATCACCCACCTCAGACTTTCTACACACAAACCAAACTTTTCCTTTGCTGTGGTGACCTGAGAGAAGACCCACGTTGAGTAGGGAAAAGTGGGCTCCTCCTCCTGCAAATCTTGCCTTTCTTAGAGTTGGACCATACCACAGCAATGGCACAATTTCCTGTACAGGGAAGGTGGGAGCAGAACCCACAGATATAAAAGGACTCACACAATTTTTTCTCCAGATGTCTCCCCATCTGGAAAATGTATTTTTGTCCAAACAAAAGGAAATTTCTATTTTGATATGAGAAAGTACAGGATTAATCATTAGATCCCATGTTGCACCATGTGTTCAGCTGCCTTTTAGAGCAAAAGTTATTGCACAGAAGGAACTCATTAGCAGATCTTGCTCCTTTGATGTCCCCACCCTCTTGCTGTCTTGCTCCCTTTCTCTATTTGCATATTTTGCAACAGAGCAGCCCCCTCCACAGCACATTCTCTCTGTGATGCTGGTCTGGAATTTTGTAAATGTTCTCTATTGCATGAGCAGGAAGTTCTCAGACTCTTGCAGTAAAGTCACAAAAATTCTCTTGTCAATGGCTTGGATTTTCCTTCTTGTGAGGAAGAAGGTAGCTTTGCTCTCTCGGTGAAGGTTGTTCTATCAGTGACTGCTTCACCAGTCTCCACTCTGCCAGAAACACCAAGATATTTGACAGACTATTTTTGGAGGTAACTTCAAGGTTTGAGCAGGGAGCACAAGATATTTTGCAAGAAGGATCAGTGTTGCAAAACTAATACCTAGTTTCTGGCAATGAGGTTTCACATAAACAGAGGAATTTTTGCTATTTTAGAGGTATCAGTCAGATGTTGGTGAGAGTGAAAAATGGGAAGGAAGGCTTCTGCACTACATTTTGTCCTGCCCTTTGCACATTTTTCTGTGTTTATCTCCCCATCTACCCAAGGAGATTTCCAAAATGGGGGTGGAGTGCAATAGAGATTAAGCACTTATAAAGAGCTAGAAAACAGGGAAGCTCTGAATCAACTGAGATGCATCTGTTCCTCGTTGTACTGAACATTGAAGAACATCTGTCCTCTTTATCTTTTGTCTCTGTTAAAGCAGCCAACATCAGAAAAGCCGACATCAAAAAAGCATTCAGTGTGCAGCATCTTCCTGTGAGCATGTTTTAAAAGTAGAAAGTATTAAAATTCTGGCGGAAGGGAGACTGGAGATAGCCATGGCACACTCACAGTGCTGGAGAGCCAAATGTGGAAGCATCAGGGCAGATTTGCATCCCCTTCTCACAAATTGTATAATTTTGGTCCCACAAAGTTCCACATTCAAAATCTGAGAGTAAAATATTGTACACAGCAGAGAAACTTCTTGAAATAGTGTCTTGAATATAATCTTTGATAACAGGCTCTGTAAAGACACACAGACTCCCACATTTTGACCATGCCCCTCTCCCAAAGAAAAGGCCAGCTTCTTTAAAAGAAGAACTAGGGGAGCTGGAGAAGTAAAAAGCAATGTTCAAATGTATCTAGTTGAAGGAAAATCCACATCAGTAAGGATATGGCTTCAGTGTCAGATCAGTCAGAGTTTTAAAAACTTTTGTAAAGGCTCATGCATGAAAGGTTTTTAAAGCAATGGATATGAAAGGGAATGAAAGGGGAGATCCCCTTTTCATCATCACTTTTGGTGACAGGATGCCAACAGAGATTTCAGTTGAGATTTCCAAAAAGAAAGTGTGCAGAGGGCTGAGCTGTTCATCTGCTCACAAGTGACAGGAAGAATGATCTGCTCTATGCATAAATGAAAAGCAGTAAACACAGAAAGAAAAACTCTCAGTTCCAATTTCTTTGTGAGTTGACTCACAAAGAAACTGGAAAGACCACAGAAAAGCACACACTGACAGAAGAAAGTACTAGGAATTATTTGGGAGACATTAGGGGACAAAGAAGAAAATATTCCATCCCTGAGAGGATGAGTGGTAACTGGGATGGAGTTAATTTTCCTTCTAATAGTTGGTACAGTGCTGTGTTTGAAATTTCGAGTGAGAGTAATCTCAGAATTGGTCTTCTGATAAAGGGAAAATGCCAAGACATGAATCTCACTTGTGGGAATGATACAGCTTTCACACTGCAACATTAAATGCTTGAAACTTGTATTTAGAAACCCATAGACACAAATATTGCTACATCACAACAACAGAAGAAAAATGAAATTATTCAGACAAATTTCAAGTTGCTTGCTGAAGAAATTTTGCATTTAACTCAGATTCTAGGAAAGCTGCTGTGCAAGTCTTCAATTACTTACTTTCTTTGTTGTGCAGGCTTAACTTCAGAAAAAACCCAGCCAAGTTTGACTGCTATAAAGCTGTCATCACTGAAATGTTTCTACGTTCAGTTATTCAAACATCAAGAGGCAGGCTATAAGTATTTATAAATTTTTCTTCATGTGCTGCAAAGTTTTGCACTGTCTGTATTAAGATGGTTTGCATCCATGGGAGCTCACAAGCAAGCTCCTCCTGAGCCATGCATGTTTCAGACTATCTGCAGAGATGGAGGGCAGACTTTCCTCAGAAATGCACTGGTCATGAATCCAGTCTGTCCCCTGGGCAGGCAGGTAGACTCTCAGTCTGTGTGTTCCACGGTGCTGGGGGAGCCCTGCAGAGCCCCATGGGTGCGGTGCCTGTCACTGGGCAGTATCAGCACAGTGCAGAGCCCAGTGCTGTGCAGCAGGGCTGCATCTGGAGGCAAGATCTGGGCAGAGCTGGAGGAGATAAGTTGCATCTGCATATGCAGATCTAGACAGCATGTAGATCTGCAGAGGGCACAGTTCCACATGGAAAAACATCTCTCAAGAGGTCAGGGCAGTGGTGCTGGCCAGAGGAGGTCAGTTCTGTGGAGCAGTGATACATCGAGTTTTGCCAGGGAGAACAGACAGTTCTGCTGCCTGCAGAGAAGCTGTTTGACTGTTTGGAACCAAAGGGGATTATTCTCTGTTTCACGTGAGTTTCTCATGCCTTAATACCACTTCATGGCAAGAGGAGAAACTACATGTAGGGAAATAAAAATAAATCTACTTAATGCCTGTATGCAACTCTGCTCTCATTCCAGAGACATGCAACAGCTTAGAGGACACAAAGAAGCAAGTGTTCTGAGCATGGGGGTGGGCTGCAGAGATCTCTGGCCTAGCTTTGTCCAGGTAATGGTTAGAGAAAGGCTGTGGTGGATGAAGAAATATATCTGACTACTTTAAATCGTCCAGACTCAAAATCAAACCCCTAATAACAGTTTCTTAAGGCCTACATCTGGTACATCACCCCTGGGACCACAGAACTCCCAGGACATCCCAGGTGGGACCAGCACTAGAGTCCAGAAACTCTGCTGTGCTTGTGCCAGCAGGTTGAGAGAGGTGATCCCTCCCCTCCGACTCAGCACTGGTCAGGCCACAGCTGGCATGCTGTGTCCAGGTCTGGGTTTCCCAGTATGGATATAGGGAAGAGAGTCCACTGAAGGACTGCAAAGGTGATGGAGGGACTGGGGCATCTCCCATGAGGAAAGACTGGGAGATCTGGGACTGCTCAGCCTGAAGGAGAGAAGGCTTGGGGTAGGTCTTATCAATGTACACCTGCGGGGAGGGTGTGAAGAATTCAGTGCCAGACCTTTCTCAGTGTTGCACAGTGACCATGAGAGGTGGCAGACGTGAATTGAAGTACCAGGAAATTCTTCTTAAGAATAAAGAGTGTCTTTGCTGCTGCAAGACAGACTGAACACTGGGGCAAGCTGCCCAAAGGGGCTAGCGGGGTGTTCTCCATTCTTGGAGGTATTCAGAAGCTGTCTGTACATAGTCCTGAGCAACCAACTGTGGCTGACTCTGTTTTGGGCAGAGGGGTTGCACTAGGTGATGTTTAGGGATCCCTGACAACCTCAGCAATGCTGTGACCTTCCTTCTGCTGATGTGCTGTGAGACAAAGCTTTACGAGATTTCAGACAGCACTGACACATCCTGTCCATGGCAGTGTCCTGGAGGTGATTTACACTTATAATTAGCACAGAGACATGGTTGGTTCTCCACTATTCTCTCACCCTGTGACCCCTGCACAGCACTTCTGTACTGCACTGAAAGACAAACAAGAAAATGCTGCTTCATTGAAACAGCCAAATGCCACTTGTGGCTGCTGGACAGATTGTGAGGACTCAGGGGTGACACAGCAGAGGGGGAGCAATCAATCAAGTGGATCCACTGTGAGATAATCCTCTTGAAAGGGGAAGGTCCTGACCACTGGCAGGACATGGCATTACAGGGCATTCTTGCCATGGTGTGTGGGATTGGAAAAAATAACAAAAATTTCAGATGAAGACTGTGTCTGCCTTCTTGCCCTGTGCTCCACTATCTCATGAGGCAGAACACAGCTGCCATCTCATGCCTGCTTCCCCTGCCCTCACATGGACATGCTGACACAGCTTTCTGATTACTAATGTGTCCAAGAGATATCAGCTGATGATCAAATAACCTGCCCCAAGAGAGGCAAAAATCTGCATATCACACACAGCAGAGGAGAGCTCCACTCTTCAGAGCGTTCAGGCACTTGGCTGGGACAGGCCCAGCTGTCAGTATTCAGAAAAAATGGATGGGAAACAATGACTAAAATGCAGCTGCTTTACACATTGTCCCACTATTGCTAATGTCTGTAGAAGAACACAAAAAGGGGTTAATCTAATTAGCCAGTTTTACTCCTGGGACTGGCAGAAGTCAGCCAAAATAGAAATGCCCATTGCAAACCCTCTCCCAGGTTTACCAGCCTCCAGGGGCTGGTGGAAGAGAGGCAATATAATCCCAAGACAGCAGTGTTTGGTACAGTGTGTACCATCACACCCTGCCAGGGGCATGGCACATGGCACACGGTCAAGCCATGCTGCTGAAAGGATGACACTGGAAAAGCATGTCAGGTGTCCCCCTCAATGACAGCTGCCCCAGGCTCCCTCTTCCCTCTGCTAATGCAACCCCATTTTAGTTTTCATTGCTGAAAGCCAGACAGACTGTGAAATAACCAGCACCTTGGAGTCCACTGTTTCTCTTGTCTCCAAGGAAACTCTGCTTTATGTTCAACATCAAAACCAGCAGAATTTTCAGTGAGGGAAGTCTCTGCAGGTGGCAGCAAGGAAGCACCCAAGGTGGGAGAAGAAGGAGAAATCTCTGCAGAAGGAGAGGCGTTGGAAAGTGTTATGCACAGTTAGGCACATATGGAAGGGCAAGGCAAGGGGTTACTGAAAAATCTGTGCCAGTCTTTCCGCGGTGGACTTTTGGTGCTGGGTCACCAAGGGAGAGGAGTTAAATAGCCCATCCTCACATGGTGGGAGGGGAGGCTCAGTGCTTATGAGGAAGGGGCATGTCACTCTGCTCAGTGGTCTGAAAGTTGCTGTTGGCAGCTCTCAAGTTCTACTGGCTTTTAAGCAGACCATGGACACTCCAGAGTGGGAAGCTACAGTCCCCCTACTGCCAGCTGAGTAAAAAGAGGTTCTTTGTGGGGATTGTCTTTGCAAAGATGGCAAAGGAGGAGCAGATGTCCCCACTCCCACCTGACATCTCCTCATTGATAGCTCAGTGCCTGTGATCAGGAGAATTAAATCCAGCCGTTGTGCTATTGCCTGGGCTTTTTTTTCAGTCCTGAGGACCAGGATCTCTATCCTCACAGGGTTCATAGACTCCCCTTGGCTGGAGACATCCTTACCCCTCATGCTATTAGATCCTTTGCAGCCTGGCCCATTGCTTGTGCTTGGGAAGGGAAATACAAGCTGAAAGCAGTGCAACCAAAGAGCCTATGTTGAAAATTTCCATTCACAAGCCCAACTCAGCCATCTTTGCATTGCTAAAGCAGTCCCTGGAAGGGCTTTCTGCTCAGCAGGGCATTTCTCTTTCTTGATACCTGTCAGCAAGCTACCTCCCAGACAACTCCTACCACAACAATGGACCCAGGAAGAGAACAGATCTGTTCAGGGCCCAGTCACTGGCCCATCTCTGTGAGAGCACCAGCTAAAGGGAGAGGAATCTACAATAGGCAGGAATTTCAGCCCAGTTGAGCTCTACAATGACAGTGATCACCAGCAGAGCAGTGGGTTTGGGGCCTAAGTACAAAACTGGAGGGACAAGTGCCACTCTCCACAATGCTCCCTACTCATGCCAAGGTCCTGTGATAAGGTTGTGTCGCTCAAGCTTCCCACAGGCATTTAACCCCAACCCAAGACACAGAATCACATATTTAGAGCACCCCCCACTGGGCAGCTCCCTGTCCTAAAGCAGATGAGAGCTATCCCTGCCACTCTCATGCACATGCCCAAGGAAATACCCTTCCCTGCTTCAGCCCCTAGTACTGGCATCACTCTTATTCATGCATTCAGATTCACTGATAAAACCACTCACCTGGAACCACTGCAGGTTGCCAAGCACAGAGGGAAGCAAGTAGTTTTCGTCTTGGGGGATTATTCTGCGTTGTTTTGTTCTTTAATTCTTTCAAAGGCAGGAAGCAGGATTTTCTCCCTAGAAAAGTACAGTGTTAGCAGAGACCTCTGAGCAATACCTCCTGAGAGAGGAAAGGAAGACTGTATATGCTCAGGATACATGGCAGAAAGGGGTGGGGGAGTGGCATGTAGGAGGAGACAGAAAAAATCTTTGATGATTGCACCAGACCAGAGCACAGAAAGCACCTGTCATCAGGAGGTTGCATAGAGCCCTTATTGGGTTTCGCAGTACCAGTGGGTTTGCACTTTCTTCTGCCTCCTCACACAAGCTTCAAGGACAGCTAGCAATAACAAAGAGCAGGGCAGCTGTTAAATGAAAATCAAATCTCATCCCCATTCCATTCCTGCCCTTACAAGGGTTCCTTCCACAAGGGAGGCTGCATGCATCCAGCAGCAACAGCTGAGTATTGGACAGGCAGGTCCTTCACTGGTCCAGTCTGTGTGTACAGGACCTATGAGATCCAGAGACTCCTGTGGTTTGTCCAGATCAGCCTTAGGGGATAGACATGTGTCTGTGCCTCAGCCAAACTGCTGCAGCTTCTCTTCAATGTATTAGGCACATCTTATGGAGGAATCAGTTCACTGAGCATGCAAAGGAAATACAGTAGCTGTACAGTCTGTCAGGGAAACAGACTCTGCTTCCAAGGAAACAGGCGAAACTGCCACTGCTCACTGGTTTCTTAAATATTGATTCCTGATGCAGTTTCTTAGATAAAAGTCCCACATTTCAAAATTTTGATCAATGCACTATGTCAAAACCACAAGTCAGGTTACAGGTGTGAACACCACACAGCCCACTCTGGCCTCTGAATGTGGCAGAGTGAAAAATTATATCCAGAAATCAAGCCACAGCATTAAAGTCTGTTTCTAGCCCTACCAGATACAAGACTCACAATGGACATAGTTGTTTAATGAAAGTAGCCTTCTCCTTAATTCAGGTGGCCCCATTGTAGGGATTTTGCTGTGTGCTCTGGCTTTGGCATACCAAGGCTGACATGTTGTGTCTGCAGCTGGAGCTTGCCAGAGAGTTTGAACTCATCTAGTCAGGCATAGGTCAAAGGCAAAGCATCATGTTCATTTTATAGATGATGCTGGAAATTAAATCCCCCCCAAATCCTGTGTCCTCATCAGCTGTAGGAAGAGGAGAACTGGACCTCTTCAGCCCAGGTTACAGAGAGCAACTCCCAGGACCAAATGGCTTTTTCAGACATTGATCATAGAATTGTTTAGGTTTGAAAAGAACTTTAAAATCATTGAGTGCAACCATAAATCAGGATGGTGATTAGATGGGACTTCGCTCAATGAGCCATTTGGAGTCATGACTGTGTCTGTCATTCTCCCTTGTTTAAACTTGTTCCAGACACAAGGCATCGTTGCATTAGGAGACAAGGACACACTCTCTGAATCCAATAAATTGCTTGGTCTTCACATGATTCCATGGCTAATGACTCTAATCTTCTTACTGAAGGTTCAAGAACATTCTCAGGTCATGCAAGTGTCAGCTGGGGACTGTAAATTCAAGTACTGTGCTCTGCAAGGTTTGTCATCTTTCCAGAAAAACACATATTGGAATGGGCTACCGAAGAAAATATTTTTATTCCCAAATTAATACTTCTAGTTTTGGAGAACAGGTGTGCTCTGCCTGTACCACGCACCAAAACCCTGCAGAACTGTGGCTGAGAGGCAGTCCAGCCACAGACGTACAGGGAGACTGATTGTGGTGGCCCAACCTGGCACATGGTTGATTTTCTTTGCTTTCTCTGATGGTTCACATTGGCCATTGCTGAGGCAGTCCCAGAGAAAGGGTATCTCCTATTCCACATGCTCCTGCTTCTCATTTGCTTGGCCAGAAGCTGCTCTGGCAGAAGGGCCCCTGGCAGCACTGTTGGCACTGCTGGGGGCTGATGACCTGTAGCAGAGCACTCCTATGTGGGACTAGTGCATTTCTGGTGCTACCCAGAGTGGCAGAGCAGCTGCACACTTGGCCACCTCTCAAATCCTGTTCTATTGCCTGATTCCACCTCAGGCAGCAGTGTTTAGCTAACAGTGAATGGTTGTCCTTTCCACCTCCTATGCCTGAAGTCCAGCTTGGCTCCTAGAATCTCTCTTAATTCCTACCCTGGTTTTTAATCCCCTGGTTAGCACCCATAGGCCTTTTTAAGCCACAAACTTGCAGTTACAAGTGCCTTAAACCTTCTCTTTTGGTAACTTTTTCCATATTTTGACTTGTACCTGTGGCAATTTCCAGGCAACTTTGTGTTATTAAATAGGACACAGAGCAGCAGCCTGAAGCTATGGAGGAGGTGAAGAGCTCTGCTCCCTCAGGACGGAGCTGCCTGATGCCTAGGCAGTCTTTCCAGGGTAAAGCAATCCTTGCGTACAAACTCCATGGTCAGCTAACTCTCCCAAGTCTCTCCTCATTCTAGGACTGCCAGGCACACTTGATCATCCACATCAGAGGCCATATGATGCTCTAAGTTTTCAACAATGGGTAAAAACGAAACTCACAATGTCACCTTGTGAGAGGCAATGAGAAAAGACATGGCAACTGCACCTCCTGTCATGGAGTCTCCTTCCAGAGGGTGTTCTGATGCTGTCCTTGCACAGCTGCTTGAAGATAAAGGAGGGGCTTGATGGGAAACAGCTTTCCAAAATCAGCCCCCTGGAAATTTCCTCCACTAAGCGCCTTTCAAAATTATTTTGGCTAATTCCACAAGTAGACAAAAAGTATTACATAGGGACAGGGCAGTTTTGCACCCTTTCCATCCTTAGATACGTCCTCGGTCTGTATTGATGCCCTTTTCTCTAGTCCTAGAAACAGAAGCCAGACACAGGATGATAAAAAGGGGGATGTTTATATAAGGATCCTCAGGTCCACAATCCATTAGGTGAAAAATGCTGAAGATGCTTGCCCCAAGTAACCCATGTACCATTTTTATAGATTCTGCAAATTAATATATCTGACAAGACCCTCCCCCAATTAGAAGTACACTCCATAAAGTAATGCCCCCTAGCTCTAGCACCATCTAAATCCTCCTCCCTCAGATAAGGACCAGGCCCTGTTTATAAGAATATGTCTCCAAGAGCTGGTTTCAACCTTGGTTTCTAAGGAGAACCAAGACAGCATAAGGGTACTGGAATTTGTTTTGTCTTTCTGCCCAGGAAAATACTGAAACTAAGTTAAAATAATAGACTACAAAGCTACAAATATATGTGCAAAGAATACAGAAAATATATAAAAGAAAGAAAGGCATAAATCCAGACAGCATCAGTATGTCTGCCCAAATTGGAAAGACCCAGATCCTAAACAAGTGAAGTTCTGGGCAAATAACTCTTGAGACAAATTTTGACAAAGGGCTTGTGTGTCTAAAGGACAGGTTTGCAGGTCCAGCAGAACAAGTCCTTCTTTATCACCTCTACTTTTTAAGAAAGACTGATTTCTATTGGATCTTTAAAAAGCAAAACACCTATAACTGGGCTAAGAGTTGACTCATAATGTAATAAGGTAAATCTCCCATGTCAGTCTCTGTTGGAAGGCAGTTAGAGTGTCCAGTTTGGACACACAGCCTGGAGGAGGCGTTGAGGCTGTGGGGCTGGGACACAAAACACAAGTAGATGGTTGCATCCACTGTCCCATGACTTTCCTGGCTTCCAGCAAGCACTATGCATATCAGTCTTTTGAAAGTGCTCAATTTTTCTGAACTGCTGGAAAAAAACCCTTCAGGACCATGATGTAATGAATGGCAGGTAACTGTCACAGCCCTGTCAACCGAACATGTGGTGACTGGGGGGATGGATATGGACCATCCACACCTAGACCTGTCCTAGGACATGGATACTTTCTGCTGGAGTGTAAAAAGCCACTGGGATATTCCTTGCTGCTAATTGTTGTGAGGAAAGATGTGATTTCTTTGTGTGTTAAGCAATCCTACAGCCCTCCCCTCCCTGGATTTTGCAATTCTATAGTCTTGTTCTCCTTGTTACAGTAACCTTAATTTGGGGGTTGGTATTAATTCTTTCTCCTGCATTGCTCACTGGCCCTGGGAACGGAGTCCAATTATGCAGCTGTGACCTTCATTACAAGTTAGCAGACTTTCTGCAAATGAAATTCCTTCATGTTTCACAGAGCTACTCAAGTAATGGAATTTCCTTCCTATGGGAAATGCCAATCTCTCAAAATCTATTTTTGCCCTATTTTTTAACAAAAAGTCAAAATTTCAACTCTTACCATACATGAAGCTTATGAAAATTCATAAATGTAAATAAATATTTTGGTTTGGATCAGACTGATGTAAATCTACTCCTACCCGAGCTGTAGTTTTTCTTCATGTGAGTGCCTCTCATAATTTTTTCACCTCATTTTTTATAGACATCAAGGTCTCATGATGCTCTGCAGTGTCCCCATGTAGCCAAGCTGCTATGGTGAATTTTCCTGCATGCAGCCTGGAGGGAGGAGCACGGGCCAATGAGAACAGGGCCCTAAAAGAGAAAGAGCATGTGATGTTGTTCTCACTGACAGCACCTGCCAAGACATTTGGTTAGAATTTCTGATGGGACAACAAAACAAAGACAGTGAAGCTAAAAAATTGTATATCCAGTGACAAAAATTATTACCCCCAAATTTTGTCTGAGTAGGTTCAACTGATGAGTGAGACAAAGTTTTGTGAATTTCTGAAGTTTCTGTCATTCTAAAGTGCCCTCATTTTCTTCTTGGCTCTACTGAGAGTATGTGTGACTGAGGCATTTTAGCTATTTTGAATCCCAGCTCATGCTCCCTGCTTCTCCCAGGTACACTAGGAAACTGGGAACTTGTGTGGCACACTCCTAGGAGTTCTGCATTGGGAGTTTGTGTGATTTGTTATGTACTTTTTTTTTTTTTTTTTAGCAATCCCTTTAAATCACTATACAGGCACAGCCATTGCAAACTGCAGATTCTTACAGTGGTTACTCTGATGCCTGACTTTTCAAAACCACCATTTTCTTCAGTTTGAGAAACTGCACTGCCACTGCCACTGTAAAATAAATCCCCTGCTCCCATCCTGAGAGGTTCCCTGGTGGAAACTCACCTGATTCCCATAGCATGAAAAGAGGGGTGAGGAGTCATTTTGATTTTCTTCCCTGCCCTAATCTACCTCTGACTCTTCCTCCCAGCCCTGTGCTTGTCTGCTGCACTACAAACTAGCAGTTGTTCTCCCTGAGCTACTTGAGATTTGATTCAGGTTTGATGTCACAAACAAGTTCTTTCTTAAAACCTTTTTATTATCACTTGCCTTATTGTATTTGTACATTTATTCTACTGTATTATTCTACTGTATTGTGTTTTTCCCATGACTTGGGAATGCATCTCTCTTCCACTGCTTATGCTGCACAGAGACAATTCCAATGCCAATGTGGTACTGTCTTTTCCTTTCTTCCTTTCTATGATCAGGCTGCATCTCTCCTTCCTTCCCACCTCCGCTCTGCCTCTTGCAGCCTGTGGTTGGCTGTGCTTTCCACTACACAATTGGCCTCCCTGGTTCTCAGACTCCCAGGTTTAGCAGCTCTCTCCACTGCACTGCTGCAGTTTCTGTGTAGAATGGATTTTCAGTGAAGATGCCAACAGTCATCAGCTGCCTGGCTGAATATCAGCACAAGATTTATGTTCTTTGTCACAGTGGCTGGAAAATCACGGTCTGTTTCAGCAACAGACCAGAGATGCCTTCTCTGTGTGTTTTTGGCATTTTAACTATTACATAACTATTTATACCAATATGAGATTCTTCTTTATTACTCTAGTAAGTTTTCTTGCACCACTTATAAGTTTGGACAGCTGAATTCTATATGTGCCCAATTGCTTGGGCTGCTCTAAAGAGAGACATGCAATGCAACCACACAAGCGAATTCATAGTGGGTAGAAGCATTTATCAGGGCCCATCTTTGTACACCCTTTGAAGCACTATGAAATACACTGCCAGAATGACAGGCGGTACGACTCCCATGGATTGCCCTTACAAGTATATTATTTCTTCTTGAAACTCAGGCAAAATCTTCCAATAAGAGAATTTCCTGCTATGGAGAAGAATAGACTTCAATACAGCACAGGTTGGATGTGCCTTGCCACAGAAGCAGAAGAAAGCAGTGTACATACGAAGACTGTCCCTTTCTCCAGACCATTATTTCTGAAAACTGCTATCTGCTCAGGAAGAGGCATTTCAGACTAGCGTGTTACCTGAATACCCACAACAGAGAGACATGAATGCCATCTGACTTTATCCTTTCATCTCCTGCCTTGTCTGATCTAACTCCATTCCTTCTGAGTCATGCTTTCAAGGAGGATCAAACCATAGGTGTTTTTTTTTTCCATGGTCTCCATGATATCGTTCAGTTTGAAAAAGCCCTCTGAGATCGTCAAGTTTAGCCATTACCCCAGCATTGCCAAGCCCACTATTAACCCATGCGCCCGAGTGCCACATCCACACAGCCGTTAAATCCCTGCAGGGATGGAGACTCCACCACTGCCCTGGGTAGCTGTGCCAGGGCTGGACAGCCTTTTCAGTGAAGAATTTTTTCCAGTCTAAACCTCACCTGGTGCAGCTTGAGGCCATTAGCTACTGTCCTGTCCCTTGCTCCCCAGGAAGACAGCCCAACCCCTACCTGGCTCCACTTTCCTGTGAGGGTGATGTAGACAGTGGTAAGATCACCCTGAGCTTCCTTTTCACCCTGAGCTTCCAGGCTGAGCCCCCCCAGCTCCCTCAGCTGCTCCTTATCAGCTTGTGCTCCAGACCCTTCCCCAGCTCTGTTCCCGTCTCTGGACATGCTCCAGCCCTTCAGTGACTTTCCTGGGGTGAAGGGCCAAAAACTGACCCCTGGACTTGAGGTGGGGCTTCACCAGTGCCTAACACAGAGGGACAGTCACTGCCCTGGTCCTGCTGGCCACACTGGGGCTGGTACAGGCCAGGTGCCATTGGCCTTCTTGGCCACCTGGGCACACCTGGGCTCATGTTCAGCCACTGTTGACCAGCACCCCCAGGTCCTTCTCCACCAGGCAGCTTTCCAGCCACTCTACCCCAAACCTGGATTGTCCCATGGGGTTCTTGTGACCCAAGGGCAGGGCCCGGCCCTTTGCCTTGTTGGCCCATTGATCCTTGGGCCTGTCAAATTGCCTCTGCAGAGCAAATTTCCTGCCCTCCAGCAAATCAACATCCCACCCAGCTTGGTGTCATCTGTGAAATGACTGAGGGTGTCCTTGATCTCCTTGTCCAGATCATTGATGAAAACTTTAAACAGGATTGAGCCTAAAACTAAGCCCTGGAGAACACCACTGGTTCCAGCCTGATGTGACTCCATTCTCCAGCACTCTCTTGGTTCAGAAATGCCAGACAGCTTTTACCCATAAAGAGCACACCTGTCCAGGCCATGAGCAGACAGTTTCTCCAGAATACAGTGGGAAACAGTGTCAAAAGCTTTATTAAGGTTGAGGTGTACAACATGCACAGCTTTTCCCCCATCCATTAAACAGGTCACCTTGTCATAGAAGGAGGTCAAGCAGGACCTGCCTTTCATAAACCCATGATGGCTGAGCCTGATACCCTGGTTGTCCTACACATGTCATGTGACAGCTTAAGATGATCTGCTTCATGGCACTGACTGGCCTGTAGTTCACTGGATCCTTCTTCCAATCCTTATATGTGCCTCACATTTGCTGACTTCCAGTGACCTAGGACCTCTCTGACTGAATGGGAACTGCTGGTAAAACATGTGGCTTGGTGACCTCTTTCGCCACCTCCTGCTGTACTCTTGGACTCATGCTGGTCCACGTGGCATAGCAGGTTACAGGCCATTCACTCTTGGATTTTAGGGTCTTGATTCTGCTCCCCATCTCTGTCTTCTAGTTCAGGCTACCCTGAGGACAACTGTTCTTCCTATTAAAGACTGAGGCAAAGAAGGCATTAAGTACTTCAGCTTCTTCCTCATCCTTTGTGGCAATGCTTCTCACCACATCCAATCAGGGATGGAGATTCTCCTTGGCCTTCCTGTTGCTGATGGATCTATAGAAACACTTTTTGTTATCTTTTACAGCATGGGACAGATTAACTTCTAGCTGGGCTTTGGCCCTTCTAACTTTCTCCCTGCCTAACCTCCCAACATCCTCATAAGTCCTCCTGAGTTCCCTGCCCCTTTTTCCAGAGGCGATAAATGTTCTTTTCCTCCCTGAGTTCCAGCCAAATTTCTCTGTTCAGCCAGGCCAGTCTCTTCCTCACCTGCTTGTCTTTCAGCACATGGGGACAGCCTGTTCTTGTGCCTTGAAGATTTCCTTCTTGAAAAGTGTCCAGCCTTCCTGGACCCCTCTGCCCCTCAGGGCTGCTTCCCAAGGGGCTCTCAATCAGTCTCCTAAACAGACGCAAGTCTGCTCTCCAGAAGTCCAGGGGGGCAGTTCTGCCCTCCTCCTTCCTTATTTCTCCAATATCAAAACCTCTGTCACTTCATCGCTGTGTCTGGATGGCCTCAGCTGTCACTCCCCGCCCAGTCCATCTCTGCTCACAAACAGCAAGTCCAGCAGGGCAGCTTCCCTGGTTGTCTCACTTTCCAGCTGTGTCAGGCAGTTCTCTTCCATGCACTCCAGGAACCTCATAGACTCTTTTCTCCCCACTGTGTTGTATTTCCAGCAGACATCTGGTAAACTGAAATCCCACAAAAGAACAAGGACCAGTGATTGTGGGGATTTTTCCAGCTGCTTATAAAAGGTTTTGTCTGCCTCTTCTTCCTGGTTGGTCAGTCTATGACAGTCATGGACATTCCCCCTTAACCATAAACATAAGCATTCAACCTTATCATTGAGATGCCTTTATCAGCCCAAAATGCACAGCAGAATGCACACTGAAATGCACATGTGATATTGGTTATGACACTTTTATAAGTTTAGTGTATTAGCATAGGTGACAAGAATCCCCAATAAGAAGTTAATTCCCCCCTTGGTTTAGCCTCCTACTGAAGCCTCCCCTCTTAGTTCTAGGCCCACATTGTTTAAGTCTACATACATAGGAAAGCAGAAGAATGGCCTTGGTTCACTGAAGTAAGATTAGAATAGGATTCCAGGAATGTATCTGTTTTAACAGAGTACTGGAAAAGTACTGAAGTAAACTATGAAACTATATAACTACATAATAAAACAATAGTCTACAAAGCTATAAATATATTAAATATATATAAAAAGCAAAAGTCTCGTGGCATCAATTGCCATCATTAATCTTGAGGCAGTCAAACCACTCCTTCACACACAGGTTTACCACAACAGTTCCCCTTTCTTGCCTGTCCCTTCTGAGAACTCTACAGCCACTCATTGCAGCACTCCAGTCATATGAGTTATCCCACCATGCCTCTGTGATGGCAAATATGACATAGTTTTTCAGCTGCACCATAGCTTCCAGCTCCTCCTGTTTGTTGTCCATGCCGTGGGTACTGGTGTAGGTGCACGTCAGTTGGGCTATTGATCCCACCATCCTTTTGGAGGGAGAAGCCCTAATTCCTGTGCGACCATTCTCGGATGATTCCATGGTTTCTAACCCATCAATAACCCTTGCTTCTTTGCTGCCACTTCAATCTCCATCCCTTCCCCAAGCATGGAGATTACAGTCTGAAGGATCTCACTAGCACACCGTCTCTGTGACATCGGCACAGTGCACCCAGACTTATCTCTAGTGAGCTTGGGTTATTCACCTTTGTAGTTTTTCTCACTTTGTCTTTTCATTGCTCTGTTCCCTCCTCTGCAGCACTTTCCTGCTGCTCTTTCCTAACTCCCCAGACTCCCTGCCACCACAGGTGGGTGATGATGAGGTAACAAAGAACAGTTAGAGAGAAGGGAATCCCACCCAAGAATAAGAGATGGGTTCTTAAGAAGCAAAGATTATTGTGTTGGAAGCAATCACTCTGGAACAGTTTCTGACTTGAGTGATGTTAGAAGGTCCCTGGTAACCCAAGAATCTGCAGTAGAGAGTGATGTTATCCCATAGGACAACCATGGTAGTAGGAAGGCCAAAACTGGAAGAACAGCTGTGTTGAGAGGAGCTATGTTTAGGTTACACTGTATTGTTTGATGTAGCCAAGCAATTAAAAAAAAAAGCAAACAATCACTGGCAGTAGCAGCAACACTCTTCTGAACAGTAGTGGACACAATTATTATTTGTTCTGTGCATGGTTTCTTTCTGTGGCTAAGACTCTGCAATAGAGCACCTTTCATATACACCTTGTTCCATGCCAATAGACTGAAATGTCTGAACTAGCAACTAATTATTTCAGGGGAATAACTTGCATGATTTTGCAACAACAGCATGTCACTTTCATTTGGGCATCCTCTATTGATAAGTTGTACAAACCAGAGGATGTCACAAAGCCTTTCTGTTGCTTTAAGTTGCTTGGTCTGATACTGCTATGGGGTGTCTGCCTCCTCTGAGCTGGGGAAAACAGGATGGAAAGGCTTCACTTCTGCTGCTCTGATAATATATTTTTCCAGCTTTAACTTGGCCAATTTTCTTTGCCATTCTCCATATCATATTGCCATTGGCATTGTGCTCTTCTCCAACAGCACCCAATGCTGTGTATTTGTATATGTATTACAAGGACAAAAGGGACCATGTGTGATCATCTAATCTGACCTCCTTTTTCAGGACAGGAATAGCCCTGTTTTAATTAATTTTCTTTTAAGTAGAATATACTATTTTAAAGAAATTTTAGAACCTGCATTACTGTCTTCTGGTGGTCAAGAATTCACCACAGTTTCAGGCAAATTATATAAGCCTGGGTCTACCTGACCCTGGAAATGATGCATAATCACTATGAAGAAGCAGTCAGCTGCTGCTGTAGAGGAGCTGAACTGAAGCTACTAATGCTTATGGTAATGCTGACATTGACACACCAAGAGGCTGAAGCTTAATCACCATGGACAGGCGAACACTCATGCATACAGCACCTGCAGGCAGAGTTAGACACGATGCAAATGAGGTCTGTGGTATGAACGTCTTAATCAAGGTGGATGATCCTGCAGCAGTCACTGGGACAGCAGCACCTCCAAGTTTTTTCCAGATGCTCCCTCAAATCACCACTTCCCTCAGCATGGATTCACATGGTTCCTCTTCCTCTCCTTCCAAGTGAGATCTTAAACTACAGACTGAAGCATTATGTTGGCTTCTGGGGTTTGATTTTGCAATTTGATTTCCATTCAATAACAGGGAGTCTACCTTGTTATTGAATGGCTTTCTGGAAGGAAAAGAATTAAAATCCACAAGACTTCAGAGAATGCAGACAACTCTAGAGGAAATCTACCCCATTTGCTTTCCTTCACTGAATTGCAGAATCCCCTAAAACCATCTGCTTTCAACCATTCCTCATGGACTTTGTATTTCATTCTCTCAAGTTTTGTCTAGTAAAACCACACTCTAACTTCCTCTTCTTCAGAGACTTTATTTCACTCCATTAATGACACTCTTCTGTCATGTTTCTTAGGCTCCTAATTTTGACAAAACCTGTGTTCACCTTGGGGTAGAGCCTTGCCATAAGACCTCAAGTGGAGAACTCAAAGGTTCCCTGATCCAGCAGGAATCTCCAAATCTTTCCCATTGTGGAAGGCTGTATCTCCTGAAAGCTGTATCAGAAAGATACAGGATCTCCTCTTTCAGACCGCAGGTGACTTTATGTGCATCTCCCTGCCAAACTGCTTTTGTTGTCAAATGGTATCTTATACCAAAGGCATACGGAGCTATCTGCCTATCTTTGTATCTTGTCCTGTCAGCAAGATTTCTGACAAATCACTCTTTTATATATTAATATATTAACATATTAATGCAGTCTGAAGTCAATAAAGCAGCTTTCAAATTAACAGTTGAACAGGTTCAGCTTTATAAGCTTTGCCCCTTCTGTTACATCTTTGAAGTATTACAGGGGGAAGCATGGCCATCTCTTCAAACAGTTCTCCAGGGCTGGTGTCTCAGGGATTGGTTTGCCCCCTTTGGTGCTACAGAAGGATTTGTTAAGCACACTTCACCCACTGCGACTGCACAGATCTGATGCCTGGATCTCCCTGGCCCATGCAGACAGCATGCACAGTCAGTACTGGGCTGTGATTCAGAAGGTCTCCACAGATGGGAAGGGTGCTCCAAGCTGGCTGTCTTGTGCCAGCACACAGCACAGTCATGTACAGGCAGTCACAGTATATGGGATCACTCCTGCCTCCAACCAAGCATCCTTTCCAAATTCCCACATAGGGAGTTTTCTCCCCATCCCCTCTCATGGGTCATAAAGCATATGCGTCATGAGGTGGCCCCAGATGCCTGTAGGTGTTAGGCTGAGCTCAGACAGGCATGTGGGTCTCAAGTCCTTGCTTAGAAAAGCTTGGAGTGGTGCTGGCTGTGCTGGCTGCAAGCTGTCAACAGAGGCAACACAAGCTATCTCACAGCTCATTACAGAAATTGAGCCAAAGGGAAGGCACGTTCCCAGCTTATCAGGCCACCTCCTCTGTGAGCTCTCTGATCTACTTTTCCTGTGATTGTTCCTGACCTAGGAGAAGCCCCTGAGAAATCTCACCGTTCATAGCCTGCAGCTAAATAGGCATCTGCAAGCATCGATGGTGGGGAGACGGCAGGATGGCATGCAAAGTCTGATTAACCAGATGGAAAATTCCACTCCTCTTCATCACAGCACACCATGCTGAAGAACTTGGGAAGCAAACCAGCAGTGTGTTTATCTGCTTGCCAGGCTGCTGCTCTGCTTTGGTCCCATGAATTGTGTAAATTTGCCAGGATACCTGCACTATCTGCTCAGCCCTCTTTTAGCACTGTGATAAGAAGTGCCTCTGGAACAGTATCTTGCACACTTTCCTCTGCTTTGAAATATTTTTTTAGCGGTGCTGACGGTCAATGCAGTGCAACATGAAGGGTGAGGCTCCAGCATGGGGACCAACAAAACAGACCTCTCCTTCAGCTCTGGGCATGCTGAGCACAAGAAACCTGTTACCTGATGCTTGCACTCCTTGCACCTCTGCTAAGTGATCAGCTCTGGACATCTCATCCCAGATTAACTCAAACTTTGTAAAATTGGTCAAACCTACAGACTTATAGACTCTTTTTACTTGAAGATATGAATGATAAAGTGACTAATAAACGCCAGCCTTTCAAGAATTCAGGAATCCCGGCTGATGGTCTGAAAACCTTTGTGTCCTCTCCCTTTGACTTATTTGCCCCTCTTTCCGGTGCTTTTCCACACATAAACACACTCTTACCTCTCTAATCTGCAGCTGTGCTCGCAGCAGGCTCGTTTAGTTCCCTGTGAAGAGGTGAGAAAAGCGTGCGAGTGTCTGGGCAGAAATGCCTTGTGCTACAATGTCACTCAGGTCACCAGTACACAGCCAGTGCTAACCAACGGGAATGAACCCCATGGGAATTACACAGCTGTAAATCCTGGCAACTGTGCTACACACTGTGAATGTGCTATTGCTGGTTCCCTTGCAACGTTATGCAATTAAATGATACATAACCAGCAAATAAAGTATCCATTATTAATCCATATAATATTATTTAGACTGTTCCCTCTAACACTCCTATACAATGGATCGTGTCGCTGACGGCCACAAGACACTGCTGCCTCTGATCACAGCAGGAAAGAGAAAATGCAGAGCAAGTGCCTCCACAAACGATCCCGATCCCAGCGGTGGGGGGAGAAGCCAGTCGTCCACCTCGTAGCGGAAACATGCTTAGGCACTGCCAAAGAGGGGAACGAGCCTCAGGAAAGACGTGTTCTCTGAGGGTTCTCATTTAGGTACGCAGTAATAAGGTTATTTAGTAAGGCTTCAATTCCATTATATGCTTCCCTTGGATGAGGTTTTATATGCATATACGTTTCATCCACATGTTTAAAACGCTGTTTCAAAAACCACTTGATGGGAAGGTCTGTTAGCACTTTCCGAGTCATTTGAAATGTGGTGTCAGAAAAGAGAATGAAATTTAAAGAAGTTGTGCTTGCTCAGTCTAACCAACCAGGCATCGAGCACAAAAAAATTACATACTGAGTTCTGGTTAAAAGATATATTTTGCAAAGCTGTCAGAGAATATGTAAAAGATTGATAGAAAGCAGTGGCATAGCCAATATATTGCCTTAGGCACTTCAGCTCCTTTACAGTCCAGGAGCAAGCTGCTTCTTGAAGGTCAGAAGTGTATGAACGTCTGTTCACAAACCCTGGATTCACGTAAAATCTGTAAGGACAAATTATATTACTGATACCTCTCCCCCTCTTCCTGTGATAGTGGGAAATGCACTAGATCTCTGAAAACCAAAAATAAAAAAGAGTATTTTTGATCCTTTCAAGTCCCCTAACATCTTTAATGATTCCCTGGATCGGGAATCCTGCCCACATTTGGGATCTCCTGTATGATTAACAAAGTCTTCATGCAAAATTGAGCAGAGTATTACCTTTACAGGGCGCTCACCATACCTTCAAATTGTAGACCTGGAGTAGAGCTTGTGCAGGGCTCGGGGGAAGGGGGGAGTTCAGACTCTTTCAGGAACCAAGCTCTGCCTGCTCAGGTCGAATGACAGGTTCTGTCCACTTCCAACTGCAGGGTAACGCCAGGCACCTAGCTTTTGAAGATGGAAAGAAAGCCTTTGGAGAGGAGGGGTTAGCCACAAGCATCATATCCACAGCTCGTTTCTTATTCCTTCTTTGCGCCCGTGACTTCCGCTGACCCCAGCGAGCGAGGCCCTGTTCCCCGCCCAGCACGGGGCCGCTGCGCGGGGCCGCTGCGCAGGCCCGGGTGGACGGGGTGAGGGCAGGCTGCAGACAGCGGGGTCCCGGTTAGCCCCTGGTGCTCTGTGGAGAGCGGCACGGCTGGAGCAGGCACTTGTAAGGCTCAGGGAAATGCCGGGCACAGCGTCTGGGCTTCTGCTGGGCTGCAGCGGCGGGACACAAACACAAGCCAGGAGGCCTTGATAGAGAAAATGTGTGCTAATGTCTTTTCAAACAATTCCATGAGTTGACATATTCGAAATGGGTCTTAAATTCTCCCCTAACTTCAAGCAGCAGGTTTGTTATGGAGCCCAGACAGCCCAACTCCTGAAACAGACAAGTGGGGGACTCAGCACAAGCCTGAAGTTAGGAACTTTGGGGTAAAATGACACTTTGAAGCGGGAATATGCAATAGGCAGTTCGGGAAGGCTCTACCTTCCTAGTACTTCAGACAATGGGGAAAGGAAGAGGGCAACATGCAGCCGGGAGTTTGGGATAAAAAGAGAGGCTGCATCCTCCAAAATTTTGAGAGAGACCCCACGGGGATATGTCCCAGTGGACTCTTGCCTTTTTTGATTTTAATAAAGTTGCAGGATTCCTGTGAAAAATGCATATTTTATGATTGGCTTTTCGCAAATATTAAAATGAATCTTATATGTGTTGTGTTAGAAAGTTATGTTGTATTAATTTTATTAAGTAGTGTGTTAAATATAGTTTTAGGTTATAACAAAATGTTAAAATAGAAACTATGCTATCTAAGATATTTTTTTAAAGAAAGGACTCACAGCGAGATAGCAGCCACGGGACACCTAAATCTTTCAGAGAAAGAGAATTTAGTGCTCTTTTATCAGGAGAAACTAACTTCTTCCTGCCTCTCTCAGCCATGATGATGCTGGCTAGGATTAAGAGGAAGAAGCTGATGATGACCAGGCAGAATCCTGTGTTTGAATGGAATTTATGCATCATGTATGAGATGTATGAATATGCAACAGGTTATTGTTTTTAATGGTTAATCCTCTGTTAGCGTGGGCCCTTTTTCAGGCTTATGCTGCCCAGAAAAAGGTACCCGGACTGTCCATAACTCTTGTTTCTATTGTCTTATATTGTCCTAATCCAAATTGTCCAAATTATTATTACTCTACTTATATTATTTTTTTATAACCATTTTATTACTATTAAACTTTAAAAAATTTAAAAACAAGTGATTGGCGTTTTTCACACTCCTCTGTCTTTTTTGTGGACACTGGCTTTTCATAGCAAGATTTTACACCCAATTTCTTCTCTGCCAGTTTGGAGGAACCAATTTCCACAGACCTGACTGTGGGTGAAAGCCAATGAAACAATCTGCCACGTTACTCTGCACTTTTCATAGCCTGCCTTCACTATTACAGACATATCATCTGCAGCCTTCCTACCTCCATCAGGATCACACTATTAGCAAGGAAGGAATGGCTACATAGGCTCAATTCAGCAGTTTTGTATTTCTAATTATTTTAGGCCAATGAGGTACAAGGCAGTCAGTAATGCTGCTTTGCAGAGAAGAACAATACCTGAGGAAGGTCCACCACTGCCTTGCATCTTAGATGCCTAATTTTCCACTTTCAACATGTCCTTTCTGGCTCTAGAAATAAACAAGCATCAATAGCATAGGCCAGCTGTCACAGACACGCTTGTTGTAACTCTGATCTGCTGGAAGCTGATGGATCTCATCAGCAGAATGGCAACAATAATCAGGATAATCTTTGTAGAAAATGCTCACTTATTCTGCTTTGAAACCTGAAAAGTTTGACTGCTGGATACTGATACTGGATTTGTACAATGGTGCTGTGAAAGTCTGAATAAAGTTGTTTGGCAAAGCTGAGGAAGGAGGCTGATAATACATTTTGAGTGTGTTTACATCCAACTTTAAAGGTCCTGAAAGCTTTTTTTTTTTAAATTAAAAATGAGCAGCAAAAGTGTTCCCTTTGGGTTTTGTTTACATCAAAATTCATGTTTTCATATTTCAGGAAACTTTTTGTTGTCCAGAGACAGTTGCCTCCTCTGCATAAATCTCACATCTGAAAATTCGTGTTGTCCCCCCTAGCACTTTCTAATTTCTAGTTTGCACATGAGCACTTAGCTTGGAAAAAGGGTAACTCACCTTCTGAGATGGCACCCAGCAAACATGATGCAGAAGGAAACAGACCATTGATCACATCCAGCATGGGAAGTGACGCCCCGTCCATGTGTGGCAATGGGAGCAAGGAGTGTGGCTGCTATCAGCACAGATATGCAAATCATGTAACAATTTGGGTATTTGTGATATTTACTGAACTGCAGAGATCAAGATATTTTTGCTGGAGAATCAGTCATTATGGTTACAAACACTCCCCCCACTCTTAGTCCCAGACAGGAATGCAAAAAGCTGTGCTGTCTAACCCTGCAGCTCCTCCCCTAGGGAAGCCTATTCCATCTTTTAGAGCCTTTTGGAAGCTTCAGTGGAGCTAAGGGGCTTTTGGTGCTGAGAGGGTTCCATGCAATGACCCCTCTGCTTACACTGGCAGACCCCTCTTCAAGGGCAAGTTGCAGAGGACTGTCCAGTTCAGCTCCCTGTAATGTGCTGTTTTCTGGCAGAGGTGGCGAATGTAGCATTGCTGGTTTCTTAAGTTTCCAGAACAGGAGCACAGGGTATAAACTGGCCAGGAATATTTGGTGCCATCTACTCTGAGTGGTGCGAGGGGCCTGCATTATTCTAGGTGGTATGTTGCTGCTAGGCCTCTGCTTGGCCCCAGAGTAAAGTTTTAGAGGCAGGGAGCTGGAGCTGTTCCCAATTTGTCAGTGAGGCTGGTGTTGTTGCTTGTCTGTATCACTGCCAGATTTTCATTACTGACCATATTTCTTTCCTGTACAGCTCTGACATGCTGACGTCCCCCCATTGCATCTCCAGTATGACATCTCTTGCACAGTACGTACTGTGTAATATTCCTGAAGATAAGATGTGCCGGTGTAAGTGGTGGCAAGAGCAGTGTCAAGGTAGCCTTCTGAAAAGTTGTCTGGGCTCTCTGCACTTGCCTTCTCCAGTGGCCATAAAGAAAAATGATTTGAGAAATTAGGGCGGGCATGCTGCCTTCCTGGTACCTTGGGATCGTCCCCCACACCCTGACGTCAGCATTTCCAGCACCCTGACCCTTCATGCTTCCTGGTGTGAGAGCATGTGCGTAGCCTGTCCACTTTGGCTGAGCAGAAAGCTGCTGTGTCCATGCCTATTGCCCCCAGAGGCTAAGCCCACCATGGTGTTAACCAAGGAGGAGTGTGTTTGAATTCATACTGGAAAAGTAAAAACATATGGGAAGCTTGTGATGAATTGCAGCTGCTCAGGGAGGGTCCTGAGAGGGGTCAGGGTTGCTCTAGTTCGTGGCTAACATAGGTCTAGTGCCCTTGTTGACAAAGGTGTAGTGAGTGTCCTGCTCAGCATGGCCAGAGGAAGAAACACTGTTCCTGAGATGGAGCCATAACTGAATGAGCAGATACCCATTCTTAGTCAGATGGCTTCATTTGTGCTTCATGCTCTGCTTGCTTCAGATGTTTCTCTGACATCTCAAGTTAAAAAAGATGCCATTTAGAATACAAGATGGAATTCAATACTCAGTGATTTCCCAAGAAAATATTCTAACTAATCACAAACTTGTGGCAAAAGTCACACTGGATAACCCAAACTAGCAAGAGCCTTTGGGACAGACACTGATAATGAGGCACATGACAACCATCCCCCAAAACTTTTATTTCCTCCTTAATATGCACCACAGTTTTAAATGTCCAGAGTCTGCAATTCCAATTTTCCAAATTGTAGTTGATGGTATTTTTCAAGTACTGGATTGAAGCTAAGACAAGTCTCAACTGCTTTTGTTATGTTCCAGGATGCTGAAGGATCTTTAAAAACATAATGAAGGTAAAGATTGAAGAGACCCAAGGTATTGATTGTTTGAAGGTGTTATCAGCAAGCCTGTCTGTTTAATAATTTCCATGTAAGTCGTTCTCCTGCTGCACAACCTGCAGAGACTTGAACCCATGCATAACCTTGTCTCAGACTCCATTGGCCATTGGACTTCCTACCTCTCCCAAGTTGCTGAACCTCTGGGTGAAGGCTCGGGGACCACAGCCCTCCCTCCCACCGTCAGCATGAGCAGGTCTGAGACCACCTGATGGAACTAAATAGGCACAAGTCTATGGAACCTGATTAGATGCATCCTAAGGTCCTGAGGGCTGATGTAGTTGCCAAGCCATTCTCCATCCTATTTGAAAATGGTGGTCAGGTGAAGTCCCAGTGATTGGAAAAAGGAAAACATCAATCCCATTTTTAAAAAGGTGTCGTGCTTTTAAGTCCAGCTGGAAATTCAGCCTTATACAGCCTTACAACCTCCTTTCCCCCCCTCCCATAAGAGAGAAACAAAAGTCAGAGACAGCAATTTACTGGAAACAGTAATGTGATGAGCAAATGAACAGTAACAGCAACAATATTAATAACAAAAGTATACAAAAAGAGGGTGAATTACATTTTAAAAAGTGCTCACTGACCAACCAACCAACCCAGCAGGTGCTGCATGGTTCTGAGACAATGAGGAAAATGGCCCCTGGGCCTACCACCTTTTGACCCCTTCTTTCTCAAAAATTAGAATCCCCCACTTCACCCCACCTCCCCTGACATGAAGTGGATGGTACAGAATGACAACCTGGGCACACTCACACAGCTCCAGGCTCTGCCCCCTCATAGCTACTGCAAGAACATTAACTCTGTCTTGACCCATGGAACTACGTACCAGTGACTGTCACCTCTGTGCCTGGGAAGGTACAAGTTTGGGAGGATGCCCGTGCACAAAAAACTCAAGATGCACTCAGAATTGCAAAGCAAATTAATTTTGTTAGTTGCACTAGCAATTAATACATGCTGGCCCCTGGATTCTAGAGAAGCTGCTGAACAGGAGAAGGAGATGGAGTATGGCTCCTGAGTGGGAGGGGTAAGGAGGCAGCACACCTTCAGAGCATCCCCTGGATGAAACCAGAATGCATCATGTCTTCCTCTCCCCTCCACCCCAGGGCCATACCTTATACCTCTTCCTCAGGAGTGGCCAGTTTCAATATGATCTCACATGGGGCCAGTGTGTGAGATGAGGTCACAACAGGCCATGATAACACCTCCATGCCAACAATGGCTTTATTGTATACTATTCCCCTTTCACAAGTTGAATCCCCTGCCAGGTGACCAATACATAGTTTCATTTCTGAAGGTTAAAGTCTTACTAACTAAAAATAAGGTCTTCTTCTAAATTATCTTGTTAACGTACATAACAGCAGACCAAATATGGCAGGCCTAGACACATCTTTGGTCCCTGATACAGAAGGGACTGGAGCAGATCTTCATGGAAGCAATATTAAGACACATACAGGACAAGGAGTTGACCCGAGACAGCCAGCACAGCTTCACCAAGGGCAAGTCGTGCCTGACCACTTTGGTTGGCCTTCTATGATGCTACTGCAACAATTGTCAAGGGAAGATGACCAATTTTGTCCACCTAGACTTCTGTAAAGCTTGTGGCATGGTCCCACATGGCATCCTTATCTCTACACTGGGGAGACATGGATTTGAAGAGTGGACTATATGGTGGTGTTGTGGTTTAAGAATGGTATTCTCCAGTTTAGTACTCCTGCTGACACTATGTGCTACTTCCCCTCCACCGCCCTCCAACTGGAGGCTCAAAAGACAAAGATCATGGGTTGACATAAGAACAATTTACTGGAAACAGCAGTGAGATAAGAACATTAACAGCAACAATATTACTAACAAAAGGTACAAGAAAAATAAATTTACATGGCAAGCCCCCCCAAAAAACCCATACCAGACCATTCTGTCCACCATGTTTTCTTGGCTGGGAGGAACCCCTTCTCCCTGGACAAGACAGAGAGTGTGTCCCTTTTGTGTCAAGTAATGTCTGGACCTTAGCCGCACCCTGTCTTGGCTACTGCAAAAAATTAAGCCTGCACTATCTGAAACCAGGATAGGTGGCTAAGAAATTGGCTGGAGTCCACAGCCAGAGGTATGTGGTCTGTTGAGAAGTAAAGTTTACTTATAGAATATTAGAAATTAATTGTGTAGGTTGAAGTTTAATTGTAACTTGCTTACAGTTTAGTATGAGTGGACCCTGCTCAAAGCTTGGCTTTGAGGTGAGCTGTAAATGAACTCCGTGAACATAAACAGCTGAGCAGGGGAGGAGACAGAGATCTGGAGATCTTCAGATAAGAGCTGAGACCCTGGTGCGCCCCAAGGTTACCCCAAGCTGGAAGAGAAGAGCAGTTAATGGTCTGGTCACATGGACATGAGGAAAGAATCCAACGAGGTGTTAGAAGACCCCAGATCATAAATTGCCATTGGACCAAGGGGCATGTACAGAGCATGTGAAGGTCAGGTGCACAGACTGTGAGCAGATAAAAGCCCAGGAGTTGTGCTGTTCAGGGTCCCTCTTTGGAGGCACCAGCTCAAGCTGAAATATACTGGCTGCCTCATAACCTTCTCAGAAGAGAAGGCCCTGGGGTGACCTCAACTGCAGCCTTTCGGTGCTTTAAGGGAGCTTGTAAGAAGAGGGAGGGTGATTTTTTACACAGGCAGATAGTGAAAGGACAAGGGAGAATGGTTTTAAACTAAAAGAGGAGAAATTTAGATAATGCTGAGTCATTAGGAGGAAATTCTTCCATGTGAGAGTGATGAGGCCCTGGCACAGGTTGCCCAAAGAATCTGTGGCTGCCCCATCTCTGGAAGTGTTCAAGTCCAGGTGGGATGGGGCTTGGAGAAACCTGCTCTAATGGAAAGTCTCTGCCTGTGGCACGGGATGGAATGAAATGGGCTTTAAGGCCCCTACTAACTCTAACCTGTCTGTGATTCTATGACTATACACCTCCAGATTAAGGGTCTTTCTTCTGTGGTCTTGTGTAGAGCCTTCTTTAAATGTTGATAGGCCAAAATCCTGAGGTCGGGTGCTACAACACAAGGTACTCAAGCAGGTACCCAGTCAGAGATGCTAAACAGAGAGGTGAGAACACAGTGAATTGTATAAGCATAGCTAAAACGATGGAAGTACAATTTTTCAGTAAGAAATTGTGAAAAATCAAGTGCTTGCTTCCCCATCTAGTGGTTATATTCAGAAGGAAGAATGTCCAGCAAATATAAGCCACCCGTCTCTGCAGGCTGGGGCTATGCGCATGCAGTAAGATCAGACACCACAAATGTGCTCTCATGTGTTTTTGCACATTGATCCTATTTAAATGGACAAAGAGTTGCAGTTGTAAGTGTCCATCTCCTCTTCCCCTTCTACTTGCACAGTTCTTTACAAAGCATCTTTTAAGAGTGAAAGAAATCAAATATATCACAAAATCATATAAAGGTATAGCTAGGGCAAGACACTTTGTACTTTAAGTTCCTGCTTGAAACAAAGCTGTCTGCAGAGTTAGATCAGGTTATTCAGTTGAACTTGATCCAGTTCAATTTTAAACTCTCTAAAGATGGAGATTCATCACCTCAGTGAATATACCACCTCAGTCCATATACCAGTATTGTTCCACCAGCATGGGAAACCACTTGAAGAAAACAAAGTCCTAGCAAAAAAAAAATGCTTCCAAGTCCTGCCAGGGAATGGGAGTGCAGCTCCCCTTTTTCTTGCACACTGTGGTGTCTGCAGAGGAAGATGCTGTTTGTATTTCAGCTCTTAGGTTGTGCCAAGAACAGGCTCAAACTGCCAGGGTTTCCCAGCATTGCAGGGTGGTGAGAGAGATTTCTCAGCTTTTTAGTTCAGGCCCTGAATAGCTCTAATTACTGACAGCCTTGCTCATGCTTTCAGGCTCTAGAGTCCTGGGCCAGTGTGCCTGGAGAGTCACAGCTCAGGAGCGGCACTGACATTGCAAGAATTCGAGAAGTGAACCTTAGACTATGAATGCTTCTAAGGCATTTCTTTGTATTTGTGAGTGGACTTAGTTGCCCTTGCACAGATGCACTTTGCGAGAAGCAAGGCACAACTTGTAAAAACCCAGCTTGCTTCCTCTGAGAAAAAACATCAGAAAGGTCACTTTAATGACTGTCTTGTAGTGTTTTTAGCCCTCTGGCCCTAGGTCTTGTGTTTTGACAAATCCCTTCAGTCCCTCATGTCGAACAATCCTTTGCTCTCAGGGCCTCATAAGCTTCCTTCTTGTTATGCCAGATCACCATCTAGTGGGTGCTGGAGATCCCACCACAGCCAGGGAGGAGGGCTATGCCATGGCCTAAGGACACCAGGCTGATTTTTTGAGCAGCCTTTAACTGATGTCTGAATGAGCAGAGTTGTGTGCCAGCGGGACATCATTGGAATTTTGAAGTTTCACTCAGCTGGGCTCTTGGTTACATACAAAGGGTTTAACAGAAAAAAACCTTCCCTTTTGTCAGTGGTGCCTTGGCCCATGCTGTTAAAAGATCTGCAGTTGAAATTGCATACAATTCCTGGAAAACTGAGTAAGCCCGCAATTATCCCCTTATTTTTATAAAGCCAGATTGAGTTCTAGAGTGTGTTGAGCATGTAAGTAGCTTCACTCATGAATCAATTCACTCACAGGACATATTGATCATTTCACTTTAGCAAGTATTTTACCCTGTGAATTTTCACACTGAAATTATTGTAAATCCTTGCAGATGAGGATACTAGAAGGAACTGAATTTAATAACAACCTGAAAACCTTCTGAAACTGCACTAGATGCCAGAGTAAAGACAAGGTCTAGACTGTGTAGCTGGTTGGTTCCTCAAAACTGTCGCAAGATGATGTCTTTCCTTACAGCTGGAGGAAGATTTCCTCAGGGAAAACTTCATGATTCAATCCTCACAAAGGAGGAAAGAAATGCTCCATAAGAAATCCCCTGCTGAGTTAGAACCTCTGAAAACATTAATGGTGGTAATCAACATCACTGTCAGGTTGTTAAAGACCCTCAGACATGGGATGTGTGGCAACCCCACCCTGATTAATTTGGGGTTAGGATTACATGCAACTATTAGTTTCCAGGGATGAACCACTGGCTTCACATTGCATGTTGCCTGAAAACAGGTTAACAGATATAATTTCTTTATTCTTGTAATTTTCAGCAAACAAGTGCTTGAAAATACATGGCTTGGCCACTGCTCAGTCACCCAGTAGCATTAATATAGAAGTTTCTGGCTCAGGGTCATGATGTCACAGGAGGTGTGAGCTGCCACAAGAGAGAGCAGGACCTTAATAAAATACTCAGAAGTGGATCTGTAAGACCCACAGAAATGGTCTGGCAACTGGGAAAGCATGTGACATTGATTAGTTGAGTGTGACATAAATCCATGCTGCTGTTGAAAAAGGAAGCCCTATTCCTCTTAAGGTTGCTTGTCCTTACCAGCTCCCCCATGCTGGAAAGAATGAGTTATCTGAGAAATAACTTCATCATTTCAGAAACAAGTTAAAAAATAGGTTTCAACTGAATCAACTCCAGCAGAACCTAACTTACACAGAGTCCTGGATATATTTCCCAATTAATAAGAATAACTGTACTGCTGAAAATCATAGAGATGTTGATAGAATGGACCTCTGGAGTCCTCAGGTACAACTTTCTGCTTGATCCAGGTCTGCTACCAGAAGCAGACAAGATAGTATATTAACCGACCTATATGGTGTGAGCATCTAGAAACTGCCTTCTTGTCCAAGACACTGATAGAGCAATAAAGCTAGAAATGAGACAGCAATTACCTGTGGTGCTGTCTTCACTCTAGAGCATCTGTTTCTTTTTTTGCTGATGAATGCTTATGACAATGGATCAAAATGCCACTGTCATGCTATGGAACAACAATGCTCCAGAGTCTGAGTCCATCCAAATGATGCTCTCAGAAGCAGAAAGTCTTCAAACAAAGTGGGTTGGTTTTTGGCTGGAGTTTTCTTTGTGAGGTGGTGGCTTTTTGCTTTTGTGGGTTTTTTTGTTTGTTTGTTTGTTCATTTGTTTTTCTTTTGTTTGTTTGGTTTTTGGTTGGTTTTTTTTTTGTTTGTTTGTTTGTTTGTTCATTTGTTTTTCTTTTGTTTGTTTGGTTTTTTGTGGTTTTTTTTTGGTGGAGTTTTTTTTTTTTTTTTTTTTTGAGAGCTCAACTATGGAAAAATATTTAATTTGTCAAAGTCATAGTGACTTTTAGGCCATGTCCCCTTAGAAATACTGACCTAACAATAGTACTAATCAGAAAGTATGGCATTTATAGTATCTTAATGGCATGCACCCAAAATAGATTCTAGTTATATCAGCAAGTTGACAAGCTCATAGGGTACAGATAACTCTTGTAATTAATTTCTAAAAGTCACAAGAACTGTGAAGTTGGTGTAGGTGTAGTTTACTTTTTATTGAAATAATAAATTGCTAGAATCACATCTATCCTGGTATTACTACAGATTTACTTGAAGGTAAATTAAATCACAATCAGAAACCTCCCAACACCGTTAGGATAAAACTGTTAATTTTCCTCTCTTATGTTAATGATTCTGAGAAGTATGGGCTCTAATTAGAACATGAATAGAGAACACACTGTGACCTGCTGGCTCTTCAGTGTATGCAACTTTCTGAGGTACATTATTTCTAAAACACTCCCCTTAAATAGGTCACATCACTCACTATGCTGGTACTACACATTCATTAGAGAAGCACAGGACAGCAATTCCTATAATTAAAGTTGCCCAACATTTTCATTATAAAAGCATGTTCACAGTTTCTTATAGGTTTAATAGGTTTTAATGTTCTAAAATGAAATTTTCTGTAATGGATATCTGTATCAGAATAAGTACTTAAGTAATTGTTGTTTTTTTAGACACATAATAAGTATTTACTCTGACTCTCACTTTTCAAGACCAGTGTTTGGCTCAGTTTGTAGGACATGTCTGCTTTGGGAAAGGAACTTAATTCCATAAAGACTGGAGGTAAGTCAGCCATGCTGTATATCCCTCAAAATTACAGTTCTTGTGTGAATAGAAGCATACTAATTATTTTGGTTAAATTCTTTGCAAATTGTCTGCACCAAATGTTCTCCAGGGAAAAGGCACAGACAAGGTCTAGAACCACACACAGACTCAGGCTGCCATGCAGACATCATGCAGCTGCCAGCACTAATGTCCAGCCCTGTAAGCTCCCCGTGGACATGCATAAAATAAAAAAATCTTGCAAAGCTATAAGTCTTAGGTCATGATCAGAGGATATGCTAAAATCAGCTTTAAGTCATCTGGGATCAAATGAAAAATGCTGCAGCCCCAGCTATCTGTGGATTCCATGGCTGGAGCTCTACCCTCAGGGAAAACAGGGATGACTTGTTCAGGACCATGTAGTTTATTGACTAGTGGTAAATTTATTTAAGCCAGGGAAACATTTCAGGATGTTGAAGATTGCATGCAAGATGTTTTCCATTACCATCTGTATGGCTGATTACCTTGTCAAGTGAGCAGTTTGCCTTATCTCTCTCTGAGTGACCACATTCACACCTCCCTTGGGAGGGGACCTCTGCTGATAACAGACTATTGAATATCGGTGCATGACTGATAAGAACTATAACATCCCATTGTGAGATGCTCTGCCCAGAGGGAGGAGCCAAGCACTGCTACCCAGATATACTCTGAGATTCTGAAACTCCAGCTCAGCTTTTCTCCACGTGATTCCCTAGAGGAACAGCAGCTGCCTCTTCCTCCACTGGATCTTCAGAGGAAAGAATACATCCTTCTCTACAGATCCTCCTTGCTCCAACAGAACCACACCTGATACTTCAGAGGACTGCAGCCACATTTTCAATCGGACTACCACCAACACCCTGACCCACAGGGTGTCAGGTTGGGTTCTGACTCTGTCAGTGTTGTTCTAGTGGACTGCATTGTTTATTTTATTCTTTTTATTTCTTCCCTATTAACAAACTGTTATTTCCTGCTCCCATATCTTTGCCTGAGAGCCCCTTAATTTAAAATTATAGCAATTCGGAGGGGTGGGGAGGGTTTACATTCTCCATTTCAGGGGAGGCTCCTGCCTTTCTTAGCAGACTCCTGTCTTTCCAAACCAAGACACAGGACCCATCTCAGGTGAAAAGCAAGACTCTTAATGGTATTTTCCTTCTGCCTTGGTAGCTGGAGAGTGAGAGGTTAAACAGAGCCTCCTGCTGCTTAAAGTGCCCCTGGAATGCAGACGTGGTCTTCACTGATCTCCAGGACCTTTTAAAGCTGATGGAGTGTCTGTTCAGTAACATCAGCCAGCTTTCAGCCCCCTCCCACACAGCCCACTGGATCCCATGAACTCAGGTGGGCTGAGAGTTCTCAAGAGATTTTTGACTTGATCTTGTCTCTGAATCCTGTCTCAAAGCTCAGAGACCTGAGCTTGGTGAGACTGACTTGGTGGAAAGAAAGGACTTGGTGGAAAGTAAGACTAGGAAAGCTTTTGAAGTTCCTTGGCAGTGTCAACTCTAGTTGACCTTTGGATTTCCTCATACCATCTCTGCATGCTGAGGAAGTATTCCTATATTCCACTTCAGTAGTCTGTCCTTGTTTCCATCCCATGTATAGTTCTTTTGTATTCATTCACAAGTTCTATGTTTACCAAGTTTGTATCCCAACACATTTACTTACTCCTCTGATTGCTGAGGCAGACTGTTCTCGTGCTTGGAGGAAGTCCTTAACAAACTGCCAGCTCTTTTGAGCTCCTTTGTCCTTCAGAGCTAACTCTCAGAATCTCACTTCACTTGAATAACCCAAAGTCATTCTCTTGAAGGGGCTGCAGTCTGCCATTTATCTTTGTCACTCCTCTCAGAACCTTGAATGCCACAATTTCATGGTTGTTACAATGAACATGACATGTCCCCAAACATTCCTCTCTTGGTCATGAGTAGCAGATGCAGCTGGGTGTCCAGTTGAACTAGATGGCCTGCCTAGCAAGTGTGGTAAGAATTTGTCCCTAACATGCTTTAGAAAACGTGGATTTCTTGTGCCCACTGTCTTGCAAATTCAACTGGTAATGCAGCCTGCACTAGCAATCATAAAACTCCAAAGAGTATTGCCTGATCTACGGAAATATTCCATAATATGCTGAAGATGGACATTTACTTACAGATAGGTATTTTGTATTTAAAAATAGGTATCCTGTGTGGTGTGGTCAACATGTTGGAGGGAAGGGATAGCATGCAGAAAGACCTGGACAGGCTGGAGAGGTGAAACTTACGAACTTCTACAAGGCCAAGTGCAACTCCTGCATGTGTCAGGGCAATCCCAAGAACAAACACAGGCTGAGGGGAGAAAGGATTGAGAAAAGGCCTGGGGAGAAGGACTTGTGGGTGCAGGTGGATAAGAAGCTCAACATGCCCCAGCCACAGGCATTGGCACACAGAAACCCACCCTGTGCTGGGCTCATTGCCCAGCATGGGCAGGAGGGCATTCTGCCCTCTACCCCACTCAGGTGACATCCCACCTGCAGAGCTGCTTCCGGCCCTGGGGAACAACAACAGGAGGATGTGGAACTGCTGAAGCAAGTCCAGAGGAGGCCACAGAGATGCTCCAAGGGCTGGAGGCCCTCTGCTCTGGGGACAGGCTGGGAGAGCTGGGGGTGTTTAGCCTGGAGAAGAGAAGGCTCTGGAGAGACCTTAGAGCCTGGTCCAGTAACTAAAGTGGCTTCAAGAAAGCTGGAGAGACTTTGGACAGGAGTCTAGAATGACAGGACAAGGGGGAATGGCTTGGTAGACCAGTGAAGCCCTGGCACAGCTTGCCCAGAGATATGGTTGACTCATCCCTGGGTGTTCAAAGTCAGGTTGGATGTGGTGTGGAGATACTTGATGTAGAGAAAGGTGTCCCTGTCTATGGAAGTGAGGGGAATGAGATGGGCTTTAAGGTTCCTTGGAAGCCAAATCCTTCTGTGATTATTCTGGTTGGTTTTTTTTTTTTGGTGTTTTTTTTTTTGGCTTTTTTTTTTAAATTAGTGCCATTCATTTATTTGTAACAAGTTTTGTCAGTTTTGCTGTTATATTCCTGATGGACAATTCTCCTAGCAGGTAAACCAGATGGTTTCAATTCATAATACTTACAAAAGGAATCAGGAGCCCGGCCCTTGGATTCTGCGTTAGGCTAGTGTGATAGCTTGTGAGGGATGTAGTCAAATGAAGGGCATTGTGCATGCTGTTGTTAAACGAACCTTGAAGCAACCACTAGGGGAAAGATGAGAATCATTAATTGCTCAATTCCTACGCCCTGTGCCAGCTGCTGTTGAGCGCAGGACGTGGCATGAGGAGCAGCTCATGGTCTGCCCGCCTGGGCTCCGCAGCCGCGGGAAGAGGTGCAGACGGCAATGCCGCGCACGGGACGGAGACGCGCGAGCAACTAGCCCCGCTCCGACCGCCGCGGTACATACGGTGCGTGGGGCGCAGAGAGCGATCGGGCGAACGGGGACCCCATAACGAGTCGGCCCACGGAGACGCTGCCCAAACCGGCCGCCCGAAGCTGCAGAACCGACTGGAAACCGGCAGGGAACCGCGCAGGTCCCCCGGCTCCGCTACGGACGGCCCCGCCCTCCGCGCACGCGCAGCGCCGTCCCGTAGCGGCCGTAAATCGGGGCGTGCGCGCCGCGCGGGACCCGCGGTGAGCGGTGTCGTCCGGCCGCGCGATGCATTGTGGGCGCGGCTGAGGAAGTAAAATGGCGGACCTGGCGAACGAAGGTAGGCGGGAGTTGCCGGCGTCGCTACTCTGGCCCACAGCAGTCCTGCGCCGCCGTGAGCCTAGTCTAGCCCGGCTCGGCTCGGCTTGGCCCTGCGATCCGCGTTCAAGGGCTATTCCGGGAGCACCACCTCCCCGCGGTCGTCCTGGTCCTAGTGGGGTGAGCGGCCGGACAAAGGGAGCGCCATGGTCGGGCCACCGGGCTGTCCGCGAGGTGCGGGCGGACGAAGCCAGGCTGGGGCCTTCGTCCTTAGGGGCCTCCCGCGGGTTGGTGGCTCCGGGTTCGCGATGCGGCGGCTACTGGCGCCGGTGGCCCGGGGCCGGTGCTCCCTGGACGCGGACAGCGGGCCCGGCGTTGGGCACGGCCCCTGGAGCGCGGTAGCGAGCGCTGTGTCTTGGCCCCCGCTCTGAGCCGCTTTGTGCCCCGCCTTGTCCAGTTGCTTTTTGAAGTTATTGTCTGCTGCTTTCATGCTACTGTAAATCTTTCCTTTGCTTATACTCATGTTAATACTTTGTTTAGTTCAAGGATTGATTGAAGGCCTATGTCAAACACGACAGGGTATCATAGTAGATGCATTGTATTTTTTTGAGCTGAAAACATCAGAGGTGGGCTAGTAAAGTGGCTTCCATTTTTTCTGAAGAGCATTAGAAGAACCTGGGCTGCAATACTGCAGTATTTGGGTATTCTGCCCCAAGGTGTATACAGTGGTGTTTTAAGCGGCAGTGGGTATGTATATTTTGCCTTTGGGAATGACATATGTCTCTCAGTGTTTTGGCAAAAGCCAATTTGCCCAACTGTCTCTGTTGTGTCTCATCATTCCTCTCAGCTAATGGAAGAGGAAAAGAAATGCCCAGTGGGAGGTGAATGAAAGTGTATGTGAGGCCCCTTCTTTCAGGACCGTTTCTTACTTTGGAACTCAGTGGCAATTATTGTTCTGATATTAGCGTTAAACGTCGGGAAGCAAATAAATGTTGTAGGTGCAGCCTTTGAAGATGAAGCCTACAAACAGCTAAAAATACAGTTACACTTCAGTTAACAAATCCTGTGATGTGGCGTGGCTTGGGCTGTTGGCTTCCAGACTCAAGGTGAGTTGTCAGCTCCTGGGGAGGCATGATAAGTGGTCTCAAGAATAGTAGTCGCCAAATCTGTAATGACTATTTGTGAGAAACTTAACATCCGTACTTAATTTGTATACTGCCATTATAATGACCTTATAATAAATATTAATGGGTTCTTTTGTTCTCTTAAAATCAGAAGTTTGGCAGTAGCTCTCTTAAGTGATGCAAGCCACTCACTTTACCTCCCCTTTTTGCTGGGGAACATTAAACTCAACAGTTTACCAGTATTCATTACATCTTTTGATGATGACTTGTTGTGTGTTTCTGTCTCTACTTCTCTTTTTCTGCAGGGTCTTGTAGACTGTCTAGGATGGCAAGGGGGGTGCGATCCCATCCTTGTGCTCCTTTCCTGCCTCCAGAGACTTACCTTACCTGTAAACCTCTTTAGTTTATACTCGCCTGTCTTTCCAGAGTTGTCACCTTCATCTGTTCTGTTCTATTTCTTCTTGCAATAAGAATGTGATACAATATTTCCTCAGAGAAGTAAGATAAGCTTGCTTTGGAACTGTTGTCTCCTCATTCTAATATAATTGACTGTTGCTAGTTTTGTTCCTTTCAGTGCCATTTTTGAGGTGTATGTTCTTTGTATAACAGTGGAAATACACACACTTCCCAGAATTCGCATCTTTCTGTAGAAACTTGGAGAATTCTGTAGTCTTTCTACTTGGCTTATTTGCAGTCTCTGTCATGGCAAGGATCTTCTCAGGTGACTGTTTTATCCTCATTCTTCAACACAGCAGTTAGTTTTATTTTTCCGTTGTTTAGGTCAATGCTTTACTTCCTTGTGCTCAGGTATTTTAATCTAAATATATGAAGTAACTATTTTGGTACTGATAATTCTTTGACCTTCTGCTTCATATTGGTCTTATATTGTTTATAGCATTTGATAGCTGAATGTTCATGTTCACAAAAAAGTGTGATTACAGCGAAGTTCTTAACGTTCCTGAATCTTGATTGATGTGTACAACAGTACTGTCTCAATCATACTTTGTTCTTAGATGTGAAACTAATTATTCTTTGACACATAGTCGACACAAGTACCTAGAATGAGGTTTCAGTTATTCTTGCAGACTGTTTTTGTTTGTTGTGTTTAAATAGTCCAGTGGACAGACAGCTTTTACTGTCTGTTCATGCAGGTGGAACTCAAGATTTTTTCCTGTTTGATTACTGCAACAAACCTTTTCCTGGCCTTGAAAAGTGCTGAGATTTGTGTGGCTTGTGTCCTCTCATCTTACTAATATAAAGCTCTTTTTATCTGTAACTTTTACCATGACACCCATCTTTAAATTCATTGATTGATGTTTCTGATTCCAACAGTACATTAGGTACCTTTACCTTCTAGGTTCTGATATCTCTCTTAAACTATTGAATGTCTTAAATCTGTACTGAGCTGTCAGTACTGCATCCAAGTAACCATTCTGCCAATGTCCTTTGTAACTTTGAACTATTTTAATGGATGATCTTTCTGATGCATTTCTTCAAAGCTACAAGCATTCTCTCTAATAATTACTTCATTTTTTGTCATTCTTATTGTTCCTCAAATCGTTTTCATCCACTTGTCTTTGCTTTGTTTCTAGTGAGTTGGTGAAACTGCTCCCCTGCCTCTTTATATTGGAGTGATGACCAACTGTATCTTGACAAAAGAAGATTGTTGGCTTAAGGGGGTCCTCTACTGCACAGAAGGGGGCTAAAAGATGACATAGTCCTAGTGACACTTTCTGAATAAGTTTGTACTGTGAAGTTTCCTAGGAAAAGATCCTGGTCTTGGCATTGCCTGTCATGGTGGGAGATGAGATGATAAGTGTGGAGCTAATGAAGAGGAGGAGAGAGTAGCTTCTCTCTAGCTGTGTGAAGTTTGATCGACTTTGCTGCAAAGATTTAGCGACATGGTAATAAAGGTTTTGGGGACTGTCATTGTGCAGGTGATTATTGAAAAGCAGGGGTTTAGTCTGGTAAGCACAATTGTTGTTGGTACTAATGTATTAAGTAGTTACTGAATATTCTTAGAAACTTTCTTTGGAGTCTTTGGTACTTCACTGCCACGTGTGTGAAGTGTCAGTTTTAAGACAATCCAGCTAGAATACCAAAGAGAACTAGCACCTTCCTGTTGGTCCTATATATTTATGGGAACTGGAATGCTTTTCTCATTAACTTGTGGCTAAAACACAACTAGTAATTTGCTTGTGTGTAACTTACTGCGGAAGCTGCATTTTTAAGACAACAGACTCCCCTTGTTTGGGGAATGAATTACTTAATCTTCTCAATGGCTGAAAGGTGATACTAATTTTTCTCAGGGCTAAAATTTGATGGGTGTGTTAACATTTTCCTTTCAGGAGGTGTCTGCAACTTACTTGGCTTTATGAAATTGCTGAGTATACAGTTCACAATCATAACACGTTTACTGTATGTAACTGCCTTTAATTAATTGGAGGCTAGAGAGCAGTGGTGCAGGAAGGGGCCTGGGGGTTCTGGCTGATGGCAAGTTGGATCTGAGTCAGCAGTGCCCTGGAGCCAGGATGGCCAACCGTGTCCTTAGGGGCATCAGGCCAGCTGGGTGAGGGAGGGGATTGTGTCTCTCTGCTCTGCACTGGAGCAGCCTCACCTTGAGTTCTGGGGGCAGTTTTGGGCACCGCAGTATAAAAAAGACATTAAGCTAGTAGAGGAGTGTCCAAAGAAGGACCACAAGGATGCGGAAGGGTCTAGAGGGGAAGGTGTATGAGGAACTGCTGAGGGCACTCGGTTTGTTCAGCCTGGAGGAGACTGAGGGGAGACCTCAATGCAGTCTTCAGCCTCCTCATGAGAGGCAGGTACCAGTCTGTACACTCTCATGACCAATGAGAGAGCTTGAGGAAACAGCATGGAGCTGAGTCAGGGGAGGTTTAGCTTGGATACCAGGAAAAGGTTTTCCACCCAGAGGGAGGCTGAGCATATAAGGCTTCTCAGGGCAGTGGTCACAGCACCAAGCCTGAGTTCAAGAAGTGTTTGGACACTGCTCTGTCATACGGTGGCCTTTTTGGGGTGCCCTGTTGTCCTGGTTTAGGGCAAATTTGGGAGAAAACCTCCAAAGGGGTTCCTCTAGAAAGCAGATTCAAGTGGCCCCTCCCCCAACTGATTTATGAAAATATTTCCTTGGAGGAAAGTAGAAAAAACCCTGCTTATTTAACAGGCAAAGCATTCGCCAGCACAAAAAATGAGCAATATTAAACAATAAAACCTCTGGCCACTCTGAAGAGATGACAAACTCAGAAAGTCCCCTTCGTGGGCTGTAGCTTGGCTCACTCAGTCTCCTGTCATCTCTCCGGTGATGGAAATGCTGCGGCCCAGGCCTGGCCTGGTGGGCCACAGGTGTGAGCTGCTGGTGCTCTTCTGGGTGTTCAGTCCAGAGCAGGTTTGAACAGTTCCAGGAAAAAGAAAAAACACAGTCCAGGGAATTTGTCTGCCTCAGCGAGCTAAAAACTAACTAAAAGCAAAGGAAAGCTAGGTCTGTGCTGCAGACAACACAGTCCAGGAGAAGGATGTAGGGGAGCAAATGCAATTTTTGATAACAAACTCTGTGTTTCTTCTGTCCCCCACTTTGCTCTTGGAACCAGTCTTAATCGTGCAGAATTTATTTCTGGGCTAAACAGACTAATAGGGATACAAGCATCATAAAGTCACATCAGGACATTTCACCCCTTATCCCCATATCGCCAGCTTACTACCGAAGCTAATATATATTCTAACTCGACACATACATTTATATACACAGTATACAGCTATATGCTGTATACAATGACGGTGACATTCAGCAGACAGTGATATTTACACCTAGTTCTCACCCAACAGTTAGATCTCCCTGAGGTATGTGTCGTGTTGTTCCATTGTTCTGCATTATCTACCATGTGTAACCTGGTCCCTGAGCAAAGACAATCCCACAAATGGGTTTCTCTGTATTCAAGGCGGAATTGATCCAAACTGTCTTTCCTAATAAACCTCTGACATGTGCCACTGGGACTTTGTCTACTGTATGCAGGGGCAGAGGTTCAGATTGGGCAGGGCCTGCTTGGTTAATGAAGCGTCGGGTGTTAACTAACCAGGTGGTCTTTGCTAGATGCTGCTCCAGTTTTTGAAAGATCCCACAGCCAATGCTTTCAGGGTGGTTTTTAAAAGTCCATTGTACTTCTCCACTTTGCCTGCAGCTGGTGCATGGTAGGGGATATGGTACACCCACTCAATGCCATGGTAGAGGCAAAATAGGCTCAGCAGTGAAGGTGACTGCTTTTTTGGCCCTTGTCACTGCTGTGCCATGAGATATACTCTGTGAGCCTGAGAACTTTACAGAGATACGCATTCCTGCAGGTGTTTATTTCTATTTCCATAAGAATCCATAGTTTGGGTTGGAAGAGACCTTTGAAGAAATCTACCTCCCCCCCCCCCCATCCCCATTGTTCAGGAACACCTTCCACTACACCAGATTGCTCCAGACCTCATCCAGTCTGGCCTTGAATGTTGCCAGGGATGCCATCCACAGGTCCATAAAGCAACCTGTGCCAGGGCCTCACCACACTTGCAGGGAAAAATTTTTTCCTTATATCTCATCTAAATTTACCTTCTGTCAGTTTGAAGCCATTCCTCCTTATCCAAAGTCCCTCTACTGTGGAGCCCTTTTAGGTACTGGACCAGGCTCTAAGGTCTCTCCAGAGTAGGCTAAACACCCCCAGCTCTCCCAGCCTGTCCCCAGAGCAGAGGGCCTCCAGCCCTTGGAGCATCTCTGTGGCCTCCTCTGGACTTGCTTCAGCAGCTCCACATCCTCCTGTTGTTGTTCCCCAGGGCCGGAAGCAGCTCTGCAGGTGGGATGTCACCTGAGTGGGGTAGAGGGCAGAATGCCCTCCTGCCCATGCTGGGCAATGAGCCCAGCACAGGGTGGGTTTCTGTGTGCCAATGCCTGTGGCTGGGGCATGTTGAGCTTCTTATCCACCTGCACCCACAAGTCCTTCTCCCCAGGCCTTTTCTCAATCCTTTCTCCCCTCAGCCTGTGTTTGTTCTTGGGATTGCCCTGACACATGCAGGAGTTGCACTTGGCCTTGTAGAAGTTCATACGGTTTGCATAGTGCCACCTCTCCAGCCTGTCCAGATGGTATTCCTTCCCTCCAGCATATCAGCTGCACCACACAACTTGATGTCATTGGCAGACTTCCTGGGTGCCCTCAATCCTACTGCTCATGTCACCAAAATAGATATTAAGCAGTGCTGGTCCCAGACTTGGTCTCCACTTGGACATTGAGCTGTTGACTGCAACTCTGAGTGCAGCCACCAGCAAATTCCTTATCCAGGAAGAGGTCCATCTGTCCAATTTAGAGACAAGGGATCTCCTTCAGGACAGTGTCAAACGTTTTGCACAAGTCTGGGCAGACTGTTCTTCCCTTGTCCACCAACACTGTAAGACAATCATAGAACCAAATTTGTCTGGTGTGGTTTGCTTTGCGTGAAGCCATGTTGACTCTCTACATTCACTGCCTTATTTTCCATGTGCCTTAGCAAAGTTCCCAGGTGGAGGGTTATGGAGAGTCTGCTCCATGATCTTGCCAGGTGCAGAAGTGAGGCTTGCCAGCCTGTAGTGCCCCAAGCCTGCCTTTTCTTCCTTTTTGTAAATGGGGGTTATGTTTCCCCTTTTCCAGTCACTGGGAACTTCCTCAGATGGCCACAACTTCTCAATGAATGGAAAGTGGCTTAGCCACTTCCTCTGACAGTTCCCTTAGGACTCATGGATGCATTTCATCAGTTCCCATGGACTTGTGCACCTTCACCTTAGATGGTCTCAATCCTGTTTTCCTATAGCACGTGGTCCTTCATTCTGCCAGTCCCTGCTGCTTTCCCCTTTTATAACTTGGTTTGGAGCGCTTCTTGATGAAGATGGAGTCAGAAACATCATTGAGTACCTGAGCTCTCCACATCCATGGAAACCAGGTCTCCTGTTTCCTGCTGGAGAGGGCCCACGTTTTCCCCAGGCTTTCTCTTATCACCAGTGCACCTACAGAAGCTTTTCTTGTTGCCCTTGACCCCTTGGATTTTTTTTCAATGAGTCATTTCATGCTGCAATAAAAGTCTGACACTTTGTGGCTGCTAGAGGTGCATCATGTGAGTGAATGTTTTGTTTAGCTGTGGGAAATATGGTTGACAAGGGAGAGTTTGCTACAGCTGCTAGTGGTCACGTATCTAGGTTAAAAATCTCATAGTGAATAGTATATATGGCTTGAAGATGATATCTCTGCATGAACTATGGAGTATTTTCTGTTTCTGCATTTTGATTTCCACAGCTTGTGAAGGAAGCTCAGCAGATTTAATAGTACATGTTTTTCTCACAGCACATAGGGCATTTATCAATAGTTAATGACTTGATGGTAAAATATGTTAAAGAAATTTAGCCTGTGAAGTCCAGCTCTTGAGGTTTTGTAGTTGTTCATGCAGGTTGAAATATCTGCAGAGTGAATAAACTGCAGGAAGAAGTTCTGTGGATTCAGTTGGTTTTCAGTTGTGGATTCAATTTGATTTGACAGCCTAAAACCATTCAGGTTTGTATGGTTCCAGATCTTGAGATTGGAGAGGTACTATCTCTGATGCTAATTACTGAAGTTTTGCTTTCCTTCTTACATGCTTGGACTTCATCTGAATACCTTTATCAAGACTGGCTTGGTTAGAAAATTGACATTTCTCCAGATCTTTGTTTTGCCATGTTTCTGTCTGCTTCTCTGAAGAAAAAAAAACAAAACCAACAAGTCTAATCCTCAGTTTTTAAGAACTGTGTGTTCTGACTGCTCATCTCTTGGTGAAGGAGATCTAATGTTCTCTTACATGAATTCTACCTGAAGTTTGAAGGTAGAGGGTTTTTCCTTCATATATATTTCCTTCCTTTCCTTTATTTTCTTTTTAAGTTGCTGAGTTTAGTGGACCTGGCAGATCTATTTTATCATAGGTCATCCTTCAGACACCCTGGTATAACAAAATCTTGAGAACGTGACCATCTGGCCCAGATGTTGGCTAGTACAAATAACAGTGGAATTCTTGTTTTGAATCAGCACTTGACTGGACTAACTGCAGACTAACATCTGCATTTCTGATCTGCAAAAATAAAATCTGGTATGGGGGTTCTTCAGTTGAAGGAAACATGGTATGTGTAAGTGCTTTTGTACGAAAAACATTAAATGCTAGAGAGCTCTATGTAAATGCATTTGAAAAGATAACTAGAAACAGGAACCAAAATCTGGAGCTGGGCATTTAAATGGAAAATTTGATACTAGAATTTTTTTACAGAAAAAAATTGATGCAGAAATGGATGATTGAGGGCAGTATTACTTTGCTTTTGATGCCTTCAATGAAAAGGTTTACCCAAAATTTAAATAAGGCTTAGCAAAATAGGCTGTATTTAATGAAGGTGGTCAAATGAGGCGATCTAGTGGTCCCTTCTTGCCTTGGGCTAGAATTAGGGAGATGTTTTCAGCGCTGTGGTATTGTTGCAGACTTCAGAAAGGACACAAATGAACAAGTGTTCCTTATGTCTGTTCCTGAGTAAGCACTGGTACAGTTGTTAGCTGTGAGTGCCTGTTGTCTCATGTCGCTCCTGACCCTGTCAGTTGGTCTCGCAGTCAGCAAGAGCAGTAGTGAGATTCTTGGACTTTGAATACTGGATGACTGTGTTCCTTCAATGGACAAAGACTATCAGATGTTGCACCAGTGCTCCCCTTTTCAGGTTGACTGACAGGCCTGGCCATAGTTTGCTTTATTAGATCCTTTTGCCATTCTCATTTGTCATAGCTGGACGCAATCTCAAATAGTTGGAGGTTTTTCACTCGCTTTTGTTCTTTCATCAAGTTATTTTTTTCCTGTGAGCTTTCTGCTGTTTCTGACATCTGTCTTCTTTTTTCCTGAGTGCTTAGTTTTCAATCATTGGACTCCATTTTGTAATTTGTGTTACTTTGCATCAATTTCTCTGGCTACTCATTCCATCTTTTGCCAGCTGTCCCAGAGTGCTTTTCTTTGCACTCTGCATTGTTGTTGAATCTGTTTATCTTTGCTTTTGTCTCTTTCATTACTTCAGTCCTTTGTTATGCACTAGAGAGACAAGTAGATTTTGTTCAGTTCTCCTTGGTATTTGTGGAATTTGGTGTAGGAGTCTCTTGTAAGGTGTGCATGACAATCAAGTCCCACATTCTGGTAGCTGTCCCTACTGACTGGTTTGGCAGAGGGCATGCTGCTGTAGCAGTAGCACTAATGAGCACTGAAGTATTGTCTTGGTCTGAAAAGACAGGTGTCTGCTAAGGAAGGCAGGAGCCTCCCCTGAAATGGAAACTGTAAACCCTCTCCCTGCACATTGTTATAATTTTGAAATTAAGGAGCTCTCAGGCAAAGATATGGGAGCAGGAATAACAGTTCATTATTAGGAAAGAAAATTTTAAAAAATAAAAGAAAAGGAACAATGCAGTAATACAAAACAACACTGACAGAGTCAGGATATGACCTGAAACCCGGTGGGTCAGGGTGTTGGTAGCAGTCCCATTAAATGGTGGCTGCAGTCGTCCTGCAGTGATAGGTGTGGTTCTGTTGGAGCTGTGATCCTGTGTTTTTTTCTGAAGATCCAGTGGTGGTGTAGATGGGCCTGGTCTTCCTCTGGGAATCCGGTGGAAAAGGCTGACTATGGTCTTCCAAATTTCTGATTATATCCAGATATGAATGCTTGGCTCCTCCCTCTGGGTGGCACACCTCACAATGGGATGATGTAATTTTTATCAGTCATGCAAGTGAGACTCAATGGCCCATTAACAGAAGATATCTCCCCGAGGGAGGATTAGTTGCGGAAAAGATAAAGAAAACTACCCAATTAACAAAAGACAACTGCACCACTTCTAACAGATAGGAATAGAATACACACCCACATTTCCAACCTAAGACAAGTATACCACATGGTATTAAGAAATAACTGTCACTTTGAAGTCAGGATTTAAAAGCTTGGCTATTGTCTCAGTGAAGCCCCCCACAGGCAGTTATACCGAGGTGCAGGAAATGAAAATGGATCCCTGTCTTGTTTCAACAGACTCTGGGTTTTGGGACAGGTATTACATATAAGGGTCTATATTGTTTTCACTTCTGAAATGGATTGTCTGCACATTGCTCTTATTAATAAGCATTTTTAAGATTCAGCAGTATTTGCTGGATAGATGAACTTAAAAAATAAAGGGAAAAAGATATCAGGCAAAATGATGTCATAAGTAGCTTAGTTTCTTGATTCATTTTACCTTTTGTTGAACAAATTATGCCAGTCTTGCTAGATCAGTCTTGCAGTGATCCATCTAAAATATAGAAAGATCCATCTAAAAAATAGAGGCTCTTCTACCCTCTCAATTAAATGCACAGTTCTGGTAATAATTTTCATAATTTTGTGAATGTCAACTAAAGTTTCACTTTTTCAGCCAAACTCATTTAATATAGTAGTTCCCAAATTGACAGTTTCATCCCTTTTTCCTTATATGGTGATCCAAGTACTTTACTGAGCCTGCAAGATTTTGTGATACTGTTCTTTTTTTTGGTGCAAGGTAGCTCTTGATAGCTTTATATTTCCTTTTGCTTTTATGCTAGCCTTTCAAGCTCTGAAAGTTTTAAAATTTTTAGTTTTCTTAGGTGTCTAGACTTGTTTATAGGACTGCATAATTGCAAAGGTGGAACTTATTTATTTAATTTCTTTGCAAATCTAGCTCTCCGTAAATCCCATTTCCAGACTGAAAGACAGGCTGAAATACTGTACTCATCTTTATATACAAACATACAGGAGAGCTGCTGACTGCCTGGTGTGTGTGCAGCTTCTCTTAAAATATAACTCACAGATAAGATGCATCAGTTTGTTGAATGCTCAGGAATTCTCACCTCTGCTTTATCACACACACTCCCCCTTTTTACTTTTGAAGATCAAGTCCTTATAAACACCTGTTACCAGGAACTGGTAGAAACAATATGTGTTACAGCTTAGGGATTCATTGTTGCTAAAAGCATCATAGAACATAACATTTTCATAATAGTCAATATGAATGTGCTTGGAAAAAACTCCAATGATTTCTTTTTTTACAGAAAAACCTGCCATTGCCCCACCTGTCTTTGTATTTCAAAAGGATAAAGCACAGAAGGTAAGGAGATATTGATACCTTTTTTTGGTTTTGTTCTTAGCCCTGACTCCTTTCTTCCATGGTGATCAGCTTTTGTGTTGTTGTGAAGCTGAAGGTGGATAATAGAGCATTAACATCATTAATGGGCATAGGGCAAGCAGGTACTGAAGGGCTAAAAGTGGGAAGATGTATGGTGGTTTCACAATTATGGGTAGCTCTTCAGACAGAAGATGGACCAATGTGAAAGAAAAAGTATGGTGAAGGTGTATCTTGAACATGAGTCAGAGGAGTGCTGATGCACTCAGCATGACAAAGCTACAAAATTTGTTTTTCTGATAATGGGGTTAAGATAAAGGAAAGAAAACTGGTCCAGATTATTGCTTTTCACCTCAGGATACTTAAATGTCTCTCATATCTTTGGTTTGTATGCTGTGAAGTGTCTAGTTACCTTGGGAAATGGTAATTCTGTTCCTGCATCTCAATATGGTATTTAATTCTGTCTGGTTAATAGTAAAAGCTAGTAAGATTTATGTGGGAAAAAAATCAAGGTTATTCATGTTTCTGTTGAAGATGGTGGGAACCAAGAGAAGTATGTGATACACTCTCTGTCGGATCACTGCATTGGTTTGCTGTTTGTCGAGTCAGAAATGTTTGAATTGAAATACTGAATCATTTTTCAGTTGATAGCTTTTCTTTAGTTTAGAACAAGTACCAGACTCAAGGTTTCTCACAGGTTCAATAGGCATATTCCTCAGCAGGAGCTTCAAATAGTTTCTCAGCTTGGAAAGGATTTAAGTCTGCTGTCCTCCTAAAATTAGCTAATCAAATTAAATCTGCTAGAGAGTAAGTACTTTCAAGACATATTTTTAATTACATTTTTTACAATAACTGTTTACATATACTGTGGAATGAAGGAGTGGTAGTGTTTGCACTACCAATTTTGATCATGTTTCCTTTTAGGAAACAGCTCCCAGTCACCCACTGTTGCTTGGACTTTTCTGAAGTCCCTTATGAGTTGCATCATGGTGAGTGTTCTCTGCAGGTGTCCTTTACCATTGTGGTGGTCATAGCAGTGTGCAATCCAGGCAGAGTGACATGGTCCTGTGTCCTTTTTACCTGGCCTTGTCTTTACATGCCAAGATAGCAGTTCTTATACTCTCAAGTTCCTTCATGATGCACCTTTGCTTCTGCACCCCTTCAGTGGCCTCCATACTGCATGCCTTCAGTATTAAGCTGTGCAAACTCCTGCACTGGACTGTGAGACAGTTCTGTTGTGTTCTGATAGGTGTCAATAAAATATTTGTAAAAATATATTAATTAAAGGGATAATGTGTTTTGGGGCTAGCAGAGATGATCCAGGGAGAGACATCTGTGATTTTAATCTGCCCAGCTGCCTCTGAGGATGCTGAGGTGATGCTGAACAGATAGCTGTATTCAGGACCACCTCTGCCTCGGCACAGACAGAAAGTCTGGCTTTGTTTGGTAGAGAGTCTGTGGGTTTCTCAGCATCTTGAAGGCACGGGAGTTAGAGATAAGTTATACATTTATTTAAATGCCAAGTGGTGGTGGTGCTGTCATTGGGGCTAGCCACTGTTGCTTTGGGCATGGAGTAAGTCTGGCTTGGGTGGGGAATAGGGCCTGTTCCTTGAAACAGATCAGAGAGTCTAGTGGCAGCGTCTGTCAGTTAGTTGCCAATTTTCAGAGTAGTAACAGACATAAATGCTTATGCTAAACTGTGTGTTGTGTGGAGATGTAGGATTTTTAAAGAGGAAGGGGGAGTGGTTAATAATTTTAGTAGCTTTTATTGTGGTGTAGTTGACACTGCAGAGAAGGACTTGTATCAATGCTGTGCTTCTTGCAGTTTGATTGGATTAAGAGCTTGTTGCTTGTGCCAGTAGTTGTTTTTTGTAGTATAGATATAGTAGTAGTATAGCTAGAACATGATGCTGTGAGCCCAAAGTAACAGCATATATACTGTGCTGCGTATATCAGAACCGGTATTCAGGCCAGTTTTAATCAACTTAATTAAGGAAAAGTGCATCAGGTTACATATTGGTTGAGATCTATCACTGTATTTTCAGAAAGACTTAATAGCTAGGTGTTCCCAAGAAGGGTAAACTCCATTACTGTTTCTGTAAAAGGTGCTTGGTTAAGTGCATTGTCTACCACTAAAGACTATCCTTCTTAAAGTTATCAGGGAAATCCTGTAAACAGAGGAGTTTTTCCTTGAGCAATGTTTTGAAGAAAATGCAAAAGTAACTTCAAAATAGTTGTCAAACAACACACTACTTGAATATGTAATTTCTCAATGTAAATTATAATTTTAATTTAGCAAAATGTCTGTCTAGTCAAGTCACTTTTTTCTGTAAGCAAAAGTGTTAGTGGAGGCTTTTTAGTGCTGACACAGCAGTCTGACAATAAGCTGAGGGGAAGAAAAAGCACTGCATTGTGTATTCGGTTAACTGTCTGTGATGGTTATATATGTTTGTCTACTATTTTTCCACGTGAACCTGGATGTCCTAAGCAGAATTATTTAATTGCAGCGTCTACAGATCCTCTCATTATTACAGCTGGGTTGATATAATTCAGTGGTCTTACTGATTTTTCTGGAACTAACAGTAGTGTCTACTATTAAGTTAAAGAATGTTCTTTTTCTAGAAATCCTGACTTAAGTTTGTGCTTGGTAGGTGTCTGACATTTGGGTCATACCAACACCATGGTACATTTGAGGCTTGGAGCAGAGTGGCTGGAAAGCTGCCTGGTGGAGAAGGACCTGGGGGTGCTGGTCAACAGTGGCTGAACATGAGCCCAGGTGTGCCCAGGTGGCCAAGAAGGCCAATGGCACCTGGCCTGTACCGGCCACAGTGTGGCCAGCAGGACCAGGGCAGTGACTGGGCACTGCTGAGGCATTTCAAATCCTGGGTTCAGTTTTAGGCCCCTCATGACAAGAAAGTCACTGAAGGGCTGGAGCATGTTCAGAGAAGGGAACAGAACTGGGGAAAGGTCTGGAGCACAAGGCTGATAAGGAGCAGCTGCAGGGGCTCAGCCTGGAGAAAGGGAGGCTCAGAGGACACCTCACTCTCTGCAACTCCTTGACAGGAGGGTGGAGCCAGGTGGGGGTCAGGCTCTGCTAGCAGGGAACAAGGGACAGGATGAGAGGAAATGTCCTCAAGTTGCGCTGGGGTGTTTTAGTTTGGATATTGGGAATTTCTTCACTGAAAGGGCTGTCCAGCCCTGTCACAGCTGCCCAGGACAGTGGTGGAGTCCCCATCCCTACAGGGAATTAAAAGCTGTGCGGATGTGGCACTTGGGGATGTGGGCTACTGGTAGACTTGGTTAGTGATGAGGGAATGGCTCGACTCTGATCTTGGAGAAGTTTTCCAACCTGAACAATTCTATGGTTTTATGATCTTTTTCTCCACTAGAAATTGGAAAATATTCAGGATGTTCTAGGACAAAATTCATACCAGTCTGGAAACTAATTTTTTTAACTGCATCTTCCAGCTAGGGATGTATACACTTGAATAAAACATCAGACCTTGCAATTTGACATGTTTATTTAGAGGGGACAAAGAATGCATAGTGTTCATAATGCTGCCCCTTAATGTTACTTTACATAAGGAGGTTTGAATTTTCTTTTGCAGTTAAAGACACTTGAGCACATCCAGAGAAGGGCAACAAGGCTGGTGAGGGGCTTGGAACACATGCCCTATGAGGAACTACTGAGGGAGCTGGGGGTGTTTAGCCTGCAGAAAAGGAGACTCAGAGGTGACCTTATCACTCCCTACAACTTCCTGAAAGGTGGTTATAGTCAGGTGGGAGTTGGTCTCTTTCACCAGGCAGCAACTGATTGAACCAGAGGACACAGTCTCAAGCTGTGCCAAGGGAAATTTAGGTTGGATATTAGGAAAAAGCTTTTTACAGAAAGGGTGATAAAGTTCTGGAATGGCCTGCCCAGGGAGGTGGTGGAGTGGCCATCCCTGTATGTGTTTAAAAAAAGACTAGATGTGGCACTTGATGCCATGGTTTAGTTGAGGTGTTAGGGCATGGGTTGGACTTGATGATCTTGAAGGGTCTCTTCCAACCTCATAATTCTGTGAATTATGTGAAAAGATAGGATTAGTCTGTCCTGGTTTTCAATTTAGATGTCAATTAATGGTGGATGTCAAGTTTGTAGTTACTAAATATGAGTGAGTCTGCATTTTCATGATTTTTATATCTCCTTAACTATTTGAGAACTATTTTTACAAAGTGTGAAATATAATCTTGCAAATATCTGAATAGTAGCACTGCTATTCGTGTTGCTGACAAGCAGAGTTCCTAGGGCTGACACAAGTTGGAAAATTGCATCAGCTTAAGGCTCAAACTACTGAGGTCTGAAAGCAGTATGAAGTCTGAACCTCACTATGTTAGGCATGGACTATTTCTGTTACTCCAAATAACTTCTTTATGAGCTAAGCTGTGTTTTTCATAGCACTTTTTGAATTAAATATTTAAATTCATGGATACAACTTATATCTGTGTTTAATATTAGACACTTTGGTGTTTCTGATCTGAAACTGATTTTAGCTTCTGCCATAAAACCATTTCATGACAATGGTTTTTCTGGCAATAGATTACTTTAAGTGATTTTCTGAAGTTAGGTTTTAACATGCATTTCTGAGGTGAAAGTATTCTGTCATTTTTGGATTGACACATTTTTAAGCAAGTATATTAGCTCAAACAAATTTAATCAGTAGTACTGTAAAGAAACACTTTGTCCAAAAATGTTTTTAAAGTAGTGTCATTTTTTCTTCTAGTATGAACTGTTGGTAAACTGGTCGTTACTGATTGTCATCACATAGGATCATTATGACATCCCTAGTCACAAGTACAAGAAAAGGTAGATTCTCCACTCAGATTTAAAAAATTTTTGCACTTGAAAACACCATTGTTTATGATGTGGCTTGCACCTTGTCCTCCTCCCTCCACCAGCCTGTGTTGGGGTATTGGTAGAATATAGAAAAGAGCACTTTAGTTTGTTGTGTAACCAGTTTTGATCAGTGTACTGCTTTCCCTATGTGAGTTGATAATGGTGGCCTTTTAAGATTGACTGTGAAAGAAGGTAAGTTAGGTGATACTTGGGTCATGTTCCATACCAAAGTGGTACAAAGATTTCAACAGGTAACTGGTGGTCCTAAATGCAAAGCTTCTGGAGTGAATAAGGGTTTATGTTGTTCAATTGTTCAAGCTGTAATCATGGTCTTAACTATGGAGTTTTAAAACTAGGTATAGAGTTGTAAAAGTGATGGATGTGATTGGAAGATGGTATTCCCAGGTAGCCTGGAGAGCAAAATAATGAGTTAATTTTTTTTTTTAAAGATATGTAAAGTAGGGGTTAGTTGAAGTCCTGCTTTGATGCAGTGTTATTTGGAAATGCTTGGGTTTTGGTGGTTTGGGGAGGCAAATGACTAGAAAAGATTCTTCATGCTGTGGCCATGACTTAAAGGTTTAGGATAGTGACAGAGAGAGAACTGTGAAGTTATTTGTGTACAGAGAGGCAGAGCATTCCCTTTCCCAGTCTGTTTCAGCATTGTTAGCATGGATACCCAGTGGAACTGATAAAGTCCATAGTATACTTAAGGAGTTAAAATTTGTGCTTAAGAGGTCATAATTTTGAATATGTTGCTGTACTTAAAAGAACAGTCATGAGAAGGTATTTGGAGAGACAGTTGTGTAGAAAAAGCTTGGAGGAATATAGAGAGGCTGATAAAGGCTCTTAGGCATATAGGCAAGAGTTGTCCTTGGCTCTAAGCAGGTAAAAATGTGAAAAGATATACTGAGAGTAGTCTTTTTAGGCCATTGGATAGAGGTGCTAGAGTGAGGAAAATGAGGAAAGGGGTTGCAAATAACTCAGAACTGTGAGGAAAAGCTGGTCCAAGAGTGCTTGTTCCAGTCTTTATTGAAAAATAATATGATTTCCTTGCCTATATTTGGTGACTGTGGTATCATATGAGTCTTAGCTTTTAATTATTCCTTCATGTCTCTCCTTATTTTCTGCAATACAGAGGAAGCCAAATCTCCAAATAGATGTATTTAGTCTGGGTGTGTTATTTTTAGTTTAAAAAAAAATAGAAGTTGTTTGATCTGGTTTAGCTAGGCGAATTTGTGTAGGTGGCTTCTTAATATTATTCAACTCTCCCTTGATCTTTGCCATAGTATTTAAGAGGCAGGAACAGGTTTCTGTCAAGTTCTCCCGAGAACTGTATTTTATAAGGAATGCTTTCTCTAGAGAGAGGAGGCTCAAGGAGTGACACATTTCTCAGGCAAAATATTCCAGCAAAAATGAAGAGAGCTGTTCACCAGCTCCAAAGAACTTCCAGAAGGAGCTTAGATCAGAATTCATGAAGCTAAGAGACTAGGAAACACTTTCAATAGTATGCATGACCAAGGATTAAAATTAATTTTAAGAGTTCACAGTTTCCTTTGGATATGCTTTTTTGAGAGCAAAAAACAGGCTGTACAAACATCTGCCTGGAGCAGTTCTGGTTTGATAGATAAATCCTTGAGTCCTTTGTTGGTCTTGTCTTCCATGACTTAAACCATGTACTATTCACAGAATTCTGAAACTTACAGTAGTTTTTGATTAATATACTTTTTCTAATATAATTTTTTAAAATATATTTATATATTGGCCATTAAATTCTTATATTGGATTCAGATTTTTCTTCATAGAAGTGGTGATTTGCAATAGTTATTTTTCTTTGTTTGTTTTGTGGGTCTTGAAGCAGATACTCCAGTCTTGCTTAGGATAGAAGTCAGATTTATACTTATTTCCACTTTTAAAAATGCTTGACAGCAAGTATTTCAAGTATTACAGGAGTTATTAAAATCTGTTGAATGTTTACTTAGTCTACTTTAGGATATTCTAAACTGTGGCAATATCAATTACTTGCAAAATATTTTGTCATTTCCATTTTTAAGTGCTTAGCACAAGTGTGCATTGCATGTTTGTACCTCTTCTTCATTACGAGCAATTTTCTAAACTCTACCTAGAAGCCAGTATAAATTTCTGGTAAGGCTCTTTTTTTTACATATATTTTAAGTGCTATGCCCAGTTCCAGGTAGCCTTTCCTTCTGTTCTCCCCAGACAAAAAGGTAAGGATAGGTGGCTAGACTGCTAGATTTTATTAAATGTTTGGTGAAAAAATGTTTCCTTAACTATTCTCATTCTGTGGGGTTTTAAGTTAGTGTTTGGGTCTGTAATTAAAAACTAAAAATTAAAATGTTAGATAACTTTGACAGTACAAAAACCCAGCGCCCTGAACTTTTACCTGATCTCCATAGTAATATCCCCATAAATATATTTTTACTATTTTGAGCCTTAATCATAGTAATTTCTTGCATAATAAAATTTCATGTATAAAATTTCGCTGGCTTTTGTTACCATGACAGGGCAAGTGTTAATTGAAGAACTTGGCTCTTAAGTGGTGCTGTTTAGTTTTCAGGCTTTTGCTTACTTTCTTGCACAGACCTGGGCAATGATGAGCATTTTTAGTTTCTTCATTCTACCAAGTGTTTTCTGGGAGCAAACCGAGGTTGTGTCCGTTTGAGTGCCATCTTTTCCTTACTGCATAATTCTTCAGATACTTCACCATAAGATGCCAGGAAGCACAGGCCACAGATTGCAAGTGCACATCCTTGGCCTGCATGTTATCCATGGACTATAATTCAGTCCTTAATCACAATACAGTTGTTTGTGCTCAAAGCCTTTTTATAACTTGTTTGTTCTTCAAATGTGTACAGAATATGATAATGCTAACTTTTGTTGTACAGGCAGGGATGTGCAACATTAAATGATGTGAAGGAATGAAAAGTCTGTGGCAGAGGTTCAGCAAATACCAAATCCCATTAAGTTGCACTAGTTATCCAGTCACCTCCCTCCTTGAAATAGATTGAAACTTGCTAATTTATGAAAAAAAGTTGGTGTTGCTTTTCAGATAATTCACCGTCATGTATATATGAAGGGATCCTGTGTCTTGTGTGAATGTTAAAATAATAAATTTCTGTGAGAATTTTATAACCAGCCTCACCTCCCTCAAAAGTTGGCTGAAGAGGCAGTGGAGGACACTTATTTAGAGTACTTGTCTAATTTTTATATCTGAATCTGAAGGTGAAAGCTATCAACTGTCCTTTAGTCCTTGAGAAAGGGGAGGAGTTAAACCCCAACAAGCCTGTAGCTGGCAAAATCCTCTTTGCTGGGGACACAGATGATTTTGGTAACTTTCAAAAGAGTGCATTTGCTCCAACTAAGGCTTTTCTCAGGGATGGGAACTAATTCTTTCAGCACGTCTGTCACAGAGTTTCTATGTATTTTAATTGGAGTCTCAGGAACAAGCAGCTCCTTCTGCCCTACTGTGAAAACAGTGAAAATTAAACAAATGGATCCTCTGGCTAGGACGACCAATCTCATGTTGCAGCCTTGCATTGAAGGGACGTTGTCTTTTCTGCTCACAGTCCCCTGCAGAGCAAAAAGCTTTGTCGGATTCAGGCGAGGACCCCCAGGGAGAGGTTGAGCCCCCCTACCATGGTCTGGGTCACACAGAACCAGCTGGTGAGTGCGACTCTGAGCACCCTGCTCCTGCTGTGGCCTCAGTCAGTGCTACCCTGAGTCCTGCTTCTGAAGCCCAGCTTGCTCCTATTCAACAAGAACTGGCAGGGGTAAGTGTCAATCTACCAAGTACTTCTGCTGCTGAGGGGATTAGAGGAAACAGTCCCTTCCGTTAGGTGGAATCCATTACTGTTCACTGTAGGTAGTGCAAATCACAGTCTGTCTGGTTCTTTGATCTCAAGTGTTAGTCTTCTCTAAACCCTTGTTCCAATTAGAAGTAATGAAATTTGTGAGTCTCCCTAGTAGCGTAACTGTAGAAGACACCTAAAGTATTTTAAAATTTAAACTGTGTGTTTGCTAAGGGCAAGAGCACTTCTAAATAAATGAGAAAGCGGGTCTATATTTGATGGGTTTGCTTCAAGCAGTTAGAGGAGGACTCTTTGTTCTTTCTATGGGCCATAATATACTGCAGCAAGTGAGCAGGTAATACAGCTTCCACTGGATGTGTCATGCCAACCCGTAACGTATTTTAACAGACTAAAAGCACCAAGCATCATAGCAGAGTTTAGGATTAGGGTGTTTGGAGTGGGGACGAAATCAGTGTCTTGTGGAAAAGCTGTCAGTGCACATAATTTGATTTTTCTTCTGGTGATGCGGCAAAATCTTTTCTGAAAGATTGGATGACTAAATGACTCCTACCATACAGTCTTTCAGAGCAACTTTAAGTGTTCCTAATCTCTCTGCTTGGTGGACCATGTTTTCTTGGTACAGATGAGTGTCACTGTTCATTCTGGCATCACACCCTAGGCATGTGCTTTTTGCTCAAGCTTTGTTAAGGCTGCTTCACCCAATACCTGGACCCTTTCCTTGCACTGGTTGGTTTCGAGGTTTTTGTCCAAGAATTGGCCATTTCAAATAAACCTAGTACTGAGTGGATTGTCGTGATAAGGTGCTAATAGCTGTAGGTTAAGCACCTCTCAATGTTCAGACTGTTGCTTAATTAACCGCAGAACTCTTTCTTTTCTGAAGCTTGACGTTTTCAAGGCTTAATATTTTAAAATATAGCTGGTAAGCATGTGCGGAAAATCACACTCTGAAAAGCCAATGTCCATAAAGGAGACAGAGGAGTCCTGCAACTTTATTTGAATAAAAAAGGAGAGAGTCCACTAGCCACACGTTCCCACCAGGTTTTCTTTCTTGAGGTTCTGAAGGGCGCAGCCTTCTCTTTTTATCCCAAACTCCCGGCTGCATGTTGCCCTCTTCCTTTCCCCATTGTCTGAAGTACTAGGAAGGTAGAGCCTTCCCGAACTGCCTATTGCATATTCCCGCTTCAAAGTGTCATTTTACCCCAAAGTTCCTAACTTCAGGCTTGTGCTGAGTCCCTCACTTGTGTGTTTCAGGAGTTGGGCTGTCTGGGCTCCATAACAAACCTGCTGCTTGAAGTTAGGGGAGACATTAAGACCAATTTCGAAAAGACGTTAACACCCATGCCCTCACCCGTGGAATTCTTTGTAAAGATGTTATCACACATCTTTCCTATCAAACATAATCGCAGACTTTTATCTCAGTTTTCTGTCATTTGAAATTGCAGTGTTACTAGAACTATCCAAGAGAATGGTGTTAACCAGACTTTCAGGAATGCAGCAGGAAGTTGTTGTCTTCGTCTTGTTCTTAGAGAGCAGAAAATCTTACCCCAGTTAACTGTGTTCTGAAAGAAATTTAAAACCCACAAATGCTGTTGGGGATCATATGCAGAAATTAGTGGCTGTACAGAACGTCTGTTTCAGCATTCTTCTTGATTCAGTTCAGTTAAATGTATTGAATTGTATGGTGCTCAGTATGGGCATGTAACTGGCATGTACTGGCAAGTACTCTTCAAATTATTCCAGTGTCTTACAGCAAAATCATCCCTTACCTTGTAATCTGGAGGAGATTGATGCATCTTAAGAGTGCTTGTACTGGTTCATTGGAGTGTCAGTTTTCGTGCAGTCTTCTCAGGGCCTGGGAAGATGGATGAGTTAAGACAGAAGAAGAGACACTGCGTATTTCTTGTTTACTTGTTTGTATACACACTCATAGATATTTCGGAATGGCATGAATTTAGTGTGGCTGTAGGTACAGCCCCTTGCAGAGCTGATGGTTATGTCCTAACTCTGCTGTCCTACACCAACCTCCCACAGCACATGACCATCCCAGCAAGACTGCTGATTAAGAGGTTCTGGAACAGCTTTTAAGCAAATCATGGCAGTTCAGTAATGCTTGTGTATGTGCAGACTGTCTGGACTGAAGACTTGCATTACTGTGCTCTGAAGTCCATTTTATATGATTTTTGCATCTTAAAATGCATTTTCAGAGATAAACACTAGAAGTATTTCAAAGATAAACACTAGAAGCTCCTAGAGCTTTCCCTGAATTGCATTGAACTTTTCTGCTTTAGCCAAATTCTCTCTTCCTCTCCCGGTTTCTCCTCACTAGTGTAAATAAGGAAAAACTGACAATTTAAAGTTTTGAAGTTCTTCTCTTAGCTTGATGTAACAATTGTGTGATGAATCAATGTTTGTATTTAGTTAACTACTGTGATGTATGCTTTTAAGAAGCAGTTGGTAGCCTTTATGAAGCTAATCTCTTTAACTAGAAACGTGTCTTAATTATGGGAGCCTCTATAATTAGAGGCATATATGTAACTTTTCTCTAGCTGGATTTCTGAAAGCTGGGGACAGAGGGAATAAGTGAAAAGTGGCTTCTGCTCTTCAATGAGAAAATTCTAGGCTGGATTTTGCTGTTACCAGTTTGTGTCTCATCAGCATCTAATTCCAAAGAACTGAATGTAGACAAATTTAATTACCTTAGTGGTTTCTTACAGGATGAGCTGGTCCTTGCTTTTGTTTCTATTTTGTGGGGTACTTATTTAAAGCATTATTTTAAAGCATATTGTTGCTGTAAAGTACAGACTGAGTAGATTGAGAAGTGTAAAATGGAGAGGCTGGACTGCTGTTCATTGTCACTAAATGTAATTTGCTGCTTTTCCAGTCTGTCAGGTTTGTCATGCATATATATATGTCTACTGTACCCAGCTTCCTCTGAAGCAGCACTGGTATACAATTCTGGCTGCAGTGGTGACTTACTTTGTCTGTGGTTTCATAGAAAAGTGAAGCTTATGCTAATAACAGTAGATCTGTGTACCCCCGTGGAATCTGCCTGGCATGAATTTGTCCACAGGTACACAGCTTTAATCTCCCAAAACTCTTGGGCTAGGAAGCATGGAAATAACTTGGAGCAGATTCTCTGTTCTGCTTTGCCCTCGGTAGAGTACAGAGTTGGTTTTGGATATTGATGCCTGTTACCCACTAAACAGGCACGGTGATGGTACATTAGTTGTGCTTGTCAGTTACAAAATTACAATGATAAGATGATTTGAGGCACAAGCCTCAAATCATATAGGTTTGACTTTTGGATGTGTTACTTGAGCATTGAGAATGAAGCATATGTTAAGTTTTTGACATTCAGGTGGAAATAATTTGTTTATTTTTAAGGATTTTTTGCATATAGAGATCTGCAGTTCCACTCATGCAAATATTTTACCAAGTGTTTTCTTTTCACTTTCAGGATTTTTGATAAAAGTGGAAACAAATTGCTTTTGTATGTGACAACACTTTATGGGCAAAATGGAATAATTTTGAGTTCAGATGCTGGTCGTTGAAATACATGATACCATGGTTTTCCATTTTAACCTCATCTTTTGGGAAAGTATTGTGTATTGGCAAGGTCAGGGACTAATACGACCACCTTCCGGTAGTACCATGGACTGCTTGACTACTTATGTGGAAAGAACCATGGATCATCAAGTGCAGTATTAACATGGCTGGGCTGATAGTTCTGGAATGCAACTCCCTGCATTCACACACACCTGTCAGTAGCTTCTTATTCCCGATGCTAAAGGTTTCAAAAGTACTCAACTAGGGTGCTAGTGAGGTAGCTATTTTTTTTCTATGAACATAAAACAGAAAAGCCCTGAAAGGTAATTAAATAGACACAGTGCAGTGTGTTTTTAATTAGCGTTTAGTGGAATACTGATAGTACAGTATTACCTGGGTTCTAAATGTATGCAATGCTAAATAGAAAGTTTTTTACTTTCTGACATTCTAACACTCAAGGTATGCCTCAGATACAAGTCCTGTGCAGATTTGTGCAGTCTTTCTGTGTGTCTGCCTGCTCTCAGTGCCCAAGTGGGCCAAATAATGGTGGGGAAGGAGTTTTGGGGCATCAGTGGGCTCTGCCCATGAGCTGCCATTCTTCCATTTATCAGCCAATCTCTGAGGTAAGACTGAGTGAAGGGGAGGTGTCCATCTGCATGTCCTAGGGCAGGAGTGGGATGAAAGGGTAGTGTTGGACTAGGCAGATGGTCCAATATGTCAGAGCTGTCTGAAAGGATGGTATAGCCAAGGTGGGGGGTTGGTCTGTTCCTCCAGGTAACAATTTACAGGACAAAAGGATATGACCTCAAGCTGAACATTTAGATTGGATATTAGGAAAAGCATGTTCCAAAAAAAGTTTGTGCAGCCACGGAACAGGCTGCCCATGGCAGTGGTGGAGCCATCTTCCCTGCAGGGATTTGTAAGATGTGTGGATGTGGCACTTGTGGACATGTTTTAGCATTGGGCATGGCAGTTCTGATGGATCACTTAGACTTGATGATCTTAAAGGTTCTTGCTTACCTAATCAATTTGATTATTCTAAGATGTTTTGTAGTGAGATGAAGATGCTGATGCAGCCGTGATCACCTTCCATAGTGAAAGGAATCTGTCATGGGGTTATTTTTTGGAGGAGCAAAGGAGATTATATTAGTTGAGGAACTGGCAGAGAGATAGGAGGAAGGAGCCATAGAAATCCTCAGAAAATACATAAAACCTTTGTTCAAAGACTTTTAAAATATCTATGATAGTTGGTAGCCCGTGGTGCTTCTTATTTTGTTCTGGTGCTGTGGAACATGTTAGGGGGACTATCCATTGCTAATTACAATAAAAATACTGTTGTACTAGTTTATAGAGCATGCTTTGAAAGGCATTCCTCTAATGCTACAATTTTGTTGAAGGAACTAATGTCACTTAGTAATTAGGTAAAGTGCTTTGAAATGAACTCACAAATAATGGGTATGTTTATGTTGAGCTTGAAACTTCATATTTTAAAAATGAAACCAATTTTGAAAACTGTCATTTTCAAATTTTCAGTATATAGAAAATGTAACTGTAGTAATTGTTACACAGTCCCTAAAGATATTAGTGCTTGGTAATCTTCAGGAATCTTACTTGTAAATGAAATATTTTGAATTAATTGCATTTGATAGTATCTGTGTGAAACTCTATGCTCACATATAAGTCACAGAAGGTTATTGCATTGAGTGTGTTTCATTGACATTAAGGAAAAGTTCTCCTAACTGATGTTTAAAACATTTGGATCAAACAGAAGAGACTGAAATGTTCAGTATGTGATCTTTCTTTGATCAGTGTAATCTGATTTCAGAGATCTGCAGATGGATCAAGTCCAGAAGATGGAGATGGTAAGAGATTTTATTGTAAAATTAAAAGCCGTGAGTGTGTGTCTTGCTGGGATGTTTTGCATTTTCTCTAATAAATTTTTTTCTACAGAATCTGATCGAGAGGATGGAAGCTACTGTCCACCTGTAAAACGAGAGAGAACTTCGTCTTTGAATCAGTTCCCTCCCTCTCAGTCAGGTAAATGTTGCTACACTATTATAAATGAGGGATAGTTTTCCTACCTAGAAATTCTTTTTCCAGTCCTGTAAGCAGTCTTATTACTGTCTGTTGTGCTTTGGGTTAAGACCACAGCAGCCATGTACTCATGTTAGCAAATTTGGTGAAGCCCAAAGGAGCTTATTGATAGCTTTTAAAAATGTTTTCTGTCTGTAAGTTTATGTGTATTTGTAGGTTCACCTTTCACTATTGTGCTGTTTTTGCACAAAATTGCAGAATTAACCAGAAATCTTCTTGATTTGTTGTGATCAGGTTGCTTCTTTCCAAATTTATATAAGTGCTACCTTTTTCTTAGTTACTCTGCTGCCAGGGAAGTTTTTCAAGTCTCAACTCGTGTTTTAGTCATCTTTTCTCTTCTCCCGTTACTTTTAAAATGGGGAGGATTCAGTGCACTTCTTAAACACCTGACATATGCAAGAGAGAATGACCACAGCCTGTGTGTGTGCACAGTCAGGGCAGTGAATTCACTGGGGTAAATTCATGCTGTTCACTTGCATGGGAATGGTCACGTTTGAGATTTGTTCACTCTCAGGAACAGTCTTGATTTCTGCTGTCTCTCCTCACAGATCATATGAAGGTTTTAGCTTTGGTAAACAGTTATTTTAGTTAAGATATGTCAGTGTTAGAGGCAGATTTTGAGACTGCTACTTTATTTCTACTGTCTTAAAAAAATGTTCCTCTCCCATGCAGCACATTCTGGAGATGTGACTAAAAGGTGAAAGCCTAGTCATTTTGATTTTAATTTGAAAGAAATAAATGACTGTGACATCCAAGATGTAGTTGCTGATACTTTATGGGCATACCGTTTTAAATTCATGCGCCAGTCCTAGTCAGGGGATGAAGCTCTTCTCTTTCAGATCCAAATTTTCTGTTGGGCAGCTCAGTGGGTCTCCAGATGTCATCCTGTGAATTGAATGATCAGTGCTGCTGCTATCTGTTTGCCAGCCACTCTCAGTAAAAGAACGCACAAAAATAATGAAGACAGGGTTTTATAGATTTTCTGTTAGAATAATAGTATGTGTATAACCAGGTTCCCCGTAGTCTCTTAACACTTACATTCTGCTATGTCTTTGTTATATAAGATTAGAATCTCTATGCTTACATCTGTTAAGAAGTGTAGGAAAACAATTTTCTCAACTCTTTCTTGGTTAAATACTGGATATTCCAGGAGTCCAGTATCCTTTCTCAAGCCTCTGCTTAGCTAATGAATTTTGAGAGGATGTGGTGATTTATTGACACCTTTCTTTTCCTCTGATGTGTGTTGTTCTCAAGCAGTGACAACTTGGATTTGAATTGCAAGTTTCATGAAGACCTCTTTGAATATTGTTGACATTATTCAATGGCTTTGGTTTCCAGAAAATATTTTACTTTCCCACCTTCTTTTTTTTTTTTTTTTTTTTGGTGGGGTTATGTTTCTCGCAAGAATAGGGAAATTTTACTTGCATGAAAACTGTGTCATGTTTAAGCTTAAGGCAGACAATAATAAAAAAGAGAGAAGGTGGAATTTAAGGAAATAAGAAAAAAATTTTCAGACTTAAGTATAAAAGGCAAATACGACATTTTTTAGTACAATGGTGTTCAGAGATGAGCTTCATTTCTCTTTTCAACATACTTGAACTTTTTCTACAGCCTTATAAAAACTAAAAAAGCCAGTAAATACTGCAATGCTTTTCTTCATGCAAAATTATCTGTTAGAGAAATCTGTCTCCTTCTGATTGTCCTATTTTATAAACTGGATTGTGATTTTTGTATAATACCAAAAGTACTAGAACTGCTGGGCAGGGTGTCAACCAAACTCCCTGTTGTTTGCTTCTTTAGGACCCAGAAAAGGGTGGAAAAGAAGTGCTGTCCTTTGCCTGTTTTTTCAAACATTTTTTCCCTTTGGTTGACTATTATGCTGCTGGGGTGACATCTGATAGTACTCTGATGTGCTCTTCTCTGTTTCTGTAAGAGTTTTGTCTTTGCAGGGTAGTTCAAACCTAAGTTGCCTCTTGGTGAAAACAGTCCGTCAGAGCGCAGATGTTCATGCCTACTCTCTAGCAGGCATTACACACCTTTCTGCTCTCTCTCCTCAGGGGCCTTTTGAAATGGTATTATACATTTTGCAATGCTATTATATATACTAACACCACTTCTAATTCCTAATTCAGATACAATTCAGATTGGGAATCCTGTATTTATACAGGATTCAGAAAAAATGAAATTTTTTTCTTTCTCTGTTTCAGGAGACACTGAGAGGATTTTATGGGCAATGGCTTGTTTGCTACTTTGGCCCTAATGCTGTTTTAATATAGAAGAAATAAAACCAAAATAAAACAAATTACTAGAAAAATTACTTCAGTTTGAATTCTGGGAACTGGTTTATAATAAAGAACAACATCCACAACTTCCCTTTTTTTTCTTTTTCCTTGACTGCAGTAACAAAGAACAATGTCTTTATGCCATCAAGCTTTTGTGAACCTTCTGCAGGCAATTCTGACTCAGAACCGGGTGAGCTTCCTCATTTTTCTGCATTTTTCTTGAAAAAATGTTTCTGTTGTTAATTTGTTGTGATCTGAAGTACTCTTGATACTTCAGAAGTAAGACCCTATCTGTGAGAACAGAAGTGATGATGGTTCTGATCTTAGAGCTGTTCTCTTGCTCACTTCGTTGTTCAACATCACCATTGCTGGAGGTAATTAAAATAATATCAAAGTTGTTAAATGCTTTGGGAGTGATGGTAGAATACTGCAGTATGACCCTTTCCTGCTAGCTTCAAAATAAAACCTTTGGAAAAGTTTCATATATCTACTTCAGAAAAATGTTCTTTTATATTGGAAAGCAAAACAAGCATAAGGCATGGTCATGATTGTGTTCAGCTATGATCTGTGAACCTTATGTTGACAAAACTTCTAATTTTGTTAGTCTCCATCGTTCTGGTTCAGTTGTGTTGGTATCACTGTAATGCACATCAATATCCTATTCTTATAACCAAGCACAGTGAGACTGTAAGATGATGAGTTGTCTTATTCTGAATACAGATATTAAGCCCCTAAAAGGAAAAAAGTATAATTACTCTTTTTAAGTTGTAAGGAACTCAATTTTTAAGAGCTGTAGATTTATAATTTTTTTTGAGATTTGATATTTAATTTAAAAACCATAACTGTAGTGAGTGTGAGCAAAGGAGTTTTTTATGTTCATACTACAAAAACATGAGTAAAAACTTACTACAAGAAACTAACATTAAGCAATTAAGTTTAACTTAGTTTATGATCATTAGCAGTTAGATACTTGTTAGCAGCTGTCACATTCAGTCATAATTTTGATTGTTCTTTCTTTAGTTTGATTCTCACTTAAAACCTTTATTATCTTTATTAAGTCCTTCACAGAAGGAGCCCCATTTCTCTGGTGACACAGTCTTTTTCCTGTTTCTTCTGAAAAAAATTTTGAACTTCTTGCTTGTGATACCATGTGTTTGTCTGAGGTGTATATTTGCTGTGATGATCACTGGAAATTCAGGTTTCTTTCAGAAGAAGAGAATTTGTTCTTTGGAAAGCTCCTAATAACTTTGCGTATTTATAGAACTTGTGGGTTGTTACAGTGGTGAAAACCTGAGCAATTTTATGACTGAACGGCTATTTCTAACATGTTACAGCTTTGTCCTTGTAATTTTGTATTTCACTTCCAGAGGAAAAGAGCAGTGGATTCCGGCTGAAGCCACCAATACTTATCCATGGTCAGGCACCTAGTGCAGGTGAGTTCAGTGTTTACTGCGACAGTGCAAAGAAACCAGCTCGAGCACTTTGTTTAGTTAAGTAATTTCATCAATCAGCTATAGAAGGTGGTAAATAGAAGGTGGCAGTACCTATGTGTCTGCAGAACAAAATCTTATCTTCTCTGGGGTGGTTGTGCCCATATCCATTGTGTAATGCATAATGATGCATCCATGTTTTGCATTGGCTCAGCTGTGCATGTTTGAAGTGCATCTCCCAGCTGTTGCTGCTTAGCAAGCTTCTGTATGTGCTTGGAGTTATCCTACAGACAGTGAATTTGATTCCTTTGGTAGCAAACCATAAGAAAAAGGGTGTTCAGTGAGTGCCTTGAGCAAGTTCTGGCCATTACCGAGTGTTTAGTCTGTGACCAGGCCAGGGCAGCTGGAAGTGTCAAGAGAATGCCCACTTCTGCTCTCCCTGGCTTTTGGTGGCAGTGTAAGTGGCAGGTCCATGATCATGCCTGTTCTGCACTACAGGTTGGCTATGACTGAGTTTCCCGTTTACTGATGTAGACCCAGCCACTATCAGAAAGATGTTAGTATTACAGCTTCCTAGGAATTTGAGGGGGAAAAAACCAAACCCAAAACTATACAGGTAATGAAAGCTATTATTGCATCAATATATGGAAACTTCATTTCACTTGAAAGAAGAGTGGTGAATTTAAGAAAGGAACAAGCTGTTTTGAGCTTATGAGTGTTTGAATTTTAGATATCTTTATAATCTGATGTCATGCCCTTTTAATATGGGTGACCTGAATTGGAATTAATTGCTATGAGTGAGTTCTGTTGCAGTATTTTATTGGATCAAGGGTTCTTCTTGACCTATGGCAAGCCCAGAAAACTGAATTTTCTGGGCTTGCCATAACCTTCTAGAGTTGATGTTACAATGTTTGGGGGCTTTTTAATTAGGTTGTTTAAGGTCAATTAGCTTTTTGAATCCTAGCAGAATTAGAGTTGTAGTGCTGTGCATCTTACTGTAACAGCCAGTGAGGCCAGGTTAATTCAAAAAGCCAAAAGGTTGTCAAATGACACAACACAACTATTATAGTACCAATATGTTTAATTGATTGCATGGATAAAAAAGTATTTTACTACTATCTGGAAATTACTTTATTGGAAGGAGAAAAGAAGATTTGTAATGTGTAGTTGAATAAAATGTCAGTGCATAAATAGGATTACTGGAATTCTCTTACATATTGGCTTTTATTTCTGGATCACTTTCTTTCTGTGCTTTCCTGGATAAGGTAGACAATATATTTTAAAGGGTCTTTTTAGGCTAGGAAATAGTCTTCCCTATTTGGGACTAACTCTCTTTTGAGGCTGAGTAAGGAGGGATGGAAAAGAAGTGAGTAGAAGCTTTTCTAGTGTCTGTTTTTAATTGTGTGTTCTGTTGGAAGCAGTTAGAGAAGATTAGATGAAGCTGAATTTTCCAACTTTAGAACTTTATACTTCTTGAAAAAACTTTGCACTTGCAGGTCTCCCTAGCCAGAAACCAAAGGAACAGCAGCGAAGTGTGCTCCGTCCAGCAGTACTACAGGCACCGCAGCCAAAAGCTTTCTCACAGATGGGTAAATAATGCTTTTGCTTTCTAAATACAGTGGAGAGAGAACAAAAACATCGAATTTGTTTAGTGTGGTGGCTCGCTTTTACTCAACACCCACCTTGGTTTTTCTAGTTTTCTCTTTTCAGAAAAGAAACATCTTAAATAGTAAGTGTATCTGTATTACATGAAGGATAACATAGTGGAACCTTCAGATCTTGTGTAGGGTGACTGTCTGATGTTGCCAGGCCTCTAACTTTGGTGTAATCCATACTTAAGTTTTGAAATAAAAAGACTTTTAAGAGTGTGGTATAGCAATCAATCTCAAATGACAGCATTGACCACAGTGTAATAAGCCGTTACTGGTAATTGATCAACAGTAAAGTACCTAAATCAGTGAGAGGTGCCTCTGGGCTTGGGGACCATTTTGCTGTTGGGGCTTTGAAGTACAAATTTAATTCTAAACATAGAATTTTAATTTTTAAGTTTGGTCATTCATATAATGTTTATTGTATTGCAGAATTATGGAATTTCATGTAGCTGATGGAAATCGACTTGATAAAAGTGTGGAAGTTAATGCGAAAAGCTGTTTAAAGTCCCTATATCCTAAACCCCATGTTTCCCCAGCCCCATGCCATTTGTTATGTGTAAGTTTAGTTGAACAGAAACAAGAGTAACTTCAGTTAATGCAGAATCTGGCATAGAACCTAATATTTCTAGCTTGATTTCTTGACATGCCTCCTGACACAGATTGGACTCTACAGAGGACTTAGTATTGGGGTAAAATTTTCAGTGAGAGTTCAGTATGTGAGCAGGTAGATCAATCTGAAGACAAACCCTGCTGGCTGTGAACAGTATTAGATTGGAGAAGGATGCTTGCTTGAAGTTGTACATATTGAAGTCTTTACAACATTTGTATAGATTAATTTGCTGACTTGGTTTTCTGCATTTGGAATTTTGATTCTGCTAAGAATTGCTGAATTGTGGTCCTCATGTCTCTTGCAAAATACTATGGGAAATTTTTAGTTTACATTACAACGTTTAATGGACTTAAACAAGAAAACTACATGCTATTTGCGTAAGAACAATTTTATGACAGTCTAAATATCTAGAGAGTTCATGTATTTTTTTTTTGTTTCTGTGTTACAGCTCTCAGCAGTGGCACCAATGGTGTAAATATCCCTCCAGATTCTGCAGCCACATCAGAATCACCAAATGATGCAACATTGAAAAGTTCAGACTCTGAAGACAAGGTAAATTGGAGAAGGAGACTCAAGGTGACAGACATAAATATTTTAGGAAATAAAGCTGGAAAGACAGACAAGGATGGGTTCTGCTACGCTAAAAGAAACTGTGTGAATGCAGAGGCTTTGTTTTGGGAAGGCACTGAATTGGTCAAGGTTTTATAGATTAAGATCAGAGGGAAAGCCAACAAGAGGGAGATCAAAGTGAACCTTCACCAGGCTTCAGGTTGTTTATTGAGCTGGTTGGTAGGATTCTGAAGGACAGCAGAGCTCATGAGAGCTCATTACCTGCATAGACAAACATCTTAAAGAATGAATAACTTATCCCAAAGCACTTGAAACTGTGCAAGTTTGGGAGGAGGCCAGCATGTGTGGGCTTGGGAGCTCCTTAAATCCAGAAAGAGAATGTGCATGTATCTCGTGAAAGCAGTCGAGACACCTGAGAAGCATACAGAAGGATTGCCTGGATGTGTAGGAGAACTGGGAAAGCCTAAATTTGGCTGGAGTTGGGAATTACAGGGAATGAAAAGCTGCAAGCAAGGCTTCCACTGGTACTGGCAGCAAAGGTAAAATGAAGGAAAATAGTAGGCCTTCTGCAAAATGTTAAAGGGAACCTAGTGGTGAAAAAAAAAGAAAAAAAATCTGAGGTACTCAATGCCTTTGTCTTGTTTTCTACTGAAGAGGTGTGCTGTCAGGTCTACCAAATCCTCTTTTTAGGGGAGACTTGAGGGAGCAAATTACTACACTAAATTTGATTAAGGACTGTTTTAGACAATTTGACATACACAGGTCCATAGGACCAGACAGGATGTATCCATGGGTGCAGAGGGAGGAGTCATGGTTTAACCCCAGCTGGCAGCCAAGTACCACCACAAGTACCATGGAGCCACTTGTTCACTCCCTCTACTCAACTGGGATGGGGAGAAGAATCAGGAAAAATGTAAAGCTAGTGGATTGAGATAAGAACAGTTATTTAAGTGTTGAAACAGAGTTAAGTATAATAATTGTAATGAAAGGGGAAGAGAGACAGATAAAACACAAAGAAAAGAAGTGATTCCCAGTGTACGTGCTCAACACCTTCTGATCTGTGCCCAGCTTGTCTCCCAGCAGCCATCAGCCCCCCACCAGCAGCTCCTCCAGTTTACACACTGGGCAGGATGTTTTATGGTGTGGAATATCTCTCTGGCCAGTTTGGGTCAGCTGTCCTGGCTGTGTCACCCCACCCCCAGCTTCTTGTGCAACTCCTTGCTGGCAGAGCATGACACACAGAGAAGTCCTTGACTTGGGGTGAGCACAACTGAGCCACAACCAAAATACCAGTGTGTGATCAAGATTATTCTCGTCCTGGATCCAAAATACAGTGTTATACTGGGAAGAAAATGAACTCAGGACAGGGGGCTGAGGGGTGTTTGTGTGAGACCACTAGCTGTCCTCAGAGAGTTATGGTACTGTGGTGGGTCCCAGTTACTGGGAAGGAAGAAAGCATGGCACACATTTCCACAAATGGCAAGAAAAAGGTTCCAGGAAAGTAGAAATGGCTCAGCTCCTTCCTCTCCCTTTGTGGTGAAGGTGTCTTAGGATATGAGGCACCTTAAAGGGATTGAGAACAGCCAGCATAGATAAAACAGAGACCAACCTGATGAGTTTTTATCCTCTGAAATTATTTGCTTTGCAGAGAGCCCTACTTGTTGATTTTGACTTTAGGCAAAATCTTTGTATGGTCTGAAGTATCATTGTCATAGCCAAAATAGAGAGAGCTGTACTGGTTGGGTGGAATTTAAAAGTGGGTGATAAATTGGCTGAAGCAGTGAGCTTTGAGGGTAGCAGCCAGTGATTGGAAGTCTGACAAGTGTAAATCACTAGAGGCATTCCTTAGAACTGTTCAACATATACACAAACAACCTGGCAAGGTGGAATAAATCTTGTTATGTTTGTGGATACTAGTATACCGTGGGAAGGGGAAATGGTCAGTATGTTGGAAGGCAGGGGCTCTTCAGCAGGATCTCAGCAGGTTGGAAAAACAAGCTGAGAAAAACTAGCTGATGGTTAGCAAATGCAAAGTTCTGTATCTGAGGTGAAAGAACCCATGTGTCACAGGGACTGAAGAGGGACTGTCTAGAAAGCAACTGTGCAGACAAGTCTTGGAGATCCCGATACTGCATGAAAAATGTTGAGACAAGTTCTCACATACAGAATTTATTAGCAGATCTATAGCCGATAGTATTGCTTCTAAGGGTGACAGTTATTTTATTTTGGAAGAAGGGAGATTAAAAAGGGAAAGAAAAAGAAAAACTTAACATTGGCTAGCCATAAAGACTAGTAATGAGTTCCCTAGACAGGCATCTTCCCCCTGAGTGTCCTCTCCAGTGGAGCAGGTGATACTCCCTAATAACTAAGTTCCCATAGTAACTACATAGTTTTCTTCATAATATGCTCAGACTTCCTGTGCTTTTGGGTTTTTTTCTCCTTATGGTGCTGTTGATGGTGATAGAATTGTGCCTTGCTGAGAGGCAACTGCTGTATGCGGGTCACTTCTGAGGCTTTGTGCGTGCATAATGTTGGGTCTTCCCATCAGTGTTAAAAGCTATGGAGTAGGAAGTTAGGACAGAAGCAGGAGGGAGTGATTCCCATGCAGGTTGCAATTGTTTTCCAACACTAATTTAGGGTTTTGTAAGTGCAAGACTGAGTATAGTGGAACAAGAATTATAGTATGGGAATAATCAGGAAATGTGCCACCATGGTGCGTGCAGGGAGAAGTCACAAAGCCACTTGTGGAAAGCAGGTGGCAGGGGTGCAGAGTAGAAAGTCCTTAGGAGAACAAAAAGCTCAAGAACCTTCAGGTGCTGTGCAGCAGTGATGAACGATAGATTGAACATGAATAAGTAGTGTATCCTTTTTTTGATTAAGAGGACTTATGGGCTGCTTTACTAAAACTGCATGCATTAGGCTTAGGAAGTGATATTTCTCTTTTTGTGCCACTGGCAGATGGCATCAGGAATACCATATATATAGTTTTGGGCTTGACACTACATGAAAAACACTTAAAAATCACACAGGTGACTAGTGGCTGGAGCGCAAGAAGAGTGATGAGAGAATGAAAAGGCTGAGTATGTTCTGCTTGGACTAGGACAGTGGAATTGAAGAGAGCTCTTAGCTCTCAAGTGATAGGTGCTGGCAAGATGACAATAAAATAAGGAAATGTCTATCAAACCAGTGAGAAGCTGCAGGTGTGGTGTGAAGGGGATTCCAGATGGGTTTTAGGACGTAACTGTCGTACTTAGTGTAGTTGAACATTGAACTTAATCGTTAAAACCAAAAATCGCAGACAAAGACTCTCTAACTAATTAAAGTTAGAAAGTAGTCTGTTTATTATGCCGGTGGGTGGCACGGGGGGTCGTCCCTGAAATGCATGACCACATCACACAAGGATTTTTGCCTTCTATTTATTTCCCAAAATAATACATATGCCTAACCCCAGCACCTCCCATTCCTGCTTTGTATTAAAATGAGGTTATTAGTTCTTCAATTCTTCTCTTGAATTGGGTTGGTGGTCTTGAACTGGGTCAGCAGTCCCAGGGATGAAGTCAGGATGGTCTTTGTCAGGTCTCTGTGACCCTCTGGCACGATTCACAGCCCCCTGCTTCATGATGGATTGACATAGAGTCCAGGTGCTGGGCATTGTTCTACTAGTTTCAGTATGTTTCTGTAATGGTTCACTTGCTCCACTTCCTTCTACAAGTGAGCTTATTTGTAATATAACAATTAGCTTTAGCTTAAGCATCTAATAATTATTAACCTGTTGTTGGTGTATCTAACTTCAATATGAATTGGCTCTAACCCTTAGCTAAAATCTTAACCTTTAAAATAATAATTCATTGCCCACTCCTTCAAAGTTAGTAAATTCTTTTACTGATATACAGATTCTTCTTCATCTAGCAAAGCTGCACAGTAGGGGTCTGTTAGAACTGTACCCTGTGCTCTCGATATTGAAGTTAAAGCTGCTCATCATCACAACTATCTCCAATTCCAAACAAGTACTCTAATAGACAAAATCAAATTTATACTAAGATAAGTAAAACAATAATTGGATGAACCAAGGTATTGAGCAAGCAGTTGCCGTTGGAGACCACCCAAAAAGCACATCCCACCAATGATGGGATGGACCTTCTTACAATCTTTTAAATACTCTCCGTATAGTGTCTGTGTCATGGTGTATTGTAATCAAAGTTTTCCTTCCTTCATCTTTAATTTCTTTAAGAATTCTCTTTAGTTCATGATGCTTCAACATTTGGGTAACCAAAGCTAAATACATCCCTGTAGGCATGGGTGGTATTTCTTGCATAGTAATCAAATTGGCCTTTATATGTTGGTATGATATGACAGGTGCCTGATAGGAAAAATCACATCCCTCAATTTTGACAAAGTTACAAATGCACAAGATAAATTGAGTTTCATTCATAGTGATTTCATCCACCGTTACAGTAGAGCATGCTATTCTGAGGCAGACACAACCTTGTCCTGTATGCACAAGCAAGGTTGTCTGGTAAATGGGACGCATTTCAAAGTGACAGATACTGTGCTCTCTATCTAAGCAGGTATCTTTACCATCACTTACATTGCCTTCACCTACATATGAAACCCAATTGTTCTCTCATTGAGCAGGGTTCGAAGTTAATAGTTCGCTACATTCCTTCAACCTTTAATGCCCACATTCTGTGTTCAAAAGGATATAGTATGGTCCCCTCATGATTTAGCCCTAAAGGAACAACTGGATGTATCAAGCTCACTGATGCATCGTATATGGTTAAAACAAAAGCTGTTACCATACTCGTCATGGGATCATAAATATAATTAACTAAAACCCACCCAGGTTGAAGCTCTTTTTCTAAATCCGAGGCATTATCCCAAACAACTTTACAAATTCCAGCAGGGAATATGCCATTTTGCCCGCACCTCATGATTGAGGCTGCCACTGATTGCATCCTTAGTTGTGCCTGTGTACACCCAAAAACCAAAGAAATGTTCCCACTAGCTGTGCCTAAAGTATCAGTTATCAATTGATGATCTCACTCTTCCATATTTTCCTATTCTGGTAATATTTTGGACAATTTCAACTGTCTGGTACCTAATGCCAAACAAGGAAGATTGTAAGGGTTGTTGCAATTTAACCACATCACCACCAAGTGCTGTCAATTTGTTCATTAATACTTCTGAATCCATTGTATTTAGAACTCCAAGTCCCATTCCCAATAATCCAGTAAGGTGTTTCTTCTGTCTGGACATATAAGGCATACACTTCTGCAGCCGGGTGGTCCAGTCCATAAAGGAGGTCCTTAAAAATGGAGCACAAATGGCAGAGGCATTCGCTTGCATTGCCATCTCTACCTGTTTTAATGACCACTTTGGATTAATTAGCAATTTTTGAATTCTGGTCTTCTTAACAACATACAGTCCCATTTTGGTCATTATGGGAGCCATGTGTTCTGGGGTGATTTGAGTAGTCACGGTTTCTTTCAGTGTTGCTACTGGTTGAGTTATTAACCCTGTCCATTCAGGAAGCAGTACAAAATTGAGTTATACTCTAATCAGTCTTAGAATCCTTGATTGTACAACCTTCTATTTTGAGTCTAAACTCTGGACAATTGGTTAAGCATCTACCACAGCATTTAGGACCAACTTGAATAAGTTTCATGGGTTGTTGATGAAATTTATGAAACCCATCCTGGACAAATGCATATTCACATCCCCAAATATCTTTCCTTTCCCATACCATTGCATTTGTAACTTTTAGCATCTGATACAGACTTACAGGAGTCAGAGTCATAGGCTTTCCCTTGGCACTTATATTTACCAGTCACATTATATGCAAGCGGTACTGCATTAGCCGTGGTTATAGTGATAATCACAAATGCCACAACTCTCCAGGCTACACCTACTTGATTATCCGTTATAACTACAAACTTTCATTCTTAAACTATGCTTGTCATTTCACCCACACCCTATTTATTTTCCTGAGAAAGTTTTAATTTCAGTTCATTGTCACCTGGTATAACTTTCCAGAATCCCTCGGAAGTCTTCCTCACTCGGAAATGATGGATCCAGGTGCTTTGTCCCTTAATCTTGATTGCAGTAAAGGTGGTGAGGAGCACTTGGGATGGTCCTTCCCACTGCGGTTCCAGAGTCTTCTCTGCAAAAGACTTAACATATACATAATCCCCGGGCTGTACATCATGTACTGGTCCATCTAATTCTCTACTTTGAGCCTCAGCCGCATGTTTCTCAATTTCTCGAAGTTGTTTGTTCAGGCCCACCACATATTTGTGTAGGCTTTCTTCCTCTACTTGAGTGGGTGTTGTCCCTTCTTGAATTCTATATGGCCTTCCATACAGTATTTCAAAGGGACTCAATTTTTCCTTTGCGCTTGGTTTGGTCCAGATTCATAATAGTGCTAATGGAAGAGCCTGAGGCCAAGGTAATTTCGCCTCTTGTCCTAGTCTTACTATTTGCTGCTTAATCAAGTGATTCATTTTCTCCACTGGACCGCTTGACTGAGGATGATATGGAGTATGAAGTTCCCAGTCTATGCCTAAGTGGTGGCTGGTTTGCTGCACAATTTTTGAAATAAAATGTGACCCTCCGTCTGAAGACATCGCGGCTGGGACTCCAAAATGCAGTATTATTTCTTGTAACATTGCTTTGGTTACCTCCCACATTTTGGCAGTTCTTGTAGGGAAAGCTTCTGGCCACCCTGAAAAGATATCTGTTAACACCAGTAGGTATTAGTACCTCCCCCCTTTCCTGGATAGTTCTGAAAAAGCAATTTGCCATTGCTGCCCAGGTCCATATCCTTTTCCAATTTGCCCAAGCTTTGGTTTAGGAATGTTTTTGGGATTAGTTTGGAGGCAAAGGCTACATTGACAAGTCACCTGAATCGCTGTACTTTGCAAGTTTCTGGCTAGGATTCTGTCTTTCAAGTAATTATACAAGGCATCTATACAACACACACATCTCCAGTGTGTTTTCTCATGTTCATCTTTCACTAATGACCATAGCATGTAAGAGGGTATCACAAGCCTTCCTTTCCCTTCATCTGTAACAGCTCACCCCTCTTGATTATAACTTCCATTTTCTTTCTCGGTAAGCCTTTTTTGTTTTTTTACTGTTCTTTGGCTTACCTTCAACAGAAATTTGTTCATCTGGGATTAAGGCTGCCTCAATTGTCTCAACAATTATCTCACCTTTAGCTGCTTCTTTTGCCTTTCTGCCTGCCAGCTCATTTCCTTCCTCCAATTCCATCCTCAAAGAACTCGCTTTTTGGTGTGCCTTGATGTACATGATAGCTACCTTTTCAGGTGGCTGGACTGCCAGTTTCATTATCTCTTGTGCATGTTTAATGCTTTTTCCTTGTGAGATCAACAGTCCTTTTTCCTTCCAGATGGATCCATGTGCATGGACTACCCCAAATGCATACCTTGAGTCTGTGTAAATACTGATTTTCTTTCCTTTTGCCAGCTCTAAAGCCTGGGTTAAGGCAATTATTTCAGCCCCCTGTGCCGAGGTGGTGATGGTAATGATCCAGACTCTATTACCTCTTGGCTTATGGTAACTACATACCCAGCATGCCTTTTTCCACTGATGACATAGCTGCTTCCATCAGTGAACCAGGTCTCAGTGTCCTTGAGAGTGGTGTCCTTCAGATCCGGGCGACTGGAGTAGGTAGCTTCAATATTCTCCAGGCAGTCATGGATCACCGGTTGTCCCATACTAGCATGGAGAAAAGAAGCTGGGTTCACAATGTTAGTTACCACAATTTCTACATCATCTTGTTCAACCATTATGGCTTGGTATTCAGGAATCTCTGTGGGGAGAACCAGTGTCCCCCCTTTACTTCCAGCACTGCAGACACTGTGTGGGACACTAGCACAGTCATCTTCTGGCCCAGGGTGAACTTGTGTGCTTCTTGGATGTTCACTACCACTGCTGCAACTGCTCTGAGGCATCCTGGCCATCCTTCAGCTGCTTCATCCAGCTGCTTGGAGAGGTAGGTGACTGCCCTGCAGTACAAGCCCAGATCTTGTGCCAGTATTCCCAAAGCAATTCCCTGCTTTTCATGAGAAAACAAAAAGAATGGTTTACTAACACCTGAAAGTCCCAGGGCTGGAGCTGACATAAGGGCCTTCTTAAGTTGGCTGAAGGCTCGTGTTGCTTCTTTTGTCCATTGGAGATCTCTGTTTCCTTCTGTAATCAAAGCATATAGGGGTTTGACTAACAGTCTGTAATTATAAACCCACAGCCTGCACCACCCAGTCCAAAAAGGTTCTCAGTTCTTTTACTGTCTGGGGCTTTGGGGTCTGGCATACTGCTTCCTTGAGATCCCATCCTAAAGTTCTTTGTCCAGCACTTACCTTGTGACCCAAATAAACAACTGTTTGCTTCACCATCTGGGCTTTCTTCTGGAATACTTGATATCCTTGTAGGCCCAAAAAGTTTAAGAGGCTTAGTGTCCACTCCGCACATGCCTCTTGAGTTTTGGTAGCTACCAGGAGGTCATCCACATACTGTAACAGCTGTCCTTCTGATGAAGCTTCGTGGGATTCCAGATCTTTTGCTAGTTATTCTCTAAATATCATAGGGGAGTTCTTGAACCCTTGCGGCAGAACTGACCATATGAGCTGGGTTTTGCATCCCGTTTTGGGGTTTTCCCATTCAAATGCAAAGATTTTCTGACTGGCCTCATGGAAAGGAAGGCAAAAGAAAGCATCCTTCAAATCTAAAACAGTAAACTATGTTAGTTCAGATGTTAAACGAGCTAGCAGAGTGTAGGGGATTGGCAACTACTGGGTATAAATTCTCAGTTATCTTATTAACAGCTCTTAAATCTTGTACTATTCAGTATGATCCATCAGGCTTTTTAACAGGTAAAATAGGAGTATTGATCTCAGACTGACACTCTTTTAATAGCTCTATCTGTAAAAAGTGTTTGATTACAGGGCTAATCTCTTCTGTCTTCCTTTCTCAAACAGTACTGCTTGACCCTAACTAGTTGTTTTCGTTCCTTAAGCCTAATTTGTACTGGGGGTGCATTCTTCGCTCTCCCTGGTATGTTAGAAGCCCACACCCCGGGAAATACTTGATCCAGTATTTTCCTGAATCTCATCTTCACTTTCAAGTTAAGCCTCATTGGTTATTAACATCAGGCTTAACAATTCCATATATTGTTGGTCCTTAACCTCCAAAGTAATCTCCATTTTTGAATATTATTTTTGCTTCTAATTGTTCCAATAAATCTCTACCCAAAAGTGCTGATGGAGCATTGGGCATGTATAAGAACTTGTGAATTCCCCTTTGTTTCCCAGATTTAAATTTCAATGGCCTACAAAAAATAAGCTCTTTCAAATTGGCCAGTTGCCCGCTTTACCATGACATAATCATCTGTTATCAGTATTAAAGCTTTATTTAACACCAAATATGTTGCCCTTGTGTCCATCAGAAATTCCATTTCCTTTTCCTTGTTCCCTAGTTTCATTATAACCAGAGGGTCTCCTAGGTAAGATCCTCCAGTCCACATCAGTCTTTAACATGGGCAACCACTGCTTCCCACTTTTTGATCTCTTTTTCGTTCATCGGCTTTTCTTTGTTCTGGGCACTAGTTCTTCCAGTGTCCAAATCTCTTACAGAATGCACATTGATCTCTCCTTAGCCGAGGTGGTCCCTGCCTTAGTGGCCCTTGTCCACATTTCCCTTTTTCTTCTTCCCTTACTACTGCTAATAATTTTTTCATCCCTTCTTTGCACTTTTCTTCCCAGTTACTAAATATTCTCCATGCCTCTTTTAGCAAAGTCACTAAATCTCGTGCTGTCGGACCCTGTATCTTCTGAAGTTTGTGTCTAATAAACCTTCTAGATGTTGTATCCCTTCCTCAGACTCAGGATCAAAGGTTGTACAATGACGCATTGCATCCTGCAAATGTTCTAGAAATTCAGAAGGCGTTTTGGAGGGACCTTGCTTAATTGTATATAGGGCTGACCAGTTTATTGTTTTAGGAATTGCCCTTTCTACGGACTCCTTATAATCCTCTAGTCTTTCCATATCACTAACATCATTAGCATTCCGATGTGGATCCTGAAGATGAAAGACATCTCTCATATTACTCTGTGTAATTCTACAAGCATCTTCTGCTAAACCCTCAGCTACCTTTAAAACCAGTTGATTTTTTGTTTCCGTTAGGGCATCCAACAACAGCTGTAGATCTGAGTAATCAGGTCGATGCTGTTTAATCACAAAACTTTAATTTCTTTGCAACACCTATCAGTTCACTCCAATAATGTTTAGCAGTCTTTTTCCAAACCTCTAAATCCATTGTAGAAATAGGGATTTTAACTAATATTGTCTTCCCTTCAGGGCTTACTGCCTCCCTCAAGGGTGCCTGTATAATTTTCTTTGTTTGTTTCTGAGTCCAAAATGCTATAGGATCCTTTGGAGTGTGCTCCTCTTGTTCACTGTTGCTGCTGGGTAGTTGGAAAGATTTAGGAATAATCAAGGTGGGGAATAGAGTTAGAAGCTGGGGTTGAACTTGAAATAGAAGCTGGAGTTGATTCAGCTGAGCTTAAAGCTGGAGCTGTAGTTGAAATAGAAATAGCTTTGTTTAAAGCTGGAGCTGGGGTTGAAGTAGTAGGCGGCTTTAATTGGAGTAGGACGTAGAGTATGAGCTGGAGTTTGGACAGAAATGTTAGAGGGTGGAGCAAGAGCTGGAGTTGAGATTATTCCCAAGTTTGTTGCCCCTCTCCGCCCCCCTTGCCTTCTAGGGGGTGGTTCAAACAGATCCCCCAACTCTTGCTCCACTGAGTCAGCTGGGTATACCTTGTCTGGGTGTGTGCAGTGTTGGCTTATGGAGCATGCACCTACAGGACCATTTCAGCCTCTCCCTACTAGCCTCATTATCTTTTCCAGGGCTAATACAAAGGAGTCAGAGGGAGCCCTGAGTCCACAATCCTTCTGCCACTCAGGGTGGTTCTGGAGGGAGAAAAACATGTCAGCATACGTCACCTCTTCCCATTTCTGTTCCCATCTCAAAAATAACATAAGCTGTAACAAAGTCTCATAATGTAGAGTTCCAGTTGGGGGCCACCCTACCCCCTCTTCAAACCTATAATGTGACCACCACTGTGTGGTAAATTTCACAAGGGTCTTTTTATTTTCTATCCCCCCATACCCTACTAGTTCCTTCCAGTGTGCCAAAATACACCCTAAAGGGCTACTTTTGGGCATCTCTTTACTCTGGTTGCTTCCCATCACTCCCCTTCTCCTTAACAAAACCGGCACTCTATGCCAATCCTTATTATGTCGTCCTTTGCTTCTTGTCTCACTTCCACCCGAACCTGGCTTCACAGATTCGTACAGTCCTTTCCCAGTCTTCTTGTCACATAGCCCACCACTCAGGTACTGAATGTGACTTTCCACACACCAGCTTTAAAATCTTTGACTAAATCAGCTCAATCAGGGAGCTGTGGACACTGGGCACACTCTCTGTACCAGTTAGCAGAACAACAATACTAACGTCCTGCACAAGTCTTACACTGCTGTAACACCCACACACAATGCCAACCTCTAGATGCACCAAAAGCTGCAGGAAAATTCCCACAAATGCAAGCTATTCCATCCGCTCCTTCTCAACCCTAAATTCTCTACAGCTGATTGCTCCCAATCCAAAGCCACTAGTCCCCCAGCAGATGTCCGATATAAACTTTCTAAATATACTCTCTCATTTCCCCTGTCTATCCGCCAGTTTACTGAACTCACAAACTCCCAGGAGTCAAGTCCAAACCACTGAAGCAAAGGAGTTCCTCCTATCCTCCTATCTGTCTGGCCAGATTGGATTCTCAGACCAAAACTACCCCTATTATGATTCTAGCAATCAGCATCTACAAAGACAATCCCTGTACCTAAAACCACAAGTAAACTCTTACCAAAGGCTCTAAACAAACCAGTTTTACTGCTTTGCACTCAACGTGTGACACTTACAACTTTTGACACAGGATGGCAGTGTTGCCTCAAAAAGCACCACAGCTCCAAACACAATTACAACATCACAATCGTACTATGCCCACAGGAAACACTTTGTGCAGTCTAACAATACACAAACACACTACACTAAAGCACTCAACTTCTATATTTCAAATTCCACAAACATAAACACCTGAACAGCAAAGCACCGTCCCTATAATTTCTCAGAATCTGAACCCTTTTAGTGTTAAGACGGGGTGTTATAGTAAATTCTGTTCCCCATAACCTAAACACAGACACACACACACAGTCACAGCGGAGAGAGGATTTTATTAAGGGTCATGCACCCCACTCGCCTTGTTTTTCCCCGACCATTTCAGTTGCCTGAAAATGGAATCATGGGTACAAACTCTCACTTGTGTCGTGTGCTAGCAGCACATCTCAAAAAACGCTCTCACAATTGTTCTCACAGTCAGGACACATTCACACAACAGCATAACAACCTTAGACCAGGATTTGCCCTTATGACTGCTAGCCCCAATTGGTAGCAAACTCAGCCCTCTACGGCAAAACAAATGGCAAAAATCCTATTCTGTTAGCAACAAAAGCCTGAGCTTGGTACGAAACAACTCTTTCTGCTGACAACCAGATTTCAACTTCAGCTTCAGCTTGCAAGCACACTATAGAGGCACAAATTGCGTGTGGGTCCTCTCCCATGACTTACCAACGGCCTTTCTTGACCACGCGTATACCTTACAGGTCACTACTTAAAACTGTTTCAATTTTTAAACATACTGTTTTGTCCGGAATTTTAGTAGTCAGGGGTCAATGTCTGCTGCTGGATGAACAGTTCAGGCAGTGAAGCCTGCTCTTCCAGGAATATACTGGTGGTGCCCTGAGGGGGTCCATGTCCCGAGGTGGTCTCACAGCTGAGCAGAGTCTCCTCCTGGCTGGCTTGCCAATGAAGTCATTAAAACCAAAAATCACGGACAAAGACTCTAACTAATTAAAGTTAGAAAGTAGTACTTAAAGTTAGAAAGTAGGCCGTTTATTACGCCGGCAGGTGGCATGGGGTGGGGGGGGGGTGTCATCCCCAAAATGCATGACCACATCACACAAGGATTTTTGCCTTCTATTTATTTCCCAAAATAATACATATGCCTAACCCCAGCACCTCCCATTCCTGCTTTGTATTAAAATGAGGTTATTAGTTCTTCAATTCTTCTCTTGAATTGGGTTGGTGGTCTTGAACTGGGTCAGCGATCCCAGGGATGAAGCCAGGAAGGTCCTTGTCAGGTCTCTGTGACCCTCTGGCACGATCCACAGCCCCCTGCTTCATGATGGATTGATATATAGTCCAGGTGCTGGGCAGTGTTCTACTGGTTTCAGTATGTTCCTATAATCGTTCACTTGCTCCACTTCCTTCTACAAGTGAGCTTATTTGTAATATAACAATTAGCTTTAGCTTAAGCATCTAATAATTATTAACCTGTTGTTGGTGTATCTAACTTCAATATGAATTGGCTCTAACCCTTAGCTAAAATCTTAACCCTTTAAAATCATGATTCAGAACCAGACTACCAAAATGTAAAACTGTCACGTGGATTGTTTTTGAAACTTGATATGAGATCTTGGGCAGCTTAATAGAATTTTGAAGTTGGTGCTGCTTTGAACAGAGTTTGTACCAAGTGATTGTTAGAAATTCCTTTTAGCCTTAATTATTCTGTGATTTGCTAAGAAAAACACTTAACAACAGAGGCATTATTTAAATGCAAAACATCCCTTGTACATCTGAAAGTGTTATTGGCTTGTCATTGTAAATGAATGTGTGACTCACCTCATCATAAGGTGTTTTTATTTAAAGAAACTCAACTTCTTTGGCTACCTTTTTCCATTTCTTTAGGCAGCAGAATGTCAGAAAAAGGAGTCCAACAATTCTTCAGATGATGACTGCTCTGAGAAGGCTGAACTAAATGCACAGCAAGCATTCGTTTTTGGGCAAAATTTACGAGATAGAGTTAAGGTAAACACATGTTTGTTCTCTTGACTTAAGAGTTTATGAATATATGTAAAATTAAAAGCTATGAACACAGCTGAGTTGTCTGTTTAATAAAACTAGTCTTCTGGACATTTAATAAATGAATTCTGTTAAGTAGCGTAAGAAGCTTTTTTAAAAAAAATGCATGTACTGCAATCATGAGTAACAGCTAAAGCTCAGTAGAATGTGGTGTTTTCTCTTACTTTTTGGGTTAGAATGAAGTTGAAATGTGGTCCTAAGCTGTTCCCATGCTACCAAGACTTCACAGAAAAGATGGAAAAATAGGCTGAGCCTGGGCTTAAACTTGTGCGTAGAATAACTGAGTTGGATTGTTAGTACCTGCTCTTGAAAATGAGTTTGCTCAGGTTTCCCAGCATGATAAAAGAAAGTGTAATATTGGGACATATCTTGTTTTATTGTAGAAACATTTGTGGATGAAACTCTGTCTTTAGGTAGAGTAAGTTGAAAATTTCATAATTAAAATTATTGATATATACTTGTTCTTTTTCTAGCTAGGAGATGAAAGCAATGAAACTACTGATGTGCAGAATTCTGGCCTTCTGACATCAGATATACCTTCTGCAACAAACTATTTTCTACAGTACATCAGTTCCAGGTGAGACTACAGGGAAACCTATGTAACAGTTCTCCTTACTCTTTATTTTCCTTATTGAAAATTCTGTATGATTCTGCTCTTTATTGGATACAGGGCTTAGACTGGGTCAGTGGGAACCTAGACTTCTGAAGAATGAAATGGCAGTCTTCAGGTCTGGGGGAATCCTCAATCATCTCTTCAAGGGAGATGCATTTGATATTATTTATTTGACCACATCCTCACCAACACCTCTTCAGAAAACCAAAAAGCATGACATTCTTCTCATGAATGATCAGAAACAGAGATCTGCACTGTATTTGTGTTGTTCAGTAGGTTTCATATAAGATACAGATAAAAGAAAGAATAGTTAAAATTTTTCCATGATAGTAACCTTTTCAGAGTGGCCTGTATGAATAAGTAGGAGCCTACCTGTGGGAGGTTTTTGAGAGAACTTCTAAAGAATAGCAGTAACATAAGTAACATCAGAAGAAACGTGATGTATAGGTAAAGAGAAGCAGCCAGGAGAAAACTGCTAATCCTGTCTTATATAGTAATGACCTCTGAGCTGACAGCCTTCACTTGAGGCTAAGGTGCATGATTTCATGATACATGGAATCTGTATCTCTGTGAAGATGCTAGCTTAGTAGTGGTTAAAAAATTTAAGTAGTGTAAAGAATAAGAAAACAGAAGATACAGAGCTGTGAATTCATGGAAAAATGTGAGGGGAAATCCCACCAAGAGTGATGAAGCAGAGCAACATCTCTGCTCCTGGCATAAGCTGAAATTCAGATTGAGGCAAGGAAATAATTGTGGGAAAAGCACAAATACATGCTTTCTTTGTCTTTATATTTGGCATTTTTAAGATCCTGTTGTTCACCATGAAGGAGGCAGTAGGCAGTTTTGCAGTCAATGAACTTTTGATGCTGAACTTTTCAGATGTTGCACTGGAGAAGTAGAGAACACCTTTGCCCTCTTGATGCCAGACCAGTGTCTTTCCAATAGACACAGTCAGACTTATTCAATCAGATTTGGCAGACAATAACTACTAATATGTGGCCTTCAAATACTGGAATATTTTTTCATATTTTTCAACTCATATGACACCTACTGTCATTTTATTTGAGTCTTTGCTTTGGGAGGATTTATTCTTGGTGAGTCAGTTACAAGAAACCTAGGTTTGAACTTGTCTTGAAAACAGTATTGTCTCTAAGGGCAGTTGGCTCTGGTTTTCTGATGAGGTGGCAAAGCATTATGGTAATCCACTTGTAAAAGGAAACTCCTCCCTTTGTGTAACACTGTAAATTCTTTAAAAATTGTAAATATGCTAGGTGGCATGGTAGATATTGGTAGGCCACACTGAGTTCCCTGTCAACATTTGGAGCTCAGTACTGTGGTATTTAATTCCCTTAGGAGGTAAAGTTATCTTCCACTGAGGATCTCCTTTTTTCTAGGAATCTCCTTAATCAGAAGTAGCAACTCTACATGTACAGTTTAAAGGTTTGTTTGGTTTCACTTGAATCATGTAGATGTGAGTCCCCATTTTCCAAACTTGGTGAAATGCACGTAGGCTTGATTGGGAATGGTCGGCTTTTGCATGTTCACTTTGTGAGCAAGCTGGTGTCTTCCAAAGGTATGCCTGATGGGAAGGGACAGGAACAATGACTTTTTAAGTCTTTTGTCTTTGTAAAAGAATAAAACTCCTGTCCTTCCTAAATAGGTTTTAAAATCTGTTAATAAAAATACTAATGGGAGGAAGATGTTTGTTCTGTAAGGAAGAAGTAAAGGCTGATATTTGATTGTGAAACTTCTTGGAGAATCTGGGGTATTGCAGCTAGTCTGATAAAAGGCATTACTACTTATCCCTGCTACCTTTGCTTCAGTTATGATCTTGCAAGTGCTTTTGTTTCAGTTTTTCAGTTTCTGAGAGAATTGACGTAAAGACATGTAGTAGTTCAAGTCTGTACATGTAGAATATGGTTTAAAAAAAAGTATGTTATATGATTAGACAATAAGCCCTCACTTAGCATTCAGCATTGCTTTGTATGTTAATAGTTATCTGAAGGGGAAGATTTTGACAGAGAAAAAATCATTTGTTGTCATTCTGAGAGAATTCTTGTTCTGTAAAACTAGAATGTGCTCGTTTGTGTCAACCAGTGCCTACTTTCTTAAAGACAGTGACAATCACTCACTTTCTAAGAAATTTTATTAGTAGAAAATAAAAAAGGTATTATTTTCTATCTTGTAAAACCTGGCTTATTTCTTGGTTTTTTTTCAGTGTAGAGAACTCTACGAACAGTGCAGATGCGTCTAGCAACAAGTTTGTTTTTGGACAGAACATGAGTGAGCGAGTCCTAGTGAGTATCCACTATGTATATGTTGTAATTTTGCCAGCAGTTTGTTACAGATTCTCACTCAGGAATTTTGAGAGCCTTTAATTATACTTCTCACTTGAGTATGGGGTTTTTTCAGTCGTTTCCTTTGAAGGTAACTTACTTTGAGTGCAGCACAGGAAGTTCATTATAAGCTATTGTCTGCCCAGCAATACTTTCCAGGATTTCCCTTTCAAACTCTCAGTGTAAGGAGAGTCAGTGCCCTCTCTGTAGTGCATGTGGTTCTTGTGCCCAAGCATTTTATGGCACAGCTCGTTGCTTTAAAATGGCTATTGGAGTATAAGTATTAGAGGGTATTTTATGTTTGTCCTCAAAATTGAGAGCAGTTCAGTAATGTGACTCCCCCCAGATGGGATTTCAAGCCCAGCAGTAAAGCAGCTGCCTCAGGACTGGGGTATGATTCTGGACATGCTGTTCATGATGTACCAACCTAAGGAATCACTTCTAGTACCTCACTGTTTCCTGCTGTTGTTTGTATGCCTGTGCTGCAACAAAATGGAAACGTTTAATGCTGAGTGTTCAGACCTGTCTAACTACAAAGCAGGAGTTCAGTCAATTATGACATGAGTAGCTGTAGCTGAAATTGACTTACTATGTTAACAAAGCAAGTCAAAAAGCTTCAAAATAAAGGTTGAAATTTGGTATCAATTCCAGGGAAAATAATTCAAATTGGTTTTTAGGTCACACTCCATTCAGTTCCTTGGCTAAGATAGTAGGATAGTTTTGACTGTGAAAGCATGTTGTCCATGAGATTCTTTTTTTTGCCATATGGTTTATAAATACTGGCGCTACCCTCAGTACTTGATCGCCTGTTTAGCAGAATTAGTGTATGTTTTCTCCCTTCTGTTTACCTCCTCTTATTTCTGTGATAGAGCCCACCAAAATCAAATGAAGGTAGTACAGAGAGTAATAAGGAGAATGCTGCTACAGAGTCTGGGTCTGAATCGTCTTCTCAGGAGGCCACGCCAGAAAAAGGTGAAAACCAAAATATTATATTAGGAATGGTAGTTAATCCTTTATTAAATTACTGTATTTTTCAATATCCTGTTACTTTTCAAAAACATAAGATTTTTCCTGTAACCAAAGATACAGGCTGGGTGTGGAAGTTGCTGGATGTTGTAGATCCTCTAATAGTAAACATGTGCAGGCTGCACTTTCTTTTTCATTGTCAATCTGTGGTTGTGGGAGTATCTTCAATGGAATAAAATTAGAGGGAATTAGCAGAACTGGTAGTAGGACTTGGTAGAGAACGTAGGAGAAATGTGGCAAACTTTTTTTAACAATTCTATTTCATTTCAAGTGACTGAATTTCAGAGTCAAATGTATATTGCATTGAGTGGGTGCCCCACATGTTGCTTGAACTCAGAACTGGTTGCTGGATTTTATGACTTCAAATTGTCAAGATATTACAGAAATTCTGTGAACCATGGGTTTTCTTCAGTAAACTGCTTACAAGCCCAAGTGGAAGTAGAAAATTAAATGCACTGTCCATGTGTAGGCACAGCTGTATGGCTAGCAAGAGTATCAGTACTGCTGGAGCATCTACAGATAAGCGAGTGTCCATGCAAAGGTTTTGAACTATTGCATGTAGGGATAAAACTTCTTGAGATTGTATCTATTTTGTTCCTTATGCTTGTAAAACAAGTATTAAAAGGCAAGCTTTAACTTCTGCTTTAAATTTCCATAATTTTTAATGTGTTCTATTAAAGTCTGTTTTCTATACATTTCAAAGGGTCTCAAAATTCTGGTGTACTTGTGTGAGACTTTTATATATCTTACAAAATTTTATGATAATCATTCTCAGACTCTCAAAATGTTGTTCAGCTAATAATATTTCAGAATCACTGGCAGAATCTGCAGCAGCCTATACTAAAGCAACAGCAAGGAAGTGTTTATTAGCGAAGGTAGAAGTGATTACTGGGGAGGAAGCTGAAAGTAACGTGTTACAGGTAAGAAACGGATAGAGGGGCTTTGAGTTTGTGGGGATTCATATGGATGTCTGTCACAGTAACAAGTCCACAGATAGGTTGGATTTAAATCTATACAGGCGATCCTCAGCCAACCCTGTCCAAGCTTAGGTGCAAGCACACCACTGGCCAGAGATCTGGGCAGAGAGAGATCCCAACCAATCAGCTATTTAAACCAGGAAGTTTCAAACCCCCTATATCAGCAGGCCTCCATAATAAACCGTTGCTGTTGTTGCCTGGATCTCTGAGAGTTTGTGTCATCCCTGTCTCTGACCCCACGTAACAGATGTCCAGTGAATGCATACCATCTGATTCCCTACAATTCAGCCTTCCTCTATATCTCTAATGTATTTTCTTGTGTTAAAGCATACTTTAGATATTTCTATCAGATTGTTATTTCTTAACTTGTTATCCATTGCTTTTTAATTTCTTCTTTCTGAATAAATTTTAGCGTATAGGCCATCCAGGTGTATCTTAAGCATACTTTCCTGAATCCATCACATAGAAGCTTCTATTTTCTGTGAGACAATTATTTGAAGAAAATTTAAATTAATTAAATATTTTAAGTTCTTTAATTGTTGTACTACTGAAGATTTTCTAAAATTTAGAATGGACTATTTATGCCAGCAGTCTAGTTTCTTGCAAAATAGAAACTGTATCACAAACACTCAGGAATTTGGTTTGAGATACTTAATTGAATTAGTGATGTTGTAGAAGGATATTTGGTCATGACTTAGACTGCTGATTTTAATAGAGATATTTCTAACATTGTAGTTATTCATTAACTTAAATATACTTACTAACTCTAGTGTATTCTTAAGAAAAAACATGCAGGGTTTTCATATAAAATGAAATCTTATATGTATTTTTTCCCATCTCTCTTTATACTCCAATTATAGTTTGGTTTTTTCCTTGAGATATTGTGTTTCTCAGCATTTGAATTGTGTTATTTTCAACGATAACTTTTTTATTCTTACAGACACAATGCACTATTCTTCTGAGAGCAAACAGTTGCACTATCAGTATCTAATGCCTATAAGTTACACTTGTATTACCTTACAAAATGGTACTCTGTAATGTTTACCTTCTTGGACTTCTTTTTACCAGACATAAATGGTCTTTAAATGGTTCTTCTGGTACATCTCTGTTTCTATTTAATTCAGAAATGTCTGGGTGCTTCACATAATTGAACAAGACACTGAAGAGATAAGATTCCTGTTTCACTTAGGAAAACTGCAACTTTTGGCAGTTGTATACTTAATAGAGGACTGACTTGCCTGAATATGTTGTAATTTAACAGACCTCTTGCCTAACTTTAATTCTTTTTTTCTTGTGAAATGTAATGCATTAAAATTCCAAATGGGACTTGTACAGACAGAACTATGTAATGTTGCAGAAACATACAGAGCTAGATGTTTTGGCATGAAGAAGATGAGAAATGGAGGGAATGAAAATGGAAGTATCTTTTCCACTTAGTGCATGCTCATCTGTGGGGAGCTTGAGGGGTGATGGTTTGAGGTATAAAGCCTCAGCAGTAACAGTGAAATTAGATTAGAGAGGACGATATAGAGATGTTTGGCATGGAAGAAAAAGGGAGCTTGTAGGTCAAGATCCTTCAGTATTCCTACTGTCGGAAAAAATACATACACCTTTTGAATTTTATAACATCTGAACCCTCAGTTAATAACCTCAGTTATTAATGACTTTGTGTTGTTCAGGCTTTGATAATGAATTGATAATGAGCTAGTATGTTTGTTCATCCTTTGCTTACTTACAAGAAGAATTTTGCTTTGCTTTCATTATATTTCATTATTTTGCTGGGTCTTCCCAGCAGCAAATAACATATTCAGTGGTGCAGTGTGTACCTAAGGCTTTTAAAAGAATTGACTGATATAAGGCAGTCTCCTATGACATTAAGTTTCCTCTGTGAAAATTTATATATTACCTGAAAATTACTTGTTGTTTTGATCTTGAACCCTCTTATTCTTTAAGAATATATAGCTTCTTTTAGTAAAACGTGATGAAAACAGACAGCATATTTTGAGAAATCTATTGCAAAAGAGAGGATTACTGTTTTGATTTCCACAGCTATAAACAATTAAAAATTCCAGTATGAAATCTGAATATTTTTTACTCAACTGTAGATGACTAAGAAATATATTATTACTTCAATCAACCACTATGCCATAGACATATTTTCTGTTACAGATTCAGTGCAAGCTGTTTGTATTTGATAAAAGCTCTCAGTCTTGGGTGGAAAGAGGTCGAGGACTCCTGAGACTCAATGATATGGCCTCAACAGATGATGGAACATTACAGTCTCGGCTGGGTAAGAGGAACCAGGGGAAATGAGATACTGGATGACAGTCATCCTATTTTCATAAGGTTCTTCCTTGACACACAGCAACATTCACTTAAGTTTATATTAGCTCCAGCAACTCAGAAGCAGTTTGGACCTTTTCTTTTGCTTCAGTTAGTGAATAGTGCCTCCAAAGAGAGTATCTTCATACCCTTCTATTGCAGCAGATGTTCCAGTTACTTTTTCCCCCAAAAAAGCAAGCCATATTTAGTAACTAGAATATTTGCCTAGAAATTTATGGTAACATCATTCAGATCTGGCTGTTTTGGATGGGTTGCTTGTGATGAGGGAAGTCTGTTTGAATAGTGCACAATTGTTCAGGCTGGCAGGAATGTGCATTAGTCTGAGATTAACTGTTCAGATACCACTGCTGAACTTTAATGTATTAACATATAAGGCTTCAGACTAAATAGCTTTAGATATGACTCATATTCTTCAATAGTCTCATTGCAGTTTAAGCCCAGCCAGCAGCCAAGCCCCTTGCAGCCGCTTGCTCACTCTTTCCAGCAGGATCAGGGAGAGAACTGGAAGTGTATAAAAGTTCAAAAACTCCTGGGTTGAGATAAAGGCAGTTCAATAAAGAAAGCAAAAGCGGTGCATGCAATTTGCAAACAAAGCAAAACAAATTAATTCACTGCTTCCTGTGGGCAAGCAGGTGTTCATCCATCTCCAGGGCAGCAGGACCCCATCATGTGTAATGGTGACTTGGGAGGAGAAGCACCATCACTCCAGATGTCCTCCCTTCCTCCTCTTCCCCCTGCTTTATATCCTGAGCATGGTGTTTTGTGGTCTGGAATATCCCTTTAGTCAGTTTGGGTCACCTGTCCCAGCTGTGCCTGCTCATAACCTCCCACATAGTTGTCACAGCGCAGCTGGTATGTAGCTGAACAGATAAATCTGGCCATAAACAGAGATTCAATTTGGCTTGACTGGTTGGTTAGAGAAAAGAAGTTCCTAGGTGAGCAATGATAGTATAGACTTGAACTCAAACAAAAAACCCCAGCCAATTCCGTTCAATCCTGAATGCAAACATATCATTGGTCAGGGAGCTAGGCAGTGCAGAGATCCCGACCAATCAGTTGTCCAAGCATGGGAACCCCCTGTAAAAGGAGATGCCGAACAATAAACCGAGCTATTTGTCACATGATCTTCGGTAATTTCTCTTGTACCTGTCTTCAACCTATGATCATAATGTATTACATACTCCCATCCTCCTCATCAGTGTAGTAGTATGAAAAGCAGAAAAGACCTTAGCTCTGTGCAAGCACTGCTCAGCAATAACAAAAACACCTCTAAAGTATCAACTGTATGTTCAGCACAAACCCAAAATACAGCTCCATACCAGTGACTGGAAAGAAAGTTAACTCTACCTCAGCCAAAACCCACACAAAGCCTACATTCTCCTCATTTACAGTTGTGACAAAAGCCTAAGAGGGCTTATTTGTAAAAAGACTGAATCCTTTGTACAGTAACAAGTGTCTTGACTGTTTTGAGCTTCCTGATGTGCCTTTTTCCACCTAACTGATCTTCTAACTTGGCTTTAGTGATGAGGACTCAGGGGAGTCTTAGGTTAATCTTAAATACCAAGCTCTGGGCTCAGATGCAGATCGATAAAGCCAGTGAGAAGAGTATCCGGATCACTGCCATGGATACAGAGGACCAAGGAGTTAAAGTTTTTCTTATATCAGTGAGTACTGTTTATGTCTTAACCATCATACTAAAGTCGGTGCTTACTTAAACTGTAGCTGAGGTAGCATTCCATTTTTATTTGCACCCTACACTGTCTTAACATGACCCCTGCCCCAAAGACAAGACACTTGGCAGATTTGCTTGTCTAAAAAGTCTTGCTAGGTGTGAACAAATGCCACATCAAAGGCTGCCCTAAGAAGCCACGTTGTTCCAAAGCATTGCCCATGGAGTCATGGGGATCTGCTTCACACATACTGAGACTCTAACTGTAGTGTTTCATGCAGATTCTTTTCTGATTAAAAAAAAAAATGGCATTATTTAATAGATTTTATGCAGTAGTTTAACTAAAATTAGATCTAGTAGAACTTTCAGCCCAGAAAAACTGTCATTGTCTGCAGTGTGGGAGGATGAATAGATGCCCACTGAAAAGGAAACACTAAAGAACATCGTATTAGTACTTAAGGTTTACACATTTTAGCTTTGATTTTCCTTTGATGCAGTGTATTAAAGCAGTAACAGGATAGTGAAAGTGGTTTCTGTGCTTACTAAATGGGGAACAGCAATCGCAATCAGAATTACTAAAACATTGAGATCTGATCATACAGTCAGCAAGGGAGAAAGGTCATTCCCTAATGCCTGCTAAAGCACTAACATATTTGGAGAGGTCTGAGAACATTCTTTTGATTTAGACTGATTTTACACAAGATGCAAGAGAACAAGTGTCTTGCAAAAGAATTAGTGTTCCTAGGGAACAGAAATTGAGAGCATCAGCAAATGGTCAGCTTTCCCTGTGACATTAGGTTTGTAGGCCTGGGATCTGGAGTCCCAGAATTGAACTTAATGATACCAAATATGCATTGATGAAGAAAAATAAGTGAAATTATTGGATAGGTTTTTCTCCATATTTTTCTAGTTTTGAAAGTTTTGAGTTAATCTGTCATCAGGTTACTCACTCTTGATTTTAGTATTGATGTAAAGCATCTTGTTTGGAATTACTTTTTCATTTCAGTTTATTGCAGGGGAATTTTGCAGATACAGAGTTAGCACATTCAAGTGTCAGATGGGGTGGATGGAAACGTTTTTTATGAAAGAATTTGGGGAAACTATTTCTTATGAAAGAATTTGACAGGTTGTCAAAAATGCTTCCCTCTGAAACAGAGACTGTTCAAAAATTTTTGAATAATTGCCTGTCTGTTCACTGAGTTTTCTCATTATATCTCATATTGAAATTTTATGCCAGTGCCTCATGAAACAGTTGGCTTGATTATGATTAACTAATGTGTGAAGTTGAATTATTGACAGGCCAGCAAAAATCTGCAAGATTTTAATTGAAGGTCTTCTTAATATGAGCTTTTGGGCAGTGTCAGGAAAGCTATGTGATTTCTGTGTGAAGAAGGCTATATGAGATCAGCAAATACTGGGTATGTTAGCCAAAGAAAGTTGGAACTAAGCAGAGGAATATAGTCTCACCACCAGAGTTCTGTATATCTAATGTCCTGCTGTGTGTACCACAGCCCATTCTGACTGGTTTGAAAAACATTTTATGAGAAAACTAAAAAGTATATTGTGAAATTTGGCATGACTGCTGTGTATTATGTCAGCAGTGTTTTATTGTGTTATAATTCCATGCAGCTTTTTCTTATTTCTGAATATTGAAAAATGCAGGCAAGCTCTAAAGATACAGGGCAGTTGTATGCTGCATTACACCATCGGATCTTGGCCTTGCGCAGTAGAGTGGAACAAGAGCAAGAAGTCAAGAATGTAGCCCCTGAGCCAGAGGTAGCGCAGTCAAATGAGGAAGACAGTGATGATGATGATGTCATTGCACCTTCAGGATCAGTTGGAAGTGGTAAGTAAGAAAGACAATGGTGTTTCCTGTTTACCGTGCATTCTTCTGTGTCACTTCTTAAGGCAATCTGTGCTCTTTGTGTATGTCTATGGAGTAGGACTATTGCATGGCTTTCCTTTTTGAGCACAACTACTCCTTGCTTCTTCTCCAAACTGGTAAAAGGCCCCTGTGCTGCCTGTGAGGTACATGCCACAATTTAGCAGAGGTTTTCTGTGCTTTTTATAATTTACAGGATTTCTAAGGGTGGTTCTGAGTTTCATTTTTACCTTCATCATGGTCAGGAGTTGCACATGAAACCTGAGTTGACTCAGAATCAGTAGACAGCATCCAGAATGACTTTTCGGTAGGGAGCTGTTTGGAAAGCAGAAGGTTTACAAAGGGGCATGGAAGGAGTGTAATGTTTTTTATTGCGCATGAGGAGATCATAATTTAAGAAAAATACTAGTCTTCAGTTTGAGAAAGGCTTCCTTTTGTACTCTCAACTTGGAAGTCATCTGTACTTTGCTTTCTTGTGGCTGAGAACATAGAGCCTTTGACAGTCCTCCATTCTGATTCACAGAAGGGGAAAAAAAGAGGAATGAATATGAGCAAAAGCAGTGGGAAGATTGAAGAGCTTGGAAACAGAGCTTTTAGGTTTTTGGATGCTGCTGGGATTCCTGAACTAGATTAGTCAAGAACATAAAGTTCTATAGTAGACAGATCTTAGTCTGGAAGAGGGCCATATGCAAGGTGGGAGAGGAGGAATTCTACAGTTTCCATCTCTCATTGAACACCTGAATCTGAGACTTACGTAGGCTACTTGGGATGGGTGTCTTACTGCAAGGCAAGAAACAAAAGATATTTCTTATGACCAAAAACTACTTTTATTGTTTCAGGTCCTAATGATGAAGGTGATGGGCAGAACGTTGGCAGCACATAGCAGATGTGAGCCAATCTGCTTCCAAGGCTGCTATGAACACCATCTTGCAGGCATCTCTGGATACCCCAGGCCAGCAGTTCTTTCAGGCAGTTTTGAAAGCTCCAGGACTTAAGAACTGTGCATCTTTGTTCTGTTTGTTTGGGTTTTTGGTCTGGATCAGTAGATTCCACACAAAAAATAGCAGACTTGGAAACTACCTGAATATGGTTTGGGACGTTGAAAGCTCATCATATTGATGAGCAAAAAAAAAAAAATCCAACCCCAAAACAACATAAACACAAAATGCAACCACCCCCAACCATTTCCCCTCTTCCTTGTAATTAAAATGGCACATTACAGCTTGTCACAGCTTTTCATTGGGACCTTTTGGCTGTTTCTTCAATAGTTCATGTCTTGCAGGTCTCCAAGATAGAACTTTTCGACATGGTTCCAACTCGAATTCTGCTTTTATAACCCCTGTTCGCCTTTACGCAGGGAAACCTGGTCCTAGCTCCTATGCTCACTGGCTGCCCTTTGGGTTCCTTTATTTTTTTTGGACTGTAGATGGGGCAGGTTATGTTTTTACCTTTTAATCCCAACATAGGCTGTGGATGTGGACACCATTGTTTGCTGTCTAGTGGGTTTGTAAACAGAAAGAAACAAAACATTGTGGTTCACCAGAAAAGCTTTTTTAATGCGATAAGAGACTTTCAAGTCTGCAGGACATTTTGCTAACTCCTTTTTTCTTCCCATTTCATTATTATTTTTTGGGGATTTATATTGTGGTGAGACTTTTTTATTTTAGTTTTTCAATAAGATGCTCTTGTGCATTAAAAAAGTGAAACTATTGTTTTGTACTGTTCTTTTCTGTTACTATTTAAGGGAGAGCTAAGCCACTATATGTAATAGATGTTGCATACAATTTTTCTTGGAAAATTTTGTTTCTGTGGCTACAGTAAAGTGCAGGAGGCATACAGGTTACACCTTCAGAAAAGTTAATGACAAAACAGCTGTTAGCCCTTGGAAGAATAAAATAGGCTCATGTAATGAGCTCTGCCAGCCATTAAAATAAATCTGTATAATAAAGCAGCTCTCATTTAATGGCTTGATTCAACAAGCCATTTAAGCACTTGCCTGACTTAACTGTATGTGAATAATCTTACTGAAGTCAATGCAACTCTTCATGCTTAAAGTTGAGGACATTTTTTAAAATCTTGCTGAATTAATGGCCTTAAATAGAAAATTTAACTTCTAAACCCTTCCTGTCCCTGTTTCATTTTGCTGAAGTCTTGCAGCATGAAGAAAAAGGTAATACTCCCAGCCTTGAGTAGTTTGGGCTGAAGGTTATTGTATTCTCTTCCACCACAAATAAAAGCAAAAATGTGGTTTTCTGTGTGCAATTCTGAAGTACTCCTACTGTAACCATAACTTTTTTTTTTTTCTGTCGGTGTTTTTTAATCATTTGAGCCTTTTATGTGAAAGTTGAGTTTTATTTTCTTATTGAAATCTATGGTATGTTCTTGTCCAGCAAGGTTGGAATTTGGTAGTCACCAGGTCACTTTCTCTTTGAATTCCCCAAATTGTTCTATTTCCTTTATAAATAGTTTGCTGATAGATAATTTCTGACTTGCATGCTTCCTCTTTTGTAGGTTAACAATCTAAAATGGCATCACCTAAAAGAAAATGAAAGGGGAAGAAGCATTTGATGTAGCATGAATTGAAAACAGAAACCCAGGTTATAGCACAAAATCAACTTTGAAATTTAGTATTCAAATAGTACAACAGTCCATATTGCTTCTGTTTTAATGAAACACACTTTTCACTGGCAGTCAAGAACAAGTTTTCCCCTGTTTTCTGTTTTTAATCATCACTGAAGACTGATAGGCTGATGCTGTTGGGGCAGAGGGTGCTTTCCCTTTTCCTGATAGCCAGTTGAAGGAACATCTGTGATTACTTTTCTGGAAATTGAAAAGGGCTAATGATAAGCTGTGCCACTGCATCTTGAGCTCTCTGGATTGTCTGCTCATGCCTTCTTGCATTTTGGTTTTCTTTTTTCCTCCTTAGGGTTATGGGGGTTTTTACCAATGAACAGACCTGTTGCTGCACGCCCTACTCTTGGCATGCTTCAACAGGAGCATGGCAGATTCCTTAGTACCCACCACACAATTGTTTCTGCATCACAAGGTCTGGGGACTTTACAGTAAGTGATCTGCATTTGAGATCTGAGATCTTTTTACATTGTTGAGATTCCCAGATCTAAACTACTCTTTTCAAAAACCCTTGCACTGTAAAGCTGTTTCTTGTCAGCAGTTTGTTCATAAGGAAAATTAATAAGGTGTCTTGGCCTGCACGGCCTACTTTTGTGAAAACAGGCATTATTTCCTGGTCCCAGGCTCTATGGCATCCATGCTGAGTCTCACTTTGAAGTGTTTTACCTAAAATGCGATTGATGGTGCATGAAGATTCAGAAATATTGAATAAGCATGCTTGCTTTGGGGTTTGATGGTACACAATCACCTACAGCTTTCTAAAATTTTGGCAACTATTTACTGATGTAGATTTTATTTTTAGCTAGAAGCTTTGCATAAATGTTTATAGTGAAGGCAGAAATGTTGCTGTGCATCCCGACAGAATTGTATTGCTGTGCATCCCAACAGAATTGGCAGTGGGTTGAGTTCAGGCCCTGCCCAGCAAGATACAGTTAGCCAAAGCAAAACCCTAACTTAGCTCTCTGCTTTAAGCCTTAGTAAGCCAGTGACAGGCAAAACTGGATAATGCCCATGTGTCTCAAAAGATCTATGTAAGACTGTCATATCAAAATGTACATGGGAATTACATTAAAACCTGTGTCATCAAGCAAGCAAACAAAACACCCTGAGCCCTGCGTTGTGTTTCCTGTACCAAGCAGCGGCTGTTTGAGGGGAGGGTAATGGTGACCAGCTCTGCTGCCTTACAGCAGTCTTCCCCTTGATCGTGCTTGTGCTCCATCTTTCCCCTTAGGCCGCTTGTTAACTTTTGTGTGGCGTTGACAATTCCTTATAGCCTGTTGGCTGCTGACCCACACAGGTACAGCCTTTCAGGTTTCCAAGTGGAAAAAAAATACTGCAGAGTGTAGTAAAGTTGAACATGCTTGCTGATGACTCAGCAGTGTACTCTGGCAACCAGGATGGCCAACCATGTCCATGGGGAGCATCAGGCCAACTGGGTGAGGGAGGGGATTGTGTCTCTGTGCTCTGCGCTGGGGTAGCATCACCTTGAGTTCTGGGGGCAGTTTTGGGCACCACATTATAAAAAAGACATTAAGCTAGTAGGGAAGCATCCAAAGAAGGGCCACACGGATGGGGAAGGGTCTAGAGGGGAAGGTGTATGAGGAGCTGCTGAGGGCACTTGGTTTGTTCAGCTTGGAGAAGGGGAGACTAAGGGGAGATCTCAATGCAGTCTTCAGCCTCATGAGGGGAGGTTAGGGGAAGGTACCAGTCTGTACACTGATGACCAGTGATAGAGCTTGAGAAAACAGCATGAAGCTGAGTCAGGGGAGGTTTAGCTTGGATATCAGGAAGCTTTTCACCCAGAGGGTGATTTTTGAACTGGAATGGGCTCCTCAGGGCAGTGGTCACAGCAGCAACCTGATTTCAAGAAGTATTTGGACAGTGCTCTCAGTCATAGGGTGGGGTGCCCTGTGCAGGGCCAGGAGCTGAATTTGATGATCCTGATGGGTCCCTTGCAACTCATCGTGCTCTGTGATTCCATGAAAATGTTGTTAGAATGGTGATGTCACTGTAACCAGAACTAAGCCTCTTAGCCATAAAATGGCAAAAAATGAAAAAAAAAAAACAAGACACCCACAGGAAACACAAACATTAAGGTAAGGGAATGTTGTCATAACAGCATCTTTCTGTAGTCCAGTTCCTGGTTCATTGCTCTAGAAAAGACGGGGCAGGAAATGATCTCAATAAATGAGTCCTCAGCCATCCTGCACTAGAACTAGGGTGGGAGGTGACCAGACTGTTAGAAGCCCGCAGGAATAAAAACCGTCCGACTTTGTAATGGCTTCTCTTTGTTCCCTGAAGTATCAATTGATGCCATTGCTTGGGTATTACTGCCATTAAATGACTGCTCCTAACACATCCCATTCTGCAGTTCAACTGGTCTCTTGCTCTCCCAGTGAGTGTATAAAACGGTTTATTTACTTTCTAGAAACATGTTACATATTTCAAAATTTACCATGTTTCCCATAATCTTCTCTAGTTTTAGGAATTCCAGTTATGATAATTGCTATAATTTGTCGTACAAGATTTTATTAAACTGACTTTTCACTGTGTGCTTTTTCTCCCGGTGTTACTTGGTCTTTCTGTCCACTGACTGGCTTAAATTGAACTCTAGTCCATTCTGTGGGTAGCAGATTTTCAGACAGGATGTTACAAAGATGGTTTAATTTTTTTTAAAGGGTTTCTTTTTTTTTCCCTCCTGTGAAATCATCACAGACCAACACAGGTGCAAGAGAGAATTGCTAAATCAGGCAGTCAGCCTCGATTCTTTTTTGCTAGGTGAAAGTACAGGTATCTTATTAATAAATGCTTACAGATAATTTCTGAAAATAAAAGTCTCATTTGAAGGTAGTATTCAGAGCTCCCTTTTGGCTACTTCCTTTCAAAGACTCCTTTCCAAAACTTGTCCTTTTGTAAAGATACAAAAGCTGAATTTGTCACTGAGAACGCTGGTAATTTTGTTGCATGGGTGTGCAGTGAATGCCTTTTTTCCAGGGTTATCTGTGAATTAGATGTGGGGTTATTTTAAATGAACCACTCCTGATCAAATTCTGGTAGCTTACCTTCAGCTTCTAATGGAACTGGAAAAGCCAAGTAGTGATGTTATGTTTGATTTCCTCTGTTCCAGAGACCAGGAGGTATCATTGAGCCTCCACTGCAGGGTGTCTGCTGCTGGTAACTGAGCATCCATGTGCTGACTGTACACTGTCCTCTGAAAAGCAGCTTGCTGTCTGTAGTCCATTTAGCAGACAAGATAGATTCCTGTTCCAGAGGATTCAGAGCACAAATTCTGCTGCAGCCAGGAGATCTATTGGACAAGGCCCTACAAAAAGCTCCCGAGGGAAGGATGGGGTAATGTTTTGAATGCAATTTGCTGATGGATGGTTCTGCCATTTTTGAAAAGGTTTTTGAGATAGAAGGAGCCCCAATTGTGAGAAATGACACTTGCTTTAAAAATTTAGAAGGTTTATTAAAGCCTTATCAAAAAGCACAACAGAAGACTGAATAGAGAAAATAATACAGTGTGCCAGGAGCAAGGGATTCTATCACCATCTGCTCATCCATGCAATAGATGTTCTGTCTTTTAACCCTTTAGCCACTCCCAAAGTTTTGTCAATCGACTCCTTCTTCACTGTCCAGTGGTGGAGGTCATTTTCTTACATCTTGATTGGAGGTCAGGTGTTGCCATAGTAACAAGTCCATCCTCCCAAGTGTCTGGACTACCCAGGCCATCCTGTGATAACAGTGCAAGGGGGGAGTAACATAACTATACAAAATTTCTCTTAACATATGCTTAATATTCGCTCTTTAATTGTGAGAATCAACCATCACATTACTCATCTATAACAAACCCCCCTTTTCCTTTTCTAGAAGTCATTTGGCTCAAACAATTAACTTAATTTTTTTTTTTCTCTTGAATGAGTCGTACTAACATCTGTTGATGTGGGCAAGGACAGTGGGAACTGGAGAAAAAATCTTGGGTTTTCCTTAGACACACTTATTTGGAATGGACAAAAGGACATCACAGAGGTCCAGTATGGCTTTGAATCCCATCTACCTTGCCTATTGGGTTCCTACCCAGGGTAGGTGAATCTTGGTGGTGAGTACAGAGCCCAGCTCAGTCTTGCCCTCTAATCCCTTTTGTATTAAAAGACAATTGAGGAATAATAAAGGTCCAGTATGGCCTTTTTTGCCCCTACCTTACCATGCCTATGGGGTTGCTACCCACATCAGGGCTATGGAATCTTCGTCGTAGTGAACAAAGGGACCAACCTGGTCTTGCCCTCCATTCCTTGTCTTACTTTACTTATGGTTCTTAAGGAGGCTGCCCCATTACCTCTTATGGTCCCTTATGCACTTCCCCTCAACAGATGCTTGTAATTTCTCATGCATTGAAACAGAAAAACAGTTCTCAAGCTGGCTTGTGGAAACTTGACTCTTACTTTTTGGGCATCTTGTTGTTTTTCTGGTTATCTCTTGGTCTCTGCTTGAGAGTCAAACTCATTTCACACAGTCTGGATGTTATAGTCCATTCTTTGGGTTCTACTGGGCCTTTAACTCTGTTAGCATGAGTCCATCCCCGTTCTGCAGTTTGCATGGCCGATACACTGAGGAGTTAGGGGCTGGTCTCTCAATGACTTGATCATTACCCAATCTCCAGGGTTAATATTAAGGATTCTGAAATCTAGGGTGGTAGTTTGAAGCATTGCCCTGTTATGTCTTAGCCCTTCTAAAGTTTGTGCTATAGACATAACATATTTCTTGGCATTGGCTTCCCCTTCCTCACAGGCAACCTCCTGGGGCAAGGTCAAAAAGGGTAACCCAAACATAATTTCATCAGCTGAGACCCCCAGATCTGACCAGGGCTGGGTTCTAATTCGTAACAAGGCTAAAGGGAGACATTTTATCCATGACATCTGGGTTTCAATCAACAGCTTAACTAGAGTTCTTTTAAGAGTTTGATTCATCCTCTCAACACAACCAGAACTCTGTGGATGCCATGGAGTGTGTCATTCCGATTTTACTCCCAGTGTTCAAACAACTTTCTGCAATATTTTAGATGTGAAATTAGTTCCTTGGTCTGAATCAATCCTGTTTAGCATCTCCTATCAGGGGATGATTGATTCTAGAAGTGTTTTACTCACAACATGGGTATTGGCTTTAACAGTCGGTACTGCCTCTACCCAATGAGTCAAGTGACCTACTATCACTAGCAAAACCTTCCACTGGTGTACCTGGGGAAGTTCGGTAAAATCTACTTTTTATTTAACATTTGCCTCCCATCTGCTAATCTCCACTTCCTGTTGTTATCTTTCTTGGCTCCTGTTTTAAGGACTTCTTCCTCTTCTGTCCCACTGAATACAGGGACTTCTTGCATTTCTCTCATGGGGGTAATACCATCATTAGTTTTTCTGTCCCTGATTCAGCTGCATTTTTAGCTTCTAAATATGCTAAATTGTTCCCTTTTGCCTCTTGAGTCACCCCTTTTTGATGTCTTTTAACATATACTACTGCTACTTCCCCTGGTAATTGTAAGGTTTCTAATGCTTCTTAAATAAGTTTCTTGTGAATCAGTTCCTTTCCCTTTGAATTTAATAGCCCCCTTCCCAAATTTTTCCAAAGGTATGCACTACTCCAAAAGCGTATTTTGAGTCTGTATATGTTGTTCCTCTTTTCTGTCTTAATATTTCCAGAGCTCATTTTAGGGCATATAACTCACATGCTTGGGCTGACTAGTTGGAAGGTAATTTTCCCTTTTCTGTGGCTCCAACCCTTCATCCACTATACCATACCCCGATACCTGGTGCCCCTGGATTACCCTTGAAGATCCATCGATGTACAATTGTTTCCCTCCTTGGAGTGGTTGATCTGTTAGGTCCTCTCTTACTTCAGTTTGATAGTTTATAACCTCTAGGCAGTTATGTATTAGTTCCTCATCTAGTTCTCCTTACAAAAACTGGGCAGGGTTGATTTGGTTACTCATGATTAGCTCTAAATCACTATCTATTAAGATGGCTTCATACTTTAACACTTGGGAATCAGTGAGCCATTTCTCAGCCTTTTGGCTCAGGATACTCCTAACTGAGCGTGGGATGTATATATTCAGTTTTCCCCCAAAGATTAATTTTTTGCTTTCTTCTACAAGTAGGGCAGTCACTGTCACCATCTGAATGCCGGTTGGCCATCCCCAGCTGACAGGGTCTGGTAATTTTGGTAAATAGGCCACTATTTTCCTGGATCCTCCCCAGTCTTGGGCTAGTACTCCATGAGCTACCTTTTTTTCTATATCTACAGATAAAGGGGTTTGTCTAAGGCAGGAACACTCAGTGCTGGTACACTGACTAATTTTTGCTTTAAAGCTTCAAACTTTTGCTCATCTTCTTTTTCCCACCTAATCTCTTCTTCTACTGACTTTTCATACAAGAACTTGACGCCCTGCAGGTATCTTTCAATCTGTAGCCTACAATATCCCAACAGGCCTAGAAACCTTCTAACTTCTCTCTTAATTTTAGGCTGTGGAAATGAAATCCGTGTAATTCTCTCAGGGTTCAGTCACTGGCTCCCTTGACAAATTACATGTCCTAGGTATTTTACTTCACGTTCTACAAATTGGAGTTTCCTTTTTGATACTTGAAGTCCTTGGTCCCCCAGAAAACTTAATGCCATGGTGGATTCTCAAACTTCTTTTTCTTCCTGTCCTGACAGAAACAAATCATCTACATATTGGATAAGTTTTATCTCAGGTTGATGGAGAAAGTTGTAGTACTTCTTCTGGTGTTTGACCACTGAATAGGTTTGAGAATTTGGAAAACCCTTGGGGTAACCTAGTCTACCAAAGCTATTGCTTCCTTCCTGAATCAGGGTCCTTGTATTCAAAGGCAAATATATCTCTACTTTATCCTGCTAGTGGGCAAGCCCAAAAAGCATCTTTGAGGTCTATCACACTAAACCACTGGTGTGATGTCAGTAGTGTACAGGGGTTAGGCACTACTGGGTATCGATTCACTGATCTGTTATTAATTTCTCTTAAGTCTTGGAAAAGCCTGTAAGTCTCATTTGACTTCTTTACTGGTAATATGGGTGTATTATGGGGGGACATACATGGTTCTAAGGTCCCCTCCTCAAGTAGGCCTTGGATCACCGGCCGTAGTCCTTGTCTCCCTTCCAGGGAGAGTGAATGTTGTCGTACCTGAACTGGATGGTTTTCATTAACTATTTTTATTACCATAGGTTTAATGTTAAATTTACTTTGATTTTTCAGTTTTGCCCATGCCATTTTATGAATTTTTTTCTTATCTTCTTCCCTTAATTGGAGAAGCTTAACTACCATTTTTGCTTCCTGTGGGAGTATTCCAATGTCCAACTGCGCCTGTAAATCCCGTCCTAATAAACTGCACCCCGCCTCTGGAACTAATAGGACATTCCCAATCCCTATTTTATTTGTCCCTTCAAACTTTACTTGCTTTATAAATGAGACTTTGAACACTTCCCCTTTTGGACTTACTACGTGCATCGTATCTTGACCCTTTTTGCACCTCTTTGGAATTCTATAAACACAAGTTCTTTCAGCCCCTGTGTCTACAAGAATTCCAATTCTTCCTCCTGGGGACCCATTTTTGAAGTTATCAAGGGCTCCTGATGGTATTCTGTCCCCAGGAGGTAGAGGCCCTGATACCTCTAGTCTTCTGCTTCTCCTTTTTGTTCAGTCTCATAGACTCTCAGGTCCTTTTCCCTTTGGGGGCAATTCTTTCTGATATGCCCATTCTCTTTACAGTAAAAGCAAACTGGTCCTAGGTTCCCCCATCTCCCAAACTCTCTTTTTTGTGTCCAGTCCCAAGAAGCTGTATCCCCCCTCCATCTCTTTTCTCACATTTGGGGTCCCCCTTCCTTGCATGGGTTGTTCTTTACGTGCTGGTGTCCTTCCCTAATGGTGGTTACCATTACCTTGGCTTTCGCCTTGGCCTTCTCTTCATCCCTCTTTACATGCACTTTCTGTGTCTCTCTTGAAAGATCTTCTAATCTCCTTTCTTGCTATCATCTAACTTTTCTAACTTCCTACGTACATCTGGCCAAGCGTGACTGACAAAATTTATCTTTAGCAAGATCTGTCTGGCCATTGTATCAGGGTCATATTGCTGGCCAGGGGTCTGTGTACAAATCATGAATGTGACAGAACTGCTGAGGAACATGTCTCAAATTGTTTATTTTCTAGCATCAGTCTAATTACATGGTTATGGCAATGGGAAGATGCCAGCAGCTCATGTCCCAGCAGCAGACAAAGAACTTAATGTTACTTCAATTACTTCAAAAGTTTTTTGTTACTTCAACTTACTTCAAGTTTTTTGACCAATCACCCAAAGCAAAAGCATATTGACAGTAGTTCTGTCCAATCACTATAAGCACACATACCTTTTGTTAAAACAATGCTTGCTTCTTTTGAATAGAATACCTGCTTTTAAGCCTTAAAACACAATGCACAGAGCTCCATTATTAAGATTAGAACTTCCTAACATCTGGCTAGATATACTTTTCTCTAGCTTATGGAGTTATTCTAGACAAGCGTTAATACACAGACCATTGTTTTATTTGTCCTTACTTTTCTACTTCTTATATAATTTTTCTGCTGACAAATCTTATGGCTACTGCTTAGCTCTAATTGCAGTTCTGTTATCTCTGAGGCCTGTCTTTTGCAGCTTTACCAAAACCCTCTGATTTTAAGGACTTCTACAAGTTAACCTGTGAATATTGCCTCATATGTCTCCTCAATCTTTCTAGCTACTCTGTTGAATTTTCTTCCCTCTTGCTGCTCACTGAAAGCTTTACAAGCATTTTGATTTCATGGAGCTACTTCTTTGATACCACTTATAATTAATGTTCTGTTCTTTTCCATGTCTTGTATTCCCCCAGGGCTGTTGTGGTCCCAACTGGGGCATGCTACAGGCATTTTCAGGTCCCCAGGAGGTCCTTGCATGTGCTCCCTTTCCCATATCGGTATCCCAGCCACCTGGATCATCTGTCTTTCCTCTGGTGTGAATAACACAGTCATTACTGATTGCATCTCTTCCCATGTATAAATATTGGGCCCCAGAAACTCGTCTAACTGTTCCACTAATCCAATAGGGTCCTCTAGTAATCCTTTTAATTCTTTCTTGAACATTCTCACGTCAGAGGAATTGAGAGGTACAGTTACAAATCCAACTCCTCCCTGCACCCCACCCAGTGGTACTTTTCTCAGAGGATATAATACTATTGCTTGGTTCCCATCCCCTGATCTGCTTTCCTCTCATTGTGCCATTCTGTTCCTAGTGTTTTGGCTAGACCCATCATAGGGCAAGGGAGGTGCAGTTGGGGCTACTGGAGGTGGAGAGGGCAAGTTTTCTAACGGGTCCCATTCTTTATTTTCTGATACTTTAAACATGCTCACCTTCGTTCTTGAAGTCTCCCCCTCCCAGCAGGCAGCGTAGTCACACTCTTCCTGATTTAATGGTTTCTTAGCTCTTACATAGATGTTTTATGCCTGACATATCCTTCCTTCGTCTGATCCATGTCCCGGCCAGTGTGCATGATCGCTCCTAATTTCCCTTTTAGTCCATTCTACCATGCAGTACTGAATCATTTTGAGCTCGTCCTTATCTCTGGTATTGGGGTCATATTGTCACCGGGTTAGTTTCCTTCCCAGAGGGCTATCTGGGGGTGTCCCTATTGGTGCTTCCTCGCTTCTTCCTTCCTCCTTGGGGAATTCCCTGCTTGTTCCCAATCCCATCTCAACAGGTAACCACAGGCCCTCCCAGGAAGGCCCGCCTTCCTAAGAAAGGAAAAGGTAAGGAGGAAACAAGGAAAGGAGGAAAGAGAAGGAAAGGGAAGAGAGAGAAAAAAACTTAACCTCACCTCCAAAAAGTAAAAAAAACACCTACGATCCAGGGACTTCTGTATCACCAGGTTGGTCCCTGCTGTTCCTCTCCTTCTTGGTTCAGTGCTCTGGTCCCACAGTTGCACTCTGCTCCCTGCCCTGTCTGGCTCTGCTCAGCTGCAGCCCTGTCCCAACATGAGCACAGTCTTCCCTGATGGGCAACCCCCACTGCAAACCCTTCAGCGGCTGCCCCGCTCCCAAGCCCCCAAAATCCTTCAATCTCACATGTCCTGCCAGCCACAGTGTCATGGGGTCCCCCCATGTGTCCTGCTGTTTTTTCCTCCCCCCAAGTGTTCCACTGTTTTTTCCTTTTGACTGTCCAATATCCTGAAGCTTCAACAGACCAGGACAGGTCCTGTGTATTACTTGTTTGAAGCTGACTTTTATACATTGGCATTATGGAATTACAATCTGGGCAAAAATAGTTATGAGGATGACGCTCACCTCCCCTTCCCCTTTTTCTTTATTCAGTTGCCTGGTGTCTTTGGGGTTCCAACCTGTGACCACCAGTAGTCCTGGGAAAGTCTGATAGAATATGCCAAACTTGTGGCAGGGGCGTGTCTTTTTTGAAAAGTCCTAGGGCCACCAGGGCAAGGTGTATATCATGGACTAGTCCCTGTTTGTGAGACATGATACTCACTTTCAAAAAATTTAGGAAGTTTATTAAAATCTTATTAAAAATACAACAGAAGACTGAATAGAGAAAATAATACAACGCACCAGGAGCAAAGGATTCTGTCACCATCTGCTCATCCACACAATGGATATTCCATCTTTCAACCCTTTAGCCACTCCCAAAGTTTTGTCAATCGACTCCTTCTTCACTGTCCAGTGGTGGACATAATTTTCTTACATCTTGATTGGAGGTCAGGTGTTACCATAGTGTGAAAAATGCCAATCACTTGTCTTAAAATTTTAAGGGTTTAATAGTAATAAAATGGTTATAAAAATAATAATAACAATTAGAGCAATAAGAATTTGGACAATCGGAGTTAGGACAATAAAGGACAATAAAAAAGCAAAGAGTTACAGACGTCTGGATGCTTCCTGGGCATTAAGCCCCCCAAAAGCATAACCACTAACAAAGGATTAACCCTTAAAAGCAATAGCCTGTTGCATATTCATATATCTCATACATGATGCAAACATTCCTTTCAAGCTAGGGATTTTTCTGTTTATTGTCAACTTCCCCTCCTTCATCTTGTAAATCATTGTTTGGCTCCTCAGAGTCTGGAAGGAGGTGGAAGGAGTCTGGTTTTTCCCGATAGGGAGGCAATAATTCTTTTGGAATTTTGGTGTCTTGTTGCTGTAATCTCTGTGAAGAATTTCTTGATTATCTTATCCATTCTTTGAGCTAGTTACAAAAAGTATCTTACATCACATAGTTTCTATTTTAATATTATGTTATAGCCTAAAACTATATTTACACACTACTTAACAAGGATTAATGCAGTACTAACAGTACTACAAAATTAATACAACATAACTTTCCAACATAACACATATAGTATTCCTTTCAATATTTGCGAAGAGCCAATCCTATAATATGCATTTTTCACATGTAGTAACAAGCTGAGCCTCCCAAACGTCCCAACTACCCAGGCCATTCTGTGGTAACAATGCAAGGGGGGAGAAACATCACTATACATCTACAAAACTTGTCTTAACATATACATCATATTTGCTCTTTAATTGTGAGAGTCAACCATCGCATTACTCATCTATAATACCGTTATCTGCATCTTGTAGTACGATGGGAACCCTCTCTCCCTGTTTAAGGGAACGAATATTCTGTATCAGCAAGTTTATTTATCAGCAGTAAAATCATTTGGAACCAAGTTAGTGTTTTAGGAGTAATGTTACATTAATTATGCATTGCTTTCCCTGGAACTTGCCTGTTTATAGTAAGGTAACTGTTCTCTCTTATTGTAGCTTTCTTAACAGCATTTACTGCCTGGGGAGGGTCTGCAGCCCAAGGAAATGTATCTGCTGAATGAACCACTACCAGCAGCGTGCAGACAGTGAGCTGCAGTCTATCCATGAGGCAAGTGGAAAGCTGTAGACAGAAGTGTGCTGAGTCTTGCAGCTACAGGCATTGTACCTGCTGCAAAGCAGGAGATACGTGAATTCTCTGTCCCACCTCCTTTGTCAGTGGAAGACGCATTAGGAATTTGCTGCATGGGATATGGTCTCAGAAGACCTTTTAACAGCTGCCTGGATCCTCGAAAACTATTACTATTAAGTAACTATTCTTACTTAATGGTGTAGAGTCTTGCCCTGTGCAAGATTCGGTGCCTTCTGTATGGTTTTATTGGGGAAAGAATATTTGCAGCGTGTGCCACCCTGCAGGCAAGTGTTTTCTCTATCCTGCTGTCTGGAAGGGTCACACAGCCTTTCATCTGATGTGCTTAGGAAAAGCTTTGGAGAAGGGGTAAAGCTGTTCTAAAAAATGCGTCCTTTATTAAAGCACCAGTGAGTGCTTGATGGTGGCATTGGTTCTGTGTGTAAGAACAGCTAGCTCTCCAGCACGCAGAGGAAGCTGTGCCCAAGCCAAGGGTCAGTGGAAGGCCCTGTGTTGTGAATGCACTCCACACCCACTCCTTCTGACCCTGAGACAGCTCTGGAACGGAGGGGGTTTGCCTGCTGCGTTGTGAGTGCACCCCAGCACATCTCTGGTGTGATACAGCACAGCTACCGAACCTCGGTCATGTCCCTTCTCCTTTTCCTGCTGCAGGGCTCGTGAAGCCCCAACTTTACTGCCAGCAGGATAGAGCACTACAAAAAATTCGTTTGGATAATGGAGCAGTAGCATCGAACTCCAGCTGTTTTGAGCTCCTGTTGGAAGGAGACACTGTGGGGGACTCCGCATACTGGAAAATGCAGAAATCAAGTATTTAATATGCTTTTCACATACAGGGAAAAGAGGTAGGGAGGTGAGAAAGCTTGAGCTAACAAGGATACAGTTGTAGACTTCTTCACTCAGATCTTGGGAGTTATTTCGAAAGTCGGGAAAACAACTGGAACAGCTTTGCTTGAAGGAATGTCACTGATAGGGGAGATGCATGCTAATGTCTTTACAAACCTATTTGATGGGTGAGGGTATAGGTGTTAACATCTTTGAAATGGCTCTTGAAGTCTCTACTAACTTCAAGCAGGTTTGTTACCGAGCCCAGATAGCCCAACTTCTGAAACAGACAAGTGGAGGATAAACCTGAACTTCTGAACTTTGGGGTAAAATGACGGGTTCAAGGGGGAGTATGTGGTAAGGCAGTTTGGGAAGGCTCTACCTTCCTCGTACCTCAGCCAATGGGAAAAGGAAGAGGGCAACATGCGACCGGGAATTTGGGATAAAAGGAAGCTGCGTCCTCTGAAACCTCGAGAGAAAAAAACGCCATGGGCATGCATCCCAGTGGATCCTCTCCCGTCATTCAAATAAAATTGCAGGATTCCTCAGTCTCCTTTATGGACATTGGCTTTTCATTGTGTGATTTTCCATATATCACCAAGAAGCACAGTAGAGAGTTGTCTTTTCATTGGTGTACTATGAACAACTAGAAAAATCAATGTATACAGCATCTCTATAAACTGTGTCAAAGCATGTTTATTATTTCTGCAGGAAATAGGAACCATACAGCAGTATAGACAGACAGTGAATTAAATCAGAATCTTTGAAAATTCATTAAAAATATTTCAAGCGCCAATAAGTAAGAGTTGTAGATCCTACCAAAAACGAACCACAAAAAACAAACAACCCCTGCCCCACAAAAACGCAAAACACCCACAACAAAACAAAACCACACTGCTCTCCCCACCCTGCAAGCAGCCAGCAAAGACAAAAGGGAGGGTCACAGCCCCGGGATTAGGCAAACAGCCTGGGCACCGCAGGTGGGGTACCTGGGAACACCAGGTAGAAATCCCTTAGGCCAGTGACGGCGCGGGCGTGCTTGGGCAGCGGCCGGCGCAGAGCGCACAGGCCCGGCCCGGCGCTGCCGGGGGTCCCGGTTGGCGCGGAGCGCACAGGCCCGGCCCGGCCCGGCCCAGCCCGGCCCAGCTGGGGGTCCCGGCTCTCCGCGGGGCGGGGCGGGGCCGCTGCACTCGTCACGCGCGTGCCGGCGCGACGATCTCTGGCCTCGCCCCCTCGCGGGGCGGGGCCGCGCCGTCCTCTCGCGATAGCTCGGTCGTGCCCTTGCTGCCATGGCGGGCTATTGGGACGGGCCCGAGGGCGAGCAGTGCCCGCAGCGCACCTGGCTCGCCACGCGCGTGGGCGCGGCCGCGGGTGGGCACCGGGGGGAAGGGAGGCACACGGGGGGCGGCCGAGCGGGGCCTGGGCTCGGGCCCGGCCAGTGACGCGCAGTGCTGTGTTGCAGGCTTGGTCGGGGCGGCGTATCGCATCATCCTGCTGCGGCCCGGCTCGGCTCTGGCCGCACTGCAGACGGCAGCGGCGGACAGTGTCACGATGGGTAAGGGCCGGGCCCCTCGGCAGTGTAACTATAGGATAGAACTCCGCAGGGACGCCAGCCTCGCCTGTGCCCGGTGTGGCTGCGCCTTCACTTTTGCCTTTGCCTCTGCCCCTGCACGGTTTCGGTGGTTCTCTCTTCCACCGGGCTTGGGTCATTGTTTAGCCAAGAGACAGAACAGTGAAATGGAAAGACATATCCTTGATTTGCAGGTGAGGTAACATATTTTTTGCAATCTAGAGTAAAAGGTACATTGTGATTTTTTGTATTTCTAGAATACTCAGTTTGTGGGCAACAACATAGTATAAGCAAATTTAGGTTTTTGCTTAATATATTTAGGCATTGTATTTAATAAAGTGCATTTGCTAAATAATAATGCAATATTTTTGGTGGCAAAAGGAAAATAAACGTGGGGTTTTCCCCGTCATGTTCTATAGATAAGGAGAAACTATGCAGTTGTCTTGAATTGTCTTTGGAAGAGAAAGTGGATGCTGAAGAGAGGAGCAGGGAGCTGAAGGGGCTGCATGGTTGAAGCTCACTCTGTCCCTTGTCAAGTGCAGTTTTCCTCTTAGCAGACTTTTGCTTTTCAGTCTTAATTCAATGGTTTGCTCCACCTCTGCCTCTCTCCAAGTGCTGGTGCTCTGAGATGGGGCACAGTCAGTCCAGGTTTGCGGTTTTGAGCAATTTGACTCTTAAACCAGGATCTGGCATCTCCTCTAATGAGCTGAGGTCGTTATGAAGGCACTGGGTCATGTAATCAGCTGTGATTTCAATAAATCCCTTAATCCTAAACAGGCATATTGGGTCTTCAGTTTCATACCTGAGGAAGGGTTTGTCCTGCCTGCTGTTCAGGAGCCGCACCTCATGGCCTCAAGCTGTGCATTTTGCCTACACATGCCTTGGTTCAAAGCAGGGAGAGCAGGAAAGTTGAAATGCAGTCCTAGGTCTGGGGGTTTTGTTTTTGCAGTGCTCTTTTCAGTTGATTTTGGCATCAGCATAATTCATTTTCTGCATAGGTTTGTAACAGGAGCTACTGGTTTTATATAGGGATTGAAAATTTTTAACCTGGATATTTTTGTTGTTCCCAAGAAAGATTAATTGAAATCTGCAGATGCTGCCTGGTAGACAGATTCATGTTTCATGATCAAGACTTTATATTAAATACAAACCCAGCTTTTCTTGACACAGCTCTTTGCCAAAGTTTGCAATTATATCATTGTAGGGTCTGATGGGACGAAGTGTGTAATTCAGTGGACAGGGTGCTTCTACTTTGCAGTTTCTTAGTTCAATTCAAAATTTTTCATTTCAAAGTCAGTTTACAAACAAGAATAATTTACAAACTCAATTCATTTTCCTGCTATCCAGTAATCATTGTGAGCCCCAGGCAGGCAGAGGAGGAAAGTGCCAGGCCTAGCAGTGTACAGGAAGAGCAGAGCCCTTGGGGTTGCTCTGCCTGGTGCTGTGAGGTGGCTTCACAGGGACTTGAGGGCTGAGTTACAGTGCAGAGTCCAGGCGAAGCTGGGGAAGTGGCTGCACAGACACCACTGCTCCCCTCCAGTACCCCCAGCTGTCAGGGTTGCCCCATGCCTTGTCGGGAAGGGCTGTTAGGTGATACCCTGTCAGCATGTGGTGCTCTTTGGTGGCAATGGGTGTGGGGTGCTCTGAGGCTCCAGCTCAGAGCGGTGCAGGGAGAGAAACCCAGAGAAGCTGGGTGGGACTGAGTGAATGCTGAGTCTCACTGTAGCAGCTGGGATAGCATGTCCCTGGGGAATGGATCTTCATTTGCCATTGTAGTCACTGTGAATATTGAAGTCGTGCTCAGTGTGAATTCTCTGGTCCTTGAGGATTTTGTTATTTTTTACTTCTTTACAGCTACACTGGGAGCTGTGTTTGGCTTAAGTACCTGTCTCAGTGCCCAAGTCCGGGAAGAGCCAGAGGATCCTTTGAACTATTTCATAGGCGGCTGTGCATCAGGAGCTGTCTTGGGAGTGAGAGGTAACTGTGGACAATGGCTACATTGAAATGTGCCCTTGCTGGCTTTAGAGACTTTTCAATTGGGGAAAAATGTTAAAGAATGTTGATGTCAGGCTTCTTTGGTAATGATTCATCTCAGCCTCTATTCATGCCAGTTTCATTGGTATTGTGTGGGCCTGCTAAAATAAATATGGCTGCAGGAGGTGAGGATGCCAAACGGGACATGAAGTGATATACAGAATGAAAGGAGAACTCACTCAGTACTGCCAGTTAGAGCTACCAGTTGTACCTTAAAATTGCAGGATAGGAAAAATATAGTTGTAGAAGTTCATGTTTTCTTGGCAACAAGTGTGATTTGTTTTAGACAGCAAGTACAATCTAGTATTTGCCTTGTGAATTTGTTGCATAGTCTGAGGCACAAACTGTGTCCTGCTCCTGTTGCTCTTGTAGCCCTTTGTAAGGCTTAAACAGCTCCTGCAGATACTGACGCAACTCTGTTTTCTTTAGACATTCATCCTCAAACCTAAAGAAGTGAGGGATTTTTTTAAAGTTGTAATTGTGGTGAAATATAATTAATCTTTACTTGTCCTGGTTGTGAGCTGGTAAGAGTTCAAAGCAGTGATTGCTATTTTTGTCACTCAAATGAGCCATTTAAGATTGCCACTTAAGGGGATGGGGCAGTGGACTACTGAAATTGATATTTCAAATTGCAAGCCATAAGCATGAGAACTCAATTTTATAAAAAGGTCACTTTTCCAATTCCTCTGGCCAAACAATGTTGCTGATGGTCAAAGGACTTATGAAAAATGGCAGTCTACCAAGATCTATTGCAAAGGAATTGCGCCTTAATGGGTCTTTTCTGGTTTGATGTGTTTTCTTCAGCTCACAGTTACCTCACTGGCACCACAGCATGTCTGGGGTTCGGAATCACTGCAGCTCTCATGAAGATCGGTAACAAGGAGGGCTGGAGACTGACAGGACCTCCCAAGCTGTAAATGTCACCTTTTCCCCTGTGAGCTGGCTTCCAAATGCTGTATGTACTTAAGACGTCATGTAATAAAGATTCGGTCCAATCGGCAGTTGTCACAACATGGTGGTGTCATGCGGCTTTTTCCTGGCATCTGGGCAGAGGTGCAGAAAGCTGGAGCTGCTGAAGAGGAAGCAGCATGTTCTGGTCTGGGTGCGATTTCTGTGCACATGTTACTTTGCCTCCATGTCTCAGTATTGTATGCTCAAGTGTGAGCACTATGCTGTAGCTTCGGTGAGGTTCTTGTAGTTAAGTGGGCCTTGTGGGGCTTCTTGACAAGATGTGGAATTACACTGCACTGAGCCCATCAGTGAGGGTCTGGAGCCAAAGCTTCTGAAGAAGTGCTTGGCTCTGAGCTGAAGATAGGGAAGGTGGGGTAGGGAAGAAGTCGCGGGTTGCTCACGATGTGTTTGAGAGCCTGGAGTCTTTCTTCGAAAAGCAATTCAGGAGGTCTAGAGCTAAGTGCTTCAGCGTTGAAAGTGAGGAATATCTGAGGCTGGAAGGGACCCCTGAATGCCAGCTGAGAACTGGAGCAGGTTGCTTATAGCTATATCTGGTTGACTTTTCTATGAACAAACAAGTGTGTCCTGCAAACCCACTACAGAGATGGATAGCATGGAGGCACAGAATGCACAAAAAGAGGTGAGAACTGGATCATTTTGCCTGGAGAAAAGGTCAAGATTTGATGTGATAGCACTTTTTCACTACTTAGTGGCTACAGAAAGTGGAGGCTCAGGTATGCAGTGAAGGATGGAAAATAACAAGATAGGGAAATTCTAACTAGATAGAAAAAAGAAATCACAAGCAGGATAGGTAAGTGCTGAAAAATGGACTTGCAGAGGATGTGAGAACATTTTTGGGGACACAGAATTCAACTGGACATGTGGGAACAGTGTGGTACAGAGATGGGACGTTAGGGGATGGGTGCATGAGTTACAGAGACAGGGAATGTGGACATGGGAGATGCAGGTGCATGGGAGAGGGGAGCATGGGGTCCGAGGGGAGGGGACAAGATGAGATTGGGGCACCAGAGGACAGCAGAGGGAGGGACAGTGATACTGTGACACAGTCACAGCCATGGCAGGCTGTGTTCCTCTGGTATGTGCTCTGTGTGGGCTGCTGGGGTCCTGGGTGTTTGCGGGGTGCTCCTGGGGGCACTTGAGGCTGAGCCAAGGGGCTGGTATCCTCCTGGAGCTGAGACCCCCAGCTCTTTGGGAGTCAGTAGCACAGCATAGCTCTCAGGAGCACAGCAGGTGGTGGTGGACCTATCTACCCCGTAATGGGGGTGGGGGAGTAGGCAATTGTCTGTTTCCTACCTGAAGGCTTGGGAGGGGGCTCTGCTTCACCCTGTGCTCTGGAGAAGATCAAGGTTTATAGAGGGGCCTGAAGGGCCAGGGGTCCCCAGCAGTACCTACCCAGGGTAACACGGGGTTTACAGAGCTCCTGTCAGCTTCAGCTGGCCCTGCTGCCTGTCCTCAGAGAATTCAGTGACCACTGTCCCAGCCTGGGGACTCTGGGGCCTTGGACCTCCCTCTGCCTGAGCCTCTCCCAGCTCCTGGCTGGGGCCACGTGTTCTGTCCAGTCTATAATTACCCGGACACATTCCTAGGGGGTCACAGAAGTTCTGCAGAGCAGCAGCAGGCGGTAAGGGGGACAAGGGCATGGCACAGCCTAACAGGCCACACAGTAATGCAGGGGCACAGAATACAGCAAGCGCTTCACAGGGCTGCAGTGCATGGCCTGAGCGAGGACAAGCAACACAGTGGGGGCAAGGGGTGGCAGTAATATCATGATAGTCAGCGCACCTTGACAGTATGCAGTGCAGGGGAGCATGACATGTGACATTGCAGACAACATTGCAGGATAACGCATCGCAATGTGTGACAGTGTGACACACGACGGGCAGTGCACAGCAGGCACTACCATGCACCGAGCAGGAGTGGCAGGCACTGCAGTGGGGGCCAGCAGCTTGGTTGCTTGTTGGACCATCAGTAGTTTCAGCTATGGGGCAATGGCTGAGGAAGGGTGTAGTTGTGTGTGCTATAGGACTGAAGCTCTGACTGGTGACAGTGGCCTGAGCTGTGTGGGGCAGCAGCATTGGCTGTGGGTCAGTAGCTTCGTGCTAAGGGTTCAGAGATGAAGCAGGTGAGATCAAGCTCAGCTATGGGGCAGTGAAATGGGATGTTGTTCTCACCTATGGAGCTGCAGTTTTGCCAAGAAGCATCAAAGTCAGTAATGGAGCAGTAGCAGAGCATGGTGGCCCTGGCTGTGGGGTAGAGGCTTTGGTGGTGGATCCGGTGGCTTTGCTATGTGGCAGTGCCAGTAGCAAGACCCCTTGTCCCCAGCCAGTACACCTGCCATGGGCCAGAGGCTCCAGCTGTAAGACAGCTCCCTGACACCCTGTTCCATGTGTTTCCACAGGCAAGATGTGGGTTGCAGAGGGGCCAGCCCCAGACCAGTGGAACCTGCGGGATGGGGCTCATGCTGGACACTTCCTGGCTGTGGCTGACCATCTCCGCACCACAGGACAGCTGGTGGATGTGACTGTGGGCCCAGAGGGTGACATGGCCCATGCTGTGGTCCTGGCCTCCATCAGCTCCTTCTTCCACCGCTTCCTGGAGGGCAGGACCAGACAACTCTGCCAAGATCCTCTCCCCCATATCCCCCTGCCACCTGGGGCCACACTGTGTGGCTGGCGGGCTGTGCTCACCTTTGCCTATGGGGGAATTGTGCCCCATGGCCAGGTGAAAGAGGTGGAGGAGGCTGCCCGGGCCCTGGGTGCCCCCCGGCTGGTGTCTGCCTGTGCCCTGCGTCTGGAGATTGACCACCAGGAAGACGGTCCTAAGCCCCTGGAGGAGCAGTGGGAAACACTAAGAGCCATGGAGCAGCTCCATGCCAATGGTGTGGGCTGTGACCTCCAGCTCCAGGCAGGGAATGAGGTCATCCCAGGTGGGCAGGAGGTGGGAGTCCCTATGAAGGGTTGAGGAGCGGGATAGGGTGCTCTGGGACAGCCAAGTCCTCTGATGGGGATGATAAGACTGCAGCTGCAGGTGGGGATCAGGCTCTAGAGGTGCCTGCAGGGCTGCTCCCTTTGGCAGAGCTGGGACTTTAATGGGCATGGGACCAGGACACCTGAGTTCCAGGGGCTGCACACTGCAGAGGGTTCCCTGCTGCTTCCCACCATTATTCCTCCTTCCTCCTAGTTCAGCGACTGGCCCTGAGCTGCTCCTGTGACTTCTTCCGGGCCCTTTTCACCTGCCCCATGCGAGAAGCCACCCATGACCCTGCCGACCCGCTGGTCACGAGGCTGTCCCCAGCCGAGCTGCGTCTCCTCCTCTCCTTTGCCTACACAGGAGCTGTAGCAGGGCCATGGCCCATGGTCTTGGAGGCAGCTGAGACCTCCCTGCGCTACCAGGCCTGGGGGCTCCTCACTCTCTGCCTGGATGTTTTCACCCATGGCCTGACCCCAGAAACTGTCCCTGATGTGCTGGCCTTTGCTGTGGCCTATGGGTTGGATGAGGTGGTCCATGTAGCAGAGAACTACATCTTGGCCACCTTTCCCTGTGTGGTGGTTACACCAGCCTTCCTGGATCTTCCTGCACATCTTCTCATCCGCCTCCTCCGCTCTGATGGTCTCAATGTCCTCCATGAACTGGAAGCCTTGGAAGCAGCATCTCGGTGGCTTATGGCCAATGGAGATGGCCAGGAGGATATAGCCAAAGAGATCCTGTCATCTGTTCGCTTTGCCCTCATGTCCAGCCTGGAGCTGAAGAAGGTCCCATCTGTGACTGCAGGGGTAGCTGACCCAAAGATCCTTCGTGAGCTCATGATAGCAAGTTTCACCCCCACGGCCCAGCTGCCATGCCGGGTACGTTCCTTGCAAGAGGTGTTGGTGGTTTGTGGTGGAGACAAAGTAAAGGGCAACCTGACTGCCCGGAAGCCCAGCAGACACCTCTGGTTTGCAGACCGCTACCTCAGTGCTGTGGGGCTGGTGAAGCAGGTTGAGTGGAGGGCACTGGGACACTTTCCTGATGGCCCACGCTTCCGTCATGCTGTAACTGTGGTGGGCAACAGCCTCTACATCCTGGGTGGAAAGCACTACTACGGGGTCCATGACACCTTAGCCAGTGTCTACAGGTGAGAGCTACAGAGGACTTGGACTTGGCATGTGGCACCTGGACATTGTGGGACGTATTGCTAGAGCTAGAGTTAGAGCTGCCCCGTGGATCCAAGACATTGTGGCATTGCAGCTGGTCAAGTGGCCCCAAGACATTCTGGGAAGGGTTGGGTGTAGGACTCAGAGGTGCCCTCCTACTCTGGGGTATTACAGGCTTTTTGGGAGTAGGAGTGGGAGGCTTCTATCTGGAGATGCCCCAGGACATTATGGGTTTGATATTGTCCAGAAGGAGGGGATATTCCCATGCAAGGTGACCATGTGACCAAGTCTCAAGGCATTATAGGACTGGCAAGTTGTAGGTGGGTTGTTGCCCTCAGCAGTGGCAACATCAGCTCATGGTGTTGTAGGTAACAGGTAGTCTCTTGCCCCTTTGCCTTTCAAACCCAGGTACCAGCCTATGGATGATTCCTGGGAGTGTCTGGCCAGTATGACATGTGGACGGAGCTACTTTGCTGCTGTGGCACTTGGTAATTTCATCTATGCCCTGGGGGGCAGCTCAGGGGAGCTCTACTGCACAGATACTGTGGAGTGCTACGACCTGGCCAATGACACCTGGAGGTGAGGCTGCTCCAGCCAATGCCTAGTTTTCCTTTTTTCTCAGAGCCCCTTGTCTTGGCCATGGTGCCCACTGGGTGCTTTGTGTCACTAAGTCTCCGGTGGAGAATGGACCTGCAGTGGTATTTGAGAGAGGTCTACTGGATGTTGAACAACCATGTCCCTTGGAGACTGGGTGTTGGCCAGTGTTGCCTAGTGGGTGGCAAATGAGTTTTTGGCCAGCAGTGTGTACATTGCAGATCTTGTTGGCCATCTGCCAATGAGAAAAGTAGTTTGATTCCTCTCATAGGCATAATGTTCATGGGGTGATGGCCAATGTTGCTCATTAATGGAGCCCACTGTGGTTGACCAATGGCGTGGCGACTACAAGGTGTTGAACAGTGATGGCCCCATCTGTGGGGTGTCCATTCTTTGTCAGCTGATGTTGTCCACTGGCGCTCATTGGGTGTTGGCAAGTGTTGCCTGCTGAGTGGTCAATGAAGCCATGGCTCACCAGGGAACCCCTAAGTAATCAGTCACTGCAGGACAGCCCTGCTTAACCTGTCCTTCACCTCTCCCTCTCTCCCTGACCAGGAGGTGCCAGCCCCTGCCAATGGCTCTGTGTGGGCATGCGGCGTGTGCCCTGGATGGTGAGCTCTACGTGTCGGGTGGGTGTGATGAAGCATACCAGTGTCAGGCATCCTTGCTCCGCTATGTCCCAGGTGCACCTGTCACACTCCTGGCCCCCATGAATGGCCACCGAGCTGGCCATGTCATGGAGGAGGCAGGTGGGCAGATCTATGTGGCCGGGGGCCTGTGTCAGCGGGCTGGGCAGACTGGCTACAAGGACCAGCTGACCTTTGAGGTCTACAGCCCCAAGAAGAACATCTGGGTCCTCCTTAGCCCTCTTCCCCGTGCACACGTAGTTGGGGGTGCAGCTGTGCTGGGAGGGGAGCTGCTTGTACTGGGAGGGTACAGTCATGAGACCTACCAGGACACACACTTGATCCATGCCTACCAACCGGGTACCCGGCGCTGGATCACCCGAGGCACATTGCCCCATGCCTATACTGACCTACAAGCCTGTGTTCTCACTGTACCCTCTGCCTTGCGTGCCCCCAGCTGCCTTAAGGACCCCTTGAGATCAACTGAAACTCCCAAAAATGCTTAGGATATACTCTTTGCACCCCATGGGATATGCAGGTAGCATCCATGGGTACCTCTAAGGGACAAAAGTGTCCAGGTCTCTCTCCCAGAGTGGGTACCTTCTGTGGTTTCCAGCAACCCTTCACCCTCAGGGTACACGACCTAGACTGTTGTGAACCTGTGGAACATAAAGCTTCCCCACATGAAGCCCTCTGCCTCCAGGAATATTCAATCCCCTTGTCTGGGCCCTTCACTGGGAGCTAGGAATCCCTCAATTTCCCACCACACCTGGGTTGAATAAAAGTGCTTCCTGAACTGTCTGTCTGGGTCTTGTTGTTTCTGGTGGAGAACCTAGACATCCAGGTGCTTCTCACAAGGAACAGGAGAGCAGGAGACCAGTGACCTGAGTGTCCTGGGTGGGTCATGCTGGGCACTGGGACTCTGTGTGCCTGCGTTCACTGCGCACCAGTGCATATATGTGTGTCTCAGGACTGAGAGGGGTCTTGGGGTGCATAGGGGATCCTGAGGGAATAAAGTCCTGGGGGTGCCAGGATTTGTGGGGGTTGATGGTGGGGTAGTATAGGGGGTTCTGGGGGCTTTGGGGTTCCTAGGTGGTTTTGAGAGGTCTTGGATTCCTGGAGTGACCTGGAGTGCTTGTTGTGTGAAGAGGTGGGAGAATTCCAGGGAGGAGTTGCAAGGAGAGGTAAAGGTAATGGGATTCTGAGAAATACTGGGATACCGGTAATGCCTGTGGGGAGAGAACTGGGTGGCTTCAGATGTGTAGAAGACAAAAAATTGTAGTCTAAAGAGTTCTGAGGAGAAGGGGATGATCACTTCACTTGGTCTGCTGGCCCTGTCTCTGTTAACCCAGTTCAAGTTTTGTTGCAGTTCCTTTGCTGCCAGGTGCACTGCTGGACCTTGTTCACCTTTCTGTCCACCAAGATACACAGATTTTTTTTCCACAGCTCTGCTCCCCAGATGTCTGTGCCCCACTTTTGGGGCCTTCAGGCTGTGCCAGCACTGGAGCTGCTTGCCTCATTGTTTTCTCAGGAAACAGGGATAGAGAGGATGGTGTGGTTAGAGGACAGGATCAACAGTCAGACAAGTGCCTCCTTGCAAACGTAATATGCATATGTCCATGGATACACTTGCACGCCTGACCTTCACCAGCATACATACTCATGCTGGCCAAGCACAGGCACATGTTCCCACCTGTGGACACTCCAGCAGTTAATCTAGCAGAAGGCCACACTGACTCACAGCAGTTTGACAATATATTTGGGGCAATTAGAACTGGAACTGCATTTCAGGCTGGAAAAACGATTCATAGGATCCAGCTGCTGCATTTATGCATGAGTTCTGGAGTGAGCCATTCGACCCCCACCAATGGTGGCTGTTGTCTTGTTCTCACACCTCCCAAAATGTTAGAATGACATCTAGACAGGTGGTCACAAAGTTTGGCCAGCTCTGGAGTGCTTTGTCCAAGTATAATCCCTTGAAAGTCATACCTGTTGCACTTCAAAACCTCCCACCTGACTCCTCCACATCTGGCCATCCCATAAGGGGTCATGCAGAAGCATCAACACTTGCACTTTCCTTATTACCTGCCAGTGTGATGCTTTTTCCTGTGTGATTCAGTACCACAGGGTTTGGGGCCAAAGTCAGGAATAGGAGTGTAAGTGTGCAGTTTTGAATGCCAGAATACACAAAGCATCTAAAGCTGTTAAAGAGTATCCAAAGGAGGCCACAGAAATGGGGAAGGATCTACAGGCGAAGGGTATGAGTAGCAATTGAGGGCACTTGACATATTCAGTCTGGAGGACATTGAGGGGAGACCTCATGATGGAGACCTCCCCTGAGGGGAGGCAGAGGCCAGCTTGGTCTCTGCTCTCTGGGACCTGGGGCAGGACCCTCATGTGCCCCCCTCATGGAGGCATCCCATTGAAACAATATTAGGAAAAAGTTCTTCCCCCAGAGGGTGGTCAGGCACTGAACAGGCTCCCCAGGGAATGGTCACAGCTCCAAGGCTGCCAGAGCTCCAGGAGCGTTTAGACAATGCTCTCAGGCACAGAGTGGGATTGTTGTGGTGTCTGTGCAGGGCCAGGAATTGGACTTGATCCTCAGGGGACCCTGCCAACTCAGGATATTCTACGATTCTGGCATTCCATGGACTTTTCTTCCCTGCCTTCACTATTACAAATACCAGGACTTGTGGCAGGCCCAGTGAAATCAAACCAGCACTGTGACGGTTGTCACAAGGGTTCTTGGGTGAAGGAAGAGACGAGAAGGTTGACTCTATTATCAGAAGGCTTGATTTATTATTTAAGATATATATATACTACATTATAACTATACTACAAAGAAAAGGAAAGGAGAGTTCTAGAAGCTTGCTAAGCTAAGAAAGAAAAGTAAAGAATGATAACAAGGCTGCTCTCTCCAACTCTGAGAGAGTTCTCTCTTCGGATTGGCCATCACCTATAAACATCTAAGCTGGGCCAATCCAGGCGGACCTGTTGCATTCCACAGCAGCAGATAACCTATTGTTTACATCTTGTTGCTGAACTTCTCAGCTTCAGCAGGAAAAATGCTGAGAGAGGATTTTTCATAAAAGAAATGTCTGTGACACAGCACCCCTTTTAAATTCAGGCACAGAATATTTATTATGTGATTAAGAACCTGGCACTGAGTGGAAAGTGTATTGCATCTTTGTGTGCATAATTTGAGCAGAAGCAGTTGCAACAGAGCACAACATAAGTTCTGCTTGCCCTCAATCACCCCAAAACCAGGCAGTGGCAGCCCCCGACTATCATTGACCAGTTTAGGACATTATCTTCCTCTGCCAAATACCCAAGCTCTGGAAACTTCAGGGTGTTTGAGAATACTAGAGGAGGGAGCTAGATGGCTTCCTCCTAGGCAAGTAGATCTTTCCCTTGTAAAACAAAGCATATAAAACAGAGCCATGACTCTCAATCTCTTTCTCTGAGTGTACACATGTGTGTAACACATTTACATGGTGTTACCTGCATATTTCACTCTGACATCACCGATGGTCTCAACACCCTTGTCTAGGCTGTAAGCAGATGGGGTCCTCAGGAAGCAAGGTCTGTGACCATCAGCTTCCTGGAGAAAGGCTTGACTGATGCATGCAGAGGACTGTGGTGAACCCACAACTCCTTTGTGGTGCAGAAGGAGTAACTTGCAGGAGGACTGCGCTGTATCCCCAGATCTTTAATTGTGCAGTAGGTAACCTCAGGGCACAATTCCACTTCCTTGATTGTACAGAATTTAGGTTGCTGGAGGGGGACTTTGAAGCTGCTGAGATGCATCATAGAGTTTCCTGTTGACTCCCTCCATTCCAGCAGTGGATACTGCACCTCTTGGGTCTGCAGGGACTGGTGCCAGGAGGGTTGTCCCACCAGACACATCCATGTCAGCCAACTTGCTAGAGCCAGCATGGTCAGGACCAGCAGAGCCAAGGAAGCCAGGTAGAGCACCCAGTGCAACAGACAGCAGTTCCTCAGCACCCACTGCCCCCACTGCAGAGCCTCCCCACCTGCCTGCAAACACAGCACAGGTACAGCCCGTCCTGGGATGGAGCATGGGCAGAGGGGAGGAGGAGCAGGTAGGGGGGAACATGCAGGTTGGGTGAAGTGTGTTGTGTCCAAGGGAGGTGGTAGTGTTGGGGCATGAATGGAAAGCATGGTGTTGGCTGACATCAGAGTTGGACACGGAGATCTGACAATGGAGGAGGCCTCTAGCGTGGCAGTGGAAGGCACTGCTGTGGAAGTGGTGGGAAATGTGCCAGTGGACGCCATGAGACTGCCATAGATACTGTTGGCAGCAAGGGTGGTTTGGGGATGGCCGCTGGTGCTAGAAGGGCTGCTGCTCATAGCTGTTGGCAGTGAAGTGGCATTGTCAAAGGTGGCAGGTCTGTGCAGGGTGATAGTGGTAGCAGCCATGAGAATGGTGGCAGTACTGGGGGTCTGTGTGGGTGTCATGGTGAGACTGGCTGGTACAGGAATGGTGGTGCTGGGAGCTCTGATGCTTGTCAGCACCACAAGCAAAGGGTTTGGGGAAAGGGTGGAGGTACAAGAGGTGCTGAGGGAACGTCTGGTGAGGGGAGATCTTGTGCTAGTAAGGGTAGGAAGGCAAGATGAGGTAATAGCACAGGGCATGGTTGTGTGCCCTTTGGGGATGAATGGATGTGGGGGGAAGGTGGTCATGGTAGCTTTCTCTCTTGTTTCTTCTTCATAAATATATTCATCCCCTCCTTCCTCATCCGCATCCTCCACAATGCTGCAGTTAAGCTTGAAGTGAATGATGGGCTTTTGCCTATGCTCAGCAGGACTGTGGCACAGTACCTTCTCAGGTGCGACCTCCACCTTTGTTTCCTCCAGACCCCGCTCTGGCTGATAAACAATGTCAGCATTCTTCTGGATCCAGGTCTGGAGGTAGTGCAGGTCACAGTTGCAATGCCAGGGATTCTCAGTGAGGAAAACATACATGAAGAAGTGCCCCTTTGGGAAAAAGTCAGTTGGCAGGGTCTGCAGCTGGTTCCCCGAGAGCCAGAGGGTCTCCAACTTCTTCAGGTCCTGCAGCAACTCCTTGGGTAGCTCCTTCAGGAGATTGTCTGAGAGGTCCAACTCCTTGAGTGCCTTCAGCCCTGCAAAGGCCTCCTGGGGCAGCTGCTGCATCTTGTTCCCTCGCAAGTCCAGGTTCTGCAGCTGTGGCACTGTGCGGAAAGCCCCTGGGGCCAGTGTCTCCAGGCTGTTGTGAGCCACTGCCAGGTGGGTGAGTGCAGGCAGGCCCTCCAGGAAAGGTAGGGCTGCCAGTGCATTGTGGGAGAGGGTCAGCTCCTTCAGGGACAGCAGCAGGGCCCCCGTGTGCAGAGCCACCAGCCCATTGTTGGCCAGGTCAATGTCCTGAAGCTGGGTGAGGGACAGAAAGGCAGTGGTGGAGAGGGACTCCAGGCGATTGTCACTGAGCAGCAGGATGCCTGTGTCTGCAGGCAGGTCTGGGGGCACTGCGCTGAGAGCCTGCCCTGTGCAGTTCACCTCCAGGAGGTCCTTGACCTTGTTCATCTCTGAGGAGCAGGGCTGGGCTGGGGGCAGCAGAGCCAGAAGAGTAACCAGGGTCAGGGCAGGGACCTCCATGACCTGGAGCGGGAGAACCGAGGGGTGTGGGTGCAAGCAGGCATGCATCTACACATTGCTTTTCTTCCCACACAAGCAGCACTTGCAGCAAAACTGGTATCCCCTGCCAGATCCTCCGGCACCCTCTGAGCTCTGCAGCTCCTCCCTGGGATAGTGGAAGGGAGAAATGAATCCCACTCCTACTGCCATCTTGTCCTTGGAGGCCAGCAGATGACATTTTGGCCCTTTTGCTCTCCTCGTTCTCTTCCATAGTGGGGAGAATCTGACTGATAGGCCTCTTCACAGCAATGCCTTCTCCACTGGGGCAGCATTGCTGCCCTCACCACTGTAAAAGCCATGCCTCTGCAGTGTTTGTGTCCCAGTATACCCACACCCAGCTCAACCCAGACAAATCATGTGCTGGAAGAATCTCCCTGAATATGCTCTTATGCAACACCATCTAAGCCCTATGTTAGATTTGGAGGGTAGGAGCATGAAACATGAGAAAAGAGCTTCCTGTGCACAGATATGTCTTCCATGAGCAACCAGGCCCCTGTGAACACTCTGACTCACCTGCAGATCTTCCAGTGTTTGCTCTCCTGCTGCTCTGCCTCCTCCTGCCCACAGACCAGGCAGTGCTCTGGGACAGTGCTAGTGGGGAGCTGCCCATCCCTCTATCAGCACCCGCAGTTGTGGGAGGGGAGCTGTGGTTTCCTGAGCAGCCAAACCCATCTCCTGTCCTTTCACAAAGCCCTTGTTTTGGCTGCACTGCCACATCACCATCTCTCTTTGCAAAATGTCGAGGATCAGCAGGCATTGCCCCAGCAGCAAAAGGTCCTGCAGTCTGTACTGGATCCTGCTTGTTCTGCTGCTCAAGCCAGTTTTCCCCTTATGAATTGCAGGAGTGCTTGCAGAAAATAATTCCATTGGCTTCTGGAGAGGAAAGGGGCAGGAACATTGTCCACAGCTTCTGAGAAGGGGCTGAGGTGGTAACAAAATGACTCCATGTCTATGATGCTGGAGAAGCCCTTGCATCTGGATGCAGGCAGGTCCATCTGGACCAGGATGCCATGAGGCTCAGAATGTCTCTTGCTGTCTGTGATAGGAGTGGGATGGACTGAAGCTCTTCTCTCTCAGCAGCTATAGTTTAAAGCCCTCTTCTCTAGCTTGGCAAGCCAGTGAGTGAAGATGCTTTTTGTCTTTTCTGACAGATGGACTGCATCTGCCCTCAGTAGACCAGGTTGTTCAAAGCAAGTCTGATGGTCTAAGCAGCCAAACCCCTGGTTGTGGCACGAGACCTGTAACCATTTGTTGATTCCTCAGATTAGACTGGCTCTTTCAAACCCCTTTGCTTTGACTGGGAAGGTTGATGAAAAAACTACCTGTGCTCCAGAGTCAGCAGCTACTGCTGCTCCTGGGGATCTGTAATTCTCCTTGATGCTTCTCACTGGCACCCACATGAAACAGCTGCAGCAGGTAATGGTGGACTGTGCGAGGCATGGTAGCGTCTCAGTGAAATCTCTGTTAGGAGTCCATGGTAAGCAGCATAATCTGGAGAATGCAGCAGGCCAGTAAATAGTGCCTTCATGCTTGTCAGAAGAGAGTCTCTTCCTACTGTTACCCTCTTCTTAGTTGTGCTGATTGTTATATGGGGAACAGATTATGCTGCCTTACTGGTTGTTATATGGGGAGTAGATGAGGCTGCCTTACTCATCTTCAGTGCCTCTCCTGCTGAGTCTTTTCTACAGATCAGTGAAAGGTTCTGCAAGGGAACCTCTGTCTTCTGGAAAGGTTCTACAAGAGCACCTGTGGCTTTGGAGGAAGACTGTTCTTACTGCAGGTCCTTGCTGTTCCAAGTTTCCATCCTTCCACACCAGCCTTTCTCCCTTCTGTGTGTTCTCTTGGTCCTCTTCCCTTCTATGTGTGTCCTCTTGGTCCTCTTCCCTTCTATGTGTGCCACTGGGGGAGTCTCTTGCTGTTAGGCTTTGGGCTGTGGGTCTACTGCGAACTGTGCTTGGAACCAGCAGACTCTCTCCTTCCTGGGAAAGAACTCCTTCTCAGCCTTCCTGATACTATATAGCCCTCTCACTGCCTCTTGCCTTTCTTAACAACAGCTGGTCCTCCACCTGGGCACACCTTTTGCAGGTAAGTTTACTGCCTGTTCCTGCCCTAGAGAAAGATCTATTCACTTTCTGCAATGAGAGATCCGCACTGAAGCCTCTCCTTTTGGCAGCTCTGTCTGGATGGAGGAACTGGCAGTAGCCAGGGTAGATGATGCAGACCTCTGCGTTGGAGTTGCAGCCTTTGCTCTCAAAGGAGTGTCCACCATTCTGCCTTGGGAGTTCAGCCTGTGCAGGTGGTCACACAACATGCCTGGTTGCTGGAAGACAGAGCTTAGATGCAAGTTATGAATGATATGTGTGATGGTAACTGCATTGGGGTACTCATCTGCAGATGCATTTCCCTCTACTACGGAATCTTAATCTATAATGGTATCTGCAGAAGAAATTGAGTCTGAAATGATACCTACATTTACAACAGTACTTGCAATGGCATCTATGTCTGCCTACAACATATGAGTTACCTAAGCTTGGAATATAAGTTGTTCTGAATAATATTCTTGCCCTCTTTTAATTTTATTTTTCTTTTTAAAATTCTCTTATTTCTCTCTTTATTCTCCCTCGTCCAAACAAAGAAAACATGGACAGAGTCTTTGGGGATTGAGACAGGAGGTATCATTTTAACTAGAACCTCTGATTCCCCAGGCTTTTTTCCTTCTTTTTACTTTTCATTTTTACAGTCAGATACACCTGTGTGCTTTGGCTGCTCCCTTTCCTAGACCCAAATGTTGGAAATTATATAACTTCTCTAATTTTTAAATTAATGGTTTTAATTATCTTCTAATTATTTTTAAAAATTAATCATAACCAGTATGTAAGTTATAGGTAGTGTGTTAGTCTTAAATCACTTTTAGCCAGCATTTAGTAAAGTTGTCATATGCTCCTTTTACGGGAACGCAGCTTTGGAAAATTACTGAAACTTTTTACATTTTGCTAAAGTAACTCAGATAAGCTTCAATGAACAAAACTGGGGAGAGTGAGATATATTGTTGAAGCTGGACATCTAGAATGCAGAAATTATGGACTATAAAGACCTTTTCACAGAAACCAGAAGATAAAGAGCTAACAAAGACTCAGTATATGTGTTGGAAAGTCCCTGCTGGAGGAAAAAGATACCAAAAAGACTAAAAATAAGGACTAATTAGCATAAGAAGCAAGAATTCAATGGCCAATAGAAGATAGAATAGTAATTATGAAAAAGAGTTATGTAATTTAGAATCAATTATCAATAATTTCTTTGTTTGCTAACAATGTATAAATAATGAAAAAGTTTTGCATCGATGTCTGTATGGAGGCTGGAATTTTGTTGGCCATACACACGCCTTTGGACCAAAAAGTAATGCCTTACTTGCTAACACTAAAAAGACAGTATTAGAGGGTTTTATTTATCCTGACAATGTTGGGGCATTTAGTAACAGAAAGATAGCAGAAGCATGCTGATAAGTAAAACTGACTTGCCCCTGTTTTTTCTGTTTTATATATTGCTTGGCTCACATCTGTTTGCCCACTGCTGAAACAGTGATGTCGCTGCAAAAAGCAAGTGCAGAGTGTATTCTCCAGTGGGGTCTGGAGATACAAACACTGGCTCCACTGCAGTTGTTGGTGGCTCTTTATTCTCTTCAGCAAGAGAGTAAGGTAAAGCTGTAGTCAGGTTCATGTTGAAGTTGCTTGAGTGTCAGATGCAATGAATAGATTTCTCTGGGGAATGTTCAACAAATGCAGTATGGGCTGTGAGTGTCTTCTAGTGATCATTTCAGCTGGAGCTGCTGCTAGGCCAGTAGTAGGCTGGAGGGCATTGCTGGGTATCTCCTCTCCACTGTCACCCATGGTGTCTCCGCCTGCCGCTACCAGAAAAAAAGAGTCTGGCTGAAGCCCCCTGGTGGACTGTGTAGATCCCTGAAGCCTTCTGCCCAGGGTGAGGTGCTTTGTGCCCTTAGCATCTCCCTGGGTGACGAGTGCTTGTGCACCGTTCCCCTGCAGCAGTGTCCCCTACTGGCTGATGTCTCTCCAGTACTAAAGAGGAGGGGAATATGTGGATATGGAGGGGGCAAACACCATACGTGGTGTGGTATTGTGTATATTTGGTCTAAGCAGTGCTGAGCCCTGGTGTGCTATATGTGTATATCTGTAATAATGTTGCTGTCTCCACAGAATTGTGCAATGCTATCAACACATGTGACAGGATCTGCAATGCTATCTGCATATGGAATGATATATGTAGCACTTGTTATGTCCAACAACCGAGTGCAGATAACATTGCAGAAGCAGGCAGTATTGAAGGTTAAGTTGCCATATGTCATGGTTTGACACTGGCCAAATGCCAGGCACCCGCAAAAGTCATTCGCTTACCCTCTCCTGCTACAGTTGGGCAAAGGAGAGGGAAAAAGAGGAGCAACAGGCTCATGAGTCGAGATAAGGACTTGGAGGAAAAAACCACTGAGAGCAAAACAAGTTCAAATTTAAAGGTATAAATTTATCATTAGCAGAATCAGAGGAGGATAAAGAGATATAAAATAAGCCTTTAAAACACCTTTTTTCCCCCAGCCCCTCCCTCCTTACCACCAACAGCAGAGGGAGACAGGGTGTGGGGGTTTGGTCAGTTTTTGGTCACTGTCATGATCCGCTAGTACAAGCGGGGGTCAGGATGGTTCGTTTTACTGATCTCAGAGTGCAAAAGACGCGCAGCAGGGGGATGTTCAGTATTAATAAAAACAAATGCACTTTTTATTGAGTGCCCACAGCAAATGCGGTAGAAGGATTAGAAAGGAGATAAAAGACAGAGAAAGAGAGAAAAGGGGGGGGGAATAGCTACCAACGGAGAGACTAAAGCCTTGTTGTTCAGCCAATAGATCTGTCTTGTCACACTGGGGAGAATCTTAAAGTCTTTGGTTAACTCAGAGGTCTTTTATAGTCTTCCGCCAGGGGGTGGGAACAGGGTGGTATGTTGAGGGAACAGCTACAGAACAGTGGAGAATAAGTCTGTTGAGAACAAGTACAGACAGTCCAGTTCTGAACAGGACAAACCAGTCCCAGCAGTGAGCCGGACCCGTTGTTTCAGGACTGGTTCCCATGGGAAACCAGTCTTGGTCCAGTGAACACACCTGCAGGCAACACTTGGCAGACATCTCACTTCAGTCAGGCCAGCACTGCTGTGTTAGAATTATAAGGGTCTCAGTCTCAGTCCTTGGTGAGGGCTTCAATCTCTGTCCTTGATGGCAGTCGTGAGGCAGATGAAGGATCTTCCATGGGGAATCACCAGTTACTTTCTCTAAAGCAAGTGGCATCTGGCCAAGAGGTGGGGAAATTCATGGGCTATTGGAATGAGTGGGGATCATGAAGCAGGTGTAAGTGTACAGGGCAAGCTGCTCCTTGCCAGTCTCTGCTCAAAGCAGTGTACCGTGGTGACACAGCAAGCTCACCTGCAAACAATCACTTGGAAAGCATCCACCTCAACCAAGCCAGAACCCCAGTCGGGGTCTTCAGGGTCTTAGTCTCTGTCCTTGCGACGGTCATGAGACGAATGAGGGAAATTTAGGACTGTCTCTTACAGTCACTCAAGATCTTCTGTTTGTTTGGGGAGAGGAGTCTTTTTTCTGCTACGCCATGGGGTCCCTCCCATGGGCAAACAGTCATCCCAAAACTGTTGTGGTGTGGGTAACTCATCCAAGGGGTGCAGTCCCCTAAGGATAGGCTGCTCTAGTTTGGAAGCAAGGGCTCTCTCTCTCTCTCTCTTTGGAAGCTGGGGCCCCTTTCTCTCTATTTGGGTCTCTCACTTGTTATAGATGGATAATGAGATGATTGGCTCTTGCAATTAAAAGATAACTATTGTGTGAATATTTAGAAAAGCTTTAGTAATGTATAGGTATGCTATTGTAGTTTAGATGTCCTCTGTTCTCCCCATAGTTCCCTTTCCCCCCCCCCGTATTGTTGCCATCAGCCTGGGTTGTCTAGGATAAGTAAAAAGAAGGTGCGCATGTGTCCCTTGCATGAGGCAGCTGGGAATGGAAAAGCTGGGTGCTTAGGGGGTGCAGCATGGCAACACCTGACCCCCAATCAAGTTACAAAGCAGTCTCCACCAATAAATGGCAAAGAAGAGCAGACTGACAGACTTTGGGAGGGGCCAGGGCTGGCTGATGCAACCCCCAGGGGTATAAAAGACTGAGCGTCCATCTTGAAGATGAACCGGCCACATGGTGTGCACAAGGGGCAGTTCCCAGCGCTGCAGATTTTTCCTTATATAGGCCTTTGTTGTTTTTTTGTTAAGGTTTAATAAACCTTTTTAAATTTTCAAAATGAGCAGTTGTTTTTCACACACTGGATCGTGGCTTTCTCTGGCATCTACCCGCTCCAGTGTGAGCACATTTCCCATGAGCTACAAGTGACTCTCTTCATCCCCCGTGGACTTCATGCGTTACAAGTAGACTGTTTCCCTACAGTCCTCACTACAGCTTGCAGAGGAATCTTGGCTCTGACACTTGGAGCACTTCTTGCCCCTCTTTCTTTACCACTGATCTTGGTGCCACCATGTTGTTTTCCCTCACAAGTCCTCATTTCCTCCTCTCCTCTGACTAGAAGAGCTACTGCTTGTAGGTACCACTGCCAACAAATCCCACAAATTCAAAGATTCCTGCAGGATCCTGCAGCGCTGGGAAGTTGATCTCGTCTAGGTTCCACGTTGGGAATCACTTGTCATGCTTCTGCTGCCAGCCATGCGGCTCTGCTGCCATTGCACAGGCAGTGGTGGCTGCCGCGGCGCTGGCACCATTCAATGCCTCTCCACGTGCACCGGGAAGGGGAAGCCACTGCTGCCCCTGCCCTTCTGCCCATGGCACAGCTGGCTAGGAGTGGCCAGGGAGGCAAGGCTCTCTGTTGGCCACACTGAGATGGCTGCAGCTGTGGCATTTTGCTGTGCACTGGCCTCTGGTGGTGGCACCTTGCCACTCCTGGAAAAAAAATTGCATGAGCAGTGTTTTGATTTTCTTCTCAAATATGTCATCACAGAGGTGTTACCAACCTCTGTAATTGGGCCAGCAGCATGTCCATCTTCAGAGCCATCAGAGATTGGCTTTGTTGGACATGGTGGAAGCTTCTAGCAACTTGTCACAGAAGCTACCCCTGTTGTTCCCCTGCTATTGAAAACCAGGCTGTGCCAAACCAACATACTATAGCAGACTCCATTGCAGATGAGGATACCCACTGTAGAGGTATCATTGCAGATGAAGATACTATTACAGACCCCACTGAAAATGCAGATGCTATGTCAGATACCAGTGTAGATGCATAAAAGTACCTTTTTCCACTAGTGATTTGAATCATTGGAGAGAAGAGCTTAAAGGTTACAGGGAAGACCCCAGTAAAGTGGCAAAATTATTTGATAGTCAAGAACCAGGACCCAGATTGAGGTGATATCAATTTAATGCTGACAGAATTAACAGAAACTGAAAAACAGTTACTGATTACAACAGCTAAAGCATGTGTGCAGGGATGAATTGCTAGTGGAGCCCTATAAAGTAATGTGAACAGGCTAATCCCTTCCACAAATCCTCTGTGGCATCCAAACAATCTATGTGAATATGCCTCAATAACCAGATACTGGGAGTTAGTAAAATTTGGATTAGAGAATGGCATTCTGAAAGCAGTAAATTGGGCATTAATATATAATTTTAAACAGGGACAGCATGAGTCTCCTACTGACTTTGTAGAGCATCTCTGAGTGACAATGTGAAAGTTTACAACCCTTGATCTTGCCTCAGAAATGGAGTAGCAGCAGTTAGTCTCCTTGATGCCAGGACAGTCCAGCCCGGACATCACAGAGATTAAAAGAGACAGATAATAGAAATTTAGAAGCAATCACAGAAGAAACATGGAGGGTATATAACAACTGAGACAAGCAAGAGAACTAAAAACTCACAGGAGCCAGTGACAGCTTTAGAGCAACATCAAAGAAGAGAATATGGTCAGGGATGAGGCAGAGGCAGAGGAAAAGGTAGAAATAATAGAGGCAGCTCAAATCAATCCCAAGGGAGGTTAGGACCAAATCAGTGTGTTTACTGTAAGAAAGCACTGGCACAGGAAATGCCCGTTTCCAGAGTTACTGAACACTCCACAGGAAGCTGTTGTTGCAGCAATAGATAACAGTGAGTGACAGGGACCCACAGATCTTTCCTTAGTGGACCTGCTGCTTAAGATACAGGTAGGGAATTTTAAAGCAGTTGAATTCTTAAAAGATACAGGGGTCACATTTTTGGTTTTAAATGAAACTTTAATGCCTAAAAGTGAAAAACATATCCAGGTAATGGATTCCACAGGCTGACCAGAGAATGTTTTTTTCTTAAAACTGTTAGAATACGAAACTGGGAAAAGGGTGGGAATACATCAATCTCTCTACCAAATTCACTAAAATCCCTGTTAGGCAGAGATCACCTTGAAAATTTAGACACAGCAATTGAGTTTATAGAGGGAAAAATTAAATTTAAAGCACCCAAAGGCAAATTGATTTTAGCATTAGGGTTGGCAATTGATGGAGGACCAGCGAACAATAGCAATTATTTGCAGCAAATAATGAATCAGGTATACCCAGGAGTATGGAATACTGATGCTCCTGGGAGATCAAAATTGTCTCACCCTGTAAGACTGAATTGGGGACAGGAGCCAGGCCAGTGGTTAGGAGACAATATCCCTTGAGAACAAAGGACAGAAGAGTGATCAAAGCAATTATTAACAAGTTTTTGACACTAGGATTGTTGAAAGAATGTGAATCCAAATTTAATACTTCTATACCAGTGATAAAACCTAATGGAACCTATGGATTAGTGCAAGATTTGCGAGCAGTCAATGAGATTGCTAAAAGTATCCACCCAGTGGTTGCAAATCCCTACACTTTGCTAACTAAACTCTGCAATGATCTCATTTGGTTCTCGGTGATAAATCTCAAAGGCGCTTTCTTCTGTCTGCCACTTGCAGAAGAAAGTCAAAACATACTTGCTTTTGAATGGGAGAACCCTAGCACAGGCTGGAAAAACCAGCTTATCTGGACAGTGTTGCCTCAGGGGTTCAAAAACAGTAAAACAGTCCCACAGTTTTTGGGAATCAATTGGGCAAAGAACTGGAACAATGGCAGTCTCTTCCTGGGGAAGAAACACTCCTACAATATGTAGATGATCTACTAATTGCTATAAAAACTATCAAAGAGTGCCTTATATAGACAATAAGTCTGTTGAATTTTCTTGGTCTAAATGTTGGTCAAGTGTCTCAACAGAAAGCTCAGCTGGTGCAACAACAGGTGACCTATCTTGGATATGAAGTCTTTGGAGAACAATGATCCCTGAGAACTGCATGGAAGGAGGAAATCTGCCAAACACCTAAGCCACAAATCGTAAGAGAACTCTGCACTTGGAATGACAGATTGGTGCCGGTTGTGGATATATGAGCCAGTGAAAATTTCTAAAAATATTGTGGTGTGGACCCCTGAAACAAATCACAACTTTGAAGAGTTAAAGCGCAAGCTCATGAGGGCCCCAGCCTTGGGACTTCCTGGGGTAAGTAGACAGTTTTGGTTATCTCACATGAGAGACAAGGATTAGGCTTAGGAGCTGGCACAACACTTGGGTCTTTACAAAAGGGCAGTAGCCGATTTTTCTGAACAGCTCAATACTGTGAGCAAGGGCTGGCCCACGTGCCTTAGGGCAATACCAGCAGGGATCATGAAAATTTAAGAGGAATGGAAGTTTACACTAGGACAAAAGATGACTTAGTGTCCCACATGGTGTAAGCCGTTGTAGAACAAAAGGGCTGTCACTGGCTGTCTCCTTCAAGGTTCCTAAAATACCATGCAGTCCTGGCCAAATCTAATGATATTGAAATTAAAGTGACCAATATTGTTAGCTATTGGGATACACAGGAGAGATGATGGACTTTGGATCTGGTTAGCATAAGAGATTTGATAACAGGATGCCTTGGCAAGAACAAATAGCTTTGAAGATTGCAAGAAGATTAAATCAGATGGTTGTTGGAATGTTGGGAGACACAAGACAGATGATAGACTTTGGACCTGGTTAACATAAGAGATTTGATACCAGGATGTCTTGGCAAAAGCAAACAGAACTTTGAAAATTAGACCTGGATTGCAAGAAGATTCAATCAAACGGGTTTACTGGAAAAGGAAAATCCCATTAAACTCTGCAACCAAGAGATGTTATTTGCATAAGTTTGTGTATGTGATTTTAACCTAATCATTGTAGTACACATTACTAGTCCCTCTGAAATAGTATATGTGTTTGTATCCCACAATAAAATTGGATTCTGGTCACTGAGTTAGTCTCCCTGTCTCTCTCCATTGTTGACAGATGGGTTTACAGGAAAAAGAAAATTACATCAGACTTCTGCAAGCAAGAGATGTTAAAAATGTATAAATTTGTTTATGTGATGATTAACCCAATAACTGTAGTAAAACATTACTAGCCTTCCTAAAATACTATATAAGCAGTTGTACTTCACATTAAATTGTACTTCACAGTAAATCTGGATTCTTTGACCATCACACCGTGTCCCTGTCTCTCTCTCTCTTCATCACTGATAGTTAACCCTGCCTCTTTTCTGCAAGGAAAGTCTGAAGCTGAACTTGCGGTACATGACTGACTAGAGACTGCCAAAGCTGTGTACTCCAGCCGCTCAGACCTAAAGGAAGAGCAGCCCCCAGGTTCCGTAAACTGCTTTATTGTGATGGCAGCAGTTTCATGACACAGGGAGAGTGAATGGCATGATATGATGTGAGCACAGTCTTGGAGGTAATTGAGTCAAGTCCATTACCAGCAGGAACCTCAGCACAAAATGCCGAGCTGACAGCCCTCACTTGAGCATTAGAACTGGCAAAAGGAAAGCAAGTTAATATTTGGACTGATTCCAAATATGCTTATGAAATTGTTCATGCCCATGAAGCCATATGGAGAGAAAGAGGACTCCTGACTGCACAAAAGAAGATTGCCAAACATGCAACTGAAATCCTCAGGCCCCTGAGGCAGTGAAACTCCCATTGCAAGGGGCAATTTTACATTGCTGAGAGCCATCTAAAGGTAACACTCTTCCAGTGTCGGGACCCAGGACACACCTCTGGCTGTCCAGGACACCAGGACCCCTGCTAGGGGTCTCAGAGACCCTGTCACAGAGCCCAAGACACCTGTGGTTTTGATTATGACCCATGGAGCAAATTACCAACCTTATATGAAGATCAGCAAGCCACAACAGTTTAGGTAGAATAATAGTGAAATTATCACGGGCTGGAAAAGAAGATTTTGGGTTTTTTGGTATGGGGGTTCAGGAGGCAAGATGGAGGGAACTGGGTGTGTCCAGCCTTTCTCCTTCTTCTTCTTGGCCTTCATCTTCTGCTGTGATGTTAGCACTTGGGGATTGGTTTAGAATATAGGTGCACTGTCCAACATGGGTGATAGGTATTGGAAGGTAAAGGTAAATATGATATACGTAATTTGTGGTATAAGAGACAGCGCAGCCTTGGGAGCGGGTGGAGAGCGTCGTGGCTGCCTTGCTGGTCAGACCTCTGTCTGCCAGGGAGAAAATTTTGTAGATAAGACTTAATAAACAACCTGAAGACCGAACAACAGAGAGTCCAGTCTCATTCTTCAGAGCCTGGGGTCGCTCCCTGGACCACCCAACTCACCTCGGGGGCAGAGAACAAGCAGCCGACCCCGAGATTCCAGAAGCAGGTAATTTGCAGATTACGAAGCTATAATCACTGTTGAAAGAAATTAACCAGTTATGACAGCTGTAATACCTACTGTGGTATTAACTAAGCAGCCTGTAAAATACCAATACTCTGATTACAAATGGATTAATGAAAATAAAGGAAAACTTCTAGAGAATGGCAGGGGACAATTAGAAAGAGGTCAGCTATTAATACCAGGAAAGTTAATGAGACATTATGTGAAATCTGAACATGATAAGATTCACTGGGGAGCAGAACTTTTACACCAATACCTAAGGGAATGAATTGCAGGCCCACGCTTGCAAGACATTGTTAAAGAGGTAACATTACTAGGTATGACTTGTTTGAACAATAATCTAAATACAACAGTCAGGGTAGAACAAGGAGTTATTAACAGAGGAGATTTTCCTGAAGGCTTATGGCTGATAGACTTTTCTGAACTCCGAAGAAAGGAGGGTTTTTGATATTTGCTGGTACTTACTGATACCTTCTTGTGAGAATCTGTCCGAAATATCCTTCATTTTTGCCTCACAATTGTCATGAAGAGAGACCACCGAAAAATTAAAAACTGCTGTTTGCTGAACCAGTGCGGGGGGGAAATAATGTGCCTGATTCCTAGCTCACTGTTTCCACAGGTGTTGTTTGTTATACGCCACACTGAACTCAAAGGAGCACCCTGCCCTTTTTGCACAATGGCCCAGGAATTCTCCCCACCTCCTGGCCTGGCTGGTTTGAGCTTTGGGGTGGTCCCTCCTCCAAAAGAAGACCCCTCTTGCCCGTCCTTAACCATCGTGACAGACAAGTAGAGATGTAGGCCTCTTCATCAAGGAACCGAGTCATGAAATCCCTGAGAAGGCCCCCTCTCACCTTCTTCCAGAGACTGGGACTGACCCCCAACTCGGGGGAGGTGTGCAGTGGGGGGAGGAAAGCTGCCCAAAGCAAGTACAGGCACAAGCACTGGGCCATGAAAACAATGGCTCTTGCCTGCTGTCTAGCTCGATTTTGTGTAGCCCTGAACAAATCCATTCTTTCCCCCCTGAAGACCTTTGTTTCAGTTGCGAAATTCATTCCCCCTTCCTCCAACAAAAAACAGTATAGCTGGGGTTCAGATGAACTGTGCCTCTGAGATCTCCCTGGACATGGTCTGGTGAACTTTGGCTGGATCCCGAAGGATAACGCAGCACCACATTTGGTAGCTATAACTCACCCCTCCTCTTCCTCCCTCTTTTCCTTATTTTCTCCTTTTTCTTCTCCGGTTCCCCTCACCAACGCATTTCTGTTGTGGTTATTTCAATAAAATTGCACTTGTTGATTGTTACTGGAAATCCCCTGTGCCTTGTTGGTTCTTTGCACCCTGAGATCACCCCTATGAACCATCACGTCATCCATTCACTAGGACAGATCGTGACACTTCTCTGGGTGGTCAGAAGCATTCCCTTGTAGGACATAAAAAGTTAGAAAAGTAATAACTACTGTTGAATGAGATCATTCCTAGATTTGGAGCACATAGGGAAATATCCTCTGATAGAAGATAATATTTTTGTGCATAAATTGTATTAGCTGTTAGCAATGACTTGGCAATTGAGTGGCAACTCCATACTCTTTACAGGCCGCAAGATAGAGTTCAAGTAGAGAAAATAAACCACATGCCTAAACAACAAATAGCTAAGATCTGTCATGAGACAAAGTCGTGCTAGTACCAAGCATTACCAATTGCCCTCATAAGAATCAGGGTAAAGCCAAGGCCAAAAAAAAAAAGATTAGCCCATTTGGCATTTTGTGTGGTAGATCTTATGGGTTAAATGCCCCTCATGATGAAAACCTGGCACAGATTGGTAATCAATATATTTATGAATACTTATAAACCATTAACATTCAGCTGCATCAGAAGTATAATGTTGTATTTGAAACCCAACCTCAGCAACCAAATCATAAATTGCACATGATCAATCCTGGTGACTGGGTGTACGTTAAGAATTTTTCAGGTGATCCTCTACAGGAGAAGCAGGACAGACCATTTCAAGTCCTCTGACAACCTTCACTACAATTCATGTGCGAGAAAAACCTACCTGGATTTATTACACCCAAGTGAAGAAATTTCCTGTTGCATCTTGGACAGTAACAATCATTTATAATGACGGACTGAAGCTGAAACTCATCCATAAATCATGAATAATTTGCTTTGCTTTGTTGCTTTTTGGCAGATTGTAGTAACTTTTGATGTAAATAAGTATGTAGCTTTCCCTGAAGCAGTAGCTAATCATACTGGAATAGGAGATTATTGGCTGTGTGGAGAGGTACAACAATTACACTTACCATTGTTAGGGGGATCCTCTAGTAATTGGATAGAATTAGGCCTGTGTACCTTGTATAATATTAGTACATAATGAAAACAAATAGGTTCACCTTTAGGAAAACCCCTTTTTCGGTTATCACTCATCAGTCAATATGTTATTTATGTGGAGTCAAATACAGGACCAAACTTTGGCCAGTTTAATAATATTACCAATTGCACCAGAATTACTGCCATTCTATGAAACATAGCAGATGTAAACTCAGCACATAGCTCACCGGATTTTTAAGTTCAATTTGCTCGATGGTATGGCTCTTTGTTTGCAAGTCATACTAACAATTCCAACATGAGCATCACAACTAGCTGTGATTTGCCAGATTACTTTTGGTGTTTGTGTGGAAATGGAATAGCCCTTAAACAACTACATGGAAATCAGACAGGTCAGTGTACTATGGGGTATCTCATCTCACCTATACAAGTTATAAATCATATTAGTTTAATTACAGGAATATTTAGAGGAATTTGGAGAAACCAATTTAGTCAAAGTATACTTTCTAATCCTCTGACTAGATATAATACAGGCTTTCACATCTTTGTCAGAGCTTTATTCCCAACTTTAGGAATTTTACACTTAGAAAAAGCAATAGTGAACATCTCAGCAGAGATGGAAAAAATGGCAAACCATTTGCAATTATTTGCAAATAAATTATTATATGGTTTTGATATGGTATTAGATATGATCGCACAGAACAAATGGGTGGTCAGTCTTCTGGTGATCTTTTGATGAAGACTTCTGTAATTTTCCTCACATTTGAACTTTTTACCTCTGTCTTCAACACATGCTCGGTGTTTCTTGTTTTTCAGTCTAACTTGTTTTTAGCTAATTTAGCAGTTTGCAAGTTCCATTAAAATTTGCTATCTTGCTTGCTTTTGCTTGCGCATGTTATCTCGCTCACTCCACTATCTTCCTTGCTTTGCCTGCGCATCTTGTTACAATATTACTTGTGGTTAACCTTTTGTTACACACCACTTAGGTTTCAAATTCCCCCTTTCTTTTTACTTTTGTGAATTCTTTCACAAATTATCGTGTGTTTATTCTCTGGAAATCTCTTTTTACTCTATGTCTCAGTTTATATCTCTTCCAATCACCATAATACATTGTGGTTCACTGACAGGACCACAAAAAGCTGTATATGCATGTACACAAAATTATTATTCCTAACAACAAGATTCCCATGAATAATTTTTTCAACCAATTTAGATTAGGGAGCTAAGAGGTAAATGTCTCCCATAAGTTGGTTGACCAAGATTATCATCCTTTGTTACTTCATGGAGTATTTTTGCATGTTGCCAGATTGTATGTATATCTGTTGTTATTTGCCCTAATTGATCTATATAATTAAAACAACTGACGACCACTACAGAGGGAACTGACACATGCATGAAAGCAACCAACTGTTATAAAACCATAACACAACTTTATGCAAATATGAGTATGCTAATGATATGTTGTAGTCCTGACGTTGCACGGAAGGACTTTTAAAATGTAGCTGAAGGCTAAAGAAGACTGAGTGAGTTTTGTAGCTTAGGGGCCCCCTTACTCCCAGCATGGAATAAGCAAATACCTGCTCTGTAGCCAAATTGACTCTAGAGTTTTATTTTCTTGCCTAGTTTTGGGCATACCGTCACCCAGCGTTGGTGATCATCTCCCTTCGGTGCTGACCAGAACCAGGTGATTGATTGGGTATCCGAGATCATCCAGGAAACAGATGAGAGGCGGACCAGGGGGGTCCATGAAGAGTCCATTGGAAAGGATCAACTGGACATGGATGGCCAAAGGGGGGCAGTAAGGGAAAGTCATGGGAGGGTCTTGGCAAATCTCACTGGTGAGTACAACTTCGGGGAGTAAAACATGGCAGGATGCCCAGCATGGACAACAAAGGAAAGTTGAAAAAGGGTCTTGACTATGGGGCTGATGATTCCAAAATACCTCCAAAGAGTCCTTTAGGAGAATGTTGAGATGGTTTATGCATTCTCCCAGAAGTAATTAAGGATATGGATGCCCAGAGGGGACAGTTAGAGACGCCAAGAAATGGTCTAGAGACGCCAGAGGGGGCAATACAATATTAATTTTGGAAAGGATTGGTTGAAGAGGAACGTGGAGAAATATGGTTAAGGCAAATAGCAGAGGGAGGCTATGTGATAAGGAAAGAACAGTGAAGACTGGGATGTTCTCCACCTTCTCCTGTCTTTAAAATCTGCAGTGTAATACAGGACCAGCTGCAAGTCTTTTTTATTCCCAGTTTCCAGGAGAAGGAAAACAGGCAGGTATTGTTCCTACATCCCCACTCCTCCCTGGGTTATTATGAAGCCAGAGTGGAAGATTTGGGTTTGTCTCCTTGCTTCTCAGGACTTGAAATAGTTTCTGTATGGTGAAGAACGCTGAAGCCAAGTGTGGATATTCAGGATTGGCAGCATGGGCTGGGAACCTCTTGGGGAGGTGTGGGACTGAGCCGAGGCTGTACCGAACACTGCCACCCCCGCAGGCAGGGGCCTCCCCAGCCCCATGAGGCTGGCAGGATGTTCCGTTCACCTGTCCATTTCTGTAGCACCATTAGCTGTACCCACCCACTGAGCTGTGCGGGCACCTGGTGCTTTACAGAGTTTGTGGTGCTTGGAGAACAGCCCAGATGTGCTGTGGGTGTGTGTTTCAACACTGCATCTTGATAGGCACCGGCTTTGGTATATGCTATAAGATACAGGGAGCAGCTTTGGTGTACAGTGTGAGGTATCACCAGGGAGGTGAGTGATTTTGCAGAAAGTTTAGCGGCTGTTGGAAGTGTTATAGATGAGTAATGTAATGGTCAGCTCTCACAATTAAGGGGTGAATATTATGTATATGTATAGTGATGTTATTGTAATATGTCCTCCCATAGTCCTCTTTCCCCTCCCCCTTGTAATAGTCTTTGCAGTCAGGACCCTTCGGAGAGGATCAACTTGTTACCAGGAGGCATGGCATAACAACACCTGACCTCCAGTCAAGATGTAAGAAAGTAATCTCCACCAATGAACAGCAGAGAAAGATTTGACTTATAAAACTTTGGGAGGGGCTAAGGGTATAAAAGGCAGAGCAACCATTTTGTAGATGAGCACATGGCTGATAGCTACAGAGACTCCCAGCTATGAAATTTTTCCTTATTCAGTCTTTTGTTGTATATTTTTTGTTTAAGTTTAATAAACCTTTTAAAATTTTAAAAGTGAGAGTTTTTTCTTACAGAAGGTGAGAGCCCACAAACAGCAGGAGCAGGGGCTGGAGAGGTGGCCGAGTGTATCCCTGCAGGAATTGGGTAGAAAGTGTTATGTTTGCCCAATTATCCCTTCATAAAAAAACCAAACAATATTTAAGATAGCAGCAATTTTAATTGAATAATTTACAGAATATATATTGACAATATAATTTGATTAAAATAAGGGATAATTTGGTTCAGATAATAGCGCATAAGCAAAAGATGACCGCGGGGTACTGAGTGCAGGGCTCTTGGACCCCGGCCACCTCACGTATGAGCTTGCCAAGTGAAGATTCCCCCCTTATAAGCCAGGTGTCGATATCATCTCCTCCCATTTTCGATTCATCACTCTTCCGTCTCTGCCCTTATCATGACCTTTGCGGTGCATGCTCCATCACTCGTTTTGGTGGTCGTACCAGTCTTTGGGGGTCGTCATGTTGAAGGCCTCTCCTCTTCCTCTTTTGTCCTTTAGTTCACCTTTGGGTTACACATGCGCACCAAGCCAATATAATGTAAGCCAAAACTAACATTCTACTATATTTTAGCATCAAAGCAATAAATCTCTTATAATTAGCATTTTCCTGGGACCCAACCAGATTTTCTCCTTCTTTTTGTTAATTTTGGTAACCATTATCTCTTGCTATTTCCTTCTATCCTGAACATCTGCAGGAAAGGGGTGTAGAGCCCCTCCTCTCGCTTTTCTTTTTGGCATTTCAACTTTTTAACTGTTTTACTATTTCTAAATATTGATTACTGTATCCATCTTAATAACTGTTTCAATTTTATAAGCACGAATCATACCTATTTACCACAAAAGGCACCTCAGGTATATGGAAGATGTGAAAGAAGGGACGAGGAAAACATTAGATATGGATTGTTAAGGGTTCAGGATCTGCTATTGTGCTCGGTGCTCACCACACTGGAACCCTTACTGAATGGAGAGGTCTGTTTCCTGGTAGACACAGGGGCTTCTCCAACTAATTTCAATTTTATGCTAAAGGGGGAACAATTGTGGTAATGTTCTTTTTATAAATAAGAAAGATGAGTGGGTGCAATTTGTGTAAAATAACACAGGGATGCCTGTGAGAGTTTGGTGAATGTAAGACATGGGTTTGAAAAGCATGAGTTTCTGATTATTCCTAGTTGTGATTGTGGTTTGCTAGGAGGAGGTTTGAAGACTGGAGTTGTGAATGCAAGTTAGTGTTGTGAGGGATGATGGGGATACTAGTGCCCTTGTGATATAGAAAACTGGGTCTGGAGCATCTCCACATTACTCTGAGGCAACGTGGATGACTGGTCTCTAAAAAGCAATACCCTCTTCCAAGGGAAGGAAGGAAGGGGTTGCAGCCGGTAGCTAAATCTCGGTTAAAGGCAGATCTTTTGGAGCTGTGTACGTCTCCTTATAACACGCTATCCTGTCAGTTATGGTGCAGGAACTGAGAATAGTAGGTGGGACTGTGAGGGGACAGATTGTTCAAACTGTAGATATGAGGAAAAGCGTCTGTGCTGAAGCAGGCAAATGTTAAAATAGCTGTGATTCAATGAGAAGTTTGAACAGAGAGAAAGAAGAGTGATGAAGACCCTTTGCCCCCAGGGAAGAAGAAGAAGACTTCTGTTCTCAGACATTAATATGATCTCAGCGATAGATGAAGAGAACTTCTGCTTTTGAACAGCTCATCCTTAAAACAGTACCCCATAAGTTGACAAGGTCCATAAAAGCAGCTGTGGGAAGGCTTCCAAAGATGGGAGGGGCTTCACAAATGCAGATTGCTGGGTGGCTGTTGTTCATGGAAATTAAAACCATGAGAGAATTTTTTTTGTGGAGAAGTCTCCATGGCATGTCAAAAGAGACTCCTCTCCCTAGGTGAACTGAAAAAAGACTATTCTAGAAGTGGTAAACTGACTGAAAATTTTAGGTTTTGTGTTTTTACATTGTCAGTGGGAAGAAAAGGAGGGTGTTGGTGAGGGTAGGAGAAGTGTTCTGAAGGTTTTGTTCTGATTCTTATTATTTTTTTAGTTTCTATTAATCAAGTTTTCATTATACCATTTTAAAGGTTTGAGCCTGCTTTGCCTTCCTTGTAATCCTATCTCACAGCGGGAAATGAATAAGTATATTCTAGTGGGTGCACTGGCATTTGGCCAGCACTGAACCCACCACAGAAAGGAAGGAAGAAGTGATGGAGAGAAACATTGAATGTTTTAGGGCGTATTTTGACTGAATGCTTGCAGTGTGTTGGCCCAGAGAGGGTCCAGGGAATCTTGGACATTGCCCAGGATGGAAGGGGAGCTGTAGCAATTTTTAGAATTAACAGGGTATTGCAGGACCTGGATTAAGGACTTTTCTTTCCTGTGGCTTTTTAACAGAAGATAGTCCCAATGTTGTGTGCAAACTTCTGTTATGGATAGTAGTGTACATAAGCATTCAGACTCTTTCCTGTTAATTTTTGTTGTCATGGGGTAGATTTTAATGTAACTGTCCCAAAGTAAACCGATAGGAAAATGCACAAATGCCAGAGGTTGATGTCCAAAAATGAGACAAAGGAGTCCTTCAACTTTGTGTGAAACTTGCATATTCTATGATTGGATCTTCACAAATATTAAAATGAATACTATATGTGTTATGTTGGAAAGTTATGCTGTATGAATATTTTTAAGTAGTGTGGTAAATATAGTTTTAGGCTATAGCATAATATTATAATAGAATCTATGTGATTAAGATACTTTCTGTAACTAACTCAAAGAATGGATAAGATAATCAAGAAATTCTTCACATAGAGATAATAGCAAACAGACACCAAGATCTCAAGAGAAGAATTATTGCCTCCTTACTGGGACGACTCAGACTTCAAGGGACCAAGGTGATTGATTTACAAGATGAGCGGGGGAAGTAGACAATAAGCAGAAACGCCCTTAGTTTTGAAAAGAATGTTTGCATCATGTATGAGATGTATGAATATGCAACAGGCTATTGCTTTTAAGGGATAATCCTTTGTTAGCAAAACATCCTTTGTGACAGAGCAAAGCACCCAGATGTCCATAATTCTTTGGTTTTTATTGTCTTTTATTGTCCTGATTTTGATTTTCCAAATTCTTATTGCCCTATTTTTTATTACTATTTTTATTACTATTTTATTTCTACTGAACTAAAATTTTAACACATGTGAATTGGCGTTTTTCACAATTTGAATAAAGGGAGACAGTCCACTGGGCCTCATGCCCATCAGGTTTTTCTCTCTCAAGGTTTTGGAGGGAGCAGCCTCCTTTTATCCCAAACTCCTGGCCGCATGTTGCTCTCTTCCTTTCTCTATTGGTTGAAGTACTAGAAAGGTACAGCCTTCCCAATCCACTGACCACATATTTCCCCTTGAATCTGTCATTTTACCTCGAAGTTCAGAAGTCCAACCTTGTGCTGACCCGTGTCTGTTTCAAGAGCCAAACTGTCTGGACCAGGTAACAAACCTGCCGCCCAAAGTCAGTAGAAACATTAAAACCCGTTTCAAAGACATTAACACCCATACCTTCACCCATCAAATTATTTGTAAAGACATTAGCACGCATCTTTCCTCTCAGTCCTTCCTCTTCTATTTTTCAATTTGTCTTTACAAACTTTAATTGTTATTAACTTAGCCTTTTTCACAATCTGGAACATTTGAAACACTCCCTCCTGATTTTTCCACATCTGGCCACTGCACCATATGTGGCAAATAAATACAGAGAATAAAGTAGAAAATGACAATTCATATTAGTCCACTAATCACTAGAGGTCTATATTTGTGGCTACTTATAGCCAAGGTCTCCCATGCTTTTCTTCCAGTTGAGTAGTCCAAATGTCCAGGGCTTTAGAGACCTTGACCTGAGGATGATGTGTCCACCTGTGTTCAGCTGTCCTGGCTGCTGTCTCTGCAGTTTCTGATTAGATGTTCTAAACAGCAAAGTCCAAAGGCAGTGTCTGTGCTAACTGTGCTTCCTGTCAAAGAGATTTCATAAGACATAGTATCCTGGCTACATACTGGTTTAAATATACATTTTCCCCTCCCCGCCAATTAAAAATTAACAGGGTAAGAATCCCAAACAATTCACAAGGAAATAATTGAATATTACCATGGGTTTGGTTTCTACTCTTGCCAAAGCAAATGGCAAAAGCTGTACCCATGGCATCTTGCTTTGTGTCACCGGCTTCAAAGGGTGTTTCTTTATTTGTACATTCACTCTTTCTACTTAACCTGAGGGTTAAGTAGAATTCTCAGGGTAAAAATTCAGTTAAGGAATTCTCAGGGTGCCAGGGGGTGTGGAGGTCCCACTGAATTCTCAAGCCAGCCATAATCCTGTGAAAAACGCCAATCACTTGTTTTAAATTTTTAAAAGTTTAATAGTAATAAAATGTTTATCAAAATAGTAATGCAAATTACAGCAATAAATATTTGGACAATCAGAGTTAGGGCAATATAGGACAATAAAAGCAAAGAATTACGAATGTTCAGATGCTTTCCTCTTGAAAGCACAGCTCGCTTACAAAGGGTTAACTCTTAAAAGTAATAGCATATTGCATATTCATGCATCTCATACATGATTCAAAAATTCTTTTCAAACAAAGGGTGTTTTCTGGTCATTGTCAACTTCCCCCCCTTCCCCTTCATCTTGTAAATCATGGTCAGACTCCATGGAGTCTGCAAGGAGACTAGTTCTTCACGATAAGGAGGCAATAATTCTTCTTTTGAGATTTTAGCGTCTTGTTGCTGTTATCTCTGTGTGAAGGATTCCCTGATTATCTCATCCCTTTCTTGAGCTAGTTAAAAAGTATCTTACATAGTATAGTTTCTATTTTAACATTGTTATAACCTAAAACTATATTTAACACACTACTTAAGAGAATTAATATAACTTTCTAACATGACACATATAATATTCATTTTAATATGTGTAAAAAACCAATCATATAATATGCATTTTTTACAATCCCTTGAAGGATCCCCTTTAAAAATAGTTCCTCTAGACAAGTCCACTGCCTTCACAATCCCATATTCAGGAATCATTTGGTAATGGATGCAATAATTGCAGAAGTGACTACGTGAAAAATGCAGATTATATGATTGGCTCTTTGCAAATATTAAAATGAATACTGTGAAAAATGTGTATTTTATGATTGGCTTTTTGCAAATATTAAAATGAATATTATATGTGTTGTGTTAGAAAGTAACGCTGTAATAATTGTCTTAAGTAGTGAGTTGAATATAGTTTTAGGTTATAACAAAATGTTAAAATAGCAACTATACTATGTAGGATACTTTTTTAAAAGAAAGGACTCGCACTGAGATAGCAGTCACAGGACACCTAAATCTTTCAGAGAAAGAGAATTTATTGCCCATTATCAGGAGAAACAAACTTCTTCCCACCTCGCTCAGGATTGGAGATGCCGTTAGGATTAGGAGGAAGAAGTTGACGGTGACCAGACAGAATCCTGTATTTGAATGGAATTTATGCATCATGTATGAGATGTATGAATATTCAACAGGCTATTGTTTTTGAGGGTTAATCCTCTGTTAACGTGTGTCCTTTTTCGGGCTTATGCTGCCAAGAAAAATGTACCAGGACATCTGTAACTCTTTGTTTCTATTGTCTCATGTTGTCCTAACTCAATTTGTCCAAATTATTATTACTCTAATTGTATTACTATTTTTATAACCATTTTATTACTACTAAACTTCTAAAATTTTAAAAACAAGTGATTGGTGTTTTTCACAAATACTATATGTGTTATGTTGGAAAGTTATATTGTATTATTTTCTTTTGTAGTGCTGTATTAATCCTTTTAAGTAGTGTGATAAATATAGTTTTAGGCTATAGCATAATATTAAAATAGAAACTATGTAATGTAAGACACTTTTTGTAACTAGCTCAAAGAATGGATAAGATAATCAAGAAATTCTTCACATAGAGATAATAGCAAACAGACACCAAGATCTCAAGAGAAGAATTATTGCCTCCTCATTGGGAAAAGCCAGACTTCGTGGGGACCAAGGTGATTGATTTACAAGATGAGTGGGGGAAGCCGACAATAAACAGAAAAATCCCTAGTTTGAAAGGAATGTTTGCATCATGTATGAGATATAGGAATATGCAACAGGCTATTGCTTTTAAGGGATAATCCTTTGTTAGCAAAACGTCCTTTGTGGCAGAGCAAAGCACCCAGATGTCCATAATTCTTTGGTTTTTATTGTCTTTTATTGTCCTAACTTTGATTGTCCAAATTCTTATTGTCCTAATTTTTATTACTACTTTATTACTATTAAACTTCTAAAATTTTAACGAAAGTGATTGGCGTTTTTCACAACTAGAAGCTCCTCTGGGCACCTTGCCAGCCAGCATACTACTAGAGTGTCATAGATTGCATGCAAGATGTTTTCCATGACCATCTGTATGGCAGATTACCTTGTCAAGTGGGCAGTGTGCCTTATCTCTGTCTTTGAGTGACCACATTCACACCTCCCTCGGGAGGGGACATTGCTGATAACAGGCTATTGAATATTAGTGCATGACTGATAAGAACTATAACATCCCATTGTGGGATGCTCCACCCAGAGGGAGGAGCCAAGCATTGCTACCCCGATATACTCTGAGATTCTAGAACACCAGCACGGCTTTTCTCCATGAGATTCCCCAGAGGAACAGCAGCTGCCTCTTCCTCCACTGGATCTTCAGAGGAAAGAATACATCCTTCTCTACAGATCCTCCTTGCTCCAACAGAACCACACCTGATACATCAGAGGACTGCAGCCACATTTTCAATCAAACTACCACCAACACCCTGACCAACAGGGTGTCAGGTTGGGTTCTGACTCTGTCAGTGTTGTTCTAGTGGACTGCATTGTTTATTTTATTCTTTTTTTTCTTCCCTATTAAAGAACTGTTATTTCGTGCTCCCATATTTTTGCCTGAGAGCCTCTTAATTTAAAATTATAGCATTTCAGAGGGGTGGGGAGGGTTTGCATTCTCCATCTCAGGAGAAGTTCCTGCCTTCCTTAGCAGACTCCTGTCTTGCCAAACCAAGACATAGAGGATATTTAAGTCCTCTTGTTAGCATTCAGAAACACATAAGCATATAAGTAATTATATGTCGGTGCTTTTATTAAGAGCTCTGGGAATCAGGGGTGCTTTTCACCTCAGATCTGATCTGTCATACATTCGAGGTTAACATGCTTTTATATTCTATCATTACATAACTTTTATGTTAATTATTAAATTTATATTGTTCTATTGTATACATAGATTTCAGCTAAGCATAGCCTCCCCTTAAGTTTCCAACATAGTTTCTCATGATTCTTCATATGATTATATAATAATTATATTTAATTACTAAACAATCATCACATCTAACAATTATATAATTTATCATACTGCTTACGCAGGTGCAGTGATCTGAGAAAACACAAAGCCTAACATTTTCAGAATCTATCTTTAGCATTTTCCAGGGTCCCATTATCATTCTCCCCCCTTTGAAAGCATTTTCACTTCACTATACGTGTAAATATTTTCACTTATTATAGTCCTTTATCTCTCTATTTATACTTGATGTTCTTCAAATCCAGGGTTGATGTAAACGTTGTCGTGAATGTTGTCATGAACTGGAGAACCAGAAGATGGTGGGCATGGATCTTGTGTCATTGCCTTTATTATCTTCTGGTTCCAGGACGTTTTCTTCTGTATCTCTCCCTTTAAGATGCTGTAAACTAACCAAACTGCTAAGAATACAATTAGCAAGATTATTACACTCTCGATGACAGATTTAATCTCTGAACTCACATTCCACCCTAACCCTTTAAAGATTTTGCCTAATCAGCTTGTAGTCAAATCCTTTTGCTCTTCTTGTGCTTCATGCTCTATTTGTTTCAACTGATTGATATATTCTACATCTGCAGTTATATTTGGGACATGAACGCAGCAGTGATCAACTCGTCCCTTTAAAAATCCACATACTCCATGCTCTTTCAGGAGTAACAAATCTAAGGCTAATCGATTTTGAAAGTCATTTTTGTGGTGGCTTGTAATTGTACGTTTAATTCTTTAAATCCTTCCAGGGTCACTCTTGCCAGTCTATCTACCTGACCTGTAAGTTTGTACAGCATTTCTCTATTCTGATAGTTTGCTATAGGACCAAGCAAAGACTCTAGGGCCCACCCAAATTTCACTCCACTAGAGGGTTTTTGCCAAGTGTCATCTGAATTTTCAGTGTCTAGAACTTCTCGTCTTGCTCTTATCTGCGAAAGTTCATGTTTTCCATTAAATGGGGGCTTTTTCCAAATTGGACATAAGGTTGGGAGGCCTAAAGTAATTTCTTTTACTTTCCTGTCTACAGGCAGATGTGTTGTCCAGGTACTATCGCTTGTTGCCCATACAAATTGTCCTGGACTTCGAACTGTACTCCTGGTACATCCTACAACTACTTTATAATTCGTTCTGCCTTGTTTATGTTTGATCCCTCTGCAAGCACAACCAATTTGTAGGGCTATTGCCAAGGGTGGCATCTGTTTTATCTCTGCGTCATCAGAAGTGCAGTCATAAGTTTTATTACATGTCCACCAACTTAATGTCTGCCCTCGTTCTGCTGCTGGTGTCAGTGTTTGTTACTGCTGGATCTGCTTCATTCTCGGAGCCTTCCCACTTAATACACCAAGGGTTTTTGCCACATATTGAAATTTTTGAAGTATACTCACAGACCATGCACTGTCCCAAGGTTCTATCTGATCTTTCTGATCCTTGGCCTCACACTTCCATACCAGAGTGGTTTCTGTAACATTTTCTACAATCTTTTTATAGTATGGCAAATAACATTGCCATTGTGTGATGCCTCCTGATTCTCCCATAGGGGTTCCTAATATGCCATCACTTAGAATACAGTCTTTCTGGCTCATGGGTTTCATCCATGTTCCTATTTTCTCCCAGGTTTCCTTGACTACTTGCCTCGACTCGGGGACCTTTACATGTAAATGTTTTGTTCTTTTGTATTTCAGGTAGTTTTGATGTTATGATTCCCCAATTTACTGGATCTCCTGCTGCCTTTGGTATTGGCAGACAGGCAGTTATTCTACTGGTGTTTTACATTTTGGCAAAATCTTTCACTAATCCAATCATTACATTCTCAGCCCGAACTGCATTAGAAACTTTTATCACTTGTGTTTCTGCTTGTACCTCTCTCTTCATTCTAGAATGAAGAGTGGTTAGTTGATCCTTTTGCATTCCATATCCCAAAGACATTAATGACCATAACCTTAGCACAATTACTGATAGCATTCTCAAAGCAATTAAACACATCTTATCTGCAGCCTTGTTGGTTCCACAGTTTACACAGTCCGTGATCCAGGATGGATTTTCTTCACTCGGGTATAGTGAATCCAGGGGTCCATGCTGGCTACTTTGACTGCTGTGAAGGTGGTCAGTAGTACCTGATGGGGTCCACTCCACTTTTCTTTCAGCGGTTCTTCGTTCCAGTTTTTAATGTACACCTCGTCTCCTGGATGTATGTTATGAACTGGATTCTCCAGAGCCAGCGGTCTATTCCACACGAGGATGCTCCGGAGCCGAGCTAAAGTTTTCTGGAGAGACAGAACATAATTATACACTTCTTGCTTTCCTGTGACATGTACATTAGGGCTAGGCTCAGGAGATTCATATGGTTTCCCATACAATATCTCATAAGGACTGACTGACATCCCACTCCTAGGCTTTATCCGAATCCTCAACAGTGCTATTGGCAAAGCCTGGGGCCACTGCAGTTTGGCTTCTTGGCATATTTTACTGATTTGCCTTTTTAGTGTCTGATTCATCCTCTCTACCTGTCCACTTGACTGGGGTCTCCACGCTGTGTGGAGGTCCCAAGTTATCCCCAGTAATCTACTTACCTCTTTTACTACTGTAGCTATGAAATGGGGCCCCCTATCTGATGATACTCCTAGGGGTACCCCAAACCTGGGAATAATCTCCTGTAGTAACCACTTAACTGTTTCCTTTGCTTGGTTTGTGTGACAGGGAAGGGCTTCTGGCCATCCAGAAAATGTGTCAACCCCCACTAACAGGTATTTGTATCCTCGAGTTCTTGGCAATTCTACAAAATTTACCTGCCAATAGTCTCCTGGCTCTATTCCTATCTGAATTCTTCCTAGCTGGGCCTGTCATCTAGCCACCGGGTTGTTTTTCAAGCAGATATCACATTTTGACATTACTGATTTTGCCGTTGTTAACATCCGTACTAAAATTAAACTCTGCTTTAGCAATTTTACCAATGCCTCCTCACCCCAATGACATTCATTATGTTTAATTTGTAGAACTTCTCTCATTATTGGGGCGGTACCACTATTTGTCCTCATGCAGTCACATACCATCCCTCTGAATTCTTTTGTACATTTAGAAAACGTGCCAGTCTCTCGTCTTCTACTGAATATTTTGGTTTTGGAGGCAAATTGAATTGGGATACATTAAGCTTAAAGGTATCAATGCCATTGTTGTTTGCACCTCTCGAGCAACCTGTCGGACTGCCCAGTCTGCCTTTCGATTTCCCTCACAGATTTTGGAGCTTCCTGATTGGTGTTCTTTACAGTGTATAATTGCCACTTGTTCAGGTTTTTGTACTGCTTTTATCAATTGCAGGACCGCATCCTGATGTTTAATGTGCGTGCCTCGAGAAGATAATAATCCTCTTTCTTTCCACAGTGCTCCGTGTACATGCACCACTCCAAAAGCATATTTTGAATCAGTCCATATATTTACCTTTTTCCCTTCATTTAATTCTAGTGCCCTGGTTAAAGCAACCAGTTCTGTCTTCTGGGCAGATGTATTTGGTGGTAATGCCTTTGCCTCCACTACTGTACTGACTGTTGTTACCCCATATCCAACATATCTGGTTCTGTTTTCCACGAAGCTGCTCCCATCTGTAAATAGCTCCCACTCTGGCTGCTCTAGTGGAACATCTTTCAGGTCTTCTCTTGCTGAATAGGTGTACTCTATTACCTCTACGCACTTGTGTTCTAATGGACCTTCTTCAGTTGTGGTACCTAGGAACAAAGCTGGATTCAAAAGGTTAGTTGTTTTTAATGTGACATTATCCTGCTCAGTCAGGACTACCTGGAATTTCATCATCCTGCTTGGAGATAACCAATGGCCCCCCTTCTGTTCTAAGACAGTGGTTACCATGTGTGGTACATAGACATCTATGTGCCTTCCCATAGTAAGCTTCCTAGCTTCTTGTATCAGCATCACAGTGGCTGCAACTGCTCACAGACATGAAGGCCAGCCGGCACTTATGTTGTCAAGTTGTTTGGAAAAGTATCCCACTGGCCTTTTCCAGCTTCCCAGACGTTGGGTCAGGACTCCTAGTGCTAGGCATAGCCTTTCGTGTACAAACAGCTGAAAATCTTTAGACAGATCAGGCAACCCTAATGCTGGAGCAGCTGTTAGTGCTTCCTTTAATTTTAAGAAGGCTTCTTTCTGTGGCTTGCCCCAGGTGAATGGCTGCATCTTCTGAGCTTCATACAGGGGTTTTGCAATCAGTCCATAGTCCATGATCCACAGGCGACACCATCCTGCCATCCTGAGGAAGAGTCGCAGCTCATGTAAATTCTGGGGCTCTGGAATAGCACAAATAGCTTGGATACGGTTAGTGCCTAGTTTTCGATGCCCTTGTGAAATTTGTGAAATGCCCTTGTGATCTATCCCAGGTAGATCACAGTCTGTTTGTGCCTTTCCTCTGGATACTTTGTAACCTCCCATTCCCAGTGAATTTAAAATCTCAATGGTTACCTTTATACAGGTTGCTTTTTCTTCTGTAGCTATTAGTATATTATCAACATGCTGCAACAACTGGTATTTGTCTCTTGGTACTTGCCCATTCTCAGTCCAAATCTCCAGCTCCTTTGCTAGTTGGTTTCCGAATAGGGTCAGCGAGTTCTTGTCGTGTCCAGGTGAGCTGGGTCTTTCTTCCATTCCCTGGGTTTTCCCACACAAAGGCAAACAGTTTCCTACTTTATTTGTCAAGGAATATGCAGAAAAAGGCATCTTTTAAATCAATTATAGTAAACCACTTCTATATCTCCTTTACGGATGTTAGCAATGTGTAGGGATTTGTTACTACTGGATAAATGTCCTTTGTTATTTTATTTATTGCTCTTAAATCCTGCACTAATCTATATTCACTACTTGGTTTCTTTACTGGAAATATTGGTGTATTAAATTCTACAGGTTCTTCGAACCTGTTTTATAGGTTCTATGCCTGGTCAGCTGCAATATTCGCTTAAAACCATCACCTTGGCAACATTTTCTTGCTGGAACTGATTGCCCTGGTGAAACTGGTTATCCAAGTCTGGGCACTCCCGCACATTGATTTAGGCTTAACCCTTGCATAACTGGTCTCTTACCTCAACTACTTCTGTCCCCTGAAATTTTGGGTTCCCTTTTCCTTGTGTTACTGCCAAAAGATTTTGCTGCTGCCTTTTACTAGCTTCTTTTTCGCGATTATTATATACTTTCTAGGCTACCTTGTTTATCCAAATTCCTTAATTCCGCTTTCTTTCCCGTCGGACCTCATATAATTTAGACCAATTCATTGTTTTGGGCACAGCATTCTGAACTCCTATTTGGATCCACTCTTGATATTTCTGTAGTCTCCTCATATCGCAAAATAAATTAGGGTCCCAATTTGGATCCTCAATTGGGAAATTTTAATCTAAATTCCCTGTTACGAGCCCATTTCTGATATCTTCTCTTGCCCTTTCTTTGGCTGCCTTAAGTACCATCTCTTTCTCAGTAGAATACATCAAAGTATCTAATATTACTTGTATATCATCCCAGTCTGGATTTTGAGTTTTTATAACCATTTTTACTACTCATGCCATTTTATCAGGATTTTCTCTATGAGTTCCGGCTGATTGTTTCCAAATAACCAGATCAGCAAGAGAAAAAGGTACTTTTACAAAAACTAGCCCTTCCACTCCTACACCTTGTTGCAAGGGGGCGATCACAGTCTGTTTTTGTCTGCCTATGTCTGTTCTATCCACGACCGGGGCAAGCTTTCTCTTCGAGTTCTGTGAGCTACTGGGGTCACTGACCCACTACCATCGCCATCTCCCCCACCCGCATCCCTCCCCCTCCTTTCTATTATAGTTATGTTTTGCTCATCTTCCGAGGAAGAGGGATCAGGTGATGGTGGGAGAGGAGGATAAAGAGGGAAGGGTGTACTAAACGAGACAGGTTCAGGACTAGGTGGGGCAGACAGTGGGATAGGGACAGATGAAACAGGTGGGATAGGGCTAGGTTCTCTTGGTCTTATTGGAGCTGTCTGTAAGTCAATATCTGTATAATTTTCCCTACTCAGGCTTTCTTTCAACGCCAAGCATTCTAGACAATGTTTCTCACAAACCCCACATTTATCACTTGCAGATGTTTTAATCACCATTAATCCACATTCATCCTGCCATTCTGGCTTTCCCCATAAATAGAAAAACAAGTCAATATACAGAACTTCGTCCCATTTTCCTTCTTGTTTACAAAATGACATTAACTGCGAAATAGTGTTATATTGCAGAGTCCCGTATTTTGGCCATTTTTCACCATTCTCCAAGACATATTCTGGCCACCATGTATTACAATAATCAATCAACTTAGCTTTACGTAATTCCTTCCCAGAATTACCCTGTTTCCAATGTGCTAACAAGCACCCCAAAGGAGAAGTTTGCGGAATGGAGGCATTGATGCCCAAAATCCCTTTGAGCTTCTCCATCCAAAAATATACCACAAATTGTTGAACCTGCAATGCTTTCATGATTGTCTTATGGAACGGCACCTAGGCAATACCACCAGGAATTCCTTTAGCCCAACTGAGTGTAGCCTTCGCTGTGTCTTATTGGCAAGCACCCAAACCAAGTAAAAGCACGTTACCTTTCTCCCAGGGACGTTGTGAGCGGCAGAGGCAGTTGCAGCCGATGGGCTCCCCGAGAAACCCTCGGTGCCGACTGGAGCATGATCGAGTCGTGAAACTTGCTTCAGCAGCACTCACAAGGGTCCCATCTGGGTTGCCAAAATGTTAGCATTCAGAAACACATAAGCACATAAGCAATTATATGTCGGTGCTTTTATTAAGAGCTCTGGGAATCAGGGGTGCTTTTCACCTCAGATCTGATTCCGACATACATTTGGGGTTAACATGCTTTTATATTCTATCGTTATATAACTTTTATGTTAATTATTAAATTTATATTGTTCTATTGTATACATAGATTTCAGCTAAGCATAGCATCCCCTTAAGTTTCCAACATAGTTTCTCATGATTCTTCATATGATTATATAATAATTATATTTAATTACTAAACAATCATCACATCTAACAATTATATAATTTATCATACTGCTTACGCAGGTGCAGTGATCTGAGAAAACACAAAGCCTAACATTTTCAGAATCTATCTTTAGCATTTTCCAGGGTCCCATTATCATTCTCGCCCAAGGCATCTCAGCAAAATACACCCAACATCTCTGGAAAGGAGATATAGCTCAAGGTCATTTCCCTGCATTGCAATCTCCTTTGTAGTCTTCACTCTTAACTTTAGCCAGGCACCCCTCAGTAGCTTGTTTTGCTAAAACAAAAAGATCCAAGGCAGTTCATCTTGAAGAATGTCTCTGCCAATCCTCGAAAATTGTCCCAGTATTTGCAGGGTCAAGTCTCCTGGCATCTACTGTTTACTGTCCTTTGTAACTCAATTCTCTCCTCTTTCTTCTGCCCCACCAACTTTAATTTTCTCCAAACTCCTCTGGTGGAAAAGACAGCACCACCACCACCACTTCCCCCCTCCCCCTGGCAGCAGCTGAGTCACAAGGGAGCAAAGGGTGGATCCCAGTGACCTCTGGCAGAAATGCTGCTTTCTGAACATCTCCATTGGCCTGCTGGTTACCTCCTGTCTCTTCTGAGCTATCTGCCTGATGTCCCCTAACATGTTTTATTTCTACCTCTTTTGGTAAATTTACCACCTCACACAGGCGTGTAATTGAGCTCTGATGAGCGGATATCTTTCCTTGCAGGTTAACAAACCTCTTTCCTCCCAGCTTTCCAAATGCATGTACCATCGCACATGCATATTTGGAATCTGTAAATATAGTTACCACCTTTTCTTGATACACTTTGCCGGCTTTTATTAAGGCATACAATTTTGCACTTTGTGCTGCTTATGTGCATGGTACCTTCCCCCACGTCTTGCAATTCCCTCCCCTTTACTATAGTATATCAGATAACTCGTTTTCCTCCTACTATCCTTGAAGATCCGTTCATAAACACTTTTTCCCCATTTGCCGGAGGGGTCCTCTAAATCTTCCCTAGCTCGAGTCTGGAGATCTGTTACCTGGATACAGAGACAAGCTTCCTTTAAGGCTCCTTTCTTGGGACCAGTTAAACAGGAGGCTGGGTTCTCAAGTCTAAATCCTCCTGTTCCATTTCACACTGAAACAGCCTAGTGCCAGTCATCCACTCAGAACTTGGTGCCAGACTTTTAACAATCCTGCTCCTGCATTCAGTTATCATCAAAGCTGTGACTGCACCACTCTGCAGACAACAGAGCCTCAGTTACCATTAGAGCAAACAATGGGGCCACCTTGTTGCTTTGCAAATATTTTTGCACTAGAATGCCTTTGGCACAGCCCTGTACCAGAGGACCACATTGCTTATTATTCTGGGTACCTTCAGTGTGAAAAACGCTGATCACTTTTTTTCAAAATTTTAAAAGTTTAATAGTAATAAAATAGTTATAAAAATAGTAATACAATTAGAGTAATAATAATTTGGACAAATTGAGTTAGGACAATATGAGACAAGAAAAACAAAGAGTTATGGATGTCTGGGTACCTTTTTCTGGGCAGCACAAGCCCCTGAAAAAGGACACCCTCTAACAAAAGGAGTAACCCTTTAAGAACAATAGCCTGTTGCATATTCATACACTTCATACATGATGCATAAATTCCATTCAAACACAGGATTCTGTCTGGTTTTCCCCAATTTCTTCTTGTTAATCCTAACAGCACCAGAGAGGTGGAAAGAAATTAGTTTCTTCTGATAAGAGGGCAATAAATTCTTTTCTTCTGAAAGACTTAGGTGTCCTGTAGCTGCTATCTCACTGCAAGTTCTTTCTTTTAAACAAAGCATCTTATATAGCATAGTTTATATTTTAACTTTTTTTTTTATAACCTAAAACTATATTTAACACAGTATATAAGAGAATTAATACAGCATTACTTTCTAACACAACACAAATAATATTCATTTTAATATTTGCGAAAAGCCAGTCATGAAATACATGCATTTTTCATATTCAGCATAACCTAAACTTAGTAGAAATAGCCAATGCATTTTCTCTGCTCAGCAAATTCCTTCACCATCCCTAAGTCTGGGCATGAGACCTCCAGAAAAGCTGTATTTCCAAAGAGTATTTCCACATTCATTAATAATTCACACAGAAGAAATCAGTCTTTGCAACCAGTCCATATAAAATTCCAATTCCTTTTCCAGGCCTGGGAGAGGTAAAGCTGGAGCAATAATCAACCTCTCTTTTAATTTTCTTGTAATACCCTATAATCCTAAAAATTGCCACAGTTCCCCTTCAGTCCTGGGTGTTATAGATGAGTAATGCGATGGCTGGCTCTCAGAATTAAAGAGCGAATATTAAGTATGTGTTAAGAGAAATTTTGTAGATGTATAGTTATGTTTCCCTTCCCCCTTGCATTGTTATCATGGGACAGCCTTAGTAGTCAGGTCACTTGGGAGGGATAGCTTCATGCTATGGTAGTACCTGACCTCCAATAAAGATGTAAGAAAGTGATCTCCCCCACTGGACAGTGAAGAAGGAGTTGATTGACAAGACTTTGGGAGGGGCTAGAGGTATAAAGGGCAGAACATTGTGTAGACCAGCACATGGTGGCTGAATCTGTTGCTCCCGGCACTCTATTCTTTTCTTTATTCAGTCTTCTGTTGTATTTTTGATAAAGTTTCAATAAACCTTTTAAATTTTTTTGAAAGTGAGTGTCATTTCTCACATGGGCAACTCTGGACCCCCTCTGAGCCAACACGCCGCAAGCATTAAGTCAAAATATGCCCTAAACATTCAACCTTTCTCTCCATGACCTGGGCCTTCCCTTCAGACACTCCAAGCCTCCCCTGCAGCCAGAAAACAGAAAAATTTTACAGTGGCTTTCTCTACCACAGGGTGTCCTGCAGCCTCATGGGCCCAGGGGTCCACTGCAGCCCCTGCCCACGGGGATAGCGGCTTTGGACACCTCCTGGAGCTGCGCTCCAGCTGTCCCACAGCCTCGGCTTGGTCCCATGCCTCCCCCAAAGGCCCCCAGCCTGTGCTGCTGGTCACACCCAGCTTCAGACAGAAACACCCTCAAGTCCAGAATAGCAAGCAGACAAACCCAAATCCTCCACTCTGGCTCCATAATGACCTGGGAAGGGGTGGGTAGGCACCCCCTGCTTTCCCTCTCCTGGAAGCTGGGCATGAAAAAGACTTGCAGCTGGCCCTATATTAGACCACAGATTTTGAAGATAAGGCAGAGAACTTGCCAGTCCTCACTGTTCTTTTTCTATCACATATCCTCCCTCTGATGTTTGCCTTAACCATATTTCTCCATATTCCCCTTCAACCAATCCTTTCCCAAACTAACATTGTATTGCTCCCTCTGGGCGTGGGTTGCCAAGACCCTTTCTTGGTGCCTCCTATTGTCTCCTCTGGCCATCTGAGACAGAGTAGAAATTCTCCAGAGTAGAAATCCATTTTGATTTAGGTGAAATGTACATCTTTGAGTTGAGTCTGTGGTTTGAAAACATAGCTATTTAGCCTGACTGCAAAACCCTAGGGGGGAGGGAGACAGAGGGTGATAAAGAGAGACTGAGACTGCTGTGAGAGCAGGTCAACCTGACCTAGGAATTCTTTCTGATAAAGAAGAACTAGTGGCAAATGTCACATGAAATTCGTAAAAATGAATATGTATGAACCTATTGTGAAATTGTGTGCATATATATTTGAGGGGGGGATAAAAAGGGACCTGAAGTTCCCAGAAGTACGCATGTCATTTTAGGGAAATGATTCCCACATGCGTCCAGCGCTGTAATAAACATACCGGCTTTACAACTTTCACAAAAGTTGTGGAGTTTTGTTTATCTCCGCAAAACGCATCCATGTTCCCCATATTGCCCCCTCTGGGCATACACCATATTACTCATTTTGGGCACCCATGTCCCTGTAGCTACTTCTGGGAAAATGTGCAAACCATCTCAATATTGTCCTAAAGGACCCTTCAGAGGTATTTTGGGATTCTCAACCCTATAGTCGAGACCCTTTTTTCGATAATGGACAATAGGGGACAAAATAATAAATCAAACATAACAGTGCTGGGTGTGTAGCTGTAGCCAGAGGCACACCGGCTAACCATAGCAACTCTTATATACCCTTTCTATTGGATCAGTCAAATGCATATTCATAAATGATTATACATATTCAAACATTTCTTTGAACTAATTTACAGGTTCCAGGAATTTTTTAACATGGTCCTTCCTCTGGTCCACCTTTTTGGAGCATGTGCAGTAATCTTGGATGTGGTTTTGAAGGTCGTTTGTCACGTCCTCACAATGGCCCCCTGTTCCGTGGTTTCAGCAGGTGACAGCTATTGATAGTTGAAGTGTCAGTAGCAGGGGTCCTCATCATGCCCATTCCTCAAATGTTATCTGACCATGCAGACAGTTTAGCTATTTCAGTCATTGCAAGTTAACCACAAGTACTCTAAATCAACATCACAAATATAAATCAACTTCACAAATATGTCTGAGTTATTTTAATTATTGTCAGTTAGTTAAGAAAGTAAAATAATTCGTTATTATTTCATGATTATAGATACTTCTGCAAAAGTTAACATTATATTATAATGCACAGCACATAGCATCCAGTTTATTGTTCACAAAAGCCAAAACCATAATATGTATTTATCACACCCCAAAGTACTACTTACTGGTGAGATTTGCCAAGACCCTTCTTGACTCTCCTTTATTGCCCCCTCCGGGCATCCATGTCCTTTCCTATGGACTCTTCATGGACCCTCCCTGTTTCACCTCTCCCTAAAGACCCCTTCATGGACCCTCTGGTATGCCTCTTGTCTATCTTGTGGACAATCTTGGGTACCTAATCTGTCGCCCGGTGCTGGTCAGCCAGTGCCGGCCAGCCAGTGCCGAAGGGAGCTGATTACCAAAACTGGGTGAGGCATTCCTCCAGCTCTTCTTGCCACGTGCTGGACCCAGAGAGTGGAAGGATCCTGAACAGAGCCTTCAGTTGTCAGGAGAATGCACAAAATGCCAGACGTTTCTGTTCAAAAAGGAGACAGAGGAGTTCTTCAACTTTTTTTGAATAAAGGGAGAGAGTCCACTGGGGCACACACCTGCGGGGAGCGGAGGTTCAGGGACATCACGCCATAATCAATATGATCCAGTGAAGCCAAACTTATTATCCCTAAAAGGGCTATATTTATAATAAGTTTCTACTGTCCACGCGTCTCTAGCTAACACATGATTGGTTAATCCTAGCTGTTCATGCGTCTAAAATAGAATGCTGATTGGATAATCTAATTTTGCATGCGTCTTGCTGTGGTCATCTGACCCACCCATGGCTTCTCTTTTTTCTCACTTTCTCAAGCTTGCTGACAAACTTGCTGAGTCTTGATGACTCTTCTTCTTGTATCTTTCTCAAGGATATACTGACCCCATTTCTGAATATGTCCATTATCCATTGTTTGTGAACATGTCCATTGTCCATTATTACAAGCAGGCTGGGTTGTATATCGGCTGAATTTGGCCATTGTCTTGCAAAAACTCCTCAGCTTGCAAAAATTCCTCAACACACACCCACGGACATTTTCTCTCTCGAGGTTTCAGAAGACACAGCCTCTCTTTTTTCCTAAACTCCCAGCCACATGTTGCACTCTTCCTTTCCCTATTGGCTGAGGTACTAAGAAGGTACAGCCTTCCGGAACCACCTACCACATATCTTCTCTTGAACCTGTCCTTTTACACAAAAGTTCAGAAGTTCAGACCCTTGTCTATTCAGGAACCAAGCTGTCAGGGCCCGGTAACAAACCTGCAGCCCAAAGTCAGTAGAAACATTAGGACCCATTTGAAAGACATTAACACACAACCTTCACCCACCAATCTATTTGTAAAGACATTAGCACACATCTTTCCTCTCAAAACTTACATTTTTATGTGGTTCAAACTTTAAAAATGGTGACTTTTAGGATGATTCTGAAAGTAATGAATGTGTCTTTAGTAAGAGCCTGTGTAAGCCTGCTTGTCAGTAAAACCAGAGACTGATGGGTAAGAAAGGAATGCTACCATTTTACAAGGAAATGTTGCTCAACCAAGGCCACGTTAAGTTCCTGAATTTTAAGATGATGAACAAAAGAACAGGAGGTGGGATGGGTGGTGTAATAGGTTAAGGGGGTCCTGTAGTAAGCAATTCAAGAAATCCGTACCCCTTGAGTACCACAGCCAATGCGGAGAGAGGGTGATATGGCCAGGAAAATAGGATTAAAAGGGGGCTTCATCCTCCAGTAATTTGAGAGATCCCAGGTGTGACAGTGGTCACAGGGGTTTTCAGGATGAGGGAAGAGATGTAGATCTGACTCCGTATTTCAGAAGGCTTGATTTATTATTTTATGATATATATTACATTAAGACTTTACTGAAAAGAATAGAAGGAAAAGGTTCATCTCAGAAGGCTAGCTAACCTAAGAATAGAAAGGAATGAATAACAAAGGTTTGTGTCTCGGACAGAGAGTCCAAGCTAACTGGGCTGTGGTTGACCATTAATTGTAAACATCCAAGATGGGCCAATCACAGACGCACCTGTTGCATTCCACAGCAGCAGATAACTTTTGTTTACATTTTGTTGCTGAAGCTTCTCAACTTCTCAGCAGGAAAAATCCTAATGAAAGGATTTTAATGAAAAAATGTCTGTGACACCCAGGGAAATACCTCATGGCCTCTCCCTTTATTCAAATAAAATTACAGGAATCCTCTGTCTCCTTTTTGGACATAAACTTCTGGCATTGTGAATTTTTCTGCACAATTCTATTGGGTTTGGTCTTGGGGTTGATTTTTCCGAGAGCCAAGCTGGAGATTCTGTTTCCTTTATGTCTTGGTTTAAGACAATTTAAGAGGTGGATGCCCCCAAATGGCTTCTTCCCCTTAAGGTTTTCATCAGTCCCTTTCCACCAATAAGGAGAAACTAATACAAGTAGGTGTACAAAGTGAAAAAATAACAGTCTACTACCAGGTGAAACAGCAACGGGCAAAAATTAACAGTAATAGTCACTAGCTACAAAGTAGCTGAAGTCTCAGGGACTCCCAGGAACAAAGAAACTCAAAATGCCAGAGTGATCCCTTGCCCCAGACGGTGGCCCCCACAGCTGAACACTTGTGTAGAAACAAAGGGAAAAATATGGCAGCCATCCCTCTTATCTCTCTGGCAGTGGCAGCTCCATTGGTGAAGGTGGCCGGCACCTTCTGGCGTCTGATACTCAAGGGCTAGAACTCCCGGAGAGATTTCTCCTCTCGGCAGAAGACAGCAAGGCAAGGCAAGTCAAGGCAGCTGGGCTGGTGCTTCTCCATGTCGGCTCGTGTCGGCTGGGCACTGCTGGAGGCTGCCGTGGACGGACAGAGAGGGACCACTCTGCTCCTCTGAGCACGCGGCTGTGACTGCGGGCAGGTGTTGCAAAATTTACTTTGAAACACTTTTTGATTGGGAGACAGAGCTTCTTGATTTGCTACTGTTGCGACTACTGACAAGCAGCAAGAAAAAACCGAGCAGCAAAGCACGAGGCGAGAGACAGAGCTTCTACTCTGCGCTCCGACTTTAAATAATCCAGGCACTGTCCAGCCCCAGCCCCTGTTCCAACCTGCAGGCTCTTAAAGAGGCAGCTGTGATTTTTTGGCACAGATCAATACAGACGGCAATAACATTTTGGGTTACCCAGGACACCCTGCATCAAAGACACTGCTTGTTGTTTGTGTTTGCTTTTACTCCATTTTGGTAACTACAGGTACACAGTGTAGTAAGTATTTATTATTAAAAATAAGGCTATAATTTGTTCCTATCTCAGAAGAGCTGGATTGTCAGCGTTCTAGCATTTCTTACATTTTGGGGAGGTGGGGGTCTGGAGTATATGGCATGTATTCTTAAACCCCATACCTGGGGCTTTTGCATACTAGCTACAGAGGGTTGTCAGCTGGCGACCTATGTGAACAAGATCCATCCTTAAGTGAGTCCTATTAGTTTCCTAAAGAGACCCAAGGGATTATGGAGAACAGTAGTACCATGTCTATGGTTTGAAAAGACAGGTGTCTGCTAAGGAAGGCAGGAGCCTCCCCTGAAATGGAAAATGTAAACTCCCTCCCTCTGAATTGTTATAATTTTGAAATTAAAAGGCTCTCAGGCAAAGATATGGGAATAGGAATAACAGTCCTTTACTAGGAAAAAAAAACCCAACAAAACAAAACCAAACAAATGCAATAGTACAAACAAACAAACAAACAAAAAGCCCCACTGACAGTCAGAATACAACCTGACACCCTGTGGGTCAGGGTGCTTATAGCAGTCTTATTATATGGTGGCTACAGTCCTCCTGGAGTAGCAGATGTGGTTCTCTTGAAGAGTGATCCTATAGAAGGCTGTAATTTTCTTCTGAAGGTCTTGTGGTTTAGATGGGCCTGGTCTTCCTCTGGGAATCCAGTAGAGAAGAAAGATGCCCTTCTGGGAATCTAGTGGGAAAAGGCTATTTGTGGTCTTCTCTGATTATATCTAGGTAGGAATTGTTGGCTCCTCCCTCTGGGAAGAGCTTTTCACAATGGGATGATGTAATTTTATCAGTCATGCAGTGAGACTCAATGGACTAATTACAGAAGATAAATTGCAGAAGATATCTCCCCAGAGGGAGGATTGGTTGTAGAAGAGATAAAGAAAGCTGCCCAGTTAACAGAACTATATTATTTAATTAACAGAAATTATCAGAACACTGCCCCACCACTAACAGATAGGAATAGAATACACGCTCTTATTTCTAACCTAAGACATACTAGTTTGGCCTGTAATTAATTTAAATTTCTTCATAATACCTTTTATGGGGCCTATGTTTTGGATTTGTACCAAGAACAGGGTCTATAGCACAGGGATAACTTAGTTCCAGCCCCCTCATTATTAGGGTCAGAATCTTATACTGAATCTTATACTGAAGCAGCCGACCCCGAGAAATCCCAAGGACAAACAAACAAACATACAAACAATTTAAAAAATTAGATCCCATACCACATTTTCAAGGTCCAAATGATTATTTTTCAGATTTAACCCTAAGTTTTTCAGGCACAAACACTATTTTTATGACTCAATCCACACAAAGAGGGAGAACCACTTACATTTTAAATCACCAGAACCTGGTTTTGGGAGAACAAATAGTCAATTTAAAGTCTAAATCCACAATTTTAGAATGTAAGATTGCTAAAATTTGCTAAATTTCCAAAAAGCAATTCATAACTGCCAAGGTTTATGCTTTTAGAGTTCAAAGACATTTTTAGAGGGTCCAAAGCATTATTTTTAAGGCTCAAAGTCCAAAGGCTCATTTTTGCCCCCAAATCTTACTTTTTAGTTTTCCAAAGCCTCAATGTTGGGGACCAAAGCCCCTCTTTAGAATTTAGTCTGCAATTTGGCCATCTCCAGTCCTTCTTTTAAGATTTCAAAGACTCATTTCCTTATGCACTTATGAGTAAATTAGATCCCGAGTCACTATGCAGCAGGGGAGGGCAGGGAGGGGGTGAGAGTGCTCATCCTTCCTTCTCTGTGATGATGTGGGTGTTCCCTGAGTCACACTGATAGCACAGGGATAAAATGTTTCTAAAATCATGGGGTAATCAGGGTGGTTGGAAAGAAAGGTTGGGCCTGGTAGGCCCTGGGAAAAAGTTAGGGTAGGCCCTGGGAAAATGTTAGGCTTTAGTGGATCATGCGAAACTGCATTTAATGACTATGATAAATGATATGATTGTTAAATGCAATGATTGCTTGGTAATTGGATATAATTATTGTTTAATTGTAACAAGAATAATGAGAAACGATGTTTGGGGGGGTTTGATGGAAATTACAAAAATCCATGCTTGGATGAAATCAATGTATACAATAAAACAATATAAGTTTAATAATTAATATGTAGTTATATAACTATAAGGGTATAAAAACGTGTTCATCCCGAACCCATGTTGGAGTCAGATTTGGGTCTGTACCCCTGACACCTGGAGCTCTTCAATAAAAGCACCTGCATATAATCATTCCGTGATTATGTGTTTCTGAACACTAAAAACACTGGGATGCATGTCAGCTACAACAGTCTGTCCGTGGGTGGCTCATCTTCTATAGCTTTTTGGGCAAGCTGAAAACTTTCTTCATACCAGCTGTGACTCTTGAGACAGGGAGCTGCAGATTTTAGATGTTGTCAGGGCTTTCTCCACTAAGGATCAACTCACTAACATGAAGCAGACCAAGAAGCGCTTCTGGAAGAGGCTGGAGCTCACCTTCATGATGCCCAGCATCACCCCTTGAGGTACAGACCTCTGCAGACACCACAGGACTGTGGCCAGGACCCATGCAGCTTTGTAGGACACAGCAGCTCTCCTGTGGGTGTCTCTGTCCAAGGCTGCAGACAGCAGTGACACATCTGCCAATGCCCCACAGCCCATGGGTACTGGGAGAGTTGAGAGCCAGCAGATGCAGAGCACAGTCTGGCTTTCCTCTCCTTTCCAGAGTGAATGGCTGAGACACAGTGTCTAGCTACATCCAACAACAGCTCTTGCTGTACAAGGTAGGACAACACCCATATCCTTCTCAGCTGCACAGAGATGTGAGGAATCCCATAGCCCTGGAGCATAGCCTGCAGTTCCTTTTGCTGTCCTCTCTGAGGAGAGCAAGAGGAACTTCAGGCTATGCTCTCCTCAGAGAGCAAGAGACCCACCTTAAAAGGCCCTGTTTTACTTTCAGGAGAGCACATCTGAAATTGAACACGTTCAGGGATTGCTTCCACACAAAAGGTAACAGGACAGAAAGCTATTGCTGGTATTTAGCTCCCCATGACAGCCTATAGCTTCACTTCTTGGTGGTGAAGAAGAATAAGAATAGGTTCTAAAGGGTCTTTGGTACCATCTTACCTAATAATTTTTTTTTATGCCTAAAGCCTCCATTTTAGGGCCACAACCATAATTTCTGAGCTTCCAACTTGTTTTATATTATCTTTTATTGCCTGTGGGACCTGTTTTGGAAGGTCCAAATTTTCATTTATAGGGTGAAGGCTCATCTGTAGGGTCCAAAGCCTTCTTTAGAAAGTCCAAAAGGTATTTCTGGGGTCCAAATCCTCTTTTTAGCTTCCACAGAAGTCCTCTCTGGGACTAAAACAAATGAGTCTCTGGACCCTGCAGATGAAGCTTTGGACCTTCCAAAAAGGACTTGGAGCCTTCAAAATGACGCTCTGAGCCCTTCAGATGAGTTGTAGGGTTTTTGCCTAAACAAGGTCAGTTTGGACTTGACCCAGGACCTTTTGGACCCTGAAAATGAAATTGCAGTTCCCAAAAACAAGACTAAAATATATGGATACTAAAGGAATAGCCTTAAAATGGGGTTTTACACCCTAGAAACAATTTGTTTTAGCTTCCAAATGAGACTTTGGGCATCAAGAACATAAGGCTTTGAGCCTTCAGTGAGCCTAAAATGATGATTTGGATTCTAACACACTCTCCTGAGAGGTGGATTCCAAAGAATTCTGTTGCTAAAAAGCCAGCAAGGATGAGCAAGCCAGGGTGATAGAGAAGCTGGGTGGGTGCCTAGCAGCCATTGAAGGTCCACCCAAGCAGTTTCTGAAGATGTTTATTTGGTATTTCTAATTCAGGGTCAGCTTGAGGCTGACCTTAAGGGCAGAGAAAATTAATTGGAAATGAACCCTAAGAGCCTAGGTGATTTGCTACACAGGTCACATGGACACATTGCAGTACCAGGGAAGAATGGAAAAGAAACTTCCAGCACTGTGAGTGTGCCAGCCAAAGCAGTGACCGGGCTCATAGCTCTCAGCAGCTTTTAATTCCTCCAGCTGCTGCAGCTCCAGGAAGAGACAGGAGCTTGGCTGGTGAGTGAACTCTTTGACAGGGGAAGTCCAGTGACTTCCATTTGTGAGAGGTGCCTGGGTTGTGGTAGCCATAGGGTTCTGTGGGCACAACAGGAGATGTCCCCATGCAGCCTTGTGTCACAAAGGGGCAGATATGTGGCACCTGTCCAGCCATTGTGACCTCACCTGCCCAATGCTTGGTATCCTGAGGAGCAGACCAGCAAAGGTTGAGCTGGTCTTCAGGATAACTCAGCTCCTTTCTTTGCTACTTGCATGTCTGCATTTTTTCAAGCATTGTCTGTCTTTGGCAGTGTCTACAAGCACCAACAAAATGATCCTGACAGTTAAAGCTGTTCTGTGGGTCACATTTTGGGTTTTTTAATTTTCAAGTTACATTTCTTTTCTTTTTCAACAGGAGACGGGTTTAGTTCTGATCTGATCTTTCTGGAGGAGGATCTGGATCCTTTGTTAGATACAACTTTTCCATCTGTTCCTGAGAGGAGCAACGGCTGCAACAGGAAATAATTTCTGTAACAGTTTTGCCAGCAGCCTTGAACTTTGAGAATGCCCTCAGACAACATGGCTGGTGCTTCATTCATTCCTGAGTGTCAGTATGCTAACAAACTAGAGTGAAACTAGTGTTTCCTGAGAGCAGCCAGACTGACCCAGGTGATTTTGGTTAGACACAGGAAAATGCATTTGGTCACTCTGTCACTAGTGCACAAGACTTTGAAAGAGGACATTGCTCATAGAAACACCTGACATCCATAGGTACTTGCTTGTTCTTTCACATTACAATGAGGAAAAAGGAACTGATAATCCAAGGGTCTAGAGTGGAGGAAAGGTAGCCTGAGGTCCAGAAATCAGAGTGGCAGTTTGTTGGGCTTCTGGCAGACTAAGCAGGGGAACAGACTGCTTTCCAAAACTTTTTCCATTCCTGTAGATGTTAATGGCCTGTTAGGCTTTCCCTAGTGTTTCTGTGATGACAGTTAGAGTTGTTGTCCTTGGTGCTCCTGTAGAGAACTCAGCATTTGAATGTGCTTTCAAGCAACAATATTGTCATATCTCATAAAATATAATTTCCCTGCAGCGGCAGGCATTGCTGAGGGAATGGCTCTGCCACAAAGGATCCTCTTTCCCCCAGAGGAGATTTGCATGGACTGGCAGCAAAGACAGAGACCTGGAGCAGGACTCTGCAACCTGGGCAGTACTTGCTACATCAATGTCATCCTGCAGTGCCTGACATATACACCCCCTCTGGCCAACTACCTGCTGTCTCGTGACCACAGTCAGTTGTGTGAGTACTTTCAGGAATATTTCCTTGTAAATTTCTGGAGAACATCCTAAGGATTACAGAACCTGGAACTGTATTTAGGAGGACAAAAGCCCTTATTTGTCAGCCCATGAGCTTGTGTTCAAAGAAGAAGCCATTGTTCCATTGTGTGTGTCCACAAATGACACAAGATGTGTGTCCCTCTTCAGGAAGACACCTTTTTCTTGCCTGGTATCTCTGTCCCTGCAAGTTAAACCTTCTTGGCTTATTGCACCAAAAACTTGTGACAAATCTGAAGAATGTTTTCCCTACACTAAAATGTCCTGGGCTTGTTAGAAACAGTTGGAATGGTTGGAAAGATGGGCAGAGTTCAATAAGATGAAGTGTAATAAGTCCAAGTGCCGTCTGCATTTTGGCCAGAATAACTCTCTGCAACATTATAGGCTGGGGACGGTGTGGCTGGACAGTGCCCAGGCAAAAAGGGACCTGGAGGTACTGGTCAACAGCTGACTGAACACAAGCCAGCAGTGTGCCCTGGTGGCCAAGAAGGCCAATGGCTCCTGGCCTGTATTGGGAATAGTGTGGCCAGCAGGAGCAGGGAGGTCATTCTTCCCCTGTACTCGGCATTGGTGAGGCCAAACCTTGAGTGCTGTGTCCAGTGCTGGGCCCTCAGTTTAGGAAGGATGTTGAGATGCTTGAGCACATCCAGAGAAGGGCAACAAGGCTGATGAGGGGCTTGGAACACAAGCCTTGTGAGGAACAACTGAGGGAGCTGGGGTTGTTTAGCATGGAGAAAAGGAGGTTCAGAGGTGACCTTATCACTCTCTACAGCTGAAGGGTGGGTGTGAGTCAGATGGCCATTGATTTCCTTTCCCAGGCAACAGCTGACAGAACCAGAGGACACAGTCTCAAGCTGCGCCAAGGGAAATATAGGTTGGATAGTAAGAAAAAGTTTTTTACAGAAAGGGTAATAAAGTTCTGGAATGACCTGCCTGGGGAGGTGGTGGAGTGACCATTCCTGGATGCGTTTAAAAAAAGACTGGATGTGGTACTCAGTGCCATGGTTTAGTTGTGGTGATGTTAGGGCATGTGTTGGACTTGATGATCTTGAAGGGTCTCTTCCAACCTAGTGATTCTGTGATTCTGTGATTCTGTGGCATTATCAGCTTGGGAGAAGAGGAGTGAAGATTATTCTTAGAACTTCAAGATCTTCATTAGGTTTCCCAGTGCTAGGGATGATGTGCTAACCTGAGGAGATTTCCTCCCTCCCTCCCTCCCTCCCTCCCTCTTCAGGTCATCGGCAAGGCTTCTGCATGATGTGCATCATGGAAGCACACGTTAGGAAAGTCCTGCGCTCTTCAGCCAATGTCATCTGGCCTAGGGCTGTTGTCAGGGACCTCAAATGTAAGTAATTTCAGATGCTTTGATAGATTCTCTCCCTTTTTTGTAGGTGAGAACTACTAACTTCTTTCTTAGTCATAGGAGAAGAATTTGAGCCTGACATGGCTGGAGATGCCTATGAGTTCTTACGCTGTGCTCTTGAGGCCATGCAGAGAGCTTGTCTGAGTGGAAGTAGCGAGTAAGCATAAGTAAATTATCTTTTCCATGTTCCCAAGCCCACTGGACTCCTTGGATGTGCTCCCATCAAGGAAAACCTATGCCCAGGGCTTTCCAAAACTAAACTCTTGGAGGAGGGGATAACTGCCTTGCCATTTATTTCCAGTCTGGACATCTCTTCTCAAACAACTACTATCATCCATCAAATATTTGGGGGCTTTCTGAAATCCAGAGGTAATGTTTCCACATCTATTGATCTCCTTGGCATTGTTTTCACCTTTCTGTCTGTCTGTGAAAAATGGCTGGTCCTATAACTGGCATAATTGGTACCATGAGCACAAGCTGTCACCATAATTTAACTTCTTCACTCAGCATTTTGATTTTCCTTCCAGTCACATGCTTGAGGTGCCAAGCAGTTTCTGATTCCTACAAGGCCTTCCTGCATGTCCTTTTGGATATCAAAGTAAGAGGGCTTGTAGTTGTGTTTCAAGACATCCCAAGGCCCCTCTAGTTTTTCAGATCCAAAGCATTTGTCTTAACAATGGATCCTGTGAGCACAAGGGAGCTTGGTGGTGGGTGGTAAGGAGAATGCACCTCCTTCTGCAGAGACCATGGCACTCATCTCCCCATTCTACAGAGGATGCTCTTGATGGCCTCAGCAACTCCTGGGACAAAAAGGAAATGTTCAACATCCCTCCCTCCCTCCCTCCCTCCCTCCCTCCCTCCCTCTCCCTCCTTCCTTCCCCGTCTCCCTCCCCATCTCCCTGTCTCCCATCTCCCTTTCTCCCCCTTACCCTCCATTCCCTCCCTCCTTTCTTCCTTCCGCAGCCTGCAGGGTCATGTTGGGTCTCCTCAGCATCAGCTGCCTGGATCTTCTTGTTGACTCCTTGGAAGTGTATAGGCATGGGCATTTCACACAGCTCAGTGGCTCCTTTCTCACTTCTCCAGGCACCCTCATCCCTTACCAAAGCTCTGGAGAACTTTGTGACACCCAAGAATCTGGATGGAAAATACTGCCTCAAATGTAGCAAGTAAGATGATTTCTAACAACTTATTAACACTTGGTTCTGTGTGGAAAAGCTGCATGTCATTGAGCAGAATCATCTTCTCATGGAGGTTTAAAGCATGATAATGAGACATGGGTTTTTCTCTATGACATTATGGCATGGAATAGCCTTAATATACTGTAAGGATATGTGAGACACAAAAGTTTGTCTGGTCTTGTTGGGCAAAGATAGAGTGCATTTCAGCACTTGGCTCTGCTTTGTTTCAAGGTGTGAGAAGAAGGTAACAGCCTCTAAGAGGGTTACAGTCCATTGTGTGCCCAAGGTCTTCACAGTGTGCCTGGAAAGGGCTGCCGATCACACAGGCAGGAAGATCAGCAAGGTGTGTATGCAACTGCAGTGCAACTTTACCTCTGAAGCAGGAGATTTCCCAAAGCAGTACAATTTCAGAAGCTGCTCATGTTGGGGGTTTTGTGTTCTGTTATGGGTAGAGGAGAATTCCTATGAGAAGACCTGGACTCTGCTCCAACAGAACTGCTTTGGCTGAGAACAGTTTCCTGCTGCCCAAACCATTATGTGCTGAAGGGCTATTCCATGTGGTAGTTTGGGATAATTTCTGAGCCCACTTGGTCTTTCTGTAGATTGTTGAGTATCCTGAGTACTTGGATCTTCGGCCATACATGTCTGACCCAGGTGGAGAACCCCTCCTCTACTCCTTATATGCTCTTGTGGTGCACAGTGGTGACACCTGTCTTGATGGACACTTCTTCTGCTATACAAAGGTAAAGGGCAACTTCTATCTTGATAAAGTAACATGTGCTGGGAAAACAAACTTCCTTGTCAGTGTTACAGGCTTTTGGGAAAGAAGGTCTCTTTTAGGGCTGATTTGGATTTGTTTTGGTGTACTCTTTGTTTAGCTGCTCTCTCTCTTTGGTGTTGTGGAGAAAATCTGCAGTTCCTTCCCAGAAATGGATGACTTTCTTTGCAGGCTAGCAATGGACAATGGTACAAGATGGATGATGAGTCTGTGGATAATTGTGGCATCCATGCAGTTCTCAGGCAGCAAGCCTATTTGCTGTTCTATGCCAGGTAATAACCAGGGTCATGTGTTCAGAATATGTTTCCTTTTCCTGGCTTTGGTCTTTTTCTTCTCATCCTTGTGGGTGTTTCTGTCATAGGAGACAATTCTTCCCTGCTTACTTCAGTGCTGTCAGTTCTGAACTACATTGTATCAGTCCTTCTCTTGCTGGGCTTTAGGGTGCTGGCCTGTGTAAACTGCTTCTTGTGTGCTCTCTGAAACTAGGTCATGTTGAGAGGACTTAAAGGGGACTCCAGGAAAGATGGAGAGGGATTCTTTATCAGGGAATGCAGTGATAGGACAAGAGGTAACCATTTCAAAGTGAAAGAGAGATTTAGATTAGTTATTACAAAGAAATTACAAAGAAATTCTTGCCTGTAAGGATGGTGAGGCACTGGCAGAAGTTGTCTACGAGCTTCTCTAAGGGGTGGCTGCCCCATTCCTGGAAGTGTTCAAGGCTGAATGGAGGCTGGAGCAACCTGTAGATGTCCCTGCTCATGGTAACAGGAGGTGGAACTAGATGGTAGTTTGGTTTGGTAGTCCAGCTCAAACCTTTCTAGGATTCTGTGAAATGGAGGCTGTAGGGAGAATAGAGATGAGGACTTGTTCTAACAGGGGCAGACCTAGTGGGCAGATCCCCATCAAGTTTTCCATTGGTGACCTTGGTGATACATTTTCTCTGCTGTAGAAACCACTCCTAGAAAATGACTGAATCCCAGAGAAGCCTGCAAGGAAGGTCTTAAACAGAGATCACTTTTTCTTTCCCTCCAGATGCTCTGATTTGAAAATGGGAGAAATGGTAGCTTCCTCTCTGATACCATCCTATGCCCATTCCTTCCTCAGTCAGTGGGGGGCCAGCAATGACCAGGCAGGTTCTGCAGGGACATACAGTCAACCTGGTAGGACTATGTCAATGGACTGCCAGAGGATAAGTGCCAGGGAGAGGATCCAGAGTAGATCCCTGCAGAGGGACAATGATCACTGCAGCTGGTTCATGAACAGCACTGACTTCAGCAACTCAACAGGGAGGAAGAGAAAGAGAAGTACTCCTCCAGGTCGTGACCATGCTGTCAAGGATGGCACAGCCTCAGGACTCTTCAACAGAAGCTGTCAGTGGTCTCCTGTACCCAGTGCTGCTTGGGTACAACACTTGCCAAGACAGAGAGAGCAAAGGCAGTCCTCACGGCAGGGCTATGATCTTTGCAGACAGTTTGTGGAGATCACAGACTACCACCAGTCAGTGAGGAGGAGGAGCTGGTGGAGAAGAAGCCCTCCACATTGTGACCAAGACCCAAAGGACGATATACCAGAAGTGTCCTCAAATGCTAGCTCCAAGAGGGCTACTGCACCCAGTGTTGCTTGGGAGCAATCTCTGCCAAGGCAGAGAGAGCCGGGCCGATCACCACAGCGGGGTTATAATCTCCGCAGACGGTTTGTAGAGATCACAGACTACCACCAGTCAGCAAAGAGGAGGAGGAAGCACTCATTTGGAACAAACAGACAGAAAAGACAAAATCAGAATTAAAACCCCTTGTTAGCCTTGTGTGTATGATTTACAAAGTGTTTCCTTCTCTGTAGGTTTTGGGGCAATTAGTGGAAATACTTCCTGTGGGATGTTTGTATAATGGGATTTTGAAAGCTGCATGCTTGCGTGTGCCCAACTGGCTATCTCTTATTTTTTAAATATGGAGTTCAAGTCACTCAAAAGGACATGAACTGGACAAGCCAACAGTGATAGGGATTGAAAAAGGCTAGATGGCTGGGTCCCGAGGGTGCTGCTCAGTGCCATCAAGTCTATTGTGGTACCAGGAACAGCCATTGTCCCCCAGGCACTGGGATTGATCCTGGTTAACATCGTCTTCAACTAATGGTCTGTCTTCTGGGGCAGAGGACATACTCAGTAAATTGGCACATGACAGCAAACTGGAAGAGTGGCGCTTAGGCCAGGGGTTGTGTGGCTGTCCCTGAGTGACCTGGGCAGACTGGAGAAATAGGCTGGCAAGGACCCCTTGCAGCTCAGAAAGGGAAGTGTAAAGGGTGCTGAGCACCAGCAGAGACTACTGAGGGAGCCCATGGAGGCTCCATCCTTGGACATTCCATAGCCCTCTGTGCATGATCATGGAGAAGTGGCTGCAGTTGCCCTCGCATGAGAAGGGGGGTGGGAAAGCCCTGATTCACCCTTCAGATGACCTTCCTCCCAGGCTCAAGGTGTCACAGATGCCTAAAAGAGAATCCAGCCAGCACCGTTGTCTCCCTAAGGTGTTCATTAACAGTTCCACCAGGAAGCTGGAGCCTATGGAGACCCTAGGCCAGGGTGGGATCCTGGCAGGTGCTGCACCCCCAGCAGAGAAGCCATGAGTCACTGGACCCTAAAAATGCATGTATTGGACCTAAAAGTAAGTGTTTGGTCCCTGAAAAAGAACCTTTCATTGAATCATCAAATCACAGAATCACAGAACAATAGGTTGCTAGAATCCTACAATGTTTTGGGTTGGAAGGAACCTTAAACATCATCTAGTTCAAACTCCCTTGTCATGGGCAGGGACATGTTCTACTAGATGAGGTAACTTCAAGCCCTGTCCAACCAGGCCTTGAACACTTCCAGGGACGGAGCAGCCACAGCTACTCTCAGCAACCTGTGCCAGGGCCTCACCTCTGTCTCAGGGAAGAATTTCTTCCCAAAATCTAATCTAAACCTAATTTTTGTCTGTTTGAAACCAGTACCTCCTGTCCTGGCGCTCCATACCCCTTTGTGCAATGTCACTCTCCATATCTCTTGGAGGCCTTTTAGGGAAAGTTATCCATTAATTCCTTCCATACAAATGCCAATGTGAATTCAACAGGGAGGTGAGTGGCAAGCCACTGTCCTCTAGCAGTCTGAATGCTGCACACACAAGGTGCTTTGCAGCTTCATTCATCGCCTCTTGGAAGCTGCCTTGCTCTCAGTCTACCAGAGGCGAAGAAGTGCCTACTTGCCACACAGATCTCTGTGGCAGCAGCGCTGCACTCAGGAGTACTGCTTCTGCTGAAAGATACCTGGTAGCGGCGCTTACCTCCGGACAGCTCCGTATCTCTGTCTTCTATGTCTCTTGTCACCTGCATCTTAGCGATAAGCTTTTTGACTACATCTTGCAAGGAGAAACTGTGCCAGCACAGCACACATCCCCTGATCTTGCCCCTGAACTTTGTATTTGCTGCACATTCAAGAAGCACTCCCCTAGTTAAGTTACAAAGTGCTTTCAGATGGCCATGATCACTGCCCCCTCCTCCCCAGCTCAAATAGCCACAAGCACATTACAGCCTCGCAATGGCAACATATCCCAAGAGATGTCCCAGTGCATATGTGTATGCTGAAAAGCTGCAAAGCTGAATACCCTTGCTCAGCTTCAGTCCTGTGCAGGTCACAGATGGCAAAGAATGAAGCAGCAGACCACCAGGCTTTTGTGCACAGTGAAGGGAATGACAGGAATCCAGCAGCTGCTGATTCACAAGCACAGTCAGCTGTGTATGCTCTTGCTTCTTGAAAATGTAACGTGCAGCCATGGGAGCTCATCTCTAAATGTGACTTAATAAGCACTTTCTTGAACGCTCATTGTGGCAGATTTTTGTGGAACTCAAAGTGTTCCTTCTTCAAACAGCTTTGGAAGAATGCACAACACTCTGCTCCTTGGCACTCCCCTTCTCAGCTAGACCTGCCGTCCCATTTTTCACTCTCACAACTCTCCTGATATCTTTCAGCAGCTACTCCCATAGCAATAAGCTGTAGAAGTAAAAGCCAGCCACAGGCTGCACTTTTCCCCTTGTGCCATGTAAACCACATCAAACTCACCAGTGCCCTGCTTTTCTGCAGCTGCCATAGAGTTCTCTGGATCTCGGAGCCTAAAGGGAAGTGCAAGTATTTCCTCAGAGGGCTGGAGGCTGTGATGTATGCAATGGTATTTCGAACTTAGAAGGACTGCTCAGAGAGTAGCACGATCTTACAGTGCTTTGCAGATTATATAAGAAAAGGGACTCTGTGTTGAATATGGTGCAAATACAATTTCTGCAGGTTCCAGAGGAAGGCTCTGTGCAAGGGTGTTGTCAAGGCACTTTTCCTCCGGGCAAGATGTAGGCAAAATTCTTTCCATCTAGATTTTGACGCCAAGAGAGGCAGATTGTGGGGATATGCAGCGCTGAGATTAGTGCATGGTCTAGGTGTCTTTCTGACAAAGCATTGAGCCAGAGAGCTTCACAGCTGACAGACAGTTTTCCCACCATGTGCTCACCCACACAATCGGGGTTTCACCTTTTAACCCTTTAACCCCTCCCAAAGTTCTGTCCGACAACCCCTTCTTCGCTGTCCCATGGTGGAGATCTCTTCCTCAAATCCTGATTGGAGGTCAGATGTCGCCATAGTGACAAGCCGGCCCTCCCAGATGTCCCTTGATAACCACACGAGGGGATAAAACATAACTATAAATCTATAAAACTTTTCTTAGTTTTATATACATGATATTTGTCTGTTAATTGTGAGAGTCAATCATTGCATTACTCATCTATCACAATGCCACTCACCTTCCTGCCAAATTCACGTTAGCATTGGCATGGAGGAAGCTCATGAACAACATTCTTCTGCTTTGACCTAGTCCTCTTCCAGCCATATGTGGAAAATATTACGCTTCCCTTTAGGCTTCCAGATCCAGAGGATCCTATGATAGATGCAGCAGAGTAAAGTAGACAGTTCATTTGATGTGGATTACCTGCAGAAGAGGGAATCAACACTGGCTGATTCCATTGCTGGCTTTTACTTCTACAGCCATTTTCTGTGGGAGCAGGTGTTGAAAGTCACCAAGGGAGTTGTGAGAATGAAAAATGGGATGGCACGTCTATTTGGGAAGAAGAGCGCGGTGTGTTGTGCACACTTTCAAAGCTGTTTGGAGAAGGGGCACTTCAAGAACACCTATTCTTTTCCCCTATAAAACCTGGAAAGCATGGTCAGATCGTGGTGCTCTCTGCACAGTCCCTCCCAGTTGGAAGTACATCTGTGCATATTGCAGCTTCAGGAGGAGTAAAGATCCCCAAAGCTGTCACCGTGGATGCGTGCAGCATCCATGTGGAAAAGCAGCAAAGCTGAATGCCGTCGCCTGGCTTCTACAATGCGCAGGTGACAGAAAGTGAAAAATGAAGCAGCAGAGCAACAGGGCTTGTGTGCGCAGTGTACTGAACTGCAAACCTTCAGCAAAAACTTGTCCACAAAAAGAGTCAGCAGAGAATAAGCTTGCTGTTCGGAACAGTAAGGTGCTGCCATTATGCCTCATCCCAAATCAGGGAGATAAGCACTTTCTACCAATGGATGGAAGAGGACTAAGTGGAAGTACAAAAAAGTTGCCCATGAATTTCCTCCATAAGAATGCTAATGTGAATTTGGCAGGCAGACGAATGGCATGCTGCTCTAACAATCTGAATGTTGCTCACAAAAACCGGTGCTTTATGGCTTTGTTCTTTGCCTCTTGGAAATTATAGCACTTTCATTCTCCTGTCTACTTCTCACACAGAACACTGTGTCAGCTGCAAAGCACTCCGGCAAACTGCTTCAGCCGAAAGATGACTTGACCTTGCACAAATGTTCTCAGCACTGCATATCTCTGCAATCTGCCCTGCCTGGTGTCTAAATCTGGATGGAAAGCTGTAGCAGGCAGGGACAGGCGTTTCGCAAGATATCGGGATGTCACGCGGAGATGCAGAAACCTCTCTCCCCCCTCTGTCCCCGATAACAATCACCCTTGAATGTAGCCAAACTTGTACCCCCTCTAACATAGAAATACCAGTAACTTCCACTCTTGCTAAGCATCGTACGACCCCTTCCTGACGTAGAGAAGCCCTATCTATAAAACCCCTGAACTGTAACATTAAAGGCCTTTGACCGTCCACCACATTGGTGTCTGCGTGTGTCACTGGCCCGAGGACCCATGAGGGAGTTGGGTTGCCGTGTGTACTTTGAAACCAGGTCACCCCTTACCGCTACAAGTGGTGCCGAAACCCGGGAGAATCGTCTCCGCGGGTGACGGGATTTCCTGGACAGAGACAGCGGCACAGCGGCTGAACGCTGTGGCGAGAGAGGGGACGCCCGGGACCCGCGACCGAATGGAGGCGATAGCGAAGGTCGTAAGTTCGATGCATACACAATGGGGAATTAAGTGTGAGCTCAGGAATTTTACTCTTGTGTGACAAGACTCCTAGAGCTTGGGGCTATTTCACGGCCCGTAGATATATTACATTCGGAGGTTTGGGAAAAATGCACTGCCTCCTTGGCAGAGGATACTAAATCCACAGGCAGTGGAAAAAGCCTGAAGGCGTGGGGTAAGGTAGAAATCGCCCTACGCCAAGCATTAGAAGAACACGAGACGTGGGAGGCCGCGCGGTCGCGTTTATTAGCCGTACCGAAGTTGGGGGTGGGTGCGGCGACACAGACCAGCCCCGAAAGCGAGCCGACCGAAAAAGAGATCACGCGGGGGCCGGGCGCGTTCCATCCCTCCCCGTGCCCGAGCCCAGATGCCCCGGAACCCTCAGGGTACCCCCCTGCCCTTCCGCGGGATCCGCCGAGTCCGAAACCCCCCCCCTCGGAATCTCCCGGAAAAACCGCGGTTTCCCCTTCGGTCCCTTCCCCGCCGGTCGCCGATCCGATGCAAACGGCGGAACAACGCGCGCGGTCTTTCTGGGGAGAGCTCGCAGACGCGGCCCGGGGTGCCGAAACGGCGCGGGCGCGGGCGCGCCGGGAGCGGCGGCGCCGTTCCCACCGCCATATTCGTTTGAAAATGGCGCGGGCGAGCCGGGGGAGGGGCGGAGTCAGCGGGACCACTCCGCGAAAAGCCCGCGAACAAAGACAGACGCGGAAACGCATGCGCGGGAGGCCAGCGCGGAGCGCGCGTCCCGTCAGGGGCTGCAGACCCTGGCAAACGCGCCTGCGCGGGGGAGGCGGCGGGGGCGGACGCTCGCTTGGGAGCCGCGCCCCGTGCCACCACCATATAAGGGGAGATCCCTCCCAGCGGGAGGCAGGGCAAGCCCAGGGGCGGGAGCGACACCGCCCCCGAGGGGGACGGGGCGGAGCCGGGCCGAACGAAAAGGCAGGAGGACCGGAAGTCTGTCAGCAGTTTACTTCCGACTCTGAGTGGAGCCAGAGCTCCCCAGACTGCTCCGCAACCGCAGCGACTCGGACGCGGAGAGAACAGATTAATGCGGTTTCGGACGAAACCGAATAAAGCTAAAAATAAAACCGGAATCAGCCACAGTACGAGCTCACTGACTGGGGAAAAATAAAAATAGCTTGTGCTGACTGGAAACCCGCGGAAACGGTGCACGCCTTTCCCGTAAGGGTCACGGGAGCCCAGGGAAACCAGCAGAGAACATACACCCGGTAAACCCCAAAGAAGTTCAGGCGATTGTTAAAGCTATTTCAGAAAAAGGGATGAATTCAGGGGTGTTTCCACCTTAAGACGGTCTTTTAGCAGGCTTCCTTTTTCGCAAATAAGCCGCATGTTTTTGATGGGGCGGGACGAATAGTCTTTAAGCAAGATTGTGAGTTTCTGTTTACAGGACATTGATAGGTCGTCCGCGGGACGCGTACATTCCCCTTCCAGAAGAAAGTGACAGCGCCCGAGAGACCCGCACGGGCGAGACCCAAACATCAACAGTGTTTCTGCGTGATTTTGCTGTTGGGGTTGGTCGCCAGAGGGCAAGCCAGCCCAGACTACTACCCCCATCAGCCATTCAGGTGGGTCATGCGACATCTTACTGATGGTAAGATGCTCAGAGACATCACCACGCCCAAACACCCCATCCTTATACTTGCGTTGCCGACCTGTTTCCAAGACAACCAAAGACAGACCCTCATTCCCCACACGCCACACACATGTACCTATCCTACTGGTGCCCAGCTTCAAACCCAGGAAAAAGTTACTGCAATTCCCCAGGGTGGGGATACTGTGGGCACTGGGGCTGTGAAACAATTGTTACGGACGCCAGGCCGTCAGGGCCCGGGTGGGACCCACAAGAGCCCGACAAGTTCCTACAGTTCACCTGGGCACCCGCAGGTTGCAAAACACCAGTCTTCATTCAGGGAAATTTCTATCGAAACCACTATAAAATCCCCAAAATTCGGAAATGCACTCACTACAACATGACAGTCCTGCAGCCAAATCACCCTGGCTGGGCTGTGGGCAAAGTGTGGACAGCAGTCCTTCAAGGGTCAAAACAGTGGGTGAACGTGCAAATTACCAGGCTCCAACCGTCAGCACCCCGAGCGGTTGGACCCAACAAAGTGATTAGAAGCACACAGAAAGGGAGAAACATGACCTACCCCAAGGCCTTGCCCACAAAGGTCACCGACGTCCCGACCGGTGGCATGGAAACCTTCCAGATAGGTCGCCGACCGGGTCAGAATCGGACCCAATCCTAAGCATGTTAGAAGCCACCTTCCTATCCCTAAACGAATCTAACCCCTAACCTAACCAACTCCTGCTGGCTTTGTTATGATGTAAAACCCCCTTTTACGAAGGAATCGCTTTAGACATCCCCTTTAGCTATTCCACAGCCGACGCCCCTCACCAGTGCAGGTGGGACACCCCCCGCAAAGGAATCACCCTGAGTCAAGTTACAGGTCGGGGAGATGCTTTGGTAATGCAACCCTAGCGGTGAAAGGCGCACGCCTGTACCGAAGTAGTCCAGCCCGACAAGAAAAATAATAAGTGGGCAGTCCCGTCTGCATCGGGGATGTGGGTTTGCCAGAAATCTGGAGTGAGTCCCTGTGTGTTCCTTGCCAAATTCAGTAACTCTAACGACTTTTGTGTCCAAGTTCTGATCGTTCCTAGGGTCCTGTACCACTCAGACGAAGAGGTGTACCACCTTTCGAAGAACCCAGCCGACTCCACAAAAGAGAAATATTAACAGGTATAACTATAGCGATGCTGCTCGGCCTAGGAGCAGCCGGAACGGCAACAGGTATCTCGGCCCTAGCAACTCAGCACCAAGGACTGTCACAGCTGCAGATGACCATTGACGAAGACCTGCAGAGGATCGAGAAATCCATTTCCTTCCTAGAGAAATCAGTCTCCTCACTCTCAGAAGTGGTCCTGCAGAACAGGCGAGGACTGGATCTCCTGCTCATGCAGCAAGGAGGCCTGTGCGCCGCCTTGAAAGAGGAATGCTGCTTCTATGTAGACCACACGGGAGTCGTTAGAGACTCCATGGCAGAACTCCGAAACAGACTAGCACAAAGACAGAGAGAAAGGGAAGCCCAACAGGGTTGGTTCGAGTCCTGGTTCAACCAATCACCTTGGCTAACCACTCTCATTTCTACCCTGGCAGGTCCATTGGTAATGCTGCTTTTAACTATCACCTTCGGGCCATGCCTTCTGAACAAGCTAGTCTCATTCGTTCGGGCCCGTCTGGAACGGAATAACATCCTGTTCGTGGGACGACAACAAATGCTGTGAATTCAACAGGGAACACTGCCAGTCGCAAGAAACTGGCCTGACAAAAACTCAGGTTTCCCAAAACCCCTTTCCCTTGTCAAACCCCAACCTTCTACCTCATGTTAGTGCCTATATATATATATATGACTACCTCACCCATTAGTGAAAGAGAGGGGGGGAGATGTAGCAGGCAGGGACAGGCGTTTCGCAAGATATCGGGATGTCACGCGGAGATGCAGAAACCTCTCTCCCCCCTCTGTCCCCGATAACAATCACCCTTGGAATGTAGCCAAACTTGTACCCCCTCTAACATAGAAATACCAGTAACTTTCCACTGCTTGCTAAGCATCGCATCGACCCCTTTCCTGACGTAGAGAAGCCCTATCTATAAAACCCCTGAACTGTAACATTAAAGGCCTTTGACCGTCCACCACATTGGTGTCTGCGTGTGTCACTGGCCCGAGTGACCCATGAGGGAGTTGGGTTGCCGTGCTGTATTCTTTGAAACCAGGTCACCCCTTACCGCTACAGAAAGCATTATGCCTACATCTCACACAGAGAAAATATGCTTTGACAGCACGCTTGCACAGAGCCTTCCCCTGGAACTTGTAGAAACTTGTATTTGCACCCTTCAAGCAGCAGTCCTCTTTCCTGTACAACCTGTAAACTGCTGCCAGATTGTGGTGCTTTCTGCCCCCTCCTTCCCAGCTCAAAGTATCAGCATGCAAATCACAGTCTTGCAAGGACAAAAAGTCCTAAGAGATGTCACACTGCATATGCCTAGCCCTGGTGCTAAAAAACAACAAAGCCAAATGCTTTTGCTGAGCTTCTATTTTGTGCAGATAACAGAAGGCGAAGAATGAAGCACTACAGCACCGGGCTTTTGTGCATGAATAGAACTGCAAAAATCCAGCAAGATATCATTCACAGTCAGAGTCTCCTTGGTATGCTCTTGCTTCTTGAGAATATAATGCGCAGCCTTGGGACCTCATGGCAAAATGTGGAGATAAGCACTTTCTTAAGCATTCACTGTGGCATGTTTCTGTGAAACACAAACAGCTTTGGAAGACCCCACAACATCTTGCTGTTTGGCACTCTCCTTCTCAGATAGACATGCAGTCCCATTTTTCACTCCCATGACTCTCATGGCAACTTCAAGCACCTGCTGTAGAAGTAAGTCACCCATGGGATGCGCCTTCCCTGTTCCTTAAGTAATCCATATCCAACTCACTGGTGCACTCTCTTCTACACTTCTCTGCTGCATCTATCATAGGGTTCTCATCATATCAGACGATAAGGAAGCGCAAGAGTTTCCAAAGAGGGCTGGAAAAGGAATAGGTAGCAGCACAAGTATGTTGTCAAAGAAGCTCTTCCATAAGATTGCTAACGTGATTTCGGCAAGCAGGTGACTGGCAGCCATGCTCCTCTAGCAGTCTGAATGCTGCACACACAAGTTGGGTGCTTTGCGGTCTCATTCTTCGTGGCTTGTAAGCTGAGGTGCTTTTGTTCTCCTGGAGGCAAATAGGTATCTGCTTCTCACACAGAAAGGGCACACCGATTCTTCCAAAAAAGGCTCAGGCCGGGCACTTGCCTTCTCAGTGTTATGTAGCCCCTTCTTCTGTGTCTCCCACCATCTGAATCTTACCGAAAGGCTTTTCGACTACATCTAGCAAGGAGAAAAAATGCCACGGCAACAGACTTGCCTGGAGTTTGCCTCTGAATCTTTTATTTGTACCACATTCAAGGGGCAGCCCTCTTTCCCATACAACTTGCATACTGCTGTCAGATTGCTGTGCTCTCTGCATGCTCCTTCCCAGCTCAAAGTACCAACATGGACATTACAGTCTCATAATGTAATTATACATAAAAACCCGATTATTATATTATTGATTATTTATTATTATGAAACCTGAATCTACATCTAACCAAAACAAACCAAAATAACCCAAACCAGACAAAATTAAGTTCAGCTTTGTATTTTGCTTGTATTTTTTATCTCAATGGTGAAACAAGTTGCTAGTAGTAGAGACATAAATATGAAATTTTTCATGAAGGATAGGGTTATATCTTAACAAACATAAAGTTTGTGTTAGTTGAAGCTATTATTTCAGAAGTTCAATTCTATTCTTACTTCATGGACTAAATTAAAGGAGATCCAAAAAATCAATAGACTAGGATGGCAATACACATTCTGGTATTTGATACCTGCATGCAACTTTGCTGGAGAAGTTTGGGAGGAAATTTCACTGTGCTACATGATTACAATTCAGTTTTCTAATTCTGTGTGAACTTTATTTGCACAACTTTATAACAGGCTTAGTAATACAGCACACCAGTAACCTTAGATAATTTATGTATTATTGAAGTCCTACTGTAAAATATTGACTGTAAGAAGCTCATCTCAGTGTATTTGTCTCAGAATGTGAATTATGGATATCATTAATTATATTACCAACAATTAATGTTTCAAAAGTTGAAATAATTTTATCTCGTGTCATACTGTCATGGGATACTTTATTTGCATACTTAATACTTCACAGAACTTACATTAAAATTATTTCATTTTTTAAATCATATGAGAGAGAAAAATTGCCCAGTAAAAAATAAAATAGAAGGCTAAAGAAAAAAACTCCCTAATTCTCAGACAGAATGGTAAAAATAAGGAAAAAAATTGAATGTTCACTATCAAATGTAATCAGCAAACACAAATATAAGGAAATAATGGTGTCAGAGAAAAAAACTGAGAACACTTTTCATCAGTGCTTAAGTATTGCACTGAAAAGGAGTAAGAAGAAAGTGTGTGGGGGGGGGGGGAAGAGGGAGAAGAAAGAAACAAACAACAAAAGGAAGAAAAAGGAAAAAAGAAATAAAACAGGCTGTGTATTGAGATCCTTGCATTGAGTAACCCTACATGGGAAATTTCAAACAAGATGGGCAGTCACTGCACATTAGTTGTCCCAGCAGCCTCACCTGCATTCTCCAGCAACACCTCCAACCCCTGCTCTGCTTGCCTAGATCAGATGTTATGCAACTGGCTCTGTCCATGACTGCCCACGGCCTCTGCCGTGGCAGGGTCACCCAGGGCTCCAGCTCAGCTCACCCAGGGCTCCAGCTCAGCTCAGGGAGCAGCCCTGCTCTTTGCTGCTCCCTGACCTACATGACCATATGATCAGGATGAGTACAATCCAATCTTTCTTTTAATCACACATGAAAGGTCTTCTGCTTATCCTCAGTTCGCACAAGAGATTGTCACATGTGACCATTTCTGTATCTGTGCCATACGATAGTAACTGTTTACAGGGGTCGTACTTACTCAAAGGATGGTCACTTCTGCACAGGAACAATTTGGAGTTTCTGAAAAGGTCAGGTTTTTCACCCAAGGTCTTAGTCAATACTTTGCACATACATACTGGTACAGACAACATATTTCACCAGCGAAAATCTTAGGGAGAGTTTGAAATTTTGACCTGGAGAGCTCCTCAGCAAATTAGTCAATGGCTTTTTTGGGAAGATGACTAAGATTTCAGCAATAAACTTCTCTGCAGTCAGTCCATTATCTTAACCATGCAGATAGCTTCACAGGGAATTTCTGAACCACACCAATGGCTCAGAACTCATACCCTGTTCTACAGCAATTATAGTTGAAGAACAAATTTGAGTCTAACTTGCAAATTATATTGTCACAGACATATTTTCTGAAAAATCCTTTTGCTAGGATGTTTTCTTCTGAGAAGCTGGGAAGCTTCAGCTTCTCCCTGTTTTGCTACTTAGGAATGTGATTTGGATAATTGTCTAACCAGCATGTGAATTGTTTTTACTTCATGTCTTGGTTTGGAAAGAGAGGAGTCTGCTAAGGAAGGCAGGAGCCTCCCCTGAAATGGAGAATGTAAACCCTCCCCACCCCTCTGAATTGCTATAAATTTTAAATTAAGGGGCTCTCAGGCAAAAATATGGGAGCACGAAATAACAGTTCTTTAATAGGGAAAAGAAAAAAAAAAGGATAAAATAAACAATGCAGTACACTAGAACAACACTGACAGAATCAGAACTCAACCTGACACCCTGTGCGTCAGGGTGTTGGTAGCAGTCCAATTGGAAATGCGGCTGCAGTCCTCCTGAAGTTTCAGGTGTGGTTCTGTTGGAGCAAGGGGAAGCTGTAGAGAAGGATGTATTCTTCCTCTGAAGATCCAGTGGAAGAAGAGGCAGCTGCTGTTTCTCTGGGGAATCTCATGGAGAAAGCCGTGCTGGTGTCTCAAAAATTTCTGGATTATATCTGGGTAGGAATGCTTGGCTCCTCCCTCTGGGCGGAGAATCCCACAATGGGATGTTATAGTTCTTATCAGTCATGTAGTGACATTCAATAGTCTGTCATCAGCAGATGTCCCCTCCCGAGGGAGGTGTGAATGTGGTCACTCAAAGAGAGAGATGAAGCAACCTGCCCACTTGACAAAGGTAATCTGCCATACAGATGGTAATGGAAAACAACTTGCATTGCAATCTTCAACACTTGATGACCAATGACAGCCAGCTGTGTGGAGGCTGTGAGTAGTCACAAGATTTTATTATTCATTCCTTTCCTTTCTAGCTTTCTGATGTCTCCTTTCTCTTTCTTTAGTATAGTTTTATATATAATTTTCATTTAATATAATATATATCATAATATAATAAATCAGCCTTCTGAAACATGGAGTCAAGATTCTCATCTCTTCCCTTGTTGGGATTGCCTGCAAATTCCACATTATATTTCATACCTTTCACAAACAAGACAGAAACTAATAAATGAAGTCTTCTGGGGATGCTGTGGACATGAGAATAGCAGAATGATAACAGCTTAAGCACTGTCATCTGAACAGATAATTTGTATAACTGAATATATCTCCTCACTGTACCTGAAAACAAGATTGGATATACTGAAAAACAAGACAGGTGGAATACCTACCTACCTTGAGGTTTGCAAGTCTGAAATGAAAATGCTTGCTTTGACCAAAAGCAGATCTGTTGGAAACAGTCCACTCCAATAAATCTCCTGGTTCCCTATTTTAGGGCATTCTCACCCATTCTACTCAACATAAAACTTGACAAAAAAATACACAAATATAATGTGTAGATGTCTTTCTTTGCAGCGTCCAAGTTGCTGGCAGCTTTAGTTTTGGAGAAATCCAGCAAACTTTGCAAATTTCCAGCTTGGCACCACACTGTCTGCCAGAGTGAGGGACTGCAAAAGGAGGCGATTTTCCATGGGACAAAGAAGTCATTTCCTAGACTCTGGGTATGAGCAGAGAGGTGGAATTTTGGGCTCTAAGGATTTGCAGGGTCCAACTTGCTGGCAGATTTAGTGTTGGAGAAATACAGCAAAGTTTACTAATTACAAGCTTCATACACCACTGCCTGCCACTGCTAGAAGCCGCAAACAGAAGCCATTTTCCATGGGAAAAAGAAGTCATTTCCCCAGGGTCTGGGTATCAAATGAAAGGTGGCCTTTGGGGCTGAAAGGACTTGCAGGGTCCTAGTTGCTGTCAGCTTTGGGTTTGGAGGAATCCAGCAAAGTCTGCAAATTTCCAGCTTGGCACTGCCTTGTCGGCCAGGGGGAGTGGCCACAAAAGGAAGCCATTTTACAGGGGAAAAAGAAGTCATTTCCCTAGGGTCTGGGTATCAGATGAAAGCTGGCATTTGAGGCTAAAAGGACTTGTAGGGTCCTCGTCACTGGCAGCTTTAGATTTAGAGATATCCAGCAAAGTTTCCCAATTTCTAACTTGGCGCATATCTGTCTGCCTGTGTGTGTGGCCGCAAACGGAGGCCATTTTCTGTGGGATAAAGAAGTCATCTCCCCCAGACCATAGGGTCTGGAGGTCAGATGAAAGGTGCCGTTTGGGGCTCTAAGGACTTGCAGGGTCCTACTTGCTAGCAGCTTTAATTCTGGAGCAATCCAGCAAATTTTGCCAATTTTGAGCTTGCACCTGCCCTGTGGGCCACGGTGAGTGGCCACAAATGGAAGTCATTTTCCATGGGAAAAAAATCTCCTTTCCCTATGGTCAGAGTATCAGATTAAAGGTGGCTTTCGGTGCTCTGAGGACTTGAAGAGTCCTAGTTGAAGGCAGCTTTAGATTTGCAAAAATGCAGCAAAATTTTCCAATTTCGAGTTTGGTACCCACCTGTCTGCCAGGGTGAGTGGCTGCAAACGGAAGCCATTTTTCCTAGGAAAAAGGAGTCATTTCCCCAGGGTCTGGGGATCAGATGAAAGGTGGCGTTTGGGGTTCGAAGGACTTGCAGGATCTTAGGGACAGGCAGCTTTGGGTGTAGAGAAATCCGACTAGGTTTGCCAATTTCTCGCATGGTGCCACCCTGATGGCAAAGACAAGTGGTCCCAAACAGGGGCCATTTTCCAGGGGAAAAGAAGCCATTTTCTCAGGGTCTGGGTATCAGAAAAAAGGTGACTTTTAGGGCGCAAAGCACTTGCAGGGTCCTAGTTGCTGGCAGCTTTAGTTTTGGAGAAATTCAGGAAAGTTTGCCAATTTCGAACTTGGCGCTGTCCTGTCGGTCAGGGCAAGATGCTACAAACGGCAGCCATTTTCCATGGGAAACAGGAGTCATTTCCCCAGGGTCTGGGTATCAGATGAAAGGTGGCTTTCAAAGCTGTAAGAACTTGCAGGGTCCTAGTTGCTGGCAGCTTTAGTTTTGGAGAAATCCAGCAAAGACGACAATTTCCAGTCTGGTGCCGCCCTGTCGGCCAGGATGAGTGGCCTCAAACTGAGGCCATTTTCTGCGTGGAGAAGAAGTCCTTTCCTCAGGGTCTGCATATCAGTTCAAATGTAACTTTTAGTGCTCAAAATCCCTGCAGGGCCCTAGTTACTGGCAGCTTTAGTTTTGGAGAAATCCAGCAAAGTTTGCCCGTTTGGAGCATGGCCCAGCCCTGTTGCCCAGGCTGAGATGCTGCAAACGGAGGCAATTTTCCATGGGAAACAGGAGTAATTTTCCAAGAGTCTCAGTATCAGATGAAAGGTGGCCTCTGGGGCTCTACGAACGTGCAAGGTCCTAGTTGCTGGCAGCTTTAGTTTTGGAGAAACCCATCAAAGTTTGCCAATTTTGAACTTGGCACCCTCCTGTCAGTCCGGGCGAGAAGTAGCAAATGGAGGACACTTTCTGTGGGAAAAAGAAGTCATTTCCTCATGGTCTGGGTATCAGATGAAAAGTGGCATTTGGGGTTCAAAGGACTTGCAGGGTCCTAGTTGCTGGCAGCTTTAGTTTTGGAGAAATTCAGTAAAGTTTGCCAATTTCTAACCTGGTGCCGCCCTGTTGGTCAGGGCAAGATGCTGAAAACGGAGGCCATTTTCCATGGAAAAAGAAGTCCTTTCCTCAGAGTCTGGGTATCAGTTGAAAGGCGACTTTTACAGCTCTAAAACCTAGGAGGGTCCTAGCTGGAGGCAGCTTTGGTTTTGGAGATATCCAGGAAAGTTTGCCAATTTCCAGCCTGGCGCTGTGCTATCAGTCGCGGCTAAATGCTAGAAAGGTTGGCCATCTTCCATGGGAAACAGGAGTCATTTCCCCAGGGTCTGGGTATCAGATGAAAGGTGGCTTTTGAAGCTCTAAGGACTTGCTGGGTCCTAGTTGCTGGCAGCTTTAGTTTTGGAGAAATCTAGAGAAGATTGCCAATTTTTAAACTGTCGCTGCCCTGTTGGCCAGAACGAGTGGCCTCAAAGAGAGCCTATTTTCCATGGGAAACAGGAGTCATTACCCTAGGGACTGGGGATCAGTTGAATGGTGGCCTTTGAGGCTCTAAGGACTTGCAGGCTCCTAGCTGCTGGCAGCTTTAGTTTTGGAGAAATCCAGCAAAGTTTGCCTGTTTGGAGCATGGCATGGCCCTGTCGGCCAAGGCAAGATGTTGCAAAGGGAGGCAATTTTCCATGGGAAACAGGAGTCATTTTCCCAGAGTCTCAGTATCAGATGAAAGGTGGTCTCTGGGGCTCTATGAACTTGCAAGGACCTAGTTGCTGGCAGCTTAATTTTGGAGAAATCCAGCAAAGCTTGCCAATTTCTAACCTGGTACCGCCCTGTCAGTCAGGGCAAGATGCTGCAAACGGAGGCCATTTCCTGTGGAAAAAGACGTCATTTTCCCCAGTGTCTGGATATCAGTTGAAAGGTGGGTTTTGAAGCTCTATGGACTTGCAGGGTCCTAGTTGCTGGCAGCTTTAGTTTTGGATTAATCCAGCAAAGTTTGCCAATTTCTAAACTTTTGCTGCCCTGTCAGTTAGGGTGAGATGCTACTAATGGTGGCCATTTTCCCTGGGAAACAGGAATCTTTACCCTAGGGTCTGGGTATCAGATGAAGGTGGCTTTTGAAGCTCTAAAGACTTGCCGGGTCCTAGTTGCTGGCAGCTTTAGTTTTGGAGAAATCCAGCAGAGATTGCCAATTTTTAAACTGTCACTGCCATGTCGGCCTGGACGAGTGGCCTTAAACAGAGCCTATATTCCATAGAAAAAAAAAGTCATTTCCCTGGGGTCTGGGGATCAGTTGAAAGGTGGCCTTTGAGGCTCTAAAGGATTGCAAGGCCTTCATTGCTGGCAGTTTTAGTTTTGGAGAAATCTAGAGAAGATTGCCAATTTCTAACCTGACGCCACCATGTCAGTCAGGGCGAGATGCTGCAAACGGAGGCCATTTTCTGTGGGAAAAAGAAGTCTTTTCCTCAGGGTCTGGATATCAGTTAAAAGGTGGCTTATGAAGCTCTAAGGACTTGCCGGGTTGTAGTTGCTGGCAGCTTTAGCTTTGCAGAAATCCAGGAAAGTTTGCCAATTTCTGAAATGTCACTGCCCTGTCGGTCAGGGCGAGATGCTACAAACGGTGGCCATTTTCCATGGGAAACAGGAGTCCTTACCCTAGGGTCTGGGTATCAGATGAAAGGTGGCCTTGGAGGCTCTAAGCGCCTGCAGGGTCCTAGTTGCTGGCACCTTTAGTTTTGGCTGGAGAAATCCAGCCAAGATTGCCAATTTCCAGCCTTGTGTCACCCTGTCGGTCAGGGCTAGATGCTAAAAATACTGGCACTTTTCATGGGGAACAGGAGTCATTTCCCCAGGGTCTGGGTGTCAGTTGAAAGGTGGCTTGTGAAGCTGTAAGGACTTGCAGGGTCCTAGTTACTGACAGCTTTAGTTTTGGAGAAATACAACAATATTTGCCAATTTCTAACCTGGCACTCTCCTGTGAGTCAGGGCGAGATGCTGCAAACGGAGGCCATTTTCTGTCGGAGAAAGAAGGCCTTTCCCCAGGATCTGGATATCAGTTGAACGGTGGCTTATGAAGCTCTAAGGACTTGCAGGGTCCTAGTTGCTGGCAGCTTTAGTTTTGGAGAAATACAACAAAGTTTGCCAATTTCTAACCTGTCGCAACCCTGTTGGCCAGGACGAGTGGCCTGAAACAGAGCCAATTTTTCATGGAAAAAGAAGTCATTTGCATAGGGTCTAGGGATGTTGAAAGGTGGCCTTTGAGGCTTTAAGTGCTTGCAGGGTCCTCGCTGCTGGTAGCTTTAGTTTTGGAGAAATCTAGTGAAGTTTGCCAATTTCTAACCTGGCGCCACCATGTCAGTCAGGCCGAGATGCTGCAAACAGAGGCCGTTTTCGGTGGGAAAACGAAGTTTTTTCCCCAGGGTCTGGATATCAGTTGAAAGGTGGCTTATGAAGCTCTAAGGACTAGCAGGGTCCTAGCTGCTGGCAGCTTTAGTTTTGGAGAAATCCAGGAAAGTTTGCCAATTTCTAAACTGTTGCCGCCCTGTTGGCCAGAGCGAGTGGCTTCAAATGGAGGTAATTTTCTGCGTGAAGATGTCCTTTCCTCAGGGTCTGGGTATCGGTTGAAAGGCAACTTGTATTGGTCTAAAACTTTGCAGGGGCCCTAGCTGCTGGCAGCTTTTGTCTTGCAGAAATCCAGCAAAGTTTGCCTCTTTGGAGCATGGCACGGCACTGTCAGCTAGAGCGAGGTGTTGTAAAGGGAGGCAATTTTTCATGGGAAACAGGAGTAATTTTCCCAGAGTCTCAGTATCAGATGAAAGGTGGCCTCTGTGGCTCTATCCACTTGCAGGGTCCTAGTTGCTGACAGCTTTAGTTTTGGAGAAATACAACAATATTTGCCAATTTCTAACCTGGGACCCTTTCCGTCAGTCATGGCGAGATGCTGCAAACGGAGGCCATTTTCTGTCGGAGAAAGAAGGCCTTTCCACAGGATCTGGATATCAGTTGAATGGTGGCTTATGAAGCTCTAAGGACTTGCAGGGCCCTAGTTGCTGGCAGCTTTAGTTTTGGAGAAATCCAGCAAAATTTTCCAATTTCTAAACTGTCGCCGCCCTGTCGGCCAGGACGAGTGGCCTCAAACATAACCTATTTTCCATGGAAAAAAGAAGTCATTTCCCTAGGGTCTGGGTATCAGTTGAAAGTGGCCTCTGAGCCTCTAAGTTCTTGCAGGGTCCCAGTTTCTGGCAGCTTTAGTTTTGGAGAAATCTAGAGAAGTTTGCCAGTTTCTAACCTGGCGCCCCCCTGTCGGTCAGGGCGAGATTCTGCAAACGGAGGCCATTTTCTGTGGGAAAAAGAAGTCTTTTCCTCAGGGTCTGGATATCAGTTGAAAGGTGGCTTTTTAAGCTCTAAGGACTTGCCGGGTCCTAGTTGATGGCAGCTTTAGTTTTGAAGAAATCCAGCAAAATGTTCCAGTTTTTAAACTGGCACCACCCTGTCAGTCAGGGCGGGATGCTACAAACGGTGGCAATTTTCCATGGGAAACAGGAGTCATTACCCTGGGGTCTGGGTATCGAAGGAAAGGTGGCTTATGAAGCTCTAAGGACTTGCAGGGTCCTAGTTTCTGGCAGCTTTAGTTTTGAAGAAATCCAGCAAAGTTTGCCAATTTCTAAACTTTCACTGCCCTGTCGGCCAGAGCGAATGGCCTCAAACGGAGGCCATTTTCTGCGTGGAGAAGAAGTCCTTTCCTCAGGGTCTGGGTATCGGTTGAAAGGCAACATGTATTGCTCTAAGGCCTTGCAGGGTCCTAGCTGCTGGCAGCTTTAGTTTTGTAGAAATCCAGCAAAGTTTGTCTCTTTGGAGCATGGCTCAGCCCCGTTGGCCAGGCCGAGATGCTGCAAAGGTAGGCAATTTTCCATGGGAAGCAGGAGTCATTTTCCCAGAGTCTCAGTATCAGATGAAAGGTGGCCTCTGGGGCTCTATGAACTTGCAGGGTCCTAGTTGCTGGCAGGTTTAGTTTTGGAGACATCCAGCAAAGTTGGCCAGTTTCTATACTGTCGCTGCCCTGTCGACCAGGATGACTGGCCTCAAAGAGAGGCTATTTTCCATTGAAAATAGAAGTCATTTCCATAGGGTCTGGGAATCAGTTGAAAGGTGGCCTTGGAGGCTCGAAGCGCTTGCAGGGTCCTTGTCGCTGGCAGCTTTAGTTTTGGAGAAATCCAGCAAAGTTTGCCAATTTCCAGCCTGGCGTCACCATGTCAGTCAGGGCGAGATGCTAAAAATGATGACCATTCTCCATGGGAAACAGGAGTCATTTCCCCAGGGTCTGGGTATCAGTTGAAATGTGGCTTTTGAAGGTGTAAGGGCTTGCAGGGTCCTAGTTTCTGGCAGCTTTAGTTTTGGAGAAATCCAGGAAAGTTTGCCAATTTCTAAACTGTCGCTGTCCTGTCGGTCAGGGTGAGATGCTACAAACGGTAGCCATTTTCCATGGGAAACAGGAGTCCTTACCCTAGGGTCTGGGTATCAAAGGAAAGGTGGCTTGTGAAGCTGTAAGGACTTGCAGGGTCCTAGTTGCTGACAGCTTTAGTTTTGGAGAAATACAACAAAGTTTGCCAATTTCTAAACTTTCGCTGCCCTGTCGGCCAGAGCGAATGGCCTCAAATGGAGGCCATTTTCTGCATGGAGAAGAAGTCCTTTCCTCAGGGTCTAGCTATCAGTTGAAATGCAACTTGTATTGCTCTAAGGCCTTGCAGGGTCCTAGCTGCTGGCAGCTTTAGTTTTGGAGAAATCCAGCAAAGATTGCCTTTTTGGAGCATGGCCCGGCCCTGTTAGCCAGGCCAAGATGCTGCAAAGGCAGGCAATTTTTCATGGGAAACAGGAGTAATTTTCCCAGAGTCTCAGTATCAGATGAAAGGTGGCCTCTGTGGCTCTATCAACTTGCAGGGTCCTAGCTGCTGACAGCTATAGTTTTCGAGAAATACAACAAAGTTTGCTAATTTCAAACCTGAAACCCTGTCCGTCAGTATGGGCGAGATGCTGTAAACGGAGGCCATTTTCTGTGGGAAAAAGAAGTCCTTTCCCCAGGATCTGTGTATCAGATGAAAGGTGGCTTTGAAGCTCTAAGGACCTGCAGGGCCCTAGTTGCTGGCAGCTTTAGTTTTGGAGAAGTCCAGCAAAGTTTGCCAATTTCTAAACTGTTGCCGCCCTGTCGGCCAGAGCGAGTGGCTTCAAATGGAGGTAATTTTCTGCGTGAAGATGTCCTTTCCTCAGGGTCTGGGTATGGGTTGAAAGGCGACTTGTATTGGTCTAAAACTTTGCAGGGGCCCTAGCTGCTGGCAGCTTTTGTCTTGCAGAAATCCAGCAAAGTTTGCCTGTTTGGAGCATGGCACGGCCCTGTCACCTAGGGCGAGATGTTGTAAAGGGAGGCAATTTTTCATGGGAAACAGGAGTAATTTTCCCAGAGTCTCAGTATCAGATGAAAGGTGGCCTCTGTGGCTCTATCAACTTGCAGGGTCATAGTTGCTGGCAGCTTTAGTTTTGGAGAAATACAACATTTGCCAATTTCCCACGTGGCACCCTTCTGTCAGTCAGGGTGAGATGCTGTAAATGGAGGCCATCTTCTGTGGGAAAAAGAAGTCCTTTCCCCAGGATCTGGATATTACTTGAACGGTAGCTTATGAAGCTCTAAGGACTTGCAGGGTCCTAGTTGATGGCAGCTTTAGTTTTGGAGAAATCCTGCAAGGTTTGCCAATTTTTAAACTGTCGCCGCCCTGTTGGCCATGACGAGTCTCCTCAAACAGAGCCTATTTTCCATGGGAAAAAGAAGTAATTTCCCTAGGGTCTGGGGATCAGTTGAAAGGTGGCCATTGAGGCTCTAAGGTCTTGCAGTGGCCTCCATGCTGCCAGCTTTAGTTTTAGATAAATCCAGTTAAGTTTACCAATTTTTAACCTGGCACCAACCTGTCGGTCACGGTGACATTCTGTAAACGGAGGCCATTTTCCATGGGAAAAAGAAGTCTTTTCCCCAGGCTCTGGGTATCAGACGAAAAGTGACATTCAGGGCGCAAAGCACTTGAGGTGTCCTAGTTGCTGGCAGCTTTAGTTTTGGAGAAATCCAGCAAAGTTGGCCAATTTCTAACCTGGTGCCACCCTGTCAGCCAGAGAGAGAGGCCTCAAACGGAGGCCATTTTCTGCGTGGAGAAGAAGTCCTTTCCTCAGGGTCTGGGTATCGGTTGAAAGGCGACATGTATTGCTCTAAGGCCTTGCAGGGTCCTAGCTGCTGGCAGCTTTAGTTTTGGAGAAATCCAGCAAAGTTTGCCCGTTTGGCCCATGGCAGAGCCCTGTCAGCAAGGCGTGATGCTGGAAATGAAGGTCATTTTCTGTGGGAAAAAGAAGTCCTTTCCTCAGCGTCTGGGTTTGTGATGGTGGTCACAGGGGTTTTGGTGTGAAGTAAGAGACGAGATCCTTGACTTCACGATCAGAAAGCTTGATTTATTATTTTATAATATATATATATACTATACTATATTATACTAAAAGAAAAAGAAAGGAGAGTTCCAGAGGCTGCTATCTAATCTAACAATAGAAAACTAAAGAATGATAACACACAAGCTGGCCTTGACAGACTGCGAGAGCCAGCTCTGCTGTGACTGGTCGCTGAACCAAAACATCCACACCAGAGCAATAATGGGTCACGCTGTTGCATTCCACAGCAGCAGATAATTATTGTTTACATTTTGTTTCTGGGGCCTCAGCTTCCCAGCAGGAAAAAATCCTAAAGAAAGGATTTTAGTTAAAAGGATATCTCCAACATGGGGTCAGTTGAAAGGTGAATTTTAGTGCTCTAAAACCTTGCAGGGGTCTTGGCTGCTGGCAGCTTTAGTTTTGGAGAAATACAACAAAGTTTGCCAATTTCGAACCTGGCACCCTCCTGTCAGTCAGGGCAAGATGTTGCAAATGGAGGCCACTTTCTGTGGGAGAAAGAAGTCATTTCCTCAGGGTCTGGGTATCAGTTGAAAGGTAACGTTTGGGGCTCTAAGGACTTGCAGGGTGCTAGTCGCCCTCAGCTTTCAGTTTGGAGAAATCCAGCAAAGTTTGCAAATTTCCAGCTTGGCACCGCCTCCTCGGCCAGGGGTAGTGGCCGCAAAGGGAAGCCATTTTCCAGGGGAAAAAGAAGTCCTTTCCTCAGGGTCTGGGTATCACTTGAAAGGTGACTTTTGAAGCTCTAAAACCTTGGAGGGTCCTAGCTGGTGGCAGCTTTAAATTTGGAGAAATACAACAAAGTTTGCCAATTTTGTAGCCTGGCGCTACAAGGGCGAGATGCTGCAAACAGTGGCCATTTTCCATGGGAAACAGGAGTCATTTCCCCAGGGTCTGGGTATCAGTTTAAAGGTTGCTTTTGAAGCTCTAAGGACTTGCCGGGTCCTAGTTGCTGGCAGCTTTAGTTTTGGAGAAATCCAGCAAAGTTTTCCAATTTCTAACCTGTTGCTGCCCTGTCGGCCCGGACGAGTGGCCTCAAACATAGCCCCATTTCCATGGAAAAAAGAAGTCCTTTCCCCAGGGTCTGGATATCAGATGAAAGGTGGCTTTTGAAGCTCTAAGGACTTGCAGGGTCCTAGTCGCTGGTAGCTTTAGTTTTGGAGAAATCCAGGAAGGTTTGCCAATTTCGAGCTTTGCACTGCCCGGTCAGCCAGGGCGAGATGCTACAAACAGAGGCCATTTCCATGGGAAAAAGAAGTCCTTTCCTCTGGGTCAGGGTATCAGGTGAAAGGTGGCCTTTGGCGCTCTACAGACTTGCAGGGTCCTAATTGCTAAAATCTTTAGTTATAGAGAAATCCAGCAAAGTTTGCCAATTTAGAGCTAGGCACTGCCCTGTCGGCCCAGGCGAGGAATTTGCTTAGCCAGTGTCAGTCTTAAGCATGCATATCAGAAGATCTTTCTATAGCTGGGGAATTTTCCCATGAAAGGGATTCAGTTATGGAAGAGACACTTATTCCAGAGTTTTACATTCTTCTTGAACACTACTTAAGGAACTTAGATCCCATGTCCATTTGGATCTCTCTCCGGACAGAACTTTGTCATGCCAGTCCCTAAAATGCATCTCTAAGAGAATTCACTAGCACTGAATGAATGAGAGTGGAAGGGGTCAGTTGGGCACACCAGGCCCACCCCCCCTGCTTAAACCAGGATACTTAGAGCCTCTTGCCCAAGATTATATCTTAATAACTTTTAATGTCTTCAAAGAGGCAGGCTCCACAATCTTTCTGGGCAGTCTGTGCCGTGGTTCAGTCACTGTCACAGACATTTCCTTTATGAAAAATCCTCTCTCAGCATTTTTCCTGCTGAAGCTGAGAAGTTCAGCAACAAGATGTAAACAATAGATTGTCTGCTGCTGTGGAATGCAACAGGTGGATCTGTGATTGGTCTGGTGTGGATGTTTTGGTTCAGTGACCAGTCACAGCAGAGCTAGCTCTCGGAGTTTGTCAAGGCCAGCTTGTGTGTTATCATTCTTTACTTTTCTTAGCTTAGCTTAGCAGCTTCTGGAAACTCTCCTTTCTTTTTCTTTTTAGTATAGTATAGTATATGTATATATCATAAAATAATAAACCAAGCCTTGTGTAATGGAGTCAAGGATCTCGTCTCTTCCTTTACCCAAACACCCTTGTGACCACTGTCACAAGTCACCCTCACAGTAAAAAATAATTTTGTGATGTTCAGAGGCAATCTCCTGTATTTCAGTGTGTGCCCACTGCCTCTTGTCTTTTCACTGAACATCACCGAAAAGACACTGGTTCCCTCCTCTTTGCACTATTCCTTCTGGTATGTATGTATGCTGCCATGTAGATGCCATGTGTTTAAATGTCAAAAACCTCCCTGAAGCCAAGGCAGACAATATCCCCTTCATCTACCAGGCAGGTTGATTCATCAGGGGAGTTTAAAAAGTTGTTCAGCATGAAGTTCCCCTGGTAAATCCATGCTGACTATGTTATTTTGTCCTCCTTCATGTGCTGCAGTGATTTCCAAGCCCGACTGACAAGCAGCACTGTCAGCAGCCAGTTGGGGCACCGACCCACTCACGGGACCCCTCAGCTCAGGAGAGAGCTTTGGCTCAAGGCTCGCCGCCTAGGGAGACCTCCCACGTTATAGTGCGGAGGCGTCTCCCCTGGACTGGGCTGGAATCCTCAGCGGCCAACAAGAGAGAAAGAAGGACTCTTGGCTGTGGCAGGTCTTGGGTTTATTACAAATCCAATGAAAGGCAAACAGACAAGAGCACCGAGGGGCGGGTGCAGTTGGGTTATAAAGGATACAGAGAGAAAGGGTGGCGCCCGTCCTCGGACAAATTAAATACAGAACACAAATGATAGACGTATCAGAGAAACCAATAAAAACAATGTTGGGGAGGGGACCCAGCACCTGAACCAATCACTCTCAGCCCAGGATAGAAGGTTTTAGGGAGAGAGGCAGGGACAGAGAGTGATGGACAGGGGGCTGGGAGAAGAAAACTAATTTGTTGCTGTGGGGACCAGGGAGGGGTGTGGGGAGAACCATGACAACAGGATAACTGACAGATACTGAATCCAGGGCAAGGGTGGGAGAGAAAACTGGGGCAGAACCCTTAAGTGAACAAAGCGGGGGGACTAGAACAAACCATTGCATGCACCGCAACATTCATGTGCCTGGCAATGCTTTCCAGGAATAGCTGCTCCATCAACTTCCTGGGGATAAAAATGAAGCTGACTGGCTTATACTTTTCCAAGTCCTCCTAGCTGCCTTTTTTGAAGATGGGCGACATTTGCTTTCATCCAGTCTTTGGGCACTTTCCTCAGTCACCACGATCCATCAAACATGATTAGGAGTGGCCTCAGAATAACATCTGCTAATACCCTTGAGACCTGTGGATCCATCTCAACAGGGCCTGTGGACTTCACGGAATACGTACCAATTCAGTGACTGTGCCCATAAAAGTTTGCATGGGATAACAGGACATATTAACAGGTACCTGAAGAGTGAGTGAAAAGCTATGGAAGCAATGCAAAAGGACAAAGACTGGAGTTCCCTTTTAAGACAAAGCATCCTATCATGGAGCTGAGAAGCTTTAGGTCTAGGTAAGCTTCTCCTCTGAGAGGATGCAGAAGACATTCTTTTACCCTATCCAGTAATAAAATATGTTGACCGTTAACTTGCAATACAAAAAATGAAATTATTTCCAAAATTGTTGCCGCCTAACTAGACAATAATGTACTGGCTGGGCATTCCCCCAACAAATGACAGCATCTGCTTGATGTCTCTTATCCCTACAGACTATTCAAATTAGGTCATTTGAGTGGGGATTACTGGTCTTTGAACTTTCTTTCTGATGAATTTGGAATATTTACTGAAACAAGGACCTGAAGATGAAAACTTCATTTCCCATCAGTGCACTTCAACATCCATGGCTGTAATGCCATTGTTTCTCACCGAGTCAAGAATTTATGACTACGAAGTGGATCAGCTCCAAAAGGAAAGATAAAGGCTGGATAATATTCTCTCTTGGTAAAGCTATTTACCTCAAATGAAGTGACTAAATTCTAATCACTCACTGGTCTAAAGCTTCAGGGAGAGGGAGATGGACTGGGTTTCCTTCCACTGCCGTTCTCTTTGTCACCTCAGTGTTTAATAGGGGCATGCAGACATTCAAAAGATAGCTTTGCTGAATTCATAAAATTCAGTCTTAAAAAATAACTTTTTAGCAACTGAAATGAAAAGAACAAATAAAATGCAATTAATTCCACAGAAGATTGAAATGATTATTTTTTCATTTTGCATTTGAGGATGTATATTGTCTAAGTTTGTCTTGTGTTGTTCCATAGGTTTTCTAACTGGCACACCTTTCTTTATGAATGGACTGTCCTTTCCTAAATAGTCTCATATGGAGGAACATGCTTCTGATAAGAACAGCACTAGGATGTCTTTACTTGACCTTTTATTTTTACTGATGCTTGGTCCTCGGAAATGAATGGGTTTTTAAAATTGAAATGTGTTACTATTGTTCCCACAGAGTAAGCCACAGACTCTTCTGGTCAGAGCTGCCGCTAGTCAGCTATTCTCCTATCTGCCTTTAAGTAGTTGAATGTTCTGGTCTAAAAGTAGAGCCTTCTATGTAGCCATGCTCTTAGTTGCCAGCGTCATTTTGAATCCAAACACCCTCCTGTAAGGGACCGCTGATTCTGTAGTCAACTAAGGAGAAAAAAGTGGTCCATCCATGCTTCCTGATTTAAAATATAAAGGTACATAAAGGTGTGGTGTTCCTAAACAAAATTCTCTGGAGTTGAACACTATTTATCTTTGCAGTGTTTCTTCAACTCACTTGCAAGTCATTTGTGCGCTAGGTTATTGTGAGAATTGCTTAGTTTGAAGATGATTAAAAAGGGTATGAGTATACTTTTGTGCCTCTGCTATAAGGATGCTTTTCAAATCCATACAAACTTCCTGCAAATGCAAAAACATGCATCCTGTATTGTCCTAGGTTACAATATAAAAATGTATTCTGTTCCCATCCTCAAGAGCTGCTGAAACCAGGAGGGACATCATTTTTTCCTTATCTCCTGTTAACGGACCCATCAATGTCTTGCCACATGACTCAGAGATTACTCCCTCCGGGAGCCATTTCTGTTCAACGGGTAATCAAGGACTCATCACATGACTCAGAATGATATCTGCCCATTGCAAGGTGCTCCGCCTAGTAGAGAGGAGCTAAGCATCCCCAGCTGGATATAATCTGGGTTTTGGGACATCACAAACAGTCTTTCCACTGGATTCCCAGAGGAACGGCCACCCTTACCCATTGTTCTTCCAGAGGACAAGAGCTACCAGATGGTTTCTACAGGATCACCACTTCAACAAGACCATTTCTTCCAGACTGCTGCCACCACCTTAACTAGCAGGGTGTCAGGTTGTATTCTGTCAGTGGTTTTTCTTTTGTATTATTGCATGTATTTGGGTTTTTCCCCTTTTCCTAATAAATTGTATTTCTGACTTGGAGTCTTGCTGTGGTGCTGGATTTCTTCAGACCGACTAGCTCCTGACACCAACAGCGAGAGTGGGCCGCCCCCAGAAAGCTGTTGAATCCAGGGTGCAGCTGTAGGGCACAGCTGCTCTATGGCACAGGTGGACTGCATTGGGGATAGGACTGCGCTGAGGGCAGGGACAAGGAACAGGGAGAGGTCTTCTGTATGTTTTTCAAAGGAGTTTCTTCCCTGGAAGATCAGGGACAGAAAGACACTGACTCAAAGGCATACATCAACTTAAAAATGGGGAGAGGTCCTAGGGGAGGATACAATCTTTAACACACTGGGAGAAACTGGGGCTGGACCACAAGGTGGGGAATACTATGTTTAAACTAATAGGGAACTACAGGGGAGGAGAATAACTTAAACAAACCAATGGGGTTTTGAAGGATATAAAATGGATAGGGAAGTTTTTAGAGAAAAGGCTTGGGGAGGGATTGACATTCAGCGGGAGGAGGAACAGGGAACAAAAGGGCAGGTCTTTGGGGAGGTGGACAACTAGGGCAAAAACTAACAACACACAAGGAAAGGAACAATCCATTAATAATAAAATATGCTAAAACAGCACAAAACAGGAAGTATTATAAAACTCACTACTAGAACTGCATTACAATCAAAAACACACACTGCAACAGCATCTCTCACTGGTTTTGCTTTCATACCAGAAGAGGTGCCAACCGAAAAATTTGCAAACTTAAAAGTTAACTGGCTGCAGTTTTGATTTCCTTCTTATATATATCACCGAGGGGCTACCTGCTTGTCTAATTGGCTTAGCAGCATGCCTGTTCTTAGTGTCAAGCAGGGATTCACTTTGCCAGGCATGGAGGAAGCTTCTAGGAGCTTTTCACAAAAAGTCTCTTCTGTGGCTGGCTTCTTCCCTCCCCACCAAAAACCAAGCCATGCAAATCCAACACCTTAACTAATCCGTAGTACTTAGTACGCATCCAATAATTCCTTTTAAACAATACTTTACATTTTTTACCAAATGCACTGAAAAGAAATCGATTGTTGATATTGATCAAAATAGTTCCAGTTCAATAGAAATATTGGGTCATGCAACTCTGGTTTACATAACTATTTTTTGAACAATCAACAGAAGCTTTTTTCACCTCTAAAGAAATGTTTCCTGATGGTTTGGATCAGAAGATCCTGTATTGCCATCCTGTGATTTTTGTTTTGAAGGTCATAAGCTGTGCTCAGTGTTTGGGGTATATTCTTTGTTGTGCCTTGCATATATTTTGGATAGAAAGCCAGTATAGATGATGTTCTTGCTGCAGTAGCCATGCTAAATAAGGCAGAGCGTCTGGCTGATGTACTGGGGCTGTAGACTACCAACCAGTCGCCCAGGGCGGTGAGGATCTCTAAAGGAATATAATATTGGCTATGCTCTGGGATTTTTACAGAGAGAACGATCCTCATAGCTCTAATGATTTGTCTCTTGGAGTTCTGAAGAATATGTATTAAAGAAGAAGGCTGCCGTCTTTCCCAACAATCTTCCATGCATTCCAGAGGATCATTTAACTTCTTGTCTGAGAATGAAAGAAATATTACTAGCAATTAGTTCTTTTTCCCTGTCTGTGCATCACTGATTGAGTTTGGGTAGGTTATATTCTATTTCTTTTTTTTCTTTAAATATTACATTGTGAGGTGTTCCAAATTCCCAAATTCTACTTCACTTTATTTTGTATGCCAGACTGGTTCATCTTCTCTCTGCTGTATTATTGCAGGCCATATCTGAATGGATTTTTTTTTTTAATTTTGAACATTATTAGATTTAAATTGTATGAACAGAACACTTTATTTATCATTATTTTACCAGTTTGCAAGGAAATACAGAATTTGGAAGACAGGTGATGCGACTCCACTTGTGGTTTTCAATGGAAGAGAAGAATTACAATGTCCTACATTCACAGCATTGTTTACAGTAATATTGCAGCTAGTTTCCAGCAACTTAGGTCAGGTTCTGGAAGCAGGCACCCATGATAGTACAGAAGTCTAAACAGTTTCAATTTGGCGGCTTTTCTTGAAAAATAGCTAGTATGTCTCAATGTTGTGCTGTATCATGTTGTACAGGCTTTTCTTTTGACGTCTGAACTCCTTGCTGGACTTCTGTATCTCAGAATCAGCTACAGTAAACCTGTGTTTCCTTATAGCTTTAAGAATTTGGTTCTAATCTATAAAAGTAAGAAAAGGTTGCCATATTAATACAAGATAAAGAATATGTTAAGAAAGCAGTTAATGGCATGGGGTTTTTTCTACCAATTGGAGCAGAGATTTAGTTGTTTGATGGGGTTTTTTTTTGCTTCTCAATGGAATTTTAGAAGTGGTGGGGTAAGAAAGTGTGGATTTTTACAGGTTTGCCTTAAAAGAAGAATAACCGGGGAAACTGTTGAAAAGAATTAATCCAGAACTCTATGCCTTTCATACAGAGTTTCAGAAGTGAAAAGCAAGAGGAGAGAGTGCAGACAAGATGATTGAATAGAATGAATTCAAAATAGCTTTCTTTTCTCTCTGAATTACAGCTCTAAACCTTGGAGTATTAATAGGAAATACATTGCAATCTCTAAGATTTTAAAATGGATGATGAAGTTTTATATCCAGTAAAGTGTAAGGCTTCACATTTTAATCTGATTTGCATTTTGGTGAAAGCCTGGCATCTTTTGCAGTTTGCCAGATAACAAGGGATTTAGAACAGTAAGTATGCAAGTAATCTTTTGGACCCTTCATCTCCCTTCTTATGACAATGAACACATTTATTATGCTCCTATTTTTATTCCATCAGGGGATTTGATCATTCTTTGATCTTTCTTTTAGTCATTCTTTCCTTGTTTTCAATCACTCTAAGAGCATTAATCAAAACTATTCAGAAGTTCTTGGTCTGCAACAGTGACAAGCACTAGACTGGTAAGAGTCAGTGGGCATCAGCAGATCCCCTATGACAGCACCTGGTGGGCTGTTCCGGCAGGACTGATGTTTGTGGGGCTCGAATTCTATGAAATATAACATTTGAGGGATGGGAAAAATGGAAACATTCTGAACTTTCAACCCAACACATGAACAAGTAATAAGGCAGGTCACTTTCTGTGGAAATTTCTTTAGCCCCAGTGTTGTGGATGATGATCACTCTTCCAACCTCCTTTGGCCAGCTACCAGTGCAGACACGTTACTCTGCTTATGGACAGAAAACCAGAAGAAGTGATTTTTGACCAAAACACCTATCAGGACCTTAAAGTTTTTTGTTCCAAAATGTTTCAAGGCAGATAGGGAAACAATTCCATTTTCAAGAGTGTGTTGAGAAGACAAGGTTGAAAGTTAAAAACCATGGGTTTTGTTTCTATGTATGTTACTGATTGTGCTTATTATCTTAGTAATGTAATAGATATATATTTAGTAGGGTTTTTTTCTTTTTTATTTTTCTTGTTTTCTTTTTCTTTTTTTTTAATGCATCCTTAAGATAAAAGCATAACACAGAAAAGTACTGTGTTATGAGATGCCTCATGCTGAAAAACTTGTAGCTACTGCTAAGCCCCATTGGCCAATTCCTGCTTCATTTCTGAGAAGCTATAAAATTCCCATCTGTATTTTAGTTCTAACGATCTGTTGTTATGATGGAGATGCAAATTAAGAACAACCATTTTTGAATCGGTAGGGATGTATTTACCACTTTGTAGCTGCCTTTTCAGTTTCTGAGCCACTAATGAAAAAAAGGAGAAGTATCTACAATGTTTTCAACGTGTAGACCATCCACTACTGTCCACATGGTCAGATTCAAAGCCAAACTATCCTGTCTGGCCTCATTGGGAAGAATTTTTATTTGCATTCAAAATACTAGACTAGTATTTGATTTCCACCAGCAGAGTCCATTGGGCAGCTCCTATAATCTGCATTTCAATATTTAATCCTCCTCTGTGTTTACTGTGCAAAGTTCTTTCAGAATGAAGGTGTGCCCACTGTCTCACCAGCTGTAATGTTTGCAGCGAGTCTCCCACAGAAAGGAGCTGTAAAAAAGGCAAGCCAGGGCAGTGATTTCTGTTGCTCACTTGCAATACCCACAAATCAAAGCTACTTAGCCTAATTTAAGGCTGAAAAATAACATGTATTCAAAGGATTCAAAAAATCATCAGTCAATACTGCAGTTCAGTATTCAGGACAAGAGCACATCCCACAGGCTTAGAGAATTAGGGTTCTTTAGCCTGGTGAAGAGAAGATTGCATGGAGACCTCACAACACCTTCCGGTATCTGAAGGGAAGTAGGAGAGGGACTCTTCATTAGGAACTATGGAGACAGGACAATGGGCAATGGTTTCAAAGTGAAAGAAGGCAGGTTGAAATTAGATACTAGGAAGAAATTCTTCTTCTGTAAGGTTGGTGAGACACTGGCACAGACTGCCCAGAGAAGTTATGGACAGCCCAACTTGGTGTTCAAGACCAGGCTGGATGAGGCTCTGAGCGACCTGAGCAAGTAAAAGGTGTCCCTGCCCATGTCAGAGGGTTGGAACTAGATGGCTTTTAAGGTCTTTTTCAACCCCGGCCATTCTATGATCCTGTGATTCTGCTGTGGTAGTGTTGATGGAGCGTGTTCTGCATGTTGGCCATTTCCAATATACCATTGGTTCCGGGTGCCATACACTAGCTTGCTCCCTGAAAATTCTGTCAGAATGAAAAACACCTCTATATATATTATACACATAATAAATGAACAAATGGGTTTGCACATTTGTCCACTAAGTTGTTGATAAGATTGCTGTGAAGTTTCATTTGGCTCTTGTTTGCTCATGAGGTCGACGATCCTTGTGTCAGCTGCCTCAAAGGCAGCATTTGCCTCCTCCTCCTCCCTTCTCCCTCCTCCCTCTTTCAATTTCTTTCTGTTGACAATTTAATGTCGTTTTCCCTTTCATACCTGAAAATCCCTGCATGCTTATGGGTTTTCTCCCTTTTCATACAGATCTTCTTCCACTCTTGACAATCCATACTTTTCATACCATAAGGGCATGCTTGCAGGCATAAAAGACTTTGATTCCGTATTATATCTATGGGAATTTAATTAATAGCTTCATACCTTTTCATAGAAACAGTAGGGAAATGATAGCTTGTTCCCTGAAGTACATTAGGAAGAGAATGAAACATTAATCATGTGGAGTGGAAAAATTGCTATCTATTTTCTTCCAAGAACTACCCCAAAAGATGCAGGGGGTGATGAAGCCTGGCTAGATGAGTTTCCCTTCTAATGGAAGGAAACTACCATGCCACTTCATACAAGTCAGTCCTATAGAAGAGAGAAACTCACTTCTGGGAACATTGAAGGATTTGAATGCAGAGTCACACTCATCTTTTGTTTCTTTGCTGTCTGCTTGGCATGGAACACGATGCTTTGAAGAGGGAAGTGCCTAACAGGCATTCCACTTTACAAACACATATGCTTCTCTCTTCTGAGACCTCAGCACAGAGCCCTTATTGGCATGGTACTTCAAGGTAAGAAGGAGCGGGCAGAGAGCACTGCGAACTGACAACGGTTTGCAGGTTGTATAGGAAAGAGGACTGCCCCTTGAATGTGGTGCAAATAGAAATTTCCACCAGTTTCAGGGGTACTCTCCCACCAAACTTGTTGTCCTGGCACATTTTCTCTCTGTGAAATGCTTTGCGGTATGATCTGGATGACAAGAGATGCAGAATACGGGGCTATGTAGTGCTGAGAATGTAAGTGCCTGGCCCAAGCGTCTTTTGGCAGAAGCAGTGCACTAGAGCCCTTGGCTGCTGCCACAATGATCTGTGTGAGAAATAGATGCCTATTCCCCTCCGGGATAGCAAAAGCAGGACTGGTTACAAGAGTCGAAGGGCACTGGGCTGGTGACTGCAGCATACCAGCTGTAAAAGGAGCATGACTCTTACTGGCCTACCAACTAAACTCACAGTGGCAGTCATAAGGATTAAAGTTCAGCAAGAGCTACTTGTGCTGCTACCTCTGGCCCTTCCAACCCTTCTGTGGAAACAAATGTGCCTTCCTTTAGGTTCCGAGATCCAGAGAACACAATGCAGCAGAGAAGGGAAGGACAGAGTGCACTGGTGAGTTTGATGTGGCTTATGTGGGGCAGGCGGAAGGTGCAGCCCAAGGCTCGCTTTTATTTCTAGAGCCTTTTTCTATGCAAACAGCTGCTGGACGTTTGCAACAAAGATGCGAGAGTGAAAAAGTGAGGGCAGGTCTATGTGGGAAAGAAGATACAGAGCATTGTGCGCAGTTTAAACCCTGTTTAGAAAAAAAAAGGAGGTACTTTGAGAACATCTTCTGTCTTGACACTTCTACTTGTGTGACCTCTAGCTGCTTGGACACGGCCGCAATGAAAGAATGTGAAAATATTTGCGCTGCCAATGTCAGTTTGCACAGGAAAGAGGGCAGGTTGGCAAATGCCTTCTGTCCTGGCACATCTGTCAGCCAGACGTGCAGCTGAAAATATTTGGCTGTAGTGATAGTCTCTGTCACTTTGAGAGAATGTGCTGATGCGCGTATATATATCATTGAGAAAGAACATGCAAATCACTAGTATGTTTCATTTGGTTGACAGACTGCAAAGGGACCGTTATGGTCAGCACTGCCTTTTTGTTGTAGGACTTTTTCTTTGAGAGCAGCCACTGGAGACTTTGAAGCGGTTTGGGATCTTCAAGCGTTAGAGTTCAAGATGGTACATAAATCTTGAGGGAAAGTGCATATCTCCAGGGAGCTGGATGCAGTTCAGTGGGTGTGAGTTACATGTTGAGCAGCTGATGGCCCAGAAAACGTTCTAAAATAAGAGGCTGTGCTGCAATTGCCTTTTATTTTGAAGCTTATAAACTGTGCAGCCAACAATGAAATTATTCCTCTTCCTTCTCTGCTACATGCAGGATCCCATTTTGTCAGTGCCCAAGAGCCAGGATCCACAGCAGAGCTCTTGCCCCCGCACTGCTCCCACACGAACAGGGCTGGGCTAGAAAAGTGCTTGTCTTTTTCCTGGGCACTGTCAGCACTCATCTAAATAACCACATCACAGCATTGTCAACTCAAAAACCAAGGACACGCACTGAGCCCAGCTTGAAACCACCCCCAGGACACAGCCAAGTCAGAAACATCCCTGCTCTCTAATTAACTCTGTCAGGACAAAAAGATTTCACCGATCTTCCCCTTCCAAGTGGATACTCTTCTTTGCCCCACACTCAAAGGCCAACACCAGCTCTTCTGCCCTAACAAATTTTTCTCTCATGTAGAGTCTGGTAACAAACTTGAAAACGTCGGCCGAGCTCGCAACAGAGCTCGCAAAAATGTTGGTGGAGAAAGCTCTTTGCTGCCTACAATTTCAATTGCACCAATCAAACTATAAAGACACACCCTGCTATCGCCACTTTCCTTCTCAGCTCTAGGTACCACTGTAAGCCTTCAATCTCTCAGAGTCAGGATCCAAATGGGATGGCACCAGAGACTGCTCACACAATCCCTAAAGCTACAAGGGACAAAAACCTGTCCTGCAGAGGCTTGGCCTCTGCATTCCCACTGACAGTTCAACAGCTCTAACCCAGAGAACTGCCTTTTGGGAAACGCCTTTCAATTCACTGAGACCACCCAAAGTGCCTATCCAAACTTTGCCAAAGAGAGGAGGAATTAGAAGCCCATCTCAAAAGAAATGGCATCCCCTCCTCCAAAATCCAAAACATTCAGGGCCTGATCCTATACAAATGTGTCAGACCACTGCTATTGGGCATTACCTGCATGGGGCACTAGCTAGGCTGCGCACCAAGACCCAGCACAGCTCTTTACCTTGTCTAAAAGAAGTGTGCTGGCAGAATTTCAAGAAGGCTGCCTCGAGGAAGCGGAAAACGCATGCCAAATGGATTCTTTCAGGAAGGAGACTGCCTTCCAAAGATGGATACTGACTCTGTGATTGTACAAATTGAGTCAGTGCTTCCAAACCAAATATGCCAGGATAGAAAGTTGTTGCCACCCATAAGCTGCACAACACAGCTTCTTATCTGCACCTCTAACACTGGGGCTAAGTTCTTTCCTTCCCATGAGAAAGCATTGCTGTTCTCCTTCAGGAACTTACCAAGCAAAAGTTGCATACCACATCCGGTACTGACTCTGTCCAACAATGGCTCCTACACAGAAGGGGCCAGGACGGAAATGTCTTGCTGGACTGTACCTCCCCACGATACCTAATCAGCTGTCCCACCAACATTGCCACCATATCTTTTACTTCCCAAGCAAGGAAAGGCACTCCAAGTCACTTGGCTTTGCCTTGCCTCCAGTACCATGCCTAGTTTTCCTAGTATACCCTACCCTAGCTTTGCTTGCTTGCCTATGTCTGCCTTGCCTAGCCGGTAAGGCAATGCAAAACGACTGTAGGCAATTGTAGGCGAGTCAAGGGACAGGTTGGCAAGACTGAAGCTGTGAGGGGAAAGCAAATGGAGTGGTAGGTGAGCGAAGTCCCAGAAGTTAGAGGCAAGGCTGGGCATAGGAAGTAATGGTAACAGGAAGGGCTAGGAAAGGCAAAGCCCTGTAGGAAAACTGTAGGCAGGTCAAATGTGAGGCATGGCTATGCAAGGGAATGCAAAGCAATGGAGAATCAGCAGGGCAAGGCAAGGAAACTGTTGGGTTGCCAAAGCAAGGCAAGTGGCAGGTCCATTCAAAGATTGCTGGTACACAAAAGCGGCCTGGACAGACCGCTCTGTCCAGCCTTTATCTTGCATGGGCCATGTCTAATCTGCACCTAAGACACTTGGGTTGCCTGTTTTCCTTTGTATGCAAAAAAACTGTCATTCTGCTCCTGAAGCCCAAGCGTGAAAGATTAATTTGGTGTCCAAAATTCAAGACATGTAAGGATAGATGTCAGAAGAAAGCTATCAGGATAGATAGGGGTGCTTGCATGTGACCTCCTCCAGGCTTCTTCTCACATGCTTCTGAAACACTGGGGCCTTGAGAAAAAAAAGCCAGTGGAAGCCTGGAGAATCCTAGGAGAAGCAGGCAGGGCAATGCAAGTTGAAGAAATTCCACAAAAACAGAGGTGAATTCCAGGTGGGGGACTGGTGAGCAAGGTAATGCAAGGCAAGGAAGGGGTTCAAGGGCAAGGCAAGACAAGTGGTGGCTTTGCCAGGCAACACAAAAGAGTGGGAGATAAGACAGTAAGAGTCCTAGAAGGAGAAGGAAATGAAAGATTGGAGCTGGACAGCTGGGAAGGAAAAGAAGGATAGGTGAGCAAGTCAATGCAAGGCTCTGGGTTGGTATGAAGGGCAAGGGAAGGACATGCATGGGTCAGGAAGGCAAAGGAAAAGAAAGGAATTGTCAGCAATGACAAGGAAATGCAAGATTGGGTAGGAAAGGCAAGAAAATGTGGGGGAGGGATAGGCAACACAATGGGTATCTTAACAGGAAATGTCCATGCACAGCAAGGCCAAGAGAAAAGTGGTAAAGAGGTCAAGGTGGGAAATAGGTGAGTGCAGCTAAGAAAGAAATGAAGTGCATAGCTCTCGTGTGTGTATGTTTGTGTGTGTGTGTGTGTGTGTGAAGTTTGCAGGATGGAAAGCAAAGAGAGCTATCTCTTGATTGTGGAGCGAATTGATGTTTTCTAACATAAGTGGCAAGGTCCAAGCAACCTTTTTATCCTGGCACATCTGTGTGCGTGAGACATAGCCAGAAACTTCTCCGTTTAGATTCAGACTGCAAGCAGGACATAGAATGTGATGGTTTGAATAGCTGAGCAAGAAAGCACATCACATCAGCATGTTTCAACAGAAGCAGTTTGTGTGAGAAGGCGTGGGACTCCAGCAATATAGCAATGCACTCAGCTGAGAAGCAAAGTGCAATGCCTCGGTGCGTGCTCTGAAAATAAAAGGCTGTAAGGAAAAGGCAAGGGAACAGGTCAGTGAAAGCTTTCTGTCCTGGCACACTGAGTTGTTTGAAGGTGAACCGCTGTTTGGTTTCACTAAGGACTCGGTGACATGGAGAGGATGTTCTTGTCCATGTAGCTGAGAAGTAAAGTGAGAATCACCGGTAGGTTTGGCAGAGTTTGTAGGCTGCGAGGAGAAGGTGGCGGCCAGGCCTTGCTTTTGGCTGTGGCACTTGTTGCAAGGAAGAAGCTGCTGGATGGTTTAAGGTTTTGGGGATCTGCGAGAGTGAAACACTACACTGGTACCTCATTAAACTGATGATTATTGATCATCTGGCTGAATGTATGACATAAACCAGAAGTGGAATTTCCCCCCATTCACCTCAGTTTTTTCATCTTTTCATCCAACAGCCTGAGCTTTTTGAGGTTGCTGTCAAACGCCTTGCCTTGAAAGCTAGAAGGGTCTCAGTTCACACGCTAAGAAACATGGAAAACAGCTCAGGTTAATTTCAGAATTGCCCTGAGCAGAGCTGGTGTTTCAGCACCTGAAATTACCATTGCGAATATGGGCAAAAATCACCATTTTATTAGGCAAACATTTGAAATAGCAGCTTCATCTTCTTTTTGTTGCAGTCCTTGGAAGTTTTGCTATTTACTGAAGCAGGAAACAGATCAAACATGAGACGCTTTTAAGAATGCAAGCTCACTGGCCATTGTGCAAATAGCACTTGATGAATTCAAGTTACCATTGTAACATACAGAGTGGCTCTATGCAAGAAAATGAAAGTGTCGTCCTTCATGGGGGCAGAAAACATTCCTACCAGCTGAACTCTGGGAGTAATCCATCATGCCTTGGTGTGCTGTGGCTGGTCAGAGAGCTACACAATGGGTCTCTGTGCCCATGGCGCTCTCAGGGCTCATGGCTGCACATAAACTCCCCACCATACAGACACGCAAGTAAAGCCCACCAAAAATGCAGTTCTCCAGACAGCTTACTGAAAGCAGCTAGGAGTTCCCGGCATCATGCTGGGCACTTCTGTCCACAGATGGCTTTGCTTTTAATGAATCCAGAACAGAGTTGCATTTTTCTAGTCTTTAGCTCTACTAAGGTATTTTATGTAACATGGCAAGAAAAAATTTGTTTCGACAATGATAAATAACAGAGCGGATAATGTAACTTTTGCTGCTATCTTCTTTTGCTGCTCCATTTTGCTTCGTTATTGCTTTCTATCAAAGAAACGCTGGCAAAATCCCTCATCAACTCTTGCTGTGAAGACAGACTGCCAGAAAGGTAGAGAAACTTCAAACCTTTACAGGACCCTTGTAGCACTGTCTTGGTCAATTTGTATGCAGATCCTTTCTTCCAGCAGGACTTTTTTGCACTGTTAGCACAGATTGAACTGAATCCAGTACAAAAGCAGTGAATAGAGGAACTGTTCTCTTTTCATTTGAATGGTGATAAAAATGCATCTCAAATAAAAGCATTTTAGAGCAGCAGGAAGATTTTCTATTGTCGTGGGTTTACAGGAAGCAGGTTTTCTGGGAATGGAGTGGCCAGAGGCCAATAGGTGTTCAGATTTTAAATTGACACCAGGTTTGGCCACTGAGGGTGGATGCGCCTCTGAGAACACAGGGGTTAGAAGCAGAGCACTCCCTTGGGCTCTCTCTCTTTTTGATTTCCGGCCAGCAAAGAGGCAAGGCCTCCCCTGCCCGGCTTCGAGCTGGGCGGGGGAGGGAAACCTGCGGCCTGGCAGAGGTAGGCCTGACCCCTCAGGATGGAAGGGTGGTGGGGGCACCAGGAGGCGTTGGGCAGCCCCCCCCAGGACATACAGAGGAGAGGCCCCGAGAAGATTTGGGCAGCCCCCCAGCTAGAAGATGAGAGAGAGAAAGCTGGTACGGGCCTGTGGCCTTGAAGTGATATCGGCCTGTGAAGAAGGAGGGGGGAAGGGGGGAGTGCAGCAGGGAAGGAGCCTGGCCGCGTGCAGAAGTTTGTTAACCCCTTTCTGGACAATGAAGACCTCACAGAGCATTTGGACCTTTCCCAGAGGGGAGATGGAGTGGATGATAAAGAGGAAATGGGCAAGAGAATGACAGTTGGAGCAGTGAGTGGGTCTGGGAGAGTGAAGAAGAGGCCGGAAAGAGATGATGGAGTAGCTGCTTGCTGGACTCTTTTTGGTACAGCCATGGACAGAACCATGCTTCCTCGCGACACAGAGGCTGCATGCAGGGGGGAGGCGATGGCTCAGAACTGAGAGGGTTCCGTTTTGGAGACCCCCCGGCCCCAGGGGGTAGACAAGTATGGGGGGGACAAGAGGTCCCAAGAGTGAGAGAAAACTGTGCTTTTTTTGGAACTGGTCAAAGCACCCTTAAAAGGATAACCCTTGAAGCAGCTCTGTTCCATGTCCAGTGGTGAGAGCACTGGGCATGCAAGGAAGAGGTCACCATGGCCCCAAGAAGGACTCCTCTCCTCTTGATGGACTGAAATTGAGTATTTACAGGGTGATGGATGGAGAGTTGAAATTTGGAAGATGTATTGGAAATGTGGTGGGGGGAGGAGGAAATGCTTTTTGTGGAGTTTTCATTTTCCAGGTGTGTGTGTGCGTGTGTGTGTGTGTGTGTTTTTTTCTTTTGTAGTTTAGTTAATAAACTTTTTTTTCTAAGGTAGAGGCCTGCTTTGCTTATTTCCTGGTCACATCTTACAGCAAACACCAGGGAAGTATATTTTCATGGGGCACTGGCATTGTGCCAGTGTCAAACCATGACATCTATGTAGCTAGCAAATCATAAAAAGATGCATGTTTACCGGTTGGGTTCCTTTTGGAATTTACAAGAATTTCAGACAGAAAACACAGCTTAGTAAACTGCAAATCTAAATCACAGTATCTAGAAAGGTGACATGAAAAAGAGCAAGAGGAAGAAAACCAAAAAGAAAACCAAAGGAAGCCATAAATAAGGCACAACCTCTCCTCTTTTTCTGCTTACTACAGTACCTTAGAAGTACCTTGGAGTGTCCTAACAGTCACATAAGTAGAAAACTGTGCCAAGAACAATTGTGGAAAACTGTGGAAAACTGTGCTATCTGAACAGAAACATAGGGTTTGCTTTCACGACGATTAAATCTGCATGCAATGTGTACGGTAAGGGTATGTTTTGTATACACAGAAACAATTGAAAAATATTTCCAAATTGAAGAGAGTGCTTTTTATTTCTTTTGAATTACTTGGCTAAATATGGCGCACATTAAAATACTGCAGACGTGGTTCATTTTAGAGATGCCAGCCGCAAAGGAGGGAAGCATTTTGTGTGCTCAAGAAAGTAAAGTACTGGAGAGTGCTTTTGTTACTTCTTTAGAAGGTTAGAATATGTGTAAAATATGCTAGCTGGGGACTTACAATTAATGAATTATTTGCTGTAAGTATGTCAAATGACATTAGCTTTCAAAAAGGAAAAGTAGTCTTACTCCACGTGCCAATTCTAAAGTAGATTAATAACCCTTAAGCAGAATATGGATATGAAGAGGGATATGACATGAAAGGTTAAGCAACACAGGTGACAACAAAAGGCTTACCTGCTTCACACAAATACAGGAGATAAAATACTATTTTTACACAAACATTGCTGTTCAGAGATTTCCTTGAAAAGTTTCAATGACAATCATGACAGTAAAATTCTGAGTGACAGTAAAATTTACTCAGTAATGAATAAACTTTACTCAATCATGACAGTAAAATTTGTTCAATCATGAGTAAAATTCTTAGTGTGAACTAAGTACCTTAATCAAAGGGTAGCTCAAGCATAACTGGCATTTGATGTCAAGGCAACTTGGCCTGCATTTGTCACATCTGCTCCATTAAAAAGCTTACTGTCTTAGATTCCTGTTGAGGGATACCAACGCAAGCTGTGAAACTACATGAAAATGATGATTTAAAAAGGATATATTAGAAGAATGGAATAATGGTTAATGTTCTTTTCCTTCCAACTGCTTTGTTTGGCCTTTTAAATTTTTTAAAGTCCTTTCTGGTATCACCATGGTAGCACTGCAGCAAATGTTCGGTTGTAAGCTGTCCATATTGCCAGCTTCTGGACTGCCTTCAGAAAACTTCCCACTGGTTTTGTATAGAAGTCACAAGCAATAGAGATGAAAAAGACTGCAGAAATCTTCTCATCTCCTTCTAGAGCAGGACCATGTCTTTGACCCACTCTTAACTAGACAACTTTCATCGGTCATGAAGGAGTCTTATGTTCAAGAGCTAAGCAATGACAGCTGTAAATGACAAAAAGCACACTGATATTCTTTTGGGATTCCAGCACAGAGCAATGAAGGAGCTTGAAGTCACCTTCTTGGGAAGTTTGAAAATGCACATTAACTTTAGGACAGGAGCTAAGCCATGGTAACCTTTGTTGAGTATGTCTGCGTAGACAGAGTTTCCATCACTGCAGAAGGAATGTCATTTAACCCACGTTATCATCTCTTTGAAAGTCAAAAAAGATGTAAAACCTTTCTCTCCTAGACGTATTACCAGCACAAACTGTACCAGAATTTACAATGCTTTTGATTATGGGAGCATAACTCTTACCAGGGTAAGGGTAGGTCTTGCAAAAGACAAAGACTTTTTTTTGTGTTCCCAGGCCTGGAATATTTAGCTTTGGATCACAGCAAAATGCAGATGACAAACTGACGCCATTAAGTCACATACAGTATGAAGCAGTATGAAAGAGGAAAGCAGCTGAGAGTCAACCCTGCTAAGTAGTCTCAGTATTCTTCTTGACATTAGCAGAAATTTGAAATAAGTCTCTGAAAATTACAAAGGAGGCAGAAGAAAAGGGAGCGATGACTCCTCTGGCATAGTGTTTCCTAACAGGGATCTTCAAAATGTAAAGATTGCATCATCCTTTCAACTGAAGGGAGGTATTAAAACAACAAGAACGAAATGGCATCAAGTGCTAGAAAGACTCTGGGCAGTGTACTTCTAGACAGAAAGACCACTGATGGAAAACCAACTTAACTGGCACCAATGAAGCAGCATTGTATTAAAGCCCAGAAATGTCCACCGCTTCTGACTCTCTGCCATTCTGTTCATATGCACACAGCAGCTCTGCAACATTCCTACTGATCATGTCCTTGGTAAACTGGGAGTGAGGGTCTGTAGTGATGCAGAGTCCCCAGGCAGGTGCAAAGGAGAGCTGCTTTATTGCAAAAACCAGGCTTTTGAAGCACTCAGGCCTTTATCAGTTGCATTGCCTTAAGCCATAACAAACATCATTCAACCAACCATCATACACTACCCTGTGAACACGCAACGGTTCTAGAACTTGTTGATCTACCTCTAATTCAGCAGCCTCACTTTCCCATAGTCCTTTTCTACTTAGCCAAAGTAACGGGCCTCAGCCCAAGGCCTTCCTTTTGTAAGCTTCTACCCATATGCAGCAGCAAACCACTAGTTTCTTCCGTGCCAAGAGTTTAGGTAGACCTTGCACCTGCCCTTCCGGTGAAACATAATGGGGAGAGAAAATCCTGTCGGAGATGTTCAGTCATTCCATTTTCTAGACAGGCCAAATAAAAAGAAAAGCAAGCTATAGGATTGTGTACTTGCTCTTGCAAAACACCTGCTGCCCTCTGACAATGAACTAGCAGAAAATCAGCAAGAATAAGACTTGAGGCAAACAACCCTTTGAAGGGAATAAGACGTGATCAAAAAAGACAACACATTTCCAGGCTGTCGAGATACTTGAAATGTCAACAAAGGCTTGAGAGCAGAGGCTGAACTAATGGGAAAAGGTTAAAAGAATCCCAAGAAAAACATGGTCAACTGACCTGTTGAAGCCTTCAGGAAATCAGTGGCCGCTGATTTAGATAGGCCATTCAAGCTAATTTACCCGTGCACCTTCCACTCCTCTTTCACCTGTCAGCATCACAGGGTGAATTGTGACCATGGAATCACAATTCTTTGGATTCTGTTCTTAGCTTTAGGAGAGAAGTACAGCAGCTGAAGTACCTGTTACTGATGTGATACCCAGGAACACAGAATTGACACATTTCATTCATGTCCAATCGCACTGGCAATACTAAGAGATTGGCCTCTTTTCATGACGCTTTTCTTGTTTTACAGCCTGCTCTGATTCTGGTGAAACTTTTTCATTAGCTTCTCTAAAAAGGAGAAAGTCCAATTCAATATCCCTCCCTACTGGTGAAGGTTTACCATTCGGTTTGTTGAGCCTAAAAATGGAATTGGAACTAGCAGAAATTGCTGTGTTTAAAGCGTCCGGTCCGTTCAGACAATCTCAGGTTGATAAAAGCGTAGATACTATTGGCTAAATACTCTGTTTCCCCCAAGAGCAGACACATGCAATTTAATCCAACTTCTTGTAAGAAACTCCAGTAATACAAAATCCAGTCCTACAAAAGAGTCACAAAGAAGCAGGAAGAATTATTGGACCATTTAGGGAAGCAAACTTCTCACCTGCTTTTGGAGTGAGCATAATCTGTTAGCTGAAGTAACAAACTTGAGGACAGAAATTTCCCTGCTATTGAGAAGTTGCTGTCAAGGGAACCACCTAAGCTCTGTGACTTTCCCCTTTCTATTCATTGGTCAAGCTTAATAGCCTAAAATTTACGGGGTCAATCAAAGACAAAGGCTAATCTAGTCACAGGTCTATGAAAAGTCCTAAACTAATCGGAGTTCTTCTTAGACAATGGAAATGGAAGAAGAGCTACCAATCTATTTCCTTGCAACATATCCCTAAAACTCATTCCCTTCTATTCATAACTAATGTATAGCCACAAGTATAATCAGGAAAAGAAGAAACTTAGAGATGTCAGCACAGGAAGGCTTTGAAAGAACTATTCCCATTAATCATCATCTAGACAATAACTATCAATAAAATTGGAGCCCTTTTAGTAAGTATGCCTTGTGGGAAATTCAGGACTCCTGGACAACGGACCAAGAGGATTAAGCAGAAGCCATTGATTCTTGACATGATGCACTTACACATTCTCTCTGCACATGCAAGTCCCGCATTTCTTATTGGTGCCTTTATCTTGTCCACGCATTCTGC